>NC_083316.1:164874836-166074836 GCF_963455315.2 Globicephala melas | reverse complement strand
CATCCATATTTTCAACAAATATTTATTAAGTGTCTACTGTGTGCCAGGAACTATTCTAGGCTTTTGGAACTCAGTGATGAATAAGACAGACAAAAATCCCTGGCCTGTTGTAGTGAAGGGAGGGGAAACAGACAAGAAGCCCATAAATAAGTAACATATATAATCAATTAGATGGTGAAAAGTGTTATGGAAAAGCAGGAAGTGGGGATAAGGACTGTTGGGGTGCATGGGGTTTGCAATTTTAAATAGGATGGTTAGGAAGCCCTTACTGATAAGGTGACATGTAAGTAAAGGACTGTAGGAGGTGGGAGTGGTCAGCGAGGGTGTATCTAGGGGAGTTACGTTCTGGGGTAGAAGGTATGGCAGGTGCAAAGGCCCTGAGGTAGGAGGGAACCTTCCTGGTGTGTCGAGGAACGGTGGGAGAACGTGCAGAGGCTGCCCTGACCACTTCCCTGTCTCTTTCCAGGTTGGCTGGTTCCCCTCCAACTATGTGGAAGAGGATTATTCTGAGTACTGCTGAGCTTTGGCACATTGCCAGAGCGATGAGAAACTCTAGGCTCTGAGCCTGGGATGAGCAGGCAGCGGGCCTCGGGGCTGTGAAAGGTCCTGGCGGGCTGAGAGTCCGGGATGGACTGTGGAGGGCTAGCGTCCAGCTGGCAGGCCTCCTGGGATGATGCCCTGCCATGGTTAATTTATAATACACTGATTTCCTCTTGGGTCCCCTCGAGAAGGCAGGGCTCAAGTCAACCGCTTTTAATAAAATGATGAATGGATGGACTTGTGTCAGACCTGGGAAGGGAAAGATGGGCAAGGGCATGGGGACACAGACAAAAGCCCCCTCACTAATTCCTGCTTTCCGGCTCCATCACCTTTCTCTGCCATTTAAAAGAAAACCTGAAATAGGAAATGGGACCCCCACGTGGCAGGAAAGAGTTTTACGCTCACAGATTCCAGATCACAAGCATGGAACTCTCATTTTTTTTTCTGTAATAGGACATAATTACTATTTGGAGCCTCTCCACTTCTGCTAAGTGGTAAAAACCTTCATCTCAGTTGAATCTGGGTCTCCTGAGTCAATTCTCTCCAAGGTCATGTCTCAACTCCAGGGGCTTTGGCACTGGAGTGTTGCAAAGACTGCTGGTTCTTGGTGGTTATCTTCCATCACTGCCTCCTGCTGAGACGTAATTGCTTCTGTTTCATCTTTGGTGCCTCTGCATTTTCCACATCCCTCTTGGCTCATGCAGCGCATCCGGCTTTTTCCCCTTAACTGCTGAGTGGAATGACTCTACATCCTGGTCTCCCCAGGACGGTCCTGGCTATTGCCCTAGTGCAGTTATTAACCACGATCCTTTTCATTCTCCAAAGTGTCCTGGTTTGGATGATAAATTATACAGTCACTGTCTTAGGTTGAGCTGCTCCAGAAGCAGAGCCTGAGACAAGGATTTGGGGGTGCAAAATCTATCTGGGAGGTGATCCAAGGAAGCAGCTGGGATGGAGCAGGGAAGAGAGACGGGAAGGGGAGGGAGACACAGGGAGCGTGGATGAGGTCACAGCTTTGGGCAATGGGGGTTCCTCTTTATTCAGGACCTCTGGAAGTCAGTATAGAACAAGCCTTGGAGTTGACAGGCAAGGGAGCTGGGATATTTATCCACCAACTTCCATTCGTCATGGCTTGAGAGCTGCTCTTATATAGGCAGTACATTCTCTGGCGGCCAGAGAACCACAGGCATATTTGGAGCTACTAACCTGTAGGGACCTTGTCGGTACTGGGGCGCTATGGGTGGGATGCTGACAGGGTCTGCACAGTCTTTGGCAGCCATGCCCACTCAGTGGATGCTGCCACATGCAGGGTGTGGGGAAACTCCGTACAGCCTGCTGTATCCTGGGGTCCGGGGGGCTCCAGGGAAACTTGAGTCCTCATCTGGTATCACAGAATGGCAGAGCCCCTATTTTTGTCAGACTTCAAGACTTAGCTCTGCTTAATCTGATTAATGGTCATTAATCTCCATTCCATGGAGAATCCAAACGCCTTTCCAGTGTTTTTGCTTCTGTTTGGTGCCCTGTAATTTGGGGCTATCTTTTAGACATCTTGAACCCATTGGTCAAAGGCACATGGGTCCTACCAGTGGTCTGTGGATCCCTGAGGAGCTTTGAATCCTCTGAAAGAAAATCCAGGATTTGCATATATCTGCATATTTTTGGGAGGACGATGTCTCAGATTTCACTTGATTCTGAAGCTGTTTAGACTGGGGTTGGGCTAATAGGATATAGGGATGCATCTCTGGACCTGTCTCTGAGTTTAACTGTCTTTCCCACCCAACTCCTCCCGTCCACACTGGGAAACCATGATCTATTTTGTTGCAGAAAAAATTGACTCAGCCTGAATGCTTTTCTGCATCTATAGCCAGACTTTCTTTTTACTTAATAGAATTTATTACTTTAAAAAATGGTGGCAGAACACACGTAACATTGAATTTACCATCCTAACCTGTTTTACCTGTACAGTTCAGTAATGGGATGAATATTATACTGTTGTGCAATCAATCTCCAGAAATTGTCATCTTGCAAAAGGGAAACCGTCCCCATGGAGCGATGAGTTCCCTTTTCCCTCTCCCACTGTCCCCTGGCAACCACTTTGGCCAGACTTTTATCTAGAGCCCTTGAGGGTTTAGATGGTGGGGGCTCAAAACCCAAGAATAAGCATCTTTAATTAGGCTTTCGAAGTTCGAAAGCCAGGATGGTGCTTTTTTGGTAAATCTCCTGCAGGAATAACTGTTAGGAGGAAAAAAATGATGGTGGCCAAGGCTGAGGAGGGCCCATGGGCAATATATTAATTTGATGGAAAATAGTTAATACTTGTGAATATTACTCCACTCCCCTAATGATGGAGGCAGCCCTCATGTTGAACATTCAACGATGCCTGGTACCACGATAGTAAGCTCTTCACAGACGTTATCTAATATAATCTCACAACCAGCTTCTTGGAGAGTTGAGCGTCTTGGCCAAGGTTCCAGGAGGATTCGAAGGTCAGCTCTGCCCTTACAAAGTTAGCTGTCACATGTTGGAAAAGTGACCTCACCTTTCTGAACCAGAGAAAGCTAGATCACCTGTTTGAGAGCATAGTTAGTTTGTGTCTAAGTGTAAAGCCGCCTTCTTCACCTTCTTAACCATTGTTCCAGTAGCTGGTGGGGACCTAATCATTTCCTTGGTTCTCTCCCCAACCCCAGGTAAGCCAGTGCTCAGACAGCACCTGTGTACACCGGGCCAGGTGCAGGATCCAGAGTCTGGTGTGACGTGTGCTGCGTGTTTGAAGGGCTGTGAAACTGGAAACAGGGTATTGGAGAGGGAATGGAGTTCCAAGGGTCAGGGATTATGGGGAGGGGCTTCTGCCCTCCCCCGCAACTTCCTCCTGAGCCATGCCATGAATTTACCTAAGGTGGCTACCTGGGTTGTCTAATTCAATGGTGTCAATGGGGTTGAGGTCATGGACTTATTCTTGGAGGTCTTGAATCACTGTCCTCCAGCCCCAGGCTGAACTTTGAACTTGAGTTCTAACCCTGGTCTTGGGGGCTCTTCGGTTGGGTCTTTAAACCCCAGCACAACACGACCTGTATCAGTCACCTTGAGCTGAGTATTGCTGCTGTAACAAGTGACTCCCCATCCCAACATCTCACAAACAGCTCCTTCACACATTGGCCTCAACTCTGCTGAAGAAGAAGTTTCTGGAAAGAGAAGGTGCTGCAGGAATCACACTGTTGGAGACCTCCAGCCTTGGGATGTGTCAGGCTTGTGGCAGAAGGAAAAGAGAGATGGCAGGACCACTCAGTTGTTCCTAATGTTTCTTCTTGGGGATGACGAGAAGACATTTCATTGGCCAGAGCAAGTCGTATGGCCCAGAGTAGCATCAGTAGGGCAGAAAGGTTTACTCCTCTTCCAGGGAGAGGCAGTGAATACTTGGAACAAAACCAGAACCTGCCAGAGAGCCCGTTCTATCATTCATTCATTCATTCATTTACTCACTTCATTTATTTATTTGGCTGTGTCGGGTCTTAGTTGCGGCACACGGGGTCTTTGTTGCGGAATGAGGGATATTTTGTTGTGGCGCGTGAACTTCTCTCTAGTTGTGGCGCGCGGCTTAGTTGCTCCATGGCATGTGGAATCTTAGTTCCCCAACTAAGGATCAAACTCACGTCCCCTGCATTGGAAGGGGGATTCTTAACCACTGGACCACCAGGGAAGTCCCCTCACTCACTTTTGTGACACTGGCAGTTATGGGTTGACTGTGTCCCCACAAATTTGTATGTTGAAGTCCTAACCTTCCCAGGACCTCAGAATGTGACTGTATTTGGAGATGGGTTCTTTTATTTTTGCGTTACGCGGGCCTCTCACTGTCGTGGCCTCTCCCGTTGCGGAGCACAGGCTCCAGACGCGCAGACCCAGCGGCCATGGCTCACGGGCCCAGCCACTCCACGGCATGTGGGATCTTCCCGGACCGGGGCATGAACCCGCGTCCCCTGCATCGGCAGGCGGACTCTCAACCACAGTGCCACCAGGGAAGCCCTGGAGATGGGTTCTTTAAAGAGGTAATTGAGTTAAAATGAGGTCGAGGTCATTAGGATGGACCCTAATCAAATGTGACTGGTGTCCTTCTAAGAATTGGGATGCACCATCAACAGATGAATGGATAAAGAAGATGTGTGTGTGTGTATATCACACACACACACAATGGAATACTACTCAGCCATAAAAAATAAAATAAAGCCATTTGTAGCAACATGGATGGACCTAGAGATTATCATACTAAGTGAAGTAAGGCAGAAAAAGGCATATACTGTATGATATCACTTATATGTGGAATCTAAAAAATTATACAGATGAATTTCTTCACAAAACAGAAACAGACTCACATACATAGACGACAAACTTATGGTTGCCAAAGGGGAAAGCATGGGGGGCGGGGATGATTTGGGAGTATGGGATTAACAGATACAAACTACTTTATATAAAATAGATAATCAATGAAGTCCTGCTGTAGAGCACAGGGAACTATATTCAATATCCTGTAATAAACCATAATGGAAAAGTATATCTACGTATAACTGAATCACTTTGCTGTACACCTGAAACTAACAATATTGTAAATCAGCTATACTTCAATTTAAAAAGAAAGAAAAATGGGAGGAATTTCGGGGAATGTGCAAATGAGCATTAACTCTGCTTAGAGGGGGAGGGAGAGAGTGAGGGTCTGGAGAAGGGGTTGGACCTGCTTCCTTCTGTGCCCCTAGAGGGACCAGGCAGACCTCTGCTGGAGGAGGCCACCTCTTGCTGGCTGGTGGAGGAGGGGCCTCAGGTGTGCCCTGGAGTGGCCCGCTGATGGTTGGAGACGTTGGATCCAGGGAACAGCTGTCACCCGAATATACCGGCAGAGAAAGGTTCAAAAGAACACAGGGCAACCCCATGATGCCCTAACTCGGAAGTTCTCTGGTGCTGGCTGTCAGTTACATCCGGCTGTCACACGCACACACACACACACACACACACACACACACACAGAGTATTAGCTCACTCAGTCTGCTGTAACAAAGCACCACAAACTGAGTGGCTTAATTAAACAATAGAAATGTATTGTCTCACGGTTCTGGAGACTGGAAGTCCAAGATCAATGTGTTTTCAGTGGGGCAGCGCTCCCTCTGAAGACGCCAGAAAGAAATCTGTTTCAGGCATCTCTGTCTCTTACCTCCTGGGAGTTTTCTTAGCCTGTGGGAGCAAAACTCCAGTGTTTACATGGTGTCCTCCCTGTATGCGTTTGTCTGTGCCCAAATTTCTCCCTCCTAGGGAATTCCCTGGCAGTCCATGGGTTAGGACTCCATGCGTTCAGGGCCGAGGGCTGCGAAGCCACAACAAAACAAAACAAATTTTTCCCTCCTATAAGGACACCAGTCATACCAGATGAAGGGTCCACCTTACTCCAGCATGGCCTCAAATGAACTCGTCACATCTGCCAAGACCCTATTTCTAAAAAAAGGTCACATTCTGAGGTTCTGGGGGTTAGGACTCCAACATGTGGATTTGTTTTTTTGCGGGGGGGGGAGTGCAATTTAACCCATAACACACATGATGGATACAAAGCCCCTTGTGAAGATACACCCACAAAACAGGCCAAGCATATGCACAGACTGTCATGAAGAAACACAGCCCCCCAAATACACAGAGATGGGCAAATACGGCAAAGAGAGACCGGCAAGAAGACTCACAGGTGGTCATAGACAGACAGACAGACAGACAAAAAGGATCTACTCACATCCACAGCAGATGCACGACACAGAAATACTCCCCCGCACTGCGACAGGCCGACAGACCCCAGACCCGAATACTCCCCTCCCCAAACACCAAAACGGACTGAAATATGAACGGAAACACATACACAGATGTAAAAATACTGACACCTCCTTTCAACCTGCAATTCACAGGTGCACGTATAAAGCTATAGATACAGAGACGTATGCCTACTCAGCCGGGCACGGAAACACACCCCAAACACATAACAGACGGTACCTGAAATAGGAAGACAGACTGACAGATAACACACCTCAAACGTATTCACTCATACACCCAGCCCTGGGACCTTACTAACTCCAATGAAGGCGTCCACGGGTGAAATCGGACAGATACCCATTGGATCAAACATTTATAAACATCCCAAAGACACACACACACACACACACACACACACACACACACACACACACACGAGGGCATCACAAAGGCAGATAGCAACAAAGTTAAGCCAAGCTTGCCCCCTGGTGGACACTAGCAGTAGTGCCCCAACCTCTTTGGCTGATACCTGGATCCCTGCTTAAGGCAGGGAGGAGAGACCAGAGAAACGTAGGGGGGTGTGTGTGTGTGTGTGTGTGTGCTTGTTCACAAACCTGTCTATATGTGCCTAGGTTTGGGCACCAGAAAGGGCCCCTGATGCTCTTGGCTTTGCAGCATCATCACACTGCCCAGGGGTACGCTCCCCCCACCCCCGATTCATTCACCCAAAAGCACAGGGAAGGGATCCATAGAGGTCTCATTTCAGAGTCTTGTTGGATACAAACACTCACAGCCTCCTGTGGGTGGGGCAAGAGGGAGAAACACAGAGTCGGAGGAGCCTAGAGGGATGAATTTCTTAGAAGGAGAGGTTGGATCTGGGTCTTTGAAGGATAAGCATGTGTTTATACTGTTGAGGAGGCACCTATTGTAGGTGGAGCGGGCTCTACCCAGAGCCTTTTACTGTGGTCCAAAGGCTCTGCCTCTTTAATCCCTTCCAGGGCTCAGTTAGTACCCTGTATCTCCTGGAAGATAAAGTTAAGCCAAAGAAATTACTCTCTAATGGTGGAATGCCAATGAAATCAGGCACAGGGCAAATTTTCTTTCTTTCTTTTAAAACCCAGTTTACTGAGGTATGATTGACATGAAAAATGATACACGTTGAGTGTATACATCACGATGAGTTTGGGGATACGTATCCACCTGCGAAACCGTCACCACCATCAAGGCCATCAACATATCCATCACCCCCCAAGGTTTACTCCTGCGGTGGATTTTCATGTTGGGGCCCCATTACATTTCATGGGGACTGTTGACGAAATCCTATCCTCGGGGACCCAGCACGCTGTTTGAGATGCGGCAGGAGGGGATCAGGTCCCGTGAATCCTTCCCCACTGTGTCCTCACTTCACCAGTTTGAAGCTGTGTGCTGCCCCCTTGTTGCCTTCTCCGACTTTAAGCTTTCTGCTTAGACTGTTCCCCGACCAGGCTGGAAGAGCAGGCTCCAGGCCAGGCTTACAAGTTTGAGATTTAAACTGCAGGAGGTAGGGAGCCACGGAGTAAGGGGATTTAATCAGTGGATGTTGGCGTGGCATTTTACACCTGCTGTGGCTGATTTAAAGTCATTTAAAGTATCATCACTTTCTTTGTCTCCAGTAATATCTCCCCAATTTCCAATCCTTTCTGCAAAAGCACAACCAATATCATAGAGTCCAGGCACCAGGCTGAACCCTTAGGATGACACACAGGGCCCTATATAATTTGTATCTCCCTTCTTCCCCTGGACACACTGACCTCTGGAAGCAGGAAGGGGCAGGAGAAAAAGCTGAGCAAAGATGCGGCCTCATCTTGAGTTTACTTAGAGATTAGCTTCATGGAGAAAAAGGATGTAGAGTAGCAGGGTAGAGAGTATCTTGATGGTGGTGGGTGGTTATTATTGATCAGGCAGCCACGGAAGCATCTCTGACATTTGAACTGAGACCCTGAGTGAGTGGAGAGAGTGCACCATGGAAAGCGGGAAGGAAAAACTTGTGTCTCAAGCAGAGGAAATGGCACATGAAAAGGCTCTGAGGAGGCTGTTGAATCAGTACCCTGTATTTTCTGGAAGAGAAATGCTTTTAGCCAAAGGAATGACTCTCTAATAGTGGAATTTCAGGCAATGAAGTCAGACATGGGACAGATTTCCCTCTTCTTCTCCTTTTTTTTTAAACCGCTTTATGGAGGTATGAGGAATGAGCTTGGTGAAATCAAGAACTAGTAATAAGGTCAAAGTGGCGTGAAATAGAGAAAAGAGAGAAGTAAGAGGTTGACAGGGACAAACCATGGTGAAAACTTGGGATTTTTTCTAACCTTAATGGGAAGCCAGTGTTTCTGTATATACCTGCATCCGGTAGAAAAGTGCTTGGTTAGGGGAATAAGGGGATACTGAAACTCATCCTGAGTTAAGCTGCAGGTGTCAAAGGGGGGCATTGTTCTCTAATTCTCACAAAGACTTCCTGCAGAACTTCAGTGATTACCATAGGAAGCTATTGAAGGTTTATAAAAATTTATAATTTTTTTATTGTGGTGAATATGCATAATATACTCACACCATAGCTTGGACCCAAGTTTGGTTGGGTAACAGATAGATATACCATATTTTGTATGTCCACTCATCTGTTGACAGACATTTGGGCTGTTTCCACCTTTTGGCTATTGGGAATAGTGCTTCTACGAGTGTTTTTTACCACTCGTAAATGGTTGAAGAGGGAATTTCCTGGCGGTCCAGTGGTTAGGCTTTTACTGCAGGGGGGTGCGGTTTTGATCCCTGGTAGGTGGTAAGATCCTGCAAGCCGCGTGGTACGGCCAAAAAGAAAAAAAAATGGTTGAAGAAAATCAAAAGAAAAACAATATTTCATGACAAGTGAAAAGTATATGGAATTTGAATTTCAGAATCCACAGGGAAAGTTTTATTAGCACACAGCCACACTCATTTACATGCCATCTAAGGCTGTTTTCACAGTAAGACGACAAAGTGGCAACAGAGACCCAAAGGCTTCCAAAGCAGAAAATATTTGCTACTTGGACCTTTACAGAAAAAGGTGCTGACCCTTGAGCTAAGGGACCGCAAGCCTGGCTTTTAGCCATCTATTTTGCCAGCTGTGCTTGGATGATATAATAAAACTCTTTTATTGCATTTTATTGTTATGTTCTCCCACGTTTGGGAACTGCAGCCTGACCAAGAGAGAGCCCCACCATCATATCCTGTAATAATAATATACATGTACATGGGATGTGTATTATGTAGTGTGTTGTAACAGTGATAATATAGTTGATGTTTGTTGACTGTGTACTTGTTACTCTAAATGCTTTTGATGTGTTACTTCATTTAGTCCCTATGATAACTTTTGAAGTAGACATATATCTTTTTTAAATTAATTAATTTTTAATTGAAGTTGATTTATAATGTTTCAGGTGTACAGCAAAGTGATTCAGTTATCTATCTCTACATCTGCATTCATTTTCAGATTCTTTTCCATTATAGGTTATTACAAGATATTGAATATAGTTTCCTGAGCTCTACAGTAAGACCTTGCTGTTTATCTATTTTATGTATAGTAGTGTGCATCTGTTAATCCCAAACTCCTAATTTATCTCTCCCTCCCCTTTCCTCTTTGGTAACCATAAGTTTGTTTTCTATGTCTGTGAGTCTATTTCTGTTTTGTAAATAAGTTCATTTGTATCAATTTTTTTAGAGTCCCCATATAAGTGATATCATATGGTATTTGTCTTTCTCTTTCTGACTTACTTTGCTTAGTATAATCTCTAGGTCCATCCATGTTACTGCAAATGGCATGATTTCATTCTTTTTTATGGCTGAGTAATATTCCATTGTATATATGTACCACATCTTCTTTATCCACTCCTCTGTCGATGGACATTTAGGTTGCTTCCAGAAGTAGACATATTTTTTTAGTAGATAAGAAAAGGGAGGGTCAAAGAGGCTATCACGTTTTAAGGTCACATGCTGAGTGGTTGGAGCTGGAATGTGAGTGTGATGGGTTGAACTGTGTCCCCCCGCAAAGTGTATATGTTGAAGTCCTCACGCCCAGGACCTCAGAATGTGACTGTACTTGGAGAGGAGGGTCTTTACAGAGGTGATTACATTAAATGAATTCATTTAATGGACCCTGATCCAATAGGACTGTGTCCTTAAGAGAAGAGGAGATTAGGACACAGACACACACAGAGGGATGACCACGTGAGGACACAGGGAGAAGACGGTCGTCTACAAGCCAACGAGAGAGGCCTCAGAGGGAACCAGCCCTGCCAACACCTTGACTGTGGCCTTCCAGCCTCTATACCATGAGAGAATATATATTTGTTGTGTAAGCCCACAACACCTAGACTGTGGTATTTTGTTAGGGTAGCCCTAGCAAACAAATACACTGAAACTAGTTCTATCTACCGGCATATTCTAAGCTCATGGACTATGAGCTTAGAATATTTCTTGTTTGGGCTGTCTCCTGAAGTTCCTTTCCTTCCAGAATCTTCCTTCCTTTCAGAGGCTCAGACCTCGAGGGCCACTTTCTTCTTACATTGTTGGAGAGCTGCTTCCTCAAATACTGGCTCCTACTAGCTTGCACTTTGGGGTGGGGGTGGGGCCCTAGGTTTAGGGAGCAAATATGATGATGTATTATTTTTCTCTCATAGCTCTGTCTATCCACATCTTCTTCTGGTTCTACTTCTGGTTCTGTCCAAACGAGGTCTAGTTACACTTCTTCTAGCTGTGAGATGGAATGATAACTAGAAAACCATTCAGGGAACTGAGTTTCTGCAGATATTTTGCAGAGGGAGAGTAGGTGTACAGCAGTGCTTGCAAACACCAGTGATGCACCCACAGGGAAATGGAAATGCAAATTATTACACATTCACTATGTAGGTTCAAGGGTGTACCCAGGCTCTAACTACTGATGTGGAAGGATTTCCTAGAAACATTTCTTATCTGTCAGGGTGCAGTTAGGAAACATGAACTGTACTAGTGTTTGTTGTTTCCTTTAAGTTTTAAAGGAAGTATAGATTTAGATGGTTCCTCAACTTGCTAAGGTCATGTGTATTTATCATTGTGAAGTAACATGAGAAAGAGACCACACTTCACTGGAGAAACTCTAAACGCATGTCTTCTGATCCCTTTGCATAACATAAAATAATTTGGTCCCTTTAGACACAGTATGCACAATGTAACAATTGTGTCCCTTCACGTGGCATGCACAGTAAAATGATTTGGCGGAATGCTGGGTCTGGGTCCTCTTTCCTTTGGAGCCCATCTTACCAAATTTATGGAGGGGGTGATTTACGTACAACAAACTGCTTCCTTTCACAAGTGTAAAATTGGATGCATTTTGATAACTTCTGCCACAGTCAAGATACAGAATGTTTCCATCACATCCCTAAGTTTTCCTGAGCCCTTTTGTAATCCTTCCCTCCCTCCACTCCTGGCCCTAGGCAACTCTGGAAACTGGCACCTAATTTCCTCTGGACCTCAACCCTTTCCTCTTGTTGATTTTCTTTGTATCTCACTGTGACGATGGCTATAGGCTGAGTTCTGTAAGTCGTCCTAGGGAGTCATTGAACCGGGTGTGGTTCTCGGGGACTGTCAACAAACCACCCCTGCTGGGCAGGGGTCTGAGGAGCCCGGATAACTGGGAATCCTTCTAAGGAAGCTGTGGCTCTGTCCTTCATCAACCGCATCCCTCCTAGGACTCCTGTTCCTTTTGTCCAGCTCCCACGCCCTCAAATCTCTGGTCATCTTTCTGGGACCAGGGGAGGGTCAGGAGATTCAGCAGCTCCTCTTTCTTTCTTCCTTCTCATTTGTTTCTTAATTTTCTGGGATACAACAGCCAACGGAATTCCTTCCCTACCCCAGGGGATGCTCCCAGTCTTTGGAGAGAAACAGACATTCAAACAAGCATAGATCGTACTGAGTGTTGGGATTCGGGGAGCACAGAGGAGGCCTGTGCTAATCCTGAAGTGGAGGGCAGGGAGGGCTTTCTGGAGGAGGTGCAATTTACATGGGAAGGCTCCCTGGAGGAGGTGGTGTTTACCCTGGAAACCTTCCTGGAGGAGGTGATCTTTATATTGGAAATCTCCCTCCCCCACTCCCCACGGGAGGAGATGATATTTACATGGGAAAGATGCATAGGCTATGGGGTGAGTACCCACGTCAGACCTGGGGTCAGGAGACAGCTTAGTGGTTAATGGCTGGGAGGGATTCTTAGGCCCTTCTGGAAGCTGACTCTGCCATGAGGATTCTTGTTTCAGGGTTGATTGAGGGAGGGCATTTAGCAGAGGACAAGTGAGGGGAACAGGGTAGGATAGAAGAAAGAGTTGAGCACGGAGGTAGTCCTAGCTGGAGCCCAGCCTCTGCCTGTCCCCATGGGCATCCCTGGAGCCTGAATAACACCACCCAGCTGGCCTCACTTTGTTTTTTTTGTTTTTTGCGGTACGCGGGCCTCTCACCGCTGTGGCCTCTCCCGTTGCGGAGCACAGGCTCCGGACGCGCAGGCTCAGCGGGCCATGGCTCACGGGCCCAGCCGCTCCGCGGCATGTGGGATCTTCCCGGACCGGGGCACGAACCCGTGTCCCCTGCATCGGCAGGCGGACTCTCAACCACTGCGCCACCAGGGAAGCCCTTGACCTCACTTTGGAGTGAGGTTTTGACCTCCATGACCATCGGTTATTGGCCGTGGGCTAGTTCTGAGGGTTTTGCAGGCATTGAACTGGAGAGCAGTTCTCTGGAGAACAGGAAGCTGTGAGCCGTTAGCAGGCAACACCCACAGCAGCTGGCGGATGGGTGTCCAGCTTCAAGGGTGGCTGGACATGCCATCGACAGTGTCCACTACAGGAGACTTTGGTTAGTTTAGGATGACTGAGGCTTTGGAGGGAGAAGGAAACAATGAAGTCAGAGGGGTACCAATATAAGACTAGGCAGAGTATTTTTGTTTTTGTATTTGCATTGTGGTTTTTATTTTTTAAAAATTTTTATTGGAGTATAGTGGATTTACAACATTGTGTTAGTTTCTACTGTACAGCAAAGTGAATCAGCTATAAGTATACATATATATGCTCTTTTTAAAATCCTTCTCCCATATGGGTCATTACAGAGTATTGAGTAGAGTTCCCTGTGCTATACAGTAAGTCCTAATTAGTTATCTATTTTATATGTAGTGGTGTGTATATGTCAATCCCAATCTCCCAATTTATCCCTCCCTCACTTTACCCCCCCAGTAATGATAAGTTTGTTTTCCACCTCTGTGTCTCTATTTCTGTTTTGTAAGTTCATTTGTACCATTTTTTTCTAGATTCCACATATAAGCAATATCATATGATAGTTTTCTTTCTCTGCCTGACTTATTTCACTCAGGATGACAATCTGAGTGATAGGCCCATCCATGTTGCTGCAAATGGCATTATTTCATCCTTTTCTATGGCTGAGTAGTATTCCATTCCTCTGTCGATGGACATTTAAGCTGTTTCCATGTCCTGTCTATTGTAAGTAGTGCTGCTATGAACATTGGGATGCATGTTTCTTTTTGAATTATGGTATATTAGGCAGGGTCTTGAGTGCTGTATCAATGAGCCTGCACTTCATCCTGAGGGTACTAGGGAGCCATGGGGGGTTTTAGAGTACAGGAGGAACACGTCAAGTTGGGTAGGGCTGCCCTGGGGCCACCCTCCCTCCGACACCCTCATTAAGAGTGAAGATGAGTATTGGATAAAGAAGATGTGGTACATATATATAATGAAATACTACTCAGCCATAAAAAGGAACGAAATAGTGCTGCCATTTTCAGAGATGTGGATGGACCTAGAGACTGTCATACAGAGTGACGTAAGTCAGAAAGAGAAAAGCAAATATTGTATAATATCGCTTATATATGGAATCTTGAAAAATGGTACAGATGAACTTCTTTGCAAAGCAGAAATAGAGTCACAGATGTAGAGAACAAACTTATGGTTACCAAGGGGGGAAGGGGGGGTGGGATGAACTGGAAGATTGGGATTGACATACATACACTACTATGTATAACATAGATAACTAATGAGAACCTACTGTAGAGCACAGGGAACTCTACTCAATGCTCTCTGGTGACCGAAATGGGAAGGAAATCTGAAAAAGAGAGGATATATGTATACGTATGACTGATTCACTTTGCTGTACAGCAGAAACTAACACAACATCGTAAAGCAACTACACTCCAATAAAGAAAGAAGAAGTACAGATGAGTGACGTCTCTGGGGCTCCTCCAGCCTGACTTCTGTCGTCTTGAGTGTCCCTCAATTTCCCCTTTGCTGGGAAAGTCACAATAGTTCGTCTTCCACAAGCCACTTTACTAGAATTGTGCATTTCCTTCCCTTTCTTCGCCCCCTACACCTGCCCTCATCCCCGGAGGATCTCTGCCGTCCAGATTTCATAGCCTCGGTCACTTCTTTAGCGTTTGAAGGGTGACTGGCAGCTTGCATCCCCAATCACTCACCAGGATCCCAGACCCCATCTGCGGTCAGTAGAATAATGAGGCTCCCCCCAACCCCCGCCAGGCTGGCCACATCCTAGTCCCTGGAGGCTGTGAATATAGGACCTTCTACTGCAAAAGGGACTTTGCGGGTGTGATGAAGTTAAGGGTCTTGAGACAGGAGAATATTCTGGGTGATCTGAGTAGGTCTAATGTAATCACAAAATCCTTTTAAAGGCGGGTGGAAGGAGGGTCAGAGAGAGAAGGAGACGGAGAGAGAGAGGGAGAGAGACTGCAGACAGAGGGAATGAGACAAATCTATCATCTATCTATCATCTGTCTATCTATCTATCGCCTATCTATCTATTGTCTATCTATCTACCATCTACCTATCTATCTATCTATCTATCTATCTATCTATCTATCTATCTATCCATCTGTATATCTATCCATCCATCCATGGAGTGAATGTGTGTGTGAGAGAGAGAGAGAGAGAGAGAGAGAGTGAGAGAGAAAGAGAGAGAGGGATTTTGGAGATACTGCATTGCTGGCTTTGAAGATGGAGGAAGGGGCTTTGAGCCCAGGGATGTCGGCTGTCTCCAGAAGCTGGAAAAGACAAGGAATAGAGTCTCCCTTAGAGCCTCCAGAAGGATTGCAACCCTGCTGACATCTTGATTTCAGCCCCGCTAAGACTCATTTGGGACGCTGACCTCGAGACCTGTAATGTAATAAATTTGTGTTATTTCAAGCCACTATGTTTGTGGCGATTTGTTTTGGGAGCATCAGGAAACTCATCCACAACCTCGTCTCGCCCCCAGGCCCCCTGAGGAATCTGGGCTTGGTTGAAAAACCTCACATCCAAAGGTCAATTCCTCCTTCGGTCCCAGACTCCCCACCTACATCCAGACATCCCCCCATTCTGCTGTTCCTGCCTCTTAAATTCCTCTTCGTCTCCACAGCCCTTGCCCTCCTCCAGGTCATCACACCTTTCTTCTCTCCATCTCCCCATCCATGACCACATCCTGTCTGACACCCATACTACACAACACAAGTGTTGTAAAATACCAATGCGACCGTTACTTCCTTGCTAAAATCTCTTTTATTGTCCTGTGGAGACGGTCTAAACTCTTCCATGTTCAATGGAAGGTCCTGCCTGAAACGGACTTGCTGACTCTTCTAACTGAGTCACTGCTGGCACCATGCCTCCGATCAGTAGCTGTGACCACTTATTATTGACAGAATGTCAATAATAACTGATAATATTGAGTATTATTTTTGCCAGGCAGGATCTTATGGCTTTATCACATTAAACCTCAAACCCTATGATGTTATGATGATCCTTTTTTTTTTTTTTAACTGACAGGGACAATTGCTTCTAAGTGTATCAGTTATCTCCTGCTGCGTAACAAATCACTCTCCAAATGTAACAGCTTAAAACAACACATTTTTAATTTTCTTACAGTTTCTGAGGGTCGGGAATCTGGGGGTGGCTTAGCTGGGTGGAGCTCGATCAGGGTCTTCTCAGGAGGTCACAGTCAAGCTGTTGGCTGGAATCTGAGTTCCCCCTCATGTGGGCTTCTCCGTGGCACTGCTTGAGTGTCCTCACAACATGGTAACTGACGTCCCTTCAGTGAATGATCCTGGAAAGAAGGAGAGAGAGGAAAACCACCATGATGCTTACAACCTCAGATGTCTCAGATCCCACACAAGGTCACATCTTCCTTTCTCTGTTCCTTAGAAACAAGTCACTAAGTCCAGCTCATACTCAAGGAGAGAAGAATTAGGTTTCCCCCTCTTGAAGGGAGGACTATCAAAGAATTTGAGTAATAGCCAAGCCTTGGAGATTTTCCTGTGTGTCAGGAATTGTCACATACAGCCATTCCTCTGATGCTCGCCTCAACCCCTGAAATATGTCCTGCTTATCAAGCCCATTTTACAGATGGCATGTTGAGGCATAGAGAAATTAATTGCTGAAGAAGGTGTGGAGAAAAGGGAACCCTCCTATACTGTTGGTGGGAATATAAATTGGTGCAGTCACTATGGAGAACTGTACGGAGGTTCCTTAAAAAACTAAAAGTAGAGTTACCATATGATCTAGCAATCCTACTCCTGGGCGTATATCCAGAGAAAAACATAATTTGAAAAGATACATGCATCCCCAATGTTCACAACAACACTGTTTACAATAACCAAGACATGGAAGCAACCTAAATGTTCATCAACAGGTGAATGGCTAAAGAAGATGTGATATATTTATACAATGGAATATTACTCGGCCATAAAAAGAAGGAAATAATGCCATTTGCAGCAACATGGATGGACTTAGAGATTATCATACTAAGTGAAGTAAGCCAGACAGAGAAAGGCAAATATCATATGATATCACTTATATGTGGAATCTAAATAAGTGATACAAATGAACTTATTGACAAAACAGAAATTGACTCACAGACATAGAAAACAAACTTATAGTTACCAAAGGGGAAAGGGAGGGGAGGGATAAATTAGGAGTTTGGGGTTAACAGATACACATTACTATATATAAACTAGATAAACAACAAGGACCTACTGTATAGTACAGGGAACTATACTCAATATCTTGCAATAACCTATAATGGAACAGAATGTAAAAAAATGAATATATATATATGTATATATATATCTGAATCACTTTGCTGTACACCTGAAAATAGCACAACATTTTAAATCAACTATATTTCAATAAAAAATAAAAAAAGAGTAGGTCTGTGTCTTTATTTCCATCTTGCCCCTAGGTTCTTCATGACTTTTTTTTTCTTAGATTCCATATATATGTGTTAGCATACAGTATTTCTTTTTCTCTCTCTGACTTTCTTCACTCTGTATGACAGACTCTAGGTCCATCCACCTCACTACAAATAACTCAATTTCGTTTCTTTTTATGGCTGAGTAATATTCCATTGTATATAGGTGCCACATCTTCTTTATCCTACTAGAGAATGGACTTGAGGATATGGGGAGGCGGAAGGGTAAGCTGCGACAAAGTGAGAGAGTGGCATGGACGTATATACACTACCAAATGTAAAATAGATAGCTAGTGGGAAGCAGCCGCATAGCACAGGGAGATCATCTCGGTGGTTTGTGACCACCTAGAGGGGTGGGATAGGGAGGGTGGAAGGGAGGGAGATGTAAGAGGGAAGAGATATGGGAACATATGTATATGTATAACTGATTCACTTTGTTATAAAGCAGAAACTAACACACGATTATAAAGCAATTATACTCCAATAAAGATGTTAAAAAAATTAAAAAAAGAACTTCCCCAGGACCACACATAACTAGCAAGCGGTGGAGACAAGATTTGGACCCCTGGCGACCTGGTGCTAGAGTGTTTTTGTCCTCCAGAGCTTCTCTTAACATTGCTCCATTTATCTCCCTTCTTGGTGAACTTTACTGTATTTCTGTGCTGCCTCTTAATTGCAGTCTCACTGGGTAGGGTCTCCTGATGAACAGAAGGAACCACTGATGAATCTGCTTCAGCGATCATAACTCCAAGGTGTATATTTTGCCTTGCACAGAGCAATAAAGGAGAACATGAAAACAAGTGGGGCTCTTCTTCCCAAGAACGTGGGGCTCGTCTTTGCACCTAAGTGTTGGCTTGGAGCAGGCGTTCTTGGTGCCCGTCCACACCTATGACCTTCAACCCTTAAGGCACACTAGACTGACATGTGCCGGCCACTGCATTTTGTTATCAACAGGGTTATGAACTGGAGCCCATTCTATCTGCTTGGAGGCCAGGTCTTGGGTTGACACAAGCCTCAATCAGTGACTGACAGTAGCTGGTGGATAAATACCCCAACTCCCTCCCCTGACAGTTGGGATAACTCTGAAGAATGTGCTCTAGGTTACCTTCCAGAGGTCCCCAGCCACATTAAGTTTCAGTTTCTTATTGGGTAACTTGCCTGATAAAATTCACTGCAGGCTCTTTCCCTTCCCTCTCTCACTTCCCCCATCCCCAGCTGGAGTTTTTTGGGGTCACCTCCCTGATGAACTACCTTCACGAGAATCCTTGTCTGAGCATCTGCAACTGGGGGACCCTAACTAAGGCATTCCTAGATCACCGTGTTTATGAGATGGCACGTGTGTGTGTGTGTGTGTGTGTGTGTGTGTGTGTGTGTGTTGGGTTGGTTTGGGGGCAGTGCTGGGAATGGGGTGTGTCACTGTCCAGTGATTGGTTCTTGTGGGGAGCTAAAGGCAAATGAAATGGTGAAAGCTCTAGACTTTGGAGTCAGAGGGTTCCGGATTCAAAGCTCGGGTCCGGGGAATCTTGGACAAGTCGCATCTCCTCTCTCAACCTTGGTTTCCATTTTAATTGTACTTTTTTGGTGAAATAGGTGGGGGTAGGAATCCCTAGTATACGATGTTGACATGACGGTGAAATTAAATTTTATTGGAAACGTGTTTAGCGCAGTGCCTGGTACCTGAGGGCTCTGTTAATGGTTTGTATGGGGGCAGGCTGGGAGGAGACCGTTGAGTTTGGGGCTTGCTCGTTGGGTAGTAGAAGCTTATTTATCATTGGGTGCAATAAAATAAGGTGCTGAGAGACAAGAGATAGATGTTGCTGGGGGAAGAAAAAAGTGAGTAGGAAGGAAGGAGAGAGAGAGAGGGAGATAGACCCACACAGGGACCCATCAGCCAGACAAACTTCTCTTCACTGTGGAGAAAGGAGAGGATTAGAGGTTTGTCAGACTCTCCTTTATGAGTGGAGGCAACTCAGCAAAAAGGGCCATGATGCCTTGGGTGCATTGAGCAATGCTGGCTCTGCCCTTCCCCTCTCCCCACACCCTCTGTTACTGAAAACCCTGGGAACAGCGAGAAAGTACTCTTCATTGAACGACAGAACCTGCACTATGTGGAGCTTCAGTTTTCTCCTCTTTTGGGGTGAGTACGAGCCTGAATGGGGGGTCTGGGGAGAGCCTGCACTGGAAATAGACTGTAAGGAAAAGGGAGGGCCTCGACTGTCCAGTCAAGAGATCATAATTCTAGGCTGGACACTGCAAACATCTTCACTGGGGAACCTTTGACCAAAATCAGTCGGTTCAGGGAATTCATCTGTCGAGGAAGAGTTTCGTTATAGTCATTCAGTTGACATGCATTTCCTGAGCACCTACTGTACGCTGGGTGCTGTTTTAGGCACTGAGAATAGAGCAGTGAACAAACAGACAAGGTTTCTGCCCTTCTGAGGCTGACATACCGGTGGGAGGAGATAGGAAGAAAGAAAGCCACTAACGGTAATAGCAACCCCCCAAGTAGCACCGTTCTAAGTTCCTCAAATAGAGAATGTATTCAATCTTCACTAAATGCCTCTGATATTGGGTCAATAATAGTCCCATTTTCTCAGGGTAGTGGGATTGCTGGGTCATATGGTAGTTCCATTTTTAGTTTTTTAAGGAGCCTCCATACTGTTCTCCATAGTGGCTGTACCCACTTACATTCCCACCAACAGTGCAAGAGGGTTCCCTTTCCTCCACACCCTCTCCAGTATTTATTGTTTGTAGATTTTTTGACGATGGCCATTCTGACCGGTGTGAGGTGATACCTCACTGTAGTTTTGATTTGCATTTCTCTAATAATTAGTGATGTTGAGCATCTCTTCATGTGCCTGTTGGCCATCTGTATGTCTTCTTTGGAGAAATGTCTATTTAGGTCTTCCACCCATGTTTTGATTGGGTTGTTTGCTTTTTTGATATTGAGCTGTATGAGCTGTTTGTATATTTTGGAGATTAATCCCTTGTCAGCTTCTTCATTTGCAAATATTTTCTCTGATTCTGAGGGTTGTCTTTTGGTCTTGTTTATGGTGTCCTTTGCTGTGCAAAAGCTTTTAAGTTTCATTAGGTCCCATTTGTTTATTTTTGTTTTTATTTTCAAAATTGGGTCATTTGTAGAGACGTGGATGGACCTAGAGACTGTCCTACAGAGTGAAGTAAGTCAGAAAGAGAAAAACAAATATTGTATATTAGCGCATGTATGTGGAATCTACAAAAGTGGTACAGATGAACCTATTCGCAAAGCAGAAATAGAGACACAGATGTAGAGAACAAACGTATGGACACCAAGGGGCGGAAAGGGCGGGGGTGGGATGAATACGGAGATTGGGATTGACAGATATACACTACTATGTATTAAATAGATAACTAATGAGAACCCTCTGCATAGCACAGGGAACTCTACTCAGTGCTCTGTGGTGCCCTAAATGGGAAGGAAATCCAAAAGAGAGGGGGTCTACGTATACACATAGCTGATTCACTTCGCTGAACAGCAGAAACTAACACAACATTGTAAAGCAACTATACCCCAATTCCAATAAAATAGTCCCATTTTACAAAGGAGAAAAATGAGGCCAAAGAGATTAAATAACTTGCCCGAGACCATTTAGCTAGTAAGGGGTAGAGCTAGGATTTAGAAACAGGCATCCTGGATCCAGAGTCTGTACGTCTCTAAACTATGCCACTCCAAATACCAAGTAAACAAAAGCATTTCAGGGAGTGGCAAGCGCTCTGAAAGAAATTGTCATAGAGTGTGACTGGGGCTTACGTAGAAGAGGGAAGTCAGGGGAAGGTATTTCTGCAGCAGTGATGTTTGTGCTGAGGCCTGAACAATGAGATGGAGCCGGGTTTTTTTCCTCAGCTGTCAGTTTTTCTGGGTCTTGCTTATCTTTCATGTCATGGTTTCCTTCACGGGTCTCGTGAGTTTTGGTCTTTGGTTCAAATCTAAGAATGGGAGACCTTATCTAAGCAACACGTGTGGGTTTTCTCTGTGTTGTACATTGGATCCGTTTCCCTTATTTCACTGAGGAGAAAATTTGGTCACAAAGAGATTAGGTAACTTTCCCAAGGCCACGTAGTCTGTAATTGGTGAAGCCAGAGTTTTAAGCCCAAGCATTTTGACCCTAGCGCTGGTATGCTTAAACACGATGTTCTGTTGCCTTTAAAATAAGTAAAGAGCAAGAGAATTTCAGTTAGTGAAAATCAGAAAGTTGGGAGTTTGGGTCTGTGGGACTTGTCGACTGGCAGGTTTCATTAGAAGGAGCAGGTAATTTGTGGACCTCAAATGCTAAGATGCACACTTGTTTCTTTGGGGTGTCAGCACTGGTGTTGGCCCTTAGCACTCTATTCTGCCCTTAATAAGCAAAGAGTGGTGATGTTGACATTGATGATGGTGGTGATGGTGTTGGTGATGCTGAAGATGATGATAATGATGATGATGGTGATGATGATATGATGTGATGATGGAGAGGAGCTAAATGTTGGGGGGCTGCACTGCCTTTTAGATGTTAAAAAAATTGTCTTACCCTCCCATTAAAATTTAATACTACAGATATACTATATACTTATTTATATATTGTATGTATATCTGTATGTGTCTTACACATGAAGAGTAAGATTTTTTTGTCTCTCTCCAAGAACGAAGTTTTGCTCTTGGGGGCAGATATCATTTCTTTTGAGAATGCATGTTTCAATGTATGGGGGTTTTTTTTCTTCTAATTTTTATTGGGGTAGAGTTGATTTACAATATAGTGTTAATTTCAGGTGTACAGCAAAGTGAATCTGTTATACATATACATATATCCACTCGTTTTTAGATTCTTTTCCAATATAGGTCATTACAAAATATTGAGTAGAGTTCCCTGGGCTATACAGTAGGTTCTTATTAGTTTTTTTTTTTTTTTCTTTTTGGACGTGCTGCACGGCTTGTGGGAATCTTAGTTCCCCAATGAGGGATCGAACCCATGTTACCTGCAGTGGAAGTGCGGAGTCCTAACCACCGGACCTCCAGGGAATTTCTTCAATGTATGTTTTTGAAAATCATCTGGAACTCTTTGTAAATGAAAAAAAAAATGAAGATAGTACAAACAAAATGAAAATGAAGTGCAGAAAAGCAGGAATGGTGGCTGTGAATGTTATATAAAATAATGTATGCTTGTCATTCACTTGGGACTTTCGTCTAAGCTCATCAAACCCGTTTCTCTGAGGCTACACCAAGAGTAGTTTTTCAGGTTGAGTCCAAAGAGCTTCTTTTTTTTTTTTTACGGTACGCGGGCCTCTCACTGTCGTGGCCTCTCTCATTGCAGAGCACAGGCTCCGGACGCGCGGGCTCAGCGGCCATGGCTCACGGGCCCAGCCGCTCCACGACATGTGGGATCTTCCCGGACCGGGGCACGAACCCGTGTCCCCTGCATCGGCAGGCGGACTCTCAACCCCTGCGCCACCAGGGAAGCCCAAAGAGCTTCTTGATGGGTCATGGTGTTTTTCTTTTTTTTTCACAGGGTGTTGTGGTATATACACCTGGGGAATGTTCACATTACCCTCACTGGAATCAATGGCAAGACGTAAGTTGGGGAATCTATATGCCCAGTGTGGCGGGGAGGAGAATCTTCTGACCCAGGAGGCTGAGACACAGCTGGACACTTGCCACAAACTAGTCCGTGGCTGAGCAAGGGATAACATCCAGGTCTCCCGGTTCCCACCCAAGCTTTTTCTCTTGTGCCTTAAACTTGCTGTGTGACCTCAGGCCAGTCACACGACCTCTTTGATCTTCAGTTTCCTCAGCTGCGGGATACAGGTAACGAGGGTTCTTATGTCACAGGGATGTTGTGAAGCTTAAAACCAAAGAGGTAACGTTGTATGCTACCTGGCATGTGTGAGAAGAGCTTCATGAATGATGGGGCAGTGGGGATGGGGATGGGATTTATTTAAACTACAACTCAACGTGGGGAAAAAAAGTGCATTTTTAGATGTTTTGTTCAGTATTCTGATCTTCCACACAAGCTCCTGCTGGATCCAGGAGGAGAAACATGCCCAGTTCTGTGTTCTCAGTGTCTCAGTTTCCTGGCCCCGTCTTATTTGGGAAACTCAGCCTTTATGGTACGAAGAGTTAATCTTTCAAATCTCCTCACCCTCCTCTCGTTCCTCCCGAGATGGTGTGTGGGTGTTGGCATAGGGATAGCTTATGGCATCTTGCAGCAGTGAAGTGTGGACTCTGAATGGGGTGTTTTGTCCGCTGGGGAAAAAAACATGGTAACAACTTGGAATAAACTAAATGTATGCTTACACCAGGGGACTGGCTGGATAAATTGTTGCATTTGTGAGACCAGCTCAAGCTACTGTAACAAATAAACTCCAAACTGTCAGTGGCTTAAGAAGAAGAAATTTCATTCTTGTTTGTTTAAGAGTCCAATGAGGATATTTCTGGCTGGTGGGTGGTTTTCCTACATGTAGTGATTCGGGGACCCAGATGCTTTCTGTTTTGTGGCTCAGCCATCCTAGTATCTCAGAGACTCGGCAGACAGTGGCGAAACCACATTATTAAAACTCAGGCTCTGCAGTGACACACGTCAACGGCCGTTCATGGTCACATGACCATACCTGGATGCAAGGTGAGCTGGGAAATGTAGTCCATGGCAGGGTAGTTGCCTCCTACTGTCAATTCTACACCACGGAAAGGAGAGTGTGAAGTTTTTGTTTGATCTTGGGCTACCTAGCTATCTCTGGCACAGTTAGAGCCCATGGATATAATGGAATGCTATACAGATGATAAAAAGCTTAAGTTTGGTCATGGGAACTGACTTGGAAAATTGCCCCAAACATTATTTTCTTAATTTTTTTAACTATAGAAATATTTAAACATTCAAAGGTAGGAAAAATAGTATAACAAACTCCCATGTACCCATTGCTCAACTTCAACACTTGGCAAATTTTGCTGCTCTTGGTTACATGAAAAAGAAAGGAATAGTAGAATAGAGCTGTCCAAAAGAACTTTCTATGACAATGAACATGTTCTAGATCTACAGTAGTCACCAGTCAATGGAGCTACTGAGAACTTAAATGAGGCTAGTGCAATTGAAGAATCAATGCTTCATTTTATTTAATTTTAATAGATTTCAGTGTAAACAGCCATATATGATGAGTAGCTACTGTGTTGGACAGCACAGTGGACTGTATGTTGAGTGATACCATTTGTGTTCAAAAAATTGTGTGAATTTATAAATTCAATTATATTTAATGTTATATTTACATGACTGAGCTTGTGAATAGGACCTAGCCTTAAAGGATGCACTCTAAGCTTTTGACAGTGGTGACCCCTGAGTATAACGATGGGGCACAGGGAAATCTTCACTTTTAATTTTATATACTTCTGCCTTGTTTGAATTTTTTTACTATAAGTAATTATTACCTTCTTTTTTTTTTTTGCGGTATGCGGGCCTCTCACTGTTGTGGCCTCTCTCTTACGGAGCACAGGCTCCAGACGCACAGGCTCAGCGGCCATGGCTCACAGGCCCAGCCGCTCCACGGCATGTGGGATCTTCCCGGACCGGGGCACGAACCCGTGTCCCCTGCATCGGCAGGCGGACTCTCAACCACTGCGCCACCAGGGAAGCCCAATTATTACCTTCTTAAAAAAAGATAAAGACAAATGAAACAACAGATACACAGCACTATATATAAAATAGATAAGCAACAAGGTCCTACTGTATAGCATGGGGAACTGTATTCAATATCTTGGAATAACCTATAACGGAAAAGAATCTGAAAAAGAATATATATATATGTATATGAACTGAAAGAATATATATATATATAAAAGAATATATATATATGTATATGAACTGAATCACTTTGCTGTACACCCGAAACTAATACAACGTTGTAAATCAACTATACCTCAATAAAAAAATTTTTTTAAAAACCCAAAGAAACAAAAATAAGGATCACCACCTGCTTTTGGTTAATTTCTATAGAAGCAGAGTCTGAGGTGAGGATTCTTGTGTGAGCAATTTATTAAGGAAGGGCTCTCAGGAGACACTTGTAGGGGAGGGAGGGAAGCAGGATTGGATAGGGGAAGAACAAGCCACTCAGAACGTGTTTCAGGAGAGTTTCAGCCACAGCCTGGTCCCAGGAGGAGCTCTGGAGTGTGAATTACATCACAGAGGTTCACCTGCTCAGAGACCATTACACTCCTGCATCTGTCAGGCAATACTTCTAGGCCAGCGAGACAGTGGCGGGGATGCGATGCCAATCAGGTAAATTGGATGGGGGTAGGGCCGAGAGCCGCTGCTATCCCCCCACCCATATTTTTAAAACTTTTTTTTTTTTTACCTCACCGCGCAGCATGCGGGATCTTAATTCCCCCACCAGGGATTAAACCCATGCCCCCTGCAGTGGAAGCACAGAGTCCTAACCACTGGACTGCCAGAGAATTCCCCCCACCTCCTTTTTTTAAACTGTTTTTAAAAATTGAAGTATAGTTAATATTCAATGTTGTGTTAGTTTCAGGTGTCCAGCAAAATGATTCATTTTTATACACACACACACACACACACACACACACACACACGTGTATATATATTCCTTTTCAGATTCTTTTCCATTATAGGTTATTACAAGAAATTGAATGTAGTTCCCTGTGCTATACAGTAGGTCCTCGTTTACCTGTTTTATATATAGTAGTGTGTATCTGTTAATCCCAAACTCCTAATGTACCTCTCCCCACCGCCTGCTGTCCCCTTTGGTAACCATAAGTCTGTTTTCTATGTCTGTGAGTCTATTTCTGTTTTGTAAGTAAGTTCATTTGTATCATTTTTTAAAAATTCCACATATAAGTGCTTACTTCACTTAATATGATAATCTCTAGGTCCATCCATGTTGCTGCAAATGACATTATTTCATTCTTTTTTATAACTGAGAAATATTCCATTGTATGTGTATGTGTGTGTATATATATATATATCTCACATCTTCTTTATCCATTCATCTGTCCGTGGACATTAGGTTGCTTCCATGTCTTGGCTCTTATAAAAAGTGCTTCCATGAACATTGGAATCCCATCCTTTCTTACTTGGCAAGGTGTGAAGAACTCGTGAGCTGACGGTGGTAAATCCCCAGGAAGAGGCTGGGTTTTCCTCTTCACATCCTCACCCCCTTTTAACACCCGTCCACTCTGCTTGGCTCTTCTCTTGCATCCTGACTCGTGGTGTGACCTGGGAACGGTTTTACAAACTCTCTTGGGCCTCCCTTTCCACATCTGTAGAAAGGAGTCCTAATGTTTACCTTGAAGTAGGGTGACCCACTATCCTGGCTTGACCCAGACTGGAGGGATGGGGTGTTTCCCAGGATGCTGGACTTTGAGTGCTAACACCAGGAAAGTCCTGGGAAAACCAGGATGGCTTGGTCATCTCTCCTCAAAGCATTATCGTGAGGACTGCAGAACATCTAAGGAAGGGGCTGGGCAGGTGGAAGACACCTAGGAAATGGTAGTTCTAGTTATATTTTTAAAAGTCTCTTTGCCTCCTTGAGTCTCATTTTCTATGTTCGTCAATTAAGTGACCATCTATTAAGTTGTTGTGCTCACGGTTGAGGATCATGTGCATGTCTCGGTTGGATTGTTGAAGTGGCTTCTGCCCCAGTCTCCTGTTTCCTTGCCCTTCTAAGAATGTCCAGAGGGCGCCTGTGAGCCCCTGAGTCAGATCCTGCCCCACCTCTGCCCACAGCCGTCCAGGGCTCCCTCCTCCCTCAGGGCAAAAGTCTGAGTCCTCCCTGCTGCCCACAAAGTCCTGCACGACCTGCCCTGTCTCCTCCCTGCCCTCCCTTCCTCCCTCTCTCTCCCCCTCGCTCACTCTGCTCCAGCCACCTGGGTTTCTTTGCTGTTCCTGTAACACACCAGGCACTGTCCTGCCCCAGGGCCTTTGCAGGTGCTGTTCCTTCTGCCTGGAATCTTTTGCTCCCTATATATACATGGCTCCCTCCCTCACCTTCTGTATGCTTCAGCTCATGAGTTATCTTCTCAGCGACTACCCTAGTTTTGACATTGTATGCCTCATCAGATTTTCATCTCCGTGAAGGTGGGGAATTTTGTATGTCTTGTTCCTCTGCTGAATCCACAGGGCTTAGAATATTGCCTGGCATATAGTAGGTGTTTGTATTTGTCAGGGTTATCCAGCGAAACAGAATCAATAGAATGGATAGCTACATATAAGTATATGTAAATATTTATTGTAAGGAATTGGCTCACATGATTCTGGCACGTCTCAAGATCTGCAGGCCAGAAAGAATTTGGAGAACTGAGCAGAGGTGAGTGTGGGTGGTGGGACCAGGTAGAAGATGAGCCAGAGAAGCTAGCAGGTGGCCAGTCACACAGGACTGTGTTGCTATTCTGGTTTGGGGTGGATTTGAGTCCTGAGAGATTGAGCTAGAGGAAGAAAGAAAGTAATGGGAAACTCAGAGTTGAGAGATCACAAGTGGCAATACACAGTAAATCTGCAAAAAGAAATGTTGCCTTTGCAGATGAAAGAGGAAGCTGGAAATGAGAAGAAGATAAAACCTGAGGCATAGTGCAGGGAAGGGAAATAAACAAGGCAGTGTGCAGGCAGCAAAGAGTCTGGGTCTCAAGACCTTAGTAATGAAAATCTGTCTCTTTTGTTTTTGCAGCACTTTATAAATCTGACTAATTGTTGGGGTCACTTCTGTTGACTTCTCTCTTTCTATTACATCCCACATCCAATCCATCGGCAAATCCCATTAGCATTACCTTCTGAATAAACCCAGAATCTTATGTGCGCCCCTGTTCCCACCCGGGCTGTATCCACCATCATCGCTCACCTGGACAAGTGCAGTTGCCTCCTACCTGGTCATCCTACCTCTGCTCCGATACAGTTCATCCTCCAACCAGTGGCCAGAAGGATCATGTGAAAACCCAAGTGATGCTGTATTCCTCCTCTGCTCAAACTCTCCCATGGCTCCCATCTGTCTCTGATAAAAAGCTGAAACCTTACAATGGTCCAGCAGATCCTACGTGATTTTGTCATATCACCTCCTCCCATGCACCTGTCATCCACTCTGCTCCAACCACACCCATCTTGTAATTCCATGACATCACTAGGCATGATCCTGCCACAGGACCTTTGCACTTGCTGTTTCCTCTGCCTTAAATAGTTTCATAACTCACTCACTCAGCTCCCTTAGGTCTTTGCTCAAATGTTACCTTCTCAGTGAGGTCTTCATTACCGAGCACCCACTATGCACTCGGGACACAGCAGTAAATGAGACAGACACAACCCCCTGCCTTCTGGGAGCTTACAGTCCATCAAGACAAAAGACTTGAAACAACCAATTGAAAAAGTTTTTGCATAGAATTGTCTTAGAAATTGCCTGAAGATTTATTCCGTTTCCAGCCAGACCCACCTCTTCTTGCCTAGCAGTAGTGAAAACCACGCACTTTGGATTTTGACAGATCTGCTGCCGCCTCTCACCAGCTGTGTGTCCTTGGGCAAGTCACTGAACGTCTCTGACCCTCAGTTTTCCACAGCTGTATAATGGGATCTGGATTCGTTTTCTGTGGGTGCTGTAACAAATTCCCATAGACTTGGTGGATTAAAATAACAAAAACATTATCTTATGGCTCTGGAGGTCAGAAGTCCGAAATGGGTCCTACTGGGCTAAAATCAAGATGTCAGCAGGTGGGCTTCCCTGGTGGCGCAGGGGTTGAGAGTCCGCCTGCCGATGCAAGGGACACGGGTTCGTGCCCCGGTCCAGGAAGATCCCACATGCCACGGAGCGGCTGGGCCCGTGAGCCACGGCCGCTGAGCCTGAGCGTCCGGAGCCTGTGCTCTGCAGCGGGAGAGGCCACGACAGTCAGGGGCCCGCATACCGCAAAAAAAAAAAAAAAAAAAAAAAAAGATGTCAGCACGGGCTGCAATAAAATCAGTTGCAGGGCTGTAATGTTCGCTCATAACTCTTCTGTCTAGAGCTCTGATGCTCATTCAGGGACTTGTTAACAATGCAGAATCTTAGGTCCATCCTGAGACCCGAATCAGCATCTGATTTCCCAAGATCTCTTGGGGATCCCAGATGAGGCAGATGCTACTGGTCTGTGGACCACACTTGGAGCAGCAAGGGTCTGGGGTCTATAAGGTCCTTCACTGAGCTCCCTTGGTGGCTGTATCAGTTTCCCAGGGCTGCTGAAATTACCACAAACCAGGTGGCTCAAAACAACAGAAATGTATCCTCGCACAGTTCTGGAGACCAGAAGTCTGAAATCGAGGTGCTTTCTCTCAAGGCTGTAGGGGAGAATCTATTCCAAGCTCTCCTAGCTTCTGGCGTTGCTGGTCATGCTTGGTGGTCCTTAGCTTGTAGATGCGCCCTTCTGATCTCTGCCTCCATCATCACGTGCTGTTCTCCCTGTCTCTGTGCCTCGCCTCTTGTTCTTAGAAGGACACCAATCATATCAGGTTAAAGGACCACCCTGCTCCAGTATAATCTCATCTTAATTTAGGTCTTAATTACATTTACAAAGACTCTATTTCCAAATAAGGTCACATTCTCAGGGACCAGCGTTTAGGACTTCAATAACTTCAACATTTTGAGGAGGGGGGACCCAATTCAAGCCATAACAGTCACCTTCCTTCTCTTGTGCTGGCTTCCCTTGCAGCCCCGCTCGGTGCTCTAACCCAAATCCTTTCTTCTCCATTGCCTAGATATGAATGGGTGTACAGACACCACCATGTGTCCGGCGTACGCAACCTGCACCAACACTTCAACAAGTTACTACTGTACTTGCAAAAAAGGCTTCCTGTCCAGCAATGGACAGACGAAGTTCAGGGACCCACAAGTGGAATGCAAAGGTGAGTTCATGCCCCCTCAAAATCCGCTAGCATTTAGTTGGAAAATCAGGTGGAAGCTGGTTGGGCAGCAGATGTAGGTACTTTTTCTTTTTTCCCAAGCGTTATTTCCTCCCTCCTTCCCTCCCTGTCTCTCCCTTTCTTCCTTCCTTCCTTCCTTCCTTCCTTCCTTCCTTTCTTTCTTTCTTTCTTTCTTTCTTTCTTTCTTCCTTCCTTCCTTTCTTTCTTTCTTTCTTTCTTTCTTCCTTCCTTTCTTTCTTTCTTTCTTTCTTTCTTTCTCTTTCTTTCTTTCTTTCTTTCTTTCTTTCTTTCTTTCTTTCTTTCTTTCTTTTTCTTTCTTTCTTTCTTTCTTTCTCTTTCTTTATTTCTTAATCCCTTCCTTCCTTCCTTCCTCCCTCCCTCCCTCCCTCTCCCTCTCTCTCTCCCCCCTCTCTTTCTCTCTTTCCTTCCTCCCTCCCTCCCTCCCCTCCCCCCCTCTTTCTTTCTTTCTGTTCCTGGTCACAAAAACCTCCAATGATTAGAGACAGGTGTTAGAATAAAAAGAAACAAAATTATGCTGTTTGTCAATATCTGGAAATATGCAAATCACAAGATTTTCTGCACGTATTGAGTGCCAGGCCCTGTGTGAGGGGCTTCACGTGCATTTTCACATTACGTCAAGAGTAGTTGTTGTGATGATCTCCACCGTACAGATGAGAAGACCGAGGCTTGGAGAACTGAAACGACTTCTTTAGGATCAGTCAAACTGGAATTCAAACCCAGGTCTTTTTGAGTGTAACAGCGATCTCTCAACCACTCACCTATTTGCCACAGTCCAGTTGTGAAGCGTTGGGAAATTGTATGTAATCTTTCTCAGCCTCACTATTTCCGTCTGTAGAATGGGAGTATAAGAGTATCTACATTAAAGGATATTTTAGATTATATGCAGTAGTGTATGCAGTGTGTTAGGCACATGCACAGTCCCAAGAGCTACTATCAACATAAGTAATAGAAACTAAAATAATTCCCAGAATAAGCTAAGTTTTTGGTTTGTATCCCTTATATTTAGACCCAAACTCTCCTCTTGACTGTAAAGGTCCGACTATGCCTCTGACGTAGTTTGCAGGGGTCTGCAAACTTTTTCTGTAAGGGGCCAGATAGTAAATATTTTGGAGGTTGCTGGATGAATGATCTCTCTTGACTACTTAGTACTCCAGGGGTAGTGCAAAAGCAGCCATAGATGATACAGAAATAAATGAGTGGGGCTGTGTTCTAATAAAACTTTATTTACACAAACAGGGAGCAGGCTGGATTTGACTTATGGGCTGTAAATCATTTGCTGAGCTCTGAACAAGATAACTGATTTGTATTATTATAGTTCCCAGGGAACCCCAAACATACTTTTTTTAAAAATTATTTTTTATTGAAGTATAGTTGATTTACAATGTTGTGTTAATTTCTGCTATACAGCAAAATGATTCAGCTATATATATATGTATATGTGTGTCTGTGTGTGTATATATATATTTTTTCAGATTCTTTTCCATTATGGTTTATTACAGGATATTGAATATAGTTCCCTGTGCTGTACAGTAGGACCTTGTTGTTTATCCACCTATGTGCAATACTTTGCATCTGCTAACCCCAAACTCACATTCCATCCTCCCCTCCACTCCCTTGGCAATGACAAGTCTGTTCTCTATGTCTGGGAGTCTATTTCTGGCTTGCAAATAAATTCATTTGTGTCATATTTTAGATTCCACATACAGGTGGTATCATACGGTATTTGTCTTTCTCTGTCTGACTTCACATAGTATGATAATCTCTAGGTACATCCACATTGCTGCAAATGGCATTATTTCATTCATTGTCATGGCTGAGTAATATTCCATTGTACATATGGACCACATCTTCTTTATCCATTCATCTCTTTATGGACATTTTGGTTGCCTCCATGTCTTGGCTATTGTAAATAGTGCTGCTATGAATATTGGAGTGCATGTATCTTTTCAAATTATGGTTTTGTCCGGATATATGCCCAGGAGTGGGATTGCAGGATCATATGGTAGCTCTATTTTTAGTTGTTTAAGGAACCTCCATACTGTTCTCCATAGTGACTGCACCAATTTACATTCCCACCAACAGTGTTAGGAGGGTTCCCTTTTCTCCACACCCTCTCCAGCCTTTGTTATTTGTAGACTTTTTAATGATGGCCACTCTGACTGGTGTGAGGTGATACCTCATTGTAGTTTTGGTTTGCATTTCTCAAATAATTAGTGATGTTGAGCATCTTTTCATTGGTCATCTGTACAAACATACTTTTTAAAATCTTTAGGCTACAGTTCGTGGGTTATTCAGTAAGCACAGTAGTCTTGTTGGTCCCTTGTTTTTAAATAATGGGTGAGGGCAACATTCCCCATCTACAAAATGGTGGATACTACAGTAAGGATCTTGTCCACTCTATGTCTTTGACCTGTGGTACCTAACACATTGTGAATATTTGATAGATATTTGTCAAATGAAGGACTATGCTACCTTATTCTTTATGTCAACTCCAGACCTAATCACCCTGCAATTGATGGACACTAGGTCTTTCTAATGTTTCATAACTTAAAGCTGGAATGAACATTCCTGTGATCTTATCTTGATATATAGTGGCAGGTACAGATTTCTCTCTAGGAGATGCACAGTTTCCTGGGAGGGAGCTGCAGGGTACTTGCCTTTAAGTTCTATTTGCACGACAAGTGCATCGTAAGTGTTTATTCAGGGTGACTTGACAGAGTAGGTCTGAAGGAGATTAGGGGAGGACCACCCCATGGTACCATGACTGCACAATTCTATGGGTGCTTCAATGAGTAAATTCCTAGAGGTGGGTTTGGAAACTGTTCTGGTTATCTATTGCTGGGGAGCAGCCAACTTTGTGTATTAAAACACCAGCAATCATTTATTTTGCTCATGAATGAATCTTCCATTTGGACTGAGTTTTGCTGAGGATGACTTGACTTTGTTCTACACATTGTTAGTTGAGTCGGCTTAGCTTGGGGCTGGAGGATCCAGTTTGCAGGGGGCTCACTCAGAAGGCTGGCAAGCTGGTGCTGGCTGTTGGCTGGCTGCTCTGCCAGGGCTGTGGGCTGGAGGTCTTAGTTCTTCTCCACGTGGGCTGCTTTCTCATGGCTGGTTGAGCTTCCTCACAGTGTGGCGGCTGAGTCAAGCACCAGCTTCTCAAGAGAGCAAGGTGGAAGTGTGTGACATTTTTATGACTTGCATGGTATATTTAGGACCTAGTGTCACCACCACCATAGTCACAAGCATGGTCAGATTCAAGGGGAGGAAATGTAGACCCCAGGGCTCGATGGAAGGAATACCAATGAAAGGGCGTTGAATTAAGGGCATATGGGATGGAGGACATTGTTTCAACCAACTTTGGAAAATGCAAACTGTTTCACAAGATGAAGAAAATTTGTAACACTCTGACTCTTTTTCTCTCCAGATATAGATGAATGTTCTCAAAGCCACCCACCATGTGGTCCTAACTCAATCTGCAGAAACCTGCCGGGGAGGTATAAGTGCAATTGTTTGCCTGGTTTCTCTTCTCCCACTGGAAATAACTGGAACCCAGGAAAGCCAGGTCATTTCACCTGTACAGGTAATGCACTCAGGCTCTCAGGCATGGGTCTTTGGTGGACAGCTCCTACTGAGTTGGGTACCTGTGTTTCTAACCATAGACACCTAATCTTTTGTCTTCCCGATGTCCTCCACTGCTCCTCAGACATTAATGAATGCCTCGACAGTGGGATCTGCCCAGAGCACTCTGAGTGTACCAACTCTTTGGGAAGCTACAGGTGCAGCTGTCAAGTTGGATACACCTCTAAAAACTCCATCTGTGAAGGTATAGAGAATCTGATCTTCTTTACCTACTCGATTAATTAAGAACTTCATATAGTGATCCTATGTGGTAGGGATTATGATCCTCATTTTAGAAATAATCCAGTCGAGGCTCAGAGAGGTAAAGTCATTTGTTTAAGAATACAGAGCTATTAAGTAGAAGAACCTGAATGTGAACTCCCGTTGAGGGTCTACTATGAGTTAAGCAGTGGGTCAGGCAGTACTTGAGAGTAACGGTGGGGGGGAGCTCGATCCTTAGAGTGATTCAGTGACCACCCTGTGGGGGGGAGATATTGACAATGTCTGGAGACATTTTTGGTTGTCACAACTGGTGGCGGAGGCGGGTGGTTTGTGTTACTGTCAACTGGTGGGTAGAGACCAGAGACCCTGCTAAACATCCTCCAATGCACAGAACAGCCTCCCCACAGCCAAGAATGATCTGGTCTGAAGTGTCAGTAGCACTGAGATAAACTCTGTCCTGGGGAGAGCTCAGACCCAAACTTCAAAACTTTTCCCTGAAAGGTATTTGAATGAAGACCTGAGAGTTATTCTTGATCCTCCCTCCCCTTCCATATTAAATCAGTCATCATGTCATTGGGTAAAATGCCTGCTAAATATGTCTTGAATCTCTTCACTCTTTTCCATCCTTGGTTTAGATTTCATCAGTATTGCAGCAGCCTCCTCACTAGTCTCTCCCTTTTTCTAGTGTTGATCCCTTGAATCTATCCTCTGCACTGCAGCCAGAATATTCTCACCAAGAGACAAGGGCTCCATCTTCCTGAGTCTGCTGCAGCACTATTGTTTATTTAAAGGGAGGGTGACTCTATCAAGCAAGGCATGGAGTGATCAAGCCCTCAACATACCCCCTTGACTTGGATTTAGAGATATTTGAAGTCATCTCTGACTTTTCTGATCTATTTGTAGCAGTTAGCTATTGCTGAGTAACAAATCACCCCAGAAGTTGGTGGTTAAAACAACCACCATTTGTCTAGTTCTGGATTCCACATGTTGGCAGTTTAGGTTGGGCTCTGCTGGTCATTTCTTTGGGTCTCCACTGGGCTTGTTCATGTGTTTGTGGACAGCTGTGGGTCTCACATATCTGGGGCTCATCTGGGATGATCCAACTCTCTTGCACTTTGTCTTTTTTTTTTAAATTAACCTGGGGTTTGTTCATATGGCAGAGGCAAGGGGTCCAAAGTGTGAGCAGAAGCAAGTAAGTTTCTTGAGGTCTAAGTTTGGAACTGGCGCCACATTGCTTCTGCCATATTTATTGACCAACGCAAGTCATAGAGCCAGCTACAGTCAAGGGCTGGGGAAACAAACTCATCTTAAAGAGAGGAGTGGCAATGTCGCATGGTACGGCACAAACCTCATCCCATGTTGTGGACACAGGGAGGAGTAAAGGATGACAGCCATTTCTGCAATCTATGATCATTGTGACTTGAAACTATTTGCCACCCTTTTGCTTGCATACGGTTGGCCAGCATTATTCTCAAGACCATGCTTAGATGCAAGGACGTTAGAGAGAAGGGGAAAGTCTGGGCATTGGGGAGCATCAGGTGGAGAACAGGTGGAGTGAATCTCCTGATTGCAGTCTCCTGTCCTCACTGCTTCCTCTGCCTTGACCGGGGTTTCCATTTCCACTCACCAGATGTGGATGAATGTGCTGATCCCAGAACTTGCCCAAAGCATTCAACTTGCCACAATAGTCTTGGAAGCTACTCTTGTGCCTGCAACCCAGGATTTGAATCCAGCAGGGGAAAGATGAGTTTCCAGGGCCTGGGAGAGACTTGTGAAGGTAGGTTCATGGGTCTCTTGGGGAATCAAGTCCAATCTGTTTGCAAAGACAGCGGTGGTGGGGGAGGATTTGAGGTGGGTCTCAGCTGAATTCAAAGCCCTCATCTGCAAAGCTGAAGCCAATAATCATTCATGCATTCATTCAACAAACACTTCCTGAACACCTACTACATGCCAAGCACTATTCTAGGGATGGAGGATACAGCAGTGTGTAATGCAGGCAAAAATACTTGTTGTCATGGAACTTATCATCCAGTGTGGAGAGAGATAGGGAACAAACAAAATACGTTCATGGACACATTGTGTGTCAGGGATAGTTAAAGGAGATGAAGACAAAGAAGGCAGGACAGGTGGGTAGGGAATACTCGAGGGTGAAGTTGTAGTTTTAATAGCGTGGTAGGGAAAAGCCATGCTGAGAAGTTGATAATTGAGAAAAGACCTGAAGGGAGTGAGATACGGGTTATCCGGGGAAGGGTGTTCCAGGAGGGGGAAACAGCAGGTACACACTCCTAAAGGCAGGATCCCAGCCAAGGCACTAAGCTCTTCCATATATGTGCTCATTCAGTCGTCCCAACAACCTGATGGTATTAGTGGTACTTTATACCCATATTATAGATGAGGAAACTGAGCCTCCATTGTGGTGGAATCACCTCTCCCAAGGTCAAGTAGAAAGGAAATAAGAGAGTCATGGTAGAACTATGCCTAGCGTGACTTCATACCTCAGCCACCATGATCTGCTGCCTCTGAATGAGGCTTCACCTGCTGGTAACTCAGGGTGGGCTTGTGCAGGACAGATATCAATTCAATCACCAAATTTCCAGTCTCTGAGACTCAAGACAGCCTGGAAAGCTGTCATGTAAAAATTCCAGAGCCAGACAGAACTTGAATTTAAATCCCGTTGTGCCTTTCACAAGGTATGTGACTTTGCACAATTTTGATGCCTCAGTTTCCTCCTCTGAAAAATGGAAATATTAGTTTGCACCTCACAGGGCTGCTGGGAGCATTTGTTGAGTGGATGCATGTAAAGGATCTTCCTCATTGCCTGCCACAAAGAAAGCTCAACACGTCTGCCATTAACTTTTTATTTTAGTTAACGAATACTTAACCTAGTACTTGCTCTGTCCCAGGTTCTGTTCTGAGTGTTTAAAGATAATGTATCATCTTACGTAATCCTCTGAACAACACTATGGGGTGGGTTCTATGATTACTTCCATTTCACAGATGAGGAAAAGGAGACACATGGAGATGAATTCTCTTGTCCAGTGTATTAGTCAGCTCAGGCTGCCATAACAAAGTACCGGAGACTGGGGGGGCTTTAACAACAGAGATTTATTATCTCACAGTTTTGGAGGCTGGAAGTCCAAGATCAAGGTGTCAGCATGGTAGGGTTCTGGAAACAGCTCTCTTCCTGGCTTGTACACAGCTGTCTTCTTGCTGTGTTCTCCCATGGCAGAGAGAGCACTTGTGTTTCTTCTCCTTCTCCCTCATGAGGATCCCACCTTCATGACCTCATCTAAACCTAATTATTTTCCACATCCAAATACCATCCCACTGAGGGGTAGGGCTTCAACATATGAATTTGGGGGGAGGTGACGTAATTCACTCCGTAGCACCCAGTAACACACAGATTATAAGGGGGCAGAGCCAGGTTTTGAACTCAAGATGTCCATGCTCTTTACCCCTCCACTCTGATATAGTGATTTCTTGGAGAGGAATTGAGATTCATCAACGGGTTTGAGGCTGAGGGAACACAGGTGAGAGAGAATGAGCCTTTGTGCACCTACAGGTAATCGATGAATCCAGGTCATGAATTATGAAGGGATTAGAAGGAAAGGATGAGCTCAGCTGGGAACAGACTCTTAGGGTCTTATATGTTCTAATGAGGAGTATGGATTCTATCCTGAGCTGTGGGGAGCCTCATCAGAAGATTTGCATGGGTCATACACACGCCTCTGAATGTTTCCTTTTCATAGTGATGCAAATGTGTTTAAGAAGGTGAGCCCGGAGGAGCTGGGGAAACCCATTGGCTTTAGGTCAGTGGTAGGGCTATGAACTGCTGCTGTAGCCTCAGCCTCCTTCATCCTTTTGATTTTCTGCTTAGATGTGGATGAATGTTCCAGGAACTCCACACTTTGTGGTCCCAGTTCCGTCTGCACCAACATCCTGGGAAAATACAGTTGCTCCTGCCTGCCAGGGTTCTTTTCACCTGGTTTGTGGAGCCCTGAGAAACCTGAGGCTTTCAAGTGTACAGGTAACTCTTCCAGCCATTTTGGGGACTTCTCAGCGGAGGTCAAACTACCCTGAAAAGTAGTGGCTTATATCAACAATCAATTGTTCTTGCCCGTGATTCTGTGGGTTGACCATATGGTGTTTCTGGGGCAGTAGGATGGTTAGCAGGTGCAAAGTGACCTTGCTTACATGGCTGGTAGTTGGTACTGGTCTCTGACTGGAAGCTCAGTTGGCCCTTCAGTTTTCCTTATGAACTTTTCCTCATGGCTGCTTGGGCTTCCTCAGAGCATGGCAGCTGGTTCAGAAACCCTCTGAGGGAGATTAGTTGGGTCAGGGTTCCTCAACGTTGGTACTATTGACTTTTGGAGCTGGATAGCTCTTTGTTCTGGGGGACAGTCCTGCGCATTATAGGATCTTTTGCCTCGATCCATTGGATCCCAGCGACCAACAAAAATGTCTCCAGACATTGCCCAAGGTCCCCAGAGGGGCAAATCTCCCTCAGTTGAGAACCACTAGTTCAACATAATAGAAATTTCTTACTCTCAAATGAATCCAATATGGATATACTTGGCCAAAGGGCAGCTTTCCTCCACAAGGTGATATAGGTGTCCAGTCTCCTTGTATCTCTTGGTTCTTCTATCCCTTAGGGCATTAAAATTCCTGGTTCCAGTCAGGGGTGGGGAAAGAGAGAAAAGGCACACCCACTTCTTAACCACCTTGGCCCAGAAGTGACATATGTCATGTTCCCATAAGTGAAAGCTAGTCACATGATCCCATCTAGATGCAGAGGGTTCTGGGAAATGTAGTTCCTGTTTGGGATGACATGTTTTAGCGACCACTCTCTGCTTTGGAAGGCGAAGCATGATTTTTGTTGGCTTGGTGGCCCACTCTGCCTCATGCCCATTCTCTACTCCACAGATATTGATGAGTGCCTTGATAAGTGCCTTTTCAATGCGACATGCACCAACACCCCCGGGAGCTACTTTTGTACCTGCCACCTTGGCTTTGCACCAAGCAATGGACAGCTCAACTCCATAGACCCAAAAGGGGACTGCATAGGTGAGTGGAGGGTTTGCTGGACGTCCCTGGAAAGAAGTATCTTCTTACTCCTCTGCGTTGTTTGATATTCTTGAGTTCTTCGCAGATATTGACGAATGCCTCCAGGATCCATCACCCTGTGGCCCAAATTCTGTCTGCACCAATACCCTGGGCTCCTACAGCTGTGGCTGCATGGTGGGCTTTCATCCCAATCCAGAAGTCTCCTGGAAATATGGCAACTTCAGCTGCAAAAGTAATAATCTCCTTGCATGTCTTGGCAATGGAATCTGTGTCTTGCTTTGGTTGTAGAATCCTCACTTTTCCCAACCTCTGTACCCTCTTCTTTTTGTACCTCATCCACCTATTCTCTCTTTTTCTGTTCATTTACTCATTCATTAATCACTCATTTGATAAAGTATTTTTGAAGCATCAATCCATGGAGAAGTTTGAAAGGTTTACATTTTTTTAAATTATGGATTATTTGATATATGAAAAGTATAGATAACTTATATGGAGGCAATGAAGTATAATAATAAAATGAGTATATCTGAGGCCCTTGGCAACATAAGAACGAGAAGATCATCAATGCCACTGAGTTTCCTACATGCGTCTTCCCTACTCCGTACCCCTGACTCCTCCCCAGAGGGAACCACATGGAACTTTTTAATTCCCCTACTTAAAATATTCCCCCTCTAAACATTCCTTCCTTAGTTTGGTTTGCTTTGGAACTTTATAACGATGGTATCATATTATGTATAGTCTTTTCTGATTTGCTTTTTTCACCTACCGTCATGCTTCTCAGAGTTGCTGACGTAGCATGTAGCTGTAGCTTGTTCATTTCCACTGTTGTATAATATGACCATGGATGGATTTCAAGCAGGGGGTGAAGAAATCAGACTTGCCTTTTAATCATATCTTGCTGTGGTTAAGTTTGATTTGGTTGTTTTTGTTTATTCTTCTCAGGGGTTCCCTTCAAGTGTAAAGAAGATGTGATACCCAACAATGAGTGGGCCCAGTTATGCCAAGTGGGAGCAGCAGTGGAGCCTGGATATGTAAGTTTTTTTGAAGGTTCCTAGTTCTTGAAGTTTTCCCAGAAGGCACTTAGGTAGAATGTTGCTGTGCAGCTTTAACAAAGTCAAAAAATACGGTGGCCTAGACCAGATATAAATTTATTTCTCTCTTTGGAACAGTCTGAGTATAAGCTGCTGAGAGCTGACATGATGGCTTCATAATATTCTGCCATCAGCCACACAAGTCTCCCTCATTTTAGTCCAAAATGGCTGCTCCAGCTCCTGACATCAAGTCTGCATTCCAGCTGGTGGGCAGAAGAGAAGGGGAAGTGAAAGGCACAGTCCTTCCCTTTAAGAGTATGACCCAGTATCACTTTTGCTTACACATAGCTTCAAGGACAGCTGGAAGGGAAGGACATTTGTCTATCTAAAACTTGGGGATTCAGTTACTAAAAGAAGAAATGGTATTGGAGTCTCACTATTAGTGAAGGTGTATGTGCTGCATCTGTGTGATATGGGATGGGTGATAACGCAGCCTCCAGGCCAGGCAGAGGAATTTGGATGTCTTGATTCTCTAATGAAGTCGTTCTAGTGAGTAAAGACTCCAGAAGCATCTTCAGGTATTGATGTCACTATATTAAATATGAGTTTGTAAATTAGCTTTGGAATTCCCATGCACTTTGGTTCACTGTTGTTTTTTTTTAAATTGTGAAATGCACATAAAATTCACCATTTAAAGTGTACAATTCAGAGACATTTACTACACTCACCATGGTGTGCAACCACCACCTCTATCTCCAAAACATTTTCATCACCCCCAGAAGAAGTCCTATGTACCCATTGACAGTTACTCTGTATTCCCCCCTGGCATCAGCCCCCGAGAAACAGTAATCTAATTTCTATCTCCATTGATTTACCTATTCCGGATATTTCCTATAAATGGAATCACACACTATGTATCGTTCTGTGTCTGGCTTCTCTCACTGAGCATCATGCTTTCCAGGTCCGTCAGTGTTGTAGCTGTGTCAGTGTTTCAGTCCTTTTCATGGCTGAATTATATTCCACTTGGACCACTGGTCTTTTCCACCCCACTCAATAGTTTTACTGTTGGTTGATGTTTTCTTCTCTTATTTATGGAAGAGAAAGATGCTATGATTCCAATTCTGATCAAAAGGTGAGTTTTCATCTCCCTGAGAATTCTAGAGACTTGTGACACCTCAGGAATCCAGGACCATCCCACGTGGTGGGCTCAATGGCCCAGTTTGTACATTGCACACTTGATCGACGCTCACAAATGCTCTTCCCTCTGGGATGCAGGTTTCCTTCTGTGCACTGATGAACGCCACCCTTGGCATTCTGGATGACGTCTGTAAAAACAAAACCACCGTCGTCTCTCTGAAGGTAACAGTGAAGTCTTCATAATCACGTTTCGAGTTTCAAACATATTGGGGGCACACTTCGTGTGCACGAAATCCCCTTTATCATGAATGGGTTGTGAGTTAACGTTTCATCTACTCCAGTTGTCAGGTCTGAAAAATTAACATGCAGGAATATTGCCCTTTTCTGTACAGTTTTGTGAGTTGTATTACCCGAGTGGGTTTGTGTAACTATCACCACAGTCGGACAACAGAACAGTTCCATCCCTCTCCCCTGACCCTCCTCTCCTCCCCCCACCCCCACCAACTCCACTGGGCTTCCTCTGTTTTTTTTTTAACTTAATTTTTTTTTAACTTTTTGGCTGTGTAGCGGGGCATGCGGGATCTTAGTTCCTTGACCAGGGATCGAACCCATGCCCCCTGCAGTGGAAGTACAGAGTCTTAACCACTGGACTGCCAGGGAAGTCCTGGGCTTCCTCTTTATAGTCAGATATTCACTCCCTCCACCATTAGCTCCTGTGAATCCCTGATCTGTTCTCTGTCGTTACAGTTTTGTCTTTTCAAGAGTGTTTTGTAAATGGAATCACACAATAAGTGGCCCTTTGAGTCTAGCTTCTTTCACTGAGCACCATGTTTTCAAGTTTCATCCACATTGTAGCCTGTGTCAGTGCTTCACTCCTTTTTATGGCTGAGTAGTGTCCCATTTTCTGGATGGACCACAGTTTGTTTATCCACTCATCTTTGAAGGATATTGGAGTTGTTTCCACTTGACCGAGATCTCTTCATTCCTCCATCCCCACCCCAGCTTTTTTTTTTTTTTGCGGTACGCGGGCCTCTCACTGTCGTGGCCTCTCCCGTTGCGGAGCACAGGCTCCGGACGCACAGGCTCAGCGGCCATGGCTCACGGGCCCAGCCGCTCCGCGGCACGTGGGATCCCCCCAGACCGGGGCACGAACCCGTGTCCCCTGCATCGGCAGGCGGACTCTCAACCACTGCGCCACCAGGGAAGACCCCCACCCCAGCTTTTGGCGATTATCAATAGACCTACTATAAACATTTATCTGTGTGTGTGTGTGTGTGTGTGTGTGTGTGTGTGTGTGTACTTGAATTTTCATTTTTCTAGGGTAAATACCTAGGAGTGGGATGACTAGGTCATTACAACTGCAGATTAAAAAAAATAGTTTCTCTTAAGACTTTAAGTTGCAACTTACGGATGTTGCTATGTCATTTATAAATCTGTATGAAAATAAGAAGAACACTTTCATTTGTATTCTGGTGAATTTGAAATTAATTTATTAGTATAACGTATTTATTCATGAAGTGTACACTTATTCATAGGGTTTTCAGATGAAATTTGTATAAACAATAAACCCTTTCAACAAATTTATTTAAATTCCCTCCAACATTTTCTACCATGTTTACGAATATTCTCATTTCTCCCCAGATTTTAAGTACTTAATGAGGAAGATTTACAAACCTAAAAGGCAAGGTCACTATGCCCTTAAGGGATTCATAAATCCACCCAGTCACATGCGTAAATATAATAATTCAGAGTTTTTAAAAAATGTGTAATACGGTGTATCAACAGCCGTGTTCTCTTAAATTGTTCATATTGAAATCACGTCTAATAGCTTTTTGCCATGAAATCATGTGGTTAATTGGTCTCCTTTAATGTGTCAAAGTTTTCCAGCCCTTTAAACAATAGATTTCCAAATTATGCCAAAGATTACAAAACCTTGTAAAATTAACACAGAAGTATTACTACTATGGAGTTTTAGCTTGCTTGCTATTTTTTTTTTCTTTCCTGAGGATATAAAATAAACTTCCTAGCTAAACAGAAGAGATTTAATGTCAAAGGGGATTTTGATGAGATTTCATCAGCCACAGAATTGAGAACCACAGTTTTTCAGGATGATTCTAGCTGAGATTTTTTGCTCTGTCGGTGGGGAGGGACCCAAACTCATGCCTTTCATTTGGGATATGGTTACAAAACTCAGTGCATCCTGTTTTTCCCAGACAAACATCTCTCAAGTTTCACTCTGATCCAGTTTTTATTGAAATTCTTTTCATCTTCTTATCATCAAATTTGGATACATAGAAATTGGTTTCCCTGCTAAGATTTTAGTTAATTTCCTTCACCATTGGATTGGATTCAACTAATTTCTTCCTTTCATTTATTAGGTTGTGAGCTTGTGAATTCTCTTCATATATTTTTGTTGGGATTACATTTTTATAGTCAGTTTATTAACAGTAATCAAGGGCACAGTATCAGCATTAATATTAATATTATTATTGCTAGTCTTTCCTCAACTCTATTCCGTAGGCATAACCAATGTTAACATTTAGATGCATAGTTTTCCATATCTTTTTTTACTTTGTGAATGCTTGCGTAACACACACACACATACACGTTGAAGCACATGTTGAGAACCTACTATGAGTGGTTTAGAGCAGTGATTAAGGATTCCACCTCTGAGGCCAGACTGCCAAAGTTCAAATCTTGCCTCTGCTACCTACTAGATATGTATCTTTGTTTTCTCATCCAAAATGGAAATAATAATAGCTTCTATCTCATAAGTATCTTCATAAAATTAAATAAATTAGTATATATAAGGCACTTAATACTTGGCTCATAATAAGTATTGATTATATTTATTTTAAAATCTCCATTAGTGACAGAAACATAAATACCATAAATATAAAATTTTAAATTAAAGTACTTGTTCTTTTTAAACGAAAGGAGGTAATGTAACATGTGATTCTGTAATTTGCTTTACTTGATCGCAGCTCATGGACCTTTCTGCTTGTTCATATACATAGATATAAAGTCATTCTTTTGTTAACAGCGGTGTACTGTCCCATGATTTGACTTATCATCTTTTATTTAACCAATCATTTGGACATTCAGGCTTTCCGAATTCTTGCTATCACAAACCACACTGAAATGCACATCATTAGCCAAGATCCTTGCACAATTTTTAAGTATTTCTTGCAGGAGGGATTCCTGGAAGGGAAATCGCTGAGTCAAAGGGGTATGTGCAATCTATGCTGTGACAAGTGCTGACTTACTGCACGCCACGAAGGCTACATCAATTTGCATTCCCAGTGGGGCTTCTCGAATCAGGAAAAGGAGGCTGAGTGAATGTCCTTTTACATTCTTCATTATCCTAGACTGTCAACCCATTCTCTTGATGAGAGAGGGGACAGCTGCTGTTTCACTGATAAGACAAAGCGAGAGAGAGAGAGAGAGAGAGAGAGAGAGAGAGAGAGCGCGAGAGAGAGCAAACACACCTTTCCTTGCAGAGTACGGCTGAGAGCTTTGCCTCTGTGATTGAACAAACATCCGTGTGGTCCAACTTCACCAAAGAGAAGACATCTACCCTGGCCACAGTCTTACTGGAGAGCGTGGAAAGCACCACTTTAGCAGCTCTTCTGAAACCCTCAGCGAATGTCAGTCAGACGATTCAGACGGACCACTTAGGTAGGACATAGCCTTCGTGTCAAGGTCACACCTGGGGGCTGATTTAGACGGGTGACTTTGGCCATGTGATTCTGCATGACTCTCCCATATACCAGTTCCCCAGCTGTTTCAAACCTCTGAACGTACAGCAAAGCAAGTCCAATGATCGTAACAACGTCTCCCATTTATCGAGTGCCTGGCATTGTGTTAAGTCACTGGTCAAGTTTACACAGCTGGTGAGTGGCGGAGCCAGGCCTCCCAGTTAGTGACTGTGGAACCTGAACCCTTCTTGTCCACTCTGCTGGGCATGCTCCAGACTCTTTCAATTGCCTTTGGCTTTGGAAAACCTGCCTAAATTTGGAGCAGTCAGAGGGCCATGACTCTGCTGCTTTCCATCATTGTTGACTTCAAGCCCATGTTTCCCTGACGCATCCCCTGAGGATGTGAGCGCTCACTCCTAGAGTTCCAATTGGGTTTCTCATTTATTTGGTGCTGCCATCCTCCTGCCATTCATTAAGGGCCTCAGGATCTTTCCCATGACCAATCGTTCTGTCTGTCCTTTCCTTCTCTTGCAACCAGGGATGCGTCCCTTTCTTGGCCAGAAACCAAATTCAAGACCCACTTTCTGGGTGACCTCCTGTAAATTCTCTCTTTCTCCCTTTTAGACATTGAGAGCAAAATTATCAACAAAGGATGCACTGAAGAGAATGAGGTCTTTAGTTTGAAAGCGAAAGGGGATGAGATGAAGATCTGGTGCTCCACAATCGAAGAATCTGAATCCACAGGTACAGACCCACTCCTGAGAATCGGAGAGGGTGGTTATTGGGCATTCAAGCAGCAAATATTTATTTATTACCTTTTAAAACTTTTTTAAATGAAAAAAATTTTTTTCTAGCAGTCCCCTGTTGGTTATCTATTCTAAATATAGCAGTGTGTTCATGTCAATCCCAAACTCCCAGTCTATCCCTCTCCACCCTTCCCCCCACCCCGGTAACCATAAATTCGTTCTCTAAGTCTGTGAGTCTGTTTCTGTTTTGTAAATAAGTTCATTTGTATCATTGTTTTTTAGATTCTGCCTATAAGGCATATCATATGATATTTGTCTTTCACTGTCTGACTTACTTCACTTAGTATGATAATCTCCAGGTCCATCCATGTTTCTGCAAATGGCATTATTTCATTCTTTTTTATGGCTGAGTAATATTCCATTGTATATATGTACCACATCTTCTTTATCCATTCATCTGTCGATGGACATTTAGGTTGCTTCCATGTCTTGGCTATTGTAGACAGTGCTGCAATGAACATTGGGGTGCATGTATTTATTTTGTTTTTAACTTTAATTTCTTTAGCAAATATTTATTGATCACCTCCTAGGTGCCAAGACCTGTGCCAAGAAGTGAGGGAATCAATGACGGTAGAGGGGGACTTCCCTGACGGTCCAGTGGTTAAGACTCCACACTCCCAATGCAGGGGGCATGGGTTCAATCCCTGGTCGGGGAACTAAGATCCCACATGCCGCAAGGCGTGGCCAAAAAAAAAAAAAAGTGATGGGAGAGGCAGAAATAGCCCATGCCCTCAGGGAGTTTTCCATCTGCTAGGGAAGTCAGACATTAACTAAATTATCTCTGGGAATGGAGTCTAGGAGAGAGTAGATATGTGTATATGTATGTTTGGTTCACTTTGCTGTAACAGCAGAAATGAACACAGTATTGTAAACCCACTATACTCCAATAAAATATTAATTAAAAAAAATAATCTCACAGTACAGGAGTGTCAAGCCATTTCCTGTCCAATCCAGCAGCCATTGGTCATGTTTTATTATTGAGCACTTCAAGTGTGGTTAGGCTGTGAAGGTGACATACGTACTGGATTTCAAAGTCTTGGTGCCAAAGATGAAGGATGTAAACTATCTTATTAATATTTTTTATATTGACTACATGTTGAAATGGTAATATTTTGTAGGTATTGATTTAATATACAATTAAAATGACCTTTTTTTTTTTTTACTGTTCTGAAATGTGGCTACTGGAAAATGTAAAATTGCATACGTGGTTTATGCGATATTTCTGGCAGACAGTGCTAATCTGTATCAGGGATTGGCAAACCTTTCCCGTAGAGCATGGTTCGTAAATATTTTAGGCTTTAAGGACAGTGCAATCTGTCGCAATGATTCAGCTCTACCGTCATAGTGCAAAAGCATTCATAAGCAATATGTAAATGAATGGGTGAGGCTGTGTGGCGATGAAACTTTTATTTACAAAAAACAGGCAATGGCCAGATTAGCTTGTAGGTCATTGTCCATCACTCCCTGATCTATATGCTCTCTGGAGGGCACAAAGAACAGGCTAGGACACATCCCTGGAGACCACCAACATTGAAAGCGGAAGCCCACCAAAGAGACTGAACAAGAATAACCATAAATGTGGGAGGGGAACTTATTTCCCACTGCTGAGTTGAACTGTTCCTTAAAAACACAAATTCAAATTGACTTTTAAATGTAGCCAAGATTTTTTCCGGGTGATAGCACCTCGAGATTTTTTTTTTTTTAAAGGTTATGGTACCTTTGGTACCAGAGCCTCCGGTAGGTGAGGCTCACCTACCTGGAAGTCCACTGGTGTTTCCATTCTCAGAGCAAGCCAGTGGTGCAGAGATGCATGGGATATGAAAGTGTGTATGTGTGTGGATGGGCTGGGTCATCTATAATAACTACTGAGCAAATGATTTCCCCCCCCTTTTTTTTTTGCTTTTGGGGGAAATTGCAGGGGTCAACGGGGTGGCTTTTGTCTCCTTTGCGGGTATGGAGTCCGTTTTGGATGAGCGCTTCTTCCAAGACCCTCAGATCCCCTTGGCCAACTCCAAGAGGAAGTTGAAGTTGAATTCTCGCATTGCTGGGGGCATCATAACAGGAGAGAAGAAAGATGGGTTCTCTAAACCAGTCACCTACACCCTGGAGAACATTGAGGTTTGTGAAGAGGTTTCCATTGGACCCCCATCTGCCTTCTGAGAATTCCCCATTCTCAAGTGAGCTTACCTCTCATTTTTGATGGGGACCCATTAAAGCATCAGGTGTCCACAATTCCTGATAACTCAAGCCACTTCCCAAAATCCACCACTAGAAAAATGAGCTCTCGCATTTCTATGTGGCATTTCCCCATTCATCAATGGGCAAGGTTTAGGTTAGATTAAGTCATGTTGACGCAGGAGCATTTACACGGATATTTACATTAGCTATGACCAAGTTAGTGGTAGAGACAGGTCTGGCACCCAAGACATTTCTTTTCATTACTGCCCATTGAAATATCAGCATTTTTCTCCCTTCCCTACAGAACATACCCACGTCTTCTTGAGGTTGATCAAGTTGAATCCTGAATGGATTCCTGAATAGCGGGATTCTCAGGTAACCAAAGCCTTTGAATTTTCAGCCAAAGCGGAAGTTTGAGAGTCCCATCTGCGTTTCCTGGAGCACAGATGTTGAAGGAGGTAGATGGACACCGTCTGGCTGTGCAGTCCTTGAAGTTTCTGAGACGCACACTGGCTGCAGCTGTAATCGAATGGTGAACTTGGCCATCATCATGGCTGCTGGGGAGCTCACGGTCAGTACTGATGCTCTGTACTCTAGCTCCCCAGATCCAGTGGGAAAACATTGACTAAACAGCCATGGTATGCCTCTCATGGCATTGGGTGTTGTGGGAAGGGGTTATGGGGGATAGAAGGGGTGTGTGTCATACTTCTGCCCTTAGAGAATTCATGGTCTGGTTGGGAAGCCATGACACTCGTATATAAAACGATAAATGACCCTAAACAGGTGTAGGCACGATGACAATCACGGACCCCACTTACTGAGCACCTCCTATGGGCTGGACCCTTTACTTATTTTTTATTTTTTTATATTTTTAAATTTTTATTTATTTATTTTTGGCTGCGTTGGGTCTTCGTTGCTGCGCGCGGGCTTCCTCTAGTTGCGGCGAGCGGGGGCTACTCTTCGTTGTGGTGCGCGGGCTTCTCATTGTGATGGCTTCTCTTGTGGCGGAGCACGGGCTCTAGGCGCGCGGGCTCAGTAGTGGTGGCGCACGGGCTTAGTTGCTCTGCAGCCTGTGGGACCTTCCCGGACCAGGGCTCGAACCCGTGTCCCCTGCATTGGCAGGCGGATTCTTTTTTTTTTTTTTTTTTTTTCTGTATGCGGGCCTCTCACTGTTGTGGCCTCTCCCGTTGCAGAGCACAGGCTCCGGACGCGCAGGCTCAGCAGCCATGGCTCACGGACCCAGCCGCTCCGCGGCATGTGGGATCTTCCCGGACCGGGGCACGAACCTGCGTCCCCCGCATCGGCAGGCGGACTCTCAACCACTGCGCCACCAGGGAAGCCCGGCAGGCAGATTCTTAATCACTGTACCACCAGGGAAGCCCTGGACCCTTTGTTTTAAGTGTTTTTAGACCCATTTTGCAGGATGGGAGACTGGAGCTCAGCAGCCAGTCTAGTCATGAAGCCAGTAATTAGTGGAATTGTGATTTGAACCCAGGATGGTCTGAGTCCAGAAGTCTCTTTCTACAGAATCATCTACAGGCATACCTCGTTTTATTGCACTTTGCAGATACTTGTTTTTTGTTTTTTTTTTTAACAAACTGAAGGTTTTGGGTAACCCTGTGTGCATTGAGCAAGTCTATTGGCACCATTTTTCCAGCAGCATTTGCTCACTTCACGCTCTGCATCATATTTTGGTAATTCTCACAATATTTCAAACCTTCCACCAGCAAAAAGATTACGACTCACCGAAGGCTCATACGATGGTAGCATTTTTTAGCAGTAAAATATTTTTTAATTAAGGTATGTACATTTTTTCGACATATGCTATTGTACACTTAGTAGAATATGGTGTAGTGTAAACATAACTTTTATAAGCACTGGGGATAATAATTCGTGTGACTCGCTTTATTGCCAATATTTGCTTTATTGTGGTGGTCTGGAATTGAACCTCCAATATCTCTGAGGTCTGCCTGTAAATGGTGTAAGAATTTGTGCTGTAGGAACTGAGTGTTGTGTCAGTGAGAACTGGGGATAGATCAGGGAGGAGATGGAACCTGAAATAAACCTTGGCGAGGGGTTAGATTCGATAGAGAGAATAGACATTAGTGCTGTGGTGAGTATCCTTGTCTATATTACCAGGTGGGAGGTTCTATTCCTTGTCAGGGAGATCCTAAATGCTATTTAGAGGAATGTAAGGCTTAGAACTTAAGTGTATTCGATCCAGAGCAAGACTAGTCTAGTTTCAAGCCCCATCTCTGTCACTTCCTAGCTGTGTTTCCATGGACAAGTCACTCAACCTCTCTGAGCTAAGCCCAGTTCTTTCACCTTAAAATTGAGAACAAGGAGGACTTCCCTGGTGCCGGAGTGGTTAAGAATCTGCCTGCCAATGTAGGTGACACTGGTTTAAGCCCTGGTCCAGGAAGATCCCACATGCCACGGAGCAACTAAGCCCGTGTGCCACAACTACTGAGCCTGTGCTCTAGAGCCCGTGTGCCATAACTACTGAAACCCGCATGCCTGGAGCCCATGCTCTACAACAAGAGAAGCCACCGCAATGAGAAGCCTGCGCACTGCAACGAAGAGTAGCCCCCGCTCACCGCAACTAGAGAAAGCCCACGTGCAGCAACAAAGACCCAACGCAGCCTAAATAAATAAATAAATGAGAACAAGTAAGAAATCATGATGTGAGAGCTCCCAGGCGGTCCACTGGTTAGGACTTGGGGTTTTCACTACCACGGTCCAGGTTCAATCTCTGATCAGGGAACTAAGATCCCACAAGGTGCAGCCAAAAACCAAAACTAAAAACCATCAACATTTCATTAAAAAAAAAGAAAAAAGAATGATGAAAATTAACACTTATATCATACATGTTTCCTGCACTGTTGTGAGTACTTTAAGCATTTTCACTGAATCCTCCTAGAACAATTCCATAAGGTAGTTACTGTTAGTATTCTCTTTTTAACAGATGAGGAAACTGAGACACAGAGCAGTTAAGTATCTTGCCCAAGCTCAAACAGCTAAAACTGTAGTCAGTTCTCTTAACTGCTACATCACAATATCATAGAGAAGAGCTCATGAGATGGTGCCTGGCATATCTTTAACACACAGAAAGCACCCAAATAAACTTAAAATTAATTACAAATTATGGCATAGAGAAGGCATAGAGAAGGCATTATGGCATAGAGAAGGACTCAACTTGTCATTTCTACTCCCAGAAGTTGGGGCATCTCTGAACACCTATTATCAGTCCTGGTTCAGAGCAGGAAACAGGAACCACTCAAGGTATTTCAAGCAGAAAAGTATTTAATACAGGGACTTGGATGCTCACAGAATCACAGGAAGGGATGGAGGACTTGAAATCAGGGGGCTGCCATTTGGATTTTTGGCTTCAAGGTCACCCCTCTGCAGCCAAGGTCACCCCTCTGCAGCCATAATGCAGAGGTCAAAAACTGCAGCTGTCATTTCACCCCACATCCAGGAAATTAAAGATTAAAGATCGGATAGTCGGAAGGTGGAGTCCAGCCACAGCTCACTCCTGTCTGCAGAAGGCTGGTGTCTGCCTCCATCCTGCCTTTCAAAACCTTCATGCATACATCTCACTGGAGAACCTAAATGACATTCAGGATCTTAACCCCCAAGAGATCATGGGAAATGTCATTTGTAAACGTCCTGCCCTCGCAGAACAGGGCATAGGACAGGGGTGAGAATGGGTGCTGATGGATGCCAAAGGGTGATGATGAACAATATCTAGTTCACACTGAGTGTCAGAGGGAGAAAAGGCCTCCAAGCTCTATATATCCAAGCCAGGAGACTGGATAATTCATTTTCCTGCCTGGGGGGTATGTTGATCCTTCTCTGAGACCAACAGTTATCTCTTTCCTGACAGATGGAGTTCACTTTGTACATCATTAGCCACGTGGGCATGATCATCTCTTTGGTGTGTCTCACCGTGGCCATCATCACCTTCCTGCTGTGTCGTACCATCCAAAACCACAACACCTACCTCCACCTGCACCTCTGCGTGTGCCTCTTCTTGGCCAAGATTCTCTTCCTCACCGGTGTAGACAAGACGGACAATCAGGTCTCATATCCTTCAGGCTGTGTCCCCATCCAGCCCCATCATCTCCGAATCTGCCTCTGCTCATCCTTACCCAACTCCCTCTATGCTACTTCCCACCTCAGGACCTTTGCATGTGCTGTGCCCTCTTTCAATACTCGTTCCCCAGCTTCTCACCTAGTTGACTCCATCTTGTGATAGGTCTCAGTTTAAAATCATTTCCTTGATCATGTTATATATTGTAGTGGTCCCTCCTACTACTCTTTAAGCCATTAGTGCTCACCTGGGATGATTCCATCCTCACTCAGGGGACACATGGCAATATCTGGAGACGTTGTTAGTTGTCACCCCTGGGAGGGGATGCTGCTGGCAGCTAATGGGTGGAGGCCAGGGATATTGCTAAACACCTTACAATGCACAGGACAGCCGCCCCCCTTCCCCCAGCAGAAAATAATCTGGCAGTAGTGTTACAAATATCATTAATGCTACAGTGGAGAAATTCTTTTTTTTTATTGAAATATAGTTGATTTACAATGTTGTGCCCATCTCTGCTGTACTGCAAAGTGACTCAGTTATACACGTATAGACATTCTTTTTTATAGTCTTTTCCATTATGGTTTATCACAGTATATTCAATATAGTTCCCTATGCTATACAGTAGGACCTTGTTGTTTATCCATTCTATCTTTAATAGTTTGTATCTACCACCCCAAACTCCCAGTCCATCCCTCTCCCTCCCCTCCTCCCCCTTGGCAACCACCAGTCTGTTCTCTATGTCTGTGATTCTGTTTCTGTTTCGTAGATAGGTTCATTTGCGTCATATTTTAGATTCCACATATAAGTGATATCATATGTTATTTGCCTTTCTCTTTCTGACTTACTTCACTCAGTATGATAATCTCTAGTTGCATCCACAGCTGAGAAATTCTACTCCTTATCACTCTATTTTGCTTCCTTTCTCAGCACCTATTTGAAACCATATTGATATTTTGGGTTATTTTACTGATTGTGTATCTACCTCCCCCACGAGACCGTGTGCCCCGTGAGAACAAGAACTTTAGCCAATTTACCCCCAGTAACTGTGCCAGAAACAGTAGGCTCTCAGGGTTTTTCCAAAGGGAGCGCTACTGACATTTCAGGTGGGGTGATCATTCTTTTTTTTTTTTTGCGTTACACGAGCCTCTCGCTGTTGTGGCCTCTCCCGTTGCGGAGCACAGGCTCCGGACGCGCAGGCTTAGCGGCCATGGCTCACGGGCCCAGCCGCTCCGCGGCATGTGGGATCTTCCCGGACCGGGGCACGAACCCGCATCCCCTGCATCAGCAGGCGGACTCTCAACCACTGCGCTACTAGGGAAGCCCGGGGGTGATAATTCTTGATGCAGAACTACCCCTCTCACTGCGGGATGTTTCGCTTTCCAGACCCCTTGAGAACTAAAGACTAGTAATGCGCTTCACTCTCATCACGTGACCAGGGGTGGGCAAACTTTTCCTGTAAAGAGGCAGATATAAATATCTTTGGCTTTGCAGCTACTATGGTCTCTGCTGTGACTATTCAACTCTGCTGTTTTAGTGTGAAAACAGCCATAGAGAATACATAAATGGGGGTGGCTGTAAGTCAATGAAACGTTCTTTACAAAACAGGCAGCCGACCCATGGCTGTAGTTTGTGGACCCCTTCCCCTCCCCCATATCTTCAACCATCCCCTGAAGAAGGGTGATCGGGCTTCCCTGGTGGCGCAGTGGTTGAGAGTCCGCCTGCCGATGCAGGGGACATGGGTTCGTGCCCCGGTCCGGGAAGATCCCACATGCCGCGGAGCGGCTGGGCCCGTGAGCCATGGCCGCTGAGCCTGCGCGTCCGGAGCCTGTGCTCCACAACGGGAGAGGCCACAACAGTGAGAGGCCCGCGTATCGCAAAAAAAAAAAAAAAAAAAAAAAAAAAAAAGAAGGGTGATCATATATCTGTTTCCCCCCAAACTCTCCCAGTTTTAGCACTGAAAGTTATACGTCCTGAGAAAACCAGGCAAAGCTGGATGATCGGTTACCCTACCAAAAGGATGGAGCCATCCTTGGTGAAGAATAAGTACTTGTGGAATGAATGAAGGGGCCGTGTTTGGGGATCTCCAATCAAAGTAGCTTCTCCTTTGCCCTCTTCCTCTGAACCTGCTCTCTGGAGTAGGGGGTCCTGAACGTGCCCGATTCTTCCCTGCAGATGGGCTGCGCCATCATCGCGGGCTTTCTGCACTACCTTTTCCTCGCTTGCTTCTTCTGGATGCTGGTGGAGGCTGTGATGCTCTTCCTTATGGCCAGGAACCTGAAAGTGGTGAATTACTTCAGCTCTCGAAACATCAAGATGAGGTATCTCTGTGCCTTTGGCTATGGCCTTCCGGCGCTGGTGGTGGCTGTCTCTGCCATCATACAACCACAAGGTTATGGGATGTACAATCGGTAAGTGACATCCTTCTCTCTCCCTGAAAATTATTAACTTTATGTACTGTTGGTCTCAGGGCTGCCATATACAGTAGCACAGGTTGTGCACTGCACAAATCCAGGAGCCATTGTTTGCACTATAGTATCAGGGATGGTGGTGATGTAAACAATGAAGTTGATGGCACAAGGTTTCAATTCGTGGACTCTGGAGCCAACCTGCTTGGGTCTGAATCCTGGCTCCACCACCGTGTTACCTTGGGCAAGTTACTTAAACTCTGTATGCTTTCATTTCATTATCTATTAAATGCAAGCTAATGACAATGCCTGTATCATAGTGTTGTTGTGAGTGTTAAGTGAGTTATTATCTGCAAAACATTTAGACCGTGTTAGGCACAGTGTAAAGCATTATATATGTTATTTTCACCACCATCATTATTGCCATGGACTCTTTTAAAGTGAGGTAGGTTTATCACATGATTCTATGTGAGAAGATTTTAGGTAGTATGCTAGTGAGCCCTAATTAAACAATATTTTTGTATTTATTTTGTAGGGCATTAGAAAAAAATTGCTGGCATATCAAGCTCATGATTTCACAGACATGATTCCATTGTATAGACATGATTCCATTGTATAAGTGAAAAGTTGAGTCAATTTTGAGGGAAAAATTAGGTAAGTGACAGGACAAGTAGTATGTGGATAGGGTAGAGACTGTAATTCAGTGAGTTACTTCATTTCATCCTAGGATGGACCCTTGTTATTGTAATTTACAGATGAGGAAAGTGAGCCTCAGAAGGGTGAAAAGACTTTCTCACTATCACACAGTGAAAAAGTGGCAGGGTGAGGACTTGAATCTGGGTCTTTCCAATCCCAGGGCCCCTGTTTATCACCCTGGTGCTATAGGCACTTTGCTGAGCTGTGTTTGGGGGATTAAGTATCTAGGTTTCCTCCCTGCCTGCTGATGGCTTATACTTCAGGTGAGGTCATGAGATAAAGGCTGAGGGAATGGAATTCATGTTAAAGGAGTGCCCTTCATAATCTAAACCCTGTAAGCTTTACAAATATATATTATCTCTGGTATTTCTCAACAAAATTCCTATGTTTCCACTGCATACAGCAACACCATTCAATGACACTGCAGTCTTAATACTGCCCTCTAGATTTGTGCGGTGCACAACCTGTGCTATGGTACATGGCGGCCCCAAGACCAACAGTGACTAAAGTAACCGCTTAATAAATGGTAGCTACAGAGGAAACTGAGGCTCAGCACAGTTGCAGGATTTGCCCAGGGTCACATACCTAGTAAGTGTCCAAGTTGAGTTCAGGTCTGACTGCCTTTTAAAAAAATATTCATTTATTTTTTTGAAGTATAATTGATTTACAATGATTCAGGTGTACAGCAAAGTGATTCAGTTATACATAAGAATATATACATATATTCTTTTTCAGATTCTTTTCATATTACAATATCTCATATTACAAGATATTGAATATAGTTCCCTGTGCTATGCAGTAGGTCCTTGTTGGTTACCTATTTTATATATAAATAGGTAAACCTTGTTGGTTTACCTATTTTATATATAGTAGATAAATTCCAAATTTATCCCTCCCCCCTTTTCCCCTTTGGAAACCATAAGTTTGTTTTTTATGTCTGTGAGGTCTACCTTGTCAGGAGATAGTGGTGACAATGCAAGGGCACCATGATGAAGTGCCTGATGTTGGTGTGGGTAGTATAAGCCCTGACACAGACCAGAGAGGGATGAGGGCATATGGGAGCTGGAAAGTTCACGGAAGCCTTCCTGGAGGAGGTAGATTTTGAGTGAGCCTTGAAAGCTCTACTGAAATGTACACCTAAGTGAGGACAAATCTTGCCTAAGGGAGAGCTCAAGCTGTATTTGGAGAATAGATGGATTGGATTGGAAGAAGAGGAAATTGCAGCGGGGCATGGAATTTGGTGAATACCTTCTAGGTAGTAGGAACTACAGAAAGTTTTGGAAGAGAGGAGTAGCACTGGCAAGGATTTGAAATGATCTCAGGAGGCACTAGGGAGTGGGGAAGTGAGATAGGGAAGAGAAGGAGGAAATACAGGTGCATTCCTGAGCAGGTCCTGCTGGGACCTGGGGCTCAATCCCATTAGGTACCTCTGGGGGACTGTGCAGGGCACGTACCACAGTTATCCCACCCACGAAGTGAGGGAGCTGGACTATTTATCCAGCTACTGCCCATCAGCCATTGGTTGAGGGCTGCTCCCTGGGGGAACAAATTTTCTAAAGCTTTTAGTCTGATGCCCTCAGGCAGAGATGCAGATGCTAATGAGGAAATTGGCCCGTATTTACTGAAGTAGTTGTCCTTGAAAGGATATGGGCAGCATTTTCTCATGGCGTAAACATTTTCTTGCCTTTTGATCACTCTACTACTGGTGACTTACATTCCAGGGAGAGAACATCTGGTTGGCCAAACTTGATTATTTTCCTTCTCTTTCTGGGGAAGGCACACTTCTGCTAAAGGAATATTGGGATGCTGTTACGAAACATGGCAGAATAGTTGTCAGGTTGTGAAAACAGCCAATATCTACTAGAGGCATGATGGGAAAAGGCAATTAATTCTCCCTCCCTCCTTCCTTTCCCTTCTTCCCTCCCTTCCTTCTTTCCTTCCTTCCTTCCTTCCTTCCGTCTGTCTTTCCTTCCTTCCTTCCTTCCCTCCCTCCCTCCCTTCTTCCTTTCTTCCTTCTTTTTCTCCCTTCCCTCCTTCCCTCCCTCCCTTTATTGCTTCATTCCTATTGACAAATAATTATGGAATGCCTCTTCCATGCCAGGATTTGCACTGAGTGCTGGGTATTCAGAGATGAATAAAACGTTCAAAGTCCAAATTCTCATGCAGCTCATAGTCTAGTAGGGGAAGATGGACAATTTACAATATATAAACAACTGAACAAGATAATTTATGATAGGTGCTATAAAAAAAAGCAGCAAGTTCTGTTAGGAAAGGACCAGGGTAGTGGCTTTTCAGAGGAGGTGACGTTCGAGCTGAGATTTGAATGACAAGGTATACTAGCGGAGAGGTCTGGATAAAGGGGTTACAGAGGTTATGGATTGAGAAATGAGCTCTACACAAGGCATTAAGTGAATATTTCAGGAACATTCACCCAGGAAGAAGGTCTGAAAGAGGAAAACTGAAATGTGACCTGGTCCATCATGAAAATTTTCACGTCGGTCTCATCTGCCAATATTCTCTCCCATTAGCACGTCTGGCAGGGTGTGAGTAATTTTAGGGTCAGGACTCTGAGACAATCACTGACTCCTGTTTTTCTCCATAGCTGCTGGCTGAATACAGAGACAGGGTTTATCTGGAGTTTCCTGGGGCCAGTGTGCACAATTATAGTGGTAAGCTGATTGCTTGTTGCAGTGTGTTTTGGAGGAGGATCAAGGAGACCCAAGGGATCAGGCAGTGCCAGTGGATGTTGCAAAGCTCTGGTCACTTATTCCTCAAAAGCGTGCACCATTCTGACCCTTGATTTCTGAGATTTCCAAGTTAGAGTGTCATTCCTTTGATTTGTAATATATTTTTTTAATGCCAGCGTGCAAATCCCCTGGAAGGGACCACAATCTTATCAATCCTTTGTGTTTCAGTAAGAATGGGTCTATTGCTCTCATCTGAGTACAGATGTTGAATAAGAGAAAAGATAGGAAGAAATTAAGAGCAATTGGTTGGTGGCGGGGGGAGTGTTGGAGAGGGAAATGGTGGGAAAGAGGCAAAGGGAAATCTGGAGTTTTTTTTTTTTTTGCTGTGTTGGGTCTTTGTTGCTGCACGCAGGCTTTCTTTAGTTGTGGCGAGCGGGGGCTACTCTTCGTTGCGGTGCACGGGCTTCTCATTGCGGTGGCTTCTCATGTTGCAGAGCACGGGCCCTAGGCACACGGGCTTCAGTAGTTGTGGCACGCGGGCTCAGTAGTTGTGGCTCGCGGGCTCTAGAGCACAGGCTCTGTAGTTGTGGAGCATGGGCTTATTTGCTCCGCGGCATGTGGGATTTTCCCGGACCAGGGCTCCTGTGTCCCCTGCAGGCGGATTCTTAACCACTGCACCACCAGGGAAGCCCCATGGAGATTTAAAAAAAGTTTTATGTTTAATCGACAAAAACTATATATATTTAAGGTGTACAACTTGATGTTTTGACGTAGGTATACACTGTGAAATGATCAACGCAATCAACCTAATTAACAAATCCATCACCTCACATACTTACCATTTTTCCCCTTTTCTTTCTTTGTTGTGAGAACCCTTAAGAGCTACCCTTCTAGCAAATTTCAAGTATATACTACAGTATTGTAACAGAAGTCACCATGTTGTACATTACATCTCTAGAACTTACCTTGCATAACTGAAACTTAGTACCCTTAGACCAACATCTTCCCATCCCCTGGGAGCCACGCTTCTACTCTCTGGGAAGCCTGGGGAGGTTGAGTACCATCTTCTTGCTTCCTTGCCTCCAATCTAGATTCTACAGTCCTGCAAGATGAGAGTCTTCTGACTCTCACTCATGGTGGCTTGTTTCCTTGAGTCATTTGTAATTGTTAATTGTGAGTTCATATTGGACTGAGCTAAATCTTGGGAATTCTTGAGGTTTTATTCCTCCAGAGGGGTTTTGCTTACTTCTATCAGGTTTTGGGGGTCCATGTGTGAGTTTCCTAGGGCTGCCATAACAAAGTATCACAAACTGGGTAGCTTAGAACAACAGAATTTTATTGACTCACAGTTCTGGAGGCTAGAAGTCTGAAATCAAGGGGTCAGCAGGCCATGCTCCATCTGAATCTGTTTCTCCATCTGAATCTGATTCTTCTATAGGGAAGAATCTGTTCCCGTCTACTCTCCAAATTCTGGTAGCCTCAGGCATTCCTTGGCTCGTAGATGTCAGTCTTCTCCCTGTATCTCTTCACATTGTCTTCCCTCTGTGCATGTCTGTCTCTATGTCCAAACTTCCCCTTTTTATAAGGGCACCAGTCATATTGGATTAGGGCCCACCTTAATGACTTCATTTTAATTTGATCATCTCTGTAAAGACCCTATATCCAGATAAGGTAGCATTCTGAGGTCTTGGGGGTTAGGGCTTCAACATATCTTATTTTTTGTGGTGGGGGGACATAATTCAACCCATGATGGGGCACTGGTCTTGATACTAACTTCCCAGATGCATCCAGTGGAAATAAACCAAGGTCTTCCAAGAGCAAGCAAAGGCTGTTTATTAGGAGATTGCTATGGTAAGGGAGTCAACCACTTGCATTGTCAAAGCGCTTGCATTGGTCAGAGACTAAAAAACAGGCAGATGAGTGGGAAAGCTTTATAGAGGAAAAAAGGGAAGGTTTCATGTGTGCCCTGCTTGGAGGCTGTAGGCATGGGGACCCTATGGGTAGGCTAACTGAAAGCAAGGCATTCTATGTGCTTGGTTAGGGTTATGTACTGGCTTTCTCCTTTTGGCCCTAAATTGGAATCAGGGGCAGAAATGAGGGAGGCTGTCAATTATTAGTCAAGTCCTGGTCATTTGGGGTCAGTTATTGTGTGGCTTCCTGCAGTGGTTACTGTAGACTGTGGGTCAGAGTTCTATTTTTATAGATGGTCTGGCCATTATCCTTTTGTATATCCAATCTCTCCATCCCTTCTGCTTGACTCTGTAGATCAATTCCATCCTCCTGACTGGGACACTGTGGATCCTGAGGCAGCAGATTTCTAGCGTCAGTACTGAAGTCTCCAAGCTCAAAGACACCAGGTACCGTCCATCCTTCCTTTCCCCTCCTCTTCTAGGCTCCTTTCCTTCTTTCCCCAAATGTTCACTGAGTACCTTTTTTAAGCCTGGTCCTGTGCCCCAAATGGAATAGCACAGTGTCTAGATCAGGCTGCCTCAAACCTCAGCACTGCCACTTAAAAGCTGTGTGACCTTAGGCAAGTTACATAACCTCTCTGAAACTCAGTTTCCTCATCTGTAGAACAGAGATGCTAACACTGCCCATTTCGTGTGGCTTACGAAGCATTTACTACAGTTCCTAGGAGGAGTGAGTGTTTCCTGTATTAGAACTATTAATATATTCTCTAATTCTTCTACTGTGCATACTTATATGTACATATTTACAAAACCAGAATCATACTATTTTATTTTTATAACCATTTTTCTCTTAACAACATGTAATGAATATTTTTCTATTTTATTAGAAATTGTTGACAATATCTTTTTTTTATATATAGTGTTTCAGTGTAAAGACCTAGCACAATTTATTTAAATCATCCCTTATTTATGGACATTTAAGTTGTTTCTTTTTTTTTTCTTTCTTTTTTTTTTTTTTACTACTATAAACCATCCTATCTTGAAATACCCTTGTAGGCAAATCTTCTTACACATCTGTTGTTATTAAATACAATAATAGTATGGAGAACAGTATGGAGGTCCCTTAAAAAACTAAAAATAGAAGTACCATATGACTCAGCAATCCCACTACTGGGCATATACCCAGAGAAGACCATAATTCAAAAAGACACATGCACCCCAATGTTCATTGCAGCACCATATACAATAGCCAGGTCACGGAAGCAACCTAAATGTCCATCGACAGATGAATGGATAAAGAAGATGTGGTACATATATACAATGGAATATTACTCAGCCATAAAAAGGAATGAAACTGGGTAATTTGTAGAGATGTGGATGGACCTAGAGACTGTCAGAGTGAAGTAAGTCAGAAAGAGAAAAACAAATATCGTATATTAACGCATATATGTGGAATCTAGAAAAATGGTACAGATGAACCAGTTTGCAAGGCAGAAATAGAGACACAGATGTAGAGAACAAACATATGGACACTAAGGGTGGAAAGTGGGAGGGGGGATGGTGGTGGGATGAATTGGGAGATTGGGATTGACATGTATACACTGATGTGTATAAAATAGATAACTAATAAGAATCTGCTGTATAAAAATATAAATTAAATAAAATTCAAAAAAATACAATAATAGGCATGAAATTGCCTGAGTCAGAGTAGGTTGGATTGTAACACTGTTAGTATATATTGCAAATCGTTTTCCAGAAAATGTTTCCATTTACAATAGTGCTTGTTTACCTGCAGCTTTGCCAACACTAGTGTTTATCATTTTTATTGTTTTCCTGAATTAATATATGAAATTTACAATCTCATTATTTTAGTTTCATATATATATATTTTATCTTACAGATGTGGGACTTTTTCATATTCTTATAGGCCATTTGTTTTCTTAACTTCATCATCCAACTAAAGTTCATTTTAAGAACCTACTCAAACCAGACATTGTCTAGCTTTTATCAGCAGTAAACTGATAACGTCCTTTACTTATTTTCCTGTCAGTGTCCAATCCCTCACTCCTCTTGAATATTTTTTTAAAGTTATTTTTTAAAAGTTAGTGCAAAAAGTTAAAACAAAGTTAATACATACAATGGTAAGAAAAATTAAGTAGTGAAAAAGGGAACACATATAAAGTCATTCTCTATCTCTCCCCTGACCCCCTGGGTCCCCAGATCCCTCCTACCCTAAGCAGCCATTATTACTTAAGTTGACCTTCCTTCCAGAACATTCTATACTTATATATCCATTACATAAATGATAGGACACTGTACGTATTATTCTGCACTTTGTGTTTTCCACATATTATGTAGCTTACATCATATCAATACTTAAGGTTAAAAACAACTAACAAGGGGCTTCACTGGTGGCGCAGTGGTTGAGAGTCTGCCTGCCGATGCAGGGGACACGGGTTCGTGCCCCGGTCCAGGAAGATCCCACATGCTGCGGAGCGGCTGGGCCCGTGAGCCATGGCCGCTGAGCCTGCGCATCCGGAGCCTGTGCTCCGCAAAGGGAGAGGCCACAGCAGTGAGAGGCCCGCGTACCGCAAAAAAAAAAAAAAAAAAAAAAAAGTTTTTATAATCTACTCTTTATCTCTGTAGATTTGTCTATTCTGGACATTTCTTACCAATTGAATCATACACTATGTGGCCTTTTGTGTCTGGCTTCTCTCACTGAGCAGCATGTTTTCAACGTTCATCCACGTCGTAGCGAGTGTCAGTGCTTCATTACTTTTTATGACTGAATAATATTCCAGTATACGGATGGCACACATTGTGTGCATCCGTTCATCTGTTGGTGGACATTTGGGTTGTTTTAGTTGGGGGATAAGTAAATAGGGAATGGCTGCTTGATAGGTACATGGTTTATTTTTGGGGTGATAAAAATGTCTTGGAACTGGATGGTGATGATGTTTGTACGTTGTGGATGTGCTCAATGCCACTGAGTTGCACACTTTCAGTGGCCAAAATGGTTAATCTTATGGTATGTGAGTTTTGCCTCCAATAAAAAGGAAGGCTTCATAGTATTTCATATGATGGCTTCACGGTTCACTTAATGTGTCCCAAATTCTTGGACAGGTAGGTCCTTCTAGCCTTTAAAATTTTTTTTATTGATGTATGGTTGATTTACAATGTTGTGTTAATTTCTGCTGTACAGCAAAGTGACTTAGTTTTATATATATATAGATATATATATTCTTTTTTCATATTCTTTTACATTGTGGTTTATCACAGGATATTGAATATAGTTCCCTGTGCTATACAGTAGGACCTTGTTGTTTATCCATTCTATATATAATAGTTTGCATCTGCTAATCCCAAACCCCAAATCCATCCCTCCCCCTCCCCCCACTTTGGCAACCACATGTCTGTTCTCTATGTCTGTGACTCTTTCTGTTTTGTAGATAAGTTCATCTGTGTCGTATTTTAGATTCCACATGTAAGTGATATCATATGGTATTTGTCTTTCTCTTTCTGACTTACATACTTTATCATACTTAGTATGATAAAAATGGCATTATTTCATTCTTTTTAATGGTTGAGTAAATATTCCATTGTGCGTGTGTGTGTATATATATACACACATAGAAATGTACACATATATACACACATATATACATATATATACAACATATATGTGAGATATATATATATACACAAACCACATCTTCTTTATCTGTTGATGGACATTTAGGTTGTTTCCATGTCTTGTCTATTGTAAATAGTGCCTTCTAGCCTTTTATTACTACAGACAATATTGCATTAAATACATATGTCCACACATCTTTGTGTCCATGTGTATCTGTAGGCCAATTGCCTTTTCAATGTCTGTAGGATTTGATTTTCCTACCTCTAGGCTTGGAGCCTCTGTTCCACGTTTATTCTCACCCAGGTGACGGGTCACATGGTGGCAGCCTCAGGCTAAACCTGGGAGAGTGGTGGCCCATGAGGACAACAGCCACCTCCTAGAACCTTATCCTCTGCAAATCTTCCCCTCCAGGTTACTGACATTCAAAGCCTTTGCTCAGATCTTCATCTTGGGGTGTTCCTGGGTGTTGGGCATTTTCCAGTTTGGACCCATGGCCAATATCATGGCTTACTTGTTCACCATCATCAACAGCCTGCAAGGAGCCTTCATCTTCCTCATTCATTGTCTGCTCAACCGCCAGGTAGGTAGCTGCCGCCTTCCCAGTCCCCTTCCTTCCAGGGCTCATGCCTCTGCCCACACATGCCCCTGCATCTAAGAGTGATTCAACTCCCCATGATGTGTCTCCACCTTCAGGTACGGGAAGAATACAGAAGATGCATGACCAGGAAGACCAAACCCAGCTCCCAGTCCGAGACCTCAGGGATCGTACTGTCATCTGTTCCCTCCACTTCCAAAACGGTGAGAGTCTGCAGGTTCTAGACAGCACTGTATGTTGAGTACCTACTGTGAGCTAAACATGTACATGGGTATTAACTCATTTGATAAAGTTTGGGGTTTAAGGGTGGGGGTTTGGGAGTCAGACTGCCTGGGTTTAAATGCCAGCTCTGCCCCTCAGTAGCTATGCAAACTAAAAGAGACAAAATCATGACTCACAGATATAAAATAAGCATCTGTCAAGGATTTTATTCTGCTCATTAATCAGTGAGGGAAGCAGCAGATGTTATAACTGGTTCACAAGAGAACGCAAAGAACAGACGTGTATGTATAGTACATCATACATATAATGTGTACAATGTACATAATGTACACGTAACACATAGCACACATATAATGTACACAGTGTTCACAATGTATACATAACACATAATATCACTACTTTATATATATGTATGTTCTTGTGTTCTCTTTTGAACCAATTATAACATCTGCCTGGTTTCCTCATTGATAATTATATGTAATATATAGAACATATAATTATATATTATACATATAATTGTAAATATACAGACATTATATATAATTATTCACATTATAATACGTAAATTTTATATTATATAATATATAAATATATATTATATATAAATTTCATATATAATATCTATAAATTATACATAATTGTATTTTATACATAATTATAAATATAAAGCCATTATATATAATTATTAATATATAATATAATCATACATATAATTATATGGACTATATAATTATTAGTATTATATAATATATTTAAAATTCATATATGTGTATTACTTATGTATTAATATATGTGAATTAAATACATATATAATCTCAATAATATTGAAATGAGAGTGCAAGTAAGGGAAAAACAGATTTTTCCATGAAATTATTTTCCATCACTGTCAGTTATTTAAAATTTACAGAATTGTAAAATAGCTCCACCATAGATCAGATAATACCCAAAGGGGTATCCTCTAACAATACGTCAGTTTTGTTCGAAGCGCACATTTTCCTCTACACAATGGATCTCATTCAATCTCATGGCTACAAACACCATCTATCAGCAATGACCCCCAAATTATAAATAATGTGCAGTTTAGCCCCCTCTCCTGAATTCTAGACTCATATAACCTGCCACCTACCAAATGCCCCCACTTAGATGTCTGATAGATGTCACAGATGTAACACGTTCCAAATGAGCTTCTGATTCCCCTACCTCTCATTTCCACATAGGGTCCTCTATTTTTCTATTGCTCGGGAGTGAAGGTGTGAAGTTAACCTTGACTCTGCTTTTCTTCTCACTCTCTTCCATCTCTGATTCATCAGCAAATCCTGATGACTTTTTCTCAAAATGGATCCAGAGTCTGATCGCTTCTCTTTCCCTTCATTCCTTCCACTGTGGTCCAAGTCCAAGTCTCTAGCCAGGATGATGGAAATAGCCTCAAAAGGGTTCTTCCTGCTGCCTCTCTTACCTTTTCCCTGCTCTACCTTTGGTCTATTCTCCCTACAGCAGCCAGAGGGCACTCGTGAACCCCTGAGTCAGGTCACATTCCTTCTCTGCCTACAACACTCCATGGCTCCCACCTTAGAGTAAAAGCCAAAGTCCTCCTGGTGGCCCACAAGGCCTTGTTTGATCTGACTCTCTTTTCCTTTTTGACCTTGTCTTCTATTAATTGACCTCTCACTTCACTCTGCTCCACCCTCACTGGCCTGCTCAAGATTCTTCAAACATGGCAGGCTCATTTCCTCCTTAGGAACCTTGAACTGAATGCTCTTGAATGCCTTGAATGTTTTTGTCCTGATACCTGCATGGACAACTCCCTCACTTCCCTCACGTCCTTCAAATCTTTGTTCCAGTCATTTCTTATCAATGAAATTTCCTCTGACAACTGTATTTTGTGCAGCCTCCTATTCCCCTACCCTGGTGTTCATGTTTCCTCCACGCACCTTGTCTTGATTTTCTTTTCTATGCTTTCCACTTTCTAACACTATAATTTCCTTATTCATCTCATTTAATTTTTATGGTCTTCCATCCCCCACTAGAAGGTCTTATTTTTTTTCACTGATGTATTCCAAGCACAAGTAACTAAGATCCAGTGGCTTAAATAAATATGAAATTCTTTTTCTTGCAAGAATAGAAGTCCAGAGTTAGGTGTTGCTGGTATTGGTTCTGTTGCTTAGTGGTGTTGTTAAGGATCTAAGCTCTCCCTAGATTTCCTTTCCACTGACAGCATGTTGACTTTTCATCAATTATTTTCATGGTTGCAAGATGGCTGCCATAGCTCCAGACATTGTGACCACATTCAAGGCAGGAAGGAGAGGGATGGGGCAGAGTGGTAAACTCTCCTTTCAACCTTCTCCCTTTAATAGGAAATAATAGCTTTTCCAGAAGCCCCTTAGCAGATTTCCCTTTCACCTAATTGGTCAGAACTGCATCACATGACTACTCATAATTACAAAGGAATTTGAAAAAACAAGCATTCTGCTTTCTAGCTTCTAGAATGGGAATATCAATAGTAAAGAGGTTGAGAATAGCTTTTGGGTCTGCCAACAGTGCCTGCCACACTAGGCGTAATCACTGTTAACATTTAAATGTTTATCCTTCTAGTTTTTATTGCCATATTTATCTCTGTCTGTATTTATAAGACCCATGCCCACATAGATCTGATCCCTGGACCCACATTTGTACTAATCCTGCCACTGTTTCTGATTCTGATTTCTCTCACAGGGTTAAAGTCCTTTCTTGCTTTCAAATACACTATGAAACAACATTTCGGGAAAACAGGTGCCTGCAGGAGCCTTCTCTGAAATCTTTTCTTCTCGGCTTAATATGGAAATGCAGGATCCTGCCAGCCCCAGAGCTCTCTGGGAAATTCGGATCATGGACGGATATGTGGGATGGTCTCCCCATGGCTTCATGCCCTGCTGAGAAACAAGAGTTCCTGTTCCAGCTTACCGTTTTATCTTCTGTGTTCTGCAACTCTTTGACTTTCCAGAGTTTTGCGGAGATAACAGATTGCAGTGCAATGGCGGGACCAAGAACTTCTGGCTACCATTTTGTTTTGTCCTAAGTCCATGGATGTGTGGCTTCAAGAGTGCCTCTCCAGCATCTATCACATGCTTGACACAGAGAGTAGCCCTCAATAAATGATGTGTCTTCTGACTGACTGCCTTACCTTTCAACAAAGAACCCTCCTGCTTTTATAGAAATGGTCAGTAAAATTGTAAGGAGAGCCTCAGGGGATACATAAAGCACACACACTTATAGGCAGAAACACTTAAAAGAGTTATGTTGGTAAGTAGGAGCAGTCAAAGGGAATTAAGAGGTACAAACTTCTAGGTGTAAAATAAATAAGTGACAAAAATGTAAGGTTCAGCAGAGTGAATATAGTCAATATTTTATGATAACTTTATATGGAGTATAATCTATAAAAATATCAAATTACCATGCTGTACACCTGAAAGTAACATAATACTGTAAGTCAACTATACTTCAATTGAAAAAAAAAGAAGGAAGTGAAAATTCAACAGGTAGATCTCCCCTCTGTGGCCACTTTAATAGCTCCCTAATCAAAGTGTAGTCTGTGGACCAGAAGAATCAGCCTCACCTTGTTAGAAAAGTAGGACATCAGGTGCCACCCCAGATCTGCTGAACCAGAGCCTGCATTTTTTTTTTACTTTTTATTTTGTTTTATTTATGTACTTTTTGGCTGCGTTGGGTCTTCGTTGCTGTGCATGGTCTTTCTCTTGTTGCGGTGAACGGGGGCTACTTTTCGTTGTGGTGCACAGGCTTCTCTTTGCGGTGGCTTCTCTTGTTGTGGAGCATGGGCTCTGGGCATGCGGGCTTCAGTAGTTGCAGCACATGGACTCAGTAGTTGCAGCACGTGGGCTCTAGGGCACGTGGGCTTCAGTAGTTGTGGTGTGTGGGCTCAGTAGTTGTGGCTCGCGGGCTTTAGAGCACAGAGAGCCTGCATTTTAATGAGATCCCCAGGGGATTTGTGTTGTACTCATGAATGTTCTAGAATATTCTAGAATATTCTTCTGTTTTCCATGCTGATAGTTCAGCTTGTCTTTAAAGCCAGAAAGGAAACATTTATTTTGGGACTTTACACCTGCCATTCCCTCTTCCTATGACATTTTTCCTCAAAATCTGATTCATTGTTATCCTCTCTTTGAGTCTCAGCTTAGTCATCACTTCCACTAGGAAATATTCTTTGAATCTCTCTTTTTTAAAAAAGTGAAGTATAGTTGATTTACTATATTATATTATTCTTTGAATCTCTTGAAGTAGGATTAGATATCATCTCTGTGTGTCTCCTAAGGCTTTGTTGAGCTGAAACAAATAGACTGTCAGATGTTTCTCCAGCAAAAATGGGTTTATTTGGTATCAGTGGAGAATTGCAATTCAGGGTCTGCAATATGCAACGTGTGGTGAGCCACATGCAAGTTCCTGTACAGCAAGGGAAAGAGAACTCTTTTAAAGAGAGGAAAAGGAAGTTAAGAGGGCTATAGTAAACAAAGAGTCCAAGGCTTTTATTGGCTGAGTCCTTGCCAGGAAAGAAGAGAAGTCTTTCTTTTTCTTGGGCTCTGCTATCAACACAGGACTTGAGAACTCCCTTTTTTAACCTCCCAAATCTATTTACTTTAGCACTCTGTTTATTAATTCTTTTTGTACAACTTCATGCTTTCTAGCCCTGTACTATAATTTCCCTTTTTTTGGGGGGGTGTCTCCAACAAACTCTGAACTCCATCTGTACAGAGAATTGTATTTAGTAGGTTCTCCATAAATACATTGAATGAATGAGGGAATGAATGAATTCTCTCCTTTTTAAGCTGAGACCCAGAGAGCTTAAGTACCTTTCTCAGCATTACACAGCTGTAGGTGGCTGAGCTGGGCTTTGAGCTCTTGATAACAGAGCTCCTCTTCCAGACCCCTGGCCCCTTGCCTTCTCTTCCTTTGACCTCAGGAATTCTTGGGGACACAGAGAAGAGACTAAATATTTACTTTGAATCAACTTACCACTTAGGATTCAGTTGGCTCAGTAATAATCATGTGTTGGACAATTTGATAGCAACATTAAACTTGGTTGTCAGAGGCTTGGTTTTTGTCATTTGTGGCAGCCACAACTTGGGAGGGGGTTGACACATGTTTACAAACAAGGGTTCATTTATGATAGGTGGGTCTTCAATGCTTGGCTTATCCAGAGTGTTCAGTACAGCGGTGACAGTTCTAAGGGATATTGAAATGAGATTGCACAGCTCTTACATTTAGCCAATATAGGTAGATTGATTGCATCAGTGGCCTCAAGACGTGTCTCCATGTCTCCACACCCCTTCCCCTGCAACTTTGTAACTCCTTCCCACTCTGACTCAGACTTGGCTTTGAGACTCGCTTTGGCCAAAGGAATATTAGCAAGTGTGACTCAGAGGTTTCAAAAGTGAGTGTGCCATTCTTTTTTCCCTTTACATGGTTAATCTTGCTTGATTTTGCATACCTGCCTCTGCCATGAGAATATGCCCAGGATAAACTGCTGGACATATGTGAGAAACATATGGAAGACAGTTTAGTAATCCTATTATACCAGCTGAGGTTTTCCATAATCAGCCACCTAGCCAACTTGTAGCTGACTGTGGTCATATGAGTGAGCCCAGCCAAGATCAGCACACTGCCCCAGCCAACCCACAGACTCAGCAGCAACAATCAAGCCTCATTTTTTTCAGACACTTAGTTTCATGAGTGGTTTGCTATGAAACATTACTTGTGGCAATTGCCCCATCTGACACAGTAGCCAATGGGTTGTCAACATTTTGTATTTGATTGCAACAACTTGAAATAGACAAAGAGAAAGGTTGGATCTCCATTTCCTCTTAGTTATTAGGACCTATAAATCTATAATGGTTGAATTAAAGTTCTTTCTGAAGAAGATCTGTGCAAGGCTTTATCTGTTTCTGCAACAGTGTTACATGTTGGTCTAAAATACAGTCACCTTCAGGAATCCTATATTTCTAAAGTAAGTGGGTAAAGTTGTGATCTCCACAATAGGATTTTTTCTTACTATAAACATCAAGCTTGGTGTATTTATTCACCCCCATGTCTCATATGCCTCCACTAGAGAGAGAAAAGAGACTTAGGATAAAACCTGCATAGTTTTTAAATCCCATAAAGTGCAATAACATTGTCCTCTTACAATCCAAATAATTTATGGCGTCCTCCCACTGCAAAATACAAATCCATCCAGTCAAGTAATATTTATTGACCACTGACAATGTGCCTTCCCATCCCAGATCATTAAAGTAGTTGAAAAAAATTGAAAAGTTGAAATGTAAGGATATTAGGATGTAAAATATTATTTTAAATTTAAATATTTTATTTATAACAACCAGAATTTATGAAAATTTTACTTTCTTTGTTTTACTAGAAGCAAACTCATCAATAATATTTTCAAAATCAAGTTCTAGGGAAAAAAATGAACCTTTAAAAAGTACATTTAAAAAGAGTATGTAAAAATGTTTGCAAATGAAGCAACTGACAAAGGATTAATCTCCAAAATTTACAAGCAGCTCATGCAGCTTAATATCAAAAAACCAAACAATCCAATCCAAAAATGGGCAGAAGACCTAAATAGACATTTTTCCAAAGAATATATACAGGTTGCCAACAAACACATGAAAGAATGCTCAACATCATTAATCATTAGAGAAATGCAAATCAAAACTGCAATGAGATATCATCTCACGCTGGTCAGAATGGCCATAATCAAAAACTCTACAAACAATAAATGCTGGAGAGGGTGTGGAGAAAAGGGAACCCTTTGCACTGTTGGTGGGAATGTAAATTGATACAGCCACTATGGAGAACAGTATGGAGGTTCCTTAAAAAACTAAAAATAGAACTACCATACGACCCAGCAATCCCACTACTGGCCATATACCCTGAGAAAACCATAATTCAAAAATCGTCATGGGGCTTCCCTGGTGGTGCAGTGGTTGAGAGTCCGCCTGCCAATGCAGGGGACACGGGTTCGTGCCCCGGTCCGGGAGGATCCCACATGCCGCGGAGCGGCTGGGCCCGTGAGCCATGGCCGCTGAGCCTGCGCATCCGGAGCCTGTGCTCCGAAACGGGAGAGGCCACAACAGTGAGAGGCCCGCATACCGGAAAAAAAAAAAAAAGGCGTCATGTACCAAAATGTTCATTGCAGCTCAATTTACAATAGCCAGGACATGGAAGCAACCTAAGTGTCCATCGACAGATGCATGGATAAAGAAGATGTGGCACATATATACAATGGAATATTACTCAGCCATAAAAAGAAACGAAATTAAGTTATTTGTAGTGAGGTGGATGGACCTAGAGACTGTCATACAGAGTGAAGTAAGTCAGAAAGAGAAAGACAAATACCGTATGCTAACACATATATATAGAATCTAAAACAAACAAACAAACAAAAAAGTTGTTCATGAAGAACCTAGGGGCAAGACGTGAATAAAGACACAGACCTACTAGAGAATGGACTTGAGGATATGGGGAAGGGGAAGGGGAAGCTGGGACAAAGTGAGAGAGTGGCATGGACATATATACACTACCAAACGTAAAATAGATAGCCAGTGGGAAGCAGCCGCATAGCACAGGGAGATCAGCTCGGTGCTTTGTGTCCACCTAGAGGGGTGGGATAGGGAGGGTAGGAGGGAGATGCAAGAGGAAGGGGATATGGGGATATATGTATGTGTATGGCTGATTCACTTTATTGTACAGCAGAAACTAACACACCATTGTAAAGCAATTATACTCCAATAAAGATGTTAAAAAAAAAAGTCATGTCTGATTTAGCATTTGACACAATGACAAAAAAAAGATGTTAAATGAGAAGTAAAAAGCAAGCTTAATAAAATTTTATAGCATTAATATTAAAAAATAATCTCTAGAGTAGGTATCATTTCTTGCCTAAGTGTAAGCAATGTAAGAAAATATTATAACCAAAAACATTAAATAATCCCCCCAGACTACATTACCTCTGTAGAATTCAATAGAGAAATCCTGACAGAGATTGAAGTGTACAAAGATAAGGAAAAATCATTTTTCTTGTCACATGAAACCCAATCTCTCACTCACAAAAACGTTTACTCTTGTCGTTTTTGTCTGCCAAGAGTTTAATAGAGTACAATGTTCATCTAACAAAACATCTCAGTCCAGAAACATGGTTGACACTTAAAGAGGCAAGTAGAACGGAGGGCTGTCCTGCAGTGAACCACTTCCCAGGGGCCGCAGCACTCGGCTTCTTCAGGACAGTCTCGTCCATTTTTCACCTAGTTCTCAGGGCTCCTGGCTCTCTCTGTCTCCCTGGCAAGCCTGTCTGCCCTCAAGGCCATACCCAGTCTCTCCCTTGCTCTTTTCACTTTCCGAGCCTGTCGGCGAATATCTGCATATGTTACTCGTTGCCTGTAGAGGGTCTGTGGGAGGAAGAGACCCAATCCTGGGATCATCTCTGCCCCGTCTGAACACTGAGTAGTGATGGCTTCAGGGCTGGTGTGCAGAGACCCGGCACCAGCACGGCCCGGGGATTCACCAGCACCACGCAGGGCAATTACTCCGAAAATAATTGCGCTGTCCAACGTGCTGAAAGGTTCTCCTTCAGGGCTGTAGACCTGGAGCCCCTGCAGTCTCCTGAATGCACAGGCTTGCTGGGGCTTCTCCAAGGTCCCCTCGCATCGACGGCGCCTGACTGCATTGTCAGGATGAGAAGTTATCTTCGTGACTTGCCTCTTGAAAATGCAGCTGGTCAGCCTCATAGGAAGTGCAGTTCCTTCACGATGTCTCTGCTTGGCCTTGGCTAAATGGTCTTGTCTTTTCTTCTCCAACGTCTCAGGCATCATATTTCTTTTGAGTTTCCCCTGTGAAAACAAAACGAAATGTACCATTTGAATAAAGTGGGGGATGAAACCACTGCCGGTCATGGAGAATGTCCTCAGCTCGTTTGGATAACCGCTCTCCTGTCTCCCTAGAGAAATGAATCTCAATTTACTCTGCATCACAGTCTTTCAGAGGGTTGTTAGAACTCAGATTTCCGGATCTCAATGCAAGTCAGTCTGGGGTGGGGACAAGAAATTGCGTTTCTAGGTGATTCCAACTGACGCTGATGCTGCTAGTACCGGCACCACACATTGAGAACTGAAGCCTGGGACATCAAACAGATAGGAGTCAGGGACAGAAATCTCCAGGTCATTGCCCAGACCAATTCCAGACTTTCCCCTCCACCATCCTCCTTTGAGGATGTTTTCCTCTTACCACCCCTGTCACTGTCAACTCCGCACATGCTGGTACCCCCTAATCCAACACTATCTGGACAAAGAGATCACAGGGTTCTTTGAATACCAAGACATTAAACTTTTTTATATCTCTTTTTTACTTTGCTTTAAGACTTGCAATCACCTAGTTTTCATAGTTCTTTAGTGCTTCATCTTCAGTGAGATCATGTACCTCTCAACACTCCAATACTTTTCTTTCAAATCCAAGTCCCATCTTCACTCAAATATCCTCCTGCTCATAACATAACTTAGAAAGGCCACATTCTCATCATAAAGTTCCTTTTTTCCACTGTAAATAACTTTTTTTTTTTTTTGCGGTACGCGGGCCTCTCACTGTTGTGGCCTCTCCCGTTGCGGAGCACAGGCTCCGGACGTGCAGGCTCAGCGGCCATGGCTCACGGGCCCAGCCGCTCCGCGGCATGTGGGATCTTCCCGGACCGGGGCACGAACCCGTGTCCCCTGCATCGGCAGGCGGACTCTCCTCCACTGCGCCACCAGGGAAGCCCTGTAAATAACAATGTTTACTCCCTGACTCCCATCCTCCCCTCCTCCTACTCCTCTCTCTACTATCTCAATACAACAATTGATGCTTCTTAGAAGTCGGTCCTGCTCTCACATCTGTTCTACATCCAAACCTTCTTCTAGGCAATCCCATCTGTTCCCCTGCCTTCAAATACCATTAATGAACTAGGAATGCTCACAGATTCACCGATCTGGCTTCAACTCTAAGACCCAAATATCCATCTGCCTACCCACCAGATCAGTGATAATATCCATGACCCAACTCACTGTGACCAGGTCCCAAGTTGAACCAGCCAATTCCCCAAATAGTTCATCCTTATCTCAATGTCTCCACAAACTCACTTGTTGGAAGTAATATCGCACTTGCCCCTGAATGGCATTCTGGACGCCCTACCACCCCACATTCTCATACCAATTAGCCATCCATTTGCCCTCCTGAATCCACCTGAAGATTCCCAACTTTTGAATAATTCTTGAGCACCTTTCATTTGACCTACAAAACGCCACAGAATTACCTTTCCTGTTCCCATATCAAAATTAATCTTACATTTTCTCTGTGTAAATTTTTTTAATTTTATGTGGCATATTATGTACTTATTTGAGATTGCTTTTCTCACTAAGTTGGGTACTCAATGAAGAGAGGATAATAAGAATTTTAATGTTTCCACTGATACAGTCATTTAGTGCTTTGGCTTTCCAAGGTGCTCAGATATCTTTTTTTAAGACAAGTTATGCAAACTCCAAAAACTACTTTCCAAATGTTTCTAATAAATGCACACAGCTACAATGATAAAATGAGTTAGTCTGTTTTGGGGTGGACTGCAATCAAAGATTTCAATCCTTTCTCTCTGTGATCCATTCTAAGTCTCCTCACAATAATCTGTTTAAACTGTGAACCTAATCAGTGCACCTTTCCTTTTAAATCTCACACTTCTGTCTTCGAAGATATTTTTTTAAAGGGAAAACATAAAACTCACTTTATTCCTGTTGTCCTGACATTATAATTAATACTACCCCTTTCATTACTCAAAATGTAATGAAATGTTTGATAGAAAAATGTTTGATAGAAAAATGATCTGCCTATTTATAGAGCAGCTGTTATATGCCAAGTTGTGTACTAAAACACACTACTCGGAATTTAACTTAACAAAGTCATTGCCCTAGATTATTTTAATCTTGGTGAGAGAAAAGGGTTATAGACTAAGGAATGTCTAGTAATAGCGTTAGGTATAATTAGGTGCTATGATCTATAGCAAGGCCAACACAAAGACAGAGAGGGAAGGAGCGGAATAGGGAGGAATAGAAGTGAGAAGGGAGAGTAGGAAAAAGAAATTAACTACAATGATGGATGACAAAGAAACTGGAGAGCCCTGTTTGAAGCAGAGAACAGAATTTTTTTAAAAAGAAGAAAAAAAGACCAAACACACTGTGGGCAAATAATTGTCCATAGAGGAGAACGATTTAAACACTCTAGGGCCAAATACTACTTCCACTACCTAATGATTTTGGTTAAAACACACACACACACACCACATTTCATGTATTATCCAAAAAAACTTCATATACAAAAATATACACAATCTTGACTATTTCTTAAGAAACATTAACACCTGGGAAATAACTTTCAATGAGATACCTTCTTGTTTTTGGAGCTAAATTCTGCTAAATTAGATTTTACAGAAGAAAACAGCATCCTAATGTACACTCTTGCCATCGGTATGGATTCCACACTCACCAGAAGAGGCTGGCTTGGAAAACTGGTCCATTCAGGTTCCCCCATCTTCCGAGAGCTGTCCTTGGACCCACCCTTGAGATGCAGACAGCCTGTGTCTTGCTGGAAAGTGCAGTGAATTCTGCCTCTGATTCCCCCTTTTATAGGGTAAGAGGGTGGACAACCCAATCAGGAGACAACCCAATCGAGAGGACACACTCTATCTCAGATCAGAGGCATTGGAGAGATTCCCAAATCTCTCCACACAAACACAAGAATTTGGGGCTATTGACAATATTAGACACTATTGAATAATATGAAATACTATATGAAAAAATTTAATACATTTGTGAATGAGGGTGCTGTTTGTACTTTCTATCAAAAATTTAATGTTTCCTTTTTCACTCAGTATGGATACCTTCTACAAAAAAAGTTATGGACGTTCCTATATGCTAAAATTTCCACACAACTTATGTTTTCATAGAAAAAACTACAGATTGTATAAATGTTTATCAATAAAAGAATGCCCAAAATATTTACTCACAAGTCTATGAAGTCTATATCACAGAATCATTGAAAAGAACCCAATATTTTGTACATTTACATTTCACCTAATTACTGGTAAATTTGAGACTATTTCAACCATCTTACTCCTTCCCTACCCTCTGACATAAACACTCTCTTTACTGTCTTTATTTCACTATAATTTAATTCTTTTATTTTTACATTTTCTCTCTATAAACTTGCTAGTTGCAGTCATATACAGAACTTGTGAAGTTACTTTAGTGATAAAATTCTGACTCCTTTAACTAATATAGACTAATCCAGTTAATTGCTCTTACCACATCTCCCAAATGCTAATACCTTAGAACACTTTTAATTCCATTTCAGCTTTCCTGACTTTTCTGTTACTGTTGTCATGCATCTTAATTCTACATGTATTTTAATCTCCATGAGAGAGTTCCAGAATTGCTTTATGAAACAAACTTCACTTATATTTATTTCTAAATTATTCTTTCCTTTTCTTTTCATTTCCTCCTGCATTCCTGGCTTTTGATCTGAGATATTTTCCTTTGGACTTCATAACTCATTCTAGTATTTTGTCCAATTCAAGACTACTAACAATGAAATGCTTTACTTTAAGTTTTCAAAGAATCTTAATTTGGGGCAATATCGATGCTGGGTATAGAATTCTGATTTGATATGACTTTTGACCACTTTAAAAATGGTGCTCTGGGCTTCCCTGGTGGCGCAGTGGTTGAGAGTCCGCCTGCCGATGCAGGGGACGCGGGTTCGTGCCCCGTTCCGGGAAGATCCCACATGCCGCGGAGCGGCTGGGCCCGTGAGCCATGACCGCTGAGCCTGCGCATCCGGAGCCTGTGCTCCGCTACGGGAGAGGCCACAACAGTGAGAGGCCCGCGTACCGCAAAAAAAAAAAAAAAAAAAAAAAAATGGTGCTCTGTTGATCTAGATCTTATTTATGTTTAGACATCCCCAATTAGCGTTTTCTTGCTTATTTGGCCTTTGCATTTTCTAAAATCTTTGATATTCACTCTGATTTTTAGACCATAGTGTAGCTTATTATTGTTTCCCATGTATTTTCTTTGCTTAAAGAATGTTGAGTTAATTACATGTGTGGGTTGACGTCTTTCATCCGTTTGGAACATGCTTGTGTATATTTTCATTGTGATATCAATTCCTCATCAAATTCCCTCTGCTTCCCCTTTTAATCACATCCCACTTCTCTTTTAACTCTGTCCTGAGTTTTTCAATATTGTTCACACTGTGCTTTTGTTGGGATATTTACTCTTGAACTGTCTTGCAGTTTTAATCCAGTCTTTTGCTGGAATCAACACCTTCATAATCACTTAAATGCTTAATTTCACTCTAACAAAAACAAAATATATAGCTTTTTTTTTTTTTTTTTATTGCGGTACCCAGGCCTCTCACTGTTGTGGCCTCTCCCGTTGCGGAGCACAGGCTCCGGACGCGCAGGCTCAGCGGTCATGGCTCACGGGCCCAGCCACTCCGCGGTATGTGGGATCTTCCCGGACCGAGGCACGAACCCGTGTCCCCTGCATTGGCAAGCGGACTCTCAACCACTGCGCCACCAGGGAAGCCCTATAGCTTTATTTTTAAAGAAAAGAGAGAGCAGTTTCACAATGAGGGGGGAGATTATTCCTTTTGATACAATTAAACGCAAATAGATAAAAAAAAATTGTAACTTCCATCACGTTAAGCTATATTTGGAGTCAAAGTTCACCAAAATTCACTAGGAAGACAGAAGAGATGGAAACTATGAGTGGGAAAAAGTTTTGAGTTACATACATCTGGAGAGTCACATTCTTTTTTTTTTGGCCGCACTGTACGGCATGTGGTATCTTAGTTCCCCAGCCAGGGACTGATCCCATGTCCCCTTCAGTGGAAGGGCAGAGTCTTAAGTACTGGACCGCCAGGAAAGTCTCTGGGTTACCCTCATCTGGTAAAGTACATCAAGACATTATATAAAGATAGTAATTCTGTCATGAAACAATGCTAAAACTGGTCTAGAAAAATGAGTCAAACTCTAGAATAGACATCCATAAAAGAGGATTAAAAAATACTTTGTGGGCTTCCCTGGTGGCGCAGTGGTTGAGAGTCTGCCTGCCGATGCAGGGGACACGGGTTCGTGCCCCAGTCCGGGAAGATTCCACATGCCGCGGAGCGGCTGGGCCCGTGAGCCATGGCTGCTGGGCCTGCGCGTCCAGAGCCTGTGCGCCGCAGCGGGAGAGGCCACAACAGTGAGAGGCCCGCGTACCGCAAAAAAAAAAAAAAAAAAAAAATACTTTGTGTGAATCTTTCTTACTACTGGAAATCTTATAAAATCTAGATACAGATCAAATTTAACTTTTGAACTAGATGGACTGTAATGTTAAAATACTATTTCAAGGCTCAGAAACAAGAAAAGGATATAACATATCTTGCACTTCATTCTGATGGGGCTACAGTTTGAAATGATAATATTAAATTTCTTTGGTTAAATAAAAGGGTTAAAAAACAGTTTCCTCTATTCGTGTTTACTTTCCTCAATGTGTGTTCCACCAAATTTAAAATTATGTCGGCCACGTTGTTCTAATTCTATTGCTGTTGGCTGGATAAAACCTTGCGGTTCATCACAGAAGTTATTTCTATATAGTGTGTTATAAATTCTGTGCACTCTATATAACTCTTTCCTCTCAGTAAGGTTAACTTCAACAGGGGCAGTGAGTCTCTTTAGTTTATTTCTGGATCACAGATTTTACCCCAGAGTTTGCACATGATGTGTGTGCTCTATAAAAGGGGAGATCAAATAATTGTCCCTCTCAACTGGGATATATTGGGGAATGAAAAGGGCAGTGTTAATAATTATGATAGGAAAACAGGGTAAATATCTGCTGAAGACATAAATGAAAGATTAAAAGTACCCTGCTATGTTTAAAATGGATAACCAAAAAGGACTTACTGTATAGCACAGGGAACTCTGCTCAAATATTAGGTAACAACCTAAATGGGAAAAGAATTTGAAAAAGAATAGAAACATGTATATGTATAACGGAATCACTTTGCTGAAAGTGACTGAAACTAACACATCATTGAAACTAACTAACACATCATTGTTAATCAACTATACTGAAACTAACTAACCTGAAACTAACACATCATTGTTAATCAACTATACTCCAAGGTATAGCTAAAAGTTTTAAAAAAAGATATTTAAGACTTTTTAAAAGTAAGGTAACTGATCAGGTTTGCATTTTAGATTGATGATGGTGTCTAGAATCTCATGATTGGATTACGGAGGGAAAGTTTGGAATCTTAAGGTATAATTGCTCATTTATCGCAGTGTATCACTTAAAAGATGATACCTTGGAGACCCTCAAGATGGCGGAGGAGTAAGACGCGGAGATCACCTTCCTCCCCACAGATGCATCAGAAATACATCTACATGTGGAACAACTCCTATAGAACACCCACTGAACGCTGGCAGGAGACCTCAGACCTCCCAAAAGGCAAGAAACTCCCCACGTACCTGGGTAGGGCAAAAGAAAAAAGAAAAAACAGAGACAAAAGGATAGGGACAGGACCTGCACCACTGGGAGGGAGCTGTGAAGGAGGAAAGGTTTTCACACACTAGGAAGCCCCTTGGCGGGCGGAGGCGGGGGAGCTTCGAAGCCGCGGAGGAGAGCACAGCAACAGGGGTGCGGAAGGCAAAGCGGAGAGATTCCCGCACAGAGGATCGGTGCCGACCGGCACTCACCAGGCCGAGAGGCTTGTCTGCTCCCCCGCCGGGGCGGGCGGGGCTGGGAGCTGAGGCTCGGGCTTCCATCGGAGCGCAGGGAGAGGACTGGGGTTGGCGGCATGAACACAGCCTGAAGGGGGTTAGTGCGCCACGGCTAGCCGGGAGGGAGTCCGGGGGAAAGTCTGGACCTGCCAAAGAGGCAAGAGACCATTGTTTCGAGGTGCGCAAGGAGAGGGGATTCAGAGCACCGCCTAAATGAGCTCCAGAGATGGGCGCGAGCCGCGGCTAACAGCGCGGACCCCAGAGACCGGCATGAGACGCTAAGGCTGCTGCTGCCGCCACCAAGAAGCTTGTGTGCGAGCACAGGTCACTCTCCACACCTCCCTTCCGGAGAGCCTGTGCAGCCCGCCACTGCCAGGGTCCTGGGATCCAGGGACAACTTCCCCGGGAGAACGCACGGCGCGCCTCAGGCTGCAACGTCACGCCGGCCTCTGCCGCCGCAGGCTCGCCCCGCACTCCGTGCCCCTCCCTCCCCCCGGCCCGAGTGAGCCAGAGCCCCCAAATCAGCCGCTACTTTAACCCCGTCCTGTCTGAGCAAAGAACAGATGCCCTCAGGCGACCTACACGCACAGGCGGGGCCAAATCCAAAGCTGAACCCCAGGAACTGTGCGAACAAAGAAGAGAAAGGGAGATCTCTCCCAGCAGCCTCAGGAGCAGTGGATTAAATCTCCACAGTCAACTTGATGTACCTGCATCTGTGGAATACCTGAATAGACAACGAATCATCCCAAATTGACGCAGTGGACTTTGGGAACAAGGATATATATATTTTTTTCCTTTTGCTCGTTCTGTGAGTGTGTATGTGTATGCTTCTGTGTGTAATTTTGTCTGTATAGCTTTGCTTTTACCATTTGTCTTAGGGTTCTGTCTGTCCTTTGTTTTTTTTTAGTATAGTTTTTATTGCTTCTTATCATTGGTGGATTTGTTTTTTGTTTTGGTTGCTCTCTTATTTTTAATTACTTCTTAATTTTTAATAACTATTTTTTATTTTAATAAGTTTATTTTATTTCTTTTTTTCTCTTTCTTTCTTTCTTTTTTTTCTCCATTTTCTTCTGAGCTGTGTGGCTGACAGGATCTTGGTCCTCTGACCAGGTGTCAGGCCTGTGCCTCTGAGGTGGGAGAGCCAAGTTCAGGACATTGGTCCACCAGAGACCTCCTGGCCCCACGAAATATCAAATGGTGAAAGCTTTCCCAAGCTCTCCATCTCAACGCTAGGACCCAGCTCCACTCAACGACCAGCAAGCTCCAGTGCTGGACACCCCATGCCAAACAACTAACAAGACAGGAACACAACCCCCACCCATTAGCAGAGAGGCTGCTTAAAATCATAAGGTCACAGACACCCCAACACACACCACCAGATGCAGTCCTGCCCACCAGAAAGACAAGATCCGGCCTCATCCACCAGAACACAGGCACTAGTCCCCTCCACCAGGAAGCCTACACAAGCCACTGAACCAACCTTAGCCACTGGGGTCAGACACCAAAAACACTGGGAACTACAAACCTGCAGCCTGCAAAAAGGAGACCCCAAACACAGTAAGTTAAGCAAAATGAGAAGACAGAAAAACACACAGCAGATGAAGGAGCAAGGTAAAAACGCACCAGACCTAACAAATGAAGAGGAAATAGGTAGCCTACCTGAAAGAGAATTCCGAGTAATGACAGTAAAGATGATCCAAAATCTTGGAAATAGAATGGAGAAAATACAAGGGACGTTTTAACAAGGACTTAGAAGAACAGTAAACAAACAATGATGAACACACAATAAATGAAATTAAAAATTCTCTAGAAGGAATCAATAGCAGAATAACTGAGGCAGAAGAATGGAAAAGTGACCTGGAAGATAAAATAGTGGAAATAACTACTGCAGAGCAGAATAAAGAAAAAAGAATGAAAAGAATTGAGGACAATCTCAGAGACCTCTGGGACAACATTAAACACACCAACATTTGAATTATAGGGGTCCCAGACGATGAAGAGAAAAAGTAAGGGACTCAGAAAATATTTGAAAAGATTATAGTTAAAAACTTCCCTAATATGGGAAAGGAAATAGGTAATAAGTCCAGGAAGCACAGAGAGTCCCATGCAGGATAAATGCAAGGAAAAACATGTCAAGACACATATTAATCAAACTATCAAAAATTAAATAAAAAGAAAAAATATTAAAAGCAGCAAGGGAAGAACAACAAATAACATATAGGGGAATCCCCATATGGTTAACAGGTGACCTTTCAGCAGAAACTCTACAAGCCAGAAGGGAGTGGCAGGACATATTTAAAGTGATGAAAGGGAAAAACCTACAACCAAGATTACTCTATCTAGCAAGGATCTCATTCAGATTCGATGGAGAAATTAAAACCTTTAAGGACAAGCAAAAGCTAAGGGAGTTCAGCACCACCAAACCAGCTAAAGGAACTTCTCTAGGCAGGAAACATAAGAGAAGGAAAAGACCTACAAAAACAAACCCAAAACAATTAAGAAAATGGTAATAGGAACATACATATTGATAATTACCTTAAATGTAAATGGATTAAATGCTCCAACCAAAACACATAGACTGGTTGAATGCATACAAAAACAATACCCATATATGCTGCCTACAAGAGCCCACCTCAGACCTAGGGACACATACAGACTGAAAGTAAGGGGATGGAAAAAGATATTCCATGCAAATGGAAACCAAAAGAAAGCTGGAGTAGCAATTCTCATATCAGACAAAATAAACTTTAAAATAAAGACTATTACAAGAGACAAAGAAGGACACTACATAATGATCAAGGGATCAATCCAAGAAGAAGATATAACAATTATAAATATATATGCACCCAACATAGGAGCCCCTCAATACATAAGGACAATGCTAACAGCCATAAAAGGGGAAATCGACAGTAACACAATCATAGTGGGGGACTTTTAACACCCCACTTTCACCAATGGACAGATATCCAAAATGAAAATAAGGAAACACAAGCTTTAAAAGATACATTAAACAAAATGGATTTAATTGATATTTATAGGACATTCCATCCAAAAACAACAGAATACACTTTCTTCTCACGTGCTTATGGAACATTCTCCAGGATAGATCACATCTTGGGTCACAAATCAAGCCTTGATAAATTTAAGAAAATTGAAATCGTATCAAGTATCTTTTCTGACCACAACGCTATGAGACTAAACATCAATTACAGGAAAAAAATCTGTAAAAAATACAAACACATGGAAGCTAAACAATACACTACTTAATAACCAATACTGAAGAAATCAAAGAGGAAATCGAAAAATACCTAGAAACAAATGACAATGAAAACACGATGCCCCAAAACCTATGGGATGCAGCAAAAGCAGTTCTAAGAGGGAAGTTTATACCAATACAATCCTACCTCAAGAAACAAGAAACCACTCAAATAAACAATCTAACCTTACACCTGAAGCAATTAGAGAAAGAAGAACAAAAAAACACCAAAGTTAGCAGAAGGAAAGAAATCATAAATATCAGATCAGAAATAAATGAAAAATAAATGAAGGAAACTATAGCAAAGATCAATAAAACTAAAAGCTGGTTCTTTGAGAAGATAAACAAGATTGATAAACCATTAGCCAGACTCATCAAGAAAAAAAGGGAGAAGATTCAAATAAATAGAATTAGAAATGAAAAAGGAGAAGTAACAACTGACACTGTAGAAATACAAAGGACCATGAGAGATTGCTACAAACACCTATATGCCCATAAAATGGACAGCCTGGAAGATATGGACAAATTCTTAGAAAAGTAAAACCTTCCGAGACTGAACCAGGAAGAAACAGAAACTATAACCAGATCAACACAAGCACTGAAATCGAAACTGTGATTTTAAATCTTCCAACAAACAAAAGGTCAGGACAACATGCTTGACAGGCAAATTCTATCAAACATTTAGAGAAGAGCTAACACCTATCCTTCTCAAACTCTTCCAAAATATAGCAGAGGGAGGAACACTCCCAAACTCATTCTACGAGGCCACCATCACCCTGATACCAAAACAAGACAAGGATGTCACAAAGAAAGAAAACTACAGGCCAATATCACTGATGAACATAGATGCAAAAATCCTCAACAAAATACTAGCAAACAGAATCCAACAGCACATTAAAAGGATCCTACACCATGATCAAATGGGGTTTATCCCAGGAATGCAAGGATTCTTCAGTATACACAAATCAATCAATGTGATACACCATATTCACAAATTGAACAATAAAAACCATATGATCATCTCCATAGATGCAGAAAAATCTTTCGACAAAATTCAACACCCATTCATGATAAAAACCCTCCAGAAAGTAGGTTGAGGGAACTTATCTCAACATAAAAAAGGCCATATATGACAAACCCACAGCCAACATCATTCTCAATGGTGAAAAACTGAAACCATTTCCACTAAGATCAGGAGCAAGACAAGGTTGCCCACTCTCACCACTATTATTCAACATAGTTTTGGAAGTTTTAGCCACAGCAATCAGAGAAGAAAAGGAAATAACAGGAATCCAAATAGGAAAAGAAGAAGTAAATCTGTCACTGTTTGCAGATGACATGATACTATACATAGAGAATCTTAAGATGCTACCAGAAAACTACTAGAGCTAATAATGAATTTGGTAAAGTTGCAGGATACAAAATTAATGCACAGAAATCTCTGGCATTCCTATACACTAATGATGAAAACTCTGAAAGTGAAATCAAGAAAACATTCTCATTTACCATTGCAACAAAAAGAATAAAATATCTAGGAATAAACCTACCTAAGGAGACAGAAGACCTGTATGCAGAAAATTATAAGACACTGATGAAAGAAATTAAAGATGATACAAATAGATGGAGAGATATACCATGTTCTTGGATTGGAAGAATCAACATTGTGAAAATGACTCTACTACCCAAAGCAATCTACAGATTCAATGCAATCCCTATCAAACTGCCACTGGCATTTTTCACAGAACTAGAACAAAAAATTTCACAATTTGTATGGAAACACAAAAGATCCCGAATAGCCAAAGCAATCTTGAGAACGAAAAACGGTGCTGGAGGAATCAGGCTCCCTGACTTCAGACTATACTACAAAGCTACAGTAATCAAGACAGTATGGTACTGGCACAAAAACAGAAAGATAGATCAATGGAACAGGATAGAAAGCCCAGAGATAAACCCACGCACATATGGTCACCTTATCTTTGATAAAGGAGGCAGGAATGTACAGTGGAGAAAGGACAGCCTCTTCAATAAGTGGTGCTGGGAAAACTGGACAGCTGCATGTAAAAGTATGAGATTAGATCACTCCCTAACACCATACACAAAAATAAGCTCAAAATGGATTAAAGACATAAATGTAAGGCCAGAAACTATCAAACTCTTAGAGGAAAACATAGGCAGAACACTCTATGACATAAATCACAGCAAGATCCTTTTTGACCCACCTCCTAGAGAAATGGAAATAAAAATTTAAAAATGAGACCTAATGAAACTTCAAAGCTTTTGCACAGCAAAGGAAACCATAAACAAGACCAAAAGACAACCTCAGAATGGGAGAAAATATTTGCAAATGAGGCAACTGACAAAGGATTAATTTCCAAACTTTACAAGCAGCTCATGCAGCTCAATAACAAAAAACCAAACAACCCAATCCAAAAATGGGCAGAAGACCTAAATAGACATTTCTCCAAAGATATACAGACTGCCAACAAACACATGAAAGAATGCTCAACATAATTAATCATTAGAGAAATGCAAATCAAAACTACAATGAGATATCATCTCACACCAGTCAGAATGGCCATCATCAAAAATTCTAGAAACAATAAATGCTGGAGAGGGTGTGGAGAAAAGGGAACACTCTTGCACTGCTGGTGGGAATGTGAATTGGTACAGCCACTATGGAGAACAGTATGGAGGTTCCTGAAAAAACTACAAATAGAACTACCATATGACCCAGCAATCCCACTACTGGGCATATACCCAGAGAAAACCATAATTCAAAAAGAGTCATGTACCAAAATGTTCATTGCAGCTCTATTTACAATAGCCCGGAGATGGAAACAACCTAAGTGCCCATCATCGGATGAATGGATAAAGAAGGTGTGGCACATATATACAATGGAATATTACTCAGCCATAAAAAGAAATGAAATTGAGCTATTTGTAATGAGGTGGATAGACCTAGAGTCTGTCATACAGAGCGAAGTAAGTCAGAAGGAGAAAGACAAATACTGTATGCTAACACGTATATATGGAATTTAAGAAAAAATGTCATGAAGAACCTAGGGTAGACAGGAATAAAGATACAGACCTACTAGAGAACGGACTTGAGGATATGGGGAGGGGGAAGGGTGAGCTGTGACAAAGCGAGAGAGAGGCATGGACATATATACACTACCAAACGTAAGGTAGATAGCTAGTGGGAAGCAGCCGCATAGCACAGGGAGATCAGCTTGGTGCTTTGTGACCGCCTGGAGGGGTGGGATAGGGAGGGTGGAGGGAGGGAGACGCAAGAGGGAAGAGATATGGGAACATATGTATATGTATAACTGATTCATTTTGTTATAAAGCAGAAACTAACACACCATTGTAAAGCAATTATACCCCAATAAAGATGTTTTAAAAAATAAATTAATAAAAATTTTTAAAATAAAATTAATTAATAAAAATAACCACTGCGCCAGGGAAGCCCCCATAGTGATTTTTAAGTACAGATGCCTTATTATGTTGTTTAGTTGTTATTTGTTTATTTATAGGTTTCTCTCAATCCAGTGTATTTCTAATGCCACATACCTTGAGTCTCATAATTTAATGCAATAAGAGAATAATAATGATGATAATAATAATAAACACTTCCCTGGACTCATCCTCCTTGGGACCCCCTGCCAAAAAATAAAAAATAAAATAAAATCTGTCCTTCCTAAACCCAAAGTCTTTCTCCATAGCTGTTTCCCCATTTCTCTGCTAATCTTCAAGGCAAACATTTGCAAGGATTGTTACTGTTCAAATATTCCTCTCTCCCACGCCCCATTCTTTTCTCAACCCACTGAAATCTGGTCTGTTCCAACTACACCACCCAATCCGTGCTGTCAAGGATGTCGACAATTTCTATTAAGCCAAATTCAACAGTTTTTCTTTTTAATCCTCATTTTACTTCACTGTGCAGTGTTCACTTCACTGTCCAGCTGACAGCTGTGCCTTTAAGACTCTACTTTCTGAGTGTTTTCATTTCTCGAATTTCTCTGTATTATTCCTATCTCACGTACGTCTCTCTGGAACTCCTATATTGTAGCCTCTTTATTTTATGAACCTTTAAATGTTTGGTACTTCTGGGAAATTGGAAACTCTGACCATGGCAAGACTGAGCCCACCGTAGGCCAGGCCTGCAGAGACAGGCAAAACTGTGTCTCTCTCTCTTTTTTTAAATTTTATTCAATTTAAGTTGATTTACAATGTTGTGTTAATTTCTGCTGTACAGCAAAATGATTCAGTTATGCATACAGTATATATATTCTTTTTCATAGTCTTTTCCATTACAGTTTAACACAGGATATTGAATATAGTTCCCTGTGCTGTACAGTAGGACCTTATTGTTTATCCATCTTATATATAATAGTTTGTGTCTGCTAATCCCAAACTCCCAATCCTTCCCTTCCCCAACCCCCTTTAACCCAATCAAAACAGCAGACAGAAAGCTAAATTTTTTTAAATGAAAGCAATATAACAGAACTATGGGTTATATAAAGCATGCCTATCTACACATAATAGGGATCCCAGAAGGAGAAGAAAGCTGGGTCTCTTGATGTTTCTAATCCAGCCACCGCCAGGGAGGGTTCCACCAAACCTGTTAAGATTGTGAGATACAGTTAGTCTTTGCCTTTTAATTTATTAAATTAAAAATATTGTGGAAAAAATAAAATAAATGTTTGGTACTTTTCTTTCATGGTTAGTTCTTTTGATTTCCTGTTAAAAAATTTTTTTTATATTTTGCTTCCCACAATGGAGATATTGGACATCTTCTAAGGTTTTGTGTTTTACGTTCTACCTTTAGATCTTAAATCCACTGCAAATTGATTTTTTATGCATATTGTGAAATAGGAGTTATGCTTCTTTTTTTAATATAAATATCTAGTTATGCACCACTGACTAAAAGACTGTCCTCTGTCTACTTCTCTGCAGTGGCATCTTTGACATAAGCCAGAGTTCCATTTATCAGCATGTGTATTTGCAGACTCTATATTCTGTTCCATCTTTTTTATCTTTGCACACAAGCCACACACTCTAAACTATTGTAGTTTTATGCTAAGTCGATATCTGGCAGTATACATTCTCCACGTTACTTCTTTAAGAACACCTTGGATATTCATGATCCTTTTCATGTCCATATAAATTGTATTTGTTTTCGAGGTCATTGACTTTTGTTCTTTGGCTTACTTTGTGCTTATAGTGCTCTTTTCCTTTTTCTAATTTCCCGAGGTGGGAGTTTTGATTACTGATTTGAGACATTTCTTGTTTTCTAATATACATATTTAGTATTGTAAATTTTCTCTTGTCACTGTTTTAGCTGCATCTCACCAATTTTGACATGTATCTTCATTTTCACTTGGTTCTGTTTATTTTTATTTCCTTTGAGAGTTCCCATCTGAACCATGGATATTTACAAATGTGTACATTTCCAATTGTTTGCTGATTTTCCAGACAAAATTAATTTGAGATACGGTCAGAGAACATACTCTGTATGATTTCAATTCTTCTAAATTTATTGAAGTTTATTTCATGACCCAGAATATGATCTATCTTAGTGAATACTCCATGGGTGCTTGAATAGAATGTGTGATGTTGGGTGACGTGTCCTACAAACGTCAACTGAGTGGCTTACAAAAGTCAATTGAGGGACTTCCCTGGCAGTCCAGTGATTAAGACTTTGCCTTCCAGTGCAGGGGGTGTGGGTTCCATCCCTGGTGGGGGAGCTAAGATCCCACATGCCTCGCAGCCAAAAAACCAGAACATAAAACAGAAGCAACATTGTAATAAATTCAGTAAAGACTTAAAAAATGGTCCACATCGACAACAAAAAAAAAGTCAATTGATACTGTTGTGTGATGGCATTGTTCGGTACTTGTCTATTCTTGTTTCTCTAATAATACTATCAGTTGTGGAGGGAGAAGTTGAGAGGGGGTGTGGAAGTTCCCAGCTGTAATTTTGGATTTGTCTATTTCTCCTTTCAGTAATATTAGTTTTTAATACATGTATACTGACGTTCTGTTGCAATTACCGTCTTCTTGATGGGTTGACCCTTTTTTCACGGTACATCATCCCTTAGTCACTAGTAATTTTCTTTGATCGGTAAACCATTTTATTTGACATTAGTATAGACACTTGGCTTTTTTTTAAATCAGTGTTTGCACGGTGTAAGTTTCCCTCCTTCTACTTTCCATGTAGAAAAGAGCCCCATCCCATCCCACACTCCACCCTAGCCTTATCCTTGCCACACATTCGTCTAGGAAACCTGCCACCCGCTCCCAGCTCCGCCCCTGGAGAGCCACGCCCATCGGGCCGGGGGCCACCCACAGCCTGGTCCCCGCCCACGGCGTCCCTCTTCAGCACAGTCACTCCCAGGTGGATCCCACCCCACAGCTGACCCAGCCCACAGCCCAACCTTGTACAAACTAAGCAAACTAAAAGGCCTCGTCCAGAGGCTGGGATGCGCAGGAGCCGCCCCCGCCAGCACACTCAGCAAGAGCCGAGACCGGAAGCGGAAGTGCGATGGCGTCGGGGTAGGGGCCAGGGGCTGGGCCGGCGCGGGGGTGGGAGCTTGGAGTCTCGACAAGGGCAGCTGGTCTCCTGGTGTCGGGATGTCCTAGCCAAAGCCCGAATGGCGGGCAGGACTCCGTGAGCGGCGGGCGGCCGGGCAGAGGGCTCTGATAGGAGTTCGGGGAGGGGGCATGGGTCGCACGCAGCCCCCGGTCACCGGCTCCGGAGCCCCCATACCTCCCCTGGGGCCTCAGGTCATTCCCTCAGGTTGGAGAAGCTGTTGTTTTCAACCAGCTCAGGACGCGCTGCCACCTCCTCAGAGAGTCTCCCGCATCACCCTCACCTATGGGCCATTCTGCGCCCCATCCCTACCCCAGGGTACTTTGGGCCATGTCTGGACATGCTTTGGGTTGTCGCAAACTGGGAAGGAGAGAGGGCGTGGTGGCCAGGGATGATGTTCAACCTTCCACAGTGCACAGGACGGCCCCCACGACAAGGAATTTTCCAGCCCCAATTGTCAGCAGCGCCCAGGTTGGGAAACCCAGCTCAAGAGCCTTAAATGCTCCAAAGTCCTGAATGAACTGTGGAAATTGTTTGCAATTCAGCTGAGTCACGTATAGGGTCCCAGAGTGACAAGCTATGTTTAAAGTGTCCGGAGTCGCCATAAAATCTCTGTGCAGCCAAATGAGTTGAGCAAGTCAAATGCACACAATGTGACGCTGTCTTCTCCACTTGGGGAGCAAATGGCTGGCTAGGATTCAGGAAAACCCAGCCATGGTCAACAGTTAAATCAGTACGTACACACACAAAAGGTGAATGGGGGGAGGGGGTCTTTCTATCCAATAACTGTATTACTCGCTATGAAAAGCCTCAAAAGCAATATTTGTACTTTTTTTTTTTCCCAGACAAGAAACTCATCTCTGGAGCTCAAGCTTGTTTTGAAAATAGCCTCAAGTTCTACCTGTGCTCGCTGCTCTGTGGTTTTCTATGTGACCAGGTGAGTATTATGTGCAACTTATAACGACAGGTTCTGTTGCCGACCAGGGCCCTTGGACTCTTTAATCAATAGAAATCGATAAGAGGTCAGACGAGGAATTGAGGCAAGGCTTTTTGGGACTCAAGGGAGAGAAAACAAGTAATCAGTTCCCTTGCTCGCTCCCAGAGAGGGATGGAGGGCGTGCAAGCTGGTCCCTTAAATGGGGTGAGGGTGGGGGCAGATGGAGTATCATTGCTTCTAGGACCTCTCCACTGGATATAGCTAGGAAATATATATATATATATATATATATATATATATATATATTTTTTTTTGCGGTACATGGGCCTCTCACTGCTGTGGCCTCTCCCGTTGCGGAGCACAGGCTCCGGACACGCAGGCTCAGCGGCCATGGCTCACGGGTCCAGCCGCTCCGCGGCATGTGGGATCTTCCCAGACCGGGGCATGAACCCGTGTCCCCTGCATCGGCAGGCGGACTCTCAACCACTGCGCCACCAGGGAAGCCCTATATATATTTTTAATCATGAATTTAAGATGATATTTCTAATTGAAATTTAACTTCACAGTGGTTTTTTTCTTCTTTGATTTTATATTAATCCCTTATATGTTATATTAAAAATATCGGTTCCTAATAACATTAATTTATTTAGTTAATGATATTTTCCCTCAGTATATATAACAAATTACACTCAGAAATTTTGCTGTTCTTACCTGGCAGTCTCACTTCTGGAAAGATACTCTGAACATAGACCTCCCAAAGTACAAAACAACATATACACACGAGTTTATTCATGGGAGTATTACTTGCAGCAGCAAAAGATGAGAAACAATTCACACGTCCATCAGTAGGAAACTGGCTGAATTAGCAATGTGCTTTGTTTGAAAGTCAGGTGAAAGCATTCTTTTTCAAACTGTGTTGTAATCCTGTTTCCAAGTTGATGTGCAATTAGGCTCATTTAGTTATTTGTTTTCAGTTTTGAGGATTACAGTTGTATTTTTAAAATATAGTTCCAAAGTCAAAAACATATAAAAAAACGTGTTCAGGGAAGTCTAGATTCAATTCCTGTCTCCTCAGTTATTCTTCTTCCCTTATTGGTTACCATTTACATACGTTTGTTTTATCCTCTCAGCATGTCTTTTGCATCTACCTGTATAAGCAGGTAGGGGTGTGTTTGTGTGTGTGTGAGAGAGATATCTCCTGGCCTTTCCCTTATAAAAAGGAAACATTCCATACAGTGTTTTGTACCTTGATTTTCCCCCCTTATATTTACTGGGGAAAATTATCTCTATGAATACCTAGAGATATGCTTATATTTTAATGGTCACATGATTCTTTATTATGTGGATATCCCATAGTTTATTCCACCAGTTCCCTATCGATGGTCATTTGTGTCATTTCTAGTCATTTGCTGTTATAAATAATGCCACATTAAATAGTCTTACACGTGTCTTTTACTATCTCTGTGTCTTTGAGATAAAGTCCTAGAAGTGGTATTGATGGAGAAAAAAGTAAAAGGTTTTGCAGTTTTTCTTGATGGTGACAAATTTCCTTCTGTAGGAGTTGTACCCCAGCTGGGTATGAGAGTGCCCTTCCAGACAGACTTTTCAATAAAGGATTTTTCTTGATCTGATAGATAAGAAATAGTATCAGTATAGTTGCAGTCTGCATCTGTGTTACTAGAATAATATCACCAGGGAGTCTACCAAGGACATTGTCGTTGGATTGTTGTTGGTAGAAACCAGAAAACCAGAATGTACTGTGTTGAGTGAGCAATAGGGGAGAAAATGAGATAAAGTGAAAAAAACTTTGGCTGATGAGGGAGAGAGACTGGGTGGTAACTGGAAAGAAAACTGCTCTTAGGATAGATTTATTTCACTACCAAAAATACTTCATTGAGGGACTTCCGTGGTGGCACAGTCGTTAAGAACCCACCTGCCAATGTGGGGGACACAGGTTCAAGCCCTGGTTTGAGATGCAGGATCATCTACTAAAAGTGAGGCTGTATTCATTATCTATTGCTGCATGAAAAATTATCCCAAACCTTAGTCACTCAAAACAAACACATGAGGGAGTGTAGCTGGGAGTGTGTTTGTGACAACCACATAGATGGGAAGAATGTGCCCTGAGACACAGCACAGGCGAGGTTTTAAGGTGGATGGAGAAGTAGCTACCATTGTGGGCAGAGGCAGACGCGTTTTGCCATCACGTGATCCTGAGCTCATCACCTGCTAAGCAAAATAAAGACCCAGTATTAAAATATAGTACAGTTTGAAGGAGGACATGACAGACAGGCTGAGAAAGATTCATCCTCAGTAAACTGGAGAGGAAGAGAGGCTGTGAAGACTTCATATTTTCCCGTTTATCCCAGAGCCCTGTCTTGAGTGCACTGTGGGGATAAGAGGAGGATCGTCCTTGTTCTGCTCCCTGTTGTTCAGGAAAACGTACCGTCTGAATCACAGGATGGCGACCATGGTTGTATCCCCCACTTGTGGTGAGTTGTGGGATCCTCACAGCCCAGGCGTTTAAGGCCCCTGCACCACAGAGCACATGCAGGGCAGGGGGCTGAGCAGGTGAGGTAGGAGTGGAGACGCAGGAGCCCTGAGGTTTCTGGTACCTGATTATGTGGTTCAGGGCTTTGGGACTTTGTGGTGATTTGAGTGTCTGTGGAGATGTCACCTTGGTGGTGAATGTGCAGAAGCTTTTGAATTGTACCTCTGATTCTTTCTATAAACTTGATAAAATAACAATGATATCCCTCGAACTTCAGTTTCTTCATCTGTGAAATGGGAATGATAATCTCTTCCTTGAGTGCATTAAGACGCTTGGCCCTCTCTTCTGGCTGTGGGTGAGGCAGGGCTGTGCTCTGGTTTCTTATGAAAGCTCTGTGTGTGTGTGTGTGTGTGTGTGTGTGTGTGTTGGGGATACAGTCAATCACAAGTAGGTGGGGGAGCCTCCAGATTTGTGAGTGTGAGAACAGGGGGCAAGCCTGGATTCTTGGGACATTTCTTCTTCTCCAGCTCAGTCTTCCCTATACCCAGCCTCTCACCAGAAAGGATGCACAGAGGAGGAAGGGTTGGCTAATGGCCTCCTGACAGACTGGTTACAGGTGAGTCAGATATTCCTGTTTCCAAATCATTATTCCTTTGACCAGAAGTTGGACTTGTTATCCTTCAATGACCTGCAGGATCAGAGCCAAATCAGGTCTTCGGGCATCTGATGGAGGGTTTGGGGCAACCCAAACAGTGTTAGCATATGTCAGCATTTACTGCAATGTAGAGCTTCCTCCAGGGTCACTGTCTACACCGTGTTCTGCTGAGAGTTTTGAAGCAAAGACTTGACTGTGTCCTAAACTCAAGAAATTGATGATGACCATTGAGAAATCATTCATTCATTTACCAAGTGTTTCTCTGATTTTGACAGTATCCCAGGCCTATGCTCAAACTTGAAGATTGAGGGAAATAAGATTGCAGGAGCTCACACATTTTTTTTCTCAAAGGAAATGAAAATCACCTGCATGTTAGAGATGCATTGAACCTTGGGAGTGGGCACAAGTAGACAGGAGGTGAGCGTTGAGGGCTGAGCTGAGAAGCAAATGAGAGCAGAGCTTAGAACCCAGTCTACACAACTTGTGCTTTGGGTTTCTCATCCCTAGTTCTGTCATCCTCGGCCCTTTTCCTCTCAACTTTGGTGAAGGTGGTCCTTGGCTAGCCATGATGTTAGTGATGGTTTAGCACTTTGTGACCTTCAAGGATGTGGCCAGACAGTTTACCCAGGAAGAGTGGGCACTGTTGGACCCTTCTCACAGAACACTGTATAAAGATGTGGTGCTGGAGAACTGCAGGAACCTGGCACCACTCGGTAAGCCTAACATCATTCCTGCATTTATTTAATGACTCAGGTAACAAGACTTTAAAAAAAATTCATATAACATTAACAGATCAGAAAAATTCACCATTTTACTATTTTTAAATGTACAATTCAATGACTTTTAGTAATGTCACAGTGTTGGGCAACCATCACTACTATCTAATTCCAGAACATTTTTATCACACCAAAAATAAACCCCATAATCATCGTGTCTAGCCCCAGCCACTGGCCACCATTTATTTACTCTCTGTCCCTATGGATTTTCCTTTTCTAGTCATTGCATCTAAATGGAATCATATAATACATGGCCTTTGTGTGTGGCTTCTTTTGCTTAGCATAATGTTTTCAAGGTTCAGCCATCCTGTAGCATGGATTCATTCTTTGTTTTATGGTTGAGTGTTATTCTGTTGTATATATAAACCACTTTTTGAGTATCCACTTATCAGCTGATGGACATCTGAGTTGTCTCTACCTTTTGGCTATTGTGAATAGGGCTGCTGCAAACATTCACGTATAAATTTTTGCTTGAACACTTGTTTTCAGTTCTCTTGAGCGTATACCTAGGAATGGAATTGCTGAATCATATGGTCATTCTGCTAACTTTTTGAGGACCCTCCAAACTGTTCTCCATAGTAGCTGCACCATTTACATTCCCACAACAATATATGAAAGTTTCAGTTCTCCACATCCTCACCAACACTTGTTTATTTTTCTTTTCTCTTCTTTCTTTCTTTTTTTTTTATTACTATAGTCATCCTTGTATGTGCAAAGTAGTATCTATCTCATTGTTGGTTTTATTTTTATTTCTTTAGAGAACAATGAGATCAATCATCTTTTCATATACTTGTTTGTCATTTGTATATCTTCTTTGGAGAAATATTTATTCAAGTCCTTTGCCCATTTTGGGAGGGATGGACTGATTTGTCTTTTTGTTGCTGAGTTGTAGGAGTTCTTTATATATTCTGAATGCTGGACCCTTGTCAAATATACGGTCCACAAATATTTTTTCAGTTCTATGGATTGTCTTTTCATTTTCTTGAAGGATAGTTTTGCCAGAGATAGAGTTCTTGTGTGACAGGTTTTTTTGTTTTGCTTTCAGTACTTTGAATATGTCGCTCCACTGCCTTATGGCCTTCATGATTTCTGATGAGAAATCAGCTGTTAATCTTATTGATTATCCCTTATACATGAAGAGTTTCTTCTCTCTAGCTGCTTTCAGGATACTCTTTTTGTCTTTGGCTTTCAACAGTTTGATTATTATATGTCTCAGTGTGGATCTCTTTGAGTTTATCCTGTTTGGAGTTTCTTAAGTTTCTTAGATATGTAGATTCATGACTTTCATCAGTTGGGGAATTTTTGGGGCCGTTATTTTTTTCAAATACTGTTTCTTCCCCTTTCTCTGTCTCCTCTGTCTCTCCTGCATAAAAGGAATCCCATTATGCATATATTGGATGTCTGATGGTATCCCAAAGGTTTCTTATGCTCTGTTGGTTTTCCTTTTTTTTTTTTTTTTTTGTCATCTTCAGATTTGGCAGTATCAATTGATCTATCTTCAGGTTCATTGATTCTTTCTCCTGCCAGATCAAGTCTGCTAATGAACTGCTCTACTGAATTTTCATTTCAGTTGTTGTACTTGTCAACTCCCAAATTTCTATTTGGCTCCTTTTTATAATTTCTCTCTCTTTGTGATGGTGTATATTTGGTGAGAATTCAGTTTCCTTTTGTCCTTTGAATGTGGTTTCCTTTAACTCTTTGAGCACACTAGAAATAGCTGATCTGAAGTCTTTGTCTACTAAGTTCCTTCCCACGGGACAGTTTCTATTAATTTTCTTTTCCTGTAATGGGCCATGCTTTTTTTGTTTCTTTGCATGCCTCATAATTATTTTATTGAAAACTATACATTTGGAATATTATAATATGGCAATTCCATAAATCAAAGATTCCCCCATCCCCAAGGCTTGTTGTTACTTGTTGCTGTTGGTGGCGTTTGGTGACATTTCTGAACTAATTTTGTAATGTCTGTGTTTGTTGTGTGTGGCCACTGAAATCTCTATTCTGTTAGCTTAATGGTCAGCTAGTGATTTGTCATAGATTCCCTTAAACACCTGGAATCCCCAAACTCTCAGTCTTTTTAGATGGTCTCTGTGTGTATGTAGGACCATGCCTTCAAAACAGGCAGTTTACAACTCTGCTTTAGCCTTTACTTCTTGCTTGTGCAGAGCCTGAAGGTCAATCAGAGGTGAGGTCTTAGTGCCTTCTCAGGTCTTTCCTGAACATGTACCCAACTGTACCCAGCTGTGGCTATGTGCATGGCCTTCTATATTCCTAGGAATATGTGAGAGCTTTTCAAAGCCCTTTTTCCCCAAAGCATCTAATTCCCTACTTTTGCTCCCAGACCTTTTGGTTAGTCTTACATTTGCTTCAATGATTTTCCCTTGCCCCAGGCAGCAGTGGCTGATACATTTAAATGTGTTCAGCCCATGCTCTGGTCCTCCATTCCCTGTTGCCACCTCAGCCCTGGGAGAGTTTGAAGTTAGACAAAATAAAAGCAAACCCTTTGAGCCAATCCTTCAGGAGCCACCAGATAGGTCAAAACAAACAACCACAATTCTTTGAGCACAAGATCCATTCTGCTCCCACCAATACTAGGAACGCAGACTGTTGATTTCAGTGTGGCTGCCAAAGTGAGGAGCAGGTGATGAGGCCAGGGTTAGTGAAAATGTCACAAAGCTCTCTTACCAGATTCACCTTTTGGTCTTGATTAAGTATTTTCCTGATTGCTGTAAACTTACGATAACTTTCAAGACTTTCAGTAAAGTTGATGCTGACAGTTTTTGCCAGTTTATTTCCTGTTTTTCTGTGGTGTATTGGACTCTGGGGGTTCCCTGCTCCACCATTTTTACTGACATCACTTCTCACAAGTCTTTTTTTTAATTCTTTTTTTATTGAAGTATAGCTGATTTACAATGTTATGTTAATTACTGCTGTTGAGCAAAGTGATTCAGTTATACACATATATACATTCTTTATATATATATATATATATCCTTTTCCATTATGATTTATCATAAGATATTGAATATAGTTCTCTCTGCTGTACAGTAGGACCTTGTTGTTTATCCATTCTATATATAAAAGCTTACATCTGCTAACCCCAACCTCCCACTCCATTCCTCCCCCATCCCCATCCCCCTTGGCAGCCACCAGTCTGTTCTCTATGTCCATGATTCTGTTTCTGTTTCATAGATAGGTTCATTTCACAAGTCTTTTCTTAAGCACCTCTGTGTACATAGGTCTGTGCTAGGAATTAGGAATACAGTGGTGAATGAGACACATATGGTCCCTACCCGCATGGGTAATCTAATCTCTTCCCTATGAACTGAAGATCTATTCCATGCTCTGACTATGGATAAAAGTTTTGGGGCTTTTAAGTCTGCATTTGAATTTGTGCATGAGCTTCTGGAACCAGTTATCCCCAAATCACCCTAGATATATTGACTGAGGACACTTGCATTTTTTTTATGAAAGATAAGTGGTTACTATATTATTCAAATTTAGGGATAAATATTCCATTGCTCCTGCCTGCTCATCTTCAGAAGTGTTGGCTTCAGTTTCACTGTTTTCCCCTGCATAGTCTCCCTATATCATGTATGCTTTCTCCATATATTGGTAATCAAATTGATAAACCCAGTCAGATCTCCAAATTGGAGCAAGAAGATAAAGTGATGACAGAGGAGAGAGGAATTACCCCAGACACCTGTCCAGGTGAGTACAAGGTAGATATGACTCCTTGTGAGGAATATCTCCCGTGGCTTGGGAGTTTAGTATTACATTAGGAAATGTCCTGGGAAACACTGTAAAATGCCCTTTTTTTCTGACAAGTCCAAGACCATTTGGTATGAGCTTCCTTGTGTACTTTCTTTTCCTTTCTCTTTAACTTTCTGTTCATCATCTCACACCTTATTTTGGCTTCAGATGAATACCTAAAACTTCATACCCATGTCCCTCTTATTGCAAACCTCCTAAAAAACCCTAATCCCTTAGTGAAGGGTCTGCCTTCACTAATATATGCTTTATACCTTTTCTTTTCTCATCAACTTAAATTTATTTTCAATTTTTTTCACATTTGGAGGTTCTACTTAAAGCCAAAGGGTTAACTTCTAAGCAGCATGTTTTTAGAAAAGAGCAATCTAAAGGTATCACAATAGTAAGAGTTCTGATTTTCCACAGTGGAAAGATGCCATAAATTAGAAGAGCCACAAAGTTACCAAGAGAGTCATTTTCCCAAGAGAAAATGTTACCTCTGGAGAGATACCATGAAACTGTTGTGAATTTGGAGTAAAGTATAAGTTATCTCCAAAATTATTTTTTCTTTGAGCATTCCTACAAGTAATTGTTTGCATAAATGTGACTCAGATATTGAGTGTTTCAAACATAAATCAGTCTTAAACTTATCAGAAAATGCTCTGTGAATAGGATAAAGGCTTTGATGTGGCAAAACATCTATCTTTTTTAGCTTCTAAGAACTCAGACTAGCAGAAACCATATACAAGCACTCAGTGTAGCAAACACACAAATTATAATAATTTTATATATAACAGAGTCCCTGGGAGGGAGAATTCCTATGATAGCATTGAATATTAAAAGTACTGTAAATTATAGTTGTCATTCATCTCATAATCAACAGGAGAAACGTCTTCTTGGAGTGAAGCTCAAGGAATGTAATCAGTGTTTTAAAGTCTTCAGCATAAAATTAAACCTTACTCAGCAGAAGACAATTCATACTGGAGAAGAACCCTATCATTGTAATCAATGTGGCAAATCCTTCAGCAGCAGATCCTACCTCACTGTTCATAAGAGAATACATAATGGGGAAAAACCCTATGGATGCAACGACTGTGGGAAAACCTTCAATAATCCCTCAGACTGCATGTGAGAACTCACACTGGAGAAACCCCTATTCATGTAACCAGTGTTTTCATGTTTTCCGCACCAGATGTATCCTCAAAAGGCACAGGAGAATTCATACAAGGGAGAATCATTATGAATGTAATCAGTGTGGAAAGCCTTCAGCATGAGGTCCTTCCTTACTGGGTACAATAGAATCCATATGGGGGAGAAATTTATGAATGCAGTGATTGTGGGAAAACCTTTAGGAAGAGCTCACATCTGATGCAGCATGTGAGAACTCATACTGGAGAAAAACCCTGTGAATTTAATGATTATGGAAAATCCTGCAGCAGTAGCTTTTCTCTTACAGTGCACAAGAGAACACATAATAGAGAGAAACCCTATAAATGTAGTGACTGTGGGAAAGCCTTTAATAATCTCTCATCTGTTAAGAAACACATGAGAACTCGCACTGGAGAAAAACCCTATGGATGTAATCATTGTGGGAAATCTTTCAGTAGTAACTCCTACCTTTCTGTGCACAAGAGAATCCATAATAGGTAGATATGAATGCAGTGGCTCTGGGAAAGCGTTTGCTGACCTCTCATCCCTCAGACATCTTGGGAACTCTCGCTGGATGTGTAAATTATCTGTTGTGTAACAAATGAGCCCCAAAACTTATTGGTTTAAAACAACAGACATAATCTCACAATTTATGTAGACCAGAAGTTCAGAAACAGATGAGCTATGTAGTTCTAGCTCAGGCTCCCTCATAAAGTTGCAGTCAAGATGCAGCCAGGGGACTTCCCTGGTGGCACAGTGGTTAAGAATCCTCCTGCCAATGCAGGGGACGTGGGTTTGATCCCTGGTCCGGGACAATCCCACATGCTGCGGAGCAACTAAGCCTGCGCGCCACAACTACTGAAGCCCACGTGCCTAGAGCCTGTGCTCCACAACAAGAGAAGCCACCACAATGAGAAGCCCGCACACCACAACAAAGAGTAGTCTCTGCTCGCCACAACTAGAGAAAGCCCGCACGTATCAATGAAGACCCAACACAGCCATAAATAAACAAACAAAAAGATACAGCCAGAACTAGAGAAAGCCCGCATGCATCAATGAAGACCCAACACAGCCATAAATAAATAAATAAAACAAATAAAAAGATGCAGCCAGATGGAGGTCAGCAGGAAGCATAAAACATGAGTAAATATAAATAAATATTGACCATATAAAACACCCTGTGTGGTTTTATAACTTCTTTGGAAATCTAAAATTTTTTAAAAGAATGTTCTAAAGTCTCATTGAACCGACCCCCCAAAACTAGGGGTGTTGGAGGAGACACAGCAAGTGACCCCCCAGCTCACCCTCTAAGACTAGAGCTTATAGGAAGCCCACAAGGTGATGCTCAAAGTCTGCATCCAACTCTGGAGCTTACAGAAGCCCTATGAAGTGACCACCCGTCCCCTCCCAACACTAGAGGCAACAGGATCTCAGGTAGCAATCCCCCAGTCACTCCAAGCACAAAAGACAGGGTCCTAACAAGCAACACCTCTATTCCTTCAAAATGAGAGATGTTGGGAATTCCAACAAGCACCCCATAGTCACTTCAAATTCTAGAAATGACAGCAGCCCCAGAAGGGACTCCTTCAGCTTCCCTGCATCACTAGAGAATGGGCAACTCACTCCAGTAACCCACCCAACCTATACCAACAATACAGACAAGAGGAGTCCCAGAGAGTGACTCTTTCAGCCCCCCAACCAGAGATAAGTGGAGCCCCATCTAATGCCCCCAAACTTGTCCCCAAACTAGAGACAAGAGAATCTCCAGCCAGTAACTGTGTCAAGTCCACCCAACACTAGAAAAGATAAGAGCGCCAAGCAATAACCCCCCCCCCAGATCTCCAGACCAGAAATGGCAGGAGCCTCAGCCTATGACACCCCACCCCCACTTATCCCAACATGAGAGACAGAAGAACTTCATCAAACGATCCATATGCATCCAACGTAAATGATGATGGAAACCCCCGAAAGGAACAACCAATCCCCTACACGCCAAAGAAGAAAGGACACCCAGGAAACACCACACCATCCTCACCCAAACCACACCCCAGCCTGCTTCTCTTGTCTTCCCAAGACAAGATGTGAGTATCCCCAGCGATGATCAGAATCTCAACAAGTGTTCAAGAGGCAACCCACTAGGTTCTCCAACCTAAGTGACAAACAAGAGTCCCAGAATACTTCCTCTCTTTGTCCCAAAATAAGAATTGGTAGAAACACCAGCAACCAACACCCTCAACCAAACAAGAAGCCACAAGTTAAAAAGTAATTTGTGTTCATTAAAACAAACAAACCAAAAAGACCCCACATGGCAAAGACAAAAGACAGAGGGAAATGCAACTCATCACAAAGGCTAATTTATTAATATTAAAGAACTCCTACCAAGCAATAAGAAAAAGACCAAGAATCCATGAGAGAAAAGGGCGAATTTTAAGAACACACAGTTCACCAAAAAATTCAAATGGCTCTCGTAAAAAGAAAACTATAAAGTGAAACACCAAAATTCCTTTCATCATTTATCAATGAGAATTTTTTTTAAGTTTAATAAGATCATGTAATGGCCAAGATGTGGGGAAAATGGCAATCACATACCATAATAAGGGGGAAGTGAATTAATCCAGTTCCCCTCCACATGGACCTTTCCCTGGGGCTGCTTGAGTATCTTCATGGCATGGTGGATGGCTTCTAGAAAGGCAGCAACTTAGACCAAAGAGTAAGCTTCAGTGTTGTAATAGGGAAGAACCTTTGTATTCTATTACAAAGGGATGTTGCCTATAAGCTTAAATTATACATAATGGCCCATCTCTGGGAACCCTGCTTCCCAGGTGAAGAGCACGAAGCTAAACTATTATACCTCTTTTTTTAGCTCACAGGAAACCTCCTGACCAGCCCACCTGTGAATGGCTGCAGGAAGGAAGAAATTAACACATCCCCTCAAGAATCTGGCCAGAACCAAGAAATATTGATATTTGCAACAACTTACTGCCTTTTTTACTTTACCTCCTCACCTCCCACTCTTTGTTCTATAAAAGAAACTAGCATCCAAACCTGGGCAAGATGGTTCTTTGGGACCTAGCCCACCATCTTCTCGGTCTGCTGGCTTTCTGAATAAAGTCGCTATTCCTTGACCCAACAACTCATCTCTCGATATTTTGGCCTGCCATGCAGCGAGCAGTACGAGCTTGGACTCGGTAACACAAGAAATCAGCCAGGGGAATAACTACCCCGCCCTCCCTCTCCCCACTCTCCACCCTTCCAGGTCTCCACCTTGACAATGAAGAGCAACGTTACTGTCAGAACCCACTGAAGCCAGAGGGCAAGGGTGCCTGTTGCAGTCCACATAGGTCGGCCTTTGTGGGCAGAGAACATGGTGAAATAGCATGGAGAGTGGTCCTGGGGAGGGACAAACAGAAGCCATCAGCTTAGCATTTGATCCAAATCCAAACTCCCTTCCTGATAAACAAACAGTGAATAAAATAGGAATTTGCACTACTTCCCCAATGTGATAGAAAAGCATATAAATTCACACTTCAATCACCAGGCATTGTGCTAAGGGCTTTCAGGTATTAACTCATTTAACCCTCTCACCATCCCTATAAGGAAGATATCATTATCCCTTTTTTCAGCCGTCATGCGCTGCTCAGATCTCCCTTTTTGAGAACCTGTCATGGGGATACAATAAATTGACCACCTCCAGCTGCTGCACCTTCAGACCTGCTTCAGGGTTCACACCAAAGCCACGTTGTCCCTGGGCTGCTCCCAACTAATATCTGAGCCTGATGGATGGGAGGACCAGAGCCAGGTCATTTCTGCCCAATGCAGGACCCCTCTGACAGGCACTCTTTGCCCTGGGGCACCCCATTGGCCTTACAGAGACTTTCTCAGCACTGCGCTGAGAGCTCCTTTTCCCATTTATCCACACATCTTAGTCTGTTTTGGTGTCTGCTTTTCAGAGAACCTGAGTTACGATGCGATTTTTCAGATGAGGAAACCGAGACAGGGAGGCACAGAGGGATTAAATGACTTGCCCAAGGTCACGCAGCTCCTAAGAGATTAAAAATCTGACAATCTCACTCCAGAATCAGTACTCTTAAGCATTCTGCTACAAGAGACAGAGAGAGAAAGAGAAAGAGAGAGAAACAGAAGAGAAGCAAAACATCTGAAAGGATCCTTATCATCATGATTTTGTAATCTCTCTAGCCCATTTGAATTAGGATTTTCTGCTACTTTGATCCATTTTTCCAAAGGCTAAAAACAAAAACACCTGTAGAACACCCTTCTTTTAAATTCCCAAATACGCTCTGAAGATGGCAGTGTTTCACCACTCTAAACCCACAAACCAAAATGTTTCTAGAAACAAGGGTAGTAACCAGTGAGGCAGTACTTTGTTTTGTAACCTGCAGATACTGATTGTAGAGTACACATTGGTTAACTAATCCAGAAAGGAATTTCTTTTTCTTTCAGCATATGTATCAACTAACCAGAGGACCCAAACCCAAAATAACAACAAAGTAAAAGCAAGAAATGGGAATGCTCTCTATAGTCATCAGTATGAGAGACGTTAATTCACATTTGTTTTGGTAACAGGTGGTCCCCATGGACATGGGGTGACTAAAAAGAAACTGGGATCCTAGTATGGTGTCAAACAGCCTGGTTACAATGTATGAGAAGCATCTACATTTCAGGCTCATTTCTTTGTTCACAACCCAGATAACAGAGCAAAAACAGTTAATGATTGCAGTGAACTGTCTGTTGGCGCTGGCCAGCAGAATCATCTTTTCATCTCTTTGTGGCTTCAAGCTCTTGTTAAAATGCCTCGCCTGATGACCATCCTCTGAAACCCACCATCACCAATTAGACATTTAAGTCAATTAGCGCTTGATTTCTTTCATCCTCCCATTAAGAACCATAAATCGATCTTCTAGAATCCAACTACAAAATGATTCACTCAGAACAAGGGAAATTTCTTAAACATGATAGCCATGACATTTGTGAAAATCATGATCACTTGCCCAACAGTCACTGTTTCTGTGGTCATCTTATTTAAAAATGCAACCCCTCAGCCCCCCTGTAACGGACTGAATGTGTCCCCCCAGAATTCATATGTTGAAGCCCTAACACCCAGTGTGGCTGTATTTGGAGATGGTGCTTCTAAGGAAGTAATTAAAGTTAAATGAAGTCAGCAGGGGCCAAATCCAGTAGGATTTGTTTCCTTATAAGAGGAGACACCAGATAGCTCACTCTCTTTCCCACTGAAAGGCCATGTGAGGATGCGACAAGAAAGCAGCCGTCTGCAAGCCAGAAAGAAAGCTCTCCCCAGGATCTGAATCAGCCAGCATCTGGATCTGGGACCTTCAGCCTCCAACACTGTGAGAAAAAAGATTTCTGTGGTTTAAACCACCCAGTCTGTGGTATTTTGTTAAGGCAGCCCTAGGAAACTAATACACTCCATACCCACTTTCTCTGTATTTTCCTCCTAGAACAGATCACTTCTAACATACTGTATATAACTTTCTTATTTCTGTTTTCATAGTCAGAAATGTACAACCTGAGATGCCTACAATTGAAAAGAAAAAAAAAAGCTGAAAACAAATGAGACCAATATCCAGCTTAAGAAATTATAAACAGAACAACACAATAAACAAGTAGAATGAGGGCAATAATAAAGATGACAAAGCAAAAAATTTAAAACAAAGATACAGGGAGAGATAAATTAGGAGTTTGGGATTAACATATACACACCACTATATATAAAATAGGTAGACAACAAGGACCTACTGTATAGCACAGTGGACTATATATATATATTTTGTTTGTTTGTTTTGTTTTGTTTTTGCGGTTCGCGGGCCTCTCACTGTTGTGGCCTCTCCCGTTGCGGAGCACAGGCTCCGGACGTGCAGGCTCAGCGGCCATGGCTCACGGGCCCAGCCGCTCCGCGGCATATGGGATCTTCCCAGACCGGGGCACAAACCCGTGTCCCCTGCATCGGCAGACAGACTCTCAACCACTGCGCCACCAGGGAAGCCCCTCAATATTTTTTAATAACCTATAAAGGGGTGGGGGTGGGTGAAATGAGTGAAGGGGGTCACAAGGTACAGACTTATAGCTATAAAATAAATAATTCCTGGGGATGTAATGTACAGCATGGTGATACAGTTAATGATACTCTTGTATATTTGAACGTTGCTAAGACAGGAGATCTTAAAAGTCCTCATCACAAGAAAAAAAAATGTAACTATGTATGGTGACAGATGTTAACTAAATTTATCGTGGTGATAATTTCATAGTATATATAAATATTGAACCATTATGTTGTGCATCTGAAACTAACATAATGTATGTCAGTTATACATCAATTTAAAAGAAAATGAGGATTCACATTTAAAAACAAAGACTGGCACATGAGGATGCCTTCTGCCAGGAGCATCTTGACAATATCAACGCTGGTGATGAGTATTAGCTAACACTTAGCAAGGACGCTCTATGCCCCATACACAAAATAACTCTTAATCTACAAGATATCTCGAATCGGGTAACTCTGCTATTGTATTAGTTTTCTACTTTTTTTCTCATGAAAATTTTTATTGAAATAGAGTTGATTTACAATGTTGTGTCAGTTTCAGGTGCACAGCAAAGTAATTCAGATAGATAGATAATAGATAGATAGATAGATAGATTCTTTTTAGACTCTCTTTCATTATAGGTTATTAGAAGATATTGAGTATATTTCCCTGTGCTATACAGTAGGTCCTTGTTGGTTATCTATTTTATACAGAATAGTGTGTATCTATGTATACACACTAGGAGTTAATCCCAAACTCCTAATTTGTATTAGTTTTCTATTGCTGTGTAACAAATTTAACAACTTGAAACAACACACACATTTATTGTTACACAATTTCTGTGGACCAGGCAGGAGTCTGGGCACCCCTTAGCTAGGTCTCATTGTCTCTCAAAACGGCAATCAAGGTGTCCACCAGGCTGCATCCTCATACGGAGGCTCGACTGGGGAAGAATAGGCTCCCAAGTGCATTCAGACTGTTGGTAGAGTTCATTACCTCCAGGTTTGGGGACAGATGACACCAGCTTTGTACCAGCTATTCATTGGAGGCCATTCTAAGGTCCTGGGGCTGCCACAGTTCCTTACAAGTAGTCCTTTTCATAGCCTTTTCAAGGCCACCAGTAAAATCTCTCTCTCCGACTTGCTAAGATTGGACTCATACAATGTTCCATAAACATGAGAGAGACATCTCATCATTTTTCCCACAGTTAATTAGTCATATATCTTGCCCATCCTCAGTGGGAGGAGATTATACAAACTGTGGATACCAGAAAGTGGGAATTATTGATCAGAGGTCACCTTAAAGTGTGTCCATCACAGCTATAATCCCCAACGTGACAGGACACAGAAAAGGGGTGTCCTGGTGATGCTCCTTCAACTCTCTGAGGCTGGGGTTCCCCATCTGTGGAACACAGGGTTGTCCTGAGCATTCCACCATGGGCGGTTCATGCAATGACACCACACACCATGGTACTCGTTCCCTGAGGCTTGAAAGTGTGTATTTATCAATGATAAAAATGTTCTTAAGGCCTTTTCAGTCTTATACAATTTAATCTCACAACAACCCTACAGTGGAGGTTCTATGATGACCTCCTTTTAAAACATGAGGAAACTGGGGCTGAGAGAGGTATAATGAGTTGTCTAAGATCACCTGGTGAAAAAAACAGGCAATTCACAGATCTCTGAGTTTAAAGACTTGTGGTGAACCAGTTCATACCCCTGTGATACCCTTAACCACGGGAACCCTTCCTTTCCCTTCCTCTACGGGTTACTGTTCAGCATTCTGTAATTTCCAGGACCTCCAGGGAGGGGCTATGTCAGAAATCTCACAAGGGTATCTCTTTGTCTCTCCCAATGCTGGAATGCCACGTTTACCCATAGGTGTATCAAACAGCCTAGTGTGAGACAGAGTAACTTGCTCTGTGACCTTTGGGAGTTCACTCTCCCTCTCTGTTTCAATTCCTGAATCTGCCAATGAGAAGAAGCTCCTTGAGGTCCCAACATCTCTGGCTGTGGTAGACTGGGTTCTCTGAGAAAAAGACTCTGAGATCTTTCAGCCTGCCATCATCTGACAGATGGGTAAACCATCTCAAATCATTCACCCAGCCAAGCCATCAGCTGACCCAAGAGATCACACACGGCAGCCTGGACTAAAAGAACTGCTTGGCTGGCTCATGGAGTAGTGAGAAATAATCACTGTTGCTTGTTTTAAGTCACTAAGTATTGGAGTGTTTGTTACACAGCAATAAACAGAGGTTTACATGGAGGAGGTTTGTCTGGGATAACGGGATCAACATAAGTAAGGGAAGTAAGTCTGAACGAGGGAAAGATGAAACTTCAAGCAGCTGCAACCAGCACCTTACCTGATCCCCTGCGGAGCGTTAAAATGGTGGTGATTCAGCACAGTTGTCCCACATTGTACTAGTTTACCAGAGCTGCTGTAACAAAGCTCCACAGACCGGGGGACTTAACAGACATTTATTCTCTCACAGTTCTGGAGGCTGGAAGTCTGAGATCAAGGTGTCTGCAGGGTTGGTCCCTTCTGAGGGCTGTGAGAGGGAATCTGTTCCTTGCTTCTCTCCTAGCTTGTGCCTTTTTGCTGGCAATCTTTAGCATTCCTTGGCTTGCAGACCCATTACCCCAATCTCTGCCTTCATCTTCACATGATGTTCTCCCCGTGTGCATGGCTGTGTCCAAATTTCCCCCTTTCGTAAGGATGCCACTAATATCAGATTAGGGGCCCAGCCCACTCCAGGTCCACCTCACCTTAACCAAATGAATTACATCTGCAATGTAATTTCCCAGTAAGGTCACATTCTTTTTTTAAATTAATTTTTATTGGAGCATAGTTGCTTTACAATGTTGTATTAGTTTCTACTGTACAGCAAAGTGAATCAGCTATACATATACATATACATGTATCCCCTCTTCTTTGGATTTCCTTCCCATTTAGGTCACACAGTGCATTAAGTATAGTTCCCTGTGCTATACAGTAGGTTACCATCAGTTGTCTATTTTATACATAGTATCAGTAGTGTATATGTGTCAATCCCAATCTCCCAGTTCCTCCCACCTCTTTTCCCCTTGGTATCCATACATTTGTTCTCTACGTCTGTGTCTCTATTTCTGCTTTGCAGATAAGATCATCATTCTGAGGTACTGGAGATTAGGACTTAAATGTATCTTTTTGTGGGGTGGGGGGAGCAATTAAACCCATAAAATGCATTTAGGCACAGGGGTCAGGCATTTGTACCCCTGGCCAGTTGTCAGATGTGGCTGCCCCTATGGAGGGGACATAACCTTGGACCAAGCAGCTCCCTTAAGCTGAGGAAAGTTCTGGCAAAAAGGACTCAGTTGTGAGCCCCCAGCAGACAACCTCCCTGGTAGCTGGAAGAGTGAGCCCCTGGGTTCCAAAGAGATGGCATGGGTGGTACAACATGGCATCAACTCCTGTGAGTCTCTGATTATAACGAGGACTTCTATTGAAGATTCTGGGTGAGTCACCTTGAGGACCCAATCCCAGGCAGAACAGTCAGCTTCATGGGGCGGGGGGAGGGGTGAAACCATGCCCCAGGGGGTTGGGTCACCAGCAGTCAAGGAGGTTGGAGATCAACAGCTAGAAAACTTGGATCTCATCACATCTCAGAGTCTAGACCACCCGCCAACCCTGTTATCCCTGATAAGAGAGTAGCACTTCTCTCTTCTGTTGAGTACTTCAGAGATACCAGAGCTTCCATGTGCTTCCTTTTGCTTGTATACTAAGCTGGTGACAACTGTCTCATCTGTCATGCTGCTCACACTTGAGTCGGAGCCAGGGCCAGGGCCCCAGGGACCCTAATCTGCATTGTCATCACCTGGCCACAAGTTTGAGGAGTCTGCATGGCCCACCTGGGCAAAGAGACCACCCACCCACCTGCACACCTGAGGCTGAAGCATCCTTGAGATTCTTTCCTGAGGAGGAAAGCATTTTCCCTTTTCCACAAGGCTTCTATTGAATTTCACAAGCCCAGGGAGGCACAATTCAGGCTACCACCTAGCAGTGGCATCCATTTTTTGGAGGATGGGGAACCTGGAGGGATATGGGGGTGTGGGAAGGACACCCTGGAGGGAGCATGGAGGATAAACGTTACCTCACTTTATCCTCACTATGGTCACATGACGGAAGGTCTCTCATCCTCAATCATAGCAGGGTAAAGTGAGACATGTGGGCAATTGTTGCAGGATTGACTCAGTTCATTCACGCTTCCCCCACCTCCCCGAATGTAAACCCTCGGGCAGTCCTCCCCTCCCCCCGTGCTGACTCTGGGGTCATCTACGTGACTTCCTTCAGGCAACGGGACAGTAGCAAACACTGCACTGACCACTCACCCTGGGGGGCAGGTCCATGTTCCCAGGATGACATTTACAACACCTTAGCATCTAAGTCTCCAGCATGGTGCAATGGAGCAGTGTCTTGGGGGTCCCCTTGTATTCTTGTAGTGAACTGCTTAGTATTTGGATCCTGGGGAGGTCTGGGGTCCTTGAGGTAGCAGTACCTTACCAAATAGTATAGAAATAGTTCCATATTTAAAGCATTGGTTCAGCTCTACAGGTATGTGTCAGTGGATCATCAGCCCTGCTGCTAACAATATTTAACCTCCTGCTTCACTGATATGAAGAACCTGGAGGTTTGTTCCCTCTCAAAACAGATACCCACAACATCCCGGGAGATTTCCCTTCACCCACCCCCTAGCCACAACCCCACCCAGTTCATAGGTCCTCGCTTGGACACCACACAGAAACAAGAGTATTCTCAGATAATTTATTCTGAATTTTCATATAAACAGGTAATTATCCCATAGTTTACATGCAGAGCAATTTTGATATTCCAAGAAACAAAACAAAACAAAAAGGCAAATTCTGTACATGGTGCCACTTGGCTCTTGTAGGAAAACATTGAAAAAGTAAGAATTGATCTCTTGGTGGGTTTTGCGTCTCCGAGTTGGTTTCTGCATATGCCGAGGCACATTTGATCCTGCGTGGCTGACGTTGGATGGGAGGTGTCTGCCGCTCACACGCAGGGCCCGGGACCCCCAGGCCCACAAGGTAGAGAGTAAATAAGCCATTCCTGAATGTGTGTGGGTTGGGGGAGACAGTTCCTTTCTTCTCAAATGGGACCAAGAGCCCCAGATCCCTGGTCTGAGTTTGAACAAGGATTTTTAGGGCCCACATCCAGATTAAAACGTGGCTGGAGGCTGGTTCTGGACCTTGACTGGTATGAGAAGTTGACAGTGAGCTCAAAAAGTCATTGTTTCCCTCTGTTTCTGGGAGACCCCTAAGGAAACATTCACTTCCAGGCGCAGCCTCTGAATGTCCATTGCATTCTCTCATGTCTTTGAAAGAACAAATGCCCATCTGTTCTTTCTATCCAACCTCAACTCTGGTATAAATCAATATTCTGAAGAACATTCCAGAAGATTTTCTGAAGGGACACCATTCTACAGGTATCATTTATATACAAACAGCATGTCCATGTTCCCCACTCCCAACAAAACCATCATTTCTGAATCGCCTATGGTGCCAAGTGGCATCCGAACCTCAAACTTCCACCCACCACAAAGTAGAAAAAGATTGTCGTTTGGGGGACTACAGCACATCCCATCATGTACCCAGATGGCGAGCATGGGTTCCTGTCCACTGACCAATGTTATGACGGCTACAAATAAACACCTCCCAACCCAACAAGCACATTTCATGGCAGACCATCCACTCTGGTTGGAGAGAGTGGAAGATCTGTCCATCAGTTACAGGCAGTCTCCAATGGTCTCGGCGTTGTTGGTGCAGATCTTTGCACCAATTCCCACATTTTCTTTCAGTTGTGCTCAACGTCTATCCAGAGAACCAGCAGCATTTCTTGCTTCTTACTGGCTTAAAAGGACAGAAAATCACCCAGAACAGCTCCCAGAATACAAACATTTCCAGACGTGTGTTTGACATCACTGGTCCAGAGAGAAACAACTATGTGGGTTTTGCCACATAAATAAAAAGGGGTTTTAAAATACTGAGACACCTTTCAAAACAGACAACAAAAAGTGTCATCCAAAGCTGGCTTTGTTGCTTTTTTTGTAACCCATCGCTACAATCCTCCAGGACATCCATCTCTAGGACTAAAGTTCTGTTGTGACAGAGTCAACATTATCTGATGCAAAAGGAGGCTGTGACCCAAGCCTGCTTCCTCTTTCACTGCAGCAGCAGAGACAGCTAAATGAAGTTAGGGAACTCCAGTTTACAAAGGGCGGGCCCAGCACTCTACAGTACCTCTGCAGGGAAAGTGGAAGAAAGGAGACTCTGCAGGGGTGGTGCCTATAGGTATGGGAAGGGCAGCGAGGTTTGGTGAGTAGACACCACTGCTGCTGGCCCTGCCCAGACTTACACACGGGTTATCAAAGTGCCCCAAGGTCAAACAGTATCAGCTTGAGGTCAACTGAACCAAAATACAGGGGGTCCAAGGTTTTGTTGCTAAAAGATGTGTTCAGCATCTTGGTGGGTTTGGGGTTGAGATTTCTCAACATGCTCCCTTCCCACTCAGAAAATAAAAAGAGACTCTGCATTGGGTGTTTGTGTGTGAGGTGCCCATGACAGTGATTTTTTCCACCCCCAACCCCCCAAAAAAGCATCTCAATCTGAAAGGAGTGGAAATAAACCATGGAGAGCCCAGGGCACCTAGGTGCTCACACCAGGGGGATGCCATGGGACAATGGGGATGCTGGCTCTGTACCAAAGCCTGTCTTTGCCCCAACAGGGGAACTTCCCTCACCAAAGAAGGGTAACTCAGGACTGGATGCCCCCCATACCTCAGATACATCGTGATGGCCTGAAACTTGGTTCATTTCAAGGGCCACGGTATCAATGGATGGAGGATCAAAAAAAAAAAAAAAAAAAAAGGAAGATTAAATTCAGAGGAGCATATTATCAGCCAGAAAAAGGATCTATGCTCACATGAAAGCCATACTTCAGCCCAACTCCCTCCCTCAAAATTCTTACTGGTCTCTGGCATTCAGAATCAGCTGATTCAGATCGGATCCAGGAAGAATTCTGAAGTCTCAAAGATGTCCATTATTGAATCACATCCTAACAATACACTGAGGTAGATTGTGCTGGGAAAAAAAAAATCATTACCCCACATTCACCTGTTTATTTTTCTTTGAAAAAAAAATTTACATGCACTCCATTTCTTATGAAAGTGATTTTTTACAGTGATTTTTATATATTAAAATAAATAATTTTCCCCTAATATAAGAAAACCTTTCTGAATTAGAAAAATGTGAAAATTGCTGCTAGTGTAGTATACGGCCACTACAAATTTACTACGAAAAGAACAAAATACCTAGATCTACGTGTTTTGTCTTTTTAATTTACGTACAGACCCTCTTTTATGTACAAAATAAATTTGGCGAAAATAATTTCTGTGCTCCTTGTACCCAATCACTGAGGCTCCCCAGAAATATTTTGACATGCTGTCATTTCTCAAATCATATAAATAAGATAGCCAGAGGCAACTAGGATGTGTGTCTACCTGTGTTCTTCATCAAGAATTGAGAAGGTTCGGAGGTCACCATGGCATCTCTATCCTGTTCTTAAGCCCACAACTCTTAAGAGGAGAAGAGAAGAAGGAAGCAATCAAAAACTTGTGAGAAAATGCACTCAAGGGATAACCCATGGGTGATGATTTGGATGAACCAAAGTGATGAGTTCACCGTGTTCTTTATTTGAGCAGCTGTAGTTCTTTCCCCAAAGGGAAGCAACTGTGGCATCACGCTCCTTCGCAAGTTCTTGGTAGTGTGAAGGTCCTTAGCGGTTTCTCCTCCGGACTGTACTCTCTTAGGGACTGCAAGATCGTGAAGTACCTGAGAATTCAGCTCAGGCCCCACACCTGGCCCAGCTGAGGTCACTGGGCGCAAAGCAGCTTCTGGGAAGTCAGCTCTGAGGACAGACGGATGCCCTGAGGGCGGAGGGGACCAACAGGCACGTCTTCATATGGCTAGTGTTCTCAAAGTCCACCTGTGCTGTCCCACTTTGGGATGTGATTGTGCTGTGTTTGCACAATCCTTGTAGGACGTGCGCACACAGCTGAGGAAGCTCCAGAGGTACGTACAGGGAACCAGAAGATCCAAGGGCCACAAGTGTGTTCAAAGGCAGGGCTCAGCTTACCAGAAACCAAACTATCCATCATACACCATCACCCACATGCTCAGCGTGGCCTGATCACGACGTCCAGAAGGGTTAGCAGCTAACGTGGCTTTAGTCCCAGAAAAATGGATGCCTTGAAGACCAAGGAGAGAGGCCATTGGTGCCTGGGTCCCCCTCCCCACACACAGGCAGACAAACCCCCATGCCCTACCCGTCCCCCAGGAAATGGTCAATAACTTATGAGGCTGATGCTGGAGATTTTTTTTTTAAATTAAATATGTTACAAATATATTCTCCAAACTCTTCATCATCTCAGTTCTTCTTCTTTTTTTTTTTTTTTTTTTTTTAATGTCCTGGCTTTGTTTGGTCTTGAAAAGATCCATTATCACTCCAAACAACTCCCATGGCTCCCGGGAAACATTTTTCACCAAAGTTAAGGGAGAGAAGACTCCTGAGGCTAGACTCGGGACTGAAGGAGACTCTTGAGGGCACAGTGTCCCAGTAGATTAGAAGGAAGGGAGGTGGAGGGAGCAGATCAGGGGCTCACACACTCCAGAAGGGCAGAACCTTCCTGGGCTGATCCCCAAAGCGGCCACTCAGCACGCATGATTTGCACACACACACACACACACACACACACGCACGCACGAGTACACACGTGAGCCACACCCCAGGACTGCAAAACTATATCCAAAATACAAAAGCAGCAGCTATTGGTCAATTTGAGGAACTGATTCTGTGAAGGAAAAAAAAAACAACTTTCTGGATGAAAAAAACTTTCCTGAAGCCCACTCTGCAAAGTCTGGAATTCTACTAGGACAGGATTTTGATTTTTGTTTTTTTCTTTCTTTCTAACTTTTGTTCCACAAACAAGATTTATGTTTTACACCGTAGCTCAGACACCAGCAAAAAAAAAAAAAAAAACTTTGTAAAAACAGGTGCTTTCTTTCAATCTGCTAGGAAAAAAAAAAAAAAAAGTAACACCCGGGCTTGAAACCTCGGTGGTCCAAAAGGACAGCAGCCGTGGAAACCCCTCTCCCATCTAGGTTCACAGTTAAGTTCTCAGATGACCAGTCAAATTGGCAATCAAACCAATGTGTTTGAAGTCAGAAGAGGAACAGAAATGGATAGTCATGATCTCTGAGCTCCATTTGACACTGTGGCTGAGTTGTGTGAAAATCCTGAGTTTTCTGAAGGCCTTCAAACCAGAGGAAAGCGAAGACAGGAACCATTCCCCAGAGCAGGGGCCGTTAGGAAGGATTAGACCGGGGCAGAGTCAGAATGCGTCCGTTTTTCTTGCCCCCGTTCATGTGGGTGTAGGGGATGTGTTCCTGATAGTTTCTCTTTAGCCCCAGTGCGGACCCTCCATCCCGGCCCCCGGCCTCCTCCCTCTGCACATGTGAGGACCGGTCCAGGGGGACACTCTCCATGTCCTCAAATTCCATCTCCAGCTCCTCGCTCTCGGGCACCTTGTTCTCCTCGCTGTGGAAGAAGGAAACTTCGGGAAAACTGGGGTGCAGCTCGTCCTTGAGCAGGTCGACAATTTCCAGGAAGGTCGGCCGCATCTTGGGGTTGAACTGCCAACACATGCGCATCAGGTCGGTGCTGCAGGACAGAGGGCACGTGGAGGGTGAGGCGCGCGCCGCCCCGCCAATCGGCCCCCTCCCCACCCCTCGCCGGTGGCCCACACCCACGGGGACAAGTGCCGACACCGGAAAGGCGACAGTCAAGCAGAAACAGCGATTCTAGGGGCGCTGAAAGGTGGTTTTATAAAGAGCGTCAAGGGGGCTGTCTCCTCCCCAAACCAGATCCAGAAGGGCCTCTCCTGATGTTGCTACAGGCTGAAGACCATGGTTCACCGTTTTTTTTTCTTTTAACTTTTTAATTTGTATTATTTATTTATTTTTATGTTTTTGGCCGCGCCACCCGGCTTGCGGGATCTTTGTTCCCCGACCGGGAATCGAACCCATGCCGCCTGCAGTGGAAGCGTGGAGTCCTAACCACTGGACCGCCAGGGAAGTCCCCATCGTTTTTTAAAATATTGAAGTATGGTTGATTTACAATGATGTGTTAGTTTCAGGTGTACAGCAAAGTGATTCCGTTATATATATATATATATATGTATATATATACACACACACACATATATATATTCTTTTATATATAAAAGAATATATATATTCTTTTTAAGATTATTTTCCCTTATAGATTATTACAAAATATTGAGTATAGTTCCCTGTGCTATACAGTAGGTCCTTGTTGTTTATCTATTTTATATATGGTAGTGTGTGTCTATTAATCCCAACCTCCTAATTTATCCCTCCTCCCCCTTTCCCCTTTGGTAACTGTAAGTTTGTTTTCTATGTCTGTGGGTCTATTTTCTGTCGGTTCCTCCCTCTATATGTACATCCCTGCACCTGATGAGGGCAGCTGGGTGGACTGACCCTAGGGGGCTCGTTCTGAGTGGCTGTCCTGCAGGCCCAGCCCCCGCTCTCTGGAGGGTGCGGGGTGGCGGGCGGGTGGAGACTATGACTTTACCTAGGACAGGCCCAGCGGGCTTGGGATTTCCATTTTACCTCGTCCTTTCCCCACTGTAACTTCTTCTAGGGCAGGGGTTGGCAAACTTCAGCCCTGGACCAAATATGACCCCGAGTGTTTTTGTAAATAAAGTTTTATTGGCACGCAGCCACACCCATCCAATTACGCATCACCCACGGCTGCTTCCAGCTACAAGGCAGAGAGCCACCCAGCCCACAAAGCTGAATATATTTACACTATGGCCCTTTAGAGAAAAAGTTTGCAGGCCCCCACCCTAGGGTCTACATGTAATTTCCCTGGTCCTGGAACTACACCTAACTGCTCATTGGCTTGGCAAGGAAAGGCCCTTCATGAGGAGATGTTTAAAAATATTTTACTCAGAGTTTCTAAGTAACTCTGCTTCATATTTTTTTTTTTTTTGCATATGATGTTTCTTCAAACTACGTTTTCTAAACAGCTATCTTATTCTTTTGAGGATGAGGCATCAAAATGGCCTCCCTCCATGGATTTTTTTTCAGGAGGGCAAAGTTTTTTCTTAAGAAACACTGATAAAAAATAAATAAAAAAATAAAAAAAATTAAAAAAAAAGAAACACTGATAAGGGAATTTATATGTAGTAAATGCTTATTGTAGAAAGTTAGAAAACACCCCAAAATATGGAGAAAATACACCTTGCACACAACTCTCCTTCAGATATAACCTCTTGTCTTTTCTATCTGGATACATTTGGAAATGTAACTTACATACATTTATTACACTTATTTTAACATAAGCTAATCCACTGAGTTATAAAATATATCACAAGCATCATCTGAGATGTCAATTTCTGTTTCCTATCATTTTATCAATGTACTTGGCAATTCTCATATTGCTGGGTGTTTTGATCATTTCCTTTTTTGAGATTTAAATAACGTTGCTGCGAGTAGCTATGACAACAGGGTGATAAGAAAGATTAGCTAACCATACCATTGACGGAATTGAATATTAAAACTCTCCCTTCTTTCCTCCCTCCCTCCCTCCTTCCCTTCCTTCCTTTCTTCCTTCCTTCTGTTGCTAGTTTAGGAAGATAGTACTTTCTTTATTTTACATTTATTGGGCTAGTATGACACTGGATCATTTGGTAAGTGTTTAATGATGTGCATTTGGTGTTTGTGTTGTACAGTTGTTTCTACAACAAAAATTTAAGACAAATATTGGGAGAGGAATATGTCATACATGCCCCTGACAATTTTTTTTTTTTTTTAGTGTTTATGCTCAGCGATTTCTTTTTTCCACTTTTAATGAGATATAATTGACATATACCATTGTATTATTTTCCTGACAAAAATGTTAAGTGTATAAAGAATAGGTAGTTAAACCTAAGCCTCCACTCCAGCTCCCCAGTTTCCTTCCCAAAGTAACAACTGCTGTGCCATTTCCTATACAACCTTCCAAAAATATGAAACGCAATAGAGCATACATCTAAAGATACAATACACAAACACAAGCATGTATGTAGACACCATATGCAAACACAAATGTGCATGCAAAGAAAAAATCTGCAAACACAAAGACATGTAGACATACGATACACAAACGTGAGTATCCCGGCAAAGGGCATAGACGTTTGAATGAGCACCTCACACACTGTACCCCGTTTCTACACTTACACTCTCTCAGGACAGTTGTCGGGTTGATCCAGAAACCCTCCATCCATGACAAATTTTAACACCTGCTCGTTTGATAGGCCTTGGTAAGGCTGTTCCGCCAAGCTGGTAATTTCCCAAAGGACCACGCCAAAGGACCTGCCAATGACAGTCGGGGATAGTAACAAAGAAGCCGTTAAAATACACACAACGCGCGCACACACACCCCTTCTTGGTTTACTAGAACCTGGTTGGCCAGTTCACTAAACAATTCATGCTGCAGCTCAGAAATGCCTATAAGATTAGTGTCCGTTGGAATGTCACAGTGGTTATGCTAGGGTCCCCAGACATGCCATCCCTTCTTTTTCTAGACGGAGAAGCCCTGAGGAAGGCAGTTTTCAAGTGACCCCTCTCACACTGGTCATACTAGCAGAGCAACCTGGAATCCAAGTGCAGTGTTCTGTCCACCAACCCACACATGACTCACCACATGTCCGAAGAAGTGGTAAAGACCCCGTCCTTCAGCGATTCAGGTGCCATCCACCGCACGGGGAGCAGACCCTTTCCCCCTTTCCGGTAGTAATCCGTTTCGTAGATGTCTCTGGTCATTCCAAAGTCTGACAACAAACAGTAGTTCACATGCTCTTAGCCTTCAGTGTGGCCAGCTGTCTGCCATCTTTCCTGCCCCACCCCTGGTAGAGCCCTCAGATGAAGGCACCTGCCCCAGGTGTGAGCTCACCTGCCTCAGGTGTGTGCTCACCTGGGTCACAGCCAAATCCAGTGAGAATGGATTCTGAGTGTACTCATGAGGATGTGGAGGGAGAGGATGGGCCACCATTTAAAGGGAAAGAAAAAGAACCACCAAGTAGCAAAGAAGTGACGTTCTGACCTGGAGCTTGGGAATCTCACCCTCAGCAATGCTTCCTTCCAACCCACACCTCTCAGGCATCCCAAACTGAACTTTTCATGCTCTGCAACCAACCTACTATTTGCCACTGGATCTGGTCCCACCACCCACCCAGCTGCCCAGCCAGAAACCCAGTGCTGGGTCTTCCCTTGGCCACCCCCTTTCCTCACACCCCACAGAAAAGACAGTGGCGAGTCCTGCCCCCTCGACCTCCACATCCCTCTCTAGTCTGTTCCTCTCCACAGCCCTGGATGTCCCCAGGCCCGCCACCATCTCTCACCTGCAGGACCCTCCCTCCATCCTGACCCTGACAGCCCACTGCCCAAGAGAAGCTACATGAATAGAATCGTGTCAATTCCTGCTTCACACTGGCTACGTAGAATAACATCGAGATGACCCACCATGACCAACAAGGACCTTCCCAGCCTGGTTCCTGCTTCTCTCCTCAACCTCACATCTCACACTGCTCTGCTCCCCTCTACGTTCACCTTATTCACACCACATCAGCCATCCTTCCAACCTCACAGCCTCTGCGTGTGCTGTAGCTTCCCCTGAGACGCCATCTCTCAGGTCAACTTCTAACCCTGCAAGTCTTGGTTAAAACGTCGCCTCCTTATGGAGAGAGAGGCCTTTCCTCTCCATCATGGAACTGAACTCTTTACTTCCTTCAGTGCTCTCTTCCCAGTCTCCATCATCTTATTTACATGTCAACTATTTTACTGTTCATCTAGAACAGCTCTGCCCAGCAGAACTTTCTGTGATGATGAACGTGGTCTATACCGCACTAATATTGTTCAAGGTTCCCAGTTCGACCGATGGACTTAATATTTTATTTTATTTTACTGAATTTATTTTATTTTATTTTACTGATTTTAAATTAATGTAAATTAGTTCACTGAATTTTAGTTATTTTATTTTACTTTACTGAATTTATTTATTTATTTTACTTAATTTCATTTTATTTTACTATATATGGAATCTAAAAAAAAAATTGTTCTGAGGAAGCTAGGGGCAGGAAAGGAATAAAGATGCAGACGTAAAGAATGGACTTGAGGACATGGGGAGGGGGAAGGGTAAGCTGGGACGAAGTGAGAGAGCGGCATGGACTTATATACACTACCAAACGTAAGGTAGATAGCTAGTGGGAAGCAGCCGCATAGCACAGGGAGATCGCTCGGTGCTTTGTGACCACCTAGAGGGGTGGGATAGGGAGGGTGGGAGGGAGACTCGAGAGGGAGGGGATATGGGGATATATGTATATGTATAGCTGATTCACATTGTTATACAGCAGAAACTAACACACCATTATAAAGCAATTATGCTCCAATAAAGATGTTAAAAAATTAATTTAAATTATTTTACTGAATTCAAATGAATCTAAATTAGTTTACTGAATTTAAATCATTTTATTTATTTTTACTTAATTTCATTTTATTTTACTGAATTTAAACTCATTTAAATTAGTTTACTACATTTTAATTATTTTATTTTACTGAATTTATTTTATTTTACTGAATTTAAATGAGTTTAAATCAGTTTACTGAATTTATTTTATTTTATTTTACTAAATTTTATGTTATTTTACTGAATTTACATTAAACGCAGTGGCCAGTGGCTGCTGTGCTGGGTGGTGCAGATACAAATTGCAATGTGCATATAATAACCGCAAGCTACACAAGAGCAGAAGAATCACGGCGACTCATTCAACCTCGCCCCTGTAACACCTCCTGCAGCGGCCGGCACAAATACTACTTAAAGAAGTGAATGAGTGAATTAATGAACAAATGCAATTAAACTACAGCACGAGGACTAGGTCCCCATCCAAACCCCGCCCCTTCCCAATATTAGAAAAGACGGAAGCCCTTGCTATAGACAACTCCTCCTGAAATCAGAAGGCCTGGCCCATCCATTTCAAAGCAGAAAGCCAGACGCACCTCCGATTTTGACGGTAAAGTCGTGGGCAACCATGCAGTTTCGAGCTGCGAGGTCCCGGTGTACAAACTTCTTGGCGTTCAGGTACGCCATCCCGTCGGCGATCTCCGCAGCCATCTGAATCATCTCTTGCAGGGTAGGGGGAGGGCGGCCGGGGTTATTCTAAAGTCGAAACATGGGGTTGTGTTCAGCGACACCAGTGCCGGAGGCCGGGAGCGGGCACCCCACCGGGTACCTGGAGGCAGCTCACCTCGGCCTCAGGCCGCAGGGAACGGAGGTAGCTCTTCAAGTCCCCATGAGCCATCAGCTCCATCACCACCAGCGTCGGCTGGCCTTTGGATACCACCCCCAGGAGGCGGACCTGTGGAACAAGCATGGGGGAGGGGGCAGGGGGGCAGTTCTTGGATGAGGGTCTGCGGGAAGACGTCCACTCTCCCGGGTCTCCCTGTCTGGTACCTACGTCACACACAGCACCCTGCTCCTGACTGGACTGTGGAAAGCCCTGGTCTGCCTGGCTGAAACACCAAGGTCAAGGTCTCGTTGGGTTGGGGAGTGGGAGAATTCAGAACTCACAGTCTGGTGGGAGGGGGGAAGCAGACAGACCTGCCCCCACACAGCAACATGTCAAGGCAAACCCTCGTATCTCTGAACACAAAGGCCCACTTCCAGGCCTTTGCATAGCTGTTCCCACTGCCTGACCCTCTGTTCCCTCGCCTGAGCTGACCGTCCTCAGCTGAGCTGTCCACACAGCTCGGTCCCTACACTCTGAAGTCTTTGCTCAAATGTACCTTTGCCACTGCTGCATTCCCAGTCCCCCAACTCTGCCCTCCTCTCCCTGTTGCCATAGCATCGTCTCCTTGTGGACAACATCATTAATCTACTGGGTTTAGACTCTGTCTCCGCCCGCGGGATTGAGAGCTCCAGGAGGACAGACATCTGCTGCATCCCAGAGAGAATGGAGCTCAGTACAGAGCAGGTGCTCCTTGAATATGTGTGGGGCAAGGATGAAAGGACACAGGCTCAAGGAGAAATTAAGGGGCCATGGCGGGAACAGAAAGGCAGGGAGAGTCTGTGCTGACTTGGGGGAGCAGGGAAGGGGTGGACCACTGTGTTTAAAGGTTACAAAGGAGCCAGGAAGAGGGAAGAGATGGAAGATTCTGGAAAGCAATGGTACAGCGGAAAGGGTATTGCTCTGAGTGAGGTGGGAGACGATGGGATTTGAGAAATGAGAAGGGAAGGGCCACCTTTATTTGGACGTTCAGCAGAGTCGGGGCTGGGCAGGAGGTCCACACCCAGCATCCTCACTGCTCTATGCAAGAGGAGGAAGGACAGGTATTACAGGAAGACTTTTTCTGCTCCTGGAGCCAACTCGGGACTCACCACGTGGTGGCAGGTGAAGCCCTTCATGACTGAGGCCTCGTTGAGAAATTCGATCCGCTCTCGCAGGCTGGCAGACTCGTTCACCGTCTTCACCGCCACTCGGGTCTCCGCCTCGCCCTTGACAATGTCCCTGGCGTTGCCCTCGTACACCATGCCGAAGGAGCCCTGCCCCAGTTCTCGCAGGAGCGTGATCTTCTCTCGAGGCACCTCCCACTCATCCGGCACGTACACAGAGCAGGGAAACACTACACCTCACTTATCTACACAGCACCCTTGGAGGATCCCTCAGGGGTCCCTGGCCATCTCCCACCTGAGCTCCCCCTCCCCAACGTTCACTGACTCCTGTGGTCCAGACCCTGTGCCGGGCAGTGGGCACAGAGCCAGGAACAGGACAGGCAGAGACTGGGGAAGGAGTCCAGGGTTCTGGCCAATAAATGCTGAGCTGAGCCTGCATCCCCATCCTTTCTGTCTGATTTCAGAGCCCTGTTACCAAAGGATGCTAATTCCCAACTGAGCCTGTTATTTCTGCAAAGTACCAAGGGGATGGGGGATGACCCTATCTGACAGGTGAGTGAGCTCACCCAAGACCACCCAGTGCCAGTGGATCTGCAGATGGGATGCAGCCACATAAGTGAGAACAGAAGAACCCAGGTGGCGAACCCACCAAATGGTGTTTGTTTTAAGCCACTAAGTTTGGGGTGGTTTGTTACGCAGCAAATAATCTGCAGACAAATACACATAGTCCTCATAAGAAAAGCCAAGCTGTTTTCTGCCCTCCTCTGCACCTGGTATGGGCTGAATTGTGTCCTTAGCAAATTTATATGTTGACATCCTAACCCTGGTATCTCAGAATGTGACTGTATTTGGAGATGGAGTCTTTACAGAGGTGATCAAGGTAAAATGAGGTCATTAGGGTGGCCCTAATCCAGTCTGACTGGTGTCCTTGAAGAGGAGATCAGGACACAGACACACGCAGAGGGAAGACCATGTGAGGACACAGGGAGAAGATGGCTGTCTACAAGCAAAGGAGAGAGGCCTCAGGAGAAACCAACCCTGCTGACCCCTTGATCTCAGACTTCCAGCCTCCAGGACTGTGAAGAAATCAAATTGTTCACTAAGCCACCCAGTCTGATCACAGCAGTCTGAGCAACATGATACGGTCACCAATGGCTCTTTCAAGGACATTGGATCAGACAAGCGTTCTGCACCCAAATGAACTCACAGATGCTCACTGGGGGGCCCCTCAGGGTTCTGAGCTTGGACCTTTCCCTGTGTGTATCCCTTGGCCCAGAACTTCCTGGCCTTAAAGACCCATGAGCCCCAGTTTCTAGCTTTCACTTAGTACCCCTGTGCTCTCAGCCATTGCTTCATCCCCGGAAGGAAACAGGACAGTAGGGTGGAGAGGTGGTCCTGAGGTTCAGCTTCCCCATCTCTGATACGGTTAACAATGCCATTCTCAAACGGGCAGAGGAGGCTCTGGGTTAACATTCACCCGCTCCTGCTCCTGGGCTCTGTGTATAGTCCCACTCGGAATAAACTCCTTGTCTAGCTTCTCTATTCTGATGCTTTGAGGTCTTGCTGAACCTGCCAGGACTGCCCACCCCAGGGGTGGCCAATTCCTACCGACAGTAAATGACGTGCCTGTGAGTCCGCTTTTCATATGCAGACCAAGCAATCCACAGCCCACACCCCAACCCCCTCCGTGATCAGGTTCTCACACTCTGGGCCACTATCCCCCCGCCCTGATCACACCAGGGCCAGTTTGCAGACAACCAAGGACAGCCCCTATGCCCCAGACCCTGCTGAAACAGTTCAAACTAGCTCATCCTATGTCTCACCCTGCCTGACCTCTCCTTTCCCATGGAAAAGACAATAAAGCCTCTTGCCGCCGTTTTTCCATCACTCCCTCTGCCTCCTGGCCGACCCTGGTGCTTCCCCATGTGGCCCTGCCTCCTGTTTCTCCGGACTCTGTGAGTCTAAACTTCTTCCTCATGATAGTCACTTGCAGGTCTGCACGTCTCACCAGACTTATTTAAAACAAATCCCGGGTACCCTTAGAAACACCATCCCTGTACCCCTAGGCAGCATCCTGTCAGGCAACAGTGTTCGTGCCTTGAAAGTCGCTTTCTGAATTTGCTGCACGAAGCATTTTAGAAACTTGTAGTGCAACAGCTGCGTTCACATCCGAAGAAACAGCCACGCCTTTTCTTCAGGGGTCACTCACTGCCTTTTGGGACAATCCAGGGGAATATGGCCACTGATCTGCCATATCAGCGTCAGCATCACACCCATGGTCAGCTGACAGCAATAGCAGATGTGTCCCTGGTACACACCCAGCCTCCCACCTTCCCCATCTTGTCCCTGCTTCTTGTCTGCCCCATCCCTGATCCCCAGTCTCTCACCTTGGCTTCTGATTCCCACCTCCGAGCCTGGATGGCCAGTTTGGTCACCACTTTCTGGCTCTGACCCTCGGCACTCTCTCTGGCACAGGATCCAAGCTCTGTACCCCCACAGCTGGGGCACCAAGGTCATGGCCTCTCAACCAAGCCCACGCATGGGTCCCAGACCAGCTAGATCAGCCCATTCCCACAAGCGCCAGACAGCAGGTGTCCGACTGCTCCCGGTAACAGGGTTTCTGCAGCAAGGGGCAGGTCCGCAGACTCAACTGAACGAAAGGACGCTTCTCAGCCCCCCAGGGTATCAACCCTTGACTGTCGCTTGACAGTGATGGCAAAGGAAACTGAACAGCGGGATTCTGGTCACCCACAAGGGCGGGGATCATACTCACCATCGCTGGCACTGAGGTACTCGGGGTTTGAAGAAGCATACAGTGGTCCCAGTGGCCCATCCGGCTGCCTGGATGAGAAAAATGGAGACATTCCATCTTGATATCCTCACAGAACTCTGTGGGTGATTAGCGGGAGGTTACAGCCTCCCCAGTGCAAACAGACACCCTTATTAGCGGCATGCACATAATCCTGGATACAGTTTGGGGTGAGGATGGGGGACCCTTATCTTTTTAGCAGAAGCCCACCAGATGGCCACTTAAGTGCATCACCATGGAACCGCTCACTCATAAGCTACAATTTATGGTCGTCAACATAACACCTAAAAACTGCTCATCTGCTGCTGCTCCGGAACCATCTCATTCCAGCTCATAAGAAACAACTGTTGAATTTTCAGGAAATTTGCAAGCCAGTTGTTAAATACAATCACCATTTAAAATTAAATCACACGGGCTTACAGCTAAAGACATTCTATTCAAAGCAAAGGTAATGAATATTCAAAACCAATTATCATGCTACCTCTTACTTGGATGGACTGGACACTCTTCAGCCCTTCTGTATTACCTTATTTATTTATATGATTGCAATCATATGGCAGAAATACTACATATCTGTGATTGACTGCGTATCTCTTCCCAACTCTGCGTTCAGTGACGTCATGTCTGTCGCTTGAAATTGGCCACGGTGGGAATATTCACAGCGGGTGTAAAAAGGCAAATGATACATACCAAGCCCGATTTATTGTTCTGTTGCACATCCGGGCTTGAGAAAGCAATGGCAAAAATGTCAGTAATGCGGATGGAGCTTAAATGTGTGTCATCTCTGTAGCCATGACATTGCCAATGGCACAAAAAATGAGGAAACACGCTTTCAGTATTTAAAAATTATTATCTGATTCTGCAAAAGTCATTCCTATTGTCGATGAGCATATATGCCTTATTTCATTTTTATCTTGCTCTTAAATGTAAACAAAACATCAATCAAGATTCATCTTGGAACTACAGCCGTTCTTCAGTTGCACTCACAGGTTGGTTATAGATACAAAGGTTCAGGGGAGAAGAAATTGACAAAAACATTTGGTGAGGATCAACTGGCTGTAGGGAGTTTATGATCGCGAGTACTGTATATTGTATTAGGATAATTATCTGTAAGTTGCAGGCTATGCATCCTTTAGATCAGTAAGATTTACAGTAAATGTATTTATTTAAAAAATATTTATTTATTTGGTTGTGCCGGGTCTTAGTTGAGGCAGGCAGGCTCCTTAGTTGTGGCATGTGAACTCTTAGTTGCGGCATGCATGTGGGATCTAGTTCCCCAACCAGGGATCGAACCGGGGCCCCCTGCATTGGGAGCATGGAGTCTCAGCCACTAGTGCCACCAGGGAAGTCCCTACAGGAAATTTAGATATAACTCTATCTACATGTAGGCATACTTTTCCCCGAGAGAGCTGGTTGTTAAGCATTTACCAGAACACCTCTGTGCTCACCTCTTTCTCAGGAATAGATAAATACTCCCGATCACGACACTGAAGAGAAAGACAAAGATGAGGGGCCCGATGATGATTTTTGCAATATTTGATGGCATGTCTACTGAAATAGAATAAGAAAATATAGGTTTCACATCAAAATGTGTTCACATCAGAGGTCACACCGGAAAACACATCTACATGTCCAACGGGCCACACACACTTGTCCCCCTTCTCTAGTCCCTGAACCTCTCCTGCGGTGACCCCAGACCACTGCCCATCACCAGCTTTTCTCCCTTCACCATCGAAGGCCACCTTCACGGGCACACAACCCAAGCCGTCAGGCAGGTCCGCACACTCAGAAGGTTCTGCTCTCTGTTTAATGCTCTATTGTCCCTGTCTGGAAAGTCTTAATAAGTTTTAAAGAAGGAGCCCTGCATTTTCACTCTGCACTGGACCCTGTAAATTAAATAGCTTATTTAAATCCCAACAGCACCTCTGGCAGATGAAAAATTCACCAGAAGTGCCCTGTGTTTGCTGGGGGTCGCGTCCCAAAAAACGAAACCGACGGAAGACATGCTATGTAGCCTTAATTCTTTTTAATTCCCACACAAGGCTGAGTTGTCTATAATTACAAATGCAGCCACGTATTCAGATTCTTCCAAGCCAAGGAAGAAAGTGAGTTCTGGGAAGCCAGAGAAGGAACCTAGTCCTTCAGGTCTTTAATAATAGTAGTTTACTGAACACTTAGGAACACGCCAGGCACCGTTTGAAGTGCTTTGCCTGGGAGATCTTAATTAATCATCCCAGAAGCCGAAGTGGGAGGTGCTATGATCAATGCCAGTTAACAGACTGGGAAACAGAGGCTCAGAGAGGTGAGGGGTCATGCCCAAGTCCAAGAGCTGATCCACGGTGGAGCAGGGATTTGAACTCGGGCCATCTGAGCAAGTTCTTGACCACCGTTCCATGGTGCCTTTGGTGGCCGTCTCTATCCAGAGACATCTCATCCTCCTGGACCTCCCTGAATTGACAGCAAACTTCCTCCTTCCACCTCTGGTGGCTCCTGGCATGGAGAAAGCCTCCCTAAATATTTGCTGATTGAATGGGACATGAAAAATGGAAACCGTCTGGTCACGTGCCGTGGTCGGCAATGTCTCTCTTCCCCATCCTTTGGCAGGGGAAGCTGGAGGCTACCGATTGCTCAGAGCCCAACACATCTCACGGTAGAATCTGAGATCCATGCTGCCTGCCCCACCCCGTCTCTGTGTCCCAGATCCCACAGTCCTCAGATTCCAGTGGCCACCAGAACTAGGGTGTGGGAAGGGAAGCACCCAGAGTGCAAAATTTGAGAGGAACTCGTGCGCTTGGCCACGCCAGGGCAGAGTCAGCCCCTGAGGGTGAGTGCCTCTTTAAATTTTGCACCCTAGGTGCCTTGCTCGCCTCCCTGTTATTTAAGAAAGAAGTTTTTAAAGTAATCTAATGTGTCAAACATTTAATTCTCCAGTTGTTTTGCTATTGTGAGTAAGCAGTGCTGGATTTCCTTGAACATTTATCTTTTCTGGACATCTCTGGTCATTTCCTTAGGATGAATGTCTAGAGCCAGCACTGCTGGTTGAAATAGTAAAAGCCTTCGTAAGCTTTTTTTTTTTTTTGCTGTACGCGGACCTCTCACTGTTGTGGCCTCTCCCGTTGCGGACCACAGGCTCTGGACGCGCAGGCTCAGCGGCCATGGCTCACGGGCCCAGCCACTCCGCGGCATGTGGGATCTTCCCGGACCGGGGCACGAACCCGTGTCCCCTGCATCGGCAGGCGGACTCTGAACCACTGCGCCACCAGGGAAGCCCCGTAAGCTTTTTTGATACATACTATTAAAGGACTACATTTTAGGACTTGTCTACCATGAAACAGAATGTCCGTGTGTCTGCACCCTTGGACAACACTAAGTACATACTTCAAAAACAGAAACAAACAAAAAACTTGCAAATTTGATAAGTTAACAATTCTATCTCACTTTGACTTGCTTTTCTTTCTTTTGGTGTGGTTTTGAGTGAGGCTGGACCTTTTCTTCCTTACGTATTCTATTTTTTCTATTTCTTTTTAAATAGGTTATTTATATCCTTTGCTTATTTTGTGTGAGGACATATATCTTTAACTCATAGGAGACATATATACGTACTCACTTTGTATGAAAGATATTAACTCTTTGTCGACGATGTTACAAATGTTTTTCCCACTTTGATATTTTCCTTTGAATTTTATTCATGGTGTCCCTCCAAATCCTTGAAAAATCCTGAGTCTTAGGAGTGTCTTTGTTTTTGATGATCCCCTTGGAACATACCTGAGTTTATGCTAAGACATGAGATGGTTCGGGATGGGGGCTGGTCACCAGAAAACCAAGTGTGTGATTAGAGGGGTGGGGTGGCCTCCAGACAGGGGGAGGGGCTGGAGGTGGAGTTCAATCACGTGGGCAGTGCTTCAACCAATCACATCTGTGTAGTGAAACCCCAATAAAAACTCAGTTCACCAGAGCTCAGAGGAGCTTCCTGGCTGGTGAACACATCAGTATACCAGGAGGTGATGTGATGTGTCCTGATTCCATGGGGAGAAGACACAGGAGCCGTGTCCAGGACCCTCCTAGCCTCCACCCTATGTGTCTCTTCATTTGGGCGGTCCTGAATTACATCCTTTGTAATAAAGCTGTCATTGTCATATAGCATTTTCCTGAGTTCTGTGAGCCATTCTAGCAAATGATCAAATCTGATGGGGCTGTGATCACATCCAAATTTGTAGCCAGCCATTCAGAAGTGCAGGTGGCCTGGAGAACCCCCAAAACTTGCATCTGGCATTGAGGTGAGGGCAGTCTTGGTGGGAACAATGCTCTTTTTCATTTGTAGCGTCTGTGCTAACTCCAGTGGAAAGCATCAGAATTGTAGTGCTATGTGTCCGGTTGGTGTCAGAACACTGACACCACCCAAGTTCCCACTCCTCCTGGTCTAGAATCTCCGTTCCTTCCAAGTGTCTGGGTTCCTACCACATGTCGGGCTGAACATCTTCCCCCCCAACTCATACATTCCTCCAGTTTCCGCCAAGATATCACCACTTCCAGGAAGTACTCCCTAACCAGCTCAGCTCTCCCCACCTGTCCTCACCCTACTGTCCATAGTGTATCCAGCTCACCCCATGGCAGCACTTCCTGCCTGCAGGCCAAGAGCACACCCAAGGCCGAGCAGATGAGCGCCCACATCCTCCCTTGGAGGGCATGGCCTATCTAAAAACAAAGATGAAGACACAAGTAACTGGAGCTAATGTGTTTATCACATATGCCCTGTGCCAGCCACTTGACATTCGTGATGTCACTGAAACGTCCCTTCACTTCCAGGGGTGGTCCTAGTATTATATCCATGATCAGATGGGGAAGTGCAGGCTCAGAGAGGGCATGCCTCTTGCCCTGGTCACACAGCAGCAGCCGTTGGACCCAGGAGTCAAGACAGAGCCAGTACCCACAGCCTCCATGCTTCCCCAACCATCCTTTGAAATGTTCTGCTGTGTTTAGCACCAAGTACAGACCCTACCAGTCGAAGTGGCTGTGCAGACTTACAATAGTCTGTGACGTAGAAATGGGTGGCTTCCGTCCAGGAGCCATTGCCCGCCAGGGAGGTGGCCCGAACTCGCACACTGTAATTCCCGGGTGGCAGACCACGCAGCCTGCAGCCCCGCTCCAGAGCAAAATGCCTGCGGGAGACGCAGAGGTGCAGCTCCTAGAAGACAAGGATCCCACTCAGAAATGACACGGACGGAGTTAGGCACAAACACTGCAACGGGCAAGCGACTTTGAGACTCGAGGAATTACGGAACCTTAGCTCTATGGATAAGGCACAGACAGAGAGGTTATCATTGATACACGATAACAGTCAATCTTCCTAAACCACAGCCAAGCCTGTGGCTCAGATCATGTCATTTAATTCTTATGACCACCTCATGCTTAGCCTCATGTTAGAAACAGGAAAACTGAGGCTTGGGGTGGAGGTCTGGCAAACGTCTGCTGTAAAGGGCCAGAGAGCAAATATTTTTGGCTTCAAGGGGGCCAGACGGTCACCGTCACCGACTCAACCCGGCCATCATAGCTGAAAAGCAGGCAGAGATGGATCCTGAATCCTGAATCTATAACATCCATAAACAACTGAACGTGCTGTGTGCCCATAAAACACGGTGGACGCTGAAAGCTGAACTGCATAGAAATGCACACACGTCAAGAGATGCTATTCTCCTTTGGATTCTTTTCAACCATTTGAAGACGTGGAAGTGACTCTTAGCTCACGAGCTGCACAAAAACAGGTTTTACATAAATAGCTTGCCCTCCCCTGATTGGGGAGCTGAAATGATTTGTCCCAGATCTCATAGCTGGTAAGTGGCAAGGAAGCCCTTGAACCCAGAACTGTCTGTCTCCAAACCTCTCCTTGAAACCACCATGGGGTATTTTCACCAGGACTCCAGGAGGTCAGGAAAACAGGGACCCAGATCACCTAAATCACCTAAGAACCAACCGGTTACATGGGCTTAAGGACAAATTTTAAAACACCTTCCTTGCCTTTTGATTTATTTTACCACCATTAAAAGAGTTGGGATCTACTTAAATGTCTGGCAAGAAGAGAGGAGATAAGTAAAGCATACATGCCCCAGCAATAAACATGTAAAAAGAAAGAAACCCAGAGCTTATTAGGAAAGGCGTGAGGCTTACTGGGAAATACGACCACGAAACCTGCAAACGTGGGCCAAATTTTGAAAACTTTCCAAAACAGCTCCAGGCTAATAGTGCATGCAGAGAACTGGACTGGAAAATTTCAGGAAGGAGTGGAGAGAGAGAGAGAAACATAAAAACTCCCCTGCTTATCATGTGACAATAACAGCAAGAAAACAGATCGGGCTGGCGGCAGGGGTGGGGAAGTCTAGTCCAAAGGTTCTTCCAAGTAAAATGAGTCACCAAGTGGAAAGGGACAAATAAGCAAATATAGAAACGAAAGGTAGCTGCTATCCGGGATAAAGGGGAAATACATCCTACAGTGCTGGCCATGTACCTCGAGGGGTGGGGATGGAGAAAGGAGCATGTTGGAAGGAACTAGAGGCAGCTCTCTCCATAGACACCAAAAAAGCAAAACAAAAAAGAAGCAAATCTGATGAAGAGTGACAAAGCCAATTACAGAAGTTTGTGCAAACAAGAGAAAAAAAAAAAACAGCTAAAACTGCAAAAACGTACTGAAGCAAAGGATATAAGGGCACAAAAACTGAAAATCGATGCTCTTTCCAGGATGGGGGTGGTCCCTGGTACCAGGATCCCCCAAGGTGGGAAGGGAAGTGGTGAGGGGAAAAATGACTCTAATGCAAGGTTCAAGGAGGGGCAGAATCAAAAACAATGCAGCTAGAGGTGATTTTGGCTGTTAAACTATCAGATAAGGGGGGGAAATGACCTCCCACCAAATGCTGGAGAGAATTTTGTATAACTAGCAAAATCATATCCCAACAGCACAAACGGTATAAAAATAGTATTTTTTATATTACTTTTTACTTTACCAAAGCGATGCTAGACAATTATGGAAAATGGAGATAATCGCCCAGTTTTGCTTATAAGTTTTTTTTTTCTTTTAACGTATTGTAACCTCTCACTCCTGATTTTCCCTCTATCCCCCTGTTCCCCTAAAGAGCAAATAGGGCTCGTCTGTCTAGGATCAGGGTCCATGCAGGTGCCAGGGCTATGCAGGGCAGAGGTTATGGTGGAGATTGGTGGTGAGAATTCCTACTGGCAACACCTGGGCTCCAGGAACGAGAGAGGCAGGCCAGTGAAGGCGGCTGCGAGAAGTTAGGGTTGGGTCCAATGCCAGTAGGGTAACAACTGTCCCAGTTTACCCAGATTATCTCGGGATGCAGGACTTCAATGCTCAAACCTGGGAAATTCCAGGCAAATGGGGATGAGTTGGCCTCAGCAGCAGAGACCTGTCTCCATGGAGACAGAAGGCAGATTAGTGATTGCCAGGGGCTGGAGGAGGAGGGAGCAGGGAAGATTGGGGGTTGATGGCTAAGGAGGTGGGCTTTCTTTGCTGGGTGACGAAAATATTCTGAAATTGTGGTGATGGTTGCACAACGGTGACTGTATTAAAAATCATTGAATTGTACGTGTTAAATGGGTATATTTTATGGTACGTGAAGGTACCTCAATTAAGCTGTTATTTTAAAACCCTCATGCCTGAGCCAGTCAGCACACAGCACCGTCATGGTCATACGATTGGGTGTCACGTGACCTCAGCATGGCTGGAAATGCCGGGACACAGACTCTCTCTCCCTCTAGGCTTGGCACTGAGAGGATATGAAGATTGGAACCACTAAAATCACAGGACGATCAGGAGCTGCTGGGATCACGGCAAGGACTCCTTGAGGTGCAACAGATCCAAAGGAATTCTGGATCCAGCTGTGCCTGATCTCCTTCGACTGTTCAGTTATGGGAGCTAATAAGCTTCCCTTTTGTCATAAGCTACTTTGGATGGGGTGGGGGGGTGTTTCTTGGCTGCTGGTGGAAGATGAAGAATAACAGCTTGGAAGATCTGAAATCCAGAGCCTGTCATCTCAACCTCTACATTATACTGGACAACGGTCACCCCAACATCATTGTAAAGGGCTGTACATCCACGAGTTTTATGGATATACCATCCTCTATGTAGCCATTCTCCAATGGACAGTATCTAGTGGCTTGTACTTTTTGCTAGTGGTGAAAATCTTATGCAGAAAGCTTTACCACCACCCCAAATTTGAATTATTTCCTTAGAACAGGGATTGGGATAAGATATTAAATCAACTCTGCAATAACGGCTCCCTATGAATCATGCCTCTCTTTATACACCCCTGAGGGATCCCCTCCTATACTGATGCTGGGCTTGGCCACTGGACTCACGCTGGTGCACAGTTTTCCTTGTTTCTTTTGACAACGCTCTGCAGGACATATAAAAACAGGCCGAGGGTCAGATTTGGTCCACAGATGACAGTTTGCAGATTTCAGTTCTAAATCATCATCAAAGCTGAATATTTGGACATCAAGAGATGTGGTCCCAGGAAGGATCAACAGAGAGAGGTCCATCTGTCCTCTCTGGCTTGCGGAAGCCAAGCTCTGCCCACCTGGTTACAGGATGACTCTCCCTCAAAGTTCCAAGAAGTCGGACAGTTTTGCTACAATTTCTGTTAGGGGTTGGCAAACTAGGGCCCGCAGGCTGAATCCGGTCCACTGCTTGATTTTGTAAATAAAGTTTTATTAGCACACAACTACTCCCATTCATTGTTGTATTGTCTGTGTCTGCTTTGGAGCTCTAACAGCAGAGTTGAGCAGTTGATCCAAGACTGTATGGTTCCCAAAGCTGAAAGTATTAACTCCCTGGCCCTTTATAGAAAACGACCTCTGATCCACCTAATCACCCTTAATTACCGACGTCAGGCACCAGAGCCCAAGGATCTGGGTTTGAGTGTTGGGTGTATGACCTTGAGAAAGTCTCTTCAGCTCCCCAAATTTCCATTCTCTCAGCCGTAAATGGAGACACTAGCAGATTTTCCCTTAGAGGGTCATTGTGAGGTATAAATGGATCATTGCAAAGGGCTCAACTGATGGCAGGGTACACCCTCCGGGTCAAACTCAGGTAGGTAACTTGACATCTGCCTGAAGTCACCCAGTAAAAGGGAGAAATATCCTTAATCAGGTCCACGCCCCAGCAGTGCCTCTCTTGACAGGTGTAGACCCCAAGCCCTTTCTGGGGATAGAGACCTGCCCCACAGTGGTTACAGGCTTAAGAGTAGGGACCAGCGAATCCCAGCCTGCTTGCTGCCTGTTTTTGCAAATAAAGTTTTATTGGCACACAACCATACCCCTTCATTTACATATTGTCTACACGGCAGCTTACACAATGCAAAGGCAGAGGTGAGTATTTGCATCAGACACCATCTCACCACAAAGCCAAACGTGTTTCCTATCTGGCCCTTTACAGAAAAGAATTGCCGACCCCTGGATTAGAACATCAGAGAGTCTTGGGTTTGAATCCTGACTCTATTCTTATAAACCTTGGATGCCTCATGTTTAAATTCTGGATGCTTCAGTCAGTACCAAGCTCATCTGGGTTATTCTGAGGATGTACTGCACTTCATTGGTCCCGAGAGACATATTATTTTCACATTTTGACATTTCTGACCCATCTCCCTGGAAAGTCACATATCAAGGCTTTGAGTCCTCACGACAAAGCACCTAATGAGAGACGCACTAGAGCCAGAATTTAAGAAGAAGAAGGAGGTACATCCCCAGGCGTCAAGGATCTTACCTCTTCGCCGTATCGTCGGTAACTCACTTCGTACAGCACGATCAGACCGTTGGGTTCCTTGGGCTCCTGCCACATCAAGTGAACGACGTTGTTCTCGAAGATTTCGTGGGTCACGGGGCCAACAATATCATCTGCCTTGGCTGTAAGGGGCAGTGGTTAGAGGCAGGGACCCGATCCCTGGATCAAATCCCACCTCCACCACTTAGCAGCTGAGTGACCTTAAACTGGGTACGTAACTTTCTTGTGTGCCATTTCCCATATTGGAGAATGGACATATAGAGCTCGTCTCATGGGATTCTCTACATATTTATGTCTGTCTGTCTATCAATCGATTGATCTATGTCACATCCTGTTGAAATGGAGCAGGGGCCCTATGGTCTGTGTCCCCCATGTCCTCCGCCTGCCTTTCGTCTCTGGAAAAACTGTAGCCAAAGAATAAGTTTAATCAGAGAAGGGAGAAAATGCAGAAACAAAGGAAAACAGTCAAAGGAGACCAAATAATAATAATTTAGTCATTAAGCAAAGTCAGGGACCTTGAGTTCCTTCTCAAGGGCTATAGATAATATTCTGAGCCCTATCCTGTGAGCTGTCTTACAGATACTGAAACCCTCGCCAGGTGGACACGTTAACTACATGATGACCAGACTGTACCCATGACATAAGCCGCCACAATTCCAAGAATTGGCCTCAAAGTAATGGAAACAAACCAACCCTGGAACTAAAGACTAACCATACTTAAAACAATCAAGATGACGCTGGTCAGACCACTGATGACCAATTTCAAGATGACTGTCAGAGCTGCCTGTGCTGTTTCTGCGTGTAGCCCCCTCCTTCCGTCTAGAAAAGCTCTTGCCTACTGACTGTCGTTGGGAGGGAGTTGGCCTTTGGACAAGTGTCCGCCCTCCCCTCACCCCCCAGTTGCCACCATCCAAAATAAAGCAAATTTTCCTTTCCACCCACCTTGCCCCTTTATTGGCTTTTGAGCAGGAAGCAGCCGGACCCCACTTTCAGTTACACTGTTGGTTCTGTTTCTCTGGAGAACCCTAATACACTGTATAAGTATTCCTTAATTTTACTTTCTTTTTCTTACGGCTTGTGTGTACTTTCTAAAGTTTATATAATGGTTATGATGACTCATATAATTACAAAATAATATAGGTTAACATGGATGGACCTTGAGGGCATTATGTTAAGGGAAAAAAGCCAGACAGAAAGACTCATAGTGTGTGATCTAACTTATATGTGGATGATAAAAAAGCTGAACTCACAGAAACAGAGAGTAGAATGGTGGTTCCCAGGGGCGGGGGGGGGGGGGGCGGTGAGGGAAATGGGGAGATGTTGGTCAAAGGGTACAAACTTCCATTGATAAGCTGAATAAGTTCTGAGGATCTAATGTACAGCATGGTGGTTATAGTTAACAATATTCTGTTGTATACTTGAAAGCTGCTAAGAGAGTAGATCTTAAATGTTCTCACCACAGAAAAGAAATGGTACTTATGTGCCCTGACGGAGATGTTAGCTAACGCTACTGCGAGAATGCTTTTGCAATATGTAAGTGCATCAAACCGACACATTGTACACCTTAAATTTACACAATGTTATACATCAATTACATCTCAATAAAGCTGGGGGAAAATGAAAAATGATTGAGGCGAATAAGTTAAAATCACGTATACGCTGCCTAGAGGGCGGAAGGCTTTTCCTTGGTCAGCCTGGGGCTCTTGGCCCCACGATGCGAGCTGACCCACCTTCGGGCATGGTCCTGGCACTGACATAGGCAGCCACGCTGCACCTCTCCTCGGGGGAATCCTGGTTGCAAGCCTGCAGCTCAATGCGATAGCCAGTAAAGTGACGCAGGCCAGAGATGACCAGAGACTCCTTGTTCACCACTTTCTCGAATGGTCTGTGCTCCTCTGAGCTCGTAGGTGCGCTGGTTGAGGACGTATTGGGGAATCCCGGAATGGTGGGCACGGCCGCTGTCACATTCCCCACATCACCAAGGGCCCTGCGTTTCCTCGACGGCCTGTCACGACAGTAGGACACACTCGGTCAGGCAATCACCATCTTTTAAAAAACGTTGCCGGAGAATAAAAGGCTTAAAACCAAAGACTGCGGGTGCAGTGAGATTCCAGGGGGAGTGTGGATTACAATGTTAATTTCCAGGAATTACAACCCAGAGCAGTTTTCAGGATGCCCTCATAGGCATCATGTCGGGCAGGTGCACCCCAAGAGGGAAGTAGGGGGGGAAAGGGCTCCAGGACCATCCGTAGGAGACACACCAATATTCCCCTCAACATGCTTGATTTCAGATTCTCATTTTGCAGGTTAATAGCCCAGCCAGGGTCAGTGTTAAAAATAGGATGCCGAAAGCGTGTAAGAGTCTAGCTTTTCAGGAAGCCCTGCAAACGGTCCAAGCTGCTTGACAACATCACCAGTTTCATCAGGAGAAATGCTTCTGGTCCTATGACCCTTTAGGACACCTGCATACTCTAAGTGATTATACTTCAGTTCTTGGGAAAAGAATCTTATCACTCAGGTTGCTAACGGTAACTCAAAAAATGTCTGCGATTGGCACATTTTCCCCCTTAAAAAGATAGATGAAGAAAAATGTTAATAGCCTAAAAAATATATAAATCCAAAAGAACGGTATCAAGAAAGTTTGAATTTACTCATTATTCTGCTGGCCACTGTGTCCTTTGGGCAATTTTTTTATTATGTGTGGGTATGATGGGGACCAAGCTAGTTTTATAATCCATTTTGCTCACTTGTATTAGAAGCATTCTCAGATATTTCCCTGAAAACATAATGTTTGAAGTAGGACAGAATTTACATTTTTTCTTTTTCAATGTAAACGTTTTCCCTCCTCGTTATGAAAGTACCACGTGCTCATTGCAGAAAACCTGGAAAACTGTAGAATATTCCATTTCATACGTGAGCCATAATTTACTTAGTCATCTTCTTATTTTTTAATGTAAGCATATTCTTAATTTTTTGTTATTATAAATATTAATTTGATCAGCATCTGATTGTCTTATTAGTTCCTAGAAGTAGATTCTGAGAAGAGCAATCAGTAGGTTATGCCTCTTTACACGTATGGCTAAACTTCTATCCTCCAGACCCTTTGTACTGACTGTGGTCTCACCAGTAACGCATGAAACTACACATCAGGATAATCTCAGCAACGTTGAGGGTTAAAAGGAGTTTTTGTTTTGTTTTGATTTTTCTTTTTCAGATTTTCAACCTCAGGAAAGAAGTTTTTTAAGCATTACTCTACTGCTTTATTTGCACCTCTGTGTCCTGCTGAATGTAAAGTCTTCTGTCCTTCATTGATTCTTTTGTGTTTCACTAAGGATTTGTCCACCCTTTGCCCATCCTTTCTATGAAGTTCTAGGGCCTTCCTCATTCCTATTCCTGAGCTGTTCATTCACAAAGGACATTAATCCTTTATCGATTCACCCTGGTTTGCTGTGTGCCAGTGAGTTTTCTTGAAATGATTTGAAAGAATCTTTCACATTTATCTACGTAAGTTTATATCTCAGCAATTTAAATAATTTTTTTTCCTTTACAGCTAATTTTAGATGGGATTACTAAGGTTTTAGGGCAATCATGAAAGGGACCTTTCCCCTGATTTATGTTTTAATTGTTGCTAGTATATCTACTGCATTTTTGTTTCTTTCTATTGTACCTACTTTCCCAAACTCTCATTCTAAGAGTCTCAGGGTTGATTTTCTTAGGTTTTCAAGGAACATACTTGAAAAAGGGTCAGCAAACTTTTCCCATACGTGCTAGATAGTAAATATTTAGGGTTTTGCGGGACATGTGATTTTTGTCACAACTATTCAACTTCCAATGGCTTTCAAGCCATGGCAGCTTGAAAACAGCCATTGACACAATGTAGACAAATGGGCGTGGCTACATTCCGATAAAACTCATTGACAAAACCAGGTAGTCTGCTTACCCTTGCACTAGAATACCTGAAAATATCAATGACTTTATTTCCCACAATCCATTCCTTACAATTCTAATTTCTGTATCACTGCATTGGCTAGATACCCAGAGAAATGTTCCTTAGTAATGACGAGATTGGCTTCCTTCCAAAGCTAACAGGAATAGTTTTAAGAAAGATGTTAGCTCAGCTGTTGGTTTCATCTAGGTAATATTTATCTTGTTGCAGAAGTTTTCTATTCCTAGTTTTATAAAAGGCCTCTCCCCCTCCCTTTCTCTAAATTAATAATTTTTAATAAATGTTATTGAATGAGATTATTGTGATTTTCCTCACTGCACCCCTTAATGAATTAGATTCTATTAGCAGAATGCCTGATCTTGAACCATCCTTGCATTGTGAGATAAATGATATTGCCAGCACAGTGTTTTATTTAGGACATGTGGATCTAAAATCCCATATTAGCTGGTTCTGGGTTTTCTTTCAACATAGCATCTTTGTCAGGTTCTGCTAAGGGGTTCTATGTTAGTTTTATCAAATGAACTGAGAAGATTTTCCATAGATTTCTATGCTCTGGAAAAGTTTCTGTATTACAGAAAATAGTTGCTCTTTGAGAATGTGAAAGAACTCAACTAGAAAACTCTCCAAGCCTGAGGTCTTGTTTTTTTTTTTTGAAGAAATTAATTGACACTTTTTTTTAAAGTCTTTTCCCAAGGTTATTAGGATATCTTTCTGCTGCTTCTTGCATTAGCTTGGACAAGTTAAAATTTCTCAACTCTCTGAAAGTTTCAAATCTAATAGCTCATGATTATCCATAGACTGCAACATAGTACAATCTTTGTCAGACTTCAGTTTTACATCACCTTCTTCTAGTTATTTGTGGGTATCTCCCTTTGATTACATTTACCACAAGTTAAGCTATATTGATTTTCCCCTCCCTTCCTAATACATTATATCTTACATTTTAAAGCTTTTTCTTAATTTACCATTTAAGTCTACTAATTTGCAACAAAGTCCAGCTTCGGCAATATTCTACAAGTGAAGGTATGTGACGTTCACGTCTCCGTTATTTTCCAAACGGTTTTTAATGAAACTTTCCATTTCGACTTTCACCCAACAGAAGTCTAAGTGATCCACTTTTAATCACCAGGAAGTAGAGTTTTCTGTTCAATCTTTTGAAGTTTACCTTTAGTTTTTATTGCGCTGTAGTCAGAAATCAAACCCTACTTCGGGAGTACTCACTAAGATTTTCTTTGTGGTCTTTTTGTGTGAAAAGACCAATGACATTCTTGAATGGAAACCGAAGTATTAAACCAAAGATGCACGCATATTAGCAAGGTTCAGAACATTTCTGTGCAAGCACAGATGGGCCTTCCAAATAGGACAGAGACACTGGGGCCTCGTGAATAACCACTGAGAAGTTGGTATCTGAACGAAGGGAAACGTAAATGGCCTCAAACAGTCTAAATATGCATACATCAGAAGGATTATACCCAAAAAGACCACGTGGTCATGAAAGACACCCCCATGGCAAAGCATCAGCTGACTTCTCTCTCTCCCTACATACACAGCACTTTATTATCCCACAGTCTCACAGTAGACCAGTGGTTCCCAACCAGGAGTGACTCTGCTCATGGTCCTACCACCAAGGGGACATTTGGCCTGTCTGGAGACAGCTTTGGTCGTCACTATTTGGGGTATGGCGTGACACTGGCTTCAAAGCGGTAGAGACCAAGGATACAGCGCATGATTCTACAATACACAGGGCAGTCCCCACAACTGAGAACGATCTGGCCCCTAATGTCAAAAGGTCTGACATTGATAAGCTCTCGTCTGGATCAAGGCCTCAAATTTCTAGACCTTTCTTTACTACAGATTATATTCCTAACGACCACTAGAGGGCAGATCGGGACCGCACACGGCCTAAAAATAAATAAATAAACCCTCTGCTGGAAGAATAAAGTCCCTCCGCATGGCCCCTACCCTGCCTTTCCAGTCTCTCCTGTTCTTCCCAAGAGTCCAGGATTCTTTCCACCGACTTGCCTTTCCCCAAGTTCCCTCTGCCTGTACTCTCCTCCAGGACACGCCCCCTGCTTAATTCTTTTTTTCTTTTCTTTTTTTTTTTTTTAATATTGAAGCATAGTTGATTCTTTAAGACACACGTCAAAGGCGAGCATCCTTGACTATCCTCAGTGGAATTGAGGGACTCGGCACACCTGTGCTCACTCACACCTGTCATCCCGCACTTGTCACCCCCAATAAAAATGTTCCGCTCCCGGATCAGCCTTCCCCACTACCTGCCGCTAAGTGGTTTCGACTCTGGGCGCCGGGCACAGTTCTGCAGCTAGATAAATTAATCTGTAGTTAGTAAATGCGTGGAGGAAAAATGGGCGGCACCTAGGAGGTGCCCGGAAAGTACGCCCTCGATTCCATGTTTTAGTAAGAGTGTGTTAGTTAGGATTTTTCCCCCCACATTCACGCCCAGATCCCATTTCAGGGTGAAGGCACTTAACGTGTGAATTTGTGAAGCGCCTGGTCGCGGCAGAGCAGAGCGGTGCATGCGTCAAACCACAGAAGCCCCCTGGGGTCTCAAAGGGGCACAACATGCTTCCTGACCCGTTGGCCCACTGGCCCCGCGCTGTGCAGCCACCACGGGCCACGCCTACGTCCCACAGGTGAGTCGTACCTAGTGTCCTCGGCAACAGGGCCAGAAGAGGATTTTCTGTGAAAACAAAACCAGCCGCTTTGAGGACAGCCCTGGACCATGGACCACTTGTTCCCATCACTTGAACCACACCTTCCCCAGCAGATGCGGAGAACACAGCCAGGGGCTGGGGGGCAGGGGGGAAGCAGAGAAAACACCCCGCAGAGACCTGGTCATCTGGGGTTCCCATGGGATGGCAAACTTAACACCACTTTTAAACCTCACAATTGACTCAGCCATTATCTTAAAGTCTGGCAGTGTTTTAACAGGTAAAACAGTAACTACCTCCAGGCCTGGGCTGTGTCATTTAGTGGTCTTTTGGACTCAGGGTCAGATAAGAATGCAAGAAAGAGAAAAGAAGAAATGTTATATATTGATGGTTCTGGGGAAACCTCTCCCAGGAGCATTGCTGGGCCTTTGAAGAGACGCATTTTAGAATCTTGTTTTATCCTGATGTAAATGTGGGGGTGGGGGGGGGGGTGTTGATATACTTTGGAAATGGCCAATTGTATTGGACATTTCTGAGTAGCCTTCTGGTGAAGTCCATGGCGGGAGGGGGAGGTCAAGTGTGGAGAGGGAGGGGCAGCTGAAAGCCCTCAGCACACATTTGATTAAAAACCTGGGCAGGGCTTCCCTGGTGGCGCAGTGGTTGGGAGTCCGCCTGCCGATGCAGGGGACGCGGGTTCGTGCCCCGGTCCGGGAGGATCCCACGTGCCGCGGAGCGGCTGGGCCTGTGAGCCATGACTGCTGAGCCTGCGCGTCCGGAGCCTGTGCTCCGCGGCTGGAGAGCGGCCCGCGTACCACAAACAAACAAAAAACCCTGGGCAGAGTCATTCTTAAGCAAAAAACAAACAAAACCACGGGCTTTGGACCCCTAAAAAGGAGATGGCAAGTGCTTCAGTGGGTTACTGTAAAAATTCATGAACTCATAAGATGCAGTACTACTGCCATCTAGTGGGTGGAGGCCAGGGACGCTGCTCAACATCCTACAACGCACAGGACGGTCCCACCCCAGAGAATGGTCTGGCTCCAAATGTCAACAGCGCCAAGGTTGAGAATCCCCGTATCACTCGTATAATCCCACAATCCTAAAAAGCAGGAACTACTTTTCTCTCCACTCCTCAGATGAATAAACTGAGGAACCGAGAGAGGTAAACTAACCCGCGACCCACAGAAATTTGCATTCTACCTAAGGGTCTCTGCTTGCAGGAAAGGTAAAGAAGTATGAAAAAAACAGCATCATTTTTAAGGCAAGCCCTCTCTGTAGATCAGATGTACATCAGCAAGCAAGCCCCTTCGCTCACTAAAGGAAAAATATTTAAATAGGAGAAGCTCCGGAGTTTTTAAGAGGTCATGGAAAGTTCTGGAAGGGTAAGAAGGTGACATAGATTTTAAAAAGAGAATGCACTGAGCTTGAGACTCATCCACAAACCAAGCATGGGGCCAGACAGGCACTTCTCGGTCATCTAATCTAATAATTGAATCTATTGATTCTTGATTATTATCTATAATCATCTATTAGATAATAATCAATTGTTGGGAATCTAATGGAGATCGTTTCAGAACTCAGAATGAGGCCAGAGGCTGGGGTAAAGAGTTCATGAGACATCAGAAAGAAATGTCTTCAGGGACTTCCCTGGCAGTCCAGTGGTAAAGAATCCGCTTTACAATGCAGGGGACACGGGTTCGATCCCTAGTCAGGGAACTAAGATCCCACATGCCGTGGCACAACTAAGCCCGTGCGCCACAACTACTGAGCTCACGCGCCTCAACTAGAGATCCCGCTTGCCACAAACTACAGAGCCCACGTGCTCTGGACCCCGTGCACCATAACTGCAGAGCCCACACGCCCTGGAGCCTGCATGCTACAACTACAGAGAAGCCCACATGCCTCAACAAAGATCCCATGTGCTGCAACTAAGACCCAACGCAGCCAAAAATAAATGAAAGAAAGCAAAGGTTGAGTTTTTTAAAAACACCCCCCCACACCTTTTTTGGCGATTATTCACTCTTCCTGGTACGGTAGTTGTTGAAATCGCAAGATCTCTCCCTCCCTCCAGGGAAGTGGCTCAGCGTGGACTCTGCCCACTCTCTGCGTCTGCACTTCATCTTGTTCCCTAAATAAGGACCCCAGACCCCAAGCCAATGACAAATGCTGACCTGGGGATGAAAACGACATTGTGCAGGTAATCTTCGAATGTTTTCCTGAATGAGGACTCCTCCAACTCCTTGAGGATCTGAGAGTCGGTCTTCGGGCAGGAACAGCATTCACCGGCAGACTCTTCGTACTCACTCTGATTGTGCTTCTGGGACCCCTCAGACTCGAACGGTGGAGACCAGGTCCGGGAGGGCAGCTTCAACCCTGGAGAAAGCCAGAGCGGGGCTCAAGTTCCACCCCACTACACACATACATACACGCAGAGCAAAGGGGGCCTTCTCAGAGCTGCTGGGCACAGGCGACAGAGCTCGGGGCCAGGGTCTTTGTTCAAGGTCTACTGGGAAAAATAAGATCTCTCACTGGAGGGTCCTGACAACTGAGAAGGCACCTGTGGATGTGCAGCAGGAAAATGGCAGACACCACAACCCCATAGGGCTAGATGCTGAAGGTGACGAGGTACGTCCCTGCCATCACAGAACCTACATTCCAGGGGACGAGGTACGTGGGGGTGGGAGGAATACACAATAAACTAATAAATACATATGCCATGGGTCCGATGGTGGGGTGAAAGGACAGAGGGTGTCTGGGGGGGGGGGAATGTCTCTGAGAAAGTGACCACTAAGCAGTCCCCAAGGAAGTAAAAGAATGAGCCATGCACATATCTTGGTGTAAAGCAATTCAGACAGCAAAGAGTGAGTGCAAAGGCCCTGAGGTAGGAATTTCCTTGGCATGTCAGAAGACGCCAAGGACCCAGTGTAGCTGGAAGGGGATAAGGGAGAGAATGATGGGAGATGGCATTAGAAAAGGACTGGGGACCAAGTCACAGTTGAATGAATGAATCATCAATCAACCAGGTAACTATAAAGGGATAAGAGGACAGAGCAGAATTCCAATGGAATTCTAAGGGGTCAGACTTACAGACCCAGTGTTTATACTGAGCAACCAAACTTTGCAGCACAAATGAAAGAATCTACAATCCGTTCAGGAAAACGGAAGTCAGAGCAGAGCAGTGGTTCTCACCAGGGCAGGGGTGATTCAGCACTGCCCCCCACTCCCCTCTGCAGGACAACGGGCTTGGTCTGGTGACATTTTGGTGTTCACCAGGGATGCTGCTCAACATCTTACCTGACACAAGACAGCCCCCACCTCAAAGAATTATCTGGCCCGCAATGTCAACAGTGATGGATGAAAGACATGAAATTGGGGGAAGAACTTTTTCCAAGAAGCACAGAAAGAGAATTTTTTAAAAAGGGAAAAAAGAACAACTGCTCAAGGTCATGCTCTTAAAAATACCACACTGTTTTTGTAAGTACCACAGCTGGTGTGTCTTGACCCCTGAGGTCCAGTCCCGGAGATGCCCGCTGCCTGTCACTTCTGGTACAACCTGGAGGAGGTAGGTTACTCCTTAAGGGCAAAAAGCATGCCCCTGACCCTGGGTGCCTACTCGTGTCTATTGAGCAAGGGAAATTCCATCTCTTCCTCTCCCTTTCAATGGCTCTGCTAGACAATGAGTTCAAAGTATCTTCCTGTGAGTGGTGAGTACCCACTCGGAAGCTTTGCAAAATCCTTAAAAAATACTTCTTCTTAACGTTTATTAATAGACATGGAATCACCTGTGTGGGTTAGCTGTTAGAGGGGCTATTGATGGCATTATGGATTTAAAAAAAAAAAAAAAACCTTCAGATTTCCTTAGTAAAAGGCTGGGGTGGGGTCCTGATCTTTTTCTGGGGAGGAAGGGACTTTTGATCAGGCATGGACATAGCTCCTGACACCTGTCACCCCTTCTGCATGACACTTGGTGCCCCACGGATTTTCTGTGACTATATAGTGAGGTATCTAGGACAGTCAAATGCATAGAGACAAAGTAGAAAGGCGGGCACCAGGGGATGGGGGAGGGGGTGGGGAGTCAGTGTTTAATGGGGACAAAGTTTGCAGTTTGGGAAAACAAGAAAGTTCTGGAGATGGACACTGGGGACGGTTGCACAAGAGTGTGAATGTATTTAATGCCGCTGAACTGTATACTTAGAAGTAGTTCAAATGGTAAATTTTATGTTATATATATTCCACAATAAAAAGCCATATAGTTGATAAGACTGTACTGTATAAATGAAATAAACAATTCGATATCAGAGGAGAAGCTGAAAGTTCTCACCAAAGAAAGAGATAAATATGTCAGGTGATAGATGTATTAATTAACTCGATGGGAAGGATCCTTTCAAAATCTGTATGTATATAAAATCATCACAATTTACACTTTAAATATCTTGCCATTTACTTATCAAGTACACCTCAATAAAGCTGGGAAAAAAACCACTTGTGATACTAAAGGAAGCTACTACTGGGCACGGTTAGTAAATTCTCGATCTTGCGTGTGTTAGAAAGCTTATTAATTTGTGTGTGTATTTGGGTTTTTTAATTGTGGCAAAATGTACATGACAAAAAAGTTACCATCCTAATCATTTTTAAGTGCACAGCTCAGTGGCATTAAGGACATTCACATTATTGTGCAACCGTCCCCACTCTCCATTTCCAGAACTTTCTCATCTTCCCAAACTGAAACTCTGTCCCCATGAAACACTCACTCCCCAGCCCCTCCCCCAGCCCCTGGCACCCACCATCCGGCTTCCTGTCTCTGTGGATTTGACTCCTCTAGGGACCTCCTAAGAGTTGCATCATACGATATCCATCCTTGGTAAGTTTATTTTTTAATTACATAAACTTTGGCATCATTACAAATAAAACCATGTCAAATTGTCATATGGTAATGAGAGATTCAGACTTCCAGAATAAAAGTTGTTGCTCTAAAAAAGAAAGAAAGAAAGAGAAAAAGAAAACATGGCCTATCCTGATGCTGCTGGCAGTTCTAGCTGGCGGTTTCGGTTACTCACATGCAGGGCCGACAGCTGACAGCTGAGCCTATGACTTTGCTTGCTCTCAAGTTATATAAAGCATCCAAGGAGATAAATCACGTTTGCAACCCTCTGCTCAGGCGGGGGATGAGGTCACAGGCATACATATAGCACATGATCTTAGAGCTGGGACAGCGTCCAGAGATTATCTGGCCTCCCGCCCCTTCTCCCCAAAAGGAGGCAGCCAGTGACAAGCTCAGTGACTTGCCCAAAGCCCTACAGCAGGTCAGAGAAGACCTCAGGCTCCCGACCTCAGCCACGTCTCATCAGCGGCCCCAAGGTCTGAGGATACCAGTAACTCAAAACATCTAAAGAAAAATAAATACAGGCCAACCAATCAACAACAACAAGACAGCTAAGGGATAAATCAGGAGCTTGGGATGAACATACACACACTATTGTATATAAGATAGATAACCAACAAGGATCTACTGTATAGCGCACTGTACTCGGTATCCTGTGATAACCTATATGAGAAAAGAATCTGAAAAAGAATGAATCTAGGTATATGTATAACTTAATCCCTTTGCTGTACACCTGAAACTAACACAACATTGTAAATCAACTATACTCCAATCAAATTTTTAAAAAATAAAAATAAAAAAGAGTCTAGGGATTGGTGGAAAAATACTTTATATAGACTGAAACAAAACAAAACAACTAACGAAAAAACAAGACTTCTGTTTCTCCAGTTTGATGAGCTTTTTTAAAACCCACTTTTAAAATAATCTTAAACTAATTTATACACACTAGTTTGAGGCTTCAAATATTTTTCCCTTTTCCTGTAGATGGATGGAAGCCCATTAAGTAAATGAGATTAAAGACTGGAAAAAAATGTGTCATTAGTATAAATTTTGAATGGAAAGCCCAGGAGGGAAGAGATGACCACTCTTTGCTTTCTCTGGTCCTTACAACTTAAGGGTCTAAAATTAGGGGCGAAAATTCTTCCCTGACTTCGCCAATCACCATTCCACACATCGGCTGTGTTTCTAGCTTCGGAGAGAAGTCTTGCGTGGGTTAACACAGCTACACCCCTACCAGGGGAGGTGGATAAGGAAGGGAAGGAGGAGAAAATTCCAGAGGGAAATGATGCCAAGACATGGGGAGTGTCTGTTTTTGACAGGAGTCTTCAGAGCGTGTCCTCACGCTGTGATGTTTAGAAATGCGAACAGGCAGGCAGACCTCCTCCTCTTATTGTGTTTTTCTTACAAATCGAAAGTTTGCGGCAACCCTGCGTTGAACAAGTCTATTGGTGCCATTTTCCCAACAGCGTCTGCTCACTTCGTATGTCTGTGTCACGCTTTGGTAATTCTCACAATATTTCAAACTTCTTCATTTTTATTATATTTGTAATGGTGATCTGGGATCAGTGGTCTTGGATGTTACTATTGTAATTGGGCAATTTTTTTTTAGCAATAAAGTATTCTTTAATTAAGGTATGTGCATTGTTTGGGTTGTTATTTTTTTTAGTCTCGATTTCTTCTTTGTTAAATTTTTATTGAAATAGAGTTGATTTACAATGTTGTGTTAGTTTCAGGTGTACAGCAAACTGATTCAGTATTTTCTTTTCAGATTCTTTTCCATTATAGGTTATTACAAGATACTGAGTATAGTTCCCTGTGCTATACACTAGGTCCTTGTTGGTTACGTTACCTATTTTATATACAGCAGTATGTATATTTTTAATCATTTTTTAATTGGTGTATAATTGCTTTACAATGTTGTGTCAGCTTCTGCTGTACAATGAAGTGAATCAGCTCTATGTATATCTATATCCCCTCCCTCTTGGACCTCCCTCCCACCCTCCCCGCCATCCCACCCACCTAGGTCATCACAGGGCATGAGCTTCCTATGAGCTTCCTATCCTTCACAGCATGTTCCCACTAGCTATCTATTTTATGCATGGTAGTGTGTATATGTCAATCTTAATCTCCCAATTCGTCCCACTCTCCGCTTCCCCTCTGTGTCCGCATGTCTGCTCTCTACGTCTACATCTCTATTCCTGCCCTGCAAATAGTTCATCTGCATCATTTTTCTAGATTCCACATATAGGCCAGAAAGAGAAATACAGTAATATGTATATTTAAAGTATATTTTTTCTTAAACATAATGCTATCGCACACTTACAGTATAGTGTGGACATAACTTTTATAGGCACTGGAAACCAAAAAATTCACGTGACTCAATTTATTGCAATATTCACCTCCTTGCGGGAGTCTGGAACCGAACCCGCAGTATCTCTGAGGTCTGCCTGTATGTGTGTTTTCGTCAGAGATAAAATGGAGTGTGTGTACCCATGTGCACATGCTGGGAAGTGGAAGGGGAGAGATGCTTCCCCAAAAGGAGAACAAAGTGGATCAGATGTTATACACACTACTATGTATAAAATAGATAACAAGAACCTACTGTATAGCACAGGGAACTCTACTCAACATTTTGTAATAGCCTATAAGGGAAAAGAATCTGAAAAAGAATATATATGTATAACGGAATCACTGCATTATACACCTGAAACTAACACAACAGTTTAAATCAACTATACTTCAATTTAAAAAAAAAAATTGAAAAAAACCCGGCCCCTCCCCCGCCTCTGCCTGCACTCACCTTTGAGGCAATAATCTAATTCATACAGTTCACCGTCTTCCTCCTGTCTCTCCCAGAATACCAAGTAGTGTGTGATGTTGCCATTGGGGTCAGAGGGAGGCTTCCACTTCAGAATAATCTGAGACGAAGAATTAGACACCGAGATGGGATCCAGGGGGACAGAAGGATCTGCCAAGGAGAAAGGAGACAGGTCCACTGTGAGGAGGAGGAGGAGGGTGCAAGCCATCGGGTGGGCATGAGGGGGAGAACCCAAGTTCGAGAAATCATGAGGATGTTCTCTGCAGTGTTATTTAACATCAGAGAAAACTGGCAACATGTGGAATGCTTGCCCAGTGAAAGCATGGGTTACAAAATTACAATCCATGGGTACCACAGACTATGTAGATTTCATGTTCCACCATTTTTGCAACAAACATTTACGGCAGCAGTCCCCCACCTTTTTGACACCAGGGATCAGTTTCGTTGGAGACAATTTTTCCACGGACTAGAGACGGGGATGGTTTCGGGATGATTCAAGCACATTACATTTATTGCGCACTTTATTTCTATTATTATTACATTGTAATATATCATGAAATAATTATACAACTCACCAGAATGCAGAAACAGTGGGAGCCCTGAGCTTGTTCTCCTGCAACTAGATGGTCCCATCTGGGGGTGATGGGAGACAGTGACACCCGACGTGTGTTGCTTATGTCCAGTCTACTCTGTAAAATGCAGCTTAAGTGTCACTTGCCACTCACTGATAGAGTTTTGATAGGAGTCTGCAAGCAGTTGATTTCTTATGGTCTCTGTGCAGTCAGACCTCTCTGCTAATGATAATCTGTATTTGCAGCCACTCCCCAGCTCTAGCGTCACTGCCTCAGATCCACCTCAGATCATCAGGCATTAGATTCTCATAAGGAGCGTGCAACCCAGATCCCCGAGTGCACAGTTCAGAGTAGGGATCATGCTCCTATGAGAATCTAATGCCACCGCTGACCTGGCAGGAGGCGGAGCTCAGGTGGTAATGCGAGGGATGGGGAGCGGCTGTAAATACAGATGAAGCTTTGTTCGCTCGCCGCTCACCTGCTGCTGTGCGGCCTGGTTCCTAACAGGCGGCAGACTGGTACCAGTCTGTGGCCCAGAGGTCGGGGACCCCTGATTTACAGAGCTCCAACGACGTGCCAAGCTTTCTCTGTTCTGGGCACTGAAAAGGCGCTGGGGAAAAGGAGGATTGTGGGAATAGACAAAGCCACATCTTCTAGATAACATTAGCCCCAATTGAACCCAGTCCTGGGGCAAATTTCGGCAGTGGGATACCATTCAATCTTATCCCTGAGCTGGCAGCCCATCTAACATTCCCCCCAAAGGCACCACCTTTGGGCTCCACAAAAGCTTCCCCTCAAGAACAGAGGTGGCTGAGGGAGTCGGTGAGGGGTGGGAGTGGGGGGCTCAAGGCAGAGGACACAGTGTGTACAAAAGCCTGGAAGCTGGAAGTTTCCAGAAACTATAAGTCCTGCTGGAGGTATTGCTGGAGGATACAGGATGAGAGGGCGGTAGTCAATAAAGTTGGGGCTGGTTCATAAAGTTTGGACTCGATCCTACAGGACAGGATTTCTCAACTACTGACTTGCGGGGGCTAGATAATTCTTTGCCGGGGGGCGCTGTCCTGTGCATGTGATATGTTGAGCAGCACCCCAGGTCCCCAACCCCGCCTCCCCAGTCATGCCAACCAAAAATATCTCCAGGTATCACCAAATGTCTCCTATCCCAGTGGTTGGAGAGGGCTTATGCTTTATGAAAATACAACTAAATTGCTATGAAACACTCGTCAAAAAATGGAGATGGGGGAAAAGGCATAGTGATGAAACAAAAATGGCAAAATATTGATCATTGTTGAAGCTGAGAGATGGTTACAAGGTGGCGGTGGGGGGGATCTTTTTTTTTTTTTTCCCCTACTTTTGTAAATATTTGAAATTTTTCCATAATGGGAAGAAGAAATGTATGTTCCCTTCTGAGGTCTTGTTGCTACTGCCTCATCTTCTGAAATTATAACCTCAGTGCCCGGCTCTTTTAGAAGCCAATAACCATGCAAAAAAAAAAAAAGCATTTCATATGACATCACCAGGTCAGCCTGTTAAACGCAAGACGTCTGATTCACGCACAAATTCACATCCACAAGAAATGCTTACTAGTGGCATCTGTCTGGACATAGATGATGTCGCTCTTGGCCCCGTATGTGCGGCGTTCATCAGAAAAAGTGACCAAGGTCTTGACAAAGATGGCGTACTGGGTCCAGGGCTTGAGACCACGCATTAGCCACCCAGGGTGGTTCTGTGACTTGGGGTCGTTGGACCTCATAGGCGGGTCAATATCTACCACGGTCCAGCTGTTGGAGCCACATGCATCCTGCCCATCAAACTCCGTCACGTTCTGATAAGGGCTTTCAAGACGAAATAGGAAAAGTTGATTACCATTTCTCAACTATAGCTCTAAAGACCAAAGAGATGTGGCCGGGCGAAGTTACCTCCTATAGGCTTGCACCCTGTTCACCAACAATCTTCTACCACAAGGAAAAAAGACACAGGAATAGTCAAAGAGAAAGGGACCGCTTCCCTTATGCCTCAATTTCCCAACAACAATAATAACAGTGATCAGGATGATGATACTAACTACCAGAGTTATTGATAAGATTACACAAGAGGATGTGTGTTGACTTCGCCACACACAACCTGACACGTAGTAAATTTTGAGGGATGGGGACCTCCCTCGTGGTCCAGTGGTTAAGAATCCTCCTTCCAATGCAGAGGACACGGGTTCAATCCCTGGTTGGGGAACTAAGACCCCACATGCCGCGGGGCAACTAAGCCCACGCACTCTACAGGCTGTGGGCCACAACTAGGGAGCCTGGGCACCGCAACTAGAGAGACTCCCACGTGCCACAGCTAAGACCCTATGTAGGCAAATAAATAAATAAGTAAATAAATATTTAAAAAAATATGGAGGGATGGAACAATTATTCCTATTAACACAATCACCACTTCCATTGTCTTCCTTTAAAATTTCAGCACAGTCATATACTCAAAACGACTAGGTGTTATTGAAAGGCGACAGAGTTTCAGCATGAGATGATGAATAAACTGTGGAGAGCGATGGTGATGATGGTCACACGATGTCATGAATGTACTTAATGCCACTGAGCGGTACACTTAAATGTCATTAAGATGGTCAATTTCATGTATGTTTTACCACAATGCTTCAAATGTTGGAAAAAATACAAAATAGATAAAAAATAAACTTTAAGGCACCTACTAAGTAGACTAAGTGACTTTTTGTTGAGGATGTCTGGTGAGATGTACATATAAGAAGCAAAATGGAATACTGCCCAATCTGGACCTCCAAAAGAAACCTGCCTGCTTCAGTTTCTGGCTTTTGACAATAGGGAATGTTATTGACGTCATACACCATCAACTGGTGAGATCTATGATATTTATTCCACAAGTAAGGAGATAGAAAGGAACCTCAGAGGGGAGCCTCTGAGAACATATGCAACAAACACACCTCTTTATCCTTCTACTTACGCCTCTTTGTAGAAGAGCATGAATCCCAGGAGGTCTCGGAAGTCGGGGGGCCAATACGGCTCCCATTTCAGCAAGATCTTGTCATAAGATGTCCGAATGTAAGAAAATTTAAGTAATTCATTTTCACCTAGAAAGGTTAAAAAAAAAAAAACAAACCAGTATCAGAATTAAATAATTTATTTCAACCCAAAGCAGATGATCCCATATTTTCAAGAGTATCCACGAGAAGGAAGATGGCAACATGCTGTTCCTCTGAGAGGTCTTATTTCCACATGCCTCTCCTGTGTTCAGAGTCAAGAACAGGTCGTGCAAGTTGGCCCTGACCGCAAGTCAGGTACTTGGCCAGATGTGCTCAACCAAAGAACCACGGTCGGCACCAACAGAAGGACAAGTGGCTAATCGCTACTGGAAAAAGGGACTTTCAAGAATAGCATTTATTCTGACACAGTTCTGTCTTGTGTGTGAATTTTCATGCCCGACGTGTCAGAACACATAAGTCCAGTGCAAATGGACACATGCCAAGTGGGTTTAGGGAGCGTGCAGACCATCATACCTTGGAGTGTCAATTCCTTGGAAGGACAATGCCTTGGACAGAGTAATTCCCTCTGCCTAGATTGCAAGCCCTCCCTTAAGCTCTACCCCTTAAGTTCCAACCTTGCTCTCTCCCTCCCCTGAATTCTCACAGCTTCTGCCATAAGGAACCAACTTCACATGAGGGCATTACGGAAGCCTTGGCACCTCAATGCTTCAAGAGAAAACCTGTCAGAGGAGGGCAGTCAGCTGCCAGTCTCCAGCTGTAGCAACTGTAGAGCCTGCTGTAGCATTCGAGCCAAGGCCATATGTAAGATAAGTGACATTCATTCATTCATTCATTCAATGTTTATGTGGCATCTTCCAGTATCAGGCACTGTGTTTAATATTTGGCAAACAGATAACATGTATACATTCTTCCTCAGTATTTCAGAGAGCCTATCACACACATAGTTGTTTTAGCTCATTGGGGGGAAGCGACACTCCCCCGGGGGCCAGTGTGGTGGGGGAGGGGGAAGGCAGCCAAGTTATCTGGTCCGTGGAAGGACAAGGGCATCACCACTTACAGGACGCCTGGTCCCCATTGGTCTTCAGGGCAATGTCGTTTCTCTCCTGGCGCCCCTTGGTTCCTGAAACTTCCTCCATCTTGTGAATTTCTGACAAGCAGAGTTTGGGATTATAGTGGAAGAAGAGTTTCCCCTGAGTGATGGTGAGGTTGTGTTTGCTCCAGTCCCACAGCTGCCTTAGGTTCTGGTTGTCCAAGGCATAGAAAGAGTAGTTCCTATGGAAACACACACATGCCTAATCATTCATCAGCTTGTCGTCTCCAACTCCAAGATGGCGGGGCCATGGCTGGAGTTGATCTTGTTCAGTGCTCCGTCCCCAGTCCTAACCACTTGCTTGACACATACTCATTACATGTTGAAAGGAGGGTTAGATGGACAGGGGAAGTTGAGGAAGTCTTCAGGGCCTGGAAGGTATGTGAGATCAGTCTTGTGGGGGAGGAGGGTAAGACTGTGATGGATTGAGATATGGGTTTTGAAAAGGGGAAAGGCTGAAGACACAGAGGCACGTGAACTGGGCCCAGGGAAGAGCAAAGTAGCCTGTTCTGGCCAACAGATGACGGGCAAGACCAAAGAGATGCCATGGGCCAAACCCTCTAGTATACTGCATGCCAGACCGAGACCAAGAATACGTGATCTTCCTTGGTAGGCAGAGGGGGACCACTGAAGGTTTTATAACAACTCAGTAACCCAATTAGACCTGTGCCTTAGAACTAGGAGTGAGCCACCAGTACATAATGAATGGGAAAAGGGCAGCACCTAGATCTGTGTTATCCAACACTGAAACCACCAGCCACATCTGGCTATTAAGTACCTGAAATTTGGCCATTCTGAACTGTACCAGAAGTAAAAAACCACAGATTTCAATGACTTTGCATTAAAAAAAAAAAGGATATAAAAGATCTTCTTTATAATTTTTTGTATTGAGTCCATGTCAAAATAACAGCTTCAATGTAATGGGTTCAGTAAAATACATTATTAAAATTCATTTCACCTATGTCTTTTAAAGTGTTTTAAATGTGGCTACTAGAACATTTAAAGTCTCGTATGTGACCTGTATTATATTTCTGTTGGATGGCCCTGGTAGTTCTAGAACCAGCAAGAAAGTCATTGGAACGAGCCAAATGAAAGGTGTGAGCTTCGGCAAAAAGATAGTTTTATGGCGAAATAATATTCCACTGTATATATATATGTACACACACACACACACACACACACACACACATATACACCACATTTCCTTTATCCATGCAACCATCAGTGGACACTCAAGTTGTTTTCATGTCTTGGCAAAAAAACCTAAGTTTCTCTACAATAACTCACAAACTTCCTAATGAGCCCACAGATAGAGCAGCAGGCCCACATACCCGATTTCCAAGGTCTCCCCTCGAATCAGACGTAACTTCCGGAAGAAGGAAAGTGACACGAGGGCATATGATCGGCGGATTTTCAGATACCCTGAAATTTCTTCAATGAGTCCAAGGTTGGCCTCTAGCTCAGCTGCCAGGTTGTCTAAGGAAAGGAGAGAATGAATATCCAGTGGGCTTCTACCAAAATATTTTAACCTTTCCAGAATTCCCCATAGTGAAGGGTTAACCTACAGGCTGAAAATGATTTTCACGAGCCCTGCTCAACATACATCTACAAGGCAGAGTAGTTATGACAGAGATTGTCCTGCCTGCAAATCTGAATATATTTATTATAGTAAGATGCCAACCCTTGCTCCCTCCATCACCCTGCTTTGCTTGCCTTCATAGCATGAACCACTGCCTGGGTTTACATTATACGTTAATTTGTTTATTTGCGATATCCACCACGCACGGACTTTGCCTTGTTCACTGTGAGTATTCAATAAATGTTCGCTGAATAAATAAACAGAGAAATGCCTTTTTGCCTGTGACAGAATTTCTGGAGACATGGTCCCCAGACCTGCAAAAGAGGGCATGTTGCCTGCTTGTTAAAAATGCAAATTTCTGATGTCCCAACTCCCAGCTTTGAAAATCAGAATCTCGGGGTGGGGGGTGGTAAGGCCAGGACTGAGCTGTGAACTCCAGGTTTGGAAACAGATTCCCTGCATGAGTTTCTGGACTGTTTTCCTTCTGTGCTCGCAGGGAGAGTGGCTCCCAGCAGACAGCAACCCCTCCCCCTAGAGCACTCACTGCCCCCTCGAATGTTGATGATTAAGCTTCCGTTGATGATGGTGCAGCCTCGGAGCTCCTGGGCAGATGTCACTGAGTCAATGGTCTTCTCGCCTTCCAGGAGGTGGCACACCTTGGGACAGGGGCCCAGGCATGGAGTGCACATCAAGCTGCAGAAAGAGTGGAGAGAGAGAGAGGTCAGGGCACACAGGACCACACACACACACACGCACGCACACACAGCAGTGTATTGCACAGGATCCCAAGTGACCATAAGGCAGGATGCTTTACCCACAGAGCTGGTGACGTTTGGGACCAGAGAATTCTCTGTTGTGGGAGGCTGTCCAAACATGGTCCCCTGGGGGATGGAAGGGCAAATCACCCCCGGGTAAGAACAACTGCCTAAAGTGATAGGCTTGGGGTGTCTCTCCAGGGGGGCAGGTCCTACAGCATTACCTCAAGGTCAGGAGACTCATGTTTTTACTCCAAAATGATGGGGCTCCTGCCTTACCCCAAAGCGAGAGGATTCACACTGTACCCCATGGAGAAACACCTTCTACCCTGTGGAGACCAGACTCATGCCATTACATGGAACTGATGGGACTCCCGGCATTACCATGGTGACGGCAATGATGCAGAGCTGACGGGCCTTACGTAGGACTCATTTTGCCGCTATTCGAAAGTGGTTGAGCTGATACTGCTACCCCAGCTGGTGGAACTTAGGCTGCTGCTGCAAGGTGATGGGATGTTTGCTGTTCTGTGTGGGGTCTGACGTGACCAAACAACTATATAGGACGCGACTCCACAACCTACGGGCTATAGCACAACCTCACATTTGATAGTGGGTAACTGGAGGCAGACTTTGGCTTTGCCTTCCTGCAGCCTGATGTCCTCAAATTTATAGCCCCCAGGAGTCCTCTGGGAATCAGCCCTCCCCTACGCAGTGCCTCTGAGGTCAGTTCTTGGCTGGTACAGCCCTCCTAGGTCCAAGCAGGACACAGGACCCAGGGCAGCCTGAGCACAATCTTCCATCCCGCTGGGAATTCAGAGGTGGGCACACCCCCAAGCCAACCCAGTGAGGATTTTGCTAGAACTTTCTGGAAGGAAAAATTGTCTTCCTTCTGCAGTATCTAAGAGGGTATGGCTATGTTGCTAGCATGGAGCAAGGGACAAGGGAGAGGCTGCTGCCTGAGACCAAAACTAACAGAGACAGAAATAAAGCTTAGGATGGAAAGAAACTGATCGTATACATCCCTTGAGCTCCTGGATACAGCTGTACCTAAAGCGATTCCCTGAGCTTTTCGGTTACAGTCATCAGTAAACTCCTTTAATCTTGCTTGAGCCAGTTTGAATTGGGGTTCTGTCGTATGAAACCTCAAGATTCCCAACTGTTACGTTCTCAAGGTCTGTGTCCTCATCTGTGAAACGGAGGCAATCTTCACGGGGCAGGTAGTGATAAGGACTGAATGATATATACCACCTAAAGCACTCGGCACATAGAAACTAAAAATCGTTGGTCCATTGCTATGATGATCACTTTTTATTAGTGGTATCATTGTTGCTACTGTTGTAAATAACAACAGTAATTGTTGTTACCACACCCCTGCATATTCGATTCTTCAGAAAGATCTTGGTCACGGGTGACCACCTAGAGGGGTGGGATAGGGAGGGTGGGAGGGAGATGCAAGAGGGAGGAGATATGGGGATATATGTATATGTATAGCTGATTCACTTTGTTATACAGCAGAAACTAACACACCATTGTAAAGCAATTATATTCCAATAAAGATGTTAAAAAAAAAAAAGAAAGAAAATTGAAAGAACAGAAAAAAAAAAAAAAGAACACATCTGGTCTTTGTCCCAGGTCCTGGTGCAGAGCTTCAAAAGCACTTGGAATTTCCTGAGTTATAGGAACATCTTTGTTGTGCTAATGAGGTGACTTGTAGGGGCTGGTCACCAGAAAGACCAAATATGTGATTTGGAGGGTTGCATCAACCACTTGACCTCCAGAGAGAGAAGGGGGGCTGGAGATGGAGTTCAAACCCACGGCCAATGATTCAACCAATCACACCTATGTAGTAAAACCCAGAGGAAAACTCTGGACACCAGCTCAGTCCATTTTTCCGGGTGGTGAACACACAGCTATGCTGGAAGGGTGATATCTCTGATTCCATGAGGGGATAGGAGCCCTGCGTCTGGAACTCTCCCAGCCTCTGTACATCCACAATAATAAGGCTGTAATTGCAATTGTAAGCCTGACATGAAGCTTTCTGACTGCTGAGGCATCTGTTTCAAAAGACATCTGTCAGGCTTCCCTGGTGGCGCAGTGGTTGAGAGTCCGCCTGCCGATGCAGGGGACACGGGTTCGTGCCCTGGTCCGGGAAGATCCCACGTGCCGTGGAGCGGCTGGGTCCGTGAGCCATGGCCGCTGAGCCTGCGCGTCCGGAGCCTGTGCTCCGCAACGCGAGAGGCCACAACAGTGAGAGGCCCACATACCGCAAAAAAAAAAAAGACATCTGTCTTGAGTAAATGTAACACCAGGTCTATGACCCAGCCACTAGCAAAACAACCAGATAAGGAATTAGGCTGCCCCCACCCATGAAGGGGGCTCTTTCAGAAAGCCCTGGGGAACCTAGATAACTGACCACTTGACTGACCCTGCTTCCCCCTTCCTGTACCCTAATTCCTGCTCTTAAGCTTTAAATTCACCATAGAGTGAACCCATAAAACCCTAGACACCCCACCCTCATACCCTAATAAAAGCAGACCCCCCCCCAAGGATTCCTCTCTCTCTCTCCCTTCCTCCCTCCCACTCTTTTTCTCCCCTCTCTCCCTCTCCCCACCCCTGCTCCCCACGACTCTACTGTGTGGCTCTCCAGGACCTGTGAGTAACAAATCTTGTTCTTCGAGGGTCCCTGATGGTTTCTCACTGAAGTGCATCCTGGGATCATAATAGGAACCTCAGAGCTGCCCCAGCCATAAATAGGGGCCCCAATGGGAGAGTGTCTGTAGAGTTCGCTATGAGTGATGCATGCCCAGGTAAGCACTGCAAGCATCCCTAACCCAAGCTGCTACCATCAATAGGCTTGGACCAACAGAATAGTATAGACTTTTTTTTTTCAGCTCTGTGAGTTGTCCTAGCAAATTATTGAACCCAGGGGGTTTATGGGAGCCTCAAAATTTATAGCCAGCCAATCAGAAGTGTGGGTGACCTGGGGACCCCCAAATTGTGGCTGGCATGTGAAGTAAAGTGGGTCTGATGGAGAACCAAGGCTTTAACCTGTGGGTCTGATGCTAAGCCAGGTGGTTGAGGTTGAGCTCTATCGCAGTACACCCAGTTGGTGTCAGAGCAGCTGGGGTGGAAACAGAATAATGACCAAACGTTTGGGTTCTTTTGTTGGTTCTACAAATATTCACTGAGCATTTATCATGGGATAGATGATGCTCTAAGCCAAAGGCAAGCAAACTACAGCCCACAGGCCAACTCCAGCTGGCCACTGGTTGTGGTAAATAGAGCTATATTGGAACACACCCACAACCACTGGTTTGACTATCATCAATGGCTGCTATCACTCTATAAGGCCAGAGTAGAGTAGCTGCAACCATACAGACCTCAGAGCTGAAAATATTTACTATCTGGCCCTTTGCCAATGGCAGTTATAAACCACAGGTGCACAGAAGTGAAGAAACAACCTACTTTCCCTGTGGGAAATCCACACGTTCTTTCCAGCCCTTCCCACCAAGAAGTGGAGTCTGCCTTCTCATCCATGGAATCTGGGCTTGGCCATATGAATTGCTTTCCCAATGGGAGGTTAGCAAATGTGATACAGCAGTGGCTTAAGAAGTGCTTACCCAGTAAAGCATGCCCTTCCTGGCTACACACGGAGAGAGGTCCCAACTGCCCATGCAGGATATGAGAGGTTACCTTGTCCCATCTCATCAGAGCTCACCCAGCCCTCCAGTCAATGCACAGACTCCTTAGAAATCATACATGAGTGTTGTTTTAAGTCACTAAGTGCTGGGGTGGTTTGTTACACAGCATAAGCTAGCTGATACACTTGTGAAGCGTATGGTCTCGTTGGGGAAGATTAATCAATTGACAATTAAAATATCAGCTAGTGGTAAATAGCATGAAAAGAGTTAAAATGGAGTGTTGTGCCCAAGAGCAACCAGATGGCTAGTTCAGAAAGAAGGTCATACAGGGAAGGAGTCTCAAAAGAAGTGACGTTTAAGCCTGTGACCTGGATGACAAGGAGAAACCAGCCATGCGAAGATCAAGAGGCAGAGAATTCTCCACACCCTTAACATGCACCCCAAATATCTAATCCTCCTCATCTCACTAAAGAGCACCCCACCAGGTATCTGGGAATGACCATAGATGGTGACGCCTCTTAATGAACCCACATGGGTTCCCAGACGTCTGCTCTAATAATATCAAGAACTACTTCCCAGGGACTTCCCTGGTGGTCCAGTGGTTGGGACTCCACGCTCCCAGTGCAGGGGGTCTGAGTTTGATCCCTCGTCAAGGAACTAGATCCCGCATGATGCAACTAAAAGAGCCGCATGCCACAGCGAAGATCCCGTGTGCCGCAACTGAAGGATCCCGCATGCCACAACTAAGACCCAGTGCAGCCAAATAAGTAAATAAATAAATACATATTAAAAGAAAAAAAAAAGAACTAGTTCCCAGATAAGCCAAAAGAATGGAAGAAAACATATCTGGCCCTTTTTAATAACAAACCACATTAGAAAACACGACAGCACTGAAGTCTTTCACAAAATAAAATAAAAGCTTCAGAAGGAAAACAAAAATTTTTTTAACCTACAAAGTAAAATACTGCCATGATGGGTCATAATTAACATCCCTCACTATCCCCTCTTTCACTCAGTAAACGTCCCAAGCATCACAGGACAAGCCGTCAATTTCCTGGGGCTTCAATCCTGGGGTCACCGGCATCAGCAAAACATCAAAGGAAGCTGTTCTATTTTTCAGATCTTTGTTATGATCAAAAAAAAAAAAAAAAAAACTTTAAAGCCAACGTCTTTTAGTGGAAGATGTTAATATCCATGCTTTATCTCAAACGTGAAAAAAAAAAACAAATAAATCAAGAGGAATATGATAATTTTCCCAATCTTACTGATAAACTGGCCCCAAAGAAGAAAAAATAGCTCTGTCTGGCATGCAAAGGTGATTTATAGAAGCCTATTTTTGGTCAACAAAGCCACTTGATAGGTTTTATCAAAAATGAGTAAAACAAAACATACTGTACTTGCAGGTTTCACAAACACTCAAAGAGAGGCTCCTAGGAACCGGAATAAAGATTGTTTTCCTTCCCACCCTCCCCACTCAGGGAAATAAAATTTCCCACCAGAACCTGCTCGCTTGGCTCATTTTCAAGTCTGAAGAGGAAGGTTTTTTACGTATGCAGGTCAGCTCAAGGCCCTTAGACGTACGTCTGTTTCTGATTTGTTTTTGGGTTGTTTTGTGGGTTGGTTTGTTTTTTTCAGACCCTCAACATAAAAATCAGGAAACAGGTTTTTAAAACTCAGTTACAGCCCTGAGACACCAAAATAGCTCATCTGAGACGCTAACAGCATGAACAAAAAGTCTGAGATGTGGGTAGGAAATCTGACTCACCGTCGGGGAGAGAAAACCTTGCTTTTTCTCACCTAAATAGTAGGAAATGGTTTGATGGCATTGTCCTTCAAAAGACAACAAAGCCTTGAGAACAATCTAGAATTGAGTCCCTCTTCCTGGCACTCCAGGTTAATCTCAGGACACCACCCAGATCCAGCTTGGAGAAAACATTGAAAACATCTGAGTTCTGATCTTGATTGTGAGAATCAGGCAGCTACATCAGTGGGAACAATCGGACCATCTAAAGGGCTGTAGACAAAACCAAAACTTCTATTTTCTTTTTTTTTTTAAATTGTATTTATTTGTTGTTTCTGGCTGCGTTGGGTCTTTGTTGCCGCACACGGGCTTTTCTCTGGTTGCAGTGAGCGGGCGCTACTCTTCGTTGTGGTGCGCGGGCTTCTCTTTGCGGTGGCTTCTCTTGCTGCGGAGCACGGGCTCTAGGCACACGGGCTTCAGTAACTGTGGCACGCGGGCTTCAGTAATTGTGGCTCGCGGGCTCAGTAGTGGTGGCTCACGGGCTCTAGAGCGCAGGCTCAGTAGTTGTGGCGCACGGGCTTAGCTGCTCCGCGGCCTGTGGGATCTTCCCGGACCAGGGCTCGAACCCGTGTCCCCTGCATTGGCAGGCGGATTCTCAACCACTGTGCCACCAGGGAAGCCCAAGACTTCTATTTTCAATGCTAAGCATAGAAAGCTTTACATTTTCGGTATGCAAGATGCAGAAAATATTTACCCTCTGGCCCTTTGCAAGAGAAAGTTTGTTGACTCCTGTTCCAAAGGCCAGCACCAAAACCAGGAAGCAGGGATGGCATCCGAGAGACCCACGCGCGTCACTAATCACCAGCAGCTTCCTCACTCACAGTCAATTAACTCTAGTTTTCCACACAGTTTTAATAGGCAGCATCACCAACACCAACCCCATGCCCCTTCCCCTCTTTACCACCTGCCCCCAACCCCGGAACCCGTACCCAGGACTCACTTGCTGGAATTCATCGTGTACCCGGAGGGGCACTCAGGGATGCACTTGTTATTGTGAATGACATACTGGTGGCAGCCCTGCCTCCGAGAGTTCTTGCATTTGTTGTGCAGGTCCTGGCAGAAGCTGAAGTTCACACAGCGCCAGTCTTGGAAGTGGTAGTAGGGGGGCGGGCAGGTCTCCACGCACCTGCCATCCAGGTAGAAGTTGCGACAGGCCACACACTTGGTGGGGTCGTCAGGCTCAGAGCAGTTGCCCAAGCACTCACTGTGGCAACAGAGACCCTCAGCGGTGCAGCCGTGAGACTTACAGATGGTCGGACACACTGGAGAGAGAAAGAAAACAGCTGGTCAGTGGCTTTGCCCAATTCCTGTCTGCACAACAGCGAATCTGGATGAGGAAGTGCAAGCCAAACAAAATAATAACAGTAACAGCTCACTTCTGCAGCACTTGCTACGTACCAGGCACAACTATTAACTCATTTCAGCCCCCAAGCCAGTGACGTGCTTGTAGATGCTTAACAGCTTCTTCAGGGAGCGGGGCAGAGATGCTCTGCTTTATAGCGTTTGCCAATTTCCATGGTGTAAATACTCCCACTACGGTTCCTTTCAAGCTACCCCACCTAGAGTTACTGAACGTGGAGCCAGTAAGAGATACACAGTATCACAGCATTAAATAGCACATCTATGGTATAGATGCAATAGTAGCAAATAACCTCAAAGGCATAAATCGTAGGAAAATGTAGTGAGATGATTAGGAAGTGGTGAGTTTGGAGTATTTATTACCTTTGTTTTAAACATAATTTGTTTAATTGTAAGTTGATATCATTTAAATTTTAACAACAGCTTGTTGAAGAACCAGATTTCCTGAAAATTACACAATTGGCTTTAGCAAGCCAGCTCCAGCACGCAGCTGCAGGACTGGTGTAAATAGATATATCTGCGGCTTCTCTGGTGGCGCAGTGGTTTAGAATCCGCCTGCCAATGCAGGGGACACGGGTTTGAGCCCTGGTCCGGGAAGATTCCACATGCCGCGGAGTAACTAAGCCCGTGCGCCACAATTACTGAGCCCACATGCCTAGAGCCCGTGCTCCACAACAAGAGCAGCTGTGACAGTGAGAAGCCCGCACACCGCAATGAAGAGTAGCCCCGGCTCACCGCAACTAGAGAAAGCCCACGCACAGCAACGAAGACCCGATGCAGCCAAAAATAAATTAATTAATTAAAAAAAATTTTTTTAAGATAAGAACTCTTTAAAATAAATAAATAGATAATGATCTCCATTTTACAAATGGGGAAACTGAGGCACAAGGTGGTTAAGCAAATGGCCCAAAGGTCATTCATTGCTTCAACACACATTTGCTTGCACTGATCTAGATATTACAGCTGCTGCAGGAACATGGTGGCCACAGACCCTGCCTTTGGGACCACATGGTCCGATGGAGGAGACATATTCATTATTTAAAAGTATAACTGCATAAACAGCAGGCACCGTGCTGGAAGTAAGGAGGTGGCATTTCTGCTGTGACCTGCGGGAGATCATGAATGGGAAAGGAGGGGGCTCTGCGGATGGCAGGCAGAGGCTGTGCGTGGATTTTGCGGCTGGAGTTTCTTATTTGATGCAACCGAACATGTCCACTGAAGGCTGGACTCTTCCCTGGCTTCCTGCAGCAGCTTGGAACACATCCCCTCTCTCCCGATATCTCACTACTCATGACTTCCTGATTCCCCTTAATATGGGTCCCTCAGCATCTGACCTGGGCTTCCATGACCAGCCCTCCCTTTCCAGGCTGCCAGCAAATTTGTCCCTGGACCGATGGCTTCCCTGAGGCTGGAAAGACCTCGGCCACAGCAGAGCCTGTTCCCTGGATGCCTTCTTTGCTCACTCCGTGCACACCTTGGAACGTGGTTTGGAAGCTGGGGAGTGTTCTTCACTCCAAATCCTCAGGCCCTTTGATTGCTGCAATGAACATTCCGGCCCACGTGGACCCCACCAACCAGACCCAGGGAACTGACGAGGCTTCTGAAGCCATACTCCCCCATGAGCATCGCTGTTGGATGCAACTTTCTGTGATGATGGAAATGGTCTCCCTTGGCACTGTCCAACACGGTAGCCACTTCCCCGCGGCTGTGGAGTGTGGTTAGTGCAACAAGGAACCAATTACTTTTATAATTGCAGCAAAATAGGCGTAAAACTGACCATCTTAACCATTTTTAAGCGCACAGCTCGGTGGCATTAAGGACATTCACATTGTTGTGCAACCATCCCCACGGTCCATCTCCAGAACTTTCTCATCTTCCCAAACTGAAATTCTGTCCCCGTGAAACACTGACTCCCCAGCCCCTGGCCCCCACCATCTACTTCCTGTCTCTGTGGATTTGACTCTTCTAGGGACCTGCTATGAGTGGAATCAGATCGTGTTTGTCCTTTCGTGTCTGGCTTATTTCACTGAGCATCATGTCCTCAAGGTTCATCCATGTTGTAGCATGTGTCAGAAGTTCCTTCCTTTTTAACAAAGGCAGAATTCTTGTTGACAACATCACCAGTGGGTGCTTGACTATATCTTGATAAGGAGGAAAACATCTATACACAGTAAGATGAGCTAGCTTGAATAACTGTAGCTGCTTACATTTATACAATGAAAATCAATCATGTATGTCAAAAAGGGGAGAATCCGGGGCTTCCCTGGTGGCGCAGTGGTTGAGAGTCCGCCTGCCGATGCAGGGGACACGGGTTCGTGCCCCGGTCCGGGAAGATCCCACATGCCGTGGAGCGGCTGGGCCCGTGAGCCATGGCCGCTGAGCCTGCGCGTCCGGAGCCTGTGCTCCACAACGGGAGAGGCCACAACAGTGAGAGACCCGCGTACCGCCAAAAAAAAAAAAAAAAAAAAAAAAAAAAGGGGGGGGGGAGAATCCAAGCTTTGTATAGGTTCTTAGGCAAAATTTTCTGGAATTTTAATTCTCTCCAAGCTTGTTATGATCCAAAGGGGAAAAAAGAGTCATTGAATAAGAGATGTGGAATGTGCAAATCATGATTAACAAATAGAGCTGGTTTTGCCATAAAAAAAATAAAAGGTTCCTTCCTTTTTAAGGGTAGTACTATTTCATTGTGTGTATATACCACACTTTGTTTATCCATTCATCTGTCAATTGACTCTAGGGTTCCTTCGACCTTTTGCTCACTGTGAATCATGCTGCTGTGATAATGGGTGAACAAATATCTCTTCAAGACTCTACTTTCAGTTCTTTTATGTATATACCCAGAAGTGAATTGTTGAATCATGTGGTACTTTTATTTTTAATGTTTTTATTGAAGTATAGTTGATGTACAATGTTGTGTTAGTTCCAGGTGTACAGCACAGTGATTCAGTTTTATATATATATACTTCTATTCTTTTTCAGATACTTTTCCTTTTAGGTTATTACAAAATATTGACGTAAACCACAGCAATATCTTTTTGGATCCGTCTCCTAGAGTCATGAAACAAAAATAAACAAATGGGACCTAATTACACTTAAAAGCTTTTGCACAGCAAAGGAAACCATAAACAAAATGAACACACAACCTACAAAATGGGAGAAAATATTTGCAAAGAATGTGACTGACACATTGTTTGCACTGACACATTGTGACTGACAAGGGATTAATTTCCAAACTACTTTTAATTTTTTGAGGAACCACCTTACTACTTTGCACAGCGGCTGCACCATTTTACATTCCCACCAAGACTACACAGTAGAAGGTTCCAGCTTCTACTGAGGAACCAAACTTTTCATTGCATTTTAATTTTAAAATTTGGGGGGCTACTGGCTCTTGTATTGGACAGCAGAGTCTTAGCGAAAGAAACTCCTTGCCAAAGCCTACAGGTCTCATGTGGTCTAGTGCCTGCAGTCTCTCTGAGTCCTTCTCCCAAACCCAGGCAGTCGCCACTCCAGCATCCTTCCTGCCCCTCACACACCCAGGCTCAGCCCTACCACAGGACCTTTGCATCTGCTGCTCTGGCTGCAGCATCCTCCCCTTATCCTCCCATAACTAGCTCCTTCTCAACCTTCAGGTCTCAACCCCTTAGAAAGATCTTCCCTGACCTCCCCTCTGGAAGTCACTTCACAGAGGAGAGAAGACTTGCTCAGCTGAGATGCAGCATGAACCCGACATTCCTGGGTCTCAAGAAGGACACGGCCATCCACAGGGTCCACCCAGTCAGGGGGAGGAGTGACACGCATACAGCTCTCCACCCACAGGCATGCCACAAAGCTTTCTCTAAAGAATCCATGACAGCCTCAGTTTTCTTGTCTGTCAAATGGGGATGATAAACCCTTAACTCCTTCTCACGCTTAAAAGAGGGGATGCGGGTAAGGAACTGGATTCTTTGATAGACACAGTGTAGGCTGGATATCAGTTAGCTACTCTGGGCATTATTATTATTTCCATTGTCATTAATAATCTGTCTACGAGGACCCAAGGAACTCCATGGCAGGAAGCAATATAGAAAGCAGACAACTATTTAGGACCCACAAAGACTCCACCCTCTGGGAAAGCACATGTGCGAGCAGGAAAGGGCCTGTTTCCTGGGCTGGGGCTGCATCTGAGGGTCAGCCCTTAAGTTCAAAAGAGGTGTCAGCAAAGACCTCACAAAAACTTCCCAAACACATAAGCTTTCCGGCCTAGACAATGCTAAGAAAAACGATCCAACACTCACAAACAAGGCCAGAGGTTAACCACAGGGCTATTCAATCTTCCTCTGGAGCCCTGCCTAAGAGGCCCATCTGAGAACAACTTCATTCTCCAGCAAAGGAGCTGGCAACATTTTCCCATGGAGGGTCACAAAGCCTATGTTCGGGGCTTATGTTCGGTGTCACAACTAGTCCACTCTGCCGCTGTGGCGTGAAAACAGCCCAGAGAAGGCTTATGGGGACAAACGCATTGTGTCCAATAAAACTTTATTTACAAAAGCAAGCAATGGGCTGGATCATTTGCCAACCCAGGCAAATGATCAGAGGTAAGTTTCAATACAGTGAAACTTAACCTGTGATTGATTAGTTTTTTTTTTTTAATATTTATTTATTTATTTGGTTGTGCTGGGTCTTATTTGCCGCAGGCAGGCTCCTTAGTTGAAGCTCGAGGGCTCCTTAGTTGCAGCATGCGAACTCTTGCTGCGCCACGCACGTGGGATCTAGTTCCCTGACCAGGGATTGAACCTGGGCCCCCTGCCTTGGGAGCGTGGAGTCTTAACCACTGCACCACCAAGGAAGTCCCTGATTCACTATTTCTATTAGCACCTCAACTCCAGGAAGTCAGATGTCAACTTATAGATGGATATGTTGTAAATCATTTTTTATCCCATAGAAGAAATAACCTCCAAAAATGACAGGTTTATTGCCCCTGGGACATTAAGTGTCCCCATATCTAACTTTGCAATCCTAGTTCAGTGACTATACATGTTTTGGCTTTACCATCCAGCCGGTGCCCTCACTAAAGGGTTAAAAGTGTTGACAGGTGCTTTTTTTTTTCTTTGCATAAGAGTTGTGTATTTTAACTTTTGAAGACTATACTTTGATAATGATAAGTCTGCTCTGGGTGTCTCCCATTCCGTTTCCAAGTACTTTATCTTATTTAATAGAAATGCCACTGTGGGTGTCCCCCACCCAGGTTGAATTATGAAAACCACACATCTGGCAAGATGAAAATGGAGGAGGCGTCTGACTCTCCTCTCCCTGTGCACCTTGCCCTGCCCTTTTATAGACACCAAATGAGCCACAGCCACAGTCCCAGCAGCCCTGGCTCAGAGGGCCACCACACCCAGGCTGTTTCTGCCAGAGACGATGGCAGCCTTCTCAAGAAAATGCCCAGCAGTCCGGGAGCTATGGACCTTCCCAGGACAGGTACGTGATGTGTGTGTATGCAACGTCCACACGCCCAGACCTCCCTCCTCCAAACACACAAGTTCCTTGTTCATCCCTCTCCCATCCCCCACACCCCACCCAAGCTGCCGTGGGCTGCTGGCCTCAATTTCCTCCCAATTCTCCCCTAAAGTTTCCAAAAGCCCCTGGTCTCCAGTTCCACTAGCAGAAGCAGCCACTACCCTCAAGTGGCTTTTTCACTACACCCCGCTGAGAAGATTGAAAACTGAACTCTAAGCAGACCGGCAGAGCGGGAAGGAGGGAACAGAGTCAGCGTCCTCTGGTTGGACCCTCTGAAATAAGTGGAAGGTTCTTCACCAAATGATGCTTTCCCCAGAGAGAGATCTACAGAAATGCCAACTGGTTTAAGAGATGTGGTATAAAGCAAAGGAGACAGGTGCAATTTGACCTCAGTATTTCTACTGCTAGGAATTATCCTGCAGACAAGGACCATATGTGCACTTAGACACCTAGACAAGGATATTCTTTACCCTACAGGACATTCACCATTGGGGTTTATAACTGCAAAAGCCTGTAAACGATGTAAAAGTCCAAAGCAGGAGACCGTGTAAATAAATTAATGTGGATCAAGGAAGTAGAATAGTACGCAGCTGTGAAAATGGAAGTGGCTCTATGTATTTTGATGTTGGAGTCACTTCCAAGATAGCATTAAGGGGAAAAAAGTGTCGAAAGCACATAGCTTGTTCGTGGAAAAAGGAAAGAGATGTACATTGTGGGAATACAAAATGGACAGCTAGCGTGGGAGACAGTTTGGTCGTTTCTTATAACCTTAAACATATACTTCTGATCCTTACCACAGAACCTAGGGCTTTACCCGAGTGAAGCGAAGAACAAAACACTTATGCACACACAAAGACCTGTATTTGAATGTTTACAGTGGCTACATTTGTAATCACCCCAAACTGGAAACAAACTAAATATCCCTCAACTGGGGAAGGGATGAACATTGTATCTCCATGCCACAAACTCTAGGGAGCCGTCAAACTAGAATGAAGGGCCGATTTCCACAACACAGGGATGAATTTCAAACGCAGGGCATTGAGTGTAAGAAGCCCGTCTCCAAAGCTACACATTCTAGGATCCCATTTTATATGACATCCTGGAAAAAGCAAAACTCTAGGGACAGTGAACCCATTAGTGGTAACCAGGGGCTGGAACTGCAAATGACACACAGAAATTTGGAAGATGATGGAACGATTCCGTGTCTTGACTGTGGAAGTGGTTACATGACTATATAATCAGTGAAAACTCACAGAACATTACACCAAAACGGGTGAACTCTGCTGTACGGAAATTACACCTTAAAATGAGGGGGAAAGAAAAGGACAAATAGGACATATGTCCGTCTGGAAGGGACACAAGAAATGTGCCCCGTGACTGCCTGTGGGGAGGGGAATGTGGATGAAGTGGAGGGTGGGTGGCAACATCCTTGCATGTCAGCACAAGTTTTTTAATTTTTTCCTATGTATGTGTACGCCCTTCTATAACCGACCTCTATTCAAAAATACATTTTTAATATAACTGAATCACTTTGCTGTACACTTGAAACTAACACAACACTGTAAATAACTATACTTCAATAAAAATTTGAAAACTAAAAATACATTTTTAGAAACTCTGCTAGATGATTAAGAAATGTTTTTGATCCATTATACCATTCTACCCGCAAATATTCCTGTAGTGACTGTGTCAGAATAGCCACCAGGCATCAACGAGAGCTTTACAAAGTTTCTCTTAAGATCTTTTTTTGCCTTAGTACAAAATCAACAGTCAAAGCAACTAAACACCAAGTGTGCTCCGGGGTTGGAATCTGGACCAGGTAGAAATATTATTGATGATAGACAACACTGGGACAACAGATGAGATTTATATAACAGACTGTGGATTCAAATACTTTGTCGGTGTTAATGCCCTGTTTTTAAGCACCATACGGAGGTCGTGTAAGAGCATTTTCTTGTTCCTAGAAAATACCCCCGAAGAATTAAAGGCAAAGGAACATCAGATGCGCGCATCTGACTCTCCGATGATTCAGGGGGGAAAAAATTAATATGTTTATAATGTGTACATAAATATATCAGAGAGATAATAAAACAAATGGGGTAAAACTAGTGAATTTAGATACAATTCTTGCAAGTTTTCTGTCAACTTGCAAACTACATCAAAATTAAACGTTACCAATTTATAACCAAGCAAGGTTAAAAGCTGCAATACTGGGAGAAAACAAAGGCCCTGCGGTAAATAACATGCTTATAAAACTACAGCCACTTTTGGTTTCTTTGCCTTTTTAAGTTCAAATCAATTTGGTTTTTCTCAGTTAAGTAGATATATGGTAAAAACAAAACAAAAACTTTTTTTTAAAAACCCCTTTTAAATGTTTCCATAGCACGACATATGTTAATAACATCTTGCTACATTCCTTTCCAAAGCCCGTGGTTAAAAAAAAAAGATTATTCCAAAAATTACTGCTTTCCAGAAATTTCCAAACGGAACAGTTGCGTCATGGGCCTGCAGACACATTAACCACAGGGCCTCGTGGCTCTCCCTGAAAGTGTGAATATTATAAACTCCATAAAGTAATTTACTTTGTTTCCATCCTAAGCCTTTCTCTGCCGCGCCCGCCCCAGACCCTGACAGACGAGGTTCGAATCCCCGGAGCCCCGGGGCGCGGGCAGCACTTAGTCGGGAAATTCCTCCCCTTGGAATCTAGTTGATTTAATGGTGGGATTGGGCGGGGGGAGCGCTAGGTGAACTTTTGACGGCTGGGTGGTCAACAAACGCCCTTTCGGGTATGCGCTCCCTGAGAAGCGGCGACCGCAGGAGGTCGCGTCCTTGAAGCTAGGAAGCTCCCCCTTTCCTCCCCAGACAATGCCACCCCCGCGGGCGCGAGTAGATTCGCTTCCCAGATGCGTTTGGAATCGAGTGGCGGAGCTCTTCGGAGAAATACGGCGTATGCAGGCCAGAAAGGAGGCGGAGCCCCGACGGGGTGGGGGCCTCCCCGCTAAGGCAGCCTCAGGATTGGTTGGTTCCAGGCATCTATGTGTGTGTTCAGGAGGGGCGGACGCTGGGCAGGAGAAGCCCCGCCCCCGCGAGCTAGTGGCGGCCGCGAAGCACAAAGCCCGAGGCGCACTCCGCTCCTGGGAATCCAGGCCAGGCAGTGACGGCGGCCGCAGCACCGCCCTCGCGCTCAACCAATGGGCGGGCGAGCTGCCGGGGCGCTGGCCCCGCCCCCGGGCGCTCGGGGCTCCGCTCGTCCGACTGGCGCTCCGGCAGTGACCGCCGCCGGGCGGTCCGCGCTGGGGGCTCCGGGAGGGCCTCTCGAGGGTGCAGACCTTGAAGGGCGGGTCTGCAGAGGATGGAACTTTGGATAAAGTTAAAGAAAAGGTGAAACCGAGTGTGCGGGCCGCCTCAAGCAGCCACCGGGTGGCTTGGGCCGCGCGTGGAGCTGGGCTTGTGCCCGGGAGATCGGGTCACCGCGTGGCAGGCAGCGCCTGGGATGGCCGAGGGGGGGCCCTGGCCCCAGGCCTCACTCGAGAGGGGCCCAGAGAGGGGCAGCGGCTCGCCAGGGGTCGCACAGCACAGTCTCCCAAATTGGGGGTGAGGGGGGCGTGGCAAGGGGAGAGTCCCACTCTGTCGGACCCTACCCACAAGGTTTCGACCCCTCACTCGCCCGGAATACCAAGGACCATACTCATAAATTACATTCTTAATAAAACTTACAAGGTTTCTTTTCGGGGTGCCCTCCGGCCACTGTTCCCCCAGCGTTTGAAGATGTCCACCTATACTTGCAATTCCAGGAGACCGAAGCAGCAAATGGGCATTCACTAACGCCCCCCACCCCATTCCACGTGAATACACTTTAAAATGTGTATTCCGTTTGCAGAATACAACATTCAACCCATATCGGTTAATAAGCTTTTATTAACCCTATTATTCAAACAACCATCTCCATTACAGATGGAGAAACTTAAGCACAGAAGGCGGCTTTGCTAATGCCAGCTCAGCTAGCAAGCAGCAGGGCCAAACTGGAACCCAGCTCTCCCAGGGAGACTGGGACGGCGTGTGGCATCAGGGACTTGTGACACTGTGGGTTTCATTCAGTGTTTCCCACTCTGACCCACCTGGATTTGGCACCTTCCTGGCATTGGGATTCAGAAAGGGATGGTGACCTCGGCTCTACTCTCCCAGGATGCACAAAAGAGACAGACAGGTAGGGCCCATGAAGGGGAGGCTTATTACTGCGTCTGTCTTCTTACTGCATCCCAGTGCCAGGCACACACAGCAGGAGCACAGTGAAGCTCATGGGGGCGGGGGGAGTGGAGGGAATCAGGTGACTGGCTTTATCCCAGCAGGAGAGGGACAGTACATGCAAATGTGTGAATCATCAGGGCTGCCTTTTACTATAAACAGTTCAGAGTTGATGAAGGGCAAAGTACAGAGGAAAAGGTATGGGACATCAGGCCAGGCAGGACGGTTAGGGAGCCGAGGGGCTTGGACTTTGCATCACAGGAGGAGCCAAAGAAGGGCTTCAACCAGAAAAGGCACCACCAGATCCACATTTGGGGCCAATTTTCTGGCTCTCTGGTGGGTGGCTGAAGAAGGCAAAAGGGAACAGGGAGGAATAGGCTGGCTTCTGAAGCCATCGGGGAGGTGGAGTCATCAGGACTTATCACATGGATGACTCCCAAGTTTCCACCTTGGGCAGGTACACAAGACGAACTAAGAAGAAAAACTAGGTGCTCAAACTTGGACCATCTGAGTTTGAGGTGTGGAGTTCAGGATGTCAGGACTTCTGCAAATGATTGATTGTTTGCAGTTGCTAAGTCACACCTCAAACAACCCCAGCCTGCTCCTGAAAACCACTCTTGCTAAAGTGCCTGGGTCCTTGTTTGTTGTGGACATTTTAGAACTTCCCCCTCATTTATGTATGTAATACATACGCATTTTAGGCAATTAACTGTAGCAATGACTTCTTAAAAGTTGTTGAGTTTTAAGGGCTTCCGTGGTGGCACAGTGGTTGGGAATCTGCCTGCCAATACAGGGGACACGGGTTCGAGCCCTGGTCCGGGAAGATCCCACATGCCACAGAGCAACAAGCCCATGCACCACAACTACTGAGCCTGCACTCTAGAGCCCACGAGCCACAACTACTGAGCCCACATGCCACAACTACTGAAGCCCACGTGCCTAGAGCTCATGCTCTGCAACAAAGAGAAGCCACCACAATGAGAAGCCTGCACACCGCAACAAAGAGTAGACCCCGCTCACCGCAACTAGAGAAAGCCCACGCGCAGCAATGAAGACCCAATGCAGCCAATAATTAATTATTTTAAAAATTGCTAATTTTTTTTAAAAAGTTGTTAAGTTTTAGCCTACTTGTGTTTTCTACTTCTTGAGCCAATGTAACTTTTACAGGATTTAGAAATTAATGGCAAGAGAGCACAACTTATGAGATGTGGGCATAGCTGTTCTCAGGGGCAAATTCAGAGCCTTAATTTCTTGCAAAAGGAAATGATTAACCTAAATAAAATAAGCACTTAAACCAGTAAATGAAGTTATTTTAATAATATTCCCCCAATTATTTATTACCAGAGCTGGCTTTATAATTTTTTCATGGATTTTAAGTTACATTTCCATTTTCCTTCTTTATTTTATGTACTTGTTCTTCCCACATCCTTTTTTTTTCTTAGTTACACTATATATATAGTGTAACTCTCTATATACAGAGTCTTCCTGCTAAAACAGCACTGTCCAATAAACAGTCTGCATTGACAGAAAAGTTCTGTATCTGTGCTGTGCAGATAGTAGTCGCTAGCCACATGTAGACACTGGGTGTTGGAAATTGGCTAGTGTGACTGAGAAACTGAATTAATTTTCCTGTGGCTAATGGCTACCCTATTGCACATTGCAGCTCTAAAAGCTCCAGCCCTTGAACTTGTCAGTTCTGTTTTTTTTCTAATCAGTTAGTCCCTGCTAATTTATTATTTCCTTCTTCCTGTGTAGATTTGTTTCATTATTCGTTGTCTCATTTTTGTGATTTCTCTATATAATTATTTAAGTCTGCATTCACATCTCCCCAGTCTTCTAAAGCATCTATCCTTGCAGTGCTGAGATCCACCTTTGACCAAAGTTAAGAGTTGTGTTTTGTTTTTAATTATCACATGGCGGGAGTTTGTCTTGCATGCTTGTTTGGTTAAGCTTTTAAAAATTAATTTCCAGTTACGTGTACTTGCAGCCAGAGATTAGGCAGTTCAACGTCTGCTTTTTGGAATGCGTTGGGTTTCATTTTTTTTGTTTTTGTTTTTATTTGAGATTTAACAGATGATTAGTTTTTCTAAATATTCCAAGAGCACTTTAAAATGTGTATTGTTTGCAGAATACAAAGTTCAGCCCATATCTTTTACCACGATCTTATTAACGGTATTATTCAAACTCCTTGTTGCCTAATTGAGGTTTATCTACATAATCAAGGCTATGTTTGTGACTCCCCTGAGGTTTCTTTTTTTTTTTTAATTTATTTTTGGTTGCATTGGGTCTTCGTTGCTGTGTGCGGGCTTTCTCTAGTCGTGGCGGGCAAGGTCTATTCTTCATTGCGGTGCGCAGTCTTCTCATTGTGGTGGCTCCTCTTCATTGCGGTGCGTGGGCTTCTCATTGTGGTGGCTTCTCTCTGGTGGAGCACAGGCTCAGTAGTTGTGGCACGTGGGCTCAGTAGTTGTGGCGCACAGGCTTAGTTGCTCCACTGCACGTGGGATCTTCCCAGACCAGGGCTCGAACCTGTGTCCCCTGCATTGGCAGGCAGATTCTTAACCACTGCACCACCAGGGAAGTCCCTCCCCTGAGGTTTCTTAATTCTCCTTGTATTTCCTACAATTTGTTCTCTAAAGTTGGTTCTATGAATACTCTACCCTCATTAAAGACTGTCCCTTCACCAGTGGAAAACCTCTCTCCCCTTTCCTCCCGGATAATGCCTGCTGCCTTGAATTCTCTGCATATTTTCCTCGTTCATATTTGCCCACAGGTTTAAATTTTCCGTGTCATTTTTGGAATTAGGTATAACCATTTTCTTTTTTTCTTAATTGAAGTATAGTTGATTTACAATGTTGTGTTAATAGGTATAACCATATTCTAGTGGGGAGAGTTGAGAGAGAGAGAGAGAGAACCACAGCCTCCATGGGAACAAGGGAGTGGGAATGGGAAATGTCAGAGTCTGAAATCTGTCTCTGTGGAAGGTCTGCATTGCAAGAAGGGTTTCCCTGGGGACAATCTCAACCGTAAAAAGGTCCACTCACATGACTGATGGCTTCTCATAACAAGTACGCGGTGGTCTTGAATAGTGTACATGTCCACAGAAGCCAGTTTCCCTGAAGCTGCTACACCCACAGGCTGGCAGAGTTTAGGCACAGTGACAGGGAATGGAGAACATTTCCTCAACTCCTAAAGGACAAAAATAAACAGTAGAATGTACTGCCTCTCTGTGGAGACACCATGAGATGGAATCATCAGAATGAAAAAAACACCTATTTTAAATTCCATCGTGACCAAAAAGAGACAACGTTCGGCTTATTTCCTTATTGAGTTGGTTCCTAAAGCCAGTCTGGCTGCCTTCTTTTTCCATCTAGGAGAAATGAGAAGCTTGGTGTGGCGTGTCCATTCCAGGAGCCCCGTGGCTGTTCTTGGGACACTCCAGTGTGTACACTTCAGACACTGCTATTCTACTAGAAAAAGATGGAGTTCTCTGATGGGGGTGGGGGTACCCATTTGCTGCCCATGTTTATTTCGACTTAAGAAAAGAATGTGTTTGTCCCTTTGCCACTGGATCCTCAGACTTTTACTGGGTCTTTGGATCCACTTTGCAGCCCTCCATCTACCTGAGTAAACACCCCGTACACCTGGAACTTCCTGGCTCTGCTTCTATCTACGATGCCAAGCCCCAGCACACACTTGGGAGAAATGCATGAAGGAAATTAAAGCTGTGTGAATGCTTTCCCATCCGACTGAATGCAAGGTATCATCTAAGGAAGTTCTAAGAAAGATGGATAGCATTTCAACTCCCAAACCAAGTCACCTGATGGCGAGAAAGCTTACTGGTAAAAAACGCCTCTCTGGGCTTCCCTGGTGGCGCAGTGGTTGAGAGTCCGCCTGCCGATGCCGGGGACGCGGGTTCGTGCCCCGGTCCGGGAAGATCCCACGTGCCGCGGAGCGGCTGGGCCCGTGAGCCATGGCCGCTGAGCCCGCGCGTCCGGAGCCTGTGCTCCGCAACGGGAGAGGCCACAACAGTGAGAGGCCCGCGTACCGCAAAAAAAAAACAAAAAAAAACACGCCTCTTTTACATGCATACTACGATCATGGAGGAATTTTCTTTCCCCACTCGAATCCACAATAGCCACTCCCTCACTCTCCCGCCAGTATTTATTCACAGGTGGATGTCTTCTGCACCATGGAGGTGCCCCAGAAACCCTTTTGACCCCCTACAGACAGGTTCTCTGACTACTAACTTTTAGTTTCTTAATTAAAACGTTGACTAGGCAGCAAAACACACCCTGTTGCCAATCCCATCACCGTCTTCCTTCTCGGTCCCTCAATCAACAGCTCTGAGCTCCTACTGAGCGGCAGGGCACCACCCTGGGCGCTGAACACAAACTGGTGAATAGAACAGACACAGTTCCACCGCCTCCTGGGGAGACAGAAATCGGTGCACCAGCACAAGAACATTTTGTTACAAATCAAGAACATTTTGTTACAAATCATACTCCAAGCAAGTTCACAGTGGGGCTGTAACAGGCCTAACCTGTTCATTTCCTCAGATGGTTATTCTGTAAAAGCTAAAAGAGTTTCTTTCTTGCCTTGAACAGCCAGAGAGCCAAATGCCATCTACTGGCTGAACCCTCTGCCTTACCTTAGTCACGCCAGTTTTCCCCTCCATCTTTGCCATGTGATCAAGTTGATGGACAGACGGACAGTCAACCATGCTTCCCGGTCCCTCGGCCTCCAGGCCTGGGATGGGGAAGGTGTGATGGGCTCAGATCGTCCGAACGGGCTCTCTCGAGGCTCACCCGTCACACCTGGGATCCACAGCTTCAAATCACTCACGGGTGGAGCGCAAAGAATTATGAAGCCAGGCAGACCTGGGCTTGGAGTGGATGCAGCCATTTCCTCATCATATGACGCCACTTTTTGTGCCTTGGTTTCCCCATGTGGACACGGGGACAGTAATAGTACCTTGGGCTGTCCTGAGCATCAGATGGGATAATGCCTGAAATGTGCCTGACACAGCATCTGGCCCCTTGCAGGGTTTGCAAAGGTGTCATCAGCAGCAGCAACAATTTCAGACATCTCCTCTCTCAGTCTCCTCCATAACAGTGTCCAACATCCTATGGGGAAGTTTGCAGTACGTGGGCCTCTCACTGTTGTGGCCTCTCCCGTTGCGGAGCACAGGCTCCGGGCGCGCAGGCTCAGCGGCCACGGCTCACGGGCCCAGCCGCTCCGCGGCATGTGGGATCTTCCTGGACCGGGGCATGAACCCGTGTCCCCTGCATCGGCAGGCAGACCCTCAACCACTGCGCCACCATGGAAGCCCTAAATGACCAAATTGAAAGCGTGCCCCCAGAAACATTTGTTTCCTTCCCCTTGAGGTGTTCTTGGGGAAACTGTGTTCATCCTCACTTCTGCATGTCGCTCCACAAATCTGCCAGGTATGGGAGGAGGGACAGACTGAGACATGGTTTCGCGGGTGACCCTGGACTGACGGCTGATCCTGCAAATCCAGCTCGTGGCTGTGCTCCGTCCAATTCAACGAATGCAAATATATACCTGTTCTGTGCCAGGCATGGGAGGCAGCGAAGAATGGGCTGTCCCTGCCCTCCAGGACTCCCACGACTGAGCACAGAAAGGTCCCAGCTGGACACTTCCGTATGTCCGTCGGGACCTGAACCCACAGTCTCTGCACATTCCCATCAACCCAACACCGCCCTCTTCCTCAAAAGGAAATAGCCTAAAAGAAGTGCACAGGGGGACTTCTCTGGTGGCGCAGTGGTTGAGAATCCGCCTGCCAATGCAGGGGACAGGGGTTCAAGCCCTGGTCAGGGAAGATCCCACATGCCGCGGAGCAACTAAGCCCGTGCGCCACAGCTACTGAGCCTGCGCTCTAGACCTAGCGAGCCACAACTACTGAAGCCCATGTGCCACAACTACTGAGGCCCTTGCGCCTAGAGCCCGTGCTCAGCAACACGAGAAGCCACCGCAATGAGAAGCCCGCGCACCTCAACGAAGAGCAGCCCCCGCTCAGCACAACTAGAAGAAGCCCGCGCGCCGCAGCGAAGACCCAACGCAGCCAAAAATAAATAAATAAATACATGTTTTAAAAAAAGAAGCGCCCAGGGCTCTAAATAAAACACACTGCATGCTCTTTCCAAAGCCCAGCTATGCCATAAAATAACTGCACTTCCCAGTGATATCACAGTGGCCTCTGAAACCACTTGGAAGTTTCTAGAAGGGCTCTCCCACAGTAGCAGAACACTGGGACTGAAAGGGAAAACACAAGATGCCCAATTTTCCTCTCAGAAATCAAGATTTAATAGCCTCCTAAGGAAACCATAATTGGAGGGCCATGGGGTGCATTCCTCCCCAAGGCCTGTGATTATGGAACGCCAGGAAAGGTTGGGAATTTGGACTGAGAGCAACTCTGGGCTCAAACTAAAATGAGTCTGACCCAAAGCAAGACGTGTAACTAAGTCCCTTCACGCACACACACAGACACTGAAAGAGAGCTGGATGGGGCACAAAGAGATTGGAAAGAAATTCTCATGCAGAGAAACAAAGCTACAGTCAATTAAAATATGGGTCCGGGGTGGGGGACGGCCAAGATAAGGACTGACCCATTGGTGGCAGAGTCAGCCACCCCTCCCAGAGAAAGCCAGGAGGCAGATGCTAAGCTGAGGGAGGGTGGTCTCATGGAGGGATGTGAGACAGGTGGTCCTTACACCCCACTTGGTATTTTATTTAGGGTAGGGTGTGCCAGTGGTTAGAAACTAAGGCCAGAGATTATAAGATCCAAGGTGGGCTCTGCCATTCCCTGATTCTGGGCTCTTGGGTAAGTGTCTTAGCTTCTCCAAACCTTGTTTGCAACCTCAGGGCCTTTGCACATGCTGTTCTGACCACCTAGAATTCACTCTGCCCCCCACCCCACCCCATGCCGCCCATGGCAACTTCCCCTTCATCCTTCTGGTCTAAGCTCAAACCTTAGCCTCAGAGGGGCTCCCTCAACCTCTTTATCTAAAGGAGACCCCTCTCACCTCACCCCATCTTGTCACCCTGATGTAACTGCTTCCAGGATTTATTGCCACCTGAAATTATCTTGTCCATCTCTCTGTGAACATGTTTACTGCTGCCTGGCCCACTGGAACATGGGCTACAGGAGAGCAGACCCCTTGCATTTTTTAATTCACTGCCAGACCCCAGAGCCCAGCACAGATGGAGAGCTCCACAAACAGTAGCTGCTGCTTTTAATAATGTCCTCATGTGGGCTAAGGATCCTGCCAGCCCACGGTAAACACGGGGGCCGGTCACAGACCTGAAGGCTGACAAAACTGAGGCTTCCCTAGCGATGGGTTGGGCCACAGGGCAATGCCACCTCTCAGCTCCCTGTTACTATCTGAGAAGTGAATGACAGCCTTTTCTGCTCACCGTATCTATAGGGAAAACGGGGTTAGGTCCACAGCAGTCAAGCACATCGTCAGTGGCACATAATAAAACAAGAATCTAATTTTAAAAAAAGAGTAACAGTTCTACACACGTTAAATGGTTAAGAAATACACGATCACGGCAAGATATAAGACACTTGATCTTGAAAGAGCTTGAAGTTTGCTTGTACGGAAGTGGGTGTCGGAGGGTTGTAGCCTGTGAGTGACGGTGAAAAGATGGAGAGGGAGGGCTGTCTGAAATCGGATGCAAAGTCAGAACCTCAGATGCATATGGTGGCGGCTCGTAACCCACGAGGGGCACTGAGGGGGCTGGTGGGTGTTTGAGGGGCGTGCCTGCGTTTTGTGTCACCTGGGTGGAGTTTTCAGAGTTCAGCTCCCCTGGTGTTTCTCGGAGATGAGATCGCACAGAAGCAAACTCAAAAAACAAAATTTTGTTCTAATGTCTTTAATGGAGTATAATTGCTTTACAATGATGTGTTAGTTTCTGCTTTATAACAAAGTGAATCAGTTATACATATACATATGTCCTCATATCTCTTCCCTCTTGCATCTCCCTCCCTCCCACCCTCCCTATCCCACCCCTCCAGGCGGTCACAAAGCACCGAGCTGATCTCCCTGTGCTATGCGGCTGCTTCCCACTAGCTCTCTATTTTACGTTTGGTAGTGTATATATGTCCATGCCACTCTCTCACTTTGTCCCAGCTTACCCTTCCCCCTCCCCATATCCTCAAGTCCATTCTCTAGTAGGTCTGTGTTTTTATTCCTGTCTTGCCCCTAGGTTTTTCATGACCTTTATTTTTTTTTTTAAGATTCCATATATATGTGTTAGCATACGGTATTTGTTTTTCTCTTTCTGACTTACTTCACTCTGTATGACAGACTCTAGGTCCATCCACCTCACTACAAATAACTCAATTTTGTTTCTTTTTATGGCTGAGTAATATTCCATTGTATATATGTGCAACATCTTCTTTATCCATTCATCTGATGATGGACACTTAGGTTGCTTCCATCTCCGAGCTATTGTAAATAGAGCTGCAATGAACATTGTGGTACATGACTCTTTTTGAATTACGGTTTTCTCAGGGTATATGCCCAGTAGTGGGATGGCTGGGTCGTATGGTAGTTCTATTTTTAGTTTTTTAAGGAACCTCCATACTGTTCTCCATAGTGGCTGTATCAATTTACATTCCCACCAACAGTGCAAGAGGGTTCCCTTTTCTCCACGCCCTCTCCAGCATTTATTTTTTGTAGATTTTTTGATGGTGGCCATTCTGATCGGTGTGAGACGATATCTCATTGTAGTTTTGATTTGCATTTCTCTAATGATTAACGATGGCAAACTCAAATTTTGCATCGTGCTCAAATTGGTCCTGTATAGTGTTGGAATAAATTCAAGTCTTCAAATCGAGCCTTAGAGCAGGGCTGACCGTACAACCTTGCAAACAACACAGACCAGGTGGGAGCGTCCAGTGTAATGTCACCCACACTGGAGCCTGGATGCATGACCCACCTGAGGCCAGTGTGGGTCTCAGCACAAGCCTGACATCGCCGTCATAATTAAGGCTTCATTCCTCCAAGCACGCCTTGCAGGGAGCAGTGAATGTACAACACACCTCCCGCCCCTGGGCAGCCTGCAGAGGCTAGACATTTATTTGGAATCTCCAGCTTACGCTCTTAAGTGTGTGCACACGTGGAGATCGACTCTGCAGAAGTCATGTATCTGACTGCATAAAAGAGCTGTGTGGGTTTGAGGATCAAAATCACACGTGAATAACTCGCAGGTTAAAATCCAGAATGTTCTGCATCACCCCCATCTTTGAATACGAATTCACCTGCACCTTCCAGTGCCAGAGCAAGGTCTGGGATGCCGTCAGCATCCCCCGAACAAAAAATGCTGTACCTTTCAAGGAGAAGGATACGCAGCAGCTTCACCACTGATAATAACAAAGGGCTGGAAATGTCCATGGATTGTGGGTTGATTAAATACATCCCTAAGGACCGTGGTCACAGAAGAAAAAGTTTCTGACAACTTCCAGGAACTGCTGTTAACGGAGGAAGCCGAGCCACAGAGCAACAGGGAAAAAAGGGTATTTGTGTAAAAGGGGGGCAGGCAGATGTGTCTAACAGCCACACACGTGTACACATAAAATTCCACGGGGTGAACAAGAAATGTCTGGGGAGAGAGTGGGCGAGGAAAGGCCTTACTTACTTTTTCTTGTAAATCTCTTGAAAATGGGTTTGACCGTTGCATTTTTAAAATTAGGTTGAATGGAGGGAAGGGAAGGGGCAATATAGGGGTAGGGGATTAAGAGGTACAAAGTACTGTGTATAAACTAAGCTACAAGGATATATTGTACCACACGGGAAATATAGCCAATAGTTTATAATAACTATAAATGGAGTATGACCTTTAAAAATTGTGAATCACTGTACTGTACACCAGTAACTTATGGAATATTGTACATCAACTGTACTTCAATAAAATTCTAAGAAAGAAAAAAAATAGTGCATTAATATACTGAGGGGGGAGCTTCCCTGGTGGTGCAGTGGTTAAGAATCCGCCTGCCAATGCAGGGGACACGGGTTTGAGCCCTGGCCCGGGAAGATCCCACATGTCGCAGAGCAACTAAGCCCGTGCGCCACAACTACTGAGCCTGCGCTCTGGAGACCGTGAGCCACAACTACTGAAGCCCGCACGCCTACAGCCCGTGCTCTGCAACAAGAGAAGCCACCACCATGATAAGCCTGTACACCACAACAAAGAGTACCCCCACTCGCCACAACTAGAGAAAGCCTGCGCATAGCAACGAAGACCCAACGCAGCCAAAAATAAAAAATATTTTTTTTAATTAAAAAAAAAATACTGAGGGGTTTGGTGTTTTTGTTTGTTTGTTTTGGCGTTGCTTTATGTTTTGTGCTCCATGGTCCCCATCCAGAGACTTCAGTCAAACTGCCCTTGAAACAACCAGGTAATTCTAGAAAAATTGACCCCTTTGGGGTCAAGGTGTTGCTTTATTTAGCAAGAAGCTAAATTCCATTTTCAGGAGCTGATGCTGCCAGCCCTTCCATTCCAGGGAAGGATTTTATTCCACCCTCTGATTTTTCCAAAGCCAGCCTTTAAGAAGGATGTACATGCCAAGCTTCCTCGATGAGTGACCTGGGGCATCAGGACCAGGTCAGTTCCGGGTTTTATTATTAGCAACAAATTAAATTAACTAACGACAAAAGCAAAGCACACAACCCAGTGACCCTCTGAACCAAAACATGCACAAGCACATTTACACAGGGGCCAGAGTTATAAGCGGAGCAGCTGTGTCCTCTCCCACGGATGGAGAGCTATGGGGTGGGCAGTCATGGGGTAGGACGCTGTGCCCATCGACACAAACTGGACCAATCCACAGAGCTTACTGAGGGAGGTGGCCTGGGCAAGAGGCAGCAAACACACCTTCTGCCCAACAGGACTTTGGAGGGGATATTGGGTAATGGAGGCAGGGCAGGACGCCGCTACCACCCCTTCCTTTATCCTTGCCAGTTTCACACCTGGTAACTCCGGGGTACTTTCCCAAGTCACCAACTTGGACCAAGAAAGATCTCAGGCTGAGAATGCCATCTCTGTGGTCTTAGAGTACGGTTTCTCAACTGTTGACATCTGGGGCCAGAGCGTTCTCTGTGATGGGGTTTCCTGGCATCTAGTAGGTGTCCCCACCTACTAGATGCCAGGAAACGCCGCGTCGCCCCCAGGTGTCACAACCCCAGATGTCCCACAGATGCCAGAATCACCCTCGGGTGAGAACCACTGCCTTAGAGCGTCACCCGTGGCAAAGACAGAGGGTAATCGTAAAAGCAGATGGGGCTGAAATGTCCGCCTCGCCCTGACTTACAGCTTCAGAGGCTCCAGCACCCCTCCCCCAGGCCCCCCTGCAGGTCACTCTCCAGTTTCTGGTCATCCCCACACTCCACTTCTCGCAATGCCAGCTCAGCTCCCAACTTGCGCACATGCGCGGAAGCACCATCCACCTGTCGGAATTTTGCTGAGAGCCAGCCACGCGCCGGGCCATGGGTGTCCTGTGGCCACGGCCCTCATGATGGTTCCAGCCTAGCAGGCAGCGAGGCAGAGTTAGAGAGAAGTTCCTACCTGCTTCTGGGCCACCCCCTGCCAGCCTCCAGCAGCCCCAGTCCCTCAGTGACTTCCTGCAGCAGAGGGGGACCCCAGGCCAGCAGTGAGGGTCCTTTCTCGGCTCCATTTAAAATACGAGCCTTGGAACCAATGCTGAGGATTCCTCAAACCACTGTAGGGCACTGCAAGAACCCACCCTCGACGAAGTCTGCAAAGAATTATTATTAAAGACCCGTTTTCCTTTTGTTTCTCTCGCCGGGGAATACTCAGGCTAAATTCTCCTTTCTGGGTTTTTAATACCTGGAGACAAAGAGCGTCTCAGGACGATTTCAGAAGCCAAGGTTGCAAGTCATTTGCCCACCTTTGGAGTCAGATAATCTTTAGCCTGGGTGCGTGGGCTGCTAAAAGAACTCACGAAAGAAAAGGACACCATCCGCAACCCAACTCCAGCGGGGAAAGGCTCCTAACAGAAAAAGTTGAATAGAACCGCTCGATGCGAGAAGGAAGCAGACTCTTGGGGGTCCACGTTGGTTGGACATTTCCGAGCAATTTCAAGTGTCTTGTTTCATTCCATTCCCCAAGGTCATCTTGTAAAATGGGTTGGGTTTTCTCATTTCTCCCAGAGACGTGACTGAGGGCGCACACAGCCAGGGGGTAGAAAAGCAGGGCTTTATCCTGTACTTACTTGCATGTGGTGGAAAATCTGCTAGTTGCCCACAGCCTGGGCACACGTGTGCGAGATGTCAGTGCAGAGTTGGGTTTTCAAACCCAAGGAGCACCATTGACACGTGACTGGATAAACCCGGTGTGGTCCATCCATGCCATGGATTACTATTCAGCCTTAAAAAGGAGGGAGATTCTGACATCTGCTCCAACATGGATGAACCTTGAGGACATGAAACTCAGTGAAAGAAGCCAATCACGAAAGGACAAGTACTGTCTGATTCTACTTATACGAGGTCCCTAGAGGAGTCAGATCCATAAAGACATAAGGTAGGATGGCGTGTGCCAGGGGCCGGGGGAGGGGCTGGGGAGTCAGTGTTTCATGGGGACAGAGTTTCATTTTGGGGAGATGAGAAAGTTCTGGGGATGGATGGTGGGGATGTTTGCAAAACTGTGTAAATGGACTTAATGACAGTGAACTGTACACTTAAAAATGGTTAACATGATAAATTCCACATTATGTATATATTACCACGAAAAAGTGGGGAAAAAAAACAACTCAAGAAGCAATAATGGTAGCCAGCCCTATGCCAGGCATTGTAGTAGGAGACTCTGCATTCTCCCATTCACCACATCAGGTCCAAAATTATCCTCATTTTGTAAGTGAGGAACAGAAGGTTTGGTCATTTGCTCAAGGTCACACATCAAGGTCATGGTGGATGGAGCCAGGATTTGAACCAGGCAGTCTGGCTCCAGAGCTGTAAATTTTTAATATCCACACTGTACAGTCTTCAAACTCAGGCTTCCCGACTCTTCACATCCACCACTACCCCCTGCCTTCCAGTAAATTCCTTGCACTTGCTCGCATGAATCTCCAATAGCTGCCTTTTTTCCCATGACCATCTCGACAACACGTGAGAATTGTGACGATCACAGGACCCCCAGCCAGACCACACTTGCTCTTTCTCTAGTTTGACTGGCCTTGAGCTGGGCCCTGGTGACACACAGGGGGACCAGGGGCTCCCAGTCCAGTGGGGAGCAGGACAGAACTGATACCAAGTAGAGCTCAGAGCTCAGGCTCTGAGGTCAGGCAGATACGTGTTCAATAACCAACTCTACCTGCCCGTATGTGAGGTCCTGCCGATTCTTGGGCCCCAGTTTCCCCATCTGTAAAACAGAGGTAATGAATAACCCTCCCTCCATAGCAACTGATGAGAAAATTAAACACATGTAACCATGGAAAGCAACTAGTCCAGGTCCTAGAAAAACCAGAAACCCTTGATCAACAGAAGATGCTACTGTTGTATATCATATTACAAAATTTAAAATCTCTAACAATCCTAGTTATGGTCAAACAGGACCCAGAGTAAAGAGACGGAATTCTCTACGTCTGAGAAGGCGTCCTGGAGGAGATACGGGTGTTTTAAGGAAACGACGGCTAATACATAGGACAGAGGCACTTGCACTCCCTGAGACCCAGGCCAGTCGGCTATTAACATCCTCGCCAAACATTCTATGAATCAGCTCCTTTTAAGGATGGCAACTTGGTGAAAGGGTTTTCTCACTGTAATTAAACTACGTGCTCATCCGAAGGGGGAAATTCAGTCTAAGAAGCAAACCAGGTAGGAGAGGAAACATTTTCCCTGAAGGGAGGAGGTCACCTCCTTTCCTACCGCAGCCCCTAAACTCATTCCTTCCAAGCCCTTGTCATTTACGTCCACCGCAGCGCCTGAGAAAGCAAGGCCTGGGTCAAATTTCCCCCTGTGCCCGCCTTTCATACGCGTTTACTGAACAAATACACAAATGGGTTGGAGGTGACAGAAACCTCAAGATGATGGGTCATCAGCTGCCTGACTGGAGGGAACCAGTTGTATGCACTCAAGTCAAAAGTTAAAAGACTCCCCAAGGTCACGGAGCTGGGACTCTAACCTGGCCTGAGGTCTTTGTTCCTCTCTGCTGGGCTTACCCAGGTTAGACCATGACTTTCTTTGCAGGTGGGCAAACGTTTGGAGGTTTTAAACCTACCATAGCTAAAGCCCAGGGAGACAGAACACAGGTCAGCTTCAAGCCGGGCACTGTGTTAGGGAATTTTCAAACACTGTCTCATGAAACCCACCCAACAACCATACACATCACATGATATTATTTATCCCCAATTTTTTTTTTTTTTTTTGCGGTACGCGGGCCTCTCACTGTTGCGGCCTCTCCCATTGCGGAGCACAGGCTCCGGACGCGCAGGCTCAGCGGCCATGGCTCACGGGCCCAGCCGCTCCACGGCATGTGGGATCTTCCCGGACCGGGGCACGAACCCGTGTCCCCTGCATCGGCAGGCGGACTCTCAACCACTGCGCCACCAGGGAAGCCCTATCCCAATTTTACAGATGCGGAAACAGAGGTGTTAAGGAAGTCCCAAGGTCACACAGCAAAGAAGTAGTCAAACCTGGATTTGAACCCGGGACTAGGGCTCCTGTCCACGTATGTTAATGTCATCACCAGTCAGCTCGGGCACCCTCTCTCCCAGAGTGTCGAAAGCTTCTAACCAGGATGCAAAGGAACCCACTCCACGTCATCACGCCTCCAAAGACAGAGACTCAAAGCGCGACACTTTGCACAAATGGTCAGCAAGCCAGAAAATACTGAGCCTCCTTTGCTGAGGACATTTCCCATTTCTGCTTCCCCGCTCTTCCTCCAGTGCCATGTTCACACCACGAGACACAGCTCCGTTGGGAATTAGGATGCAAACTGAAAGAGGTTTTCTGAGCCTCATCTTAGGGGAACATGGTGAAGAAGAAACATAGACCTGTGCCGGCGCGTGGTAAACACCCAAGAAAGAGTCATGGTTCTTCTGCATGACACCATTTGCGAGAGGCTGCATCGGAGTCTGGGTGGGCTGAAGGAGGGAGGACACACAGAGACCACGTCCTCAATAAGCCAGCAGCGTGCCCGGTGGTCCACTGAACAGCACTGGGAAAGGAGGAAAGATGGCAGAGGCGCTAGGAAGGAGAAGGGACTCTTAACCAACATCTGACCCAGCTTGACCCTTTGGGCTGCAGCCTCCACGGAGATCCCTGGCCTCCGATGACCTTGAGCGGTCTTGGCCCTGAATCCTAGCCCTGAACCTGTTTCCTATTTACTCTGCTAAGTCCTGACACTTGACACAGGCAACTTCGCTAGTGGATGATGATTATGCCCTCCCCTCGCTCTTGCAGGCAGGCAGCTCCAATCCTTGGGGAGAGCCAGGCTGGAGGAATTATGCTACAAGGAAACCTGATCACGCCAGGGACGTGGTACCAGCTCCCACACAGGGCAAAGAGGAAGGTCAGTGTACAACACTGACTAAAACCCCAGGGGTTACTGTGTGCCGGATGCTTTGCTTAGGTCATCATAAGCATTAATTACCTCATTTAATTCTCACCCAAACCAAGAGATGGAACCGTCTAGAGAAAGAAGCCCAGCATGAAGATACGAGGGGGCCTTTGGGGTGATGACCATTGTTGGGGATGAGTCAGAGAGAATTCAACAGGTCTCCGGGCTCTGGTGTAAGAGTCTGCTGCTGGGTGAAACCTAGGGTGACCACCTATTCCGGTTTGCCTGGGATTGATGGGTTTCCCAAGAAGCAGGGCTCTTAGTACTAAAACTAAGAAAGTCCTAGGCAAACCAGGACAATTTGGTCACTCTAGTGACCTAATTCTGGCTTCTAGGTATTGGCCTCTGGCCAGCTTTAAGAGGAACAGGAGGCTGAAGTCAGTACAGGATGTGCTTCTTCATCATCAAACTCCTATTCACCCTTCAAAACCCAGTGCAGAAGGACCCTTCCTCTATAAGGCAGAGTATAGCAGGAAAAGCTGAGGTTCTGAAGCCATACCCTCGGTTCAAATCCCAGGTCCATGAAAAGATCGTTATGAGGTCCATGTACCTGGTAGATGGTGCTTAATAAATACTGGCTTGTGGATGTTCCCAGGCGCTTCAGAGCCCTTAATCCGCTGTATCTGTTTCCTGTCCTTGTCATCCATTGGACCCAGAGTTCCCCATCTTCCCTTGCCTGAACCACCGGAACAAACTAGCACAGACAAACACACACACACACACACACACACACACACACACACAAGATAAAATCTCGTAACGTGCAAACCAGTTAATGCAAATCTCCACTGCAGTCTTTCCCCCTCACCCTCAAGCCCTGACACCAAGCAGGGCTGTTTTTCACTTGGTTTTTCCTCTCCCAGTGATTTCACAAGAGCCCACAGAGAGGCGTGCAGCGAAGTAAACAAGAGAAGCTCTGAAAACCCATTCATGGGCAGCTCAAAGGTGTCGGGCAGCCCAAGAGTGCCGCCGCCGAGTCTTCAGCTGTGGGGACAGAGGCTCTGTGAAGCTGAGGAGACTTGCCAACGGTCCCACTCCGGGCAACCAAGCCACATCTGGACCAGAGGAACAAGAACGCACAAAGAAAGACACTGTCGCGGCCGGAGGATACAGGTCTTAGGCAGTACCCAGGGAGGGGCAGAGAAAGCAGAGAGACGTGCAGTCCCAAGGAAACGCACTGTGGCTCGACATAGCGGGGAGTGTTTTGATGAAGATCATGTATGAAAGTGGAGATGGTCCGGGCTAACCAATCACTGGTGGGCTTTTGCACAAATAAACCAGGGCCTTTTACACAGGGGCCTGGGGACTGTGCAGAAGATTCTAAACTCCGTGAAATATCCAGGTTACACTTATCTCTAAGTTGGCTGGCTGAAAAAGGTCTTCGGCCAAACGGCACCAGAGGAGTGGGGAGAGAAGGAGAAGCAGCAAGGTTAAGGGGTAAAAGGGGTGGTGGGGAGGTCACAGCTGACTGAGGAGAGAAAAGAAGACCATGGAGAGACAGGTGACTGCCCCATCAGGGCAGCACGAGAAAGGAGAGTCTGTCCCCATGCACTGCCTAACGCTCGGACAGCGCTTCCTACCTGCCAAGCACTGTTCCGATGGCTAACCATTTATGCCTCCCAACAACCTTAGGCGCTACTGTTATCTCCATTTAACAGATGAGAAGAGAGGCACAGAGAGGTTAAGTCACTGCCCATGGTCACAAAGCTAGTGAGTGGCCGGGCCTGAGTCGGACAATCCAGCGTTGCCGTGAGCCAGTTGCCATCGTGGGTATGAGACAATTCTTTTGTGTTCCGCCCTACTGTGTGTGATGTACTCAGGGGAAAATGCTGAAAGTCCCCTTCCCTGACTCTTCCTCCAGATCAGTTTAGGGGTGCTAAGTTTCCAGCACCCACCCTGAACCAGATAAACTTAACTGGCATCCTGGACTTTTCTAGTCTCCGATGTCACTGATCAGGTGTTTAACAGATGGCTTCCAAGGCGGGGGCGGGGGGGCATCTGCCTGTTTGCTCCCCGCTTCTGTGTCCTCCTTGTCACCTCGTACAGCACCTGGGAAATCCATAAACCCACCCGCACTGGATCGTAATCACATTTCCTCAGATTCCTTGGTCCCCGAAGGGTGGAGATGTGGTTTCTGTCAGCAGGCAGCACTGCGATGCCAAACCACTGATTCTACACACACGTGGCTGACAACTGGGCCCTGGTTTCCATTTTGCCATGAAAAGGAATAGAAAACAACTGCAGAGTGCCCTCCCTTCCCCGCATTCCATCATCCTCGTCCAGTGGTCCTCAAACGGGGGTGAGTCTGCACCCCCCACAAGGGACATTGGTGATGTCTGGAGACGTTTGTGGTTTTCACAACTGGGGCGATGGGTGCTTCTGGCATCGAGAGGGTGGAAACAACCCACACGCAGGGCACAGGACAGTCTCCGACATGGAGAATTATCCCTCCTTGAACGTCGTTAAGCGCCAAGGCAGAGAAATTCTGTCCCAGAGTGAGAAGATGCCCTCTCAACGGCATGAAAGCCAAGGTCTCGATGTTTCCAATTCCGAAACAAGCTAAGGGGAAAAGTATGTCTTTCAAATGGTTGGCTGCAACACTTTTTTTAAAAACGCCCCAAAGCGGAAGTAAATCCCAGAAACCAGCCCAAATTTACCCCTGCTCCTAACAGGTTTCCAAATTGCAAAAACACTGATAAAAAAAAAATCCCTTAAGCTGACAGGATGCCGCCCCCCACCCCGCCTTCTGCTACTCTTAAGCAACATCTCAGCAATTCCACTAGGACACTGGAAATATATGCCAGAGGAGACTTATTACGCTAATTTCCTTTAGTAAACAGTTCAAATCTTACCTTGGAAACCCATGAAACAAGGAAAGCCAGCCCCAGGGCCATGCAGAATCCTTTCCTCTCAACGCTAAGCATCAGACTTTCTGTAACTTTTGCTCTTGAGGTGGTAAATATGGATGTTTCAAGAATGGCATGAGTTTCCCAGCATATGTTTTTTTTTTTCATTTATTTTCAAGAGGCTTTGGTGTGAAAGATTAGACGACCAGGAAATAAGTGACGGAGACGATTAGAAAATTAATACATTCACTGTTGGCTGCTGGAGAGCCCCTCTGGGACAAAGTGAGCTGCGTGTTAAATAACCACTTCAAAATCGAGGGAAAACTTGCATTCCTGCCTAAGAATCGCTTGTGTTTTCCAAAGCACTTCGAGTTTACTATCGATTCTAGCCGGCTCAGAACGATTCCTGACATCAGTCTCCCCTTTCACCAAGAGGACTGCTGTTCTTACACGTTCTCTTGCAAGTTACACAACAGTTTCTCCACTGAGCCACACAGGATTATGGATTAGAAAAGCAGTCCACCTCCGTGATAACCGTACCAGCAGCATGACTGTTTCGGTTTTGTTGGTTTTTTTTTTTTCTGAAAGCCATCATTTATCGCCAACTATTAACATCCTGAAAGGTGTTTTTCTGTTTCTTAATATACCTGGAACAAGGTAGTCTGACACCTGTACCTTCACACAAAGATCCTATTTCAACACAGGAATTAGGGTGGCATCACCTAGAAAAACCACTAGCAAACCTGGACCAGACTGTCCCAAAGCTGGGGCCTCTCTCAGGGCATAAGAAACAGCTACAAAAGGACCCAATAAGTCCTGCTCACAAAGGCAGTTTTGCTCTGGCCACCACTGTGTAGGGCAGCTCAGAAACTTAGCCAGGGGGTCTCAAGTTCCCAGGTCTGGGGCCCACCAGGACCCCCACTCCATGGAAAGCTGCCTCAGAAATGATTTGGCCGTTTGGACTCTGCTTGAAAACCGGGCTTGGGTCTTAAAGGCTATTTTAACAGCTTAACACATTGAATCTGCTGTCCTCACAAACGGACAAATGCCATCTGTATCTCTCGGATATATGAGACAGTCAAGAGTTCCTGATTGCATCCCATTTACTAAGAGAGGCTCAAAACCGGAAGGTCAAGAGTCTTAACCATTATATAATTATCCTCTGCAGTAAAACAATTGAAGCATTCCACTCCAATTAGAAGCGAGCGGGGCTAACCACATTCAAGTCTGTCATTTAACACCGTTCTGAAGGCTCCTGCCCTAACGAGGTTAACATCCGTAACCGACATTATTGGTAAAGGGCAGCAAATCATCGCTATCTGCAGGTGCTGTGATTATAGCGTTGGAAAATTGAAGGGAACCGACCGCACGGCTTTTAGAATTAGTAAGCACCTAATAAAGTAGCCGTGAAATGAGAAAACACAATCCCTGCCCCATATTCTGAAAAATTACCACTTTCAATGCTTTTTTGAGGGGCTAGGGGGATGAAAACTGATTTTTTTTAAGTACAGTTGATGTACACTGCTGTGTTCGTTTCAGTACACAGCAAAGTGAATCCGTTATATCTATTCTTTTTCAGATTCTTTTCCATTATAGGCTATTCCAAGATACTGAGTAGAGTTCCCTGTGCTATACAGTAGGTCCTTGTTGTTTATCTACTTTATATAGAGTAGTGTGTATCTGTTAATCCCAAACTCCTAATTTATCCCTCCGCCCCCCCATCCCCTTTTGTAACCATAAGTTCATTATCTATGTCTGTGAGTCTGTTTCTGTTTTGTAAATAAGTTCGTTTGTATCATTTTTATTAGATTCCACATATTAGTGATACATGAGATCTGTCTTTCTCTGTCTGACTTCATTTAGTATGCTAATTTCTAGGTCCATCCATGTTGCTGCAAATGGCATTATTTCACTGAGTGTTTTTTTAAAAATCTCTGTCACATTAGATAGATAGATAGATACAGAGAGAGAGAGAGAGATAATAGATGGATAGTTAGATAAATAGATGATAGATAGATACATAGATAATAGATAAAGTAGGTAGATGGATGTCTAGATGAAAGAATGGGTGGGTAACGGCTGGATGAGTAGGTGAGTCGATAGACAGATGGATGGGTAGGCAGAAAGCCAGCCAACCTACAATTCTATTCTATTCTAAGAATAGAATTATTTTATGATTTTTCTTCAGACAGAATCTAATTCTTATGTGCGTCATTTGTGGGTTGGCTGGCTTTCTACCTATCCATCCATCTATCCATCGACACACCTACTCAACCACCAAAAGAACCCTTGGGAAACAGAGATACAAGAAAATATTATCAAGATGTCACTTCCCTCCAAATCAATTGATAGGTTTAACATCCCACAAGAAAACTCTCCAAGAGCCTCTGGGTTTTCTCTTTTTCTTTTACTTTCTCTCCTTTTTCTTTCTTGACGCTTGGCTACACTTTTTTACATTTTAAGAAGAATAAACAAAGCTAGGGTGCTTTCCAAAAATGGGAAGGAAGACTTACCTGGAAGATCCTTTTAGGATCATTTTACAATCATTTTCATTAGGACACGAAGGCCAAAAGGAGTGCGAAGATGGATGGTTTAGCATACATGGCTCTAAAAACAGATTTCTGCTATGTACGTTCGCCACCCACCCCCAAAATAAATAAAGGAAATGTGAGTCACCTGCCCATGAGGTGGACCATAGCTGTACAAATTTATGTCACATTCTCACCTCTAAACAAAGGTGTAATAGACCCCAGATGCTTCGTATATATGGTACAAGGAAAACTTTTCAGAATAGAAGCAATGGTGGCATCACAGATTGGGGGGTTGACAGGAGCCCAAGTCCAAATTTAAGAGACTTAAGAGATAGGCGTGTCATGGAATATTACTTGGCCATAAAAAGAAAAAATAATGCCATTTGCAGCAACATGGATGTACCTAGAGATTACCAGGCTGAGTGAAGTAAGTCAGACAGAGAAAGACAAATATCATATTGCTTATACGTGGATTTTTTTTTAAATGGTACAAATGGACTTAGTTACAAAATAGAAATAGAGTCACAGATGTAGAAAACAAACTTATGGTTATGGGTTGGAGGGGGGAGGGATAATTTAGGGACTGGGATTGACATATACACACTGCTATATATAAAATAGATAACCGGGGACTTCCCTGGCGGTCCGGCAGTAAAGACTCTGCCCTCCCAATGCAGGGGCACAGGTTCGATCCCTGGTCAGGGAACGAAGATCCCGCATGGCATGTGGCATGGCCAAAAAAATAATAAAAATAAAAAAGGAGGGACTTCACCTTCCAATGCAGGGGGTGCGGGTTTGATCCCTGGTCAGGGAGCTAAGATCCCACATGCCTCGCGGCCAAAAAACCAAAACATAAAACAGAAGCAGTATTGTAACAAATTCAATAAAGACTTTCCAAATGGTCTACATCAAAAATAAATAAATAAATAAAAATTTAAAAAACTAAAAGAGTGGATATATGTACAACTGATTCACTTTGCTGTACAGCAGAAACTAATACAACATTGTGAACCAACTATACGCCAATAAAAATTAAACACACACACAAAAGAGACAGGAGTGTAAACCCCAGACCCTGATCGCGTGAACTGTATTGAGGTTTCCAACCCACTTCTTTTCAGAGATAGAATCTGTATCCATTTGCTAAGGCTACGGTAACAAAGTACCACAGACGAAGCGGGTCAAACATCATAAATTTACCATCTTATAGCTCTGGAGACCAGAAGTCCGAAATCAAGGGGTCAGCAGAGTTGGTTCCTATTGTGGGACTGAGGAAAGGATCTGTTCTAAGCCTCTGTCCTTCACTTAGAGATGACTGTCATTCCTCTATCCCTTGTCACATCATCTTCCTGTACACGTTCGTCTCTGTGTCCAAATTTTCTTTTCTTATAAGGACACCAGTCGTATTGGATTGGGACCCACCCTAATGACCGCATTTTGACTTGGTTGCCTCTCTAAAGAATCTATTTCCAAATAAGGTCACACTCTGAGCTCCTGGGGGTTAGGAATCCAACATATCTTTTTGGGGGGCACACAATCCAACCCAGAACAGAGCCCTTCTGGGCCACGGTGGTGGGTGGGATCCCAGGATGTGGTGCACGCCCCCTCCAGACCACAGCAAGCCCACCAGGGATGGAACACAGAACCCACCTCTCTCCTCCACTTTCCAGTCCCCCCTTGCCCTGAACACACTTAACCGTGCCTACTTCTTTCCCCAAACAGACCCAAATTCCTCATTCCTTCATCCACTGAGTGTCACTGCTGATTGCCATGTTGCAGCCACCAAGGAAGTGCCAGAGACGCAAAAGGCGAAAAGGGCACAGAGCTCTCCAAGTGAGACAAGATACTTGCAAGCCTGCCACAGGCTTCCTGGTCTTCATGACCCACTGGAATGAAATCCCAGCTTTTCCCTGAGGCCTACGGCATTTTTTTCTTTCTTTCTTTCTTTCCTTTTTCTTTCTTTCTTTCTTTCTTTCTTTCCTTTTTCTTTCTTTCTTTCTTTCTTTCCTTTTTCTTTCTTTCTTTCTTTCTTTCCTTTTTCTTTCTTTCTTTCTCCTTCCTTTCTTTCTTTTCTTCCTTTCTTCCTTTCTTAATTTATTTTTTAAACTGTGATGAAATATACAGAACGTAACATTGACCATTTCAACCTTTTTTTTTTTTTTTTTTTTTTGTGGTACGCGAGCCTCTCACTGTTGTGGCCTCTCCCGTTGCGGAGCACAGGCTCTGGACGCACAGGCTCAGCGGCCATGGCTCACGGGCCCAGCCACTCCGCAGCATGTGGGATCTTCCCAGACCAGGGCACGAACCCGTGTCCCCTGCATCAGCAGGTGGACTCTCAACGCTGCGCCACCAGGGAAGCCCTCAACCATTTTTAAGTGTACAGTTCCGTAGCATTAAGTACATTTATGAGGTTGGGCAACCATCACCACGTCCATTTCCAGAGCTTTTTCATCTTCCCAAACTGAAACTCTGTCCCCATTAAACACTCACTCCCCATCCCCTCCCCAAGCCCTTGGAACCCACCATCCTACTTTCTGTCTCTATCAATGTGACTACTCAAGGAACCTCTTATGAATGGAATCATACAGTATTTGTGTCTTTTTTGTGACGGGCTTATTAGCATGAAGTCCTCAATTTGTAGCATATGTCGCAATTTCCTTCCTTTTCAAGGCTAGATCATATTCTATTGTAAGGATATACCACATTTTCCTTATCCATTCATCCAACGATAGACACTTGGGTTGCCTCCACCTTTCAGCAATTGTGAATAATACTGCTATGAACATGAGTGTACAAATGTCTCTCCAAGTCTCAGCTTTCAAAGATTTGGGGTATATCCTCAGAAGTGAAATTGCTGGATCAGATGGTAAACCTATGTTTAATTTTTTGAGGGACCACCATATTGTTTTCCACGGAGGCTGCATCGTTTTACATTCACGCCAGCAGCGCGCAAGGGTTCCAGTTTCTCCACACCCTCGCCAACACTTGTTATGTTCTGTGTTTTTGATAGTAGCCATCCTAGTGGCTGTGAAGTGATGGCTCATTGGCCTACAGCTAATCAAGGGCATCTATCGCTTCCCCAAGGGAACGTCAGCCTCGTGAGGGCAGAAACTCTGATCTCTACTGTTTCCAGCTACACCCTCAGGGCCTAAAACAGTAACTGGCACTTGGTAGGTAGATTGAAAGCCAAAGTCAACTAAAGAGCAACTTGGACGGGGAAGACGGATTTGAAGGATATTTAAGGAGTTAAAGAGACAGGCTTCCCTGACTGATCAGGTAAAAGGATAAGGAGAGAAGGGTTTCCAGCTCCAGGCCCAGGTCGGGCTGTGAAGGAGAGGGGCGGGGGGAGTGGGGTGGAGCTGTATCTTAGGGGCGGAGCTGCCCATCTTGGTAACAGCTGGGTCTCCTTAAGCGTGGTACTGATTTTTCTGTGAGCCTCAATTTCTTCCTCTATAAAAGGGGAATGATGATGGTGTCCACCTCACTGGGTCACCAAACAGTTGGTGAGATAATTCACCCAAAGGGTTCGGCTTACAGCACGGCACACTGCCTTACATCCACGTTAGCTCATGGTCTCCCCTAGGAGAGATTAAATCAGGCCCTTCCTCACACAGTGAGCCCTCCAGCACGCCCAAGAACCCCAGAGGTCTGTGCAGAAGAGAAACTATCTAGGGAATGTGTTTTCAACAAAGTGAACGCCAAAGGAACACGTGTCTATAGCCGGAGCTATGGCCTTTAAACGCCTCCAGCTTCCCTGCCTGGCTCGGGGCACTCACTCCCTTGTCTGGTCCAAGACCTTGGGCGGCCTCCGGAACGAGAGCCAGGAGCCGCGAGGCGCACCAGCCTGCTGAATTGCAGAAACTCAGAATTGCCCACTTAATCTGCACAGCCTGCGCCCGAGGAAACTGAAGAATCCCGGTGGAACATCCTAGCTGTTCAGCAAAGAGGGGAGAAAGTTCCTGATCCTGAAATTGCTTCTGCCAGCACTGTTCTGGTTCAAACTCTTCCCATTGTCTTGATAAAGTTCAAAGTCTGGGTGTATATCTACCACCCAGCAACCTGCCACCTGTCCTTCCCCCTGCCACCAAATTCTTGGTCTTCGAATCCTAATGGCTCATGGCAGTGAATCTCATTGACCACGACCTGCCAACATCTCTCCAACTTTTCCAACAAAACTTTTCTTAGGCTGTGTCTCAGGCTCGGCCATGCACTTTTTGCGTGAAAGGTATGAGAAGTCTGAATAACAAGGAATTAACTGGGAAGAGTGTGAGTGAACACCTGGGGTGATGTCATCTTGTTTACGGTGGTGGTTACACTTGTTAAAATTCACTGAGCGCTTAAGATCTGTGCATTTTATTATATGTTACATGTCTTGGTTGTTAAAATTAACTAAAAGGGGTTACAAAACAGCAACAATATGACTACAATTTATAAGTACAATATAAGTGAAATGATAGCAACAAGGTAACTGCAATTTATAATTACAACATATTACAATAATAACAATGTAACTATACTGTCTATCATTCCTGCATTATCTCATTTGGTCCTTACAACCACGTGATATATTTCTGCAACAGTCCCCCCCTTACCCATGGGGGACACCTTCCAAGACCCCCAATGGATGCCTGAAACCAAGGAGAGTACCAAACCCTATACATACTATATTTTTCCTACACATACATACCTACGATAATGTTCAACTTATTAATTAGGCACAGAAGAGAATATCCCAATGGCCAGCATCACTAATCTTATGCTTCGGACCCATTATTAAATAAAATAAGAGTTACCTGACACAAGCACTAGGATACCATGACAGTCAATCTGAAAACTGAGATGGCTACTAGGTGACTCATGGGCAGGTAGTATATGTGGATATGCTGGACAAAGGGATGATTTCTGTCCTGGGTGGGACAGAGTGGCAAGATTTCATCACACCAACTCAGAACTGCATGCACTTTAAAACTTATGTCACAGCAAGATCCTTTTTGACCCACCTCCTAGAGAAATGGAAATAAAAACAAAAATAAACAAATGGGACCTCATGAAACTTAAAAGCTTTTGCACAGCAAAGGAAACCATAAACAGGACGAAAAGACAACCCTCAGAATGGGAGAAAATATTTGCAAATGAAGCAACTGACGAAGAATTCATCTCCAAAATTTACAAGCAGCTCATGCAGCTCAATATCAAAAAAACAAACAACCCCATCCAAAAACGGGCAGAAGACCTAAATAGACATTTCTCCAAAGAAGATATACAGATTGCCAGCAAACACATGAAAGAATGCTCAACATCATTAATCATTAGAGGAATGCAAATCAAAACTACAATGAGATATCATCTCACACCAGTCAGAATGGCCATCATCAAAATATCTACAAACAATAAATGCTGGAGAGGGTGTGGAGAAAAGGGAACCCTTTGCACTGTTGGTGGGAATGTAAATTGATACAGCCACTATGGAGAACAGTCTGGAGGTTCCTTAAAAAGCTAAAAATAGAACTACCATATGACCCAGCAATCCCACTACTGGGCATATACCCTGAGAAAACCGTAATTCAAAAAGAGTCATGTACCACAATGTTCACTGCAGCTCTATTTACAATAGCCAGGACATGGAAGCAACCTAAGTGTCCATCAACAGATAGATGGATAAAGAAGATGTGGCACATATATACAAAGGAATATTACTCAGCCAGAAAAAGAAACGAAATTGAGTTATTTGTAGTGAGGTGGATGGACCTAGAGTCTGTCATACAGAGTGAAGTAAGTCAGAAAGAGAAAAACAAATACCGTATGCTAACACATATATATGGAATTTGAAAAAAAAAAAAAAAGGTCATGAAGAACCTAGGGGCAGGACGGGAATAAAGTCTCAGACCTACTAGAGAATGGACTTGAGGACACAGGGAGGGGGAAGGGTAAGTTGTGACAAAGTGAGAGAGTGGCATGGACATATATACACTAGCAAATATAAAATAGATAGCTAGTGGGAAGCAGCCTCAAAGCACAGGGAGATCAGCTCGGTGGTTTGTGACCACCTAGAGGGGTAGGATAGACAGAGTGGGAGGGAGGGAGACGCAAGAGGGAAGAGATATGGGGATATATGTATATGTATAACTGATTCACTTTGTTATAAAGCAGAAACTAACACACCATCGTAAAGCAATTATACTCCAATAAAGATGTTTAAAAATAAATAAATAAATAAAACTTATGAATTGTTTATTTCTGGAATTTTCCATTTACTATTTTCGGACCTCAGTTGACCACAGATAACCAAAACCATGAGCTGTGAAACCACGGATTGGGGGGGGGGGCGGGGGGGACTAGTGTATTCCCATTTTACAGATGAGAAAACTGAGGTACCCCCAAGAGAATTCCAGTAACTTGACTGGGATCCCACAGCTAGTAAGTGGCAGTCCCAGTTTACAAATCATAATAGCTTCCTGTGTGCCCTGGCGTGTGCTAGGTAGGGGTATTCAAAAATTCAAACATGACTACAGGTTTCAAGAAACGTCCCCACTGAAGCCCTGAAGCCAAGTGCTCTGAGCCACTGCGCATGACAGAACATCACCAACAAAGATAGAAACTCCATCTCACGCTCACGCACACACACACACACACACACACACACACAGCCCACTGAACTTCCCTATCGTCCATGACATTCAATACCTTCATACCAAGGCTGTCCAGTCCCTGCAAATTTGAACAGCCCAGGAAAGCTATCTTTTATTTATTTTCTCCCAACTATTAAAAGATCTATTTATTCTGACTCTTAGCAAAGTGCAGCGTTGGAAGGAATGTAAATTGATGCAGCCACTGTGGAGAACAGTATGGAGGTTCCTCAAAAAACTAAAAGTAGAGTTACCGTATGATCCAGCTATCCTACTCCTGGGCATATATCCAGACAAAACTCTAATTCAAAAAGATACGTGTACCCCAATGTTCACAGCAGCACTATTTACAATAGCCAAGACATGGAAGCGACCTAAATGTCCATCGACAGATGAATGCATACAGAGTATACATTTCTGTATGTGTGTATGTGGTGTTTTGTTTTTAACAAAACAAATTAGACAAATATTTTTTACAGCGTGGTTGATAGACGACTGCTTTCTCCTTCACGCGCCTTAATCTGAATTGGGGTGTCATAAATGACGGCTTACTATGTGCTACATATTTTATTCGTGTTACCACGCAACTCCATGAGGAATTTTATCTTTTACACGTGGGAAAGCAAAGGCCCCAAAAGGATAAACAGAGTTGTTGTCAGTTAACAATGGGCTGAGATTTAAACTCATCTGAGCCCTTCATCGCGACGACAAAGTGTTTCCTTGAACCTGACATCTGAGTTGTTTTATCTAAAACAAATTAAAATTGACAATTTGATGTTTGTGGACACAACCCTGTTGATGGAAACTTCTGAACAGCTTTAAAAATACAGCCTGGGGTGGGAGGTAAACTGGGAGATTGGGATTGACATATACGTACTGCTATAATATAAATAGATAACTATAATATACTATGATATAAAATAGATAACTAATAAGAACCTACTGTATAGCACACGTAACTCTACTCAATACTCTGTAATGACCTATATGGGAAAAGAATCTAAAAAAGAGTGGATATATGTATAATTGAATCACTTTGCTGTACACCTGAAACTAACACAACACTGTAAATCAACTATACTCCAATAAAAATTAATCTAAAAAAAATGCAGCCTTGGGCTTCCCTGGTGGCACAGTGGTTGAGAGTCCGCCTGCCGATGCAGGTGACGCGGGTTCGTGCCCCGGTCCGGGAGGATCCCACATGCCGCGGAGTGGCTGGGCCCGTGAGCCATAGCCGCTGAGCCTGCGCGTCCGGAGCCTGTGCTCCGCAAAGGGAGAGGAGGCCACAACAGTGAGAGGCCCACGTACCACAAAAAAAAAAAAAAAAAAAAAAAAAAATGCAGCCTTGGATACATGAAAAGATGCTCAATATCACTAATCATCAGATAAATGTAAGTTAAAACCACAATCAGATATCACCTCACACCTGTCAGAATGGCTATTATCAAGCATAGCACAGGGAGATCAGTTCGGTGCTTTGTGACCACCTAGAGGGGTGGGATAGGGAGGCTGGGAGGGAGGGAGACACAAGAGGGAAGAGATATGGTGATATATGTGTATGTATAGCTGATTCACTTTGTTATAAAGCAGAAACACACCATGGTAAAGCAGTTATACTCCAATAAAGATGTTAAAAATAATAATAAACAGGAAAAAACAAAATGGTAGCTTCTTAAAAAATCGGATTTTGAATGAGATATTAAAAAATCATGCATCATTAAACATATGAAAAAAAAGAACACAAATAACAAATGTTGGCAAGGATGTGAAGACAAGGGAACCTTCGTGAACTTTTGGCAGGAATGTCAATTGGTGCAGCCACTGTGGAAAACAGTATGGAGGTTTCTCTAAAAATCAAAAATAGAGTTACCATATGATCCAGCAGTTCCACTCCTGGGCATTCACCCAAAGAAAATGAAAACACTAATTCAAAAAGATCCATGCACCCCAATGTTCATAGCAGCTCTATTTACAATAGCCAAGACATGGAAGCAACCTAAGTGTCCATTGACAGATGAATGGATAAAGAAGATGTGGTGTATAGACACAATGGAATACTACCAATGAAATAATGCCATTTGCAGAAACATGGATGGATGTAGAGCTTATCATACTAAGTGAAGTAAGTCAGACAGAGAAAGACAAATACCATATCGTATCACTTATTTGTGGAATCTAAAAAAAAAATTATACAAATGAACTTATTTACAAAACAGAAACAGACTCACAGACATAGAAAATGAACTTATAGTTACCAAAGGGGAAAGGGAGGGATAAATTGGGAGTCTGAGATTCACAGATACACACTACTATATATAAAATAGATAAACAACAAGGACCTCCTGTATAGCACAGGGAACTATACTCAATATCTTGTAATAACCTCTAGTGGAAAAGAATCTGAAAAAGAATGAATATATGTATATGTATAACTGAATCTCTTTGTTGTACACCTGAAACTAACACAATATTGTAAATGAACTATACTTCAATGAAAATAAATTTTGTTAAGAGCATGAGGGAACTTTTGAGGGTGATGGAGACATTCTGTATCTTGATCGTGGTGGTGGTTACATGGTGTGCACTTTTGTCAAAACTCATCCATGAAAACCAACTAGTGTGTGTGTGCGTGTGTGTGTGTGTACTAGTTAGCTAGGGCTGCAATAACAAACTACCACAGATTGGGTGGCTTGAACAACAGAAATGTGTTTTCTTATGATTCTGGAGCCTAAAAGTCCAAGATCAAGGTGTTGGCAGGGTTAGCCCCTTTGCATGGCTTACAGATGGCCATCTTCTCCCTCTGTCTTCACGTGGCTATCTCTCTGTGCACACGCAGGTCTGTGTCCAAATTTCCTTTTCTTAGAAGGACACCAGTCATACTGGAATCCAAATGACCTCATTTGAACTTAATTACTTCTTCAAAGGTCCCATCTCCAAATATGGTCATATTTTGAGATACTGGGTGGGGCTTGGGACTTCAACATATGAATTCTGGGAGGACACAATTCATCCCATAAACATAAAATATGGGTACTATTTTTCCAAATTAACTTTGAAAAACAAATATCCAAAATTTTAAAAACCAAGATCTAAATAAAGGTGAGCTTTATTTGCACCCTAAAAATCACAGGTCCCAGAGGACAGTCAACCCACCTTCCATGTGTGTATCCCCTACCTCTCAGTCTTGGACTGGACACAGGGCAGGGCTGGAATAAAGACACGTCTCTCCATTGTTCATCCTGATACCTTGGCATATGAGACTGTCACCTGCAACGTCCCATGCCAATGATAAACTGTAAACAACCTCAAAATGTCCACCAACGCAGGAATTAAAAGTGTGACATAGGGCTTCCCTGGTGGCGCAGTGGTTGGGAGTCTGCCTGCTGATGCAGGGGACACGGGTTCGTGCCCCGGTGCGGGAAGATCCCACATACCGCGGAGCGGCTGGGCCCGTGAGCCATGGCTGCTGAGCCTGCGCGTCCGGAGCCTGTGCTCCGCAGCGGGAGAGGCCACAACAGTGAGAGGCCCGCGTACCACAAAAAAAACCCCACAAAAAAACACACACACAAAAAAAAGTGTGACATAGGGACTTCCCTGGTGGCGCTGTGGTTAAGAACCCGTCTGCCAATGCAGGGGACACGGGTTTGAGCCCCAGTCCGGGAAGATCCCACATGCCGCGGAGCAACAAAGCCCGTGAGCCACAACTACTGAGCCTGCGCTCTAGAGTCCGCGAGCCACAACTACTGAGCCCACGTGCCACAACTACTGAAGCCTGCACGCCTAGAGCCCGTGCTCCGCAACAAGAAAAGCCGCCGCAATGAGAAGCCTGCACACCACAACGAAGAGTAGCCCCCACTCGCCACAACTAGAGAAAGCCCGCGCGCAGCAACGAAGACTCAATGCAGCCAAAAATAAATAAATTTATTTTTAAAACGTGTGGCATAGATTCATATTTACATGGAAAGAGCCTTAATAGATGTAAGAGAGGGAAAAAAAACAGGCAACATTGGTATCATATGGCATCATATCATCTCATTTTCTTTAATGCATAATAGGATTCCAGTTGACACATATATGTTTGCAGAGAAAATTATGGAAAATCTTGCATCAAAATTAAGAAGTCATAGCTCTTGGACAGTGGATATTAGGGCAACCTGATACCTTTATCTATATTTTTCTGAAATAAACATAGATAACTTATGAAATAAATATTATGCATTTTAAAAAAGACATAATAAAAGGTTTTGAAATGGGCAAGAATAAACCATAGAATGTAGGGATGCCCTTTGGGTGGTAAAACTATACAGAAATGCAAGGCAGTGCTTACTGTAAGTCAGGACACTTGTTGCTTTGGGAGACATGAAAGGAACTGGGGTGGACATGGCCCATAGAGGGGATTAAGTGGGAACTGGCAAAAAGAAACAAGGTTCTTGAACTGGGTGGAAGAAACAAGGTTATTTGCTCGAGAGCAGTAGTTCTCAACCAGGGGACATTTGGCAATGATGTCTGGAGACATTTTGGATTGTCACCACTTGGTGGGGTGCTACTGGCATCTAGTGGGGGGAGGCCAGGGATGCTGTTCACCATCCTACAATACACAGGATGGTCCCACCATGACCAAGGATTATTCAGGTCAAAACGTCAGTAGTGTTGAGGTTGAGAAACCCTGCCTAAACTCATGACATTTAAAAAAGAAAAACTAGGGCTTCCCTGGTGGCGCAGTGGTTGAGAGTCCGCCTGCCGATGCAGGGGACACGGGTTCGTGCCCCGGTCCGGAAAGATCCCACATGCCGCGGAGCGGCTGGGCCCGTGAGCCATGGCCGCTGAGCCTGCACGTCCGGAGCCTGTGCTCCGCAAGGGAGAGGCCACAGCAGTGAGAAGCCCGCGTACCGCAAAAAAAAAAAACAAATAAATAAAAGGTTTTGGTTTAAAAAGAAAAAGGAAATAAATACAAGGGAGGACTCCTTTAGGATCAGCAACCCACCCTCAGTCTCTGGCTGCAGCCAAGACAGAGAAAATGAGGTTTTGGATAACAGATCTAACCCTCTGGGTGGATGTTCAGTCTATGGCCAAAGCCACCCTCCCCGACACCACTCTCAGTCATGAACAATAAAAACGTGTAAGAGACACAGATTCCAGATGGCAGATTAAAACCTCTATTCGATTTCAAATGAAAACTCCTACTGTACTATTTCGAATGTGACACACAGCCCCATAAAAATAAAGATGAATCACAAGCCATTTTCAAGGAAAGGTTGGACTGCATTACGTCACAGCAAGTCACACTGACTCTCGGCACCCTCACGCTGAGAGCAAGACCCAGAAATAGAAATGAGGGCCGAACGGCAGGTCAGCCCACGGGTCAGCTTCAGCCCTGGCCCAGCCCTCCCCCTTTAAGCCAGCATCACAAAACCCTAAGCCCATGATGAGGCAAGGAGAGAGAAAGTGTGTTTGGAAAAACTAGTTCCAGATGTCTTGAGAGGCAAGGCAGCTGGGATAACAGAGGGAGCATGGAATGAGAACTCTGCAGAAACAATTCCTAACTCTCGTAGGGCAGAGACATTCTGCCAGTGAAGTTAAGCCTTTATTTTCACACTCCACATGCATGCGGGTCCCAGGGGAATGTTTCCTTGTGGCATTGTAGATTCTGAGCTTTGATTCTAAGTTCACTGACTCTTCCAGCTTGTGTACGACAATTACAGAAGCCAGAGTAAACAAACACTCAGCTACCAAGAAGCCACAAGCAATTATAAAGTGCAGAAACTCGACAGGTCACAGCAAGTTACATTTTTTTTAAAACCCTATCAACTGGAAATGGAGACAACCCATTAAAATGAACAGTTAATGGTTTTTAAAACCCTAACTCACTCAACTGGAGAGGCAGGGTAGCATAGTCAAAAAGGCCCGTGGTTTAGAAATAAGACCATGAACTAAATTCCAGTTCTACCCTACCCCCATCCCATTATCTGTATGACCCTGGGCAAGTCACTTTACCACTTCTGGAGCTAAGCCAGGCTGTAAAACAAGGACTATTCTTAGGGTGCCTATGAAGACAGAATGAGATAATTTATATAAAGTGATTAAAAGATAGTAAACAGGGGCTTCCCTGGTGGCGCAGTGGTTGGGAGTCCGCCTGCCGATGCAGGGGACACGGGTTCGTGCCCCGGTCCAGGAGGATCCCGCGTGCCGCAGAGCGGCTGGGCCCGTGGGCCGTGGCCGCTGAGCCTGCGCGTCCGGAGCCTGTGCTCCGCGACAGGAGAGGCCACAACAGTGAGAGGCTCGCATACCGCAAAAAAAAAAAAAAAAAAAAGATAGTAAGCAGCTTTCATGATAATGATTATCAAAAATAACAAATCAAAATTAACTTCACAAACTCTTTAGAAAACAAAAATGTTATATAGCCAAAATCTGTGAAGGCAGCCAAAGCCATGTTTATAGGTGAATTCATGGCCTTAAGAGCTTTAATTGTATTAAAAGTACTAGCTCTTTCCATATGAAAGAATTCTCCTTATTTAAATAAAAAAAAAGTATGGTATTAAATTCTTCACTCATTCATTCCCCAATTTATTCCAAAAAGGATTTAGGTGCCTGCTGAGTCATCTAAACATTTCACACCAGAGGGGAAAAAAGAAGCAAAATCATGACTCAGAATAATCTAAAAATGAAAAGAATTCAGATTATAACAGTAACTAATGAATGTGAGAAAAGAGAATTGATAAATAAATCCAAGATCTGCTTTGCTGAAGAAAAAAAAAAAAGAGCAAAACTGGCAAATCTACATAGATGTAAAGGAGAATATGCCAACGAGATATTTAATAACATGCTATTAAATCTGAACATTTCAATGAAATGATCCCTAATAAAATACAAATCACAAAAGTTGACTCAAAAAGATCTCACCAGAGGTTAAAAAAAATTTTAGACTGAATTCTCTAACAAGCTGGTATACAAATTTTTCAAGTTACTAAAGAATTGTTTCCTCAAAAGTTTATTGCACCCTGTGATTTCTCTAACACATAATCGGTTTTTCAAGGAAGTGTTAGTCCTGATGCCATAATTCTAAAACATTTAAAATGGAAACTTGTCTCGTTCATTTTATGTGGCTAGGATATCAGATAACAAAACCTGATGAAGAGATTGCAAAATAAAACAGACCAAAAACGTAACACAGTTTATCTCGTGATCACAGGTGGCAAAGATCCATAAAAACAAAACAAAACAAACAAACAAAACAAAAAACAAAAAAAACCAAAACAAAACAACAACAAAAAAAACCAAAACAAAGCAAACCTAGCAAATCAAATTCAACATTATATTAAAAGCATAATTCATCACAACCAAGTAGGGTTTACCACACAGGAAAGCAGGGGTGATTTTATACTAGGAAATCTATTGAACATGATTGTCAGATAATACCATTGTTAAATATTTAATATTAGTCTTGAAGCCCTGGTCAGTAGAATAAGATTTAAAATGAAATGAGAGGTACAACATTTAGACGAGATTTTTTTTTTAATTGTAGAGAATAAAATTGCACACAATGAATAAAAATATTTAAAACCTACGAATCAATTTCACTAAAGGATCTGTATTCAGGAGAAATATGCTTATTCACAGTAGCAACAACTAACAACCAAAACTCCGTGTTACAGGAATCAGAAATCATCACAGCAAGAAATATACGGGATAAATATTTTTTAAAGCACCATATGAAAAGATTTGAAAAAACAGAGACACTGATCACATACCTGCATGGAAAGGAAAAATATTAAGGTATCAATTTCTCAAGTTAATTTATAGATTTTACAGATTAATGCAATTTTTTAATCAAAATTTCGGTGGATTTCATGTGTACTGGAGGAGGTAGATTTGGAGATTCTTAAATTCAACAAGAAGAAGAAACACTTTGAAAAAGTGTAATAGGAAAGAAACCTGAATCTATCATCAATAAAACATGTTCTAAATCTATAGTAATAAAACCAGCATATGGTGCTGAAGAGGCACAGATGAATGCAACAGAATTGATATCTCTGAAGCAGATCCTGGTTTTTTTATTGCACTTAATAAAAGATAAAGAAAACATCAAAAGTCTTTAGGAAAGGAATTGATTATTCAACAACTGGAATCCGGGAAATGAAATAACTACTAGGGAAAATCACTTTAGATTCTCAGTTATGCCATACACAGTCTTGGGTGTTTCATCAAGCTCTAAGTCCTGGCTAAAATGTTTCATGAGTCCCATTGTTGTTTCCCACCCTGGGATTTTGTGGCAAAAAAAAAAAAAAAAAAAAAGGTCACAAATGCTTCCCCTCCAATCCACAGGTGGCATCTATATCCACCCTCTTCCTTCAAGCTTGTCTTAGCCATGTTACTTGCTTTGACCAACGGAACATTAGCATACGTGATGCAAAAAGAGATTTGAAAAGCACTTGAGGGCTGGGGATTGATCTCTTGCTGCTCTTGGAAGCTGGAGCCCATCGTAGGATCCAAACCCAAGCTAGGGAGGGAGAAAAAATTGATGTCTTTTCTGCAGGGAGAAAAAACAAAGCATCCCAGCTGACAGCCAGCACTGAATTTGGCGCTCAATGCTGAGCCAAGAAGACAAACTCAGGCTGAGGTTCCCTCCCTCATTCCCTTATCCATCCTGAGTCTACTTCCTCTCTACCCACACCCATTCTATTCTGCTTACACTGAAAGCGCTCTGTTCCCGGTTCCCCAGAGAAAGAGGAGAAGCCGAGAAGGAGCTGACACATTCCTCACTCTTGGTCACCCATAGACATGATGACACTCTCACCCCCAGTCGACACACCTACCCCTTCCTTGTTCCTCTTGCTCAGATGTCCCTATAATGGCCTCTTTGTTACGTTCAACTTTCCTAAGACACTCCTTCCTCTATTCCAGAGACTCTCAAGGGCTTACAAAGGTCGAAAAAAAATTCATTGTTATACCTTATCTTCAAGGGGGGAAAAAAATCAAACTCAAAGTAGAGAAGAGGAATGGGATTTTAAAATTTTTATCAAAAGAAGAGGTATCAGAGCTTCCCTGGTGGTACAGTGGTTGAGAGTCCGCCTGCCGATGCAAGGGACACAGGTTCGTGCCCCGGTCCGGGAAGATCCCACATACCACGAGGTGGCTGGACCCGTGAGCCACGGCCGCTGAGCCTGTGCGTCCGGAGCCTGTGCTCCGCAACGGGAGAGGCCACAACAGTGAGAGGCCCGCGTACCGCAAAAAAAAAAAAAAAGAAGAGGTATCAGTTAAAAGTAAGGAAAAAACTTTGAGGCTGGTTCCCTTACCATTTCCTCATTACAGATGAGGAAACAGAGGCTAAGAAGAGCAAGTCCAAGGTCACACAATAGACTCAAGATTCACAACCAGCTTTGTCCGACTCTAGAGCTATCTTTAACCATGAAATGAAATGCTTCAGAGCAGTGCTACCCAATAGAACTCTCTGTGGTGATGGAAATGTCCTACGTCTGTGTTGTCCAAATGTGGTGAGTATGACCAAGGGAGAAAAGCTTCATTTTTAGTTCATTTTAACTTAGTCCCTTGTGGCTATTGGGGCTACCTCATTGGACAGCACAGCTCTAGAATGCCACCAAGTTGGTTCCACACCACCATCAAAGGTGGGACCCTCAACATCCTTACCCTCCCTGAATCCCATTCACCCACCCAGAAGTGGCAACTGAAAGATGATAAGACCTTAAGGGGAAAAGAGCATGAGGGTTATGGCCAAGCCTAGCAAAGACCTCCATAAATACTCAAACGTCCTCTAAAATAAAACAAATAGACAATTTGTTACCCGAAAACTGGGTTCCCCTCCGGGTAGATGTTGAACCAATGGACACAACCAAGCCAAAGATCGGGAGAAGAAAGGATTTATTATTACTTGCTCCAAGTAAGGAGAACACCAGGGATCTTTCCCAAAGCAACGTCTCCCCAAACAGCAAAATTGGGGAAGTTTTAAGCTAAGGGTGCATGCATATCTATGAGGGGACTTGAGCAGAGGAGAATTCAGGATAGAATTGGGCCAAAGGTTGACAGAGTCCAAGCTTTAGTTGGCTGAAGTCTGGGACATCATCCTTCCATCCTCCACCTGGGTGGGGGCTTTAGTTCCTGCAGAACTCTAAGGTATATTATTATGTATATAATATGTATGTATATTATGAGGAACCAGGACCCTGCCCTAAGGCTGCACTATTGTTTCTTGACTGTTCCTCCCTCGTTTCTGCATTCCCTCCCTTAAGATCATTAATTGCTGGGTGTTCCCTGGTGGTCTAGTGACTAGGATTCCAGGCTTTCACTGCTGTGGCCCAGGTTCAATCCCTGGTCAGGGGAACTGAGATACCGCAAGAGACCTATTCAAGGTAAGCATTACAGCTGGGCTTAAATCACAAAAGGGCTTAGGCCAAAATGGGTTCTCTTATGTCAAGAAAGCCATCCCTGGCTCTCTTTGTCCAGGGACTCCCTACCCTATCTGCTTACAAAACAATGCCATGCTACACTTATTCAGCTAGCAAGAACAGGTTCTGAAGAACTGATTAACATTGTCCACTCCCGGCTGGCTAGACCCCTTCCTAGAGCTACTTCATGGAGTCAGGAAAAACTCAGACATTCGTTTACCTCTGTATAGGTAACATTTGCACTTTTCATCAAGGGGGAAAGAATTGATGTCATTTTCGGACTTCTTTGATTCTGAATTTGTAACTCTTATGAACTGGGTCTATGTTAGCTTCCTTCCTCCTTCCTCCCAAGACCTGGGGGCCAACATGCCAACATATCCTCACTTTAGGTCCCGCATCTCCTATTTTTCATTCTACCAAATGCCCACCGCTGTTATTTGCATTCCCCAGTAGGAGACACTATCGCATAAATATAACCCTCCCAATGGCCAGGAGTCCTCAAATCAAGTCAGGCAGTGCACCAGGCTTGTGGGTCACAAAGACATCCTTTCGAAACTGAAAATCCGTGAAGAATTATGCCCTCATCTGAACCACATGGGCCTCTTTAAGACAATTCTCCAACTTTTTCTCCACCAAACTCATCCCACCGTGGGACATCTTTCCTTTCGCAGATTCACCTACTGCTTTACTTCTGACATGTCTCTCAAGGTCTTCTGACTATGCTGTCTTCTGTACAACCACGAATCCTGAGGTCAACTTCTTGGGTTTTTTTTTTTTTCTCGCCCTTGTAAAATTCCTCTGCAAATAACCTTCATACCTCCCTCGCTTATAAAAATAATTTTCTTAGCAAAAGAAAATTATTGCCTTGGTAAAGAACACAGAGTTTTGTTACAAAGTTCAGTCTGTGCCTTGTTTATCACGAACTGAAAAAGGGAGGCCAGTGAGTACTATTCGACTACATAACAAGATTTTCAGATTTCTGAAAAAGAAAAAAAATAATGATTGAAGAGCACACCACCACCCATAGCCACGCTCCAGAGAAGAAGTGGCCGAAATGATCACCTCTCAAAATGGTCTGTCGCGGGCTTCCCTGGTGGCGCAGTGGTTGGTTGGGAGTCCGCCTGCCGATGCAGGGGACACGGGTTCGTGCCCCGGTCCGGGAGGATCCCACGTGCCTTGGAGCGGCTGGGCCCGTGAGCCATGGCCGCTGAGCCTGCGCGTCCGGAGCCTGTGCTTCGCAACGGGAGAGGCCACAACAATGAGAGGCCCGCATACAGCAAAAAAAAAAAGAAAAGAAAACCCAAGTTTAAATAAAGTTAAATATGTTTCAAAAAAAAAGGTCTGTCGCAAATAGTGCTGGGGTGGGGGTGGGGCAGGTGTTAAATAAAGTCCACTGAAGGAATAGAACCTGAGTCTGACCCTGGCTCTGGGTCCAGAGGACTATGCCGAACTGTGCCATGAGAGAGCAGTCAGCAACATTCACACTGGGGGACGTGCCCCAGATGGAACGCCCAGTTCTCCAACAGGAAGAAGGGAAAGAAAAGAAAGGGATGGAGGGGGGACCTGTAGACAAGGGTTTTCACCCTCAGCACTGAGACATTTGGCCCTGGATCATTCTAGGTGGTGAGGGCTTTCTCTGCATCGTAGGGTTTGAGCGGCATCCCTGGCCTCCACCCACTCGATGCCAGTAGTACCCACCCCCCAAAACTTGCGACATCCAAAAATATCTCTAGACATTGCAAATGTCCCCTGGGGTGGGGGTGGGGGGGCAAGTCACCAAGGGAATCACTGCTGTAGGGCCAAAGAGATATATCCGTTTTTTTTAATGGTCAAGACTAAACTATATCGTCTAGAGAGTCACACTCGAGTGATAAAACTATACAGAAAGAAAGAAATGACCAGTAGAAAAGACAGGACAGTGACCATTTTAGGGAGAGAGAGGGGGCTGTGTCTGGGATGGGAACCATGGTAGGGCCTCTGGAGACAGGATTGCTGGCAAAGTACTACTGCTCAACTGGGGGAGGTGAGTTATGAGGTTGTTTGCTTTAAAGAAATTCATTAGGTTGTACATTTGGTTTGTGCGGTTTTCTGAATCTGTGTGTTCTTTGATAATCAAATGTTTATTTATTTATTTAGTTGCACCGGGTCTTAGTTGCAGCACGTGGGATCTTGGTTGCCGAGTGCAGGATCTTCAGTTGCGGCATGCAAACTCTTAGTTGTGGCATGCAGGATCTAGTTCCCTGACCGGGGATTGAACCCGGCCCCCCTGCATTGGGAGCATGGAGTCTTAGCCACTGGACCACCAGGGAAGTCCCTAAAATGATTTTTTAAAAAAATAAAACCAAAAGGAAAAAAAAAAAGGAAGAAAGGAAAAGAAAGAAACCTTGACTCTATACAAGGACATAGAACATACTTAAACATAGTACTACCAAATGACCCAGCAATTCTGCTCCTAGATATAGCCCCCCAAGAGAATTGAAAAGAAGTATTCAAACAAAAGCTTATACACAAATGTTCATAGCAGCCCTATTCACAATAGACAAAAGGTGGAAATAACTCAAATGTCTGTCAGTCGGTAAATGGATAAACAAGATATGGTATATCCATACAATAGAGTTTTACTCAGCAAGAAAAAGGCATAAAGTCCTGGTGTATGCTACAATGTGGCGAAAGCTCCAAACCACAGGTAATGAAAGACACAAGATGTAAAAGGCCACATGTTGTATGATTCCATTTATATGAAACATGCAGAACAGGTAAATCCACAGAGACAGAAAGAAGATTAACGGTTGCCAGGGGCTGATGGGAGGGAGAATGGGGGTGACTGCTAAAAGCACAGAGTTTCTTTGTGGGGGTGATGGAAAGTTCTGGAACTAGATAGTGGTGATGATTGCACAGCACGGCTTATGTGCTAAATGTCACTAATACTAAATCTTACGTGTATTTTACTACAGTGAAAAAGATTGTTTTTAAAGAATAGAAATCTTGAATGCTTCAGGTCAAGCCTGCTTTGCATATCTCCTGCTATGATATCCGATTTCTCTGCACACATGAAAACCTTAACCTTGTCACCACTAATGAGATACCCGTGTCAAGAGTCCTGTTTGCTTGCGGACAAGCGTTGCAAGTAGTCGATAAACAATGCTGGCGCTTCACACGCTGGGTGCCAATGTGACTAGGTGCCAGGGCTTGAAACCCTGTCCTTATAAGATCTTCCAAAGAAAACAGTTTCTTCCATAGGCGAGCACTTGGAAACACTCCATAGGTATAGCCTGTCCATCCAACTCCCTTCCTAGACTGCAGCCATCATTCAAGACCCAAGACCCTCCTTGATGGGACAAAAAAGAAGCAAAAAAAATCGTATAATAAAAAGGTCAAATGATCCTTTACCCAAAACCCTCCAGGCGTTCGACAGCTGTGGGCTTTATCTACCAGCTGCCCCTCCAGAGCCAATTTGGTGACCATACTTCATCCTGTGCCTCTGTGTCCTATGACTTGAGTCTGGGTTGGGAGACCTCAATCCACTTCCTAAACCTGGAATTGGAGGAAGGTGGCCCAATCTACTGCTACTCAGATGGCCCCACCCATGACAGACAACAGGGTCCCAGAGGAAAGCAATTATTTTTGTTTGTTTGTTTCCCACTCTTGACATTATTTATCTCTAAGCGTACGCAGGCATTTAGCCTGAGCTAGCAAAGACTCTAAGTCCAAGACAAAGAGAGGGGAGAGGGGGAAGGGGAGGTGGGGAGATTGAGAGGAGAGGGGAGATGGAGAGAGGGGAGAGGAGATAAAGGATACAATTTTCAAACCCCACCACCCACATCAGTTCTCTTTTACTGGGAAAGGGAATGTTCTATCAGGCACAGGTGTGTGGAGAGAGAAGTACTGACCACAAAGAGCATCTGGGCTCCCAGCCTGACAGGAGCTGAGGTCCACGGGACCTCCCTGGGGCATTTCAGGTGTTCAGCCACAAAGAACAGATTTTAATTCTGACAGAGGGTCTGGTGTCACAGTGGGAAATAACTCATTGGAATAATAATTCATTGGAATTTCATCAAGTAGGAGGGAGAAAAAGAAAAACTCGTCAGACCAGTTACCAAGTTACCAGACAGCCACATTTCCGTAATTATTTAACCCCACCCTACCTTCTTCCAAAGGATTGGGTTGATTCATTTCCCTAAGTGAAAAGGTAGCTAAATGGGTATCCCTATGTCTCCTCCAGGAAGCCAAGCACTTGTTAGAATTGTAAGTCTGTACCTTCACTAATAAATTGTTGGGTAGTACTGTCCCCAAGATGCCAGGTGACGATGAGGCTAACTGGTCTACCATTCTTCAGTGCATTCATGAACCTACTGAAACACTTTCTGCCTACCTAGCTTATTTCCTTATAGTTATTTCTTTGACTTTGTCCCAGACTCAGCAAGGACTTTGGGGTCCCAGCAACATACCTGGCTCAGCACAACTGTCCACTTAATATCAGTGGAAACAACACATCCTGAATATAGCCCCAAATGTAACCTCTGTGATCACTCCATCACACCTGCAGGTAAACTTCTGGCACTCAGAACACACGAGGGCACAAGCCTCTCTTCACAGCATGAGGCGACCTCCTTACACTTGCCCACAAGACCTCTGTGCTTTTGTCACCGCCTTTCCACCCGTCTGGAACACCCTTCCCCCTTATCCTCTTTCTAAGCATCATTTACCACCCAAATCAAACCACATCTCTTCAACCACTCCAATCTGAGACAATCTCTCTCCTTCTACAGATGCCCGTGACAGCTTACCATCAATCTCGGGGAAGGTAGGGGAGGCTCAGAAACATGGTCTCTAGAGCTCTTGTTCTTTCCTGCTATACAAAATCTAATCATCTCCAAAAATAAAGTTCATTTAAAATCTTCCAGGGACTTCCCTGGTGGCGCAGTGGTTGAGAATCCGCCTGCCAATGCAGGGGACACGGGTTCGAGCCCCGTTCCGGGAAGATCCCACGTGCCGCGGAGCAACTAAGCCCATGTGCCACAACTACTGAGCCCACGTGCCGCAACTACTGAAGCCCGCGTGCCTAGAGCCTGTGCTCCGCAACAAGAGAAGCCACCACAATGAGAAGCCCGTGCACCGCAATGAAGAGTAGCCCCCGCTCACCGCAATTAGAGAAAGCCCACGCACAGCAACGAAGACCCAATGCAGCCAAAAATAAATAAATAAATTTTTAAAATATATATTATATGATATTGCTTATATGTGGAATCTAAAAAAATGCTACAAATGAACCTATTTACAAAACAGAAATAGAGTCACAAATGTAGAAAACTTAAGTTTACCAAGGGGTAAGGGTGGGAGGGATAAACTGGGAGATTAGGATTGACACATACACACTACTATATACAAAACAGATAACTAATAAGAACTACTGTATAGCCCAGGGAACTCCACTCAGTACTCTGTAATGACCTTATGGGAATAGAATCTAGAAAAGAGTGGATATATGTGGATATCGTATCGTATAAGTGAATATATGTATAACTGATTCACTTTGCTATACGGCAAATAGAATAGAATAGAATCTAGAAAAGAGTGGATATACGTGGATATCGTATCGTATAAGTGGATATATGTATAACTGATTCACTTTGCTATACAGCAAATAGAATAGAATAGAATCTAGAAAAGAGTGGATATACGTGGATATCGTATCGTATAAGTGGATATATGTATAACTGATTCACTTTGCTGTACAGCAGAAACTAACACAACATGGTAAATCAACTAGACTCCAATAAAAATTAATTTTAAAAAAAGAAAAGAAAAAGAGGGGATGAGAAGGGCTATAGGAAAAAGCAACCAGAATGTCGGCAGGGGCAAATTCTAGGGCATCTCCCCACCCCAGCTTTCTTTGTTCTCTGCAGTTCCCCAACTTTTCACAATGAGCTAGGAAAGCACAACGGTTAAGGGCTCGGATTCTGAGCCAGAATACCTGGGGTTTGGGTTCAAATCCCAGCTCTACTACTTACTAGCGATGTGACCCTGGGCAAGTGGCTTAATCTCCTGGGACCTCCAGGACCTCATCTGTAAGGAGAAATTGCTGGGAGACCTTGCTGCAGTATGGTAAGCAAAGCGCTTAGAACAGTGTCTGCCACAAAGCAAGCCTTCACTGTCGAGATGATTCTGATTATTACAGTACCAAAGGCAAAGTTAAAAAAATGAAAAATGGAACAAGGGGAGAACAGTTGTAATCTGAAGCTCAAACCTCTGTCTAAAAGCAAACCCTTCGGGCTTCCCTGGTGGCGCAGTGGTTAAGAATCCGCCTGCCAAGGCAGGGTACACGGGTTCGAGCCCTGGTCCGGGAAGATCCCACGTGCCGCGGAGCAACTAAGCCCATGCGCCACAACTGCTGAGCCTGCGCTCTAGAGCCCGTGTGCCACAACTACTGAAGCCCACATACCTAGAACCTGTGCTCCACAACAAGAGAAGCCACCGCAATGAGAAGCCCGCGCACCACAATGAAGAGTAGCCCCCGTTCGCCGCAACTAGAGAAAGCCCCGCACAGCAACGAAGACCCAACGCAGCCAAAAATAAATAATAAATAAAATTAATTTTAAAAATAAATAAATAAATCAAAGCAAACCCTTCAAGAGAGAATGTACATGCACTTAAATAGGTAGTGTTTAATATAAATGGAGCACCTCAGCTTTCAGAGACTCTGAAACATGGATGGAAACTCAAACTCAGGAAGGAGAGAATCGCCTCCCTTTGCCTCCTGCTCCTGCCGTATGTGGCATCAACGACCAGTTTCCTGGCACCCATCGTGCCCCAGACTCACCCACCCCCTAACTGGCAGCGAGCAGCTGGGGTGGCCTCCCAGGAAAAAAAAAAAAAATGCCAGTGGGTTTTCCTGGGGCAGCTGGTCAAGCAAGTCCTGTGGTTTCTGTTCCCCGCCCCCCCACCGAAAGCCCAGAGCTTGGGGTCCCCAGAGCCTCGGAAGCTGAGGCACCAGGTAAGCACAGTGATCTTCCCTCTGGGGCCACAGGTCCGAGCACCCAGCTCTCATCAGCAGGTCACACGGTGGGCTTTCCTCTGCCTGCCCCAAGACCAAAGTCAGAAATGGAGCCAAGCTTTGGCAGACACTTACCCAGTGGCTGGTCTGCCCAGAAAGGGTAGTGGACTCATGGTGTCTAGGAGAAGCTTCCAGAAAATTCACAAAGTGTCAAGGGCTGGGATAAGTGTACCCCGTGCATCATTTCATTTAGCTCCCAAAACTGCAACCCTGACAAGCAGGTGCCGTAATTACCCTCACTCTTCAGATGGGGAAACACTGGTTTGGTCCAGCTCATGAGCCATGACCGGCAAAACAGGACTCCGAACAATTCTCGTAACCACTTGGAAACGGGTCCAGTGAGGCTGACCTTCGGGTCTTTATGACACACCTATGTGGGGGGAGGGGAGATATTTTCTGAAGACTAGTTTAGGTCTCCATCCCATGCTTTCACCCACAGATCCCCCTCTTGTAACTCTTCCTACAAGTGCATTCAGTCACATATTCAATGTCTATATTTGCCATCAGAAGGTCCTCTCCAAGGATGCAGGGGCTTGTCCCTACTGTGGCCCTGAGGACCCCAATACCTGACACATAGTAGGTTCACAATAAACACATTTTGTGACCCAGCTCACAAAGACTCCATCTCCACTCTGCCCATCCAAGGCTCCTTGCACTTGGCCTCCGTTGGCATCTCCACCCCAAATATGTAGACAGAGTGATGGAGAAGAAGCATCTCAAGACATACACCACAGTGACTTTCCTTTTAAATACTTTCACCACTGAGAACCTTCTTTTCCTCTCTCTGCCAAAAGCAGCATTGTTTTGGGATCAGGTGGAAAAAGGGACATTTTAGAGAATGTTTAAACTGTGTTCAGAGGACAACCCAACACCTTCATCCCAAATGCTGACCAGACCTTAGATGTTTCCAGAACCTGGCAATCATGCAAGAAAGCGGCTCAAGGAGGTGTTGGAGAGGATTCTGGGGGAATTGAGGGCTTGCCAGATAGTTTTCACAGGTCTGTGTCTGTTGCCTAAGACAGGGAGGTATCTTCTAAAGGCTCATTTCGGTCCGTTTAGCATTCAAAAATCCCATGAAATGGTGTGTAAGCCACAACAACAAAGAAACATAAGCATTTTAAAAGCCAGAAATGTACACCCAGGTTCATAGCAGCATTATTCACGATAACCAAAAGGGGGAAACAACCCAAGTGTCCGTCGATAGAAGAATGGATAAACAAAATGTGGTCCATCCATACAATGGCATATTATTCAGCCCTAAAAAGGAAGGAAATTCTGACACCTGCTATGACATGGATGAACCTTGAGAACATTATATTCAGTGAAATAAGCCAGACACAAAAGGACAAATACTACATGATTCCACTTATACGAGGTCCCTAGAGAAGTCAAATCCATAGAGACGGGAAGTAGATGGTGGGGGCCAGGGGCTGGGGGAGGAGATGGGGAGTCAGTGTTTCATGGGGACAGAGTTTCAGTTTGGGAAGATGAGAAAGTTCTGGAGATGATGGTGGGGGTGGTTGCACGACAGTATGAATGTACTTAATACCACTGAGCTGTGTATTTCAAATGGTTAAGATGGTAAACTTTATGTTACGTGTATTTTACCACAATTAAAAAACTGAAAGGGAAAAAAGCCTGAGCTGAGTTATTCTTGATAGACAAGAGTGTAGGTTCAAAAAACAATCATTTCTTGACATCTGTGACCAGGACAGGACAACGCTTCCCCTAGGGGACACCACCACTGATTACAAACCAGGAGCAAACATCGATGCCAGATGCCAGGAACAGGTATCTGGCAGGTCTCCGCCACAGCCGTACGTGCAGAACCACACCTTCTTCAGTGATGAAACCCCCAGTGCTGGCAAAACAAGTCCTGCTCTCAAAAGCACAAGATAAAAAATTTTAAAAATAAAAAAACCTGCTCAAAACATCAGGGACATTTTTGCAGATAATACCATCCTGGATATTTTGACTAAAATGAGTACAGAAATAAATCCACAGAGGAATGTCTTAAATTATATCTCAAGATATGTAAGCCTGGAGCATTTCAAACAAGAACCTGAATTTGGAAAACGGAGCATTGAGATAAAAGACTATTCACTGTTTTCCCTGGTACCCCAGCTAGAAGTAGCTCACCCGTCTTTAAACAGAGGGGGGCACCCACACACACAACACACCACACACACACACACACACACAACTATTTTTGTGTCTCAGATGCGGTGCAGACCCCAGCCATCTTTTCTTAGCTGTGTGGCCTTAGGCAAGTTAAGTAACCTCTCTGGTCTCTAAAACAAAGATAACGGGGCTCCCCTTGCAGCTGTGTGTCCTTGTAACATGGTAGGTCCTACACAGCCTCTCCTCCCCTCACCATCAGAGAACACCACCCCCTCACCTCCAAATTCATCTGAATGGTCTCTCCCACCCAACTTATTCACCCACACCCCGACCCCCACCCCCACCTCGAAGTCTCCCTGTTCTACGAAATTCCAAACCCACAGGTGGTCCTCTACTTCAGCCAAGACTCTGCCCCAGCTTTGATCCTTCTTCTTGGTCATAGCTTGGCTTCTCTGCGTCCCTGACCTACCGACGTTCTCAAGATTTTTCCACAATATAATAATCATCGTTCCCTCCTATATCTACAAACCACCAGATTCTCTTTTCCTTCACCAACTGCCCTCTCAAAAGGGAGGTCTCCACTCTCTCACCTCCTGTTTCCTCCCTTCCAGCATTCACAGAATGGAAGGACTCCCTGGGGCTCGAAGGAGTCCTCCCTGCTGAGTCTATAGAATCTACTCAGGACTCACCCTGTGTGGCTTCCCCATAGCTTTGGGCTCAGGTGAGAAGACCCTCCTTTCTCCCTTCCCTTATCTTTCGTGATACAACCCTTAAGCCCTCCCTCCCCCCCCACCCGCTCACTTTCTCCATCTCACATTTGCTAAGTCTTCCCAGGGGATTTCACAACGTGTGAAAAAAGTCAATAAAACAATAAGCAAGTAACGAGTGTGTGTGTGGAACTAGACTTTCTGGATATCAAAACATTATAAAACTATACGTATTAGAAAAGTAACAGCCCTGGTGCAAGAAAGGGCAGACATATTTATGGATACCCAGAAATGACCCCAAATTGATGACGAACAGGTAAATTTCTGCAATACCTGGGGTTGAGACGCCAACTAGTTATTTGGGGGGAAATGGATACCCTTTTGAATCACAAACAGGTCCCAAATGCCCAGGACAAAAATTTTTTTAATGATAATAATTAAAGTTATAGAAAATTTGGAGGAAAAATACGTTCATTTTATGGATAGAAAGGGACTTTCTAAGCATAAAATAATGAGAGGCATGCACAAACCCAGCTCTGAACTCCATAAACATTTTAAGCTTCTCTGGCAATGGACAGCCAGAGTATATTCGTCAAAAACACCTGAACAGAAACACCTGAAAACATAACTGGCAAAGAGTTAACAGTCTTCGCTATGAAAACAACATGCAGATTAATACTTCGAAAACCACTAAGGTACTAAAAGATAAATGGACAAAGGATATGAACAGGAAGAGAAAACCCAAATGATAAATAAACATGTTTTAAAAGGTTCAACCCTGATAGCAATCAAAGAAATGCAAATAGAAACAATGACAACACACCAGCTCCTCCTTCCGGTAAATTATGAAAGATTTTTCAAACAACACTCAGAGCTAGCCAAGGTGTTCCCTCTCAGCCATTGCTAGGAGGAGTGCCCGTTGGTACGTTTCCGGAAAGCCATTTGGCAATCGGTATCAAGAAACTTTGACCCAGAAATTTCACTTCTGGAAGAGCAAAACCCGAAGGAAAAAAAAAAAATGTTCGATAAAGCTTCGACACCAAAACGTTCATCCCTCTTTGTGGAAACTAGAAATAATCTAAATGCCCAACGACAGAGAACGTTAACTAAATTCAGACACAACAGAGCCACTAGCAGGAAGTATCCCCCCAAAACTGTGAAATAAGGATGTTTTGCTTTTATCCTTTACACAGTTCTTTTTCCAAATGTCTACCCCAAGCAGTCATACTTCTGGAATCAGGTAAGAAATACATTTGCTTTTGTTTTGTGTTGTTTTTGACAGTAAAGCCCATTCTCATCTGGTCTCTCAAGCAAGAGGAACATTCAACCATCTAGCTCAGGAGTTGGCAAAATCCGGCCCGACACTTGGTTTTGTAAATAAAGTTTTATTGAAACACCGCCACGCCCACTTGTTTATTGTGCCTCCTTGCAGGGTGGCTGCTTTCCCGCTCCAATGGCAGGGCTGAGTAGTTGCAACAGAGACCATACAGACCTCAAAGTTTAAAGTATTTAACATCTGAGTCTTTGCAAAAACGGTTTGCCACCACCTGAGCTAGTGAATGTCTCCAGCTTCTTTCTAACGAACAAGCCACGAGAAATGGCTTAGAACCCCCCAAAACCTCAACGTACCTTTCTGGCAGTGGCTGTGCGTCCAACACCGCTCCACAAATTGCCCGTTGATGACGGTGGCAGGGCAGTTGGTCTTGCCCTTCGCAGCGCCTGGACAAATGTCCCCACACTCCTCATTGTCGTCTTTGTTCAGCACGATGTAATTATCCTCCACGGAATCCAGGATGCGAGACCAGTCGATAGTGGCCAGGTAGCAGAGTTCATTGTTCTTCTCGATGCGAACGGAGCCCCGGGTGATGTTCATCAAGTTGTAGAGGCCAAGCTCCTTCAGGTGAACCATCTCGAAGATGACCAGCGCGTAGTTAAAGAAGAGGCGGGAGCCCCGGATGACCGTGAGGTTGGGGAACAGGTCCTTCAGGCTCTCCAGCCCGTAGACCCGGAAGAGCAGCAAGTAATCAGTGATCATGATGAGCTTGGGGAAACTGAGGTCTCGGAAGTCCTCAGGTCTCGTTTTGAACATCAATAGGATCTGCAAATGTCCTTCGATGACCGAGCAGTTGGCCAGCTCGTGCAGCCGGGTGAGGTTATTCCGGATATCCATGCCGGGGCACACTAGAAGCGCAAACAAGCAGAGAGCAAGACAAGTGAACAAACACCCCCCGGATGGTTTATAAGAATTAGTGGCAGGGCCAGCCACATGAGCATGTGACCTGGGTCCCACGCCCGCTCAGAAGGGCCCTGCCCTTGGCTTACTGCTCTTCCGTCTTGAAATCCTTAATTATTTTTGAGTGAGGGGTCCCAAGGTTTCATTCTGCACTGCACCCTGTAAATTCTACAGCCAGCCCAGTTCAGTGGCTTTCTCTGTAAGGTGTCTGTGCCTAAGTAATTACTCCTGAAAGGCAAATCATCATCATCATAATTCCTTTGGCAGGACCCATTAGAAGCCTTAAAAGCATCGCATCAAACATGATGCAGTGAAGACATTGGGATTACAGGGGATTGAGTAATGCAGCAGGTGTGGAAGGGGAAAGGGGAGCCGTCCCCAGTGCGTTGGTGTGGAAGATCTTCAGGAAATGGATTTATGAGGATAAAGGTGCCCACATCAGAAATGGGGCAAGGAGGGCTTCCCTGGTGGCGCAGTGGTTGAGAGTCCGCCTGCCGATGCAGGGAACACGGGTTCGTGCCCCGGTCCGGGAAGATCCCGCATGCCGCGGAGCAGTTGAGCCCGTGAGCCATGGCCGCTGAGCCTGCGCGTCCGGAGCCTGTGCTCCACAGCGGGAGAGGCCACAACAGTGAGAGGCTCGCGTACCGCAAAAAAAAAAAAAAAAAAAAACAGAAATGGGGCAAGGAGAGCTGACTTTGTTTTGTCAATTCTCCCACTTTCCTAACACTCCTTCCCAACCCGCCCTCCTGGCAGGCAGCCAAGGTCTAATTACCTTTTACCTGGGTGTGGCAAGGGCTTCCCAGAGACTCTGATCTCCCCTGCACAAACACCCTGCACACCCATTCTCCTGCAGGTGGTCCCTCCCTTGCTCGGACACCCTCTATGTCTCCCCATGACCCTGCACTTTCCTCTCGCGGCCCTCAAGGTTCTGCCCCACCACCCCCTGCACCATGTGAAACAGGCCTGCCTACTACTCTCCAATTCCAAGGGGGCCTTCTCAAGCCTTCCCTATAATATGACCTATGAAAAGGAATAAGTGAAATAATGCAGGCACCCAAGCAGTGGCTGGCACACAGTACGTGCTCAATTAATGTCAGCTATTTTGTTGCTGTTCATTTCTCCCAAACATATCACGGTGTCACCTCTAGGCTCCGTGCCTTCATTCCCCTAGACCAGGGTGGGAAAATATTTTCTATAAGGGCTCAGATAGTGAATACGTTCAGCTTTGCAGTCAGTCTCTGTTTAGACTACTCCACTCCGCCATTATAGCTCAAAAGCAGCCAGAGACAGTGAGTGGATATGGCTGTGTTCCAATAAAACTTTATTATAAAAGCAGGCTGTGGGTTGGTGTTTCCCCCTGGGGTGGTAGTTTGGTGACCCTTGCCTTAGTCCAACAAAGTCCAACAGAACTTCTGCAATGATAGAGATGTTCTATATATGCACTGGCCATTATGGAAGCCACCAGCCATTTGTGGCTGTCTAGCCCTTGAAATGCGACTGATATAAGACTGAGGAACTGAATATTTGATTTTACTTTAGATAGTGTAAACAGAAATAGACACATGTAGCTAGTGGCTACTGGACTAAACAGGGTAGCCCTAGCCCCTCTGACTGTCAAAGTCCTTTATACCTTAGCTCCCTATTTTGAAATCCAGCTCATCATCCTTCAAGATCCAGTTCAAATGTCACCTCCTCCAGGAAGCCTTCTCTGATTTCCTTTCCTCCATATACTTATTTGGATCTTTCCCTCCTCCTGTGTTCCTTATATTGGAGTTAACATTCAGTAGAACTGAATTCTTCAGACAGCCTCTCCTTGCCAAAACGCAAACACACACACATACGCTCACTCACTCAGAAATTGGGAGGCAGCTTCAAGGGGACCGGGGTGGCAGTTCCAGCCCCACACACTCATGCCACCCAAGGCTGAGGCTCCCAGCTTCAGTCACATCAACAGCATCTACATACAGAGGTCTGGACAGGTACCACGCCACTGACACCTCCCAACAAGCTTCATCCGCACCCCACAGAAGGGAAAACTGGATCTCTAGGAGGCAAAGCCAGTCAGTCAAGGACAGACGACCCACCAGTAACATTCAGGGTTGCCAGACTTAGCAAATAAAAGTGCAGGACGCCCAGTTAACTATGAATTTCAGATGAGCAGAAAGCACATTTTAGGATAAGTATATCCCATGCAACGTTTGAGACATACTTATCCTTAAAAATTACTCATCGTTTATGTTAAATTCAAATTTAACTTGGTGTCCTGTATTATATCTGGCAGTATACAGCTTAGATTCAGCCACAGGTCCGGGCTTCTCAAGCCTGAGCCTCACACTCTATGTTTTACACACACACGCACACGAAATTGTGAAATTGATACAGGTACAAAGAACACCAGCCCACCATCCTCCCCAAGTTGTGTCAGAACCAAAATCAGATATGAATATGCATTCAATTCAAAGATTAACCAGCTGTTGGACATCCAGGAGATGTAAATCCAAACCACAATGATGCCACTTCACTCCTACCAGGATGGCTAAAATTAAAAAGACAGACAATAACAAGTGTTGACAAGGATGTGGAGAAATCAGAACCCTCCTACATTACTGGTGGGAATGGAAAATGGTACAGCTGCTGTTGTGGAAAATAGACTAGCAGTCCCTCAAAAGGTTAAGCAAAGAGTTACCATATAACCCAGCAACTTCACTCCCAGGTAGATACCCAAGAGGAATGAAAACACAGGTCCACACAGAAATGTGTGTACAAATGCCCAGAGCATCATTATTCGTGATAGACAAAAAGTGGAAACAAGCCAAATGTCCATGAACTGACAAATGAATAAACAAAATGTGGCATGTCCATACAAAGGAAGATAATTCAGCAATAACAGGGGAGAAGCGCTGACACCTGCTACAACAGGGATGAACCTTGAAAACATCAGGCTCAGTGAAAGAAGCCCGTCACAAAAGACCACATGTGGCATGATTCCATTTACATGAAATGTCCAGAATAGGCAAATCCCTAGAAAGTAGATTAGTGGTTTCAAGGGGCTTTGAGAGGGGAAAATGAGGAGCGACAGCTAAGGAGTATGTGATTTCTCTGGGGGGTGTTGAAAATGTTCTAAAATTGATTGTAGTGATGGTGGCCCAACTCTGTGAATGTACTAAGAACCACTAAATTTAAACTTTAAATGGGTGAATTGTATGGTATTGAATTTGATCTCAATAAAGTTGTTATTTAAAAATTAAGCAACTATAACTGTAGTGGACAACAAAGAACGGCTTTTTTCTTTTAAATCTCCAATGACTCTAACTCAACTCATTAAAGCTGTATGTGTCCCTATTCGTCTAAGACAATAGAGCAATTTACTGCGTGAACAGAAAATACCCAGAGGATGTTAGAGATGGTGCCAGCAGTAGATGTCAGACCTCGTACTGGCTTTTAATACCTCTGGGTGGGAACTGAAAGATGCTTCAGGTCCTCAGTAAGTGACACCTGGTTAATCAGCACTCTACACACAGGAAGGGAAGGGCCATGAGGACCGGGGGAGGATGGGGGGTCCTGGTGACAGCTAATAACAATTCCCACGTAAAGCACTTGGCCATGTTCTGGCAGGTACGTTCTCTTGATGAATTCTCAGAATAATCCCAGAGGAGGCGGATAAACGAAATGTGGTCCATGCCCATTTTTGTGATGAGCGAATCAAACTCACACAGGCTGAGTTTTAAGAGGTAATGCTAGGATTTCAACCCAGCAATGAAATGCGAAGTTTATGCTTGAACTATGTTACAGTTTCTCCGTCTTTGTTCTTTAAAAACATACCAAATTAAGAAGCAGGTGAATCTGACTTAAATAAGGAAACAATGAAATAATGTTCATGCAGTGACAACCTGGAGGAAGCTTGTTAAAGACAGTTTCTTTCGTTCACTCCTTCAGCAGCTATCTGCTGAGGACCTGTTTCTGCTGTTCCAAGGACTGGAAGTGCTTCAAGGAATAGGACAAGAGGGATAGGACAATAGGATAGGGAGATACGTGTATACATATAGCTGATTCACTTTGTTATACAGCAGAAACTAACACAACATTGTAAAGCAATTATACTCCAATAAAGATGTTAAAAAAAATAAAAGGAATAAGACAGAGTCTGCCCTGGATCTCACAGACTACTAGTTGCTATTAACTACCCAAATCAACTGAAAGTATAACTGAGGAGGAGATCTCAGTTATTCAAGGACAGCTTCAGGGGCTAGAAGAGATAATGAAAATGAGCTATTTGACTAAGTCCAGGACAATCAAGGAGGGCTTCCCGGAGGAGGTAACACCAGAACTAAAACCTACACAAACAGTGCAATAAGTTCTGCCTACTTCACTGGAAGGTCAAGAGCTGTAGCCTGTCGCTGTAGGTCACAAGGGTGAGTAGGGCCTAGAGCAGCCTTATCCAATAGAAACATGATGCGAGCCACACAGAATTTAAAATTTTCTCTATAAAGGTAAAAAAGAAACAGTGAAATTAAATATTCTTAATTTAACCCAATGTATCCCCAAACTTCACTTCAGCATGTAAGCAATACAAAAAAAAAAAAAAAATCTATGGGATTTTTTTCACACTATGCCTCCCCAACACCACATGTTTTATACACTTGCACCAGGTCTCAATTCAGATGCTACATTTTTATCAGAAATACTCAATCTGTATATGCAGATTTCACAAAATGAATCACCGAAAAGGTAGGTTCTTGGTATCCCCAAGTTGTTCCAAGCAAAAGAGTTGTTCAATAACAGAATCAAGCATTGATTTTTTTTTGACATTTCAATCAACTAATGTTAAATAAGACTTTACATTCACATTTTTTACATTTAAATGAATTAAAGTTAAATAAAAGTAAAAATTTAGCTGCCCTGGCCATAATTTCAAGAGCACCATGTAGATAGTGGCCGCCATATTGGATGGCATAGCTATAGACCATTTCCATCAAAGCAGACCGTTCTGTTGGACCGTGCTGGTCTAGAAGTTCCCCCTCGGCCAGAAAAATCTAAAACTTTTCCAGAAGGAGAGAAGACTGACATGAGAGCCATCTTGGAAAGTGTCCCCTCTCCCCTGGTTTTCTCTCTATCATGAAGACAGCAAAGAGGTACTAAGGATCTGGGAGAGAGGTATCTAGAAGATTCTGAAACTCCTTTACAATGCTAGAGTTATACCTTCTGCTTTCAAGCCTGAATGTACTCATTCCTTAGTCTCGACGTTCTTCAAATGCTCCCTGGTGACGTATCTGGGGCCACACGTTCCTCCCTGCATTACTTCCAGTCTTAACAGGGCTTCTTCCAAAATTCAGGCATGCCAGCCAACAAGCCTTGGGTTCAGGTGTCAGGCCACCACCCACACCAGTTTCAGGGCATGCCAGAAACCCAACAGATCTGGCTTCCCATTCCAGCACGGACACCTGTCAGCTGTATAATCCTGAGCCATAAACTCAATTTCTGTGTGCCTCAGTTTCCTCACCTGTAAATGATGACGATCGCATGACGAAAGGTATGAAGAACAGATGAGAACTGGGGTCTGGCCACGTGTATATATTAGTTCTCCACTCTAAGATACATGGAACCAATTCCCAGATTTATTCCCTTCATAAATTAGAACTTGGGCACACCGAGGTACCAGATACCCTTAAGATTCTCCACCTGCCTGAAAGACTGGCTCTTTAAAATTGACTTCAGCCAAGAAATCCCCTGGTGGTTCAGTGGTTAAGACTCTGCGCTCCCAATGCAGGGGGCATGGGTTCGATCCTTGGCCGGGGAACTAAGATCCCACATGCCATGGGTTACAGCCAAAACTAAAAAATAAAAATTGACTTCAGCCAGAGCGTGTGAGATGGATTCTGTTGCAAATTGCTGGAAACGGAAGGGCAGTAAATATCCCGAGGGTGCAGGCAACAGGCAAACTGTCGCCCAGATAGATTTTCTAGAAGAGGAAAGAAATTGAGGCTCAGAGAGGAACATGTCCTCCTCAAGGTCACAAAGCAAGGAGGAGACAGACCTGGGATTTAAACCCAGTATATGAGTCCACTGGGGCCACCCTAACAAAGGACCACAGACCAGGTGGCTTAAACAAGATAAATTTATTTTCTCCCAATTCTGGAGGCTAGAAGTCTAAGAACAAGGTGTCAGCAGGATTGATTCCTTCTAAGGCCTCTCTCCTTGGCTGGTAGATGGCTGTCTTCTCCTTGTGTCCTCACACGGTCGTCCCTCTGTGTGTGTCTGTGTCCTAATCTCCTCTTATAAGGACATCAGTCTTATTAGAGGCCACCCTAATTATCTCATTTTTACCTTGATTACCTCTTTAAAGACCCTATCTCCAAAGATGGTCACATTCTGAGGTGTTAGGGTTAGGACTTCAACACATTAATTTGGGGGGGGCGGACACAATTCAGTCCATCACATAGGTCCCCAGGGCACCAGCACCTGTGCCTTTAGCCATCACACAGGGTTCCTCAAAGTGTGTTCTGTGGACCGACAGCATCAGAATCACCTGGGGCGGCAGGTGTATGTTAAAATGCAGATCCCTAGGCCCAGCTCTAGACCAAATGAATCAATATCTCTGGGAGCCAGGCCCAAGAATCTGCATTTTAAACAAGGTCCCCAAGGATATGATAGGGCCTCAAGTAGGACAGACGTACTGTCTACCCAACCTGGGCCACCTCTCCAGCAGGGGCTCTTTCCAGCTCCCATTCTTCTGCCCCACCCATTCCTCTGAGCACTTTGTCCCAGGATCAATGCCATCAGATGCCTTCTTTGGGGCTGTTGACTGTTGCTAGAGGGAACGGCATAAGCACGGTGGACTGGCCCCCACGAATTTCAAAGAAAGCTAGACCCACACCCATTTAGTCTACCTGAGTTCCTAGACGCTGTGTTTCAGAGCCACTTCTGACCTCAGTTCTTGTCTTGGTCAGCTTGGGCTCCAATAACCAGAGGCCATAGACTGGTGGGGTTAAACAACAGACATTTATTTCTCACAGCTCTGAGGCTGGAAGTCCAAGATCAAGGTAGCTAGCATGGTCAATTTTTGGTGAGAGCTCTCTTCCTGGCTTGCAGACGGCCGACTTCTCACTGTGTCCTCACGTGGTCTTTCCTTTGCATGCGTGCAGAAAGGGAGAGATCTTTCTCTGTCTCCCTCTTCTTTTAAGGTCACCAGTCCTATCGGTTTAGGGCCGTCCTCTTATGACCTCGTTTAACCTTAATTACCTTCTAAAAGCTCTCTCTCCAAATACGGTCACGTTGGGGGTTAAGGTTGCAACCCATGAATGGGGAGGAGGGAGGTGGCCATTCAGACCATAGCAGTTCTTTTTCAGCCAAACCTTTTGCTCCTAACTTCAAGCCATCCTATCCTCTCCAGGACCTGCCCCCTCTGGGCTAGACTTTGCTTCCTGCTTTGGACAAACATGTATCAATTCCTCCTCCAACCCATACTTAGGAGTATGGTTTCATTTCCCATGCAGTCAGTGTTTCGCTAGAACGCACCTCCAATGTGCAATGTCTATGGGGACCCAGACAGATATACCCAGTCTGTACTGAAAGGGAAGGAGAATGGGGTGGGTGATGAAGCCAGAGAGGGGAGGAAGGAGGCCTCTGACCCGGTTCCATAAGGAGCAAGCAGGCATCCATGGGTGAAAAGGGGGAAGAAGGGTGCTTGGGGCACAGGAAGCAAATGCAAGCACATGGAAGAAGAGGGAGCCCCAAGGAACTGCAGTCATGAGCCTGGCGAAGTGAGATGGCGCACCACACAGCTGAGGCCAGGCTCCACTGCCAGGGGTATGGACCGAGCTGGCAGCTATAGAAGGACCAAAGCAGGAAGTAGAAAACTCTCTCTGGCAGCAGGGAAGAGAAGGTACTGGACGAGGCACTCTGGGACCACATCTACGGCATGGCCTGGGGGGCCTATTCTGGGGGTGGGTACAAGGGATTAGCATCAATGGGACTTGGTCCCCAGGGAGGTGGAAGAGAGGGAGAAGAAGTGAGGGCCCTCTCTTAGTGAACCTGGAGAGGACCGGATAGGATCAGTTTAGGGTGGCAAGGACAACAGGCTCAGGTTGGGGCATGTTGAGTCCATAGGGGCTTTGGGATGCTCCCAGATGTGGGTCCAGAGGGCACTGGGAAGATGTGGATCTGGAGCTTGGGAAAAGGGGCGGATGCTGGCAGAAGGGATGAGAGTAGGTGATGAAACCAGGAGGAGAAAAGGATGGAAGGGGGGCGTGCCTCTGGCGAGCACAATATTTAAGGCCAGGGAACCAGAGAGGGGACCAAAGACGCATAGTCATACTGACACCAACACCTTCTACAAGCCTGTCTGAAAGCTCTGGAACATCTAGGCTAATTCCTCCAGTCAGTTCCATAGTTCTGTAATCCCAAGGACATCACACATCCAACCACAAGATGATAAGGGGCTTCCATGACATTTCAGGAGTCCTACCTCCTCGTGTGTACAAATAAGGATGGATACTGCCCACAGAAGACACCAGAAAGAAAACCAAGAGAAGTCTTGCAAGAACAAAAAAGTAGCAGATGTCTTCGATACAACGTAACTGGATATAATTAGGAAGGAACACCTCAGTGAGAACTCACCCCTTTTCTGATCTTCTGTAAGGAAAACAGGATACGTCTTTGCAAACAGATTAGCCACAAGAAATCAAGAAAGGCCATCAGAAAACAGGTGGAGCCCTGCCCTCTATCCCTTTGTGTCCAACCACTACCTTTTTCCGCACCGTTAACAAACACAGTTTTTGGAAAGTACCTATGTTTTCCACATTACCACAAAGACATAGGAGAGAAGCGAGAACCTCCTGGTAACAGGCTGCTCTTCCTGAACACAAAACAGAAGCTAACCTATAAACCTGACGGGACACCACACCCTTAAGGAACTGAAAGAAAAACTCAGATTTGACATCAAATTTTAATCCTCATCCGTCTGCCATGAACTCCAACTGGCACTGATATCCAGTCTGCACTGGGCAACACAGAACAGCAAACCTCGCTCTGCCAGAAACGAAATATGTTTCTAAACCCCTGAAAGCCACTGGGGCGCTCCCTGGCACCAGGGTCAGCAGAACACGGGAGAGCCCTCCTCAAGACACAGACCAGGGGTTTCGTGCCATCTCATGAACTTTCCGAGAGGTAACCAAGGATTTGTGCCCAGATGAAAATACGACAAAAAGGGCGGATGCGTTCAAAAAGGATTCTACACGGATGCGGACAAACGCAGTTTCACAAATTTTAAACCCCAGTGATAGGAAACCACCTACAGCAGATTCTCTTTGTTTATGGAACAAAGTGTTCTCAAGAACACTCATTTGCAACTCCATCAATACCATAACCTTGTTGTATGTGTGTTTCTGTTTAAAAACACCTTATTTAATATACATTGTTGATTCACTAAACACTATACAGTTCACGCCTGAGAAAAGCTTATCCAGCAGATGTATTTTCTCCGGAAGGTACATCACAGCCTTCTAGTACTTGGGACCCTAGACAGCGCTTCAGAACTATGCATGCAGACCATGGTCAACCACGAAATCACCAACAAAAAGCACAAGAAAGTGTGAAAAACATGGCACTAAATACATCACAAAAAAGGACATTTTGGGGGAACCTTCCTACACTGTTGGTGGGAATGTAAATTGGTGCAGCCACTATGGAGAACAGTGTGGAGGTTCCTTAAAAAACTAAAAATAGAGTTGCCATATGATCCAGCAATCCCACTCCTGGGCATATACCTGGAGAAAACTCTGATAAATGCACCCCAATGTTCATTGCAGCACTATTTACAGTAGCCAAGACATGGAAACAACCTAAATGTCCATCGACAGATGAATGGATAAAGAAGATGTGATATATATACACAATGGAATATTACTCAGCCATAAAAAAGAATGAAATAAAGCCATTTGCAGAAACATGGATGGACCTAGAGATTATCATACTCAGTGAAGTAAGTCAAAGACAAATATCATGTGATATCGCTTATATGTGGCATCTTAAAAAATGGTACGAATGAACTTATATACAAAACAGAAACTGACTCACAGACATCAAAAACAAAGTTATGATTACCAAAGGGAAGGGGGTGGGATAAATTAAGAGTTTGGGATTAACAGATACACACTATTATATATAAAATACATAAACAACAGGGACCTACTGTATAGCTCAGGGAACTATATTCAATATCTTGCAATAATTTATAATGGGAAAGAATCTGAAAAAGAATATATACACAGACTTATAACTGAATTACTTTGCTGTACACCAAAAACTAACACAAAATTGTAAACCAGCTATGCTTCAATTAAAAAAAATTTTTTAAAGGACATTTGTTTTCATCCTTGGGAATTTATGAATTCACAAGGGGAGAGATGCAACAGGAAGGCAAGATGTCACCTTGTTTGATCTGAGCTGGAACATGCATGTCAGATGATGCCAATTTTTTGCCACTTGGTGCATGTCCAGGAATAACCATTAAAGCGCTATTTATTTTGGAGTTACAAATAAATTTTAGTGAATAGGGGAATTCACAAATATGGAATCCAGGAATCATGAGAATCTTCTGAGTACTTAGGTTTTCAATTTTAAGAAGATTGATCCAATTATAAGATACTTTAAAAAATATTTTAAGTTAATTTTTACTGGGGTATAGTTGATTTACAGTATTGTGTTAATTTCTGCTCTACAGCAAAATGAATTGGTTATACATATACATATATCCGCTCTTTTTTATATTCTGTTCCCATACAGGTCATTACAGAGTATTGAGTAGAGTTCCCTGCGCTATACAGGAAGTTATTCTTAGCTATCTATTTTATATATAGTAGTGTGTATATGTCAATCCCAATTTATCCCTCCCCTACTTCCCCCTTGGTAACCATAAGTTTGTTTTCTGCATCTGGGACTCTATTTCTGTTTTGTAAATAGGTTCATTTGTACCATTTTTTTAGAGGTATCACCTCACACCACTTAGAATGGCCATCATCAAAAAATCTACAAACAATAAATGCTGGAGAGGGTGTGGAGAAAAAGGAATCCTCCTACACTGTTGGTGGGAATGTAAATTGGTGCAGCCACTATGGAGAACAGTATGGAGGTTTCTTAGAAAACTAAAAATAGAACTACCATATGATCCAGCAATGCCACTCCTGGGCATATATGCAGAGAAAACCATAATTTGAAAAGATACATGTACCCCAATGTTCATTGCAACACTATTTACAATAGCCAGGACATGGAAGCAACCTAAATGTCCATCGACAGAGGAATGAATAAAGAAGATGTTGTACGTATATACAATGGAATATTATTCAGCCATAAAAAAGGACAAAATAATGCCATTTGCAGCGACATGGAGGGATCTACAGATTGTCATACTTAGTGAAGTAAGTCAGAAAGAGAAAGACAAACATAATATACTTTTTAAAGTCTAGAGAAAACTATAGGGATGGAGAAGGATCAGTGTTGCCAGGGGTTTGAGGTAGGGATGGCATAACGATAAAGGGATGGCTGGAAGGAGTCTGGGTGGTGATGGATGGGACACTTCTGTATCCCGACTGTGGGGACAGCCACACAACTCTATGCGGGGGCTAAAATGCAAAAACTGTGCACCAAAAAAAAAAGTCAGTTTTACTGTATGACCATTTTAAAAATAAAAATGTTTAAAGATACGCACCGGGCTTCCCTGGTGGGCGCAGTGGTTAAGAATCCGCCTGCCAATACAGGGGACACGGGTTCGAGCCCTGGTCTGGGAAGATCCCACATCCCGTGGAGCAACTAAGCCTGTGCGCCACAACTACTGAGCCTGCGCTCTAGAGCCTGAGAGCCACAACTACTGAGCCCACGTGCCACAACTACTGAAGCTCGCGTGCCTGGAGCCCGTGTTCCACAACAAAAGAAGCCACCGCAATGAGAGGCCCGCACACTGCGACAAAGAGTAGCCCCCGCTGGCCGCAACTAGAGAAAGCCCACGCACAGCAACAAAGACCCAATACAGCCAAAAATAAATAAAATAAAAATAAACAAATTTATTTTTTTAAAAAGTCACACAAGAAAAAATAAACTTTAAAAAAATAGGAAAACAAATTCATTGGCCAGTACTTATGTTAAAAAACATTTTTTTTAATAAATAAATAAAGATATACACCCAACTGATAGCATGGTCATTTCCCAGGACAGAAATGCAATGGTTTTAGGGACAAAGGGGGACTCTGGTTTTTTCCTCTCTATACTTTCATAATTTTTTTGGCAATGAGAATGCACTACCTGTTATTATTTTAATTTGAAAATCATAAATACGGCTTTTTTAAGATTTTTTTTGACGTGGACCATTTTTAAAGCCTTTACTGAACTTTTTACAATATTGCTTCTGTTTTATGTTTTGCTTTTTTGGCCGGGAGGCATGTGGGACCTTAGCTCCCCTACCAGGGATCGAACCCGCATGCCCTGCATTGGAAGGGGAAGTCTTAACCACTAGACCACCAGGGAAGTCCCATAAATATGGTTTTTAAGTTGCAAAACATAACCCAAGCCACCCCGATGTGTTCTTAATAGAAATTAACATAAGGGCGGGTCTCAAGAGAACATCTCATAGCAGATACCACTTTCTTTTGGTACTAGAGACAGGGCCAGGAGCTCGGAATCCTCGTTCAATGCCAAGAAGACTGTTTAAACAAATAAATCCAAAGATGGTACGCACACAAGCACACACACAAGGAGGGAACATCACTGTTATTTTCTCACCATCGGAACCCCTACATTCAGCACAGCACATGGTATAAATTTCTTTAATACAGCTTGCTCCGTAAAGGGGAAAACACAGCATCCCTGGGCGCTTCATTTAACTTGATTCATTCAAAGTTGTATCAGGGACCACACAAGCTATGAGGTATGTCATCATGATTCTCAAGGAGTTTGTTCTAAATCAGGAGTTGGCAAACTTTGGAAAGGGCCCAAGTGTAAATATTGTCGGGAGCCACGCGCTCACAGCTATTCAGCTCTGCCTGTGGAGCACAAAAGCGGCCACAGAGGGTGCATGAGCGAATGGGCATGGCTGCGCGCCAGTAAAACTTTATTTACAACAAAACTGGCGTGGGTGGGCAGGATTTGGCCCCTGTTCTAGATAAAGGCTTTGACCATATATAAATTAAAAACCGAGTGAGACAGAGAGAGTCAAGGGTAGAGAATGGCCCTCTGTGAAGAAGGGTCTAATAGCTTAGCCTAGGAAAGGAGCAGAGGAAAGGAAGAAAGAGGATGGGAGAAGTCAGACACAGGTGAAAACTCACCAGGAGACGGTGCCTTCCAGGGGGAGGCAAAACCCAGAGAAGTCAGCTGGGGTGAGGCTACAATTGGGAGGTGAGGGATGACCTTCTCTCGCGCCATGGGCAAAGCGATGGAGACACAAGCCAGATGCCGTGGGCAGAGCAGTGGGTGAAAGGTGAGAGAGCGAGGGCGGTGGGGACCCATTGGAGGGGAGGCTTGGCAGGGGAAGGCGAGAGGTAAGTGGTGAGTAATTGGGCCCAGGGGAGTATTGAGCGTTTATAGGCTGAAAAGAGAAAGGCTCCTGGGTAGATGGAGATCCCTGAACAAACAGAGGGGAGAGAGCAGGGGACCCAGGTGGGTGAGTGTCCTAGAGAAGGAAAAAGTTATCTCCCCAAATGCAGTGATTCTTAGGACAGTTGGCAATGTCTGGAGACACTTTTGGTGGTCATGACTTGGAGAGGGGAATTGCTACTGGCATCTAGAGATGAGGGATGGCGCTCAACATCTTAAAATACACAGGACAGCCCCCTGCAACCAAGAGCTATCCAACCCCATATGTCGAGAGCAGAGAAGTCAAGAGGTTCTGCTCTAATCACAAAAGAAAGGAAGTCAACGATGGAGTGGAGTGAGGTGGGGACCCCAGGGGGCTCACCCCAATGACCTCTATGAGTAAGTGGGGCAAGGGCGAGGGGTGGGTCACCAGGAGGGAAGCAAAGCCTGGGAAGAACCCCAGGGAGGTGACCCGGCGAGTGGAAGTTCTGCTCTAAGGGTCCCGGAGCACACAAGAGAACACACAGGAGGAACATCCGGTGGGATCTGAAAGCAGCATCTCACACCTCAGCTATACAACTCACTGCCCACCCCTGCACCCCCGCCGAAACTCTGTGGGTTTTCACTGTAATTAATCCCACTTTGCCTTCGTTCTCTGACTTTGCAATGCCCCGGGTCATCTCGGGCCGGAGCGGATCAACCCGAGGAGAAATGGAGGGGAAAGCCATTGCCCAGGTCAGCCAAGCCACAGAGACTCCATGGGGGGACGAAGTGGGATGGCACACACCATGTGACATCTCTGAGTCCTCAGTCCTTAAAAATCCCATTGATTTCCCTCTACCCCACCCTCACCCACCCCAGCCAAGATGCCATATTGGTTGCTGTTGGAGATAAGCCATCTGTAAAGTTTCAGCCCCTCCCTAAACCTCCAAAGGGCATCACATGTCATCTCTTCAGTAGTATTTTGTTAACCTTTACCACGGGGGTGGGGAGGTTCAGACTCCAAAGAAGAACCTTTTATTAAGAAACCTTTTATTCACAGACTGGGGTTCTAATCACAGCTCTGCCATCTCGCCAAAGTTCCTCACCTTCCAAAAGGACAGTAAGCCTTACCTCCCAGCACCGTGGTGAGGATTAACTGAGATTACCTATGCAAAGTGTATAGAACCGCGCCCGCTGAGTGTTTGCTTATATTCTCGTTAGTTAGGAGTTATTTGGAGAATAAAGCAGCTATGACTTGGACTACTCCTGGGGAGGACAGGAAGGATAGGAGTTGAATCTAGAACAAATATTTATCAAATACCTACTAGGTGCCAGGGACTGCTCTAGGCTCTGGAAATGTAGCAGTGAACGAAAGAAACGTAAACCTCTGCCCCTGTGGAAACTGTACACAAGTAAGAAGCGGAAAAATCCATCTACGGACCCCTGAAAGCCCAGGCACAAATCCACCGTTAATTACCAAAGCTACCAGGAACAGAGAAGCAAGGAAACATACGGGGGTGAGCCCACGCACACATACGCAAAGCCTAACAACTGGTCTCGGACTTTTTTAACAAGACCCTAAACCACTTGCCACCCTCCTTCATGAAGCACCCACTGTATACCAGGGTGCTTGGAGACAGTGCCTAACTGGCAAAGGGGCTCAGCAAACCCGGTCTGTCAACTCCAGAGCCTGCGTGTGCTTTCTCACGCCCCTCGCTCACCATCAGGGAGCTCAGGAACTTCAGTTTCTTCCCTCCTTGACCCCTTCCTCCTCATGACTGATCTCCTTTTATGGCGAAATCTGAAGAAGTAACCCAACAGATATTTTGAAAGCAGGGCCTGAGCCATCATGGTGGGAAACCCCAGCTACATTCTCTTAAACGATTCTTCCGTCCTTGACCTGCAGCCGGGAAGACCTGTTGTGAAGCCCAAGAAGGATGCTGGGATTTGCCCCTGGTGGCTGCCAGCACAGGGACACTCAGGAGGGAGGCTTTGGGGGCTGGAATGACCACAGGTTAGAGACCTCCCGGAGCTGACAGGTAAAAGGGCAGAGGAGGAAGGTTATTAGGGAGGACATGGGCCGTGGGCAGCAGTCCAGAGCCTTGGGCCCTGGCACCACTGGAGAGGTTCGTTTTTCCCTCTGGCACTGACTTTGGGGCAAGTGAGTTATGTGTCCTTCCTGAGCCTCAGTTTACTCCCTACGAACTGGACCAACAACGGTATCAGCCTCAAGAAGCCGCCGCAAAGGTCCAGAAAGAGGGACTTCCCTGGCGGTCCACTGGTTAAGACTACCCCTTCCAATGCAGTGGGTGAGGGTTCGATCCCTGGTCGGGGAGCTAATATCCCACATGCCTAGCGGCCAAAAAACCAAAACGTGAAACAGAAGCAACATTGTAACAAATTCAATACAGACTTCAAAATGGTGCACATCAAAAAAAATCTCAAAAAAAAGAAAGGTCCAGAGAGATAAGACCGACCAGCCCGTGGCATTTGGTGACACTAACTACAATAATCATTAAAGCCGACACTACCTCTGCTACTACAACTGCGCTGTTGCCAAGGCGCTAGAGTTTGCCTCCCGATATCTGGAAACAGAACCCAAGAGTGTAAACATGGACCTGAAGTCGGGGTAGCCATGGGTCTAGATACGAGGAAGAGGGGGGTGGATTCTACAGTTCCCCGCCCCGGGCAGCGTCACCTACCAGCAGGGACCCTCGAGGGACCCCCTCCCCAGTCCGTCACCCTCGACTCCGGCTCCAGACCGTCTGTGCCCCAGGAACTTGGCTGTCCGAGAGTGTCCAATAACCCCACTTCTCAGAGGCGACTCAGGACGCGTGTCCCGTCTCCGGAGCCAGTTGGGCTCGGCGAGGTCCAGGCACGGCACAGGTCCGAGGAGCGCTCGGGGGAGGCGCCCGTGGAGGGGCGAGCACTGGGGCAAGGTTCCTCCAGCCCGGGGCCCGCACGCGGAGCGTGGAGCCGCGAGCCCAGGCGGGCAAAGGCCAAGGTCAGCGGCTTCCCGCCCCCCGCGAGGCTGGAGCTACAGTCCCGGCCACCCGCCCTCCCACGGAGGAGGGCTCCCAGTCCACAGCAGGGGTTCCATTTTGGCAAAGGGTCCCCTCCCCACCGCGCTGGTCCCCGCCCACTCCCGGACCCCCAGACTCACCCTCTCCAGGGTACAGGTGGCCCGCGGCGCCCACCAGCAGCGCGGCAACGGCCACCAGCAGTGGCACGGCCGCCGCCCCCCGCCCGCCCCCGGCGCCCATGGCTACGGGAGCGCGGGGTCCGGATGGATCAGAGCGCGCGGCGCCGGCCCGAGGGGTGCATGCTCCAAAGCAGCCGCCCGAGAGGCGCTGGGGGCCTCGCGTCCTTCTCTTCCACGCGGGCGGCCCAGGGGCCGCAGCCTCCGCCCGGGAGGGTCCTTGAAACAGCCCCAGGAGGGGCGCGCGGCCTCCGCCGCTGCAAATCCGGCAACGCGGCCCGGTGGAGGCGGCCCCGACTCCGGGCCACCGCGGCCCGGGCCCCGTCCCGCGATCTCAGGGCCCCGAGCCCGGCGCTGCGCCCCTGCCTCCTGGCTCTCGGCCCCGAGCGCTCGGGGGCTCAGACCTTCGGACGCGCGGACAGACAGACGCGCGGACAGGCGGGCGGGCACCTGGGCAGGCGGGTGGCGAGCGGGCGGCGGGAGCGAAGGCTGCTCGGCCCGTAAACAACGCGGCCCGTCAGCTGGGCCCCGTGCGGGCCGCGGGAAAAGGCGGCGCGGATCCGGATTCGGAAGGGACTCGGCGCCCGGGAGAGGCCCGAGAGGGGTAGAGGGAGGACCGACAGGGGGAAGGCGCCGCCCCGCCCCACCCGCCAGCGTCCTTGTCCTGGGCCCCGCGCTGGAGGCCCCCGGCGCGCCCTAGCCGAGGGGGCGCCACAGATCCCTAACCAGCCGGAGCGCCCCTTCCAGCCCCGTGACTCCCGTCTCAGAGCCTGGGGGCGCCCCAGATGCCCGACCCAGCGAGACGGATCCTGTGTTTAACGTTTTGCTATTTTGTTCATCATGGGACTTTGGAAAATTCATTTTGATTTTTTAAAAATATTGCATTAAAATATTGTTTATCTAGGTTACTCGGTTTTTTTGTTACTCCCTTAAATGTTGTGCTCGTCTCCCCCTCGTCCCAGTCCCGCCAGCGAGTCTGGTCCTCGCGGGCGCCCTGTCCTACCCCGAGTACTCCCCAGCCCAGCGCAGGCCCCTGGGGACAGCCACGTGCACGCGCGCCCCGTGCGCTCAATGTACTGGTGGCCTGGGCCCCTCCGCGCGGTCTGTGGTTCAAGTTGGAGAAATGACCCCTTGGAGAACGTGCAGAACCTCGCAAAAGTGCAAACCGGGCGGTGGAGATCTTGGATATGACACAAATGGACACACGCAGTTTTTCAACACTGCAGACCCAGAGTCCTCTCTCTGGATCAGCCTCACCTGTATGATGCATGTGAACAGTACCTGCGGGTCAGATTTGGGGAGTTGCAGGAGAAATAAAGTATGACAAAGCACCCAGCACAACTCTTGTCTGAGGGCGTTCGTTCTTTCTCTCGTCTATTAAACAAATATTAATTTGCCAGGAGGTGGGCCCACTGTCCTTTTAACTCAAACCTATTCCTGCCTTCCCGTCCCTCCAGTGTCTGGCTTCACCTCTCTGTCCCAATGAGCCTTCCCTGACCACACTTTGCAAACGCTCCCCAGCCCTTCCTCCCTTTGTTCCCCTCCCTGTTCTTGACAGCACGCCAGTATCCCTACCTGTGTCTTCGCCCCACCCCAGGAAGGCAGAAATCTTGTCTGTCTTGTTCACAATTTTATACCCGGTGCCTGACATATCCATTGCTTAATAAGTATTTGTTGAATGGAAGAATCAACATGCAGTAAGTAATGGGGATTTGCAGGGAGCAAAATAAACACCGTCCATTTCCTCGTAGAACTCACAATCCAGTGGGGGAGAAGGGCGTTAATTATACATCAGATGTGTAATAAGGTGGGGTGGGGAGACACTGAAGGATCCTCCGAAGAAGTGATTTTTGAACTGAAATCTGAGGTTGAGGAGAAACCAGCCCAGGGAAGCAGCAGGGAAGTGTTCCAGGTAGAGGGAACAGCATGTGCAAAGGCCCAGAGGAGGACAGGTTGGTGTTCTCACAACTGAACCAGGCATTGTAGCTGGAACACAGAAAGAAAAGAGGGGAAACTGAGCTAGACAGGGTAGAATCTTGATATGCCATGTGAAGGGCTGTCCCCACCACCACCTTTATCCTGAAAGCAACGGGGATGCATTAGAGGGTTACACCGAAAGGTTAACACAATCAGATTTTCTTTCCAATAATATCTCACTGTGGACAATGGGGCAAGAATGGACCCACGGAGAACAGACAAGAGGCAACTGCAGTCCCAGAGTACCAAGAATTGTAGGTCTGATCAATGTTGTTCCCCTTCTTTGAGGGGCTTCCCTCTGATCCACAGGGGCCCCCAGAAGCCACCAACAATTCCAGGCCAGTGGCATTTGCTGAAATTCCAGGGGATGTGATGCTCTCTGGAAATCTTTCAGGACGCAAGACTTCCATGTTGGGGATAAAGTCAAGAGAATCATTGTAGTTGTGACTTGCTGGATGGAAATGAAGACACACCCACTTCCCGAAAAAAACTCATTATTTCTTTTGTAAACCACCGTGCCCCCCCCCAAAAAATACAATCATCTAAAAGTTGAAAGTCAACCTCTGCCTTTTATTAAAATCAATAGAATGGAAGTAGAAAATCACCATTTGCTAATCTCCAAAATAATTGGTTCCGGTAAGAGCCATCCACGAATGCTAAGTGATGGTTGGAAGTCTGAAAAGTAACAGGGTATTTCCACGGTCTGCAAGTATCTCGCTGCAGGACGCTTGTCAATAATAAAAGAAAGGAAAAATAGAAGCTTCATGGAGGAGAGAGCTGGCTTAACTAAATGATCAAAGTTGCTCTTGGATTTTCTTCTGTAATAAAAGATATTACTGGAGCAACTGGGGAAGACTGAAAAGGGTGTGTCGATCTGACAATGGTATTGTATCAATATTAATTTTGATCATTGTACTGAAGTGACGTAACAGAATGTCCCCGGCTTTAGGAAATACACACTGAATGAAGTACGCAGGGGTTAAGGAGTATAATATCTGCAACTTACTCTCAAATGGTTCAGAAAACAAAAATGAGACAGAGACGGAACAAAGCAGATGTGATAGAAAGCGTGATAAAATTGGTAAATCTGGCTAAAAGTGTGCATATAAGGATTGATTGTACTATTCGTGCAGCTTTTCTGGAAGTCTGACATCATGTCAAAATTAAAAGTTTTAAAAGTTTTGAAAAACCATTTGGGACTTTTTGTTTGGCTTTGTGTTTCTCTTAGATTGGCTTTGGTCTGACATTTAAGCACACCATACTCTGAAGGCATGATGTAATGAGAGAGATCTTTTCATCGTTCATGAATATAAACACCAAATACTCTACTTTTGTTGTCCATCAAGGAGGGCTAAGGGAGGCCCACCACCACCCTACTGGGGGCTTCCTTTAGCCGGTCCCTCTGGGACAATCTCCCTCAATCTAGCAGTTTTCCGTTACATTAAAGCAGGAAACCAAATGTAAATCCTGACTCCTGTGTTGTCATGGAAACCTGCTTTAATACATTACATTTAGGAGTGGGGGGGGGGACTGCAAACTGATTTCATTTGTGAACAACAGGGCAAAAACACAGCAGTGAGAATTTACCAACAGAATCAGGCTGAAGATTGAAAGAACACAACACCTATACCAGGATTAAGTGGACCTTGGGCCAGGAGGGCAAAGACGGTTCAATGCTAGGAAGTCTAGTCATCAAGATCACAGTATTCGCATGTCCAAGGAGAGAAGGTACAAGAACATCTCCATGCTACTAAAAATGTATTTGATGAATTCCATAGCCATTCAAAAATGAAACCATAAGACTGCAATTTGGAAATTTTGTTTTATAATTGCAAAGTAAGGAAAATCTCTTTAAGCAAGATGCAAACCCCAAATCTAAAAATATGGACTTCCCTGGTGGCACAGTGGTTGAAAATCCACCTGCCAATGCAGGGGACATGGGTTCGAGCCCTGGTCCGGGAAGATCCCATATGCCGCGGAGCAACTAAGCCTGTGCACCGCAACTACTGAGCTCGAGTGCTGCAACTACTGAGCTCGAGTGCTGCAACTACTGAAGCCCGCGTACCTAAAGCCCGTGCTCTGCAACAGGAGAAGCCACTGCAATGAGAAGCCCGTGCACTGCAACAAAGAGTAGCCCCCGCTCCCCACAACTAGAGAAAGCCCACGCGCAGCAGCAAAGACCCAACGCAGCCAAAAATAAAATTTAAATAAATAAAATAAAATCTAAACACAACAAATCTGGCTATGAAAAAATTAAGTTAAAAGTGAGAAAACTATATGCAACTTAAGTGACAGAAAAAGGGCATGCATTATAACATTTTACATAATATATAATACATAATACTAATTTTTTCAGTGAGAAAAAAAAGCCCAAACTCTTATTTGCCAAAATAAAAATGGCAAAGGACATGAATAGGCAGCTCACAGAAACAGACCCACTGAAAAGAAAAAAAGAAGGAATACTAAAGGTATTCAAATATATAAAAGGATGTTCAGTCTTCTTCATAGTTAGACATATGCCCATGTCATCTTCACTGAGTTTGCCAACTGTCAGGAAAATGGGCAACACAATGTGAAGATTTGTGAGAATCCGTTCTCATCAACACTGGTATAAATGAGTTCAACTAAGGGGTGTGGCGGGGGGAGATTCGGCAAAGACTTTCAACATGTAAATTGCATTGAGACTTTTTCCCACTGGTCTCACTTCTAGGAAATTACATGCTGCACAAATATCCTCCCATGGGTGTCAAAAGAAGTATTCTCAAAGATAATCATTGCAGCACAACCTGGAATCACCCTAAATTAATTTTTCCCCCAAGAAACAGGGAGACCTCTACTTTCTCCAAAAATGCCTCATCAATTCAAATATTTCAAATTTTCCTTTTTCTCTCTCTCTCTTTTCTTTCTCCTCTGATACCACTCACATATGATTTGCATTGACAAGTTATAGTAATTCGTAATATTCTCATGTGTTTTCCTGGGTTTTATTTTTCCTCTGGGGGAACTTTGAGGATATAAAGGCAGGGTGTGAAATTGGTATAAGAAAACAGACATCCTGTACTTACACAGCTTGGTGTCTACCCATCCTGGTCTCATGGGGGTTTATTTCAACACTTCCACATAGCTCTGTTATTCGTAAAGTCTTCATTTCTGACCCTTATTCAAATACACTGGGCTCTCGTTTTTGGTTGCTTTTTCTTATTATGGTAAAATACACATAACATAGAATTTACCATTGAAACCATCTTAAAGTGTACAATTCAGTGACATTCAGTACACTGTTGTGCAACTTTTACCACTATCTTGTTCCAAATTTTTTTTCATCACCCCGAACAGAAACTCCATACCCATGAAGCAATCACTTTTCAGTCTCCCTCCCCTCAACCCCTGGCAACGGCTAATCTACTCTCTGTCTATATGGATTTGTCTATCCTGGACATTTCCTGTAAGTAGGATCATATATTAGGTGACCTTGTGACTCTCACTACTTAGCATACTAGTTTTCAAGGTTCATCCATATTGTAGCATGAATTAGTGCTTCATCTTTTTTTATAGCTGAATGACATTCCATTATCAATAGATGTAGATATGGATTTTGAATCCTCAGACCCATTCCATGATCCCATGTTGCACCTACATTTGAAACCACACTTTCGGAAATGGGCAACATGGCTGAGCTGCAACCCATGAGAATTTTTGAGTGTTGGGCTTCCCTGGTTTCTGATGCTACTGGGGTCATCGTCCAAACAGAGGCTTCATCTTAACCCGTTTCAGAGAGAATTTAGATTGTGACTGGACCTGACAAATAAAATGCTTAGGAGGTGGATAAGCTTCCGAGACGAACTATTTGTACCCGAATAAGACAAAAATATTAAGGAAGTACTGCCAACTAAATCTAAAAGGATTAACACTGTGGTGTTTGCCTCTCCTTCTGCCTCCTTCCCTCCTCCCAATGTAGTTTTCAAGAGAGATGAAAGACGGGATGAAACTCATGTAAAATATTTTTATTTCTCAGAAACATTTCATTTCATTGTTGCGATGTCCAGGACTCTTTTCTACTGGCTTAGAGTGACACCCAAATCTAGATGGAAAAATATATACATAAAAATTATAATTGAGAGAAAACTGTTTCCCAGGCTCACAGACATAGAGAACAGACATGTGGTTGGCAAGGGGAAGGGATAGAGTGGGAGTTTGGGGTTAGGAGATGCAAGCTATTATATAGAGAATGGGTAAACAACAAGGTCCTACTGTATAGCACAAGGAACAATATTCAATACCCTGTGATAAACCATAATGGAAAAGAATATGAAAAAGAATGTATATATATGTTTAACTGAATCACTGTGCCGTACAGCGGAAAGGAACACAACATTGTAAATCAACTATACTTCCATTAAAAATAAATTAAAATAAAATAACTGTTTTCTAACATAAATATAATAATGGAAAAATATTCAGTGGGGTTCTGTGACCTTTTTAGAAAACAATGAGTTAAATCCACAGGTACAGAGATGACAAAATGTCCAAGATACATATTATTACACAAAAAGAATTAAGTGAAGAATAGTGTAAATAGAGCGCTATCATTTGCATTTTAAAAGGGGAGTAGACTACAGCAACACCAATTAGCATATACACATTCACAGATGTGAATGATCTCTCAGGAAATATCCCTCAAAGAAGGCACAGGAGCTGGTAATCCTTTTTTATCTGTTTGGATTGTTTTAACCATGTATGTGCATTCCTTTTCAAAAATCAGCATAAGACAGAGACTTTTTTCAGAATAGCATCATCATATCTACGAAGTGAAATAAAATAAAATACAGAGGAAAAATTTTAACAGCAATAACTCTGACCCATATCTTTAAAAAAAACTATAGTACTTTTTAAGGGGACATAAAATAGGACTTGAATAAATAAATAAATATGCCTTATTTCTGGATAAGAAAACGGAGTGTTGTCTAAGGGCCACCCCTCCCCCTCCAAGAAAATAATTTACAGATCCAATTTAAATCAAAATCTGTATCTAAAAGAATATAGGGGGATGGACTTCCCTGGTGGCACAGTGGTTAAGAATCCGCCTGCCAATGCAGGCGACACGGGTTCGAGCCCTGGTCTGGGAAGATCCCACATGCCGCGGAGCAACTAAGCCCATGCGCCACAACTACTGAGCCTCCGCTCTAGAGCCTGCAAGCCACAACTACTGAAGCCCACGCGCCTAAAGCCAGTGCTCAGCAAGAGAATCCACCGCAATGAGAGGCCCCCGCTCGCTGCAACTAGAGGAAACCCTTGGGCAGCAACAAAGATACAACGCGGCCAAAAAATAAATAAAATAAATCTACTTTAAAAAATGAAATAATGCCATTTGCAGCAACATGGATGGACCTAGAGATTATCATACTAAGTGAAGTAAGCCAGAAAGAGAAAGACAAATACCATACGGTATCACTTACATGTGGAATCTAAAATATGACACAAATGAACGTACCTACAAAACAGAAACAGACTCCCAGACATAGAGAACAGACTTGTGGTTGCCAAGGTGGAGGGGGGTGGGGGAGGGATGGATTGGGAATTTGAAATGAGCAAATGTAAAGTATTATATGTAGGATGGATAAACAGCAACGTCCCACTGTATAGCACAGGGAACTGTACTCAGTATCCTGTGATAAACCATAATGGAAAAGAATCAGAAAAAGAATGAATATATGTTTATGTATAACTGAATCACTTAGCTGTACAGCAGAAATTAACACGACATTGTGGATCAACTATACTTCAATAAAATAAATTTTTAAAAATAAATAAAATAAAATGGAAAGCATGGGGGAGGGATGTTTGAGGGCACTGTTCAAGTCCACTGTGCCACTTATTTGAGTGCAATCTTGGCCAGGTCCTTCATGTCTCTGGACCTCAACTGTGCAATAGCCTCATCTTTAAAACGGCACCTGCCGTGTACCTTCATTCTGCAAATATTGAGCTCCTACCGTGGGCCGAGACTGGGGATCTAGAGGTGAAATTAGAGCCATTTAAACTCCCTTTTTCTCATACAGCAGCGCAGGGAGACACACGATAAGCAAAATATGTGACTGACATATACAGACTCAGTCGGACTGGGCTGTATGCTGTGGAGAAAAATGAAAATGGGATAGAAGTTACCAGTGGGTGAGAAAGAGGTGAAATTTTAAATAGGAGGCCTTCTCTGGCATGACAACATTTGAGCAAAGATCAGAAGGGAGTGGCGGCAGATCTCGTGTGGGTATGTGGAGGAAAGGCATACGAGGTAGAGGGCACAGCCTGTGCAATGGCCCTGAGGCAGGGTGATGACTCGCATGTTGGAGGAACAGAGGGAGGCTGGTGGGGCTGCAGCTGAGTGAGCAAGTGAGCGGAGATATCAGACAGGTAAGGAGGGGACACTCATATACCCCAGAGTCTCACAGCCCATCATGAGGTTTTCAGATCCAACTCCTAGGTCATCACGGGGATTAAAGGAGTTGGTACAGACCATGCACTTCACACAGAGCCTGGCATATAGCAAATATTCAGCCAACACCAGCCAAGGATTCTTTCTCGAGACCGTCAGCAAAAACCAAAACGGAGCCTTCTGTAAATTGCATTGGAAAATGGACCATCATAAACGGTCCCAGTAATAAAATAACCATCTCCCACCAGCGCATATCAGATTACCAAGAGCCAAGAAAACTCCTAGAACTCAGCCTCAGCTGTTCTCCAAGCGGCCCGACCTCTGAATCCAAGGAGTGGGTCCATCTGAGACCTCAAGGCATGTTCCCATCCCAGGAGAGCCCAAAGGTCACATCCTCCTTCTATCCAACAGGCAAAGCCCCAAACGAGCAGAGGCTGAAAACCCAACTCCATTCTGAGTAAGTTCCCACACACCCAGACTGCCCTGCCCTAAATGGAAAGACACTTCTCTCTCCTTGGCTGAGAAATGTGACTATATTCAAGGGCACAGGGAAAAAAAAAAAGAAATAAAATGATTCCAAGAGGGGTGTTCATTCAGTTAGGAGAGGTTTTCTGTTGACATTTTGGGCAGGATAATTCCTTGCATTGGGGCTGTCCTGTGCACTGTAGGATGTTTAGCACCATCCCTGGCCTCCACCCACCAGAGGTCAGTAGCACTCTCCTTTCCAGTTGTCAAAATTGTCACCAGACATGGCCAAATGTTCCCTGGGAGGCAAAATGACCACCAGGTGAGAACCACTGTATTAGGATAGCGCCAGCTGCTATAACAAATAAACCCCAATGTTTTCGTTCTTCCTTGCTCAGGTATGTGACTGTTTATTTCTAGACCTCAGTTTCTGCATCTGTAAAATGGGTATTCTGGGTTGATGGATGATGATTCAGGGATGTAACCCCCTTCCATCTTGTGCCACCCCTAGGATCTTTGCACATGTTTGCAGTAGCATCCCTTGAAAGGCAGGGGGAGGGAAGGAACAACCCAACTGTCCCTCAGCAGGGGACTAGGTAAATAAACACTAAACAAGATTCAAGTCATAGAACAAGGGTTGGTTTTTGCACAAGGCTTTATGGGCACACAGTCATGCTCATTCATCTTTTATACTGTCTGTGACTGTTTTTGTGCTAAAGCGGAAGGGTTTTAATTGCAACAGAGACCATTTGGTCCATAAGGCCTTAATATTTACTCTCCTTCCCTTAGAGAAAAATTTGCAAAGTCCTGCTGTGGAATATACCCTCTTTAAAAGTAGTGGAATCTGGGACGAAGTGAGAGTGTGGCATTGACATATATACATTACTAAATGTAAAACAGATAGCTAGTGGGAAGCAGTCGCACAGCACAGGGAGATCAGCTCAGTGCTTTGTGACCACCTAGAGGGGTGGGATAGGGAGGGTGGGGGGGAGACACAAGAGGGAGGAGATATGGGGATATATGTATACATATAGCTGATTCACTTTGTTATACAGCAGAAACTAACACAACAATGTAAAGCAGTTATACTCCAATAAAGATGTTAAAGAAAAAAAAAAAAGTAGTGGGACTTCCCTGGTGGTCCAGTGGGTAAGACTCAGGGGGCCCGGGTTCGATCCACGGTCAGGGAAATAGATCCCACATGCATGCCGCAACTAAGACCCGTCGTAGCCTAAATAAATAAATAATAAAAGTAGCATGATAAATCTTGTTTTCCAGGTAATGACATGGAAAGACGAACGCTATCTATTACTATTTTTTTTTAAGTTGCAAAAATTATGCATCGTACAATTCCATTTTGGCAAAATGTATGGGTATTATTTATTCATTTGAGTCTATGTATGCTCATTACCTTCATTATGATGATGGCTGTATGTCAGAACTCATCAATTTTTTTACTTTAAATCTGTGCAGTTTATTGTTTGCCAGTTATATGTCAACAAAGCAACTAAAGGTAAAAACAATGAGATGCATTTAGTCCAAAGTAGTTCTCCTGCACACACAGCTGGCAAAGAGGGTCACTACTTTCCGTATCCTTTTATCTCCTTCCGGTACTGCTAAGCGCCCCCTTCCTGAACTCCGAGCTTCCACTTCTGCCCCCTAGAGGCCTTTCTCAGCACTGCAGTCATGGGACTTTTCTTTATGTGGTGTCCCTCCCAGGGCTCCATAGGGCCGGCAAGGCCACTCGTGGGCCCCCCTGCTGACCTCCCATCACACTCACTCTGGCTCCCTATGTTCCAGCCATTGGAGGTCTTTCGGCACCATCCATCAGCTACAGATAGGCTGTGTTCACTGCTGTGTCCCCCACATCTGGACCGAGGTTTGGCACACAGCAGGCATCCTAGGAGTTGTTTCCTCCATAAATATTTGTGGATGCCCACGTTGGACCAGTTCCTTAAGTTGGTACTAGAAAACAGTGGTCTCTGCCTTCGTGGAGCTTCCAGTTGAATCAAATAATCACACAAATAAATATATTAATATATTATAGTATATCATAAATATATTAATTCATTGTGTTATATGATAAACTTAACAAATAAATTATTGCAGATGCCATTTATTCGTCCATTCAACTGCACCTTGTCAATGATCAATTCTAGAACACAACTGGTCTTTCATTCCTCTGTGGCTGGTGTCTCAACTGGAAAGAACCTCTTCTCCTTCTAGAAAACTCCTACTCATCCATCAAAGCCCAACTTAAAGTATACTTTCCCTGACTCTCCTCTCTCCTCCACATCATGAGATGAATACCTCCCTCCACTGTGCTACTGTGGAAATAAATGAACTGCTGAAGCATTTAATTCAATAAGTCAGAAAGAGAGAAACAAAACAAGCAAGGAAGGAATTTGTAATGAGTGACAGAGTAGATCTTCATCAGTGAGAACACATAAAAACACTAGAATAAAGAAAGGAATTCAGGAACTGAAGAACCGTATCTTTAGCCCATTTATTCAAGAAACAGAAAAAGAAAACAAATACAATTATCTAAAACCAGATATAGAGGGGGTTTTTTAGTAAAAGAATATGACATACAACTCTAAGCTGAGAAATTTGAAGATCTCAGTGAAACTGAGCTTTCTACAAATAAATACATTACCAGCATTAACTCAAGAAGGACGAAAACACCTGAATGAATAAATAAAAAATGATGGGAATAAAACCTAAAGATATTATCAAAAATAAACCCTCCCCAAAAGGTCAAATCTCAAATGCTTTCACCATTCAACCTTCAAAAAGTTCAATCTTCAAAAGGTCAAGAAATAGATAAAGATTTCTAAGCTAGATGGAAATTTCCTAATCATTCTGTAAACAGCCCAACCCTGATACAAAACCTGACAACCTAGGAAAAAATGTTTAAAGACTGAGCTCATCAAAAAAATAAAATAAAAATAAGAGGAAAAGTACTAAATATGACCCAGGTTCACAGACTCTTATCCATAATTCTGAAAAACCAAAAAGTTCTGCAAAGTTCCTTTTTTTTTGGTAAGTTTGGCATCAAAACTAAGTTAATAGCCAACTTGACCCAAAGAGATGTGAGCCTCTTTATAGTATTTATGACACAGAATGTGAATATTCATGCATCTTTGCTGCTGAAATATTAATGTGCTTGATTACAAGGTCTCCTACAACCCACTAGGGGTGTTAAGTGACAATTTAGTATATGCACTCTGTTGCATATGTATGAGTGTGTAAAAACAGTAATTTGCCGTGACCTTAGAGGCTTATGCAGGAATGCAAGGATGAATCTATGTTGGCAGTTGGGTCACAGGAAGCATCAGGGTGCATTTCTCCATCTCCTCATTTAGCGATATCACGTTGGTAGTTTGAAATCATCCGTGGGAAGAGTCTTTACACCACAGAAATTGGCAAGTGCTTCTGAAATTTTCCCCCCATTTACCAGCACTCTACCGAACATTGAAAAGTCTTTTAAATAAAATTCAGTATCGGTAAGTGAAAGAAACGATAGTAGATGTTCATTTCCAGAGAAGTCAGAAAGTTATTTGGTAAAATCTTGATCCATTCCTCATATAAAAGTTTACTAATGCAAGGACATTTTTATTGTCCAGGAAGGCATTTTAGCATACAGTGAAACACACGGGCTCAGAAGTTCTATTCCCTGTTTTTAAACCTTGATTCTTCCATTAGCTGTTTTTTCTCGGGTTCTCTGAACCTAAGTTTCCTCCTGTGAAAATGGGAATAAGAATAGTACCTACCTCTGAGGACTGAAAGAATTAAATGAAACCATCCTATGAAACACATAGAAAAGTGATAAGCAAATAGTAAGAATAGTAAATGGTAGTTATTGTTATTGTGTTTTTGTGTGTGAAAGTTGTTTTTTTTTTTTCCGTTGGAGTATAGTTGATTTACAATGTTGTGTTAGTTTCAGGGGTACAGCAAAATGAGTCAGTTATACTATTAGTTATACATATACCTATTCTTTTTCAGATTCTTTTCCCATTTAGGTTATTACAGAATATTGAGTAGAGTTCCCTGTGCTCTACAGTAGGTCCTTGTTGATTATCTATTTTATATATAGTAGTGTGTATATGTCAATCCCAATCTCCTAATTTATCCTCCCCGCCCCCCAACCTTTCCCCTTTGGTAACCATAAGCTATTAATTGTTAAATATGAAAAAAATAACACTTTCCTAATAACAAATTATTTTATCTCAACCAGTCTATTATGTTTAACATAGAAACACAAGCTTTCTTGTCACAATTAAGGAAAGACTATGTTGCTATTATTAGTTAACATTTGGATGTTCTAACCAACACAATAAAACAAGAAAAAATAAATATCAAGAGAAAAGGAGATCAAATCATCTTTATTTACAGGTAAAGCCTTGTTTGCCCTAGAAAATCTAGCTGAAAAACTATTCGAGTTAACAGGAAGTCGGGAAGGCAACAGGGTAGAAAAAAATACACAAATACTAATTACTTTCCTATAGACCAGCAATTATCAAATAATATAATGGGGAAATGACTCATTTTATAATAGTAACCCAATATATGTATGAAATGTGAATGAAATCATTAAAAATTTAATGTGAATAAATGTGAGTGAAATCATTAAAATCTTAAGGAATATAAAAAATGAATCAAATAAATATTCCTGAATGGGAAGAATATTATGAAGAACTACTATGGTACAGGAAACAAAAAATACAGATTTATAGAAAAAAAACAGAAGATCCTTAAACAGACCCAAATATAGATAATTATTTCGTATTTATAAATGAGGAACTTCAAATCAGAAGGCAAACAGCTACTTATTCAATAAAATGGATCTGGGACAACTGACTAAACTTTTGGAAAAAAAAGTTACATTTGACCTTCATTTCAACCCTCACAACCAAATAAATTCCAGATGGATAGAGAAGTAAAATGTAAAAAAAAAAAAAAATTGCAGTAACACACCACTAGAAGAAAATACAAGATGGAATATTTACCAAAGTTATCAAGAATAAAGAAAAAGACTGAGAAATTTGACTAGATACAATTTTTTTTAATTCTGGGGGCCAAAACCATCTTCAAAAAGTTAAAAAAGAAAGGAAAAACTAGAAAAGGCTATCTGAAACCTATTTGCCAGTGGATTATTTTATACGTAAGAAATCTTAGAAATCAATAAGGAAAAGATGAAAGGCTCATGGCCAAGAGACACATAAAAAATGCTCAACTTCGTTAGGTATCAAAATGTTACAAATTAAAATGAGATGCGGTATTTGCCAATCAGTTTGGCAAGACAAGAAAAAAACACCCTTATGTATTCTACTGTGTATACAGAGTATATACACTGTATACTATAGTAGCTTTATTTATAGTTGCCATAAACTGGAAACAACACAAATGTCCCCCCACAGGATAAACAAATTGTGGCATAAGCCATACACCAGACTACTTCTCAACAACAAAAAGGAACAAATGCCAAACACACACAACTAGAGGAATGAATCTCAGATTCATTCTCCTGAGTGAAAGACTCCAGGCTCAAAAAGCTAAATATTGCATACTTCCATTTATACAACATTTTGGAAAAAGCACAACTGTAGCAACAGACATCAGAGCAGTGGTTTCCAGGGACATGGGTGGAGGGAAGAAGTTGAATACAAAAGAGCCTGCAGGAATTTGGGCAGATGACAGAAAATTCTGCAGGTATTTGTCAAAACCTATAAAATTATAGACTGAACTGGGAGAATCTTACTGATGTAAACAATACCTCAATAAACCTAAAATTTTAAAAAGAATTATCTTAAGGAAGAGTATATGCAAAGAATTGTATATACGGTTGGTTGACATAACATAATACAAAATACATAAAAATGAATCATTTAGAAAAATCTAACTGTATAATAACTGAGGACTGACACAGTCGACTGTGGAATATCCATATGGGGTCCTGGATTGATTCCTGGAACAGAAAAGGGACATTAGTGGAAAAACTGATGAAATCCAAATAACGTTTAGTTAATAGTTAATAACTAAACTAAACTAGTTAATAACTATTTAGTTAATAGTAATGTACCAATGCCAATTTCTTGGTTTTGATAGAAGTACCATAGCTGTATAAGATGGTAACTTTAGGGGAAGCTGGGTACAGGATATATGGAAACTCTCTGTATTGCTTTTACCATTTTTCTGTAAATCCAAAATGATTTTAAAAATGAGTTTTTTAAGACTGTTTAAACATTCATTATGCAGACATAGATAAGAACTCTGGACATGTATGCCAAAATGTCAACATAAAATCACAACTGGCTTTTATGTTATTCCTTCTATCTGCACTTGGATTTCTTCACAATAAATATACATGTATAATTTTTTTTACAGTGTTACAATAAAAAACAAGAAGCCAGGGACTTGCCTGTGGTTTGCCATAGATTGAAAAACAAACAAACAAACAAACAAACAAAAAACAAGAAGCCAGTATGACTTTCCATGAAGCTTGGTCTCGTAAGCTCACCTTGTGAGTTTTTTATTCATAAATCACCTACTATGTGTCAGATCCAGAGTCCACCTTTGGACAGATGTTGTCGTCACAGAAAATCCAAAGTGATAGATGGTATGTTTTCTGCCCCAAGTCATCAATTTCATGAGACAAGTCCATCTGAGCCCATGCTCTAAGAATTGCATTGGTGAGCTGTGAATAAACAATAATTTCCTTAAAAAACAAGTGGGCACAAGTTTTCGATAGTTTTCCTTCTCCCCCACCCTCACCATCTCCATGAACAATAGCCTCCAAGCCCCTAAAATTTGTTCAGATTGTTGGAATAATTGACTCCGTTTCTTGCTGGCTGTTGGACAGGGGACGTTTTCAGTTTCGTGCCATATGTTCCTAGGGCAGCTCACAACTTGGCAGCCTGTTTATTCAAAGCCATCAAGGTCGAGAGAGAGAGAGAGAGAGAGAGAGAGAGAGAGAGAAAGAGAGAGAGACTGCTAGCAGAAGACAGTATCATATCATCCTAACATCACAAAATCCTGAGCACATAATCACAAGCATCCCGTCACTTTTGCAATGTTCTATTGGTAAGAAGCAAGTCACAGACCCAGCTCCCACTCAGGGGAGAGGCTTACACAAAGATGCGAACCCCAGAAGGTAGTCACTTCGGTGGGGTGGAGGCGTGGCAATCTGAAATCCGCTTGCCTCTATAAATCAGATCACTGCTTCAACTCCATTTTAGCTCAGAATCTCAAACACAGCAGCCAAGAGATTCCATCAGGGATTAAGGCTGGGAACATCAGAACATTATGAGCTGCCTGAGAGCACACAGCTCACAAGTATAGTCAAAGCTGATATATACATAGGTATGATTCTGACACTTATCCCAACGATGTTTCTGCGAGCAATTCTCACACAGCAGCTGGGTGTCCTAAATTCAGCTCAATTCTGTCTACCTGGAGATGGCGTCAGATTCCATAGGTTAAGGGCTCAGTCCCACAGAACTGGCCCCACCCCCAACTTCAGATGCCAATTGCAAGTCCAGGCTGTCACTTGTGCTTCTGACCCATCAGTGTATAAATAGGAGGTTCCCACGACCCCCTCCTTAGGTTCGATTAATTTGCTGGAGCCCCTCACAGAACTCAGAGAAACAGTTTACTTACTAGATTACTAGTTTATTATAAAAGGAGATAACTCGGGGGGGGGGCGGGTGATGAATTGGGAGATTGGAATTGACACATATACACTGTTGATACTATGTAAAAACTAGATAACTAATGAGAACCTACTGTATAGCACAGGGAACTCTACCTAATGCTCTGTGGTGATCTAAATGGGAAGGAAATCCAAAAAAGAGGGGATCTATGTATACGTATAGCTGATTCACTTTGCTGTACGGCAGAAACTAACACAACATTGTAAAGCAACTATACTCCAATAAAAATTAATTTAAAAAAGAAACAGAAAAAAAAAAGAAAAGTTAGAACAGGATTAATATAGGGGTGTAAGTTTTCTTCTTGTGTCTTGCCTACCCAGTCAAAATGTGACATTTATATAATCACCTGCATACATTTTAGTTTTCTTTCTTTGGGAAAAAAAAAAAGATAATGAATTCTGGATAATTCTCTCTTAACCATTCTAAAACTTTCTTCATTGAACTTTAACCTACCAACATTCATAACAAAGGCAAGTTTTATGTCAACTCACGATATGTCTCAGAATAGGGCCAAAGTTATTTTTTATTTTTAAGATTTGAAACTGTGCACTGAGAAAATTTTTTTTAAATATATCTATTACTGAATACAGAAAAAAAAAAGAAAAAAAAAAAGGAACTTAGGAGCAGCCGGATGGAAGAGACGCACAGGGCAAGCCATGGGGGAGGGGGCGGAAACTCCATGACCTCTCCAGGAGCACCACCCTCCCAGCACCTCCACGTGTTCACCGACTCGGAAGCTCTCTGAACCCCATCCTTTTCGGTGTCTATGGAGGCGTCATTACACAGGCATGGTTGATTACATTATTGCCCACTGGTGACTGACTCAACCTCCAGCCTGTCTTTCCTCCCCAGAGGTCAGGGGGTGAAAGTTCCAAACTTCTCATCACAGAATTGGTTCCCCTGGTGATCAGCCCCATCTTTAGGTAACCTGGGAAGCTTTCCAAAAAGCACTTCATTAACATAACAAAAGACACCTTTGTCACTCTCGGCACTTGAGAAATTCCAGGCATTCTAGGAGCTCTGTGCCAGAACAAGGGATGAAGACCAAATATATATTTATTTTTTTGTTTTTTTTTTTTGGCTGCCCCACTCGGCTTGCGGGATCTTAGTTCCCCGACCAGGGGTTGAACCCGGGCCCTCGGCAGTGAGTGCGTGGAGTCCTAACCACTGGACCGCCAGGGAAGTCCCCCAAATATATATTTCTTATTATATCACAATATGCTACACTAAGTTGGTCCAGTTGTAGCTTCCTCCTCCAAGAAGACTTCCCTGATGTCCAATGCCCCTCCCAACCGTGGTGGGAAGAAGTGTCAATTAGCATTTTCTGAGCTGGTCTCAGACGCTCCTCAGAGGGGCTAAAAGCCTTTTCCTCTCTGCACTTGCCCTGCCCCTACTCTGTCCACACAATGACCCTGTTGGGACCCTCCGTCAGAACCATCTTCCTAAGCTCAACCCCAGCTCCTAGACCTGGGAGTTTTGATGTGGCCTCCAGCCCTGGCCCGGCTGACTCACTCAGCCTCGCGGTGATGGGGGTCGATATGAAATTAGCTCTAACCTTACACATCAAGCAAAGCCATGGGTATACAGCTCTGGACCACACCCCCAGACTCAAGTCACATCCCAGAATGAGATATCAAAGAAGTTTCCTGAAGGGGCAGACCCAGGAACGTGGGCCAGAATACCTCCCCATTTTGATTTGCTCTGTTTTTTAATTCTGGGAAAATAAATACACATAACGTGAAATTTACCATTACAGCCATTTTTAAGTGCACAGCTCAGTGGCATTAAGTTACATTCACATTGTTGAGTAACCATCCCCACCATCATCTCCAGAACTATCTCATCTCCCCAAACTGAAACTCTGTCCCCATGAAAAACTAACACCCCCCTCCCAGTCCTTGGTACCCACCATGAAACCTTCTGTCTCTATGAATTTGGTTCTTCTCGGGACCTCATATAAGTGGAATCACACAGTATTTTTCTTTTTTGTTTTTGTTTGTTTGTTTGTTTTTGTTTTTGTTTTTTCGGTCCGCGGGCCTCTCACACTGTTGTGGCCTCTCCTGTTGCGGAGCACAGGCTCCGGACGCGCAGGCTCAGCGGCCATGGCTCACGGGCCCAGCCGCTCCGCAGCATGTGGGATCTTCCCGGACCGGGGCACGAACCCATGTCCCCTGCATCGGCAGGCGGACTCTCAACCACTGCGCCACCAGGGAAGCCCTATTTTTCTTTTCTGTGTCTGGCTTGTTTCACTGAGCATGATGTCTTCAAGATTCATCCATGTTATAGCAGGTGTCAGAATTTCCCTCCTTTTTAATACGGAATAATATTCCATTGTGTGTGTATCACATTTCGTTTATCCACTCACCCATCATGGCCATTTGAGTTGCTTCCACTTTTTGGCTATGGTGAATATGTAAATCTACATATTTTTAATGATTATAATATAATATAGTTGTCTATATTCACTATACCATGCATTAGGGTCCTAGGTCTTTTACTTACTACTTGTTGCAAGTTTTTACCCTTTAACAACATCTGTCCTATCCTCCCACACCCCCATCTCCTGGTAACCACCATTCTACTCTCTGTTTTTACAAATTTGGCTTTTTTATTTATGTTTTTTTTTTATTAAATTTTTTTTGGCTGCGCTGCACAGCATGTGGGATCTTAGTTCCCCAACCAGGGATCGAACCCATGGTCCCTACAGTGGAAGCATGGAGTCTTAACCACGGGACCACCAGGGAAGTTCCAGTTTGGCTTTTTTTTTTAAGTTATTTATTTTAATTTATCTATTTTTGGCTGTGTTGGGTCTTCGTTTCTGTGTGAGGGCTTTCTCTAGTTGCGGCGAGCGGGGGCCACTCTTCATCGCGGTGCGCGGGCCTCTCACTGTCGCGGCCTCTCTTGTTGCGGAGCACAGGCTCCAGACGCGCAGGCTCAGTAGTTGTGGCTCACGGGCCCAGTTGCCCCGCGGCATGTGGGATCTTCCCGGACCAGGGCTCAAACCCGTGTCCCCTGCATTGGCAGACGGATTCTTAACCACTGCGCCACCAGGGAAGCCCCAGTTTGGCTTTTTAAGATTCCACATATAAGTGATATCATATAGTACTTGTCTTTCTCTGATTTATCTCACTTGGCATAATGTGTTCAAGGTCCATACATGTTGCGGTACATGAGAAGATGTCCTTCTTTCTCATGGATGAATAGCGTATTTTTATTCCACATCTTTTTTATCCATCCATCCATTGATGGGTACTTAGGTTTTCCATATCTTGACTATTGTGAATACTGCTGCAATAAGCATGGGGCGTGGGAGTGCAGATACCTCTTTTATATTTTTTATTTCCTTTGGGTATATACCCAGGAGTGGAATTGCTGGATCATATGGTAGTTCTACTTTGACTCTTTGAGGAATCTCCATACAGTTTTCCATAGTGGCTGTACCAATCTGATTTCCTACCCACAGTGCAGGAAGGTTCCCTTTTCTCCACATCCTGGGAAACACTTGCTATCTCTTATCTTTTTGATAACAGCCATTCTGACAGGTGTGAGATGATCTCACTGTGGTTTTGTTTTGCATTTCCCTGATGATTAACTCTGCTGAGAACATTTTCATGCACCTGCTGGCCATCTATATGTCTTCTTTGGAAAACTGTCTAGTTAGTTCCTCTACCCATTTTTTTTTTTATCAGATTGTCATATTGTTTTGATTCAGTTTTTGTTTTTGTTTTACAAACCTCAGTTTTGACAAGGGAAAACAACACGTTGAAAGGGAGTTAAATAGAGAGGGTCTGAGCCAGCTACAGACTATGATAGGGGGAAATACCTACCTTCTCTGAGCCTCGGGAACCTGACCTGGAAAGTGAAAATACCTCCCAAAGAGGGAATGAAAGTTCAATGAGACAGGCATATAGTATGTGCTCAGCAAATATTCACTGGTATCATAATTATTATTATTTTTTAACTTCAGCCTCTATGGTGTGAGCTTACTGGTCTGTGCCTCTCTTTTATAGTTGACACATAGCAGGTTCTCAACTAACATTTGTTGAATGAATGAATCTTTGCATTAATGGAGCTGTATGCCCAGGGAATCTTCCTTCCTTCCCTCCTTCCTTCCTTCCTTCTAGTAAGATTTTTTTGAGCACTTGATAATAATAATGGATAACTTTTGAGCCCACATGTGCCAGACACCATATTCTAAGCACTTCCCATGGCTTTACTCTGAATAAAGAAATATTATCATACCCATTTTATAGACCAGAAAAATGAGGCACAGAGATGTTAAAGTGCTTGCCCACATGGATGGTAAGTAGTGGAGTATGAGATTCAGTTAGAAATAGACCAGATAGGACCCTGACCACACAAGTTTCCATTCTCTAATTGCAGAGAGGAAAAAATAAGCCCAGTAACAAGAAAGAAACTCAGAGTGTCATAAACATAATAAAGAAAATAAAGTCAAGTGATGTGATAGTGAGTGATGGGGTGGTGGTGGGGGATTCACTTTGGAAGGGAGGGAGCATTTGACCTAAGACACAGAGAATGAGAAGGGACCAGCCATGAAGATCTAGGAGGGAAAAGAGTACCAGGGAGCAAAAACAGCAAGTGCAAAGGCCCTGAGGCTGGAGAAAGGTCCGTGCAAAGGACAAAAGTGTAGCTGGTGTGTCTGGAGGGCTGTGAGCAAGAGGAGAGGGGTCCAAGTTATTGGGAGGAAAATAAAAAACAGCATTTATAGCATCTCAGCCCTGGGCCTGACACACAGCCCACACTCAATAAATGTCACGATTGTTCTGACTGAATTCGAAGAGGTAGGAGCTGCCTTTGTTGCCTCAGAGGCTGAACTTTGGGAAGTTCCCTGGCCTTTAGGTGTGGCTGAGGCCCAAGTGTCAGCCATGGGAACCTCTCCAAGGCCTAGCTCAGGAACACCCTGCCTGGGAAGCCCTGACCAGTCGGTGCACCATTCTTCCCAAGTCCTCAAACACTGCCCTGAGGTCACCCACACCCACCTGCCAGGAACAGGGCTGGAGAGTCAGCACCACCTTCCCACTCTCCCAAGACGCCTCCGTCAGAGGTCAGCGACTCTTTTTCACACAATAGTGAAACCGAGGAAAGGAACAACCAAAAAGAAGAAGATGGAGAAGAAGGAGGGGGAAGGGGAGAGGGTGGGAGAAGAAGAGGAAGAAAAAGGAAAGAAAGAGAGAGAGTGAAAGAAAAGAAAGAAAGAAAGAAAGAAAGAAAGAAAGAAAGAAAGAAAGAAAGAAAGAAAGAAAGAAAAGAAAGAAAGAAAAGAAGGAAGGAAGAAAGAAAAAAGGAAGGAAGGAAAGAAAGAAAGAAAGAAAAAGAAAGGAAGGAAGGGAGGAAGAAAGGAAAAAGGAAAGAAAGAAGGAAGGAAAGAAAGAGGGACTTCCCTGGCGATCCAGTGGTTGAGGCTCCATGCTCCCAATGCAGGGGGCGTGGGTTCAATGGGGTCGGACAGCTAAGACCCCACATGCTATATGGTGTGGCCAAAATATTAAAAAATGAAAAAAAGAAAGAAAGAGAGAAAGAGAGGAAGGAAGGAAGGAAGCAAGGAAGGAAGGAAGGAAGGGAGGGAAGGAGGGAGGGAGGGAGGGAGGGAGGAAGCTTTGTTCAAAATTCATCTTTACTCAAAATGCTTGTAGGTATTAACTATATTTAAAGCACCTGCGATGACTGATGATCAGGGCAGGGTTTTCATGGACGCTTGTGTCTACCAGGGACTTAAAATCCTGAAACATGGCCTTTGAGCTGGGTTCCTCCTTCCCGTGGGAAGCACCATGAACCCTAAGCCCCTGGTCTTGAGGCTGTACAGGGCTATCCTGCTTGATCAGAAAACATGACTGTAATTCTTTGCAAGTCTGTTAGGAAGCGGAATCCACTTCCCCAGACCTGGAATCTGGGCTGGTTGTGTGACGTTATGACTTGGTCTGACCAATAGAATGTGGTTGTACCATCTAATGTTCCACTAGCAGAAGCACGGAGAGTTCCAGTTGCTTCACGATTTTGTCAACATTTGGTATCGTCGGAAATGTCCACTCTGGCCATTCTGGTGAGTGTGTTGTGGTACCTCATGGTGGTTCTAATCTGGGATGGCTGAGGACACTGCGCATCTTTTCATGGGCTCACTGGCTATTCACCTGTTCTTTTGTTTGTAAGCATCTGATCACTGAGGATGCTGGGCATATTTTCGTGGGCTCTTGGCTATTCACCTGTGCTTTTGCTCTGAAGCATCTGTCAAGTCTTTTGCACCTGAGATACCTTTTATGTCTCTAAATTCAGCCCACGCTTCAGGATCCTGTCTGTCCCCAAAAAGACTTACAGGAGAGTTTCTCAGCCTCAGCACTGCTGATATTAGGGGCTGGCTCGTCCTTTGCCATGGGGAAGGCGGTGTGCTGTCTTGTGCCTTGTAGGATGTTTAACAGCGTCTCTGGCCTCTACTCACTAGATGAGAGTAGCACCCCACTCCACGAGAGTGACAATCAAAAACACCCCTAGATATTGAACAATGTCCCCTGGGGGCGAAGTCACTCTGCAGTGAAGGACCACTGGCTCAGAGTGACCCATGCTTGAATTAAATCTCTCTGGGTCTCCCTAGCTCTGAAATTTGGACACTACTGACAGTGCCCCTCAGGGTGTGCTGCGGGTTTGGCACCTCAGCAGGGTGTGCTGAGGGTTTGGCACCATAGCCTCTCAGGTTCACCATCCAGGTACCCACTGGCTGTCCAATAGATCACCTCTGATTTGTTAAGTATCATCTAGTTCCACATGTGAACTCAGCAGTGACTTCATGGAGCTGAATCCTGCCAGCAGAATCAGACCCTGAACATCCCAGAATTTGTGGTCCCAGCTCTTGCCCCCTGGGAGCCGGGGCCCCCGTCCAAGAAGATTGTTCCCACTCCAGACAGCTCTGGATCCCTCCATGGGAACCACAGGGAGGCCCGGAAGCTGCAGGGAGGAATTTCCTCCACTGCATCCTTGTTCTCTGAAGGCGAGTTTGGCTTGGGGGGTAGCCAGAAGGTTCAGAGTAAAGGCTGGGGGACAGAGGAAGTCAGGGCCTGTCAAGCTCTTCTCTCAATCTGAGGGCGTCGGGAGATCCCTTAGCTCAGGACACGCTAGCTCTGAAGGCGCGTGGGCACCACGCATGGACACACTCAGACCTGGGGACACACGCAGGCGTGTTGGGGACACACGTGTGTTCGTGTGCGCACATGCGCAGACGTGCTCAAGCATACATCTGTGCGTTAGTAAGCACATAGGCAAGAATATCCTCCAAAACACGCGTGCAAACACACACACCCACGTGCTCAGGGGCATGTGGACACCCGTGTAATCACACACTCACAGATATGCTCCAACACACTGACATGGGCACACACACAGGTGTCATCAGGTGTGTGCATGTGCCTGTTGGGCAGATGTGCACAGATTCCTATGTGCAAGGTACACCCGTGTGGGATGGCACACAGGGACTCGTGTGGGCATGCACCTTAGACAGCCTCGGGCACACATACAGATGTGCTCAGCACACGCAGGTACCTGCGTGGCACATGCAAATACATGCGGGACACATGCAGAGATGTGTTCAGACCCATGCACAGACCAGCACAGTGTCACCCACGTCCTGTTTGCTCATGCCACTACCCCCAGTGCCCAGCTGCATATACACTTGTCAGATTCAATCAACAAATGTCTACTGAGTACCTTGTGTATGCGGGGTGGGGGGGCTGGTATGTGCTCTGCTCTTGGGATCCAGTGGGGACTTAAAAAAAACAAACTGGTCTTACTATTTACAAAAGTCAAGACATGGAAGCAACCTAAAAGTCCATCAACAGATGAATGGATAAAGAAGATGTGGTACATACATACAATGGAATACTACTCAGCCATAAAAAAGAATGAAATAATGCCATTTGCAGCAACATGGATGGACCTAGAGATTATCATACTAAGTGAAGTAAGTCAGAAAGAGAAAGGCAAATACCATATGATATCACTTATATGTGGAATCTAAAAAATAATACAAATAAACTTATATACAAAACAGAAACAGGGCTCCCCTGGTGGCACAATGGTTAAGAATCCACCTGCCAACGCAGGGAACATGGGTTCGAGCCCTGGTCCGGGAAGATCCCACATGCCATGGAGCAACTAAGGCCGTGCACAACTACTGAGCCTGTGCTCTAGAGCCCGCGAGCCGCAACTACTGAAGCCCGCACGCCTAGAGCCCGTGCTCCACAAGTGAAGCCACCACAATGGGAAGCCCGTGCACCGCAACAAAGAGCAGCCCCCGCTCACCGCAACTAGAGAAAGCCTGCGCGCAGCAACGGAGACCCAGTACAGCCAAAAATAAGTAAATTTATTTTTTAAAAAAAAAAAACAGAAACACACTCATAGACGTAGAAAACAAACTTATGGTCACCAAAGGGGAAAAGGGGAAAGGATAAATTAGGAGTATGGCATTAACAGACACACACTACAATATATAAAATAATTAAGCAACAAGGATTTACTAGATAGCACAGGGAACTATACTCAATATCTTGGAATAACCCATAATGAAAAAGAATCAGAAAAAAATATATATATATCTGAATGTATATATGAATCCCTTTGCTCTACACCTGAAACTAACACAATATTGTAAATCAACTACATGTCAGTAAAAAAGAAAGAAAAACAAACAAACAAGCGGGTCTTGCCCTGCAGGGGTAGAGAGACCAGAGGGGAGCCCAAAGCTCAAATCCAGCCACCTGCCAAAACAGACTTGAAGCGGGGAGAAATGTCTGGGGACATGTGGGTTCCCAGAGTTCCACAGAGGTGGCAGGATCGGGCCATGGCAGGAGACCCAAACACGATTTGGGAGTCAGGAAAGGTGTTGTGGGAGCGAGACTCTGACAGATGGTGTGTTTCGCTGACACACTTACACATGCCACACCGGGGACACGTGCTTAAACTGGAGGGCACACACAAGCTTGCATCCCCACCTCCCTCGCGCCCCTGCATTTCCCCAGGCCCACCCCACACGATATTTATCCCCAAAGTAAAGAGAAGCAGCCCGGAGGACTCACATGGGGCTGAGGGGGGGGGGGGGGTACGACTCACAGGGAAGCAACTCCAGGACTCTCCCCAGCCTCCATCTCGTGGGATCTCCCGCCTCCTCGGCGCCCCCAAGTCGGGGTCTCGGGACTGTCTGGCACCCAACACGCTCACACTCAGGATCTGACATTCCCCGCAGCCAAAACTCTCAGGTTCATCCTTGCCTCCACCAAACGTTCTTTCGCCCCCCAACTGTCTGCCCTCCATCTTGAACTGTAGCCGACCTCAAATCTTACCACCAGCTCAGTCTTCAAAATATACCCAGAATCCAGCCACTTCCTTTTCCCACGCTCCCTCACCTGGTCTGACCCCAGCATCGCTCACCTGGACCCGTGCAGTCCCCTCAGCCCTCGACCCCGGCTCCCACTCTCGCCCTTACAGTCGGTCCTCCCCGAAGCCGCCACCAGAGGGCGCCTGTGAGCCCCCGACTCAGGTCGCGTCCCTCCTCTGCCCACAGCCCACCAGGGTTCCCACCTCCCTGGGGTAAAAGCCCAAGTCCTCCCCGTGGCCCACAAGGCCCTGCACGGCCTGCTCCTGTCCCCTCCCTGACCTCACCTCCTTCCTCTCTCCGCCTCGCTCCCTCTGCTCCAGCCACGCGGGCCTCCTTTTTGTTCATCCAACAAGGTGGGCACAGCACTGCCCCAGGGCCTTTGCACGGGCTGTGCCGTCTGCCCAGACAGCTCTTCTCCCTGATATTCAGTCTCACTCCCTTAACCTCCTCCGGTCTTCATGTCTGTGCTCTGTCCCCTGCCGCTTGAAAAGTCACTCCAGACAAGGATGTCTGTGGGCTTTGTGCTCTGCTGGTGTCTCGGTTCCAAATGGTGCGGGTGCACAGTATGTATTCCATAAATATCCCTTAAAGCTGCGTAAACGTTAGACATCATTGCTGTTATTAACCTATCTACTATCTGTCTTTCACTCCCCCGGGGATGAGGGCTTTCTCCTCCTTTCTTTTAACAAATGTTTATTGAGCACCTACTATGTGCCTAGCGGGCAAAGGAAATAGACGAAAATCCCTGCTCCCAAAAAACTTGCATTCAAGAAGGCAGAAGGCAGGTCAATGTGTGCAGAGCAAGAAATGATTTCAGATACAGCAGAAACTAACACAACATTGTAAACCAACTATACTCCAAAAATTTTTTTTAATTTATATATATATATAATAGATTACTAGTAAGAACCTGCTGTATAGCACAGGGAACTCTACTCAATACTCTGTAATGGGAAAAGAATCTAAAAAACAAAAGAGTGGATATATGTATGTGTATAACTGATTCACTTTGGGGTTTTTTGTTTGTTTTGGTTTTGTTCTGTTAATGTTTTCCATTTATTTTTTGGATGAAGGAACTAAGTCATGCCGTCATAAAATGTAATAAAGCACCCAGTGAAGGTACAGAAGAGTACCTGCCAGCCTTAGAGCTGTGATCATCTGATTCACTTTTTTGTACACCTGAAACTAACACAACATTGTAAATCAACTATATTCCAATAAAAAAATTTTTAATTAAATAAAATTAAGTCCAATCTAAAGAGTGCAAAAAATATGATTTCAGAAAGTGGCAAGAAAATGCAGACAATAGAGAAAATAAAACAGGGAGAGAGTGGAGAGTGGGAGGGGGAGAGGCAGAGTAGTGGAAAGATGGGGAGGCAACCACTTTAAGTCAGGCTGGCGCTGTCATTTCAATTCCAGCTGTGATGGGCGAATGAAGGAAGGAAGGAATGCACACAGCAGAAACACGTGCTCCAGCACGCAAGACACACCCCCAGGGCAACATGCACACACACGTGTCCAGATAACCAGCTCCCCAGCCCCTCACCGCAGACCTGGGCTTCTTTGACCCCTAAGTCCTTGAGGGCGTGGGAAGAGAGGTCCCCATGGCTGGGATGCCCCACCCTTCCTCCAGGTTCCAAGACGCCCTGCCAGTGGGCTCCCCAGGAAGGAAAAGGAAGAGCGTCAGCCCGGGGCAGCCTCTCCCTTGTCGGGTGGGCCAGCCACTGGGGTGGGGGAACTTCTTCCCAGCACTCTCCCTTCCAGGGTGGCCAGAGGGGTTGCTGGAAAATTCCAAGCACGGGAAATAGAGACGGGCAAATGGCGGGAAGCAGGCAGAGACGTTACACCCATAGACTGGTGGGAAGTGAAGCCATGCGTCCCAAGTGCGGAGCCCCGGAGCCTCTCCCAGGGCCTGTCTGCTAGGGAACCAGGCTGATATCCAGGAGGCATCCTCACTCCATACCCTCCCTCCATATCTACATCCAATCCAGCTCATTCTGCCTCCGGAATCCCCCTCAAAGCCACCCGTTTGTCTCCCTCCTGTGCCCTGGCCAAGCAACCACCCTCTCCCCACCCCGCCACCGACCTGCTTTCCATCCTGCTGGTTGCACCCTCTCTCCATCCTGCCCCCACCCAGCCCCAGCCAAAGGGATTTCTTTCTAAAACAAACCACAGACCTTGCCACCTGCCCCCAGCATAAATCCTCCCATGGCTCCCCATCGTCCTTGGAGCCAAGCCTAAACTCTTCCCAAACCCACGACCTCCAACCCAGCACACCACGGCCTCTGTCTCTAGCATCCTTCGTTATAGCCTCTCCCCTTCATGGTTCTGCTTGCAGCAGACAGGTGGAATCACTTTGGATTCCCCTGCAGCTTTGTCACGGGGTCCCCCAGCCTCCTCCATCCTTCAAGGGTCTGCTGAGCATCGCTTCCTGAGGATGGCTCCCTGGACTCCCAAGTCCAAGTCCACCTGGGCTCCCGCTAGAGCACAGGCCATATTGCTTTTTTCTTACCTGTATCTCTGTCTCCCCAGCAGACTTGAGCTCTGCAGGGGCCTCCCACACCTGGCACGATGTCTGGTTCAAAATAAATGCCTAACAGATAACACAAGAGGTCCTGTACAGGGAGGTGGGTTTCAGAAGACTGGGCCAGGCAGGGGACAGCCTGCTACTGTCCTAACCACTGTTCCATGGTTGCGATGGATGAGTGGTTACCAGGCACTTACTAGTAATTCTTCATGGTTCACACGGAGGGTGGACATAGGTGATCATTTTCTCTGCTCTCTTAGCCAAGATGAGCTTCATGGGCCAAAAAAAGAAACTTTCTCAGTGGTGCCCAGGGCAGAATCAGCATCTAAAAGTTCAAAGCTTAACTTTCCCTAGCAGGGGGGGCTTGATTAACCCTGGTGTTGGGGTGCTCACTACCTCTCACCATTGATGACCCTAACCACGAGAAGGCAGGTTCTGGCACCATCTCTCCCGAGCCTCTGTGCACCCCACCCAGCAGTGGAGGATGCAGTGGAGGATGACCCCTGCCCCACCATAGACACACCTCAAGAGGGAGCTTGGGCTGGAAGAAGCCACAGGACTCATGTGTCCAGGTAACTAGCAGAGACAGGCAGGGCTATCCATTTCAGGACTCATCTTACAATTGGAAGTAGGTAAGGAAATGATGCTGTGCTTCTGTGGGCATCTCGTTGTGAGAACGTTGGGTTCTTGGGTTATATTAAGATGTGGTTTTCCTGTTGGAGCCTCTCATGTCCTCTGTGGTTTCTCCGGGGGTTCAACAGGAGGGGAAGGAGAAGGTCCTCAATAAGGAGTGGGCATGAGAAGGGGCCCAGCCTCCCCCTACCTCGTGTTGCTGTCTGAACTCAGAATCCAGCCCCCAGGGGACCCCAAATGGTCCCTGAATGGGTTGCCACAATTCACAAATAAAAATATAAGATGTCCGGGGACTTCCCTGGCCGTCCGGTGGTTAAGACTCCACGCTTCCAATGCAGGAGGCGGGGGTTCGATCCCTGGCCTGGGAGCTATTGTATAAGATCCCACATGCCACGCTGTGTGGCCAAAAATAAATAAATATTATATATATATATATATAATGTCCAGTGGCCTCTACTTTATTTGGCAAGCCTGAGTATACAGGTATGCTAGGGAGCCTCTCCTGCCTGAATAAACTATGTGCCCTGCATAGAAGGTCTCTTTTTGTAAAGGGGGCAGGTACTGTTTTGCTTTAAAAATACAAATGGATTAAAGGCATTAATGAAAGAATCATAGCTTTTTGCCTACACACACACACACACACACACACACACACACACAGGGTTATGTAGTTAAAAGGGCACCAGAAGAGGACTATTCCAACAGACGGATCTGCAGGTGCAAAGGCCCTGAGGCTGGAAAGCTATTGGCAGAAATGGAGAGAAAACTTACCTGGTGCCTACGGTGTACGATATCCTGTTCTGAGTCCTTTACCTGCATCACCTCATCTAAACCTCTGTTACAGAGGCAGGATTGCAGCACAGACAGATGTAGGTGCTTGTTCACACAGCAAGTCATTGGCAGAATCAGGAATTGAATCCAGACCCCACACTCTTAGCCCCTGCAGATCCTGTCACCTCCACTTTCCATCCAGGGATAGTAAAAGCCCCAAGAGCAATCATCCAAATTTTCTGATGTCACAAATACAGACAACCAACTAGTGGTTACCAGTTGGGGAAGGGAAGGGGGAGGGGCAAGAGAGTGGTAAGGGATTAAGAGGTACAAACTACTATGTATAAAATAAATAACCTGGGGGTTCCCTGGTGGCTCATTGGTTAAGAATCCGCCTGCCAATGCAGGGAACATGGGTTTGAGTCCTGGTCCAGGAAGATCCCACATGCCACGGAGCAACTAAACCTGTGCACCACAACTACTGAGCCTGCGCTCTAGAGCCCGTGAGCCACAACTACTGAGCCCACATGCCACAACTACTGAAGCTAAGACCAAATGCAGCCAAAGATAAATAACTAAATAAATATTTTTTTAAAAAAATAAATAAAATAATCTACAAGGATACATTGTACAGCACAGGGAATATAGCCAATATTTTATAATGACTTTAAGTGGAGTATGATCTATAAAAATGTTGAATCCCTATGTTGTACACCTGAAACTAACATAATATTGTAAGTCAACTATACCTCAATAAAAAAAGGAAGGAAATCAACATTGGTAACAATGTAGCTATTAAAATTTTTTCTGATGTTATAAAGGGGCCCTAACACAATGAGAGACCACTACACACCAACTGGAATGGCTAAAATTAGTAAATGACAACACTAAGTGTTGACAAGGGCTTGGAGCAACCAGAACTCTCAAATGTTGCTGGTGGGAATGCAAAATGGTATATTATTAACACTATTTTGTAAAACAGTTTACATCTTTCTTATGGAGGTAAATACACATTTACCATATGACTCCCAGCAATGCCATGTCTAGATATTGTCCCAAGAGAAATGAAAACTTGTCTCCACACAGAAACTTTGACATAAATGTTTATTGTGGCATTATTCATAATTGCCAACAACTAGATACAATTTAAATGACCTTCAGTGGGTGAATGGATAAACAAACAGCGGTATATAGCATACAATGGAGTACTTCTCAGAGACCGAAAGGAATCACCGATACACACAACAACCTGGATGAATCTTTAATGCATGAGTGGAAAAGGTCAGACTCAAGGCTAAAAAGCTGAATGATTCCGTTTATTTAATAGTCTGGAAAAGACAAAACTATAGGGACAGAGAAGAAATCAGTGATTTTCAGGGCTAGGGAAAGAGGATGCCTACCAAACTCTCAATCCATCCCTCTCCCACACCCACCCCCCTTGGCAACCACACATCTGTTCTCTATCTGACTCCATTTTTGTTTTTTTTTTTTGTTTTTTTGGTTTTTTTTTTTTTTTGCGGTACATGGGCCTCTCACTGTTGTGGCCTCTCCCGTTGTGGAGCACAGGCTCCAGACGTGCAGGCTCAGCAGCCATGGCTCACGGGCCCAGCCGCTCCGCGGCACGTGGGATCTTCCCGGACCGGGGCACGAACCCGTGTCCCCTGCATCGGCAGGCGGACTCTCAACCACTGCGCCACCAGGGAAGCCCCTGACTCCATTTTTAATGAGACTTCTGTTTATTAATTTCAAACGGGCAGCCTCAGCTGTGATTGTTTATGGTCTATACATGTTAGAGGAAGAGTAACTAAACATATGATAGATGTCCCAGTACCCTTTTCTCTGCATCTCTGTCAGCAGTAGGTGTTATCACTTTTTAATGTTTTTTTATCACTTTTAAAATATTTTAGGACAATTGCTTGAAATTTTTTTGTTCAGTTTTAGAAAATATTGGATTTTCCATATCATGGACAAGTTAAACCTGTAGAATTTCACAAATTTTCTGATTTCCACCACAATTTAACTACAATAAGATGATAATTAAATACATGTTTTTCCCTTTTGTTGGTTGTTGTTTTCGCGCCTCACTTGGGTGTGAAGTGATAGCTCATTGTTACTGAAATTTGCACTCTCTGGGCTCCCAGGGATTATATTTTCTCATATACTTTGGCTCTTGGGTCTGAGACGTACCTGTTCACATCCTTTCTAAATTTTCTGTTTACGTTCTTTGTCTTTTTCTTATCAATGTGTAGAAACTCTTTATATATGAAAGTCTAACCCTTCTCAGACGACTAATTGATTTTTACTTATTGGTTTTGTTTATAATATCAATTCCCTAAAATTTTGTAAGTTTATATATCATCATATATTTCTTTCATTTATGCCTTCCAAGTTTCCCGTCTTAGTTTAAAAAACAAAACGAAACAAAAAAACAGTTTTTAACCCTAAGTTGTAAAAGTAGCTTTGAAATCCATTCTACCACATGTGTTGGGTTTCTCGTTTTTGTTTTTTTGTTTTTAATATTTATTTATTTGGCTGCGCCGGGTCCTAGTTGTGGCTCAAAGGATCTTCTTTGCTGCCTGTGGGATCTTTAGTTTCGGCGTGCATGTAGGATCTAGTTCCCAGACCAGGGATCGAACCTGGGCCCCCTGCATTGGGAGCGTGGAGTCTTAACCACTGAACCACCAGGGAATTCCCTCGGTTTTGTTTTGTTTTTACATTTTATCTTTAGCCCTTCTGGATTTTTCTGCAGCACAGAAGTATTTCACTCAATCACATTTCAATGAACAGTGGGAGAAAGAAAGGTAAACCTAAGGTCCACGTGTGTTCCACACCCATGTCCCTCATTAACTCAGCCATGGTCTGGCCCCTCGGCCTCGGGTGTTCTATCCCTGGTCTGGTTTTTCCTTTTTCATCTCTCTGTGGTCTTAGCTCAGCCAGAGAAGCCCCGGGGAAGCACTGCCTTCTATTGGCTATCAAAGTGATAGCACCCACATTCTGAAGAAAAAGCCATCTCTTAAAGCTACAAGCAGGATTTATTCACATGCCTGGGCTTAAAACTCTCCAGCAGCAGATACCAAAAGGATTGAAATTAAGGACTCAGACAGGTATTTGTACACCCGTGTTCACAGCAGCATTATCACAGTAGCCAAAAGGTGGAAACAACTCAAGCGTCCATTGACAGACGAATGAATAAACAAAATGTTCTCCATACACACATGGAATATTATTCATCCTTTAAAAGGAAGGAAATCCTGACACATGCTATGACAGGATGAAACTTTTTCTTTTGGCTGAGTTGGGTCTTCATTGCTGTGCGCGGGCTTTCTCTAGTTGTGGCGAGCGGGGACTACTCTTTTTTGCAGTGCATGGGCTTCTCATTGTGGTGGCTTCTCTTGTTGCAGAGCACGGGCTCTAGGCACGCGGGCTTCAGTAGTTGTGGCACGCGGGCTCAGTATTTGTGATACACGGGCTTAGTTGCTCCGTGGCATGTGGGATCTTCCCAGACCAGAGATCAAACCTGTGTCCCCTGCATTGGCAGGCAGATTCTCAACCACTGCACCACCAGGGAAGTCCCAACGTGATGATACTCGAGGACATGAAACTCAGTGAAATAAACCAGACACAAAAGGACGAATTCCACTTATATGAGGTCCCTAGAGGAGTCAAATCCATAGAGACAGAAAGTAGGATGGTGGGGGACTTCCCCTTCCAATGCAGGGGGTATGGGTTCGATCCCTGGTTGGGGAGCTAAGATCCCACACACCTCATGGCCAAAAAACAAAACAAAACAGAAGCAATATTGTAACAAATTCAATGAAGACTTTTAAAAAAAAAAGGTCCACATCAAAAAAAATCTTAAAAAAAAAATAAGAGGGCCTTCCCTGGTGGCGCAGTGGTTGAGAGTCCGCCTGCCGATGCAGGGGACACAGGTTCGTGACCCGGTCCGGGAAGATCCCACATGCCGCAGAGCGGCTGGGCCCGTGAGACATGGCCGCTGAGCCTGCGTGTCCGGAGACTGTGCTCCGCAACGGGAGAGGCCACAACAGTGAGAGGCCCATGTACCGCAAAAAAAAAAAAGAAAGAAAGAAAGTAGAATGGTGGGTTCCAGGGCTGGGGGAGGGGATGGAGAGTCAGTGTTTCATGGGGACAGAGTTTCAGTTTGGGAAGATGAGAAAGTTCTGGAGGTGTCTGGTGGGGCTGGTTGCCCAACAATGGGAAGGAACTTGATGCCACTGAGCTGTGCACTTAAAAATGGTTGGCATGGTAAATCTTACGTTATGTATATTTCACCACCAAGGAAAGCAGGAAAGGGTAGCACAGGCGGGGGGCGGGGTGGGGGAAGCCTCATGGAGGTGAGACGGGGTAGTGGGTGGGGAGAGGGGAGCCAGGGGCACACGGCTGAGAGGTCAGCATCCAGGAGGTCAGTGGGGACCTCAGCAGGGAGGACATGGGGCCATGAGGATGGAGACTGAGAGTCTACAACCTTCTCAAGCACTTGGGCCATAAGAGGGGGCAGCAGGGCAGGGTGGCAGGGAGAGGGCAGTGGAGTCAGGGGACAAGCCTGAGAGAGTTTAAACTCTGGAGGAGGGGGAGCCCAGGAAGAGAAGAGTAAGAAGAGAGATGGAGAGAAAATCAAGGTACAGGAGAGAGAGACAGCAAGAGAACGAAAGAGGAGGAAATTCCTGCCACCCAGAATGCCCTTTCCCCAGACCTTCATTTATACGCCTGGCCCCTGGGCACTCAGGTCTCAGCTCCCATGGCCTTCCCTGACGCCCTTCCCCCTGTGCCCAGCTAAAGCAGCCACCACCCACCCCCACCCAATCTCTGTCACATCACGATGTTTACTTCCTGTCACAGCAGTTAACAACATCTGAAGTTACCTTGTGGGTCTGTTTCCTGGTTCACAGTTTGCTTTCCCCAATGAACCGTGAGCTTCCCCAGAACAGGGGGCTGCTTCTGTCTTTTTCACCACAATCCCACGCCTACAAAAGTGCCCAGCATACAGTAGGCGCTCAATCAATGCGTGCTGCATTAAACAAATAATCAACTGGTTGCAGGATGTGTCATGCACGTGAATCTGTATGCCTTCGTGTCTCCTTGGTTCCAGGTGTATCTTGCATTTGCACATTTCTGTGGACCGTCGTGTGTGGGTCCCAGAGGACAAGCACGGGGTTCTCAGTCAGAAACGGTTTGTGTTGAAGGCCCCTGGGTCTGTGTACTTGTGGCTTTTGTGGGGGGGGGGGGCGGGTTGTGTCACAAGACAACCAGTGTGTCCGTGTCTCCCCGTGTGTTCTCACAGGTGCCCAGCATCTGCCCTTGTGTGCATGTATGTGTTTGTGAGTCATTACGTGGCCCCATGTACGTCCAGGGTGTGCACTCTGTGTGTATGTCCTCATGTCCATCCTGAGTGTCCGCGTGATGGCACGTGCTCATGTGTGACCATGTGCGCATGAGCACAGTGGTCTATGTTAGTATCTCCTTGCCTGCCCCCCTCTGGATGCATCTCTGCAGGTTCATGTTTCCAGGAGTCCAGGAGCCTGCTGTGCCTGTGTGTGTCTCTGGTGTCCTGTGGGGGGAGGGGGGCTCCTGCGTTCATGTATGAGGTGTCACACGTGCAGGTGCAGTGGTGTGCTAGTAAATGGCGAACAGCTGGCTCTCAAGCGGAGGACGCTGATTTGCCCATTTGCATGGTGTAAATACCCTCACCACGATCAACTTCAAAGCACCAATGTGATGTCACCAAATACAGAATTGCAAAGATACAGTCCAGTATGCAAAGGTATATCTTGATAGATAGATGATAGATCTATATAGATATATAGATATGGAATATTATATAACGCCTTTATATACTATTTCCATCAAGCAGTTTCAGTAGATATAAATAACCTCAACAGCATGAGTAAGACAACGTAATAAAGGCCATATATAACGAACCCACAGCCAACATCGTTCTCGATGGTGAAAAACTGAAACCATTTCCTCTGAGACCAGGACCAAGACAAGGCTGTCCACTCTCACCACTATTATTTAACATAGTTTTGGAAGTTTTAGCTACAACAGTCAGAGAGGAAAAAGAAATAAAAGGACTCCAAATCAGAAAAGAAGAAGTAAAGCTGTCACTGTTTGCAGATGACATGATGCTATACATAGAGAATCCTAAAGATGCTACCAGAAAACTACTAGAGCTAATCAGCGAATTTGGTAAAGTAGCAGGATACAAAATTAATGCACAGAAATCTCTTGCATTCCTATACACTAATGATGAAAAATCTGAAAGAGAAATTAAGGAAACACTCCCATTTACCATTGCAACAAAAAGAATAAAATACCTACGAATAAACCTACCTAAGGAGACAAAAGACATGTATGCAGAAAACTACGACACTGATGAAAGAAATTAAAGATGACGCAAACAGATGGAAAGATATACCATGTTCTTGGACTGGAAGAATCAACATTGTGAAAATGACTCTACTACCCAAAGCAATCTACAGATTCAATGCAATCCCTATCAAACTACCAATGGCATTTTTCACAGAACTAGAACCAAAAATTTCACAATTTGTATGGAAACACAAAAGACCCCGAATAGCAAAAGCAATCCTGAGGAAGAAAAACAGAGCTGGAGGAATCAGGCTCCTGGACTTCAGACTATACTACAAAGCTACAGTAATTAAGACAGTACGATACTGGCACAAAAACAGAACTATAGATCAATGGAACAGGATAGAAAGCCCAGAGATAAACCCACACGCAAATGGTCACCTTATTTTTCATAAAGGAGACAAGAATATACAGTGGAGAAAAGACAGCCTCTTCAATAAGTGGTGCTGGGAAAACTGGACAGCTACATGTAAAAGAATGACATTAGAACACTCCCTAACACCGTACACAAAAGTAAACTCAAAATGGATTAAAGACCTAAATGTAAGGCCAGACACTATAAAACTCTCAGAGGAAAACATAGGCAGAACACCCTATGACATCAGTCACAGCAAGATCCTTTTTTGACCCACCTCCTAGAGAAATGGAAATAAAAACAAAAATAAACAAATGGGACCTAATGAAATTTAAAAGCTTTTGCACAGCAGAGGAAAACATAAACAAGACGAAAAGACAACACTCAGAATGGGAGAAAATATTTGCAAATGAAGCAACTGACAGAGGATTAATCTCCAAAATATACAAGCAGCTCATGCAGTTCAATATCAAAGAAACAACCAACCCAATCCAAAAATGGGCAGATGACCTAGATAGACATTTCTCCAAAGAAGATATACAGACTGCCAACAAACACATGAAAGAATGCTCAACATCACTAATCATTAAAGAAATGCAAATCAAAGCTACAATGCGGTATCATCTCACACTGGTCCGAATGGCCATCATCAAAAATTCTAGAAACAATAAATGCTGGAGAGGGTGTGGAGAAAAGGGAACATTCTTGCACTGTTGGTGGGAATGTAAATTGATACAGCCACTATGGAGAACAGTATGCAGGTTCCTTAAAAAACTAAAAATAGAACTACCATATGACCCAGTAACCCCACTACTGGGAATATACCCTGAGAAAACCGTAATTCAAAAAGAGTCATGTACCACAATGTTCATTGCAGCTCTATTTACAATAGCCAGGACATGGAAGCAACCTAAGTGTCCATCGACAGATGAATGGATGAAGAAGATGTGGTACATATGTACAATGTAATATTACTCAGCCATAAAAAGAAACAAAATTGAGTTATTTGTAGTGAGGTGGATGGACCTAGAGTCTGTCATACAGAGTGAAGTAAGTCAGAAAGAGAAAAACAAATACCGTATGCTAACACATATATATGGAATCTAAGAAAAAATTTAAAAAAGGTCATGAAGAACCTAGGGGCGGGCTTCCCTGGTGGCGCAGTGGTTGAGAGTCCGCCTGCCGATGCAGGGGACACGGGTTCGTGCCGCGGTCTGGGAGGATCCCACATGCCACGGAGCGGCTGGGCTTGTAAGTCATGGCCGCGGAGCCTGCGCGTCTGGAGCCTGTGCTCCGCAACGGGAGAGGCCACAACAGTGAGAGGCCCGCGTACCAAAAAAAATAGAAGAACCTAGGGACAAGACAGGAAAAAGACACAGACCTACTAGAGCATGGACTTGAGGATATGGGGAGGGAGAAGGGTAAGCTGTGACAAAGTGAGAGGGTGGCATGGACATATATACACTACCAAACGTAAAATAGATAGCTAGTGGGAAGTAGCCGCATAGCACAGGGAGATCAGCTAGGTGGTTTGTGACCACCTAGAGGGGTGGGATAGGGAGGGTGGGAGGGAGGGAGGAGACATGGGCACATATGTATATGTATAACTGATTCACTTTGTTATAAAGCAGAAACTAACACACCATTGTAAAGCAATTATTCTCCAATAAAGATGTTTAAAAAAAAGAAGATGTGGTACATATATACAATGGAATATTACTCAGCCATGAAAAGAAACAAAACTGAGTTATCTGTAGTGAGGTGGATGGACCTAGAGTCTGTCGTACAGAGTGAAGTTAAGTCAGAAAGAGAAAAACAAGTACTGTATGCTAACACATATATATGGAATCTTAAAAAAAAAAAAAGTTCTGAAGAACCTAGGGGCAGGACAGGAATAAAGATGCAGATGTAAAGAATGGACTTGAGGACACAGGGAGGGGGAAGGGTAAGCTGGGATGAAGTGAGAGAGTGGCATGGCCATATAAACACTACGAGATAGCTAGTGGGAAGCAGCCGCATAGCACAGGGAGATCAGCTCCATGCTTTGTGACCACCTAGAGGGGTGGGATAGGGAGGGTGGGAGGGAGACGCAAGAGGGAGGGGATATGGGGATATATGTGTACATATAGCTGATCACTTTGTTATACAGCAGAAACTAACACACCACTGTAAAGCGATTATACTCCAATATAGATGTTTAAAAAAAGAGAGAGAGCATAAGTAAGAGAAAAATGTAGCAAAATAATTAGGAAGTGATGAGTTTTTATTTTATTGCAGTAAAACGGCGTGACACAAAATGTACCACTTTAACCATTTTGAAGTGTGCAGTTCAGTGGCATTAAGTACGAGGTGATGGATTTAGTGGTTATTACTTTTGTTCTGAACAGAATTTATTTAACCATAAATTCATATCATTAAATTTTTATGATGCCTGTCTTTAACAACTTGCTGGCAAAATTCCTAAACATTTAAGAACAGGCTCCTGTGAGCCAGGACAGCTGGCCCCGCATGTCCCGTCACAGGCTCCTTCTAGCCTCAGCATCCAGGTGTGTGTCCCCACGTGAGTGGTTCCCGGGCTCTCCATGACTATGTTGTGTGCGCCTATGCACCCACATGTCTCTGAGTGCAAAAGAGCCTAGGTGTGCCTTGCACGCACCCAGGTGTGTCTGCAGGCAGACCGCTCTGTCTGCACACCCCCATGTCTTCGAGACCCACGGTTATCTACGCACCTGCGAGTCTGGGGGCCCATGTCTCTCCAAGAGAATCCACTTGCCTGGGTACCCACTCCAGTGGCGTACGGGAGGCAAGTCTGAGCATCTCTTCGTAACCCCACACCAAACAACATCAGGTTGGCAGTTGAAATCAGCCACGATGGGAGTATTTACACCACAGGGATCTGCAAATGCTCACATCATGGCTCTTTTTGTGTGTGTGGTCAAGAGAGGTGGTTGGTAACCCTTTACCAACACACCATGGGGACCCATGTGCCCCATGTAACCTCGTGTGTGCCCACACGCCAGTGCCTGTTCATGGGTGTGCACGAGTGCCTGTGTCTCCGTGAATCCACATGACTGGTGTGTCCCCATGCATCTCTGTGTGTGTACCCACGTGCTCGGGTGAGGCCCCAGCACCCCGTACCTCTTCGGCAGTTGGTTCCGCAGGAAGTTGTCTGGGTGGGGGGAGGGTTCTGAGGCTCCCCCCCCCCGCCCCGTCCCCTACCCCAGCTCCTCGAGACACCTGCATGCACAGGTCTGGGCGAAAGAGGAGGGCTCCCTCTTCTAAAACCAGTCCTGTGCTGTACGCAGACCCTGGCCTCAGCCCCCGGCTGCGAGTGGAGGCGTCAGCCAGCCAGGCAAGCGGCGATTGTGGAAGAGGAAGTTAGGGCAGAGTTGGGTCACCCTGTGGTTTACCCTGGGCTCTGGCCCACAGATGCTCCCCCCCAGGCTCAAAGCCCAAGCCATGGGTCCTGGAGGATGCAGGAGCTCATAGCCAAGCTGGATACCCACAGCGGTGAGGGCAAGGCTCCATCTGGTGAGTGACCATCACTGGGGAGTGGGGGACAGGTGGACCAACGGGGGCAGAGCGGCAGTGGGGTCTGCGGGGGAGGCCTGAGGGGCCGCAGACAGACCATCCAGGATTTCTGTCCACCTTCCGGTCAGCCCGCTTCCCGAGTGGGCGGGGGGAGGCTGCTTGCCCTTCTGCAAAAGTCTGTGGTCGCAAGAACTTATACCTCAGGGGGGTGGGGTCCACGATGGGCAACAAAGCCAGACAGAAAGATGGAGCCCCTTGTAACCAAAGTCTGCACAGGGAACAAGGGACAGGGGCTGAATGGTGGTGGGGGGGGGGGGTTGGTGGATCAGGCTCCCCGTGGCAGAGTCGCCAGGGGCGCTTTGCTTCTTAAACGAGAGATTTGGCGTGAAGAGAGAGGTCCCAGACCTCCCTGAAACAGAATCCGAAGCGTGGCGCTGGGGAGTTTGACATTCAAAACAAATTCCCGCTTAAGACTGAGGTCTGAGAGCCAGTCCTGAGGAGAGCCTCACCCTGATCTTCCAAGGTCATCCAAGAAGGAGGACCCTCCCCCCGGGCAGCCCTCCTGGTTGGAGCCCTCCCGGTGGCCCACCGAGGGGAGTCTCACTCCCCCAGCTGCCAGGGGTGGGGCGAGGTGGAGTGGGGAAGGCTGTGGTTTCTGCAGGGCACACCCAGGCCTGCAGCTTCCTCCCTGCCCTGGGTGCCAACAAGGCCATCAGGTGGGTTTCAGGCACTCTGCGGTCAGGGAGGGTGGCCCGGGAACAGCCAGGAGAGGGTGAATTGGACTGGACGGCTGAGGCCAGGGACGATGGAGCTGGTGGGGTTAGCCTAGGGGGCACATCGGGGAAGGCCCTGAAGCCCGCACTCAGAGAGTGGACTGTCCACGGAGAATTCCACTGGCTGGGTCACCCGCGGTTCTAAGGAAAGGGTTTGACAACCAGTGACAGCCAAGGGAATGCCGTCCCTACTCCCAGCCCCCTTTGAGCTCCCTGGTCACCACCGCAAGGGAGTCCCTGTGGGAAGGCTTCCCGGCAGAGGCAGGCTTTTCACTGGACCTTGAAGCACCAGTGGAATGTCAACCGCAAACCCATCAGTGTATCTAGTCTGGGACATTCCCCGCATGCGCCCTGGCCCCCCAGCCCCCGACACAGCACTCAATACTGACTTAAACGGCAGAGGAACTCCATCACAAAATCGAATCTTTCTTTGCCTTTAACAGTGAATTCAAATCCTCCCTGGAGCTCCCCTTTTCCCATCAGTTATAGTCTGGGGCAGGTCTCTGACATGTAAGTTTCACATTCCAGGGAGGGGTGTTGGTCAGGACACCACTGTCACCACTCTGAGCTTCTGTTTGTTCCTCTGTAAAAGGGTCGTTGTAGACCTTGCATGTGAAATCATGGCACAGTGCCTGGCATGCAGTAGGTGCTCTGAAACATTGTCAGCCTCGCCTGTTCTCTCTTATTCTGTCTCTGTCCCCAAACCTGGCTTCCCTGAGCAATCCCTGCCCATGCCACAAGTGTGCAACCTCAGGAACTTTCTGTGCCACACCTAGAAAGAGGGACTAATGGTGGGTCTCAATCTCTATGAAGTATGTGGGGTAGACTTGTAAAAAACATGGCGACCATCTCCTTGGACTCTGCTTGAGGTGGGCTCTTCCTCAAGAGGGGTGGGCTTTTAGCATCCACAGAAGCATCGGAACACAGCAGTGAGGTTCATTTTAGAAGAGCCCTTGGGACCACACCCCCATGGAGAAGCAACTGGGTGGAAGGGGATATACTGGGGGTAGGGAGACCCTCTCAGGAGATGAAGGTGGCTGGACCAGGTCAGGGCAAGAAGGATACAGATGCAGGAGGAGGACCGGGGACAGGACTTGGGGACCATTTGGTGGCTCTCGATGGGGTTCAGGCTAAGAGGGAATCCAGGACAAGGTGCTGATTTCCACTCAAATGAGGGGATGGAGGTGATTTGAGAAGAGGCTGTGTTTAAGATGTTTGTTACTTACCCTCCTTGTGTCTCGGTTTCCTCATTTGGACAATGGGAGTGATGGAAGTGTCACTACTACCATCCCACCGTAGAGTGGCTGAGAAGACTAAACGAGCTATTGATGTAAAACTGTTGGACTGGAGCCTGGCACAACACAAGCTCTTGTTAAATGTTGGCTTGGGTTGCTGTTAGTTCATCCCTGGCCTTTAGACTGGCATGACCCCCACAGCTGGCCCCCTAGTTGGCACCCCCTCCCCATACCCATCCTCTTAGCCTGTCCCTACACCTGCCCACACGGACTCCAGGCCCACACACTCTTCCAGAATCTCTCCTCTCCACATCAAGAGGTGGAATCAAGGTGGAGTCCCTTGTGCCTGGACTTGGGCAGACCTTCATGGGTCCCTCAACTAATAAAGTCTAGCAGAAGCAATGTGAGATCATAAAGGACAAGGCCACTTATACCTGGCTATCTCTCTCTCTCTCTCTCTCTCTCTCTCTCTGTCTCTCTGTCTCTCTCTCCCCCCGCTTGGGAGCCCTGAGCCTCCAAGTGAGAAATCTGGCTTCCCTGAGGATGACATGCAGAAGAGACTATGAGAAAAGACCACAGAGAGACGAAAAGAGATGCCCATGGAACCCCAGCTCTTTGAGTTTTCCCAACTGTGTGAATAAAGATGCCTTAGCCCCATACAAATACAAAGTTAAAGAAATAGAAAAATAAGGGGCTTCTCTGGTGGCGCAGTGGTTGAGAGTCCGCCTGCCGATGCAGGGGACACGGGTTTGTGCCCCGGTCCGGGAGGATCCTGCATGCCGCGGAGCGGCTGGGCCCGTGAGCCATGGCCGCTGAGCCTGCGCGTCTGGAGCCTGTGCTCCGCAACGGGAGAGGCCGCAACAGTGAGAGGCCCGCGTACCGCAAAAAAAAAAAAAAAAAAAAAAGAAATAGAAAAATAATTTTTTTGTGATGAGAATGCTTAGGATTTACTCTCTTGACAGCTTCCATGTATAACATACAACAGTGTTCATTATATTTATCATGTTGTACGTTACATCCCTAGTAGTACTGATTTATCTTACAGCTGAAGTTTGTATCTTTTGACTGCCTTCATCCAATTGTTTAGCTCATGACTTGTTGGGTCAGCTGGGTGGTTCTTCTTGCCTCAGCCAATCTCTGCTGGGTTCATCAATGGATTCATGGGACGCTGTCCTGGAGGCTTCCCTGGAATCTGCCCTTTCTAGGGGTCAGGACACCGTTGTGTCAAGAGAGTACCCTTACCAAGGGTACCCTTACCAAGATGGCAGCCCCCATCAACAAGATGGTAAAAGACCTCACTAAAATGGTGGAGACTCTCACCAAGATGACAGATGCCCTCACCAATATGGAGGCTAACCTTGCCAAGATGGCAAATACTTCTATAAAGATAGAACACATTCTGGGACTTCCCTGGTGGTCTAGTGGTTAAGACTTCGCCTTCCGATGCAGGGGGGGTATGGGTTCTATTCCCTGGTCAGGAGCTGAGATCCCACATACCTCGTGGCCAAAAAGCCAAAAACATAGAACAGAAGCAATATTGTAGCAAATTCAATAAAGACTTTAAAAAAAAAAATGGTCCAGGGACTTCCCTGGTGGTGCAGTGGTTAACGGTCCACCTGCCAACGCAGAGGACACGGGTTTGATCCTTGGTCCAGGAAGATCCCACATGCCGCAGAGCAGCTAAGCCCGTGCGCCACAACTACTGAAGCCCACACACCTAGAGCCCGTGCTCCTCAACAAGAGAAGCCACTGCAATAAGAAGTGCGCGCACCACAACAAAGAGTAGCCCTCGCTCGCCGCAACTAGAGAAAGCCCGCACGCAGTAACGAAGACCCAAGGCGGTTAAAAATAAATAAAATAAATTTTAAAATAATAATAATAGGGCTTCCCTGGTGGCGCAGTGGTTGAGAGTCCGCCTGCCGATGCAGGGGACACGGGTTCGTGCCCCAGTCCGGGAAGATCCCACATGCCGCGGAGCGGCTGGGCCCGTGAGCCATGGCCGCTGAGCCTGCGCGTCCGGAGCCTGTGCTCCGCAACAGGAGAGGCCACAACAGTGAGAGGCCCACGTACCGCAAAAAAAAAAAAAAAGAAATAATAATAAAATTTTAAAAAATTAGAAAATTGTCCACATCAAAAAGAGAATCTTTAAGAAAAAAGATGGAACACATTCCATACCTTGCACCTCCATTCAAACTCTCCACCGGCTCTTTCTACTATTACCATCCAGGACCAGAAGACCACCCTTTGGCAGGCCAAGGGGCTATTTACAACTCACAGGAACTAGCGTCAGGTTAGAGGAGGCAATCCAAGTGGTAAATGCCATCAGAGCCTCCTTCTGGCACAGACACACAGTAAAATCAGAACACTTTAACCTGAGACATTCAAGGTCACTTGGCCCTCTGCCTCTAATGACTCCCACACATGCAAATCCACCCAGCCTTCCTCCCCTCCCCACAACATCACAATCAGCTCGACAGCTCAAGGTGGGAACCACGGGTTCCTAACCTAGTACTCGAGCAACACCATGGTCCACTCTGGCCCTGGTGAAATAAGAGAAATTGGGGGGTTAACCACAGTAGAAGTCACCTCCCACGTCTACTCACTACATAGTCAACCCTCCGTATCTACAGGTTCTGCACCTGTGGACTCAATTAACTGCGGATCACGTGCTATGTTTATGATCTGCAGTTGGTTGAATCCGTAGATGCGGAGGGCCAGCGATGGGACTTGAAGATCTGAGGATTTGGGTATTCACCGCAGGTCCTGGAACCAATCCCATGCAGGTACTGAGGGATGGCTATATATCAGAACTTTCCACTAAGTGGGTACCCTTGATACTGCCCGTGGAGAGGATACCTGGAAATATCTCTTCCCCGTGATGTTTTACACCAGACCAACCCATCCCTGTGCCACATTCTGCTGTACTTTTCACTGCAGTATCTGTATCTTCTGTGGGTCTGTTGCTATTGTCGGTTTTCTTCTGATTTTAGGTCACGAGATTCTATCTTCTGTTGTGCTTCAATCTTGATTGAATGCCTGATAATGTTTATGAAAGACTGTAGATATCATTGGTGGTTCTTCGTGGTGTTATTTCCCTCCAGAGAGGTTTTACTTTTTGCTTCTGGAAGGTAGTGAAAGTAAAGGCAGGTGACTTTAATCAGGGATGAAGCTGACTTGAACCTGGATTTTGGTCTGGGTGAAGGTTGGTCCATTTCTGGTCTCCCCTTGCTCCTAGGGTATAGTCTTTGGTGACCCCAGCTCTCTCCTCTTTGTGAGCCCTGACTTCCAATGTCTATTTCTCCAGCCCCAGAAGATTGCCAGAAGCTACACTCAGTTTCTCAGCCCCTTTCTGGTCTGCTTCACACTTAAGAACTGCATTTAGGGCTTCCCTGGTGGCGCAGTGGTTGGGAGTCCGCCTGCTCAATGCAGGGGACACGGGTTCATGCCCCGGTCCGGGAGGATCCCACGTGCCGCGGAGCGACTGGGCCCGTGAGCCATGGCCGCTGAGCCTGCGCGTCCGGAGCCTGTGCTCCGCAACGGGAGAGGCCACAGCGGTGAGAGGCCTGCGTACCACAAAAAAAAAAAAAAAGAACTGCATTTATATCAACGATTCGCTTGTAAGGGAAAAAAAAAAACACCCAGCATTGCATTATGTCTACCTCACCTCTCTAGGATTCTGACACCTCAAACCTTGGCTGCCAACGCCTTCAAATTGAGGGTGTTTTTTTTTTTCTTCTGCTTTTATCCAGATTTTTTAGCTGGATTTACCCTGGTGGAAAGGTGAATCTGCAGTAAGGTAGACTGCCATCGTTAGAAACAGGTATCCCTGTTGTATTTTTAACACAAGATTTTTAATCAAGCCTCCATTGCTAACTGTGCTTGACTCACTGTGTTTCTCTGTTCCTGAGCTCCTGGGTCCCTGTCTTTGTTGCCATCAGTTTGATGGAGGTCCCTCCTGGCTTCTCACTGCTTTTAATTTCCCTGAAGTTCTCATATCTGCTCTCCACCCAAAGGTCTGGAAGATCCAAGAGGCATCTGTAGTCTGTCCAGGGAAAAGTATGTGGTGGGAGATGAGGAATTAAACCCTGGAGCACAGCAGAGGAGGTGAGTTTTTAAATCTCCCTGAGCTGGTATCTGGATTTCTATGTATGTATGTGGCTGTTTGTGTATAATTGTGTGTGTGTGTGTGAACATATGTCTGACTATTTGCGTGTGTACGTTTGCCATTGTCTACATGCACTGGGAAGTGTATTGGATGGTGTTGGTGTATAGAGTGTGTGTTTTTATATCTTTTTGTGAGTGAAAGATCTGGAGGCCACCTACTCATAATAGGATGGCGGAAGTGATGAGAGAGGTGCAGATGGGGTCACCAAGGCCAGTGGGGAGACCATGAAGTGGCTAAGGACAGAGCCCTGGGAACACAGAGTTTAAAGGTCAGGCAGAGAAAGGAAGAGCAGCCGAGTCAGGAAGGGATACTGAGAAGGAGCAGACAGAAGAAGAAAAGGCATGAGAGGAATGGATTTCAAGAAGAAAGTGGTCATACTTGTGCAGTAAAGGGGAAACTGAAAAGTGCCCATTAGATTTAGCCCCAGAAAGAGCTAGAAGACTGGAGGGGATGGAAATAAGACTTCAGTGGGGCTTCCCTGGTGGCGCAGTGGTTGGGAGTCCGCCTGCCGATGCAGGGGATACGGGTTCGTGCCCCGGTCCGGGAAGATCCCACATGCCGCGGAGCGGCTGGGCCCGTGAGCCATGGCCGCTGAGCCTGCGCGCCCGGAGCCTGTGCTCCGCAACGGGAGAGACCACAACAGTGAGAGGCCCGCGTACCGCAAAAAAAAAAAAAAAAGACTTCAGTGGATGATGGAGTCGAGTAGGTATGTATAGGTAAAGACAGACTTGTGGCTAACCCTTTGAGAAGGGAGGGTGGAGGATGAGAGGTCACTGAAGAGAGAAGGGACAGCCAGGAATTTTTCAGGCATTAGTGAAAATGCAAGTAAGGAGGCTTCCACCACCAGGCGGCAGCACTTGTACAGACAGGCGCTGGCTGGCACCCACACAGATGCACACAGAGATAAAGACACAAAAGTAGACACAAAGAAACCCAGGCAGATACAAAAACCCCCACAAATACCGGATTCAGATCTCCCCAAGTCCCAGATGAGTCATGTAGACCCAACCCCACAGATACTGATGGGCATTCAGATACACACACACACACACACACACACACACACACGATCACAGAGATTTTTAAACTACGAGGATAATATTATTCAGCCATAAAAAAAGGAGGGGAATCTTGCCATCTGTAACAACATGGATAGACTTTGAGGGCATTATGCTAAGTGAAGTAAGTCAGACAGAGAAAGACAGATACTGTGTGATCTCATTTAGATGTGGAATCTAAAAGAAAACACCACCACCAGGGACTTCCCTGGTGGCACAGTGGTTAAGAATCCACCTGCCAATGCAGGGGACACGGGTTCGAGCCCTGATCTGGGAAGATCCCACATGCCACGGAGCAACCAAGCCCGTGGGCCACAACTACTGAGCCTGCACTCTAGAGCCCGCGAGCCACAACTACTGAGCCCATGCGCCACAACTACTGAAGCCCACGCACCTACAGCCCATGCTCCGCAACAAGAGAAGCCACCGCAATGAGAAGCCCATGCACCACAATGAAGAGTAGCCCCCGCTCACCGCTAGAGAAAGCCCGCACACAGCAACGAAGACCCAACACAGCCAAAAATAAATAAATAAACTAATTAATTAATTAAATTAAAAAAAAACACCACCACCAAACTCATAGAAAAAGAGATCAGATCTGTGGTTATCAGAGGCAGGGGGTGAGGGTGGGGGAATTGGATAAAGAGGGTCAAAATGTATCAACTTCTAGTTATAAGATAAATAAGTCCTGGGGATGTAACGTACAGCATAGTGACTATAGTTAACACTGCTGCATGGTGTGTTTGAAAGTCGCTAAGACAGTAAATCCTAAGAGTTCTCCTCAGAACAACAACAAGAAAACATTATTTTCTCTTTTTTTTTTTTTTTTTTTTTTGGTATCTGTATGAGATGATGGACGTTAACTCCACTTACTGTAGTAATCATTTCACCATATATGTAAGTCAAGTCATTATGCTGTACACCTTCATCTTATACGGTGCTGTATGTCAATTATATCGCAATGAAACCAGGAAAAAAAACCCTAAAACGCTTATATACACACACCCCCCATAGACAAGTTGACACTCAAGACTTGAAAACACACACACTGTGCTAACACACAAATACACTGTCAAAAGCACAGAGACAATGAAACACACACACACACAAACACTCAGACATTCACGCATACCCAGGTCCCCCTCAGGACCCAGTCTATACTTGTTTTCTGAGGAACCCTCACTGCACCCTTCAGCTCCTCCTGGGAATGTCTTGTCCAGCCAGGGTGAAAAGCCTATAAGGCAGGGGAGGTGGGGGTTAGTACTAAGGACTTGGCCTCCTCCAAGGCTGGAGTCCCTGGGGCCCCCCCTGCCCCAGCCCCAAGCTCCCATCAGCTGATGTATCTGGCAGCCCCTGCAGACAGGCTCCGCCCCTCTTGCTGGCAGCCCCGTCCTGGCAGATATTCCCAGCCGATCGCCTTCTTCATCCTGCTGTTCACTCACATGCTCGCGCACGGCCCCCATGGCTAGCTCAGCGCTCAACCACACCTGGCCGGCCCTCTCCAAGCTCTGGCTGAAGCGGTGGGCCTTCAAGAGAGGTAAGGGGGCAGGCAGTGAGCAGTGGGTACCGGCCACCCAGGCAGGGCTCCCTGGACAACCTGCCCAACCATCCCACCCCAAGCCTTTCCTCAGCCCAGGGGCACAGAGTCTGCCTGAACCAGCCCCAAATTTCATGATCTCTGGTTCCCTGGGACCCCAACAGAACATCACAGACTTGTGGGGTCCCTCTTGTCTCAAAGGAAACGTGTCCCCAGGCTCAGCCAGGATCTTGTCTTGGGAGGTAAATCTGTAGAAGGAGAATCCACCCTAGAACCGGGGTAGCCTGGTGGCTTCCTGGGGGCTCCTGACGCGAGTTGTTCCAGGATGGCTGCAGGACAGAGGTTCAGAGAGGCAGCAAAAGGAAGGAGGTTTGAGACTTCCAGAAATTCTGGTAGACACCTCCCTAGAACACACACACACACATACACACACACACACACACACACACACACATTGGCTGGTAGCCCCCGGGTCCCAGGACTTCAGTTTACTACGTGGCAGCTGGAGAGACCCTTGTATCATATCACCCTTGTATCATATCCCCCCCAGGACTTCAGTTTACTACGTGGCAGCTGGAGAGACCCTTGTATCATATCCCCCAAGGTCTGGGTGAATTGCTTTTGCAAAAAGGCATTTCTTAAATCTCGGCAGGAGTTTAGTCCTGGAAGATAGCCAGATGGTGTCCAAGGCCATGGGGCACGGGGGATAGTGTGATAGGAGCCCCCTGTACCCCCTGCATAAGCCGGGTACTTGTTCACGAATGAGTTTCCATGCAGGAGAGCAGTCAATAAGAAGATTCGTTAGCTTGTTCATTACGTACGCTCTGGTTGAGGACCTGTCGTGCGCCAGGCACTGTGCTGGAGGAGACTGGAATATCGAGAATCGAGAATCGGGGGGACCTGGAGGCTGGGGCTGGGGAGGGAGACGGTGGCGTGCGGACTGAGATGCAACGGAAGAGCAGTCGTAATGGTGGGAATTGCTGCCAGTTACTGAGCCCTTGTGAGGTTCAGCTCAGAACGGAGGAGTGATGATCTCAGGGTCACACGGCAAGTACATGCTGAGGGAGCCAGGATTTGAAACCAGGTGTGTCTCAAGGCTACCTCTGTGGTGTGTTCTGACCAGTGAACAAAGCTACCAGTGTGGGCAGCTGGAGGGCTTGGGGAGGGTTTTTTAATCCACCAGTGGATGGTAATGTTAGAGAATTAGGGTATCAGCCTCGGATCCCACCTGGGACCCAGATCCTTACGAAGGTCTACCCACTCTTGGCCGCCCAGCCCCCCCGTCTCCCTGCCCGGGAAGGTTGAAGCTGTGACTTATAGGCCGACAGGTTGGGGATGAGCTGTGGGAACCAGTGGGAACTCTTAAACCCTTTTATGGCTGATGCTGCAGGGGCTGCTGTGGGAAGAGGCTGCCTAGAACTTGAATACAGGCTGGGAGGTGGCTCCTTAGCGAGCAGCATGGGGGTGGGGCGCAGAGAGGGACTCCCTCACCGAGTCCTTCCATTCTCTCGCCTTTCTGTGCCCTTCTTAACCTCTGTAACTGGCTGCCTGGGCACCAGATGGAACCTCCTGGGAAAATAATGGAGTGGATTTGGAGAGGCAGACAAGACTATGGAAGGGAGGTTGGGACCTGCAGGAAGTTCCCTGGGGCAGAGCCCCACTGGCCCTTCCCCTCAGGTGCTCAATTACCCATTTCGGCCATACTTTTTCACTCATTCCCTGGTACATAATGAGTGTATATATAATGTGTGCGTTCTGTGTCTCAACTTGGTGTCCTTCTTGCCTGGCCTCTCTGCCACAATTCTGCCTCTTTCTATCTACGTTTCTCCCCTCTTCATCCCCTCAGAATACCAAGTAATGCATCACTGCCACTGGACACTGACACACCACTTATCCCAGCTATCCACCCATTCATCCATCCCTGCATGCACACATCCATCCATCCATTCGTCCATCTAACCATCTACTCGTCCATCCATCCAACCACCTACCCATTCATCCATCCCTGCATGCACACATCCATCCATCCATTCGTCCATCTAACCATCTACTCGTCCATCCATCCAACCACCTACCCATTCATCCATCCCTGCATGCACACATCCATCCATCCATTCGTCCATCTAACCATCTACTCGTCCATCCATCCAACCACCTACCCATTCATCCGTTCAACCAGACAGACAGTCAACTATCCATCCATGCATCCACGTATCCATGCATCCATCCATCCACCCATCCATCCGTCTAACCACCCAACTATTCATCCATCTAAGTATCTACTCATCCATCCATCTAACCACCCATCCATCCATTTATTTAACCATCCATTCATCCAACCACCCAGCCAGACAACGTTCCCTTCAGCCAGGCAGCCAGCTAGCCAACTATCCAACCACTCGTCCATCTATTCAACAATTCATTCATTCATCCATACCACCGTCCACGCTTCCCTCCAACCATATATTCACCCATCTATCCGTTCATCTGCTCACCACAGGATAGCTCTGTGGTTGTGAGCTCTTGCTTTGGAGCAAGAAATACTTGGGTTCACATCCCAACTCTGACTCTTGCCAGTCCAGTACGACCTTGGATGAGTCAGTACATCTCTCTGAGCCAGTTTCCCCTTCCATAATGTGGGAACTCAGAGGGTTGTTGTGAGGATAGAAGAATGCAAAGAACACGACAGGCTTAGCACAAGGCAAGGCATATTGGAACTGATCCACACATGTAAGATGTTACCACTTGGGACTTGGGGGTGTAAAAGTGTGTTGGATACAGAACTTGCCTCACGATCTGGAGCGGGGGACAGCAAACCGTTTCTGTAAAAGGCCAGAGAGTAAGTGTCTTCAGATTTGCAGGTCATATGGTCTCTGATACAACTACTGAACTCCGCAGTTGTAGCATGAAAGCAGTCAGACAATACGGACACGAATGGGTGTGGCCGTGTGCTACTAAAACTTTATTTACAAAATCAGGTGTTGAGTCAGATTTGGCCTGGGAAACTCCTGGTCTAGAAGCGAACAAGTAAGCCAGTTAAAGTACAACAGGGAGTAGAAAAGGGGTGCAGACGAATCCAAAGTCCTCTGGCTAAGACGGTCTGCAGAGGATCAGAGAAAAAGTCCTCGGCTGCCAAGGCAGGAAGAGTGGAAAAGGGTGGTGGGAACAGCACAGGGGCACACAGGAGAATACTGAGTTAGGGGCTCAGGTGTGCGTGGGGAGGTGAGAGGGTAGACTGAAAAGGGCTCGAATGTCATTCTAAGGGGAGTCCAGGGGTAAGGACCAGAGGAAGGGGGGTGACTCTCTGAAATGTCATGCCAAGAAGACATACCAGCTACTGCAACAGAAGAAGCCAATTGTGGTTGGCTATTGTTTGTGCAGGAAAATCCCAACAAGAGTTGTGGTTGTGTAGGAAGAGCTATAATGGAGGCTGACATTAAGATAGTAGCAGAGGCAAAAAGAAAAGAGGATGGAGTAGAGAAATGTCGGGGAGGTGAAATTGACAGGGCTTGGTGTCCTGAGGGGTAGTAAGGAGGCAAGGCTCATCTCCAGGTCTCTGGCAGGGTCACTGGGAAGACTGGGAAGACACTGATATGGGGACACAGAAGGAGGAAGGAAAACAAAGAGTTTGGCCTTGACAGCTTGAGATTGGAGCGCGGGTGGGAGGGTTGGGGTTCAGATTGTGGCTCTAGGATGGGAACTCAGTCTATGACACCAGGATCAGGGCTCAGTCCATGACACCAGGATCAGGAGTCAATCCATGACACCAGGATCAGGGCTCAGTCTATGACACCAGGATCAGGGCTCAGTCCATGACACCAGGATCAGGGCTCAGTCCATGACACCAGGATCAGGGCTCAGTCTATGACACCAGGATCAGGGCTCAGTCCATGACACCAGGATCAGGAGTCAATCCATGACACCAGGATCAGGGCTCAGTCCATGACACCAGGATCAGGGCTCAGTCCATGACACCAGGATCAGGACTCAGTCCATGACACCAGGATCAGGGCTCAGTCCATGACACCAGGATCAGGGCTCAGTCCATGACACCAGGATCAGGGCTCAGTCCATGACACCAGGATCAGGGCTCAGTCTATGACACCAGGATCAGGGCTTAGTCCATGACACCAGGATCAGGAGTCAGTACATGACACTAAAGTCAGGGCTCCGTCCGTGACATCAGGTTGAGGTTCAGTCTATGACACTGGGGTAGGGGCTCAGTCTGTGACACAAAGTTTGAGGCTCAACGTGTGACACTGAGATCAGAATGGAGCCTGTCATCAGGGTCAAGCCCGGCCTGTTCCTGGGTCAGAAGCTTCCATGCAAAGAATAAACTCAGGCCTGGACTCTCACCTTTAACCTTTGGATCCCAGACTCTGAGGGTCACAGATGCAAGGCATAAGGTTCTGCCTCTGGCCTCTACAGGCTGCAGGAGGCCTCAGGCCTCTGTGAGGTCCCTGCCCAGGGAAGCAGACAGACCCTTCATCCTCTCCTGAGGCCCCCTGGGGCCTCGGCTGAGGGACGGGATGGCTCCTCCAGGCGGCTTCCCCTCCCCTTCTAAGCTCCCATCAGCCTCCAGGACCCAACCCCGCATCTGGCTTTTCTCGTCCTTCACAGCCCGCTTGTCGTGTCCTATATTTCCCTGAGTCATAGAAGCTGCCTCACGGGAGATGCAAGGTTGAATGAGGGCAGCGGAACAGAGGCCCTCAACCAGGTTGGGAGAGTAGCTGGGAAAGTAGTGATGGTTTCTAGAATATTCGCAGTGATGGGAATTCCCTGGCGGTTCGGTGGTTAGGACTTGGTGCTTTCGCTTTCACTGCCAGGTCCGGGTTCCATCCCTGATCAGGGAACTGAGATCCCACAAGCCATGTGTCGTGCAACCACCACCACAATCCATTTTAGAACATTTCCATCACCCCCAAAAGAAATCTGTATCCTTTAGTCATAGCCCAGAGTTTCCCATTTCTCCCCAGCCTTAGACAATCACTCATCTATTTTCTGTCTCTGTGGATTTACCTGTTCTGAACATTTCATATAAATGGAATCACATAGCATGTGGCTGACTTCTGTGATGTCACATCACGTCTTTAAGGTTCGTTCATGGTGTAGCAGGTGTCAGAACGCCATTCCTTCTTTTTTTTTTTTTTTTTTTTTTTTGCTGTGTCGTGCGGCTTGTGGGATCTTAGTTCCCCATCCAGGGATTGAACCCCAGGCCTTTGGCAGTGAAAGCGCAAGTCCTAACCACTGGACAGCCAGGGAACTCCCAGAACTCCATTCCTTATTATGAGTGAATAATATTCCACTGTATGGATGGACCACATTTTGTGTATCCATTCATCTGTTTATGGACATTTGGGTTGTTTCCACCTTTTGGTTATTGAGAATAATACTGCCATGAACTGTCATGTACAAGTTTTTGGGTGGATCTATGTTTTCCATTCTCTTGGGTATGGGTATCTCTTGGGTATGGGTATCTATGTTTTCCATTCTCTAGGAGTGGAATGGCTGGGTCGTATGGCAACTCTATGCTTAATTTTTTGAAGAATTGCCAAGATGTTTTCCAGACTCCTTGAGTCTTTTATGCCCATGTGATACCTTTTCATTCATCTGTTTATGAAATGTGTTTATTTCTGCCTTGGCTATTTTCTGCTGTTCTTGCTACCTTCCAAAAGCCCCAGCAATTTTGCATTCACAATTTTGTATTCGATGTCTTAAAGAAGGCTCCCCAAATTATACACCTGTCAGCACCCCCAAAACTTGGGACAGTGTTTGTATTTACACAGCTGGGAGGAGAAGGAACAGAAGTGGGTACAGACAGCTCACCCCATGTTGTGATAGAAAAGGACAGCCTCACCCCTTCCCCTCTGCCAGCTGCAATGGTCATAGGCAGAGTGGCCACAAAATAGATCACCCCACCTGTACCCTTTGGAGGGTGACAGTGGGCTACTGGTAATCATTACTTGACTTGGTAGCATAAACTAGGACTGTCCCCAGCGAGCTGAGACATGGGGTCCCCCAGCCACAGGGGACCCAAGCTAAGGAATGGATGAGGACCTAACTGCCACTGTCCAAAGGCATCGCCATCCCTCTCCCCACCCCCACCTTGGCCCTTCCTGAAGCTGCTATCGCTCTTACCGCAAACGTGCTGTTCAAACCTCCATTGGATTCCTCGCCTCCACCTTCACCCACATCCTCCAGCTTCACCTCCAGGCACTCTCCCCTCAGCTCCCTGGTTGCAGCAGGACCCAGGATGTTTTTGCAGGGGGTGTGGAGGAGCGAAGGGAGTCCAGATGCCAAGGCAACGCAGTGCAGTGCAGTACAACACAGTGCAGTGCAATGCAGTGCACAGGAGAGAGGCACCGTAGATGGGGGGGGCGGGCGTGGACGAAGGTTTCTGGAGCGAATAGGATGAGGTCTTTAGGCAGGCGGCCCTACAACAGGAATGGGGGGCTCTTAGGCAGTGGGTCCTGCAGCGGCAGGGACAAGGCACAGGAGGAAGATCCTGGTGGACACCAGTGGCTGGACCAAGACATTTGACCTTCTTCCTGCAGGCGGTGGGTAACCTCCGTGGGGATTCGGATACGCAGGGGTGACGCGCTCTAGCTGCAGTGTAAGGGGTAGGGGGAGAGAGTCGGGGGTGCCTGTTTCTCCCACGGCAAAAGGCTCCATCCAACACCCAAGATCAAGCCAGGGCACCCTCCTGACCTGGAGGGAAGGAAGGTGACCAAGCACCCCAGGATCGGGCCCTGAAAGGTGGGTACCATCACACCCACCTTCCAGGTGAGGAAACTGAGGTGCAGAGAGGTGACTTCCCCAAAGGTGTGCAGCCATCAGGGGCAGGTCCAGGCAAGGACACAGTCTAGTTGACCCCAAACTCCTTGTTTTCTCCTCTATACCATGCCACCCAGGGGTCCCTGGAACTCAAAGTACAATATAGGGACAGAGACAGCCTGAAGTTCTACCATTAGAGACCCTCTAAAGGTGGGCACTGGGTACTTGCATTTGGTCTTAGGGACCCATGCTAGCAAATGAGGGCTTCTTGCTAGAGCAGGCATGACAAATCGATTTCATCTCATGAGCTAACTCAGATCAGCTGGAGACGGCTTCCCAACATGATGCAGCGGGAAGCGTTCCGAGGGGACCATGGCTCAGGAAGAAAGAGCCCTGGGATTGAATAGAAATGTCTGTCCCAGGCTCAGCATGAGTGGTGTCGTGTATGTTGGCTTAAAAAGGGAACTCCTTGGCGGTCCAGTGGTTAGGACTCACTCTTTCACTGCCGAGGGCCTGGATTCGATCCCCGGTCAGGGAACTAAGAGCCCACAAGCCACAGGGTGTGGCCAAAAAAAAAAAAAAAAAAGATCATGGGGACCCTCCTCCCCTGCCACCCCATTTTACAGATGAGAAAACTGAGGCCCAGATGCAGCACTCAGGCCCTGACTCTTCAGGCCTCCCACTCGGCCGTGACACCTTGTCCCTCCTTTCCCCACAGGCTCTGAGCCCAAGCCCTATGTCCAGCCCTTTGACTCTGGAGCTGCAGACTCAGCCACGAAGAGCAGCGGTGGACCCTGGAGGCCTGAGGACCCAGACTTCCCCGCCATGGAGGATGAGCAGGCATGTGTCTGACTGCTGAGACGGGCAGAAGCTGATGACGCCTGCAGCAGCAAGTACACACTTGTAGCACCTGCAGGAACACTGTGTGCATAATTCCAGGGAACTCTCCTCAAAACATGGCAGAGTAGTTATTATCCCATTCTACAGAGGAGGAAATGAATGCTTTCTGGAACAAGAAGAGGGAGGGTGGGATGAGTAGAGGGGAGGGTTGATGGATGGATGGAAGGAAGGAAGGATTGACAAAAGAGATGGATGGATGGATGGATGGATGAAAGAATGGAGGGAAGGGAGGGAGGGAGGAGGGAAGGGTGGCTAGATGGGTGCATGGGTGGGTAGAACAATCAATGAAAAAGGAAGAAAAAGCTCCCATGGGCACCTCTGAGCTAGAAGAGCCCTGCAGAGTGGTCCTAAATCAGGCTGAGATGGCCAAGCCGTTACGTCCCCACATCAATCAGTCGTGGCCTGTGGACTGCCCAGGAAGGGATGTATGTGACTTCCCAGAAGGAGACTGACAGCTGACAGCCATCTGCTGGCAGCCCTCCTCCAGCATCTGGGGCAGCCCATTCTCACTGAAGGGGGGGGGGGTCTGGGTGGCATTTTATAACACCCACCACACTAAGGAAGGAGGGTCCATTACAGTCAAACCATATGTAGGAAATTCTGTGTATCTGCCTATCATTTTACGGAGGAGCATACTGGGGTCCAAGCAGGAAAAGAATTGGCCTAGGTGTCAGGGAGAATTCAGGGTAAATGAAGACAAGACCAGGACTTAAGTTCAGCTCTGGACCTTCCAGGGCTCTGGACCTCTTGGAATGGGAACCCTGGGCTGCAGGCAATGGGGCAGATAGGATGGCAATGGAGGAAGCGTGTACCTGGAGAAGCAGGGAGCCCTGGGTATATACGGGGAGGCTCTACCCCACCACCACCAAATATGCCCCGCCATCCACATCCTTGTCCTTATCTAGTTGGTCACCAGAGCTGGAAGCAGCAGAAGGCAACATCCTTGCCCTTCCTTCTCCAAGCCCTGTGAACACTACATCTGTACAACCCTCAATTCTGTCCATGTCTCTCCTTCCTTCTCCACTGCCCTGGTGGAGGCCACTGTAATCGCTCACCCAGGTGATTTGCACAAGTGTCTTCACTGCTCCAACAGCCCTGCCCCTGTCCAAGCCTATCTGGGCTCTGCATCTTGCATAATCTTTCTGAAGGCAAATCACAGCCCCCTGGCCTCCATACCACCATTGTTTGGAACTTAGAGATTAAATCCTTCCTTGGCCTACCAGGCCTGCTGATCCAACCCCATTCCCTCCCCCACACAAACCCCTTCAGCCATAAGGAAATCTTGCCAGTTTGCGGGGGAAGCACCATGAGCTCTCAAGCCAGCAGGCTTCTGAACATCCTGTTCTCTTAATGCCTGGAATGCCCTCACCCAGAGCCTCTACCTAGCTAATTCCTACTCATTCCTCAGGGCTTCCCTCACTGTCACTTCCTCCAGGAAACCCTCCCTGATTTCTTCCTTCCTTCCTTTCTTTCTTCCCCTCTTCTTCCTTTCTTTCTTTCTTTCCTTCTTTCTGTCTTTTTGCTTTTAAAACATTCAGTAGGACTTTTCATTGAAAAAGATATATATACTGATAAGATGTAAATTATTTTAAAATATATGCAACTTGACCTATATAGCCAGCTCAAGAAATCATTTACATGTCACATAGACACTATTTTATGTGGTTGGAAGTAGGGTTTGGGGGTTTTATTTTGTTACGGAAACTGTCTGAAGATGGTCTAACCTGTCCTAGTTGAGTTGTCCTTCGTAGATTTTGCACACCAATGATTACCCCAGGGTTTGTCCCTTTTTAAAAAAGGAATTTTCTATATGATCTGGCTTAGACTAAATCTTATTTTTCAAACTTAAAAAAATTAAGTTTAAAATAATAATAACAAAAAAGGGATTTTCTAAGGATAACTCCAAACCAGAATTCCTGTCCCTTCAAACAGGGTCAGCTGGCCCCCCTTCAGTTCTTTTCCAGCCCATTTTCTAGAACATTCACTCATCCTTGATTATAATCGCTGGATTTAGTTGTCAGTCTACTCGAATTAGCTCCATCTGGCAGGGTCATCAATTTGCCCAGAGGAAGGGCCCTGACTCCTGAAGTATAAAAACAATAACCATGGTTGCAACAACCAATATCTACTTCCATTGATCGAGGGCTTGCAATGTGTAAGCATCATCTCATTCTACCTGCCCAGCAATCCTACAAGAAGGCAGCATCACGCCCATTTTAGAGATGAGAAGACTGAGGCCCAGAGAGGGTTAGAAACTTGCCTGAGTTCACACTGAGCTAATAAAAGACACGCGAGGGATGCAAACCTTGACTAAGGCCTTTCTATCATTCCAGCCATCCGAAAACTGTCTGTCCCTGTCATTTATTTGCTCTTTTGTTTGAAATCAATTCCCTTTTTACACGATGAAATGGAACCAGAGAAATGATACGCTTGAAGTTGCTTTGGTGTGCTATTTTTTCTTAATATACAAGGAGATAAATAACTATTTACATTTTTAAAAAACGTGGACCCATGTACTATCTCAATCTGCACGCAGCAAGCCCTTTGGTAGAGTGGGATTCCTGGGACATCTCGTCTCTGGGTCTGCCATTGAGGGGGGACCCATCCCTCAAGGTTCCCCAGGGTTCCGGGAGCAGGAACCTGGATTTACTGTATCCTCTCTGGGGCATCAGGGCCAGCATACAAATGTTTAGGGAGATGCCTCAGTGGGCCGGCTCCCATTTCTGACCCAGGAAATGTTGGAAGAAAGATACAAGTTCCCCAGCAAAGGACAAAACCCCCTCCCTCCCCCCTCCATCTCTGTACCTGCCACAGCTGCCCACCATCCCCTTCCACCCAAAGCTCTGGCGGGGTTCCCACTTCTGCCTCCTGTGAGGGAGGCCAGATAGGAGAGGGAGTGGGGAGGGCCCGGCCCAGGCCAAGAGGCTGTCCTGATGTATTTATATTTATAGGAGGATGAAAACCAGAGAGGCAAGGAAACTTTTGGGGCCGTGGCAGAGGAGACAGGAGTAGGCAGAGGTTACCAAGGCACCAGGGATGGGATTGGAGTGATCTCGGGAAGGCTGCCGCTGAAGTCATAGGAGAACCAGGGGAACCTGGACCAGCCAGGGCCAGAGGTGTGGGCTTTTTGGACGGAGACTGAAGAAGAGGGACCCTGGTATATGAAAGATACAGGGAGGAAGCAGCAGGCAGAGAAGAAGCAGCCAGGGAGGTTGGGGGGAGAAAGATCAGTGGGTGCAGGTACTTCCCTGGCAGTCCAGTGGTTAAGACTCTGCACTTCCATTGCAGGGGACATGGGTTCGATCCCTGGTCGGGGAACTAAGATCCCACATGCCACGCAGTGCAGCCCCCCACTATGGCCGGCGTTCAAAAAGCCAATCAGAGAATTGCCGTATGATCCAGCAACCCCACTTCTGCAGATCTACCCAAAAGAGGTGAAAGCAGGGACTCAGACAGACATTGTACATCCCATATTCATAGCAGCATAATCTACAAGAACCAAAAGGTGGAAGCAACCCAAATGTCCATCAAAGACTGAATGGAGAAACAAAATGTAGTTTTGTTTATAGCCATACAATATGGTCCATCCATACAATGGAACGTTAGCCTTTCAAAGGAAGGAAATTCTGACCCATGCTAAAACACGGATGAACTTGAAAACATTATGCTAAGTGAAATAAACTAGACACAAGAGGACAAAGATTGTATGATTCCACTTATACGAAGTCCCTAGAATAGGCAAATTCAATAAGACACGGTAGAGTCGAGGTGACCAGGGGCTCAAGGAGGTGAGAATGGGGAGTTACTGTTTAATGGGTACAAACCTTCTCTGGAGGAAGATGAAAAAAGTTCTGGAGATGGACAGTGGTGACGACTGCACAATAGTGTAAATGGACTTAATGCCACTCAGTTGTATACTTAAAAATGCTTAAAATGGTGAATTCTATGTTATGTATACTTTACTACGATTTTAAAAAAGAAGGAAGGTGTCAAAACTGTAGACAGCTCCAAGTGGGGGAGGTGAGAGAAAAAGCCAGACCCTGCATAGCTCTTCCACCCTCATTCCACGGCAGGTGTGGACACTGCCACCTGCGTCCTGCCAGCCAAGATCTGCAGCCGACCAAGAGCGTGGCTCTTGGCTGGCAGGTGTTTTCCACTTTCAATTGGCTGCTTCTCTGAAAATTCCCCACACCAAGTGTTAACAGGGACCTTCCTGTTACCCCTCCCCTAGTAAAGACTGGTCCAGGGATAAATAGGGTTGCAATATTGAACAGATAAAATTAAAGGATGCGCAGTTAGACTTGAATATTGTCATGTTTGGAATCTACTTACACTAGAAAAAAATTCATTGTTTATATGAAATTGGAAGTTCACTGGGCGTCCTGCATTTTATCTGGCAGTCCTATCCTGGGGCCTCTTATAGAGCTCATGAAGGGGGCCAGGTCTGCTCAGTGGGCCCTTCAGGCCACCAATTGGGACAGTCCATCAAGGGCTGCCTGAGCTCACATAGATGTCTGGGGTCACATCTGAGGGCTGGTTTTGCATGGAGCACTTGTAGAGGACTTCCCACCTACCCACAAAACCCTGTCTGAGGACAGTGCTAACAAAGGCCTGGAAAAGGACAGTCCCTGTCCTGCAGATCCTGACAGCCCAAAGGAGGGACACCTTATTTAGACTGGAGGAGTCAGGAAGGCAGCCTGGAGGGCATGCCCAAGCTGGGTTTTGACGGGTGAATAGGAGTTCACCAGGCTGCCTCTGGGTGGCTTGGGAGAAGAGGTTCTCCAAGGAAAGGAAAAAGCAGGTGCTCTGTCTGGGGGGGGGAAATAAATGACAAATAGAATGACTGGGAGGGAGAGAGAGGAAAAAGAAATAGAAGAGTAACAAGGGTAAGAAAGAGGATAGAGCTTTGGATCCAGACAGATCTGAGTTTGGGTCTGGCTCTGCGGTTTACTTACTGCGTGGCCCAGGACTGTGTGGTCCTTTCTCCTCCCTGAGCCTGTCTCCTGATCTGGAAAATGGGACAACAGCGCCCCCTGGTGGAGCTTCTGTGGGATTAGGGTTAACACCCGTGTAGTTCTGGGTGCAGATTGGTTGCTGCTTTGGTGGATGTGGCAATCATCGTCCACCCCTGTGTATCTTCCGTGTCCAACAGCGCCTGGCACATCGATGCCTCATGGGTGGGTTGCGACGTGAGGCTGCAGATGGGCCAGAAGCTGAAGGCAGCCTACCCTGGAGCCCTTTGCACTGTGCTCACGAGCTCAGGCTTCTGCTGTCCGGGAGCGGAAGTTATTGCAGGGGATTTAGGAGCGCAGAGGTTCCAGGCTACCCTCTGGTAGGACGGAGCAGGGCCGGAAATAGGGGGAGGCAAGCGAGGTGCGGGGTCCGAAACTGTCATGTCTTAACATTTTGATAATTTGCTCATCACGGAACTCTTTGCACTGTATTGAGTTCTTTTTTTAAATATTATATTAAAGTATGATTTTCTTTATTCTTGAGTTTTGGGGCACCCCCTACAATTTTGTGTCCGAGACGAGTGCCTCACTTGCCTCACCCTAGGCCTGGGAGGGAGACTTAGGGTACAGGAGACCCATGAGTACACACCCTAAGCAGCCCCGGGGAAAGACTAGGAGCCCCTTGGGACTTCCCTGGTAGTTCAGTGGTTAAGACTCCGCGCTTCCACTGCAGGGGGTGCGGGTCCGATCCCGGGTGGGGGAATGAAGATAGCGCATGCCACGCAGTGCAGCCAAAAACAAAAAAGACTACGAGCCCTGACACTGCCTGAAATTCCACCAGTAGCAGTGGCACCAAGGATAATTTACCTCCGTGCAGTGCTTTTGCAAATTGCGTTCACAGGCATGATCTTGCGTGAGGTTTAAAACAAGCTGGGTGAGCCGACAGGACAGAGGTTATTTTGTCTGTTTCATAAAACCATCAGACAGAAATTCAGTAAGGGAGGTGGAATCAGGTCTGCCAGCCCAGACTTCTGGCCCCTTTTGGGGGGATAAAGCCTTGAAGGCCTGGGTTAGACATTACACTGAGGGGACCACCCCCATTCTACCCCACCTGCCACTAGATGGGCGCTGAACCCAGGTTGGACGGGAGGGGGGTGGGCAGGGTCTGCGAGTTGGGGGCCTCTGCTGCCCTCGGTCAATGCCTTTTCCCCATCCGTCTCCAGGAGGATGGAACTCCAGGGCTGCTCGGCAATGGCGAGAGCTCGGAGGACTTCAGCCTGGACTTGGGGGACCTTCAGGGCAGTGAGTATATCCAGGACCTGGGCCTTGAGGTCCCTTCACAAAGCCAGCCTAGGGGGGCCAGGGGCAGTGGGCCCCCTAGCGAAGAAGCCGGAGAAGACTCGCCCTTCTCCAGCCTGGCAGGGTCCCAGGGCCTGCCTCGAAGACGCAGCTGGGAGAGGTCGCGGAGCTGCTCTGAGACCTGGCAGAGGTCAGTCCCGCCCCACCCCCCCAACGCCTTCCGGGACACACCCCCAGGGCGGCCAGGCTACGCTGCCCCCCTGCCTCTCAGTCATCTAGCTCAAGGGCCACCAGAGGTGTCTGCACTGTCAGAAGGCAGCCCCAAAGGCCCTCTCCGGAGATGCAGGCCTGCACACAGAGCTCACGTGGGCACATGAATCCGTGTGCATGGGTAAGCATGCACACGCTGAAGGAGCGTGCACCAGCCCAGACTGGAACTGCGTGAACCCGGCCGGCAGGCTCACACCTAGATGTGCACACCCGCCCGTGCACCCTGGGCGTACACGCCCACGCTCAACACGCAGGCGTGCATCCTCTCCCTGCTCAAACCCAGGGACGCATGAACATGTCACCTGCACATGCGTGCACAAAGCCACAGATGCACTTGTGATCAAAACACAGATGCGTGCTCAGTGCCACCCACAAACCACAGTGGCAGCCCCAAACAGTAGAGAGGGGTGCTTTAGCTTCCCCCTCCACCCCTCACGGGTCCCCCCAGATAGAAATCCAGTCTGTGTAAAAAAAAAACAGTGGGAGGGAGGACTTCCCTGGTGGTCCAGTGGTTAAGACTCCGAGCTTCCAATCCAGGGGCACGGGTTTGATCCCTGGTCAGGGAACTATGTTAATACCACATGCCACTGGGCCAAAAAAAAGGTAAAAAAACCCCAAAACACAAAAAACAGTGGGCTCGCGATGCAAATGGAATTTCAGCATCAAATCCCCCAGCCAGACTCCCCACCCGCCTCTCTGGTACTGGGAGAGCTGGACCCCTCTCTGTGCCCTGTCCCCCCAGAGGGCTACCCACGGGTTCCCTCCAGGCCCCCATGCTTCACATGCTGGAGCGGGGGCAGCAACCAGGTGGAAGAGACCCGACTCCCTCCCTTCCTCCACCAGGCTCAGCCTCGAAGCCTCAGCTGCAAATGAGGGGTCCTGTCTCCCTCGGACACTGGCCAGCCTTGCTCTGAACTTGCCAGGAGAGGGCCTGCAGGCCTGGACCAAAGGGTGTCTGTCTGGGGGCGGAACCCCCCCAGAGGCACCAAACAAGGTGGGTGCAACCTGCAGCCACCCCGGACGATACCACACCTGTGGGCCCAGGCACTGTCTCTGCAGGTTCCAAGGAGTGCCTTGCCCATAGCTGGGGGGACTGCTTTATCATGGCAGGTGTAGCCCGTGACTGGGGAGTCGCTGGGTCCTGAGATCGCAGCCCAGACCTGAAGGTCCTTTGCTGGGCTGGGATCCTTGGCCATAAGTTCACCCCTGGGCTGGAGAGCAGAGTCATGTCTCCGCATCTTTGCAGCTGGAAGGAGGTGCTGCCTGTGACTGGACTTTGGAAGTAGGGAGGGCTCGTCTGAGGTCTGGGATTTTAGCCCAAAACTGGGGAATGCGTGCTCGGAGCTGTTGCCTCTGCCTGGGGCATCTTTGCCCATGACCGTGACCTGGGCGGAAATGACTGGCCACGGCTGGAATTTGTGGCTCAGAATTCCAGAGCTGCAGCCCACAGCTGGGGTGGGTATGGCTCCAGCCCTCAGCTGCTGTGGAGTCCCGACACTGTGCTCATGCCCCATGGCTGGGGGCTGCCCCTGTCTGCAGCTGAAGGCTGGAGACCCTCGACCCGGCGAGCCTGCCTGCAGCCTGGGCTGTCTCCAGGCTTAGCGAGATGCTTATTCCCTGCAGGAATGTGACAGCCCCGAAAAAAGAGTGAGGTCACGGTCGGTTCCCGTGTCCTTCGATGAGATCAGCTCCCTGGAAATCTTTCCGGCTTTGGAAGTACCCACTCCAGCGGTTCAAGGTAGCCCAGGCTGGGGCTTTCCTTCATTCAAACCAAGTGGAGTAGGGGGTTTCTGCTGGAGGGTCCCCTGGATGGGGCTGGTGGAGGGGGCTTAGGGTCCCCTGGACAGGAACTGGGCAGAATGCTGAGGGGGTGGGGGGGATTCCTGCATCATATGCCCTTCCCCCACCCCTACCCCCCCCCCACCCCCCGCCCCGGGATCCTCCAGCCAAGGTGGACACAACACTGCAATGACCCGCAGGGCTCCCTCTTCTCCCTCTGACTCTGTCTCTTTCTTTATCTCCTTCTTTGTCTCTGAATCTCTATCTGAAGAGCTTGTGTCCCTCTGGTGTCAGACAGACCTACAGGCCAAACCGGAATCTACCACTTTCTAACAAGTCTCTAAGCCTCCTTAACCTTCTCACGGAGAAGGGGACAATTACTGTATCTCCTTAGGGTCGCTTGGAGGGTTCACTGACCGCATATGTGTAAAGCGTTTAGCCAGTCGTAAGCACTCATGACCCGCCGGGGACGCTTCCATCCCTGGCTCTCTGCCCTCTTTTCACCTCTCCTCCCTGAGAGTGGCAAGCCACATCTGGACAGCCTCCATTTCTGCAGGGGTGGGTTCAGGGGGCACCATGCCGGGCTGGTCCTGCCCCAGGGCCCCCTTCACGCCTGTGCCTCTTGGGGTGGGGGCTGATTCCAGGCCTGGATCCACCGGTGCTGGAGTGCATGGAAAAGGACCACGTGGAGCCAGATCATGTGTGAGTGTCCACCCCTGGGTCACGGAGGGACCCCCTGGACAGCCAAGGAGTCAAGGCTTGGGGAGGAGGGAGGCAGGCTTTAGCATCACTGTCTGTACGTGACCAGCCACTGTCCCCCTATAATAATCTCGATCTTCTCTACCACACCATCCTCCCCGGAGAGGGACCCAGACCCCTCAGAAAGGTTCTCAACAGCATGCGGAGGGGCTGGGGACCCAGTTTAGCTGCTGCATCAGCACCCCGGACCGGGTCGGGCAATCACAGCTCGCCTTGGGGAATGTCTGTCATGTGGGGCAGCTGTGGGCTGTTTTTATCTGCCATTGCAGGCTAATTGTCCAGCAGGTGCTTCAAGAACTCCGACAGTACCATGGGTAAGTGGAAAGGGGGCTAGGTGTGAGGAAACAGGTATGTGAGGACAGATGCGGAGGACAGGTGTAGGGGGACAGGTATAGGAGTGAACAGGCATGGTGTGAAGACAAGGAGAAATGGGAGGAACACGGTGACAGGAGAGGTGGGAGGACGCCCAGGTGTGGGAAAGGGCAGGATGCAGAAGCGAGCCGCCACCAGTCCATGCACTACCTTTGTCCAAATGGGAAAAGGTACCTCTTTCCCAAAATACTGCCATCTGTTAGAAAAACGTCCTGACATGCAGATTTTGTTTGACCAAGACCTGTTATCACCCTCTGCTGGAAAACCCATCGCAATGACCATGTAAACAAGCCCACATGTGGAGGGATGGTGGGATCTCAGACATGGCACGGCGGGGCACACCTATCCACAGGAGCCCAGAGGGAGAGGGGCACGAGAGGGGGCATCTGCGGGAGGAAGGAAGGGCTGTTGTGTCTGTCCCCTCTGATCCTGCAGGGCCCGGGAGAGGGCTCGCTTGTCCATCAGCTCCGGAGGAGCCCACTCAAACCTCACCTGGTTTGAGTTCCTGTCCGAGTGAGTACGCAGAGCTGCTGGCGGGCTGCCACTGGATTCCCACAAGAGGTTACTGTGGGCCCTGAGCTGGGGGCCCCGTCCTCTCACTGGAACCGTCAGGGCAATCAATGGTAGGGGTGGTAGGGGGGCTCCTCATATGCCCTGGGAGGGCAGAGGAGGGCTTCTTGGAGGAGGTGACAGCTTGAGCTGGATTCCGATGGAACAGTAGGAGTTCACCCATACGAAGAAATGAGGATGGGGAAAAGAAATCGGTGCCTTCCTCAGGAACGGTGTCGGGGTGGGGCTGGGAGGAGGGGAGGGAGGGGGGAGTCAGCAGAGGCCAGAACACACCTGGGAAACACAGGAGCACAGCTCTGTGGTGAGCGATGATGGTGAGCACTGAGGGGTACAGACTGGAGGTACGGACTCTCCCTCCAGGGACTAGATTCTGCGGGGGCTGGGTTTCTTTGTCAATGACTTAATACATATTTATTAAATGAGGGTGTGCCAGCCATCCAGGAGAGGCACGATCTGGGGCTGGAGCATTGGATGGGAAGAGGGAAGCCGGGTTTGACAGATATCCCACAGGAAGAATGGGCAGGATTTTAGGCTGATGGAGATAGGAAGGGGGCATGAATCAGAGGGAGGAGACTGCAATGGACAGGGCCCATCAAGGGACCTCAAGTTGGAGACCATGTCACCTTCCCCTCTGCAAACCTGGTCCCCAAGGTTCCTGAAATTTGCAAACCTCTGTAAATGTTTGTTCAGTGAATGAGTGAGTGAGAGAAGGAGGGAGAGAGTTAGGGACCACAACAGGGGTGAAACAGGATGAAGGGGCCTCAGGGAGACAGATTCCGGGTGGATCCCAGAAGCGACCTGCAGGACTGGCTCAGAAGGGCCTTCTGGGTCTGCTGCGCTCTCCTCACTAAATTTTCTGCCCCTCAGGAGCGAAGACAGAGCGGGGAAGATGGAGAGAAGTGACAGGGGTGCCAGGGTGAAGCGCAGACTGAGTTCCCTCCGATGTCGAGTCACCAGGCAGAAGGAGAAGGTCAGGGGGCCGTGCCGGGGGTGGGGGTGGGGGGAATCCCCCTCTGCCTTCTGCTGCTTGTCAGGGTGCCCCTGGCTGCAGATCTCTATGCTTCGAGGCGAGACTGGATGCACAGGGCATTCTAAGGCCCACCTCTGTCCCCAACAGGGGAAGAGCCCAGTGCTTCTGAAAGACAAAGGACAGGATGCTCGAGAGCGGAAAGAATGTGTCAATGGGCACCAGCTGGCTCAAGGAACCTTCTCTGGCCACTCCAGCTGCCCGCTGTGTGGCAAACCTTTTCTGAACTCTGGTAAGTCTGCTGGCCCAGCCCATCCCCCTGGATGGCAGCCACTTCCTCTCCTTCACTTCCCCTAAATCATTCTCACGGTATCCTTCTCTCTTTGCATCCTCATCCTATTTCACCCTTTCTAAGCTCGAACCAACCCTGGCTTCCTGGATGTTCACCAGGAATCCATCCCTAAGAGCAGGGACCATTTGGTTAGCTTGGGCGCCCCCCTCCCCGCCGCTGCCAAATTCCCTTTGAGTCTCAGCTTTCGTCGTTGCAAAAATCCTTTGGCAAAATCCAGACTCGGGCAGTATATTAGTTAGCTAGGGCTGCGTAACAAAGTAACACCATCTGGTTGGCTTAAACCACAGAAATGCATTGTCTCACAGTTCTGAAGAAGTTCGACATCAAGGTGTCAGCAGGGCCAGGCTTCCTCTGAAGGTGCTAGGGAAGGGTCCACCCCAGGTGTCTCTCCTGGCTTCTGGGATTCTGGTGGCTTGTGCCAGCAGAACTATAATCTTCACACGGCATTGTCCCTGGATGCCTGTCTACGTCTGAAATTCTCCCTTTCCTAAGGACGTCAGTCACATTGTATTAGGGGCTGACCCTACCGTAGTATGACCTCATGGAACTAAATAAAATGGCAATGACCCTATTTCCAAATAAGACCACCTTCTGATGTACTGAGGGGGGTTAAGACTATAACGTATGAATTGGGGTCGGTGGGGGGAGGCACGATCAGCCCGTAACAGGCAATTTCCTGCCTCCCGGGGCTGTCTGGGGGGTAATGGTGTCTGCTCAGGAAAAAGTACTGGGTTCCAGAGGCCTTGGAGGGAGATGACTCTGGCCTTTTCTGAGATTTAGCGTATCACCTTTTTGAAAACAAATCGGGCTTTGTAAGGGAGAGAGAAGAGGCACTGGCAACTGCTTGTTAGTTGCAAATTCAGGCTGGTGCAGGGTTCCTCAGCCTTGGCCCAATTGCTATTGGAGGCCTAGTAATTCTTTGCTGGGGGAAGGGGGAGCTATTTTGTGCATTGGAGGACGTTGACCGGCATCCCTGGTCTCCACCTACTAGATACTTATTACCCCCCCATCCCATGAGTCATGACAACCAAAAATGTCTCTAGATGTGGCCAAGTGTCCCCTGGGGGCTAGGATTGTCCCCAGTGAGAATCACTGCAGAGGGCCGTAGAGAACCGGCCCCAGGATGGGCTGTGCCGTGAGAGCTGTCCCTCCACCTGCAGGGCAGCTGCCTCCCTGTGACCTGAGCCACAGGTTTTGCATTTCCTCCTTGCCCGGCCCCACACATGGGCATCTTCCTTCTTCCTGATTCCTCCCTCTTTCCGGAGCACTGTTTTTGCTGGTGGTGGGACTGTTGCCTGCTCTTCTCAGGGGTGTCCCCTTCGGAGCTTTCTCTGCATTGGAAGATTTCCAACCCGCTTCCTGACACATGGCCTCAGTTTTCAGCTGAGGCCACCTGGGCTTTTCCAAGTCTTCAGCATCTTAAAGTCCTTTTAAGCAGCAGGTGACTTCCTGTTTCTGTTGACTTCCTAATCTCTTCTTCTGGGGGTCAGGGGTGAGGTCTGCTGGATACAGGGACTTCCCTGGAGGGCCAGGATCAAGCCCCCACGGAGCTGTATCTGAGGCATCAAATTCAAGGGGCAAGTGGGAGGTTGGCAGGAGGAAGAATGAGGTCAAAGATCCGGGACTGGGCCATGGACAGTACAGAAATGCATCCACGCTATAATGACAGGGTTGAGTATTTTGCAGCACGTTCTCAAAGCTGAAAATATTTACCTTACGGTTCTTTATAGCCAAAGTTTGCCGATCCCCGAGCTAGCTTTCCCAGCAGCAAGGAAGACCCAGGGAAGTGACTTACAGTAGCCAACAGATCAATGAACCCCTTACACATCTGACCTTGAAGATGAGGGTTCCAACAGGGACTCATTTCCTGAAGGTCACTTTACAATCACAGAAGACTTTGTACAAATAGAGAGTAACATTACTATACTGAGCAGATACAATATCCCAAACACCAAGTCCTTTAAACAGATTTCCTCATTAATCTTCACAACTCTGTAAGATAGGCACTAGTATTCCCCCTTTCTACAGATGAGGAATCTGAGGCCCAGAGGAGTTAAGTTCTTGCCAAAGGTCACACAGCAGGGTCTGAACTCAGAGCCTGAGCCCCTGATCACCAATCCACTGCCACATGACGCCATTTAATATTTTTTTAACTTTTTTTTTTGATGTGGACCGTTTTTAAAGTTTTTATTGAATTTGTTACAATGTTGCTTCTGTTTTATGTTTTGGTTTTTTGGCCGCGAGGCATGTGGGATCTTAGCTCCCCGACCAGGGATCAACCCCGCACCCCCTGCAATGGAAGAGGAAGTCTTAACCACTGGAGCGCCAGAGAAGTCCCTATTTTTTGTTTAATAAAATTAATTTTTAATTCTTTTAGTTGTACCAAAGGCAAAATTTTATAGTTTAAAGGAAAATTAAATTACAGATACATGAAAACCAAAAGTTTAATATACCAAAGACACTCTGTTGTTTGATGCGCTTAATGTCAATATTTGGGGCAATTTTTAAGGTTTTCCCACCAAAAAACGGCATTAATAATAGCTCTGTACAATAATATTTAGAGTAATAGGAAGATGAAAACACTTTCATACCGTATTTTTGCCAGCTGTTCTAAAGACAGCAAACACGTGCTCAGTTGGTTTTCCTTCGCTTTGAAATAAGCTACCGGTAATTCTAAACCAGGCAAAAATGTATTGTTGCTGGAGGGAATACAAGCGGTCATCCTTGCAAAAATGTTTTGCAATGAGTCCTTGGCTTCTATGAAAGCCCTAAAATAGTAAACGAGAGACTAGAGTTTATTTTCAGATTCTGTGACTGGCTTCCAATAATCTTTTATCAGTAGACTTACAGGCAAAATACCAGGTACAAAGGATCAGATTCCATTCTTTGGTATAAGCATGAAACTGTTGTGGATTGCTGTCCGTGGCTAGCATGAAGCAACGAATTACCACACGTAGAATGCAATGCAAGGCAGGCAGGAGGGATAACTTAAATGTTTTGTTACTTCAAAAAAGACCAGACCTGGGACTTGTAAGTGGAATCTTTTGCTGCATTTTGGCATTGTACCCTAACTTAGGATATACAACTATCTATCTGAGGACTCCCCTAACCCTCCAGTGGGCGGCAGATCCCTTTTCTCCCCGAAACTTTTCATTTTATTTTTTTAACTTTTTTTATTTTTCTTAATTTTTTTTTTTTTTTTTGGCTGCGCTGGGTGTTCATTGCTGCGTGCGGGGTTTCTCTAGTTGCAGTGAGCAGGGTCTACTCTTCGTTGCGGTGCGCAGGCTTCATTGCGGTGGCTTCTTTTGTTGCGGAGCACGGGCTCTAGAGCACGTGGGCTTCCGTAGTTGTGGCTCGTGGGCTCTAGAGCGCAGGCTCAGTAGTTGTGGTGCTCGGGCTTAGTTGCTCCGCGGCATGTGGGATCTTCCCGGACCACGGCTCGAACCCGTGTCCCCAGCATTGGCAGGCAGATTCTTAACCACTGCGCCACCAGGGAAGTACTTTCATTTTAGATTTACAGAAAAGTGCAGAGAGAGCCCCCTTACATGGTTCACCTAGCTTCCCCTCATGTTAATATCTTATATGACCACAATATGTTTGTCACAATTTAGGAACCAACATTGGTACAGTACTATTAACCAAACTCCAGACTTAATTCAGATTTCACCAGTTTGGGTTTTTTTTTTTCCATTAGTGTTCCCCTTCTGTTTCAGGATCCAATTCAGATACTACATTATCTTCAATCACCCTGTCTTCCCAGTCTCTCTGGTCTTTGAGGGTTTTTCTCCATCTCTTCTTATTGTTCATGACCTTGACAGTCTTGAGAAATGTTACCTAGGTGTCTTGTACGATGTCCCTTAATCTGGGTTTGTCTGATGTTTTCTTATAATTAGAAAGGGGTTATGGATTTGGGGAACCTTCCCGGCTGATCAGATCGGGGGGACGTGCTATTGACATGACATCTGTGGAGATGTTCACCTTTAACACCTGGTTAAGGTAACATTTGCCGGGTTACTATTTTTCCCGTTTCCCTACTCTCTTCTTTGGAAGCGAGTCCCTCAATCCAGCCTACTCTCAGGATGGCAGGAGTCAAGTTCCACCTCCTGGAAACATCATTTGACTTTCGGGACAACGCTTTGAGGTCAGGGAAGATTGGAGCTCGTGTCACAGAAATGATGTGGCTAGCACTCAGCGTGGCGCCTGGTACATACAGGCAATGGTAGCACCTACTGACATCATCATTATTTCTTGTTGTTGAGGAGGCAAAGCTAGCATCTAAATCACAGACCCTAACCCTGGGCTCTGACCACAGCCCCACACCTGTCTAAGGAAGCATGTGAGGCCGGAAAGGCTGTGTCTCGCTCCCAGCAGGCGGAGAGCAGGCACTGCCCAGGTATAATTCGTCACAAGCCTACCTCCCATCGCAGGTATTCAAAGCCAGATGTTACTGACTTAAGGAAACAGCCCCACAGTAAGTTAAACAGAACAGTGAATGAGTCACGCTCCAGGTAATTATGGAAGGTGCGTCTCCAGGGTAAAGCTGAGATGCTTTACCTAGAGACCAACCCCACTGATGGAACACAATTCCAGACAGTCCTGTTCCTGGCCTTGACCTCTGAGGTCCCTCCGGGGTCTGACCCCGCCTACCCCTCCACCCTTCTCTCCCACTACTCAGCCACCGGGATTGCCCGCCGCCGCCACCCTGAAGTCTTGTGGCTGCCTGTGCCCATCACCTGCACCTTGCTCATTCAGCACTGTTCCTGGAACTCCCTCTGCCACATAACTCTTACTCACTCTCTAAAACAAAGCGAAGGGCCACCTCCCCAGGAAGCTGGCATTAGGTGACTGTAGGTTCTGAGCGTCTCTGAGGCCAATTGCTGTCAGCCAAGGGCCATTTTGTCCCCCTAAAGAACATTTGGCAATATCTGGAGACATTTTTGGCTGTCAGGATTAGCAGTGCTATTTGCATCTAATGGGAAGAGACCAGGGTTGCTCAATACCCTCTGATGCACAGAAGCCCCTGACGACAGAGAATTATCCAGCCCCCATTGTCATTAGTACCAAGACTGGGAAATGCAGCTATAGACATATAGCTCCTTAGCTCTTAGCAGAGTCCCTGGCCCATGATAAGGACTCAAAAAAATGCAGAAAATGGTTGGATGGATAAAAGGAGGACAAGAGATACCTCTCCTTCCTGACAGGCCCCTTGGAAAGGTTTTAGGGGAGAACTTTGTCAACCTGAAGGTTTCTATAACCCAGGGGGCTATAGAAATAAGGCTCATGCCATTCTTCCTGCTTAGAATCGTCAATGGCTCCCCATTGCCTTTCGGATAAAGTCCAAAAGTCATAGCAATTCAGAGAGTGAACATTTACAGATCCATCGAGACCTCTGGGCTTCTGACCTCAGTTGGGGTGGGGTATCTGATGGCCTCAACTGGGGTGGGGTTCTTGCACTTCTGGGCTCCCCAACTCCCTGGACATGCTCCCTCTCTTGATCATGAAGCCTAAACTTAAAGTGAAGGCAGGTCACTTGGGAACTTTGCCACCCAGTTTCTGAACTGAGAGCTCTCAACCACAGATTGTGTGTGTTTTGAGGTGAGTTTGGTTTGACCTGGTTGAACAACTTGGGCCTTAGGTGAAAGGTGCTTGGCTTCTCTCCTGGTTCCTGCCCACCCCCTCCACTTATGGGGGACCTGGGTTAGACAAGAAGCCTCAGGACCCGGATGGCTGATGGCACCTGAGGGGTGCTGACACTTGGAGAGACATCTGGCGTGGCTACAGGTGTCTAAAAACATCTGTGTGGGGGTGTCTGGCATGTGTTTCAGACTCTGAACACCTGTTTGGGGGTATCTGATAGCATCTGTGTTGGAGGGTGTCTGAAAGTGTCCATGTGCGGTATGTTTCTGGGTGTTTCTGGGTGTCTGAAAGCCTGTTTGGGGGTGTCTGATGGCTCCTGGATGAAGGTGTCCGGTACTTTTGAGATATTTGGCGTGTTTTTCAGATTTTGAATAGTTTGGGGGCATTTAACAGACCTACGTGGGTGTCTGACCTATTTGAGGGTGACTGAAAGCGAGTATCTGATGGCATCTGCCTGGGTGTCTGGTATGTGTTTGGGGTATCTGGTGGTACCTATACTGGGGTGTCTGGGACCACTTGAGAGATATATGACTCATTTTTCCAAGATCTGTAATCTTCATTTCCTGTAATCTATGCTGCCACGTCTTCACAGGAGACAGCCCTGTTCTCTCCATTTCTCGTACTCTCCCCTCTCAAACTTCTCGTCCCCGGACTCATCCCCCTTAGATGTCCCCAAGCTTCCACTGTACCCCAACTCCCGCATCCAGACACCCCCAACTCCCCAAGCCGCCCCCCCCAGTACCGCTATCTTCTCCCAGGAAACCCCTCCCAGTTCCGCTAATCACCCAGGCCCCCGTTGACCCCACAAAACGCCCCTCAACCCCGCTGATCTCTCCTTAAGATCCCCTCTAAGCGCCCCCCAGTCCCACAGATACCCCAGCGCCCCACTGACCCCCTCCCCAAAAAAGCCCCCCACCCCGCGGATTTCCCCTCAGGATCGCCCGTAGCCCCCTTGCTCCACTAACCCGCCCTTCAAGGATCACTCTCACCCTCCTCGCAAATACTCTTCAGTCCCCTCGCCCCGCGTAAACCCGAGCGAACGACCCCTGCCTGAGGCCCCAGGTACAGCTTCAACCCAAGTCCTTAGTTACCCGGACCCACCGATCCTCGCGGCCACGCCCCCTTCCGGGCCCACACCCTCTAGTCCGCCCTCCGGGGCGGAGCAGCGCGTGCGCACCTCGCCCGCGCGGCTTCCCGCTTCCGGCTCCGGGCTGAGGGCGGCAGTGGATCCCGGGAGGCCGGGCGGCAGAGGCGGCCGGGACACTAACGAAGCTGCGGGCGGCGAGTGACCAGCGGGGGACCGAGGTGAGGCCGGCGGGGCGGGGCTGAGGAGAATGGGGTTCGGGCCCCGAGGAGGCGCCGTCGGGGCCCGGGGGCGGCGTCGGGCGCTAGACCCCCGGGGCTGCCTGGGCTTCGGGCCCGGCCCCCATGGGCTCGTCCAAACTGGCGGGCGGGTCCTGCAGTGCAGGCTGCCCCTTTCGTGCATGTGGGCTGTGTTTGGCGAATGCAGAGTGCAGACGATGCCCGCCGGTTCTGTCCGAGCCCCAGCGCTTGGGCGGTGCAACCTCCGTGGTTCAGCCGGGAAAGGACACGGGTTCTAGGTTCTGGAGCTCCCCGGGGCAGGACCTGGGATGTGGCGATAACCATAAAAATACCCAGCACCGGGGGGACTTGAAGCCTCCGAGCAGCACTTATTCCGCGGAGCAGACGTCCTCCTGACAATTGATCGTTGGGGTAACAAAAACATACGAAGTGTGTGTGCTTTGGGTCTTTCTTAGTTCTCTCTCCAGTTTCTCTCTTGTGGGAGAATTTAGATGGTGCGGTGCAGGAATGAGAGGCCCTTTGGTCCTTGCACGGTTTGTTGTAGCTGTCCTCTTGTCTTTTCTACCTGGCGCTCTGTTGAGATCGAAGCGGTAGAAGAGATGGCTGGCCCAAGGGGTCAAAAGTGTTCGCGAAGTTTTACCACAGAAGCGAAGAACACAGCTTTTCCCCCTTTTGCCTCCGTTCGGGGAGAGTGGAACTCCAGCCAGGAGCGAGGAAGGGCGGGTCCCTTCTTGTTGACCAGAGAGAGTTCAGGACAGGTGAACAGCCCTATGGCCAAGGGCGATCTGGGGATGATTTTGCAGGTATCCGGGTGAATGAGTAATTCTGGAGCTGTACGGAGAAGTGTCCAGAGCCCAGGCTTGAGTGTCAAATCAGATCTGGGTTCTGGTGCCAGTTTCCACCACTAAGTCTCAGTCTCCCCACCTTTAAACCGGGAATAAGGATTGGTTGGGGATTTGATGGGGTCATATGTGTAAGGTGCATGGCACAGCGCCTAGCATATGGTGAATGCTCAATAAATGTTATATACTCCGTGCATATGGTATGCCCCCAGGCCTGTATTTTAATTTTAATTTTTTTTGAAGTACAGTTGATTTACAAAGTTGTGTTAGTTTCAAGTGTACAGCAGAGTGACTCAGTTATGTATATTCTTTTTCAGATTCTTTTCCATTATAGGTTATTACAAGATATTGAGTATAGTTCCCTGTGCTATACAGTAAGTCCTTGTTGTTTACCTGCTTCATATATAAACAGGTAAACAACAGGTGTGTATATGTTAATCCCAAATTCCTGGTTTATCCCCCACCCCCGCCATCCCCTTTGGTAATCATAAGTTTGTTTCCTATGTCTGTGAGTCTACTTCTGCCTCCTAGATAAGTTCATTTGTATCATTTTTTTTAGATTCCACATATAAATGATATGCGATATTTGTCTTTTTTTTAATTTTTATTTATTATTTATTTTTGGCTGTGTTGGGTCTTCGTTGCTGCGCACGGGCTTTCTCTAGTTGCGGCGAGCAGGCGCTACTCGTCATTGCAGTGCACGGGCTTCATTGTGGTGGCTTCTCTTGTTGCAGAGCATGGACTCTAGGCGCACGGGCTCAATAGTTGTGGCGCACGGGCTCAGTAGTTGTGGCACACGGGCTCAGTTGCTCAGCGGCATGTGGGATCTTCCCGGACCAGGGTTCGAACCCGTGTCCCCTGCATTGGCAGGCGGATTCTTAACCACTGTGCCACCAGGGAAGCCCTGTCTTTCTCTTTCTGACTTACTTCACTTAAATATGATATTCTCTAGGTCCATCCCTGTTGCTGCAAATGGCATTATTTCTTCCTTCCTTCCTTCCTTCCTTCCTTCCATCCCAGGCCTGTATTTTTAAGTTGACATTCCAAGTAATAAAGAGTCTGGAAAGTTTGAGCATCTCGGTTGTTTGGACTGGGTCAGAGTTTTATGCTTTATCAGTAGCTTGCTAGCTCTATGGCTCAAGCCCTTTTGAGTGGGAAAGAAAAAAAAAAAACGTTGCTCTAAATCCAGTAAGAGCATACAGCCGGCGGGCATACTAAATTTAATTCTTGTAAATTTAACTTGTTTGGGGTTTGTATCGCTTATGTCCCTTTTCAATGGCATACCTGAGAGAAAGGAGAAAGGGATTCTTTGGTTCCTTTCTTTCTCTTTTTTCCTTCAGTCGACTTGAGAATGCCCCCACGCTGAAAGTTGTGGTGGCATGTACGTTGTTCCTGGCAGAAACTGTGGTATAATTTTCATTCTTGTCACACAGTAACGATTACAGCTGGCTGCAGGGCCCGTTGCCCATGTCACCAGCGCCCGGGACTAGGGCTGTAGTCACCAGCTGTGCCTCCCTGGGTGTTTACCTTCCACGTGTTTAGCATATTTCTGATCCTTGTGTCAAGGTCTCCTTCATTTTTCTTCACTCATCCTGGGTCCTGTTTCCATTTCCTCAAATTCCATCGATGACTTTTTAAACACTTTCATCTAAACATTTTCATCGGGACGCTCTTAAATCATTTTAAGCCCAGAGGTCTTTGTTACATCCAGCCCAATCACTGTTTCTTTGTTAGTTAAACTTTACTTTTCCCCTGAAAGTGGCAAAGAGCCGCTCTGTTTTGAAAACCCTCTCTCCAGGTGCAAAACAATTCCAGTCACAGTTCTGGAGCGGCCCGGTAGGAATTTTTTTGGAGGAGGAATGTGGCTGACGGGGGAGGGGCAGAGTGATTAAAATAATGTCCTTGTGGAAGTCTCAGGGAAAGGACCCCTGCAGCTATGCTCATTTTTTGTGTGGTTAAAAGTGCCTTGGGTGTAAACTAAATTCTACTGGCGTTTCTCTGCTTTTGTTCTTAGGTAGATTAATAGTTTCCACCGAGATTAAAGTAGTGTTTGGTTACGTTCAAAGTAGCAAATACACAGCCGACTTGCCATCGTGTCTTGAAAAAATAATGTTCTAAAGGTTTAATTTAGAGTATTTACGGTTAATGCATTGTGGGTGGTTACATTTTATTTTATTTTGTTTTCATTTTTTTTTAATGGCTGCATTTGTTGTTGCACGGGAGCTTTCTCTAGTTGCAGCAAGCAGGGGCTACTCATTGCGATGGCTTCTCGTGTTACGGATCACGGGCTCTAGGTGCACCGGCTTCAGTAGTTGAAGCATGCAGACTCAGTAGTTGCGCTGCATGGGCTCAGTAGTTGTGGCGCATGGGCTCAGTAGTTGTGGCGCACGGGCCTAGTTGCTTCGCGGCATGTGAGATTTTCCCAGAGCAGGGATCAAACCCGTGTCCCCTGCATTGGCAGGCGGATTCTTAACCACTGTGCCACCAGGGAAACCCTTGACCTGTTTTAGACTTCAGACCTCCAGAACCAAAAGAGAATAGATTTCTGTTGTTCTCAGCCAGCGTTTGTGGTAGTTTGTTACAGAAGCAATAGGAAAATCGTGCACCTGGTTTTCCTTCTCATTTGACTTGGGAGCCTCCTATGCACACCCCTGCGCCATCTCATTTCCCTTTCCGTCTGTCCTTCTACCACGGAAGCTTCTAACATTCCAGGCTTTTTAACATTCCCCAGCAAGCCGCTGTCACCCCACCTTCGCTGACCTGCCCTGCAGCCCCTTCTCTGCACACATAGCCGTGAGCACCGTGAACACAGAGGTGGCAGCAGGGAGCTCAGATCTGCTTCGGTGATATTGGAGGTGCAACTAAAACTCTCTAATCCTCAGTTTCCTGTCTATCAAATTAGAAACATAATACCACTCCTTATTTCCTAGGGTTGTCATTGCGTGTGGAGTGCTTCTGCAGTGTTTGCGTGTGTTCGTTCATTCCTTTATTAATTCATTCAGCAGATTATTACCTGGCACCCTCTGTGAACCAGGTCCTAGGGTTACAACAGCAAACACAACTTTGCTTTTTTTTTTTTTAAATAACTTCTTTCATAACAAATATATATCTACATATATATACATATATATATATATATATAGTATTTTTCTTAAACGAAGTACAACCACAGTGGTCTCCTCCAGAAATCCGAGGCCCAATTATAAGTCACACCTGGTAAATCAGTGCTTCTAAATTTGTCACCAGGTTCCCCCTGCACCCCCTCCCCGCTTATGATCAGGAAGCTAAAACCTTCCTTGTGGTGTTTCTCCCTCTTCTAGAATATTCCCAGAGCTCTGATCAAAGGGGAAGGCCCCCAGCTTCCCCACCTGCTGGGGAGAGCTCTGCCATCCACAGGGTCAGCCATTCTGCTGCTGCTTTTTTTAATTGGGATATTATAATTCATATACCATAGCATTCACCCTTTTAAAGTGTATGAGTCAGTGGTTTTTAATATAGTCACAGAGTTGTGCAACCATCACCACTAATTCCAGAACATTCTCATCACTGGAAAAGGAAATCTCCTACTCATTAGCAGTCACCCCCCATTTCCCTGTCCCCAGGCACAAATCTGTTTCCTGTCTCTATGGATTTTGCCTGGACAACTGATCTCTAGTCAGTAAGCAGAGGGAATTCTCTGGTGGTCCAGTGGTTAAGACTCCGCGCTTCCACTGCAGGGGCGCGGGTTCCATCCCTGGTCGGGGAACTAAGATCCCACATGCCGCAAGGCAAGGCCAAAAGATAAACAAACAAACAAACGAAAAGCAGAAACGGAGTTAAGGTGAAATCTGAAGGCCTTCTAGATGGTAAAACTAAACACTGTCCCCGGAGATTTTTAAAAACTGGGGTTGCTTTCCGTTGGTCTGGAAGTTTCGCCTTGTAGATGGGCGTGGATAGGGGGGCTTCTGGGACACTGTGTGTTTGGTTTTGACCACGATCATAATGAAAACTACCATTTTACACAGTGATGCCATAAGCATGCGCACACGTGCACACACACACACACACACACACACATACCCATGGGATCCAAAGTTTTACTCTGGTAGTTTCTATTCTATTTTATTATAAGCTGTCTTCCCAACTCATGAATGGGCCTGGTCCTCAACTGGTCCTCAATGTCAGAATGCCACACCGGGGTCCCAGTGCACCAGACGGTAAAAAAATGTTTAGAAAAGGATGAAGCACTTGGTGACACAATAACTCTGACTTTTGAGGAACTGTATTAGTTTCCTAGGGTTACTGTAACAAATGACTACAAAATGGGTGGTTTAAAATGACAGAAATATATTCTTTCGTGGTTCTGAAGGCCAGAAGTCTGAAATCAAGGTGTGTGCAGGGCCATTCTTCTTCAGAAGGCTTTAGGGAAGGATCCTTTCTTTTGATGGACTCTTTCAGCTTCTAGAGGTGGCCAGAGGTGATCTTTGGCTTTGGCCAGCTTTTTTTTTTTTTTTTAATTGAAATATAGTTGATTTACAATGTTGTATTAATTTCTACTGTACAGGAAAGTGATTCAGTTATACATATATATACATTCTTTTTCATATTCTTTTCCATATGGTTTATCACAGGATATTGGATATAGTTCCCTGTGCTATACAGTAGGACCTTGTTGTTTATCCATCCTTCTGCCTCCATCTTTTTTTAAAAAATAAATTTATTTTATTTATTTTTATTTTTGGCTGTGTTGGGTCTTCATTGCTGCGTGCGGTTTTTCTCTAGTTGCGGTGAGCAGGGGCTACTTTTCGTTGCAGCGCTTTGAAATTGCGGTGGCTTCTCTTTTTTTTTTTTTTTTTTTTTTTTTTTGAGGTACGCGGGCCTCTCACTGTTGTGGCCTCTCCCATTGTGGAGCACAGGCTCCAGACGCGCAGCCTCAGCAGCCATGGCGCGCAGGCTCAGCGGCCATGGCTCACAGGCCTAGCTGCTCCGCATCATGTGGGATCTTCCTGGACCGGGGCACGAACCCGTGTCCCCTGCATTGGCAGGCGGACTCTCAACCACTGCGCCACCAGGGAAGCCCCGCGGTAGCTTCTCTTGTTGCAGAGCACAGGCTCTAGGCACATGGGCTCAGTAGTTGTGAAACGCAGGCTCAGTAGTTGTGACTCGCAGGCTCAGTAGTTGTGACTCGCAGGCTCAGTAGTTGTGGCGCCCGGGCTTATTTGCTCCACAGCATATGGAATCTTCCCGGACCAGGGCTCGAACCCGTGTCCCCTGCATTGGCAGGCAGATTCTTAACCACTGCGCCACCAGAGAAGCCCCTGCCTCCATCTTCACATGGCCTTCTCCTCTCTGTGTGTCTGTCTGTCTCTGTATCGGTGTGTCTCTCTGCGTCCAAATCTCCCTCTTCTTTCCCTTATAAAGACACCGTCCTTTGGATCTAGGAGGGCCCACCCTAAATCCAGGATGATCTCATCTTGAGATCCTTGACTTGATTACATCTGCAAAGACCCTGTTTCCAAATAAGGCCACATTCTGAGGTTCCGGGTGGACATGAATCTGGGGGGGACCCTATTCCACGCCCCTCAGGAACTTTCTATTTCCAGTGACGTGTAAATGAGAACAAGTTTACAGGGGTTATTAGTACTTCATTCTTACACTCTTTAGAACACATTGTAATTTTCAGGTATTTTAAAGCTAAGTGTTGAACTTCGGCTCACTCTCAGGAACCCAGTAAGTAAGAAGAGGAAAGAGGAGATCTTCAGGAAAACTAGTTCCTTGTTGGCAGCTTCTAAATCTGAATCTGCTGTGAATATAATTTGCTACAAAGTATAAAGAGGTGCCTGATATGTTACAGTGGGTCAAAATGTTTGGCTAGTTGCCTGTACTCTGAATAACTCCTCCTTCTCCGTGCGTTCAAATACCACCCTCATCAAATACACAACTCTTGTACCTTAGAGAGGGAGAAGAATGTTCCGTCTGCCTAGCCCTGCACCTAGCTTACATAAGTACATGAAAGTGTTCTCTTCCTGACCTTGAGACATGAGATATATTCAAATATATTCGAGCTCACACCGTGGCAGCACTAAAAGGAATACTAATGAAGGTTTTGCAAGGTTCTGGAATTTTCCTAATATAGGAGCTGGTTAGAGCTGGCATTCTTAGGACGGTGAGGATCTTGAGATGGTCAGAAACCCACCTCGTACCTGTTTGCTGCCAGCATGGGCTATTTCAGGGCTCTGGAATTCAGTAATGACTCCACACAGTTAAGCCACTTTGCTGCTTCCCTTATTCCATTCCCTTGTGTGTGTCGGGGATTAAAAATGGGAGCTTCCCATGCCCCGTGAGCCCTGCTGGGTGCATCTTGATTGTTGGGAATAGGCCCTTGTTTCCAAAACAAACCAACTAGATACAGTAGACCAGGGCTCAGCAGACTTTTTCTGTAAAGAGCCCGATAGTATATACTATAGTCTGCAGGTCACACAGCCTCGGTCACAGCTACCCAACTTGCTAAGGCAGCCCCAGACTACGTGGAAATAAGTGGGCATGGCTGGGAGTCAGTAAAACTTTATTTACAAAAACAGGTGGCTGGCCCGCAGGCCAGAGTCTGCCACCCACTACAGTAGACTCATGACTTTTCCTGTTCTCTTTCTAGGCCCGTGACTCTGATCTTGTAAATTTGGCGAGGGACACAGGTGCAGGGGGGACAGGAGTTCCTCGCAGGTGTGAGTTTACACTGAGAACTCCCCATGGAGGGTCTCGCTAAGCCTCACCTACCCCTCAGACCATTTTGGTTGTCCTGTGACAGAAATGCAGCGCCCTTGAATAATTTCCCAGGCCATTGCAAGCAAACAGGTTTTGTTTTTTTTTTTTCCTGGCATTGTAGGTGCAAGTTTTTCTTTCCTCCCTTCCGCCTTTAACAGAATGCTTTTTATCTGCTGAAAGAGAAACCCACTGGCCTCTGTCAAGTGTTTGATTTCCTCTGCCCTCCTTCCAGCCACCTCTGCTAACATTTGCTCTGTGTTTCCTGCATTGAAGGTTTTGAAAATAGTAATAATATATAATAAGGCCAGTTGGGGTTTTCTGGAAGATTTCAGATGTGTAGTAGCTACACCTGAATTAATCTTTTCAAAATCATCTGTTTTCATTGACAAGTTTTTCAGTCATGTCATTTTGATTTCTGGACAGTCAGCTGAATTAACATAATTGTTTAAAACACGCCAGTGATGAAAAGCCGGCTGCCCTTCTTGGCGGGGCCTGAGGGGGTGGAATGGTTTTGCTGGGCCCAGTACAAGCATCTGGCCTCGTACTCAGAGGGACGAGAAATACTTACCCACGAGGCATATGCTCCCTGTGGATGAGACTGAAGGTGCCTCCTTCCTGACACCAGAAAGTAGTGTGAAATGGAGCAAAGGGGAGTGGATAAGCTCTGGGACAAGCCTGGACAGCGCAGGGGTGTCTTCCTCATGTTCTTTCCCAGCTGTGTTCTTACCAAAGTGTCAAGGTCATACCTCTGTCCTCCCGACCAGATTTGCCCTTTTTCAACCTCATGTTGGAAGGCCATTTCCGTTGGTGGTCAATGTCATCCTTTAGGTGTGATTCTTACTGGTTTACTCTTTTTTTTTTTTTTAATCACTATAGAATTTCTTTTTAATTGAAGTATAGTTAATTTACAATATTGTGTTAGCTCCAGGTGTACAGCAAAGTGATTCAGAAATATGTGTGTGTGTGTGTGTGTGTGTGTGTGTGTGTATTCTTTTTCAGATTCTTTTCCATTATGGGTTATTACAAGATATCGTATAGTTCCCGGTGCTATACAGTAGATCCTTGTTGTTTACCTGTTTTACATATAGTAGTGTGTATATGTTAATCCCAAACTCCTAATTTATCTCTCCTTCCCCCCCACTCTCCCCTTTGGTAACCATAAGTTTGTTTTCTATGTCTGTGAGTCTGTTTCTGTTTTGTAAATTAGATCACTTGTATCATTTTTTTAGATTCCACGTATAAACAATATCATATGATATTTGTCTTTCTCTGTCTGGCTTCCTTCACTCAGTATGATAATCTCTAGGTCCATCCATGTTGCTGCAAATGGCATTATTTCATTCTTTTTTATGACTGAGTAATATTCTATTTCATGAGTGTGTGTGTGTGTGTGTGTGTGTGTGTGTGTGTGTGTGTATCTCACATCTTCTTTATCCATTCATCTGTTGATGGGCAGTTGGGTTGCCATGTCCTGGCTATTGTAAATAGTGCTGCTGTGAACATTGGGGTGCATGCATCTTTTCGAATTAGACTTTTCTCTGGATATATGCCCAGGAGTGGGATTGATGGATCATATGGTAACTACTAGTTTACTCCTGGTAAAAAGTTCCAGGGACACCCCCGCCTCCCTGCTCCCCACCATGCAGTGGTTAAACTTGTTCATCAGAATGCCTCACAACACTAAACGGAGCGATTTTTTCCGCTTATTTCCATGAACCATCCTTGCCAAATGCTAAGGGAGCTCTGAGGAGTGAGCACCACAGGGTGCCTTCCAGGCCACTTACAGAACACTGTGGGGGTCCCTGGGTGTCGGAACCAGTTCCTCGACGAAGCTCTCAGGGTCCCAACCATCACGCAGGACAGCTGTCAGTAGAGAAGGAGGAATGAAGCTCTTAAGTGCTGTTTGAGTGTCTCCTGCAGCTCTAGTTTTGCTTTTTTTTTTTTTTTAAGAAAACATTTTAACCATTTTTAAGTATAGATTTACATTGCTGTACACCCATCCCCTCCACCCATCTCCTGGACTTTCTCATCTTCCCAAATTCTGTCCCCATGAAACACTGGCTCCCCAGGCCCCTGTCCCCCACCATTCTACTTTCTGCCTCTAAGAATTTGACTACACTGAGTCCCTCGTATACATAAAATCATGCAGTATTTGTCCTTTTGTGACCGGCTTATTTCACGGAGCATGATGTCCTCACCCAGGTGTAGCAGGTGTGAGCATTTCCTTCCTTTTTAAGGCTGGATAACATTACATTTTACGGATATATCACATTTTGTTTATCCATTCATCTGTCAACGGACACTTGGGTTGCTTCCACCTTTTGAGTATTGTGAATCATGCTGCTATGAACATGGGTGTGCAAGTATCTGTTTGAGTCCCTGCTTTCAGTCCTTTCGGGTCCGTACCCAGAAGTGGAATTGTTGGATCATATGGTGATTCTATGTTTGACTTTTCTGAGGAACTGCCACACTTTTCCATGGCAGCCGCACCATCTTGCATTCCCACCGGCAACACATGAGGATTCTAGTTCCTCTACATCCTCACCAACCCTTGTTATTTTCCATTGTACCATCCTAGTGGGTGTGAGGTGGCATTTCATTGTGGTTTTGATTTGCATTTTCCCAGCAGTAAGGATGTTGAGCATCTTTGCACGTGCTTATCGGCCATGTCTGTATCTCCTTTAGAGAAATGTCTATTCCCGCCCATTTTTGAATCAGATTGTTTGTTTTTTTAATCGTTAAGTGGTAAGACTTCTCTACACTCATTGCATCTGACACCAGAGGGTTGTAAGAACTTAAAAGCAAGTTTTAGATACCCATGACCTCTGACATCTCCAGGCATTCCACCAGAAGACTGGTGTCTGGTAAGTATGGTCCCAGGCCTGGGAAGGAAGCAGAAGAATTGGCCCAGGTCAGTCGCCCAACTAGAGACCAGCCAACCCGCTGTCATCCCCCTGTCCCCCAGAAGAGTAGGTTATCAGAGCTGAAGTCATGAGCCTGAAAACCAGCATGAATCATTAGGAAGAAATGGTGTCACATCAGCCTCATTTCCTCTTCTGGCAGGTGACCGTCTAGTCAGTAGACCAGGAAAACGGGGTGGAACGTGGGGAGATGGGAAGCGTCAGATCGGGTCCTGGACATCATTCTTGGGGGCAGAAGTGAGAAGCACACAGAGATGTTAAGATAATTCTGAGCTCATCACCATTTAGCCAGGCTTATAACTAGTTGGATGAAAGTTCCCAAACGGCATTAATTAGTGAGTTAATTAGAGGGAGATGGCCCCCCGGGTTCCGTCCTCTGCTCTGTCCACCAGCCATTTACCATGTAATTTTTTTTTTTTAATTTATTTTGGCTGTGTCTGGTCTTCGTTGCGGCATGCAGGCTTTTAGTTCCCTGACCAGGGATCAACCCCACGTCCCCTGCATTGGAAGGCAGATTCTTTACCACTGGACCACCAGGGAAGTCCTTACCATGTCATTTAGAAAAGCAAAGATGTGGAAAGTTTGCTTATCAAAGCTGGAGGGGTGGCCTCCATCTCTGTGTCATAGAATCGGGGCCCCCAAATCTCAGCGACTGAAATAGTTAGCTGAAGCCAGCAAGGTGGGCTTCGGGGCAAGGAATGTTTCGATTCCCATGCCTGGATCTAACTCAGCATTTCCTGGCCTGGACGCCATGGACATTGGGGGCCAGCTGATTCTCCGTGGTTGGGATGCTGAACAGCATCCTTGGTGGTGACCCACTCGATGTCAGGAGCACCCCCCATAACCCCTGGTAGTAATGATCAAAAGTGTGTCCAGATGCTGCTAAATGTCTCCCAGGGATCTGAATCAACCTCTGGTCTCAGTAAGCAACTATGGAAATATAGGATGGGAAAGGAGGAATGACAGCCTGTGAGAAAACAACCTAGAGATTTCGGTTGGTTCTGAGTTTCCCAGTGGTTCTGAGATGAACTACTCCTCACCCCCCTTTCCTGTTCCAGTACTACTTGCAACAAAGCAGGGCCCCTCAGGGCTGTAATTTCCGTGTCTTGTCCCGTTCAGTCTCCAGGCAGCTCTGCAAAGCAGTCTCCCTAGCCCTGGAATCTCGTAAACTCCTTGGCTTCGGGTACCGTCCTCTGCCCAAATCTCCATCCCTCTTCTAGACCTGTCTCCTGAGCGCCCCACTCCTGTGTCTAGCTGCCACCTGCCATCACCCCGAGTCCTCCCAAGCAGCTTGGGTCAAACCCGCCACTGCTCCCCCCGACTCCGGCCCTAAGTCTGCCCTGCCTGTCCCCGACCCCCAGGTCAGTGGTCCTGGCACCCTCCACCCTCGGCCCCTTCCAGTCTGCTGCCCGCTTGCATCCGCTACTTTCAGAGGCAAATCTGAACTAATAACCTCATGCATAAACCTTTCTGTAGCTTCAGTTTCAAGGATAAAGTATAACCCCCAGGGGCCCCCTAAGGCCCACCACAGAACCGTTGCGCACAAGGCATACCCTCCCCGACTGCCCCTCCACCCCACTTTGTTTCTCCTCGTTTCTCCTCTTCTAAACCACAGACCAGGCATCTCCCTTACTTGCCTGCCTCTCTCTCTCCCTCCCTCGAACAAATATTTATTGGGCATCCACCCTGCACCAGGCCCTGTGCCTATAACCGACAACACAGAGATCCCCACCTGCGTGGAGTTTCCTAAGTAAAACATGAGAATGCAGTGCCCTCCTCATTATTTGTGGATTCTGTATTCACGAACTCGCCTACTGGCTAAAGTTTCTCTGTAATCCCCCCAAGTCAGTGCTCACAGAGCTTCCTCCGCCATTCAACAGCGCTCCGGGCTGAGGTTGAACTGCACACTCGGCCTTCCCGCCTTCCCCTTCCCGCCTTCTGCCGTCTCAGCTTGTTCTGTAAACAAGCATCCTTTTTGTGGTGTATTTAGTGCCACATTTTCTGCATTCTTGTGCCTTCTGTTGGCAATTGCGCTGTTTTGAAAATGGCCCCCAAGCCTAGGGCTGAAGCACTGTCTAGTGTCCTAAGCCCAGGGAGGCCGCTACGCTCCCTCTTGGGGAAAACACGTGTGTTCCACGAGCTCTGTGAGTTACAGAGCTGTTGGCCACGAGTTCAGTGTTAATGAGTCAGAGATATATATTCAGTAAGTCGCCTTTCAACAGAAACACACATCACACGAGGTTCTGTATTAATGGCTTGATGAAAATATGACCAGAGGCTCTTGGAATCTAACCCCAGATTTGCCCTAGAAGCAGCGGCTCGGTAACCACTAACTCAGTGTTCGCAACAACTTTATAGACGTAACCAGTGCACGAGTGGGTGCAGAAACCTCCCAGATTGGGCCTCCTTGACCTTCCCCTTCACTTCTGCCCTGCAGGTGTGTCTTCTCTCCAACCACGTTTGTCCCCTGCACCCCAGGGGCATCTGCAGCCTGGGATCCCCAGCCACTGTACAGGGAACTCCTCATCCCCAGCCTGTCTCGGGAGCACACCCTTGCCCTGAATTGGAGGCCCTGCCATGCCTGCTGCAGGACAGGCATCTGTCTCCGAGTCTTACTCTCCCGACCCTTGCTCCTCCAAGCCCCTTTTCACTCAGGACTCCTCATTTCAAGGAGCCACCCCAGCTTTTCCCCATGCTCTGGACCAGCCAGCTGGGGTGTACAGGTGTGGGACATGAATGAGTCACACGGGGGATCTGGGGCAGAGCCTGCCCTGGTGGTCCTTACCTTGTCAGTACGGGTTTTCTGAACTCCACACACTGCACGATGGGTGGCTGCCCGTGGGAGGACCGAGCCCAACCCAAGGCCTCACCTCCAGCCTGTGAGCACTCAGAGATGATCAACTCATCACGAAAGGCCAGCATTTATTTCTAAAAGCCATATGCCTTCAGTAGTTAGCTTAAAGTGGATAAATGTACTTTTATTTGCCTGTCTTTTGGTGTAGATCCAACAGCCTTTCCACCGATGGAAATTTGTCATGTTTCTTGAAACCAGACCTATGGTAGAGACTCTGCTCTCTAATTTCCACTTAATCAGAAATTTAAAGAAACCTCCGGCCATCCAACTGCTGAATCCTTTGAAATAATTTTAGATTTACGAAGGGTTAAAAAAAAAAGATCATGCAGGTATTCCCTGGCAGTCCAGTGGTTGGGACTTGATGCTTTCACTGCTGGGACCCAGGTTCGATCCCTGGTCAGGGAACTAGGATCCTGTAAGCCACATGGCACAGCCGAAAAGAAAAAAGATGGTGCAGAGAGTTCCCATATACCCTGCACCCAGCTTCCTAGCGTTAACTTTTTTTGTTTTAATTATAAATGTCATATGACCATTGCAGAAAATTTGGAAAATAGAAAAATGGGGGAAAACACCCAAAATCCCTTGCAGCTACAGTTAATTTTCATTTTGTTGTATCACCTCCCAGGATTTTCTTTCTTTACCCCTGTTTTCCTGCAGGGTTGTCCTTGTCGGTACAGTCATTTGAAAAAGCAGTTTGGTGATGCATATCTAAAATCATAAAGCATTTCTAACCTTTGCCTCCGCAATTCTGTCCCTTTGAGACGTGTGTGTGTGTGTGTGTGTGTGTGTGTGTGATTGGAATGCGTACATCTGACAACAGGGAAATGATTAAAGCAATACTTAAAAAGACCATAGCAGCATGCAAAACGTGGAACGTTGGTATATTCACCGTGATGACAGCTGTCATCGTATACACCCAGGCAAATAAAGATCGGGGCACAGTGACATTTGTAAATGATGGCAAGAATATTGGCCAATTTTCCTTTTCTTTTAATTTTTCCTTTAAAAAAATTTTTAAGTTCACTCCTGTACTAATAATTGAGGGATCAAATTCAGGTAACAGTGACATAGGTGACATTTTTTCATGAGCCCTTACCAGTGTTTCATAAGGGCCGTTTCTTATCAGCCAGGAATCTTTGCAGGTGAAGAGTTTGTACCACATTTGTTCTTCAGGACCATAACATGCAGCTGGCTGGATTTATGCCCAAGAATGTTCCGCTTTGTTCTTTTTTTTTTTGCCCCTCAGATGACTCACCACTAGCAGTTTACCTCAGTTAGTTCTTACCTTTATTAAAGAAGAATAATTTAAAAAAACACCATCTTGGCATTAGATATTAATCAGAGTTGTGCCTTATTTATCGATGGACTAATTAAGCCAGTGCCCACCCGCCCCCCCCCCCAAAAAAAACCTTTGAGGTTAAGGTTTATTAAGAACGCTCGCTAAGGGCTTCCCTGGTGGCGCAGTGGTTGGGAGTCCGCCTGCCAGTGTGGGGGACATGGGTTCGACCCCTGGTCCGGGAAGATCCCACATGCCACGGAGCAACTGAGCCCGTGCGCCACTACTGAGCCTGCGCGCTACAGCCCTCAGGCCATAGCTACTGAGGCCCGTGCGGCTGGAGCCCAAGCTCTGCAGCGGGAGAGGCCACCGCAGTGAGAGGCCCATGCACTGCAGTGAGGAGTGGCCCCTGCTCACCGCAGCTAGAGAAAGCCGCACGCAGCAGCGAAGACCCAATGCAGCCAAAAATAAATAATGAATAAATAAATAAATAAATTTATTTTTAAAAAAAGAACACTCACTAAGAATTCACTCCTAGGCAGTACACCAGCTACTTAATTGACATCTAGTGATTTGGGCACTAAAATTAGCTCTCTGCCTGACTGTCCCATGCCAACCTCATTTTTTCCCTTATGCAAAATCAGAGTAATATTTTTCTACACATCTTGTCACCGAAATTATGCTAGACTGCTTGAGGTATCATGGGGACGGATTGGCCCATTTCTGCCGGGATAAAGGTCTCACATGAATAGTTCCAGTTAGCGTATATTTTGTGCCGCGAAGTGTCCCTGACTCTTAGATGTTCCGGAAGAAAAAGCAGCTTCGAACGGTTTTCATGGAGGAGTGTGGTTTCTCCCCACGCATCTGAGTTTTTCCTTAGTGTGCCGTCAGAACTGTTTAATCAGAGGTCACCTCGCAGTGTGGAAAGGTTCGGAAGAGCCTTTTGCGTCTCTCAGGATTCTGGGGCTGGGGGAGCCCGAGGGAGACCAGGTGCTGATCTGGGCGGTTAGAGATGAGACCACTCATGGCCCCGCCCTCATCTTTCCCCTGACAAGCTAGAGGCCACCTGGCCCATCACCCCGCTTCCAGTTGGGTAGTGGGGTTCCGTCTGGCCTGCTTGCAGACACAGAACTTTAAAACCTGCCAGGAGGGAATTCCCTGGCGGTCCAGTGGTTAGGACTCTGAGCTTTCACTGCCGAAGGCCCGGGGTCGATCCCTGGTCGGGAACTAAGATCCCACAAGCCACACAGTGTGGCCTAAATAAATAAATAGATAAAAATAAAAATAAATAAACTCTGCTAGGAAAGCCCACCCTCTGGGGCCAAGGGCAGTTGTGTGTGCCCAGTTCCCAAGGGTGGGAGTGTCTCTGGGCACCATGCAGAGGAGGAGAGCTGTCCTCATGAAGTCAGCCAGGGTAGCAAGAGGGCCACGGAAACCCCAGGAGAACAGTGGGCTTGAGCAGGGGGAGGTCAACTTTCAGGGCACACAGGACGGGACAGGTCCTGTCGGGGTGATGCTGGCTCAGTAAACGACAGGTCTGGGGGTGAGAAAGTGCACCTGGGGTGGGGGGCGCGGTGGGCAGGGAGTTCATCAAGAGAGGAGCCGTGAGGGTTGACAGACCCTCATTTCGTTCCCCCACCTTCCAGCAGAGCCCAGTCTGTTCCGTGGAGATTTTTTTGTTTCTTAAGTGGAAAGGTGACAAGTTGTCTTTAAAGTGAAATAGCCAAGGACGGGCTCGCACCCGACCCCTGCAGGCCTCACCCTTGGGTGTCTGCCCTTGACCTTCCTGGCAGGGACCAGGTCTTCCTGTGTACCTGTGCCATGCGCATAGAGATGGCCGGTGATGTCACTCAGAGATGAGTGACACCCGACCCTCACCCTGACGAGGTCAAGGTTTGGTGGGGCCTGAGGCAATGAGATGAAAGCAGTGTGTGTGGGGGGGGTGGGGGGCAGGTAACGGAAGCGCACTGCAAGGCCTAGACCACGGGGGTGGGGAGCAGGGCAGGGCAACCCAGAGGGACTCTGACCTGGCCCCAAAGCTGGCCGAGCAAAGGGGCACCTGGGCCAGGGCCTCCAGGGCTCCCCAGTGCTGCATGACAGCACAGTTGGGGTACAGGGTGCAATTGGTGGCAAGAGGTGAGGCCTGGGAGGGACCTGAACCCTGGAGAGTCCGGCACAAGCAGGCCAGGGAGTTAGGACTTTATACCGAAGCCATCCATGGGGACGCTGATCAGGTGTGTGGGAAGCTGCACAGGCAGCAGGTGGGGAGGGACCGGGGTGGCAAGTCTGGATGGGCAGTCAGCCAAGGAGGTCACAGCCTTGGCTCAACGGCCAGGACTTGTCCCGCTGGCACAGAGGGAGGGCCCTGCACAGAGGGGAGGAGGCTCCCGGAGAGCACGGGGCGGGGGGGGGGGGGGAGCCCCAGGGACAATGCAGGGAGAGAATGAGTGTGGGCGGAGGGAAAGCCACCTCTCCTGGGAAGTGTGTCAAGTCCAAGTTCCCTGGTGGGGGGAGGCCATGTGCTCCCAGCTCACCACAGTGCTCAGCAGAGCTCTTTTTTTTTTTTTTAAATTATTTTTTGGAGTATAGTTGATTTACAACATTGTGTTAGTTTCTGCTCTACAGCAAAGTGAATCAGTTATACATATACCTATATCCACTCTTTTTTAGATTGTTTTCCCACATGGGTCATTACAGAGTACTGAGTAGAGTTCCCTGTGCTCTACAGTAGGTCCTTATTAGTTATCTATTTTATATATAGTAGTGTGTCTATGTCAATCCCAATCTCCCAATTTATCCCTTCCCCCTGCCGCCAGAAGAGCTCTTTTGAGTGGATCTAAAGTATCTGAGAATCCAGACCCTCGACCCTGCTTGCAGAGCGCGACCCACTAAGCTCCCCAGCAGCTGGGGATAGAGTGGTCGACCAGACAGTGGCCTGCTCTCAGGAAGCTTCCAGACAGTCTGGGCTATGGTGGGGGAAGATGGACTGTGGAAACAAGGGGTGGGGGACCCAGCTGCTAAGAATTTATCCCAGGAGAGTATCCATTGCTGATGAAGTATGTCACGCAGATGTCCATCACAGTTTAATTTACAACCACGGGAAACGCTGGAAATACCCCAAGAACACGACATTAGAGGAATGGTCGTGTTTAATAAGTGATTTTACAGCCATTGCAAAAGGTTTCCTTAAGAAAGCTGCTGTAAAAGCTTTACACAATATATTTGACAGGCTGGCAGAATGTTTATGACACATCTTAAGCAGAAAGGCAGGATGTAAAATTAAGTTTGGGCAGGAGCTCACCCATGTATTAGGTCAAACCGTGCGAAATGGTCATTTTTGTAGGTCAGAAATGGTTGATGGTTGGCCACCGTGTGACCTCACTGAAATGAACGGAAATAAGAATGGAAAGGAATGTGCTAAAACAGGAGCAGTGGTTCTGTCTGGTTTGTGAAATCCCAGGCGGTTGCTATTTAATTATTATGGAAAACTAGAAATCCCTCGTCTGCGTTAACGTCACCTGTTACATAGGGGACCCCCCCAAGGAGAGCCCACTTCCACGCCCGCCCATGAGCCAGCCGTTCACGGGGACCACCATCCTGGACTTCCTTTCCTCCAAGCATCACCCCCATCCTTCGGCCCCTTCCTCTCAAGTCACGGCTGGGACCCCTGGGTAGTTCTGTAAACTCTCCAGGGCATACCCCACTCAGCCCGAGTTGGCCCTCATGGGGGCCTCAGTCCGCCTACATCCGACCCTCCATGGTACTTATTAGAACACCGCTTTCTAGGTGCCGCTTCCAGCCAATGAACTCACTGAACTTGGCCCAGGCCCTAGATAAACTCCAGGGCAGGCTTGGCCGGCCAGCAGTTTGGCCCTCCTAGCTCTGGTTATCGCACTGATACTGCTGTGACCTAAGATGGCCCAGCCCTGTGTGCAGCACACTGTTGGTTTATTGAGCCTGCCTTCAGGCACCGAAAACCCCTTTGGTTTTCTCACCTGTGCTGCTGCTACAGGTGGGAACCTCCCATGCCCCCCATCTTGGCTGAATCTCTTGATATTTCCTCCATAGTAGCTTATCAAGATGGTTTTGTGTTTGGGAACTCCCCGGCAGTCCAGTGGTCAGGACTCAGCACTTCCACCGCAGGAGGCCCAGGTTCCATCAGCGGTCAGGGATCCCGCATGCCACGTGGGGCGGCCCCCCCCCAAAAAAAGCTTTGTGTTAATTCATCTCTCTGTCTTTATTTCCAAACAAAATCTGGGGCAGCTTCTCTGCTCCATGTCATCTGTGAATTTGATAAGCGAGCCTCCTATGGTCTCATCTCAGGCAAGACCAAGGACAGAGCCCTTTGGCATTCCACTAGAGACCCTCTTTCTACGTAACAAGCTTGAGTGTGGATGCCCAGTAAATTTTAAAGTCGCCCAACCTGCACTCCTCAGTTCTTAATACCCCCTGGAATTTACAAGGATGTCATGAGGGATTCAGCCAGCACCTAGCTGATACCCCAGGGGCCCGTATCCACTCTGTCTCCCCACTGTGCACAGAGCCACGAGGATTAGCGACCCATTTGCTGTAGTGGCTATAAACACCTTCACTCTGTCTACTCTCCTGTAGGGCTGCAAAGCACACCTCTCAGAGTTTAGTCTTGATTTGTTCCAGGAAACGGGAAACCCAGGATTCACGGCCTATTTCCCATCCCCACAGCCCATGAGCCATTTTTGCCAGAGATTAACATCGAGTTTGTACGATTAACTTCCTTCCTCCTTTCCAATCAGGATCGCTTTGCCCTTCTGTTGTTTTCTGTCACTCTGCGCTCCCCAGCTCCCCAAAGGCACTCCACACAGGCTCAGCCAACTGTCTCCGTGACGCAAACGTTGTCCGATCTGGCGACTTTAGTTGGCGCCATCTGTGTCCCTGGACAGCCGTGTGCCAGGTACTGAGGAGTTGAGGTCAGCTACACGTCCCTCGTCCTGCACTGAGCTTCGACGCCATCCTCAACGTGCTTTCTCTGATCCTTCTTGGTCCAAGTGCCATCTCACCAGCAGAGGAGACAGAAGGAAACCACGGTTAAGCAGTCTCGTTTTAGGGAGTTCCCTGGTGGCCTAGTGGCTAGGATTCCAGGCTTTCATTGCTGTGGCCCGGGTTCAATCCCTGAACTGAGATCCCACAAGCCACGCGGTGTGGCCCAAAAAAATGGGGGGGAGGGGGGAGTCATTTGTGTCGTATTTTAGATTCCACATGTAAGTGATATCACATGGTGTTTGTGTTTCTCTGTCTGACTTACTTCGCTTAGTATGATAATCTCTAGGTCCATCCATGTTGCTGCAAATGGCATTATTTCATTATTTTTAAATGACTGAGAAATAGTCCACTGTATATGTATACCACATCTTCTTTATCCATTCATCTGTCGATGGACATTTAGGTTGTTTCCATGTCTTGGCTATTGTGAATAGTGCTGCTGTCGACCTAGGGGCGCATGTATATTTTCAAATTATAGTTTTGTCTGTGTATATGCCCAGGACTGTAACTGTTGGATCACATGACAACTCTGTTTTTAGTTTTTTGAGGAACCTCCACACTGTTTTCCATAGTGGCTGCACCAATTTACATTCCCACCAACAGTGTAAGAAGGTTCCCTTTTCTGTACACCCTCTCCAGCATTTATTATTTGTAGACTTTTTAATGATGACTATTCTGAACTGTGTGAGGTGGTACCCCATTGTAGTTTTGATTTACATTTCGCTAATAATGAGCAACGTTGAGCATCTTTCCATGTGCCTGTTGACCATCTGTATGTCTTTGGAGAAATGTTTATTTTGGTCTTCTGCCCATTTTTTGATTGGGTTTTTTTGGGGTTTTTGTTATTGAATTGTGTGAGCTGTTTGTATATTTTGGAAATTAAGCCCTTATCAGTCACATCATTTGCAAATATTTTCTCGCACTTCGTAGGCTGTCTTTTCGTTTTCTTTATGGTTTCCTTTGCTGTGCAAAAGCTTTATCATCTTAACCATCGTAAGTGCACAGCCCGGTGGCATTAAGCACATTCACATTGTTGTGCAAGCATCCCCACCATCATCTCCAGAACTTTCTCACCTTCCCAAACGGAAACTCTGTCCCCATGAAACACTGACTCCTCATACCCCACCCTCAGCCCCTGACACTCACCATCTACTTCCTGTCTCTGTGGCTGTGACTCATTTAGGGACCTCACATGAGTGGAATCACACAGTATTTGTGCTTTTGTGTCTGACTTACTTCACTGAGGATAATGTCCTCAAGGTTCATCCATGTTGTAGCAGGTGTCAGAATCTCCTTCCTTTTTAGGGCTGAATAATATTCCAGTGTTACGAAAGGACCACATTTTGTTTATCCATTCATCCATTGAAGGACACTTGGGTTGCTTCCACCTCAGCATTATTGTGAATAATGCTGCTGTGAACATGGGTGTCCCTAAATATTTTCGATTATTTGTCACTTCCCTCCCTCTGTCCCAAGAGGGGCCTGGCCCATTCCTGCCCTTTTGAAACATAACTCGGAGCACCCGCACACACATACCTTTCCAAATGTTATTCTTTTGTTTTTAACAAGGCTCAGTTCCTCCCGAACTTAACTTTTTTTTTAAAAAAGGAAACTTTCATTTGAGAATAGTTTTCAGTTTATGAAAAACTTGCAAAGAGAGTACGGAGTTTCCTTATACCCCCACCCCCGCCACGTAGTTCCCCCTGATGTTCACATTACTGTTGACTAAACTCTGTACTTTATTCAGGTTTCACCAGGTTTTCTGTGCCAAGGTCCAGCCCAGGAGCCCACATTGCGCTTAGCGGATTTCACTTTTGAGCTACTTCCCTGATGTTGTCATCCTTTGCAGTTAAGCATCGTCCAATTCTAATAACCAGCCTTTGAAAATCTGAACTTGGTGGTCTTCCATGGCAGCCCCTCATCCTCCTCCTTCACATCCTGCCCGCTTTCCTTACTCCTCATGATTCTTCATCAAATCATGTTCCAAATTTTTTATTTTATTGAAGTGTAGTTGATTTACAACGTTGTGTTAATTTTTGCTGTACAGCAAAGTGACTCAGTTATATATATATATATATATATATATATATTTTTTTTTTTTTTTTTTTTTTGCGGTACGCAGGCCTCTCACTGTTGTGGCCTCTCCCATTGCGGAGCACAGGCTCCAGACGCGCAGGCTCAGCAGCCATGGCTCACGGGCCCAGCTGCTCCGCAGCATGTGGGATCTTCCCGGACCGGGGCACAAACCCGTGTCCCCTGCATCAGCAGGCGGACTCTCAACCACTGCGCCACCAGGGAAACCCTTCTTTTTATATTCTTTTCCATTATGGTTTATTAGGGTATTGAATATAGTTCCCTGTGCTGCACAGTAGGACCTTGTTGTTTATCCATCCTGTATATACTAGTTTGCATCTGCTAATCCCAAACTCCCAATCCATCCCTCCCCCACCCCCACCCCCCAGTCTGTTCTCTATGTCTGTGAGTCTGTTTTTGTTTTGTAGGTATGTTCATTTGTGTCGTATTTTAGATTCCACCTGTAAGTGATATCATATGGTATTTGTCTTTCTCTGTCTGACTTACTTCGCTTAGTATGATAATCTCTAGGTCCATCCATGTTGCTGCAAATGGCATTATGTCATTCTTTTTTTATGGCTGAGTAATATTCTATTGTGTATATGTACCACATCTTCTTTATCCATTCCTCTGTCAGTGGACATACTGGTTGCTTCCATGTCTTGGCTATTGTGAACAGTGCTGCTACGAACATTGGGGTGCATGTATCTTTTTGAATTATAGTTTTGTCTGGGTTCATTTTCCAAATTTTTAAGACCCCCCCTTCCCCCTTTAATCTCAGATATCAGGTCTTTGAAATAAACCCCTCTTTTCTTCTTCTTCTCAAAAGTAAACTCTTAACACAAAACCAAACAAAGGAGGAATTATCTATAATCACAATAGGCAGGCATCTACTCATTATAAAACAGTACTGCATTTTGGTACCAACATATTCATTGATGTCATTGGAGAAAAGGAAAATGCCATTCAGCTGATGAACCTCCAGGTTATCTGCCAACCAACCCATTTCAGAGAGAGGAAGCTCCTTGGCCATTCATTTTTGTTATTGTTTGTTTCTGTTTTAATTTTAAGGTACATATGCTTCCTAAGTTGCAGGCCCCGTTCAGTAACGTAACATTCACAAATGTCAGGTGTACCCAGCGAAATGTCATTTCAGACCTGAGCTTTCCAAAAATCTTTTACTCAGATTAATTTTCAGCAAGATACACACGCATAAAAGATCACGCAGTTCCCTTTTCTCTAGACACAGGCAGACAGTGAGTTGGGCACAGTTTCTTAGCTAAGCAGACAAGGTACAGTTGCACCCCCCCATATCCACAGGTTCCACATCCTTGATTCAGCCAACCAAGGATCAAAAATACTCCAAAAACTTCCAGAAAGCAAAACTTGAATTTGCTGCGCTCACAGCCAACTATTTACCTAGCATTTACATTGTATTAGGTGTGATAAGTAACCTTGAGATGATTTAAAGTGTACCTGAGGGTGTGCATAGGCTCTATGCAGATTCAGCTGACCCCTGAACAGTGCGGGGGTGGGGGGGTAGGGGCGCTGACCCTCTGTGCAGTCGAAAATCTGAGTATAACTTTATAGCTGGCCCTTTATATCTGTGGCTCCACATCCTCAGATTCAGCCAACCACGGATTGTATAGAACTATAGCGCATATGTAGTGGGGGAAAAAAATCCGCTATAAGTGGCCCTGCACAGTTCAAACCCGTGTTGTTCAAGGGTCAGCTGTATTGATACTTTGCCATTTCATGTGAGGGACTCGAACATCCTGGGATTTGGGATTTTGGCATCCTTAGAGGCCCTGGAACCAATCCCCTCCGGATACCGAGGGCTGACTGTATTTAGCATTCATGCTAATAACAAAGTAAATTTTTCTTTTTTTTTAAATTTTTTTTTTTTTTAATTTATTTTTGGCTGCGTTGGGTCTTCGTTGCTGCATGCGGGCTTTCTCTAGTTGCGGCGAGCAGGGGCTACTCTTCGTTGCAGGGCACAGGCTTCTCATTATGGTGGCTTCTCGTTGCGGTGCACAGGCTCTAGGTGTGCGGACTTCAGTAGTTGTGGCACGTGGGCGCAATAGTTGTGGCTCGCGGGCTCAGTAGTTGTGGCTCGCGGGCTCTAGAGCACAGGCTCAGTAGTTATGGTGCATGGGCTTAGTTGCTGCACGGCATGTGGGAACTTCCCAGACCAGGACTTGAATCCATGTCCCTTGCATTGGCAGGCAGATTCTTAACCACTGCGCCACCAGGGAAGTCCCCAAAGTGAATTTTTTCTATGCCTTGTGGTGATGTTGGGGATTTACTCAATAAGGGCAGATTTTCCCATGAGGTCAGGGACAGGCAGGGATGGCTGGCCTAGGGCCATCTGGCAGCTCTCTCAGCCAGGTATAATTTCTTACCATCCACACCTTTGTGCATTTCTCTTTTACGTGGTGGCCCCTGGCAGAGGCTTCTGCATGAAGTCCCCAGGTTTCCAGCCAGGACAAAGTCTTGCGTTTGGCCACTCTTAGTGGAGCAGCCCCACATCCTGTTGGGTGGCTCTTTTTTTGGCCACACTGCAAAGCTTGTGGGATCTTAGTTCCCCAACCAGGCATCAAACCCATGCCCCCTGCGGTGGAAGCACCGAGTCCTCACCGCTGGATCACCAGGGAAGTCCCTCTCATTACTTTTTATACTCTCACAGTCTCTTCTCCCAAATTATGGTGACTCGCCATGAGGTCCTCGGGCATGTCTCGTTTTCATTGTAACCCTCTCTGAATGTCTCCAAGCCTGCTTTCTTATAAAGCACTATTCCCAGACCCTCCTCCTTGACCATCAGAACTGCTCTCTGAGGTCTCAGTTGAGTGTCCATCACCTTCTGCAGGAATTCTTCTTAAGAGGCTGTGCCCTTTGGCCTTCCCTCTAAGAGATGAAGGGAGGGAAGAAAGAGGAAGTCTGCTTGTTCTTTCTGCTGAGGTGTCCAGTGAGTGATAAGAGAAGCTCTGGAATTAAATGAGTTCGCAGGAAACACGGCTTTATTCACTGTGTTCTGGTCTGAATTGTGTTCCCCCAAATTCCCATGTTGCATCCCTAACCCCCCAGTGTGATGGTAATAGGAGATGGGGCCTTTGCAAGGTGATTGGAGTAGATGAGGTCATGAGGGTGGGGCCCCCATGATGGGATTAGTGCCCTTATAAGAAAAAACCCTAGATAGCTTGTTCACACTCTCTCTACCATGTAAGGAGCCAGCAAGAAGGTGGCCATCTGAAGCCAGGGAGCAAGCCCTCAGCAAAGGCCGAATCTACTGGCACCTTAGTCTTGGACTTCCCAGCCTCCAGGACTGTAAGACATAAATTTCTATTGTTTAAGCCACCCGATCTGTTATTTTATTATGGCAGCCGGAGCTGTTTACGACTTTGGGCATGAGTGTTCTTTCTTTTTTTTTGTTGGTGGTGATACTTTTGTTTGTTTCACACTTTTTCTTTTGAAATCATTACAAATTCACAGGAAATTGCAAAGGTGGTACAGAGAGGTCACGTGTACCCCTTGTGCAGTTTCCCCCACTGGTTACTTCTTTGTAACTACAATATAATAGGATGTCAAAACGAGGAAATTGTCATCTGGACAATATGTGAGTCTGGTCCAATGCCATTTTATTACATGTGTAGATTCCCACAGCCACCACTTCCCTCAAGATCCAGGACTGTTCCATCACCACAGATCGCCCTTGAACTTCTGCATTATATTCTCACCCACTCTTCATGCGCCCGCCTCCCCCTCCACTGATAACTCCAGCAACCACAAATCTTTTCTCTATCTCTATAATTTTGTCATTTCAAGAATGCTACATAGGGAATTCCCTGGTGGTCCAGTGGTTAGGACTCCGCACTTCCCTTGCTGGGGGCCTGGATTTGATCCCTGGTCTGGGAACTAAGATCCCGCAAGCCACTCGGTGCAGCCAAAAAAAAAAAAAGAATGTTACATAAATGGAATCATATGGTGACCTTTTGAGATTGTCTTTTATCTCAGTATAACGCCCATGAGATCTACCCAGGTTGCTGTGTGTTATCAACAGTTCCTTTTCCTTGCCAAGGAGTATGCCGTGGCATGGGTGGACCGCAGTTTGTCTGACCATTTACTCAGTGAAGGACATCTGTGTTGTTTCCTGTTTTGGCCTCAAAGCAGCTGCGAACAGTCATGCAAAGGTTTTTGTCTGGACCTGAGTTTTGCATTTCTCTGAGATAAATACACAAGAATGCAGTTGTTTAGTTTTCTTTACAAACCACCCAACTGTTTTCCAGAGCGGCTGCACCCTTTTACATTCCCACCAGCAATGTATGAGTGATCCAGTTTCTCCACATCCTCACCAGCATTTAGCATCATCACCGTTTTTTATTTTAGCCATTCTGGTAGTGACGGCTCACGGTGGTTTTGCATTTCTCTGATGGCTAAATGATGTTGAACATCATTTCACGTGCTTTTTTACCGTATGTATATCTTATTCGGTGAAATGTAGTCTTCATCTCTTATGCTCATTTTCTGAATGGGTTATTTGTATTTTTACTGTTGGATTTTGAGAGCACGTCATACATTCTAAATGCTAGTCTTTCGTCAGATAGGCAGTTTGCAAAATATTTCCTCCCACTCTGTAGCCTATCTTTTCATCCTTTTAACAGATCTCCCACAAGCAAATGTTTTTCATTATGACGAAGTCAATTTAAAGATATATTTTTCTTTTGTGGATCAGGCTTCTGGTGTCATAGCAAAGAACTCTTTCACCCATCCAAGCCCCAGTTCCTGAAGATTTTCTCCTATGTTAGCTCTGAAAAGTCTTATAGTTCTACATTTTCTGTTTAAATCTGTGGTCCATTTTGAATTCTTGTTTGTGAAAAGCATGAAGTTTAGGTTGAGGTTCATTTTTATGCCCACGGACATGGCCATTGGTTCTTTCTGCGTTAACTTCCGGAATTATCCATAGAATAATACGAACTATTTTGTAGAATAGTGATTTGCAAGCATATCGCTTGATGGTATAACCCACATGTCCTGCATGATATTTACGCCAAAAATGTATATTTGCTACCATATTATCCTTTTGCTATACATGAGGGATTTTTCAACACAGATCTCTAGATCACTCATTATTAAACGTTAATTCTCAACGTATAAATCTTCATTCCAGAAGCAATTAACTGTGGGTGGTAGCAGTACAGGTTATTTCTACTTTTATACTGTTTTGTGATTTTTAAGTCTTCTGCACACACAGTCAGGAAGATCCCACAATTCTTTTTTAAGTGGTGTTTGCTGGGTTTGACGTAATTTGGGAGTGGGTGGGGGGCTTGTGTATTTTTTTTAATTTCAGGTTCACAAAGAGTATTCTTTCTGGCTCACACTTCTAAGCCCCAATATGCCTTTTTTTTTTTCTTTTTTTCTTTTTTTTTTCTCTCTCTTTGTCCTCTGAGGCATGGGGTTAAGGTTTGGGGTTTGGGGTGTTTTTTTTCCCCCTCCTGTATTTTTCTTTTTTTTCTTTTTTATGCTGTCTTGCTTTTGTAACATCCAACTGAAGCAGGGCAGAGAAATCAATGAGTTGTCTTGGCATTGATTTAGTCTATTCCCAGGTGGCTGCCAAGCTGGGAACTGTGAACTGAAAACTTCATTTGGTATCAGATTTTCTTAATTGTCTCTCGAACACTCGCCCGCAGCCCGTGCTTGCTAGAACTCTCCAGAGACAGGTGGCACTCGCAGCCTGAGAGAAAAGTCTTCGAAGACACAAAGAATGGGGGCAGGGAGGGGGGCCTAGGACCTCACCAAATATGAGAAAAGGGGCAGCTGTTTCGAAGCCAAGCCTTTGAAACTGCCGGGCGGCTGGTGGTTTTTTCGTTTGTTTTTTTGTTTTTAATATTTATTTATTTGTTTGTTTGTTTATTCTGGCTGCTCCGGGTCTTAGTTGCGGCATGCGGACTTCTTAGTTGTGGCATGCGGGATCTTTAGTTGCGGCACGCAGGATCTAGTTCCCCAACCAGGGATCGAACCCAGGACGCCTGCATTGGGAGCACTGGACTGCCAGGGAAGTCCCCTGCGTGGCCTTTTGCAGAAAACCGCAGGAACCTCTGTGCCCGGGCCCAGCTGCCTCCCAAAGATGTTTCCAGTTACTTTCCCATCGAGCAGCAGGAGGAATCTGCCATTTAGAATATAGAATTCTTTTTTTAAAAATTGAAGTACAGTTGATTGACAGTGTTGTGTTAGTCTCAGGTGTACAGCAAAGTGATTCAGTTATACGTATATATATCTATATGTTCTTTTTCAGATTTTTTTTCATTACTGGTTATTATAAGATATTGAGTATAGTTCCCTGTGCTATACAGTAGGTCCTTGTTGGTTAGAATATAAAATTCTTGCTTGGAAGTTGGTGTTTCTAGAAGCCAGTATGCTTCTAGATTATAAAGGACAGTTTAAGCCCAATTAAGATGGTCACTTGATACGTCATAATGAGTTTCCTTGAAAAATGACTTTCAACAGGTTCTTAACTATCAAGTCTTGTCCATGGACTTCCCTCGTGGGTCCTTACGTTCCCCCAAGGGCTGATGGGGTTGTGCTTGTGTATCAGAGGATTTATAGACTGCAGGTCACTCGGGAGCCTAAGTACGCTAGAAATTAGCCCCTATTAACCTGAACTTTGTGGCGTGGGGTCTGTTGTCCAAGTAAAATCCCAAAGTGGGATCATCGTAGCTGTCACACCAGCTTAGTCATCTGATTTGCTCACAGAGACCACTCTTCAAGAAACCGAGGCAAAACAGGTTTAAAAAAAAAAAAATCATGAGAACAGGCTGCTGTCTGTTTGTGGCTGAGAACGGGTGTGTTTTTTCCTCTGGGCCAAGAACTTTTTCCATTTTCACCGTTCACTTCTCATTGTCATTCCTGGCTCTCCTCTGGGTCCCCTCTGTGGTGGACCGGTTGCCGCAGCGGGCCAGGAGCATGCCGATCGATGGTACCTCTCAGCGGTGGGCAGGCGGTGCTAATTAAGCTCCGAATCGGGTTCGATGGCTGTGCACACAGCACAGCCCAGATCCCAGCGACCCACCACCCACTGTCTGCCCCACCATGGCTGTCTGGTTTAGGAAAACACGAGGGCAGGATAAATACAGATTCCTGTCTGCCTCAGAGCCAGGGGCAGCATGACTAAGTCATACTGGGTGTGAAACCTACAAATCACTGGGCTTGTTCTCCTGCAGAAAGGTAGCCCTTCTTCACAGGAGTTTATCCGCTGAACAGCTTTAACTGAGATGTAATTCACATATCATACAGTGCACCCATTTCAGTGTCCAGTGCAGTGGCTTTTAGTGTATTCAGAGTCACGGCAATCCATTTATTTTATTTTGTTTTATTTTATTTTATTTATTTTTGGCCATGCTGCACAGCTTGGGGGATCTTAGTTCCCCAACCAGGGGTCGCACCCAGGCCCTCAGCAGTGAGAGCGCCGAATTCTAACCACTGGACTGCCAGGGAATTCCCCCCCTTTTTTTTTTCTGCAATCAATCTTAGAACCCCCAAGAGAAGCCCCATACCCATTAGCTGTCACCCTCCAATCTCCCCAAGTCCTAGGCACCTACCTATTGATCTACTTTCCATCATTGTGGATTTACCTGTTCTGCCTGTTTCCTATAGATGGACTCCTACACTGCATGGGCTTGTGTGCCTGACCACTTTCACTCAGCAGGATATTTCCCGGGTCCATCCACATGGGAGCATGTTTCAGCATCTCATTTCTTCTTTAGATGAGCACTATTCCATTGTATGGATGCAGGATTCTGTCTCTGCAAATTCACCTACTGGCTAAAATGTATTTGTAACCCTCCAATCAGTACTTGTGGGGTGTTTTCACAGTCACGTGCAGACACTTGCGGTGAAAAATGTGAATCACTAAGGCGCACGTTCCCAGCTGAGTTTGAACAGGCCGTGCCCAGCATTCTTGCTTCAGCTCATACTGCAAACACGTGTCCTTTTTGCAGTGTATTTGGTGCCACATGTTTTGCCCTTTTTTTTGGTGGGGGGGGAGCTTTTTGTTGGTGATTTGGCAAAGGGGCCCCCAAGCATAGCGCTGAAGTGCTGTCTAGTGGTCTTAAGCACAAGAAGGCTACAGTGGACCTTACAGAGAAAATCTGTGTTAGGCCAGCTTCGTTCAGACACACGTTCAATGTTAATGAATCAGCAGTATATGTTAACTAACGCATTTTTCAATAGAAACACACATAAAACAAGGTTACGGGATGAATGGTTGGCAAAAGTGCAGCCAGAAGCTCCCATAGGAGCCGTGGTTCCGTATTAGCTAATTCAGTCCCTACCACGAATAACAAGAATTGACTGTAACGTTTTATTCCGGAGTAGTTCAAGACTTACAAGAAGTTGTAAAAATAGACTTCCTGTGTACCCTCCACCAGGCATCCCCCACTCCTGACATCTCATGTAACCATAGTCCAGTGGCAAAACCAAGACATTGATACAATGTTATCAGCTCAGGGACAGACCCTATTCGGGTTTTGCTCGTTGTTACCTGCACTCTTGTGAGGGAAAGGGGAGTGTATATATCTATGAAATGTTTTCCAGGTGTACATGTGAGGAACCAGTACCACAGTCAAGAGGCAGGACTATTCCATCACCCTAAATAAACAATGATTTCTTTTTTAAAAAACGGTGGTAGGGCTTCCCTGGTGGTGCAGTGGTTGAGAATCTGCCTGCTAATGCAGGGGACACGGGTTCGAGCCCTGGTCTGGGAGGATCCCACATGCCGCGGGGCAACTAGGCCCATGAGCCACAACTACTGAGCCTGCGCGTCTGGAGCCTGTGCTCCGCAACAAGAGAGGCCGCGATAGTGAGAGGCCCGTGCACCACAATGAAGAGCGGCCCCCGCTTGCCACAACTAGAGAAAGCCTTCGCACAGGAATGAAGACCCAACACAGCCAAAAATAAATAACTAAACAAATGTGGGGTTTTGATTCAGAAAAAAAAAAAAAAAAACGGTAAAATATACATAAACATAAAACTGACCAGTTTAACCAGAGTACAATCCAGTGGCATTAAGTACATTCACAGTGTTGGGCAACCACTACCATCATCCAGCTTCAAAACTCTCTTCATTTTCCCCAATTGATACTCTGTCCATGTTAAGCAAAACTCCCCATTCCCCTTCCTCAGCCCCTGGGAACCCCCCATTCTAATTTTTCTCTCTATGAACCTGACTCCTTTTGGGACCTCCTAGAAGTGGAATCCGAGGGTATTTGTCGTTTTTGTGTCTGACTTATTTCACTGAGCACTATGTCCTCACGTTTCGTCCATGTTGTAGCAAGTGTCAGAATTTCGTTCCTTTTTGTGGCTAAATAAAATCCCGTGAAACAGTGCTTTCTTGGCACCTGTTTCGTGGGAGGCACTGTCCTCCATTCTACTGGGGAGGCAGACAGTGATCAGAATAAGTAAATTATATCATACGTTTAGTTCATCATTCTTTTAGCTGGAATTCTACCCCTTGTACCCTTTTGAGTCCAGTTGTACCTGGGGCCCCTAATCATGGCCCCCAAGACATGAAAACCTCAAAGTGTCTTAATCATCCAAGGAAGATCTAATTCCATTTATCGTAGATTCAGCATTACCGATCATTTTCTAAAAAGTCTCTGGAACCAGTGGTTCTGAGAGGGTGTTTAGGGTGACTTTTCCTCCCGTGGGCTGTTGGATTAAAGCAGAATCCATCCGACTTCAGGCAGGACCTCGGATCACAGGAACAATCTGTCAGCCGCACCAGGATGCCGGGCAAAGTCTTCATTTTAGCATTTGTCCCGTATTTGTACATCCAGATCATAATTGCCTGGGTGGAGTTCACTGGGCGTAGAAATGCCAGGAAGTGCCTGCCCTGGACCGTGGAGGCCTCGATTTATGATTTTCACCATTGCAAACGAGTTGGTATGTGAGCGAACAACCTTGTCACCTTTGTCTACTATGATAATAGCCGTTGTTAGCTATTTATGATCATGACGTCAGGATGTTTGAGGTCACTGACCAAATGGCATCACGTAGTCTCCGTGCTGCTCAGAACCAGAGTCCCAACTACTTTCCTTGTGTGACATAGAGAAACTGGTGGGTGGGTGCATTGGGGACCCAGGAGCTGGGTCAGGAAGGCCACTGGACAGATTTCTTTTTTTTTTTTTTTGGCCATGCTGCTCAGCATGCGGGATCTTAGTTCCCTGACCAGGGATGGAACCCATGTCCTCTACATTGGGAGCGTGGAGTCTTAACCACTGGACCACCAGGGAAGTCCCCAGATTTCTTTTTAAGGCTGCTGTTTGTCTTAGAGCAAAGCTTTCAAATGTGGCTTTCACCCTGAGAATAAATAGATTAGCCAAGCGGCCCGTCACAACTAGGCTTGACTTAAATGGTCGACTTGTCAAATAGGAGGAGGAAAAAAAAAACAGCTTCATTAATGACAGCCTGGCTTTCAAAGAGCTGCATCTTTCCATCGATGGGGAAGGATCAGTGGGTACAATACATCTGAACATTCCAACTCTTTTTTTTTCTTTTCAATACATATTTTTTAATTAAAAAAGGTAAAAATTACATTCACATTCTTTAAACACTTATTCTAATATCACATTATTTTTTTAAAATAATTTGACTCTTTGTCTCTTACTTGTGTTCAACATCCTTTCTATTCAATATCCAGTCTGATGCTAGATTTCTGTTTTTGTTGTTGTTTGTTTTTGTTTTTGTTATGTGTGTGTATGTATGTGTTTGGTTGTATGTGTCCAAAATCCAGTACAGTCATGTACTTCAAGTATAATTATAATAGATCAATACTTGTCTGTAGATTATGACCTTAATAGAACATACGAATTCTTGCTAGTACCGAGTATGAAAAAAATTGCAGATTTGAATCAGGTAGTCCTGTGAGTGATGTCATGGGCTTTCATTTATCAAATATAAGTGGCACTGGACATTGTACATATCTTCTTAATTCTCACTGTCCTTATTTATCAAGGTGAAGATAAGATTGCATACCTTGATATTTATTGAGAGGATCGAATGAATTAACATATAACATATGGGAAGAACATATTCAAGTATATGATCTACTGGAGGTAGTTGGCATCAACAGTAATATCCCAACTCTTAACTAGCAGATGAGGGCAGACAACCCTTCGGGGCTCCTGTCGTGTGTTAGGTTGGTTTACGATCACCTTATAATATAGGATCAGGGCCTCTCATCAACCTTGGGAGTCAAATTCTATCAGAGCAATTAGGAACAGTGGCACGTGCGGCCAAACACCAGAGACCCCATGGTCTCTGCATCTCAGAATCATCCTGACAGCCGGTCTCAGATTAATTACAATCTGAGATGTGTGTGATGTCGGCACAAGCTCCCAATCCGTGATCTTAAGACTCTTTGCGGTGGATGTAAACCGCCCTTTGCTTTTTACCCCCTACCAAGACAGAGGGGTACGGGGTGGAGGAGTTGTCGTGTTGTTCCTTTTTTACCTGAGGAGAAAATACTGTGCGATTTCCACACTAAACGGTCACAGCGGGGACCAACTTCCTGCCGTCCATACCCGAGGCTTCAGCCAATACAATACGAGAAGCAGCTTTCCATTTCTAGAAGGATCACCCCCGGGGCTATAAAAACGGCAAAGCCCGGCCAGGTCTCGGCGCCCCCAGCGTGACCATGGGGAACGCACACTCCAAGAGCAGCGACGGGGCCAGCTCGCTCCACAGCCGCCCCGAGCTCTCGTTCTACAGCTCTTTTCCCAGGAAATGGAGCGAGAACGTCTTTCTGGATAACGAGCTGCTGACCTCCAAGATTCTGTCCGTGCTGCGGCCCCAGTCAGAGAGGGGCCTCCGGACGGGCCACCTCCGCTACCCTGCCCACTTCCTCAGCACCAACTCTGTCTTTGCCTCCGTCGCAGCATCCCTGAAGGAGCACCCGAGGGCCACCCTCCTGTCCGATGGCAGCCCGGGCCTGGCCAGGAATGTCGGCATGACGGTCTCGCAGAAGGGGGGTCCACAGCCAGCACCCAGCCCGGCGGGAACGGGGACGAGACTTGGGTGAGTCGGGTAGCCCCTCTGCCAGGGGCTGGCGAAGGGAGGGAGCAGGGGTGGCATTCCTCAGGGACCCCGAGGGTAGCCTCTCCGGAAGGAGACCCTGGGGGGGCGGTTAGGGAGAGCCCCACCAAGCGGTGAGATTGCTGTTAACACCTGCTTTGGAGAGTCACTCCTTTTCCTTTATCAAAAATGATGTGTTCTGGGGGTCCTCGGCCATTTGGAGCCAGTTTGCTTCCTGCTCTTGAAGGACCCTTGGACAGGGCTCCTCTGTGTCCTCCAGACGAGGCTGGAAGTCCACTGAGGTTGCCGCAAAGTCTGTGTCCTGTTATTCATGCCTTAATCTGGTTTTCCTAGGACTTTGAGGTGGTTCTTGTAATATTGCATTCAGCAGCGTTCAGGTAGAAAACCTCATGTAAAAAAGAAAAAAAAAATGTCACTGCAGTGATCCTTGGATGAGTCGGTGGGGAGAGGAGCTGATTTTCTTTTTCCTCTAGAAAGGCTTCTCCCTCCAATCTCAAGTGGGAATGAGGCTGTGTCCACCCTACTCTGGCCAGAAAGAATTCCAGGGGTTCCTGAGGGCTCCGGTGGCCAGGAAAGGAAGCATATAATGAATGCGCCCTTAGAATGTACTTGAACATTAGATTAAAGTTAGTTTTGATGGCAGACATAGGGAACAAACTAGTGGTTGCCAGTGGGGAGAGGGAAGGGGAGAGGGACAAGATAGCGGCAGGGGATTAAGAGGCACAAACTACTATGTATAAAATAGATAGGGATTCCCTGGTGGCACAGTGGTTAAGAATTTGCCTGCCAGTGCAGGGGACATGGGTTCGAGCCCTGGTCCGGGAAGATCCGTCATGCTGTGGAGCAGCTGAGCCCATGCGCCACAACTACTGAGCCTGCGCTCTAGAGCCCATGAGCCACAACTGCTGAGCCCGCGTGCCACAACTACTGAAGCCCTCATGTCTAGAGCCCATGCTTCGCAACAGAGAAGCCACCACAATGAGAAGCCCAAGCACTGCAACGAAGAGTAGCGCCTGCTCGCCGCAACTAGTGAAAGCCCACGCGCAGCAACAGACTCAACGCAGCCAAAAATAAATAAATTAAATAAATAAATTTATTTTAAAAAATAAAATAGATAAACTGCACGGGTGTATTATACAACACGGAATATCGCCACTGTTTTTTAATAAGTGTAAATGGAGTATAACCTTTAAAAATTGTGAATCACTATGTTATACACCTGTAACTAATATAATATTGTACATCAACTGTACTCCCCCCAAAAAACAGGCAGTTTTGATGGAAGACCTGATGTCACATTGACAGATAGTCTCCTAATTTTCAAAATGATCTGTGAGTTAAGGCTTACGTTGATAGCCAGAAAGTTCTCAAATAGTATCTAATCAGATTGAGTAATAACGTGAGTTGCCTTTGTAGAATGTGTGTGTGTGTGATGCAATCTTTTTAAATGACTGGTTTTATGATTTCCATTTAGACCAGTCACAGGAGAGATGGATGAAACCGACACAGTGTCTCTGAAGTTCAAGCAGGCAGCCGATGACTCTCTTTCACTTACGTCTTTGAACGCTGACTCCGTCTTTATAGAAGGTACCGTCACCTCGATTCTTTCTCGGGTGTCAGGTGGTCTCCATTCACTGGGAGGCGCCGAGACCCACATCCGGGCGTCCAGGCGGCACGGGCAGGGGCAGCCCCAAGCCTGCCAAGGCCCCGGGCCCCTGAGCAGCGGCCTCCTATCCTTCCCTCAGACCCCTACACTGCCTCGCTGAGGCGTGAGATCGAAGCAGATGCCCACGAGTTCGAGGCTGAGTCCTGGAGCCTCTCCGTGGACCCCGCATATGTGAAGAAACAGAAGAGGGAGGTGGTGAAAAGGCAGGATGTGCTCTATGGTAAGGAGGCCTGCCACGCCAGCCCTTCACTTCCTACCCCTCCTCCCTCTTCTTCTTCTTGATTTTTTTTTTTAATTTATTAATTCCATCTGGGAGCCAGGGCTCCACTGCTGACCCTCCCTGAGACTGTGTGGCCCACTCCACCTACTGCCCCAGGGTAGCCCTGCCTTCCGGGCCGGGAAGGAGGTGGCCGGACGGGGCTTTGTGAGAACCAGTCCCCGAGGACAGGAATGGCCGAATGCCCAGTCCTGACTTGTCCTTACCTTGCTGGTGACCCCAGGAGAGAAGACCTCCTGGGCCCATCCCAGCCATCGCTGGTGACCACAGACAGGCCCGGGCGTGGTGGAGGTTTTGGAGGCAGGTCCCTCTCTGCATGTGACTGTAGTGCTGCTCCGGGGTGGGCGCCCCTTCCCACCGGCTGTTGGAAAACCTGGCCGTGGGCAGCCGCTGTCCTTAGATGGGGTGTTGCAGTCACCGTGGAAACCACATCTCCCAGGCACCACCCATCCCTGGGCTGGGTGCCCCCCTTCGGTCCCTCCAGGCCCCCAGCACTGCTCAGTGGTGTCCACTCACCAGTGGACACTCAACTGCCTTCCACGTTTTGCACACTGAGCTCCCTGCCAGGGCCAGAGCAGGTTGGGGTGTGGGTGGAGAGGAGAGCCTGAGCCCGGCCAGGAGTCCTGCCTAGAGGGTGGGGGGGGCAGTGCAGTCCGTCGCTTCCCTCTGGGCAGCCCTGTGTCACGCTGTCTCCACTGCTGGGCAAGTGCAGAGTCCTTCCAGCCCTGTGGCTGGCGACCCTGGCCCCGGCCGGCGCCACTGACTTCTGTTTCATCTCTAACAACTTCAAGGCCTTGACTTAAACGGCAGAGGAGCTCCATCACAAAATAGAAGCTTTCTTTGCCTTTAACAGTGAATTAAAATCCTCCCTGGAGCTCCACTTTTCCCATCAGTTATAGTCTGGGGCAGGTCTCTGACATGCAAGTTTCACATCTCAGGGAGGGGTGTTGGTCAGAACAGTCTTCTTGTTTCAAACAGCCTGGAAACGTCTTCGGTTAATATTAGGCAGGAACCCCTCCTGTGCATTTGAGGTCCCAGCGCACATCCGGGTCCTCTCTTTCCTGATATCCTTCCACCCCTCGCTGTCCCCTTAAGCTGGGCCCCCAGCACTGCTGAGCCGGGGAGGACAGGAAGCCCGGCCCCTGGGCTGTGAGACCACCAGGGCGAGGGCTTCGCGGAAGCCTGAGAAGCCGGCCTGGCCCATCGCGGGACAAGGGAGAGCCGAGCCGGGGCGTTGGCCCCGCACCACTAAGTCCCGCGTCCCTGTCCCTGCAGAGCTGATGCAGACGGAGGCCCACCATGTGCGGACGCTCAAGATCATGCTGAAGGTCTACTCCAGGGCCCTGCGGGAGGAGCTGCAGTTCAGCCCCAAGACCGTCAGCCTCCTCTTCCCGGGCGCAGACGACCTGCTGGAGGTGCACGGCCACTTCCTGTCTCGGCTGAAGGAGCGCCGTCAGGAGTCCCTGGAGGAGGGCAGTGACCGCAACTACATCGTCCAGAAGATCGGGGACCTCCTGGTACAGCAGGTGGGCGCGACCAGGGCGGTTCAGGGCCTGGACCAGCCCCTGCCCCGTCTCTTTCCTTCCAATGCAGAAAGAACATGCCCCCCACTTACTGGGAGCCCCAGCCCCCGAGGACTTCAGTCCCGGCCCCTTAACAGCCGCGCATCCTGCCACCAGCCTAGAAACACAGAGACCTAAACGGCGAACGCACTCGTCTAGACACTACCCAGTGGGTGTTCTGGGCTTTTGTTTGGTTGGTTGGCTGGCTTTCATTTTTTTTTGGTCTCGACGGCTGTTTGGTTTTCGGACCAGAGCCATCCATGGTCGGGCCGTTGACCCTGAGCTGACTTCTGAGTGGACTTCTGGGCCGAGACCGAGATTGACAGAGGGGACGCAGGACCCCTCGTCTGCCCTCGGAGTGCCCGGAGCATCCCAAGTCAGCTAACTAGGATTCACGAGAAGACGCCGTTCGCTTTTGAATTTTTCTAACATTCTTCCACTTAAATTTCTTTTTCCTTCTCGGATTTCGGGATGTTTTACAAGCACCCGTGACGTGTAGACGTTTTCTCCTTTTCCCCCTTGGTACCTTGTGCCGAGACACCACGTACTGAAGCATTTCTCTGTTTGGGTGCCAGCGAGCCAGACAAGAAAGTGAAATCCCAAGTCAAGTCAATCTGCGTTTCAGCAGAGTCAGGCGAATGAGGTGAAAACATTCCCTGGCAGTTTCTGTGTTTCCTTCTGGTAACGCCTCCACGGCCTCTCTTCAGTTTTCAGGTGAAAACGGGGAGAGAATGAAAGAAAAATACGGCGTCTTCTGTAGCGGCCACAACGAGGCCGTCAGTCACTACAAGTTGCTGCTGCAGCAAAACAAGAAATTTCAAAACTTGATCAAGGTAAAAAAAAAAAAAAAGGGGTATTTATTTTTAATTAAAAACATATCCTCAGGGCTTCCCCGGCAGTCCAGTGGTTAAGAATCCACGCTTCCAATGCAGGGGGCGCGGATTTGATCCCTGCTCAGGGAACTGAGATACCACGTGCTGCACGGTACGGCCAAAAAATTTTTAAATTTAAAAAAAAAAGAAGTATCCTCTTTGCAATAGGTTGTTCCCCTCCCCCTCCCCCTCCCCCCGAACTGTAGGCTTTTGGAGAGGTTGGGATTATACACAACTTGTTATAAGGCAGTGAATTTTCAAGGTTCTGTCTCATTTTTAACCACAAACTCATTCAGAACACAGTGGTGAAAGCTCTGGAGAGTCCCCAGGTGTAAAGCAAAGCAGACCTAGGGTTTTGTTCCTGCCGCAGCAGGGTGGCCCCTGAAATGCCCCTCAATGGATGACCATGGGTCCTCAGACCGTTGAGCGGACATGAGTGTCCTCGCAAGGGGCCGCCCTGCCCCGGGAGCCGGCCCTCCAGAGCCACCCGCTCTGCCTCGGATTCTCCAGCAGATGCAAGTCCTTCCTTCCTCTAAGCCTTTGTCCTTTCATCACCTCCTCCCCTGTCTGGTCCCCATGCATCCCCCGCAGCCCATGGAATGACCCACACCTGTCTTCTTTCTGCCCGACAGTGTGCAAGTGCTCAGGGCCCAGGAGCTGAGTCAGTAGTCGTGCAAGACCCCGTCCCCCCGCATCCTGGGAGGCACTCCTGGGTCAAGGCTGCCGGGCGCCTGCACCCCACAACAGCTCCACACCTGCAGCCTGTACCCCAAGGACTCTAACCTGAAGTGATATCCAGCAACTAAAGGTCTAGAGTTAAGGATGCAGGGTTGTTAAATTTCACCCCAGGGAACTTCCCTGGCGGTCCAGTGGTTAAGACCCCGCGCTTCCACTGCAGGGGGCACGGGTTCGATCCCTGGTCAGGGAACTAAGATCTTGCACGCCACGAGGTGTGGCCAAAAAAAAAATTTTTTTTTTAAACTTTCACTGCATTATCCTGGCAGTGGATAGATGTGAAAAGGAGAGGGTTGTTTGGGGGCCTAAGTCCAGTGGTTAGGACTTGGCACTTTCACTGCCGCGGGCCCAGGTTCAGTCCCTGGTCAGGGAACTAAGATCCCACAAGCCACATGACATGGCTGGGAAAAAAAAGTGACTTCAGGTGACCACTTCTTAGGCTCTTAGCCAGAAGCGTGCACCAGCAGCCGCCAGGGAGCCAGTTCAGAGAGCACCGGCCCAGCCGCGTCTGGAGGGTCCCGACGGCCGTCAGCAGGGTTAGGGTCTGCGCATGTGCGTGTGCACGTGGACAGCTCTCCAGGAGATTCCCACAACCACCCCCCACTCACTCCCCCACCCCCCGGCTGGTTTCTTCCTAATGGGTTCTGCGGGGGCCCACATTTTATAGCAGGTGAGGCTGCCTCTGCCCTTGTGGCCTTTCTGTATACAGCAGGCAGTCCCTGCTTTCAAGTACCTGCAAAGCGGCAAGGAAAAGGTCCCCGTAAGCCGAAAAGGGACCGTGAACTGGATATCGCTCGATGTCCGACCGTGAACTGATGTGGCGGGAGATGAGACACCCACGCAGCATGCCTTTGTTTTCTCCGTTTCATAGAGAATCGGCAACTTCTCCATCGTGAGACGGCTCGGCGTGCAGGAATGTATCCTTCTGGTCACCCAGCGCATAACCAAGTACCCCGTGCTGGTGGAGCGTATCATTCAGAACACGGAAGGTACGGTAGCTCTCCTGTCTTGCCCTTAGGTGCTTGGTGGGGAGGAGGGTCTCTGTCTCCCCACCCCCTATTCTAATAGTGGGTTAGATAATCCACTCTGCGATCTGTCCCTGGTTCTCCGGATTCAGCTGGGCTCAGCAGTCACTAACTGAGCTGCCACCTTGCAGAATCCACTGTGCTGGGTGCTAGGGTTTCCGACCAGGGTGCCTGGTCTCGCCTGCCGTTACCCCCCCAGTCCCCGCACAGTCTGGGCTGGAGCAGCCCTCAGTCAGTATTGGAGAGTGGATGAAAAGACACAGGCAGTGCCCTTGCTAAGGTCACCCCTGGGTGACCCACACAGGCCCAGAGGTGACCTCCGTGTCACGTGCCTGGTCATGGAGGGCAGAGAGGAAGGGCATGTAGCCCAGCCGGGGGTTCCCGGAGGCCAGGGCAGTGCTGACCGCACCTCCCTTATCTCCAGGGGATTTGGGTGGTGGGAGAATGCACAAAGTTCCCCTGCCGTGAAAGCAGAGCCCCTGGAGTGGGAGGAGCCAGCCCTTGGTAATGGCCGGAGGTGGAGGGAGTCTTTTATGGAGAGCTGGAGGGCAGGGGGGAGTCTGTTTACCGAGGAATGGCCGGCGGAGTTATGCAGGGGCTGTTCTTGCCACTTGCCTGGCACCTCAGCTTCTGCATTCGACAGAAGCTCTGTCTTGGTGAAAACCAAACGCTGGGCTGTCACGTTTAGTTTGGAGAAGCGTTTACATCTCAGGAAATTCGAGTTGGAAGGTGATTCTCGAGGGTCTGCTGAGCAGTGGCCTCGGGACACACCTCCTCGACCCCATAGCCTGTCCGCCTCCATCGTGTTCGTGGACGCAGACCCAGGAAAGCGCTAACTCTGCTGTGTGTGGCAGCTGACTCCGAGGACCACAAAGACCTGACCCAGGCCCTGAACCTCATCAAAGGCATCATCTCGCAAGTGGACGCCAGGGTCAGCGAGTGTGAGAAAGGCCAGCGCCTCAGGGAGATCGCGGGGAAGATGGACCTCAAGTCCTCCAGCAAGCTCAAGAACGGGCTGACCTTCCGCAAGGAGGACATGCTGCAGCGGCAGCTCCACCTGGAGGGCACGCTGTGCTGGAAGACCACGTCCGGGCGCCTAAAAGGTAAAGTCCCGCTCCAGTCACCTGCTGGATGCCATCCTGGGTTGGTGGATGCCATCTTGGATCAGTGGCACCTCCTTGGATGAGTGAGCACCATTTTGGATTGATGGGCACCAGCTGGCACAGAGCCACTGCAGCCTGGCTGCTTCGCGGCTGAAGGGAGGTTACCTGCTGAGTCAGGTCGAGCACAGAAGTAGAGCAGGAACGAGGGGAAGGTGGTCCTGCCAGCACGCTCTGTGTCCGGTGGTTGAGATGGTGTGGTGCACACAGGGAAGGCCACCGGGTGAAGAGGGCACACTGAGTCCTTGCCTCCTGAACAGAAAGCCGGGGTATCAGGACACCCCAGATTTAGCAGAGGCCCCAGGGTTCTAAACAACAGTCACAGGCCCCAGTCGGGGTAGAGGATGCCACCTGGGCCACGGACCTCTGTGGCCCCCAGCGTCCCACCCGCTGTTCGGGGTGAGCTCCACGCCCTACTTGCAAGATCCGTGGTGTGGTTCCAGACCAGAGAGCGCCCGGGGCTCATCCCTGAGCTTCCTGTCCGTTTCACGAGCCTCTAGAAACATCCTAGCCTGTCCACTGGCATCAGCCTCTTTAAAGATCTCTGGGGGGGTGTCGCAGTAGCCACCCGACAGGATGTGCTTGTTCGTAATTTGAGCAGGCGAGCAGCCAAAAGATACAGTCCGCAGTTGAGCGCCCCCTGCGCGCCAGGCGCGAGGCGGGCGGCAGAGGCCCTGCCCACGCGGGGCTCCAGTCGGTGGGCGGAAGAGAGGCAAACACAAAAACAGCAGAAAGCGCAGTAAGTGCTTTAGAGGAGCCCAGCGGGCTGCAGCGAGAGAGAGTCCCACGAGGAGAGGGTGTCTCATGGGAATGGGGTGTCTGAACAAGCTCCCCGAGGAGGAGGTATTTTCGTTTCCCGCAGCGCGAGCGCTCCTGTTGGAAACACAGCTCGGGATTTGCACCCACGTGCACCAGCTCTGCCGGGCGGGTCACCGCACCATGTCCCTACAGGGACAAGACTCCGAGCCTGCCACCACCAGGAAGCTCGGGCATGCGGGCACGAGAGTTTTGCTACGGCAGGAAGCAGGACGCGAGCGTCCAGGGGCTCGGCGTTAAAAGCTGAAACCAGGAGGGTGATGGGGTGGGGTCAGGTTGAAGGGCGCCCGCGGGCTGTGGCGCCGGCCTGGGATTCCACGTCTGCCCGGCGGGACCCTGTAAGATGTGTCCTTCTGCGTTCTCCCCTTAGATGTCCTTGCTGTCCTGTTGACGGACGTGCTTCTCCTGCTACAAGAAAAGGATCAAAAATACGTCTTTGCTTCCGTGGTACGTGTCCCGTCCCTTCGCAGAAAGGGCTGCTCGAAAGCTGTCTGCACGGGCCGGGGATGGGGGGACTGAATGGGCTCCTGTCCAGTGGCCTGAGGCGGCTTCAGGGTCATGCCAACATCTTGCCCAGTTCCGCCCGGGCTCTGTGCTTCCGTGGCCCTTCCCCTCACAGGCGCCCGGGCTCTCAGAGGCCCGGGCAACCTCGCCGGGAGAGCCTGTCCCTCCTTCCCGGGGAGCTAGCGCATCGCTGAGGATGCGCACTCAGGCAGCCACTGCCCTGGGAGCTATGACCACGTCGGCCCCACGGCATGCTGGTCCCAGCACAGCCGCGTCACGGGAGCCAAGCTGGCCGGGAGCTCCGTGCGGACGGAGGGCTCGGAGTCAGGCTGGGATCCCACCCATCCCACCCGGCCCACGTCCACTGGGGACACCGCCTCCGCCTCTGCTCGCCTGGGTGACCCGTGGGTGCCTGCCGCGGGGGTGCTCAGCGAACCCATTAGCCTCTGGGTTCACCTGGAGAGGAAGGTGGCCTCTGTCACTCAACTCCAGAGTCCCACCCCTTTCCCAGGGACTTAAACTAGCTTCTCAAGAAGTTTCCAGAAATAGGTCACGCTGTCTTGCCAAACGGTGGTCTTGCCCTGACGCCAGCCCACCTCGTGTGCTGTGTGTTCATTCACGAGGGTGATGCGACATCTATGATCTGCTGTGCTGCCTGCTACCCATGGCCTCCCCGCTCGCCCTCTGTGTGTGTGTGTGTGTGTGTGTCTGTGTGTCTGTGTGTCTGTGTGTCTGTGTGTGTGTGTGTGTGTGTGTGTGTCTGTGTCTGTGTCTGTGTCCTGATTGCCTCTCCTCAGAAAGACACCAGTCCTGTTGGGTCAGGGCCCACCCTCATGACCTCGCTTTAACTTAACCACCTCTTTAAAGACCCTGTCTCCAAATACCGTCACATCCTGAGGTTAGGACCTCGGCATCTGGATTTAGTGGGGAATGGGGGGAAATGCAGTATAGCCCATAACAACCAGTTAAAATTGCGCATTTTACTGGTCGGTCAGAGCATTATCTCTTGTCGGACACACCACAGATTGGGAATACTGGCTGGCTCTGGGTGTTTGGGACACACGGTTGGGAGGAGGATTTATTTGTCATCCCAGACTGCCTGCTCTTGTATCTTCTGAGTTTTATACAGTGTACGTGCGTTAGCAATTATAAAACATTTTTTAAGCACGTTGAACAAGCACATGAAAAGGATGTGAGGATATCATCGCGATAGTGTCCGTTTCCCCCAGATGGCAAAATCTTTCTGCTTTGAATTGTTGGAGGATAAGCAGGGTGCATGCCTCCCCCGTTCCCCCCAAGTCCCCTTCCCCGCCGGCTCATGGCTCCACGGCTGTAGGCCAGGTACAGAGTGACCCTCCCCGCCCCGTCCCACCTGTGCAGGACTCCAAGCGCCCCATCATCTCACTGCAAAAGCTCATCGTGAGGGAGGTGGCCAACGAGGAGAAAGCCATGTTTCTGATCAGCGCCTCCCTGCACGGGCCCGAGATGTACGAGATCTACACCAGCTCCAAGGAGGACAGGAACACCTGGATGGCTCACATCCGAAGGGCCGTGGAGAGGTGAGAGGGACCCGGGTGGGCCTTCCCTCCACTGACGGCTGTGCCCCTGGCTTTGGTGGCTGGCTAGTCAGCAGAGACCTTGGAGCGCCTGCGAGGGTGCCGGGGGTCGCAGGCGGAAGACCCCTTCGCTTTTCCCCTCCCTGTCATTCCACCTCGGTGCTCTGTCCATCCCCTCATCTAAGGGCAGACAGAAGACGCCATTCAGCCCCTTCTGACAACAGCTAAAAAGGCCCAGATGTCTGTGGCTGGAGGATGCGGGGCCCGCAGCTCTGTATTGGTGGGCTGTCTACCTGACACAGGGGGCTGTCCTTCCTCCTCGGGCCAGGGGACCCCTCAGGACCCCAACCCTGTGGCTTTGAGTGATGCCTGGCTCCTGCCACCGACAGACGGTGGTCCGGCCCCCACCCCAAGCCTGCTGCTCCCTCCCTTTATGCCCAGAAGCTTCTCAAAGCTTTAGTCTTCTTCGAGCCCCCTCAGTCCTCAACTTGGACTCTGCTGGCCTTGCAGCGTCCCGTAGCTGGGAGGTCCCCAGGGAAGGAACTGCTCTGTCTCCTCCACCCCCCACACCCTGCAAGACATTTGAAACCTGTGGCCGGTTACGTCCTGACACTTTGAGACTGGATGCTTGCCGACGGCTGTGTTTCTGTCCTGCACGGTTGACCATTAACAAACTAAATCTCTCAGCACATCAGAGATGCTCTTTGCAGCCGGACCTGCAGGCAGACCTCAGTGCTGTTTCAGAGGCAGCCAGTCCACGGAGCGTGCTCGCCCATCTGTCCCCTCTCCCTGCAGCTGCCCGGATGAGGAGGAGGGCCCCTACAGCGAGGCCGAGGAGGAGAGGAAGATGGTCGAGGCCCGCGCCGTGAGGCTGAGGGACTTCCAAGGTAAGGGCGGGGTGGGGGGATGGGGTCAGTGTGACCTCGTCTGGTGACTTGGCCCCGAGAGCCCTCCTGGGCCCGGCAGTGGCCTTTCTGTTCTATCCCATCAGAACTGGCCATGGAGCGAACCGCCGCCCAAGTGACCAGGAGTTTGGCTGTGGGCTATCCCATGTCCTGCGGTTCTCTGGGCCGTTTGCCCTGGGGTAGCGCTCTTCCAGAGGGCGTGTGGGAAAGGGGAGTGGGGCGCTAGGGTTGCTCCCTTGGTCCTCGCTCAAGAAGGGCTCAATAATTCACATACATTACCAGTCACCCATTTAAAGTATGCCATGCAGTGGATTTTAGTGGATACCAAAAGGATGTGCAACCATCACAGTCAATTTTAGGCTGTTTCCATCACCCCAGAAAGAAACGCCATCCCCATTAGCAGTCACTCCCGTTCTTTCCCCATCTCCAGCAGCTGGGAACTTCTGTCCTACTGTCTATCTGTCTATGAACTTACTTACTCCAGACACCTCGTATAAATGGGGATAGTTGTCGCTTTGTGACTGGCTTAGTTTACCAAGCGTGATGTTTTCAAGGTTCATCCCTGTGGCAGAATCTCTTTCCTTTTTAAGGCTGAATAATATTCCATTGTATGGATGGACCACATCGTGCTTATTCTGCTCCCCGGTTTTTAACAGAGTCCTGTGAGATTTCAGCAAGGTCATTGCCAAGAATCCATCTCAGTACTTTGTGGTCTCAGGCAACTCCCCTCCTCTCTCTCACTCACTGTGATATTTATGTTTAACATAGGTAACATTTGAGCAGTAAGCGCATAAAATTAGGCAGTATGTATTTTATTTCTTTTTGTGGGGAGAGGTGCAAGTTTGAAGGTATTAAGGAATAAAAATGTCCAAAAGAAATCAGAGAAATCCCACTGACCCCTGAAAGTATAATGTTAACATAGTATTCATTTCATCCTGTTCTAAATTTGTTTTTTAACATCTTCATTGGAGTATAATTGCTTTACAATGTTGTGTTAGTTTCTGCTGTACAACAAAGTGAATCAGCTCTATGTATACATATATCCCCATATCCCCTCCCTCTTGCATCTCCCTCCCACCCTCCCTATCCCACCCCTCTAGGTGGTCACAAAGCACGAGCTAATCTCCCTGTGCTATGCACCTGCTTCCCACTAGCTGTCCATTTTACATTTGGTAGTTTTATATATGTCAATGCCACTCTCTGACTTCATCCCAGCTTACCCTTCCCCCTCCCCACGTCCTCAAGTCTATTCTGTGCATCTGCGTCTTTATTCCTGTCCTGCCCCTAGGTTCTTCATGACCTTTTTTTTGTTTTCTTAAATTCCATATATATGTGTTAGCATAGGGTATTTGTTTTTCTCTTTCTGACTTACTTCACTCTGTACGACAGACTCTAGGTCCATCCACCTCACTACAGATAACTCAATTTCGTTTCTTTTTATGGCTGAGTAATATTCCATTGTATATATGTGCCAATCTTCTTTATCCATTCATCTGTCAATGGACACTTAGGTTGCTTCCGTGTCCTGGCTATTGTAAATAGAGCTGCAATGAACATTGTGGTACGTGACCCTTTGAATTATGGTTTTCTCAGGGTATATGCCCAGTAGTGGGATTGCAGGGTCATATGGTAGTTCTATTTTTAGCTTTTTAAGGAACCTCCATACTGTTCTCCATAGTGACTCTATCAATTTACATTCCCATCAACAGTGCAAGAGGGTTCCCTTTTCTCCACACCCTCTCCAGCATTTATTGTTTGTAGATTTTTTGATGGTGGCCATTCTGACAGGTGTGAGATGATACCTCATTGTAGTTTCGATTTGCGTTTCTTTAATGATTAGTGATGTTGAGCATCCTTTCATGTGTTCATTGGCAATCTGTATATCTTCTTTGGAGAAATGTCTATTTAGGTCTTCTGCCCATTTTTGGATTGGGTTGTTTGGTTTTTTTTGATATTGAGCTGCACAACCTGCTTGTATATTTTGGAGATTAATTCTTTGTCATTTGCAAATATTTTTTCCCATTCTGAGGGTTGTCTTTTCATCTTGTTTATGGTATCCTTTGCTGTGCAAAAGCTTTGAAGTTTCATTATGTCCCATTTGTTTATTTTTGTTTTTGTTTCCATTACTCTAGGAGGTGGGTCAAAAAGGATCTTGCTGTGATTTATGTCATAGAGTGTTCTGCTTATGCTTTCCTCTAAGAGTTTTATAGTGTCTGGCCTTACATTTAGGTCTGTAATCCATTTTGTGTTTATCTTTGTGTATGGTGTTAGGAGGTGTTCTAATTTCATTCTTTTACATGTAGCTGTCCAGTTTTCCCAGCACCACTTATTGAAGAGGCTGTCTTTTCTCCACTGTATATTCTTGCCTCCTTTATCAAAGATAAGGTGACCATTTGTGTGTGGGTTTATCTCTGGGCTTTCTATCCTGTTCCATTGATCTATAGTTCTGTTTTTGTGCCAGTACCATACTGTCTTGATTACTGTAGCTTTGTAGTATAGTCTGAAGTCAGGGAGCCTGATTCCTCTAGCTCCATTTTTCTTTCTCAAGATTACTTTGGCTATTCGGGGTCTTTTGTGTTTCCATACAAATTGTGAAATTTTTGGTTCTAGTTCTGTGAAAAATGCCATTGGTAGTTTGATAGGGATTGCATTGAATCTGTAGATTGCTTTGGGTAATATAGTCATTTTCACAATGTTGATTCTTCCAGTCCAAGAATATGGTGTGTCTCTCCATCTGTTTGTATCATCTTTAATTTCTTTCATCAGTATCGTATAGTTTACTGCATACAAGCCTTTTGTCTCCTTAGGTAGGTTTATTCCTAGGTATTTTATTCTGTTTGCTGCAATGGTAAATGGGAGTGTTTCCTTAATTTCTCTTTCGGATTTTTCATCATTAGTGTATAGGAATGCAAGAGATTTCTGTGCATTAATTTTGTATCCTGCTACTTTACCAAATTCATTGATTAGCTCTAGTAGTTTTCTAGTAGCATCTTTAGGACTCTCTATGTATAGTATCATGTCAGCGGCAAACAGTGACAGTTTTACTTCTTCTTTTCGATTTGGATTCTTTTTATTTCTTTTTCTTTGATTGTTGTGGCTAAAACTTCCAAAACTACATTGAATAATCATCATGAAAGTGGGCAACCTTGTCTTGTTCCTGATCTTAGAGGAAATGGTTTCAGTTTTTCACCATTGAGAACGATGCTGGCTGTTGGTTTGTCATATATGGCCTTTATTATGTTGAGGTAGGTTCCCTCTGTGCCTACTGTATGGAGAGTTTTTATCATAAATGGGTACTGAATTTTGTCAAAAGCTTTTTCTGCATCCATGGAGATGATCATATGATTTTTATCCTTCAATTTGTTAATATGGTGTATCACAATGATTGTTTTGCATATATTGAAGAATCCTTGCATTCCTGGGATAAATCCCACTTGATCATGATTTAATGTGCTGTTGGATTCTGTTTGCTAGTATTTTGTTGAGGATTTTTGCATCTATATTCATCAGTGATATTGGCCTGTAGTTTTCTTTTTTTGTGACATCTTTGTCTGGTTTTGGTATCAGGGTGATGGTGGCCTCGTAGAATGAGATTGGGAGTGTTCCTCCCTCTGCTATATTTTGGAAGAGTTTGACAAGGACAAGCGTTAGCTCTTCTCTATATGTTTGATAGAATCTGCCTGTGAAGCCATCTGGTCCTGGGCTTTTGTTTGTTGGAAGATTTTTAATCACAGTTTCAATTTCAGTGCTTGTGATTAGTCTGTTTAGTCTGTTTATATTTTCTATTTCTTCCTGGTTCAGTCTGGAAGGTTGTGCTTTTCTAAGAATTTGTCCGTTTCTTCCAGGTTGTGCATTTTATTTGCATATAGTTGCTTGTAGTAGTAATCTCTCATGATCCTTTGTATTTCTGCAATGTCAGTTGTTACATGTCCTTTTTCATTTCTAATTCTGTTGATTTGAGTCTTCTCTTTTTTCTTGATGAATCTGGCTAATGATTTGTCAATTTTGTTTATCTTTCAATGAACCAGGTTTTAGTTTTATTGATCTTTGCTATTGTTTCCTTAATTTCTTTTTCATTTATTTCCTATCTGATCTTTATGATTTCTTTCCTTCTGCTAACTTTGGGGATTTTTTGTTCTTCTTTGTCTAATTGCTTTAGGTGTAAGGTTAGGTTGTTTATTTGAGATTTTTCTTGTTTCTCGACGTAGGATTGTATTGCTATAAACTTCCCTCTTAGAACTGCTTTTGCTGTGTCCCATAGGTTTTGGGTCGTCATGTTTTCATTGTCATTTGTTTCTAGGTATTTTTTGATTTCCTCTTTGATTTCTTCAGTGATCTCTTGGTTATTATTTTTTTTTCCTTGGTTATTTAGTAGTGTATTGTTTAGCCTCCATGTGTTTGTATTTTTTTAGAGTTTTTTTCCTATAATTGATATCTAGTCTCATAGCATTGTGGTTGGAAAAGATACCTAATAAAATTTCAATTTTCTTAAATTTACCAAGGCTTGTTTTGTGACCCAAGATATGATCTATCCTGGAGAATGTTCCATGAGCACTTGAGAAGAAAGTGTATTCTGTTGTTTTTGGATGGAATGCCCTATAAATATCAATTAAGTCCATCTTGTCTAATGTTTCATTATTAAAACATCTTGTGTTTCCTTATTTATTTTCATTTTGGATGATCTGTCCATTGGTGAAAGGGGGGTGCTAAAGTCCTCTACTATGATTGTGTTACTGTCAGTTTCCCTTTTTATGGCTGTTAGCATTGTCCTTATGTATTGACGTGCTCCTATGTTGGGTACCTAAATATTTATAATTGTTATATCTTCTTCTTGGATTGATCCCTTGATCATTATGTAGTGTCCTTCTTTGTCTCTTGTAATAGTCCTTATTTTAAAGTCTATTTTGTCTGACATGAGAATTGCTACTCCAGCTTTCTTTTGGTTTCCATTTGCGTGGAATATCTTTTTCCATCCCCTCACTTTCAGTCTGTATGTGTCCCTAGGTCTGAAGTGGGTCTCTTCTGGACAGCATATATACAGGCCTTGTTTTTGTATCCATTCAGCCAGTCTGTGTCTTTTGGTTGGCACATTTAATCCATTTACATTTAAGGTGATTATCGATATGTATGTTCCTATTACCATTTTCTTAATTGTTTTGGGTTTGTTTTTGTAGGTCTTTTCCTTCTCTTATGTTTCCTGCCTAGAGAAGTTCCTTTAGCATTTGTTGTAAAGCTGGTTTGGTGGTGCTGAATTCTCTTAGCTTTTGCTTGTCTGTAAAGGTTTTAATTTCTCCGTCGAACCTGAATGAGATCCTTGTTGGGTAGAGTAATCTTGGTTGCAGATTTTTCCCTTTCATCACTTTCAGTATGTCCTGCCACTCCCTTCTGGCTTGCAGAGTTTCTGCTGAAAGATCAGCTGTTAACCTTATGGGGATTCCCTTGTATGTTGTTGCTTTTCCCTTGCTGCTTTTAATATGTTTTCTTTGTATTTAATTTTTGACAGTTTGATTAATGTGTGTCTTGGCGTATTTCTCCTTGGGTTTATCCTGTATGGGACTCTCTGTGCTTTCTGGACTTGATTGACTATTTCCTTTCCCATATTAGGGAAGTTTTCAACTATAATCTCTTCAAATATTTTCTCAGTCCCTTTTTTTTCTCTTCTTCTTCTGGGACCCCTATAATTCGCATGTTGTTGGGTTTAATGTTGTCCCAGAGGTCTCTGAGACTGTCCTCAATTCTTTTCATTCTTTTTTGTTTATTCTGCTGTGTGGTAGTTATTTCCACTATTTTATCTTCCAGGTCACTTATCTGTTCTTCTGCCTCAGTTATTCTGCTATTGAACCCTTCTACAGTATTTTTAATTTCATTTATTGTGTTGTTCATCATTGTTTGTTTGCTCTTTGGTTCTTCTAGGTTCTTGTTAAACGTTTCTTGTATTTTTTCCATTCTATTTCCAAGATTTTGGATCATCTTTACTATCATTACTCTGAATTCTTTTTCAGGTAGACTGTCTATTTCCTCTTCATTTGTTTGGTCTGGTGCGTTTTTACCTTGCTCCTTCATCTGCTGTGTGTTTCTCTGTCTTCTCATTTTGTTTAACTTACTGTGTTTGGGGTCTCCTTTTCCCAGGCTGCAGGTTCGTAGTTCCCGTTGTTTTTGGTGTCTTCCCCCAGTGGGTGAGGTTGGTTCACTGGCTTGTGTAGGCTTCCTGGTGGAGGGGACTGGTGCCTACCTGTGTTCTGGTGGGTGGGCCTGGATCTTGTCTTTCTGGTGGGCAGGGCCGCATCTGGTGGTGTGTGTTGGGGTGTCTGTGAACTTATTATGATTTTAGGCAGCCTCTCTGCTAATGGGTGGGGTTGTGTTCCTGTCTTGCTAGTTGTTTGGCATGGGGCGCCCAGCGCTAGAGCTTGCTGGCCATCGGGTGGAGCTGGCCGAGTCTTAGCGTTGAGACGGAAATCTCTGGGAGAGCTCTTGCCAGTTGATATTACGTGGAGCCAGGAGGTCTCTGGTGGTCCAATGTCCTGAACTCAGCTCTCCCACCTCAGAGGCTCAGGCCTGACACCAGGCTGGAGCACCAAGACCCTGTCAGCCACACGGCAAATAGAGGTAGAAGACCAACATCCACTCAGCCTCAGGGCTGTTCCAATGTTGTCAGGGCTCCGCTGGTCCCTCTGCGCTGGTTCACCTCCTCCCCAGTGTGTCCCGTTCTAACTCTTATTTCTGTCAGAGGGTAATAAAATACATGCCCTGCACAGATGCATCTCCACGGATACCACAGAATCATACAGGAACGTCTCCTCATCACCCACTCCCGACAAGAGTCTTAGTGAATTAGAAATAGATGTTTCCTTCACCAAGATCTCCTTTATTATCTTGGACCAAAAGCCATCTCGTCTTTTACACTGGACCGTCAGGGACACTCCCATCAAAGTCAGGAGCGAGGCAGGGCCCCCCACCCCCCCACTCTCACCATTAGTATCTTCCTCCTGGACGTTCCAGCCAGGGTAGTAAGGGAAGAAGCAGAAGTAAGAGATCACGAGTGGTAGGGAGGTGGCAGAATTATTTTTTGCAGGTGACATGATTATCTGCCTAGGAAATCCTGTAGAATCAACTGGAAAACTATTTGAAATGTAAGAGAGCTCAATAATTTAGCTGAACGGGATGTGTATATTTATACTAGCAATCACCAGTGAGAAAGTCTAGTAAAATAAGTCGTAGTCATGGCAGCAAAAAAGAGGTATAGGGACTTCCCTGGTGGTCCAGTGGTTAAGACTCCCAGCTTCCATTGCAGGGGGCCCGGGTTCAACCCCTGGTCAGGGAACTAAGATCCCGCATGCCTCGTGGTGCGGCCAAAAAAAAAAAGTATAAAACCCAGAGACTTGTAAGAAGATTAGAAAACTAAGTCTCATAAGGCTCTCAGTTTGTCCCAAACTAATAAAAATCAGCCCGTTATGGTCCTCCCCCATCCCCCCACCGTGTCTGATTTTTATAATTGAGGGAAGTAAGCTGGAGACAGGGCCACACGCTTGCCTGCTGGTCGGGAATGTTGGACGAAGGGAGAGGTCCAGCTCCGGACAGGGTGTGGGTCAGCAGGGTTCCCAGAGGCCCGCCTGGCCCTGTGAGGCATCCTTATACCAGCTCCTGGGGGAAACTACCGCAGAGGAGGCCGAACCCCACACCCATTGCCACTTTGCAGAGCGACTTAACATTAAAGACCAGCAGATCGCCCAGAGCCTCAGCGAGAAGCAGCACATCTACCTGGAGATGGCTGAGATGAGCGGCCTCGAGGACCTCGCCCCGGCTCGGCTCCTCTTCCGGGGAGGGGACCCCCCCGAGAACCTGCAGGGGGAGCTGATTCTCAAGTCGGCCATGAGTGAGAGTAAGTAGCCACCAGCCCTCGCTGAGCGCCGGCCAGCCCTCCCTGTGCTGCCTGGTGGGCTCCTGGGAGACCCCAGGCTGGGCACACAGCCCCGTGGGGCCCACAGGCCACCCTGTCCGGGCACGATTCTGCCTGCCTCTATTCTGCTTAGAGCTGGAAGGTCCTTGGACCCAGTCGGGTGCAGACCCCTCTCTGCAGATTTACAGTACCATCTCCTATTCACTCAACAAACACTCCCGGTGCTGGACCCGGGGGTCTCAAATTGACTGAGACGGTTCCTCTTTTCTGATGAGTGGGTCACTGATGCTGTCCCCAGAAAAATACACACATACACATTTGGTGGGTTGTTTCAGGGGCTTCTGGCCGCACAGCCACGGGAGGGCACTGGCCGGTAAGCAGCCTGCTTCCAGGAGCTGACAGGGTCCTTGCGGAGCTCCTAGAAACTTCCACGCAGCTGCTGAGCCCCATGCTAGGCCAGGGCATGTGCTCCTGCTGGGCAGTCAGGCAGGAGGGCCAGCACTGTTCTTTCAACGTCAGGCGAGACAGACACAGCCCTGCCCTCCAGAATTTTCCATCGGAGTGAAAAGGCCAGAGGGGTCCCGCTTGGACGGTGCCCCTGCTCAGCCTTGCTCCCTCCGGCCATGCCTCCCATGTCTCCAGTCACCACTGTTCTTGGGCTCCCGAGACCCTCTCATGTCCTGTGCCTCGGCCTAGAATAGTCTCCCCACCTCCTCACCTGGCCAAAGCCCGTCTGTCCTCGAGCACCTTATGTGACCAGCCCTGCTCCCCCAAGGCCACCTCCCATGGCCCCTGACCTTCTGTATGGCTGTCAGCACACAGGCAGTGGCCACACCGAGTTCCCTCCTAGGCCCAGCGCAGCCCCAGGCTCAGGGCCCGGAGCGCCCCAAGGTCCGGCCTCGTGTAGATACAGATTGGCACATCCTGGGTGCAGTACCTGTGTAGGGGGTGCACAGAGTCAGAGGGGGTGACCGACACCCTGCGAGGCCGTGGCCCGGGTCTCTGCACCCTGCTCTGATGCCCACGGCAGGGCCGCGGGTGACTTGGTTCCCCTCCATCTCCTTCCACAGTCGAGGACATCCAGAGCCTGATCTGCAGGCGGCTGGGCAGCACCAACGGCCAGGTGGATGACGGGGGTGGCTCCTTGTCCCCAGCTCGGAGGGTGGAGGCCTCCGGGGGCTACGACAGCGCCGGCAGCCCCGGCAAGAGTGAGTGGCGCCGCCTCCTCTCGGGGCTGGGGCTTCTCGGGACCCCAGGAGGTCGGCGGGTGCGGGAGGATGTGCAGTTTCTTAAAACGTTCCCTTCACAAAGCATTCTTGGCAAAGCCCAGGCGTTTGCTGTTCAGCATCTCTGCTGCTGATTCCCCTCAACCTTCTGTAAACTCTCCGGGGTCAGGGTTCTGGAACTTTCCAGGGGTGGTGAGTCACATTCTGACAGCAGCACCCCGGCCAGTTCCTGCTGCTGGTCTCTGAGCCCCAGATGCCGCCCTTTCTGCCCAGGTCGGAAGGCAGCAGCCCGGCCACGATTCCTACCTAGGCTGGGGGCGGGGTGGGGAACAGGGCATGCAGACCCCTCGGGACCCGCGGCATCTCATGCGCCTGGCTTGGGGTTTCAGATGGCAGTTTTCAGAAGAACGTCTGCAGCAGCAACCCCAGCCTCCGAGACTGGCAGGGCGCCGCGGGCAGCCCGGACTCGAGGCCCGGCGACACCCCGGGGGCCTCCGAGGAAGCACCGCAGGCGGTACGCTGCCTCCTTGGGATGTTCCCGAGCTCCATACAGAGTCGGCCCCAGTGCTTTTAATTATCGTCAGTGAGGGGGAACAGCCTGTGCTTGGCTTGTCTGGTTTTTCCGTCTCAGGGCAAATAGTGAGCAGCGTCGTCCCGGTTGACGGTGACTAATAGTTAATGTGCAGATTGACATGTGGCCAGGTGACCCTCCTGGTTCCTCCTGCAGGCCCCGGCAAGGGCGGGGTGGGAGGCAGGAGAGGGGCGGGCTCAGGGCGGCGGCCTCAGCAACAGGTGAGAGCCACCGTGTGGGGACCACGAGCTTTCAGTCTGCACAGGTGTCCTGCCCCGACCCCCCCGCCCCCGGCCGGGTGCCGAGGTCACTGGCTGTTCCGTCCTTTGACTCAGAAGGCCCACCCTTGCCAAGCGCTGGGGTCAGAGTTGGAGGCTGGCTGCCTCTGGCCACCTCTGAGGTCTGAGGCCTGGGCTCTTCTGACAACCACCCCCTGCCAGCCCACCCCCCCGCGGCCAGGCTAAGAGCCTCCCACACGGCGGGCCCAGCCCGCCCGCCCGCCACCCTCGCACCTCCCGGAGGCCACCCTGCGCCCACCCTGCGCCCTCAGTTTCCAGACACCAAGGCTGGCACACGTCAGACGAGCAGGCGGGGGCCTGTCCCATGCTAAGGGGATGCCTTAGCTATAATACGCGTGTCCCGCTCGAGTTGGATTGGCCCTTAGAAGCTCTCTGAGCTGTGATGCCGTGTTTCCACAGGCGGAGGCACCAGGTGCTGAGCCCAGCCCCCGGCTGCCCGCCCTCCTGGAGTCGGAGGTAAGCGCGGGCTTGTGCGTCCCCCCAGGGCCGGCACGCACGCCCGGCGGGGCTTCCTGCAGAGCGCCAACGTCCCTCTCCTTTTCTCAGCAGCTCGTCCGGCGGATCCAGACACTGTCCCAGCTGCTCCTCAGCCTCCAGGTACGTGGCTTTTGGGGAGCGTGGCAGGCTGCACGTGCCCTTCTCCGGCTTGAGGCTGTGGTCTGGGGGAAGGCCGGGCTCTTCCTGAAGCCGGCCGCTCACCGGCCCTCCCCTCCCCCAGGCGGTCATCGCCCAGCAGGACAGCTACGTGGAGACGCAGAGGGCGGCCCTCCAGGAGCGGGAGAAGCAGTTCCGGCTGCAGTCGACGCGCGGGAACCTGCTGCTGGAGCAGGAGCGGCAGCGCAACTTCGAGAAGCAGCGGGAGGAGCTGGCGGGCGTGCAGAAGCTGCAGGGCCAGCTGCGGCTGGAGCAGCAGCGCTGGGAGCGCGAGCGGGAGCGCGAGCGCCAGGAGCTGGGCCTGGCCTCGGCGCGGCTGCAGCAGCGCGAGAGCGAGGCGCTGCGGCTGCAGGAGCAGCTGAGCCAGGAGCGCGAAGAGCTGGAGCGCCAGCGCCAGGCCTACCAGCACGACCTGGAGCGGCTGCGCGAAGCCCAGCGCGCCGTGGAGCGGGAGCGCGAGCGGCTGGAACTGCTGCGCAGAGTGAAGAAGCAGAACACGGTGTCCGGGGCGGCCGGGGCGCTGCCGCCCGAGGTGCTTGCGGAGGTGAGCGCCGGGGGTGCGCCCTGGGCCCGCGCGGGCGCGGGCGTGTCTGTGAGTTGTGAGTGCATGAGCACTTGCGTGGGTGTGTATGTATTTGGGGGGCAGGCGGTAAATGGCAGCTCCGTCGGACCAGCGTCAGTCTCTACCCAGACCTGACCCTCCCAGCTAAGAAGCTTCCGTTAAGCCACCCCTCACCCGGGAGTTGGGCGGGCAGGCAGGCCAGGTCCAACCATCTCCAAAAACCCCGCCCCACCCGGGAGCCGGCAGAGTGCGGGACGAGGCTGGCCCGCAGCGCCATGCAAATCTGCGGGGCGTGGCTCCTTGTCGGGACACGGAAGGGCTGCCCGAAGGAACCAGCATTGGTGTCTTCTGGCGCTCTTTCAGGCCCAGCCCCCCAGCCACACTCCCAGCTTCAACGGGGAAGGGCTGGAAGGGTCCGCGGCCCTGCCTAAAGCGCCACGGCCCCGGGTGAGCTCGCTGCTCTCTGGTGCCGGGCCTGAGTACGCAGAGCGCCCCGAGGTGAGCCGCAGGGACAGCACCCCGGCTGAGGGTCGGCCAGCCAAGAGCGACGTGCCCATCCAGCTGCTCAGCGCCACTAACCAGATCCAGAGGCAGGCGGCCGTGCAGCAGCAGATCCCCACCAAGCTGGCCGCCTCCACCAAGGGCGGCAAGGACAAGGGCGGCAAGAGCCGGGGCTCCCACCGTTCGGAGAGCTCAGGTGAGTCGGGGCCTCCTGGCAGCCCCCTCCCTACCTTGCCCAGGGCCTGCCTGGCCCCTCGCCTTCGGAGGGGGCATCGGGAGGAAACCCCAAGGCACAACTGGTGAGGCAGCTGAGGCTGCTCCCTCCCCCCCAACACGTGGAGGTCTTTCATCTCAAAGAGCAAAAAAATGGAAACATCAAACCTCAGCTCTGTTCCCGCCTTGGCCCTCAAACTGGGATCAGGGACAAGGGACCGCGCTGGTGATTCAGAAACGAGCCTTGGAAACCTTTGCGCAGTTAGTCACCCCGGGCGGGAAGTCGGGCAGGAAGTTGCACAGTGATCAATGCTACCGCTGCCCCACCGAGCCCCGCCCTGCGCTGGTCCAGGTGCTGCCAGCTCTGCTGGTGTCCTTGCTTCACCGATGGCGTGCTCAGCCCTTGCACCAGAGCACCCTGCAGCCAGCTGGCCCTGGTAGGGAAGGCCCAGGGGGAGAGTCCCTGGGACATTCCTGGGGAGCAGGTCCTGTGTCCCAGGACCACTGGGCAGCAGGGTCACAGGGCCTCTCGTCCAAAGGTTGAATGACTCCAGGGCCTTCTGTGGTTGGGCAGGGGTGTCTGCCCTGGATTTTGTCACTGAATTTGGGGCCTAACGTCTGAGTGGGGTCTATTCCTGGGAACGGGCGCTGGGGAAAGTGTGGGCGAGAAGTGGGATGAGGCCCTGGCCCAGGTCCGCAGAGCGCTCCTGTGCCTGGAGCGAGGCCGAGCACCCCAGCTGGCACCTTCCTCCCGCTTCCAGCCTCATTTGACCTGAAGCAGCCACTGCTTCTCAACAAGTTCATGGGCAAAGAGGAGAACGCCTCTCGAGGCCGCCGCTCGCTGAGTCCCGTCCCGCGCAGCTCCACACCGCCCCCAGGTGAGCCGGCCTGCACCCCACCCCCACCCCCTGGCACCCTCAGTGCCTGGCAGCTCCTGACACCCACAGCCCCCTCTCTCTTCCAGACTCCTGCCTCCCAGCCCCATGCCCGGTCCTGGCTGATGTCCCCAACGAGTACTTCACCCTCAAGGCCTGGGGGGCATCCTTCCCACCCGTGGCCCTGTTCTCCACACCACTCGACAAGGAAGAAGCCAGCAAGGAAGATGTCATCTTTTTCTAGGGGGCGTGGCTCAGGGTGCAGACCCCTTCCTGCGCTCTCTGGGGACGCGCCCCGCGGCCCTCTCCCCTTCCCAAGTAGACCTCTGCCAACCACCACCAGGCCGGGGCAGCGTTGGCCTGCCATCTTGAGGTTCTGTAGGATTAGCAGTGGTGCCTGGGCAACTTTGTAAACTTATTTTTTCTAATACAAAAAGGAGAGTTTCTAACGGAAGGTTGAACCAAAGCTAACCCATGGAGCTGTCATCGTAGCGCCCCAGTTGGGTAGAGGAGAGACCAACTCCAGGCTGTGTTTGCAAGGTAGTGACCAACTGTGGTGGTTCCACCTAGAGCATGACAACAGGCCAGACCCTGGCCTGAGGAGATGCTGGCCCAGGCTGGGCTCCATGGCCACCAGGAGACCCTGGAACGAGTCATTATGGCACCAGAAGGGGCCCAGTGGTGTTGGCTCTGTCCACAGAATCAGGCAGAATTGACTTCCAGGAGTGGGTTCATGGTGAACCTCCAGGCCAAGACATGAGCCCAGCCAGGGGTGGCACACAGCTCTCCCGGGACAGGGCCACAGGGCTGGGCAGCCAGAGAGGTTGGCTGATGGCTTGCCTGGCGGGTCCTACAGGTGCAGAAACTCGTCCTGAAAGGGGCTGACCTGGAAGGGACTGACCGTAGCTCACTTTAATGTGGTGGAGGTTTTTAAAACCTGCTCTTGTCAAACTCGGTGCTTTCCCAAGGCGCCTCACCAAGGCAGCGTGGTTCTGCGGGCCTCTCGAACACCAGGCGCCCAGGAAGCCAAGTCCAGAGCTTCAGCCAGGGCTGGCACGCACCCGAGGGTCCCAGCCCCGGGTGGAGGGTCCTCCATCCCCATGAGATGGGCCAGTTGTTCCAGGGCTGCTGGGGGGGAGACCCTAAGGCTGGTGTCCCGAGCCGACGGGCAGATGCTGGGACAAAGGGCAGTGGGGTGGAACGCTGGAGGGACCCACGTGGCCTGGGTGGTGACTGTTGCCAGCAAGTGCACAGACGGCCGCCTCGCGGGCACCTCAAGTCCAGTGAGCTGTCGCAGCTTATTGTCAGCAAACACCCAGGAGGAGGGAGAAGGCCGCCGGTCCAGCCTCGAGGCGAGGCTGTAGGTGTTGGGGATGGCATCGCACGTCCACGAACAGTCCCAGGGTGGTACCTGGGTCAGACCCACATTCCAGCTTTGGCCAAGTGCAGGCTTGGGTGCCAGGCGGGAGGGCGGGGCATTCCAGCCTTTTCCTGCACCCCAGGCTCCCCAGTGGAACCCACAGCCCGAAGCATTGGCGGGAAGACTGAGTCCTGACGGAACAGGAGCCCGGGCACCCGGGGCGAGGTGACACAGCCAGCAGTGACAAGGAACTGACAGTGGTTCCGGACCTCTCCAGAGCTGTTTCCTGCCCCTCTGGGGACCTCCCCCACCTCGCCCTTGCCCGAGGGCCTGCGGCACCAGCGAGCAGCAAGGAGCAGCAGCCTCCCCGCCCCAGGACACGTGCCACGTCTGTAATCAGTGTTTGTGTTTTGTACTGAGACGCATCAGAGCACTTTAGAAAAGTTGACTTTTAAGTTCGTGTCCTGTTGTGAAGAGGACATTGCTGGGCCGCGAGTGCCAGCCACAGATCCGCTGTGACGCTGTGACCCTCCCAGAGGATTCCTCGGGCGATCAGCAGCTCGAGCCCGCGTGGATCTCAGCAGAGGAGATTTCCGGGTGGTACCAGCAGCTGGGCAGCACCGTGGGCACATCTCACCAGGACCCCGAGGTCACTCCCCGGTAGGGTCCAGTCTTATTTGTAAAGTTAGAGGTCGAGCAGATGTTCCTATTTCTGTGGGATCTGTGCACGTTAATCGTGACCATGACCTTAGTTCACCCGACAATTATTTTTACAATGATGGCAGCATTTCCTCACTGTGATATATGTCGGAACCGCCCTAGAACTTAAGACCTGATTCTAGCAATAAACGTGTCTGAGATGAGCTGACCGGAGTGGCGGTTCTTTGGAGCTTTGTTTTAGGATCACCTGCCCAAAGGCTGGTGCTGCAGCGTGCTCTCGGGGCGGGACGGCGGGGAGGAGAGGAGCCTCGGACCCTCTGCTGCACTAGGAGGCCTGAACACCAGGCCCAGGGCCTGCCTGTGATGCCCTGTGCCTCCCACGTGGGCCCAGGACACCACAGCAGTGCTCTCTGCCGCTGTCACCTCTCCTGCCGGGTGCACTGCTCCCCCTGCCCCGAGGCTGGGGTGGGGAATGTAGGGAGGTGGAGACACCTCCCAGGCAAGTGACAGCACCTTAACCCCGCTGGGCACCAGCTCAAACCAGTGGTTGGATGGACTGCACAGAGAGAGCCCAGGCCAGGTAGCCTGCTCTGTTCCCGGTGAGGAAGCCCCAGACAGACAGTGATTCCATCTGGACAAAGTTGGAGGCAGTGCCAGTGCCAAGGTGGCTACAGTGGCCCCAGGGGGAGCGCTGACGAAGCCAGGGTGCGGAGAATGCCGCCAGGTCCTCCGGCCCTGGCCGGTCCCCTCCCACTTAGGCCGCCCCTGTGGTCCTGGGGCGTCAGCCTCCTCGACAAGGCGGGGCCCCTCAGCCTCCCTGCTCCCTGACGGAACACGCGCTCCCCGAGTCCCGCGCCGGGGCCGGTCCCCTGGAATTGTCTTGCTTCACCCCAACCTGCAGCTGAGCTGCCAGCCCAGGGAAGGGCACGGGGCAGGGTGTGGCCACACGACAGTTGGAGCCGGCTCCTGGTCACCAGCCCACCCAGCTGTGCCTGAGGCCGTCAGCTGCGTCCCCGCCCCGCTGCCCAGGCTGCCCAGGCCCGAGGGGGATGCCAGCCTCCTGGGGCACCTGTGACCTGCCGTGTTACACGTCCAGGTGTTCACGTGGTCCCCTGACAAACACACTGCCTTCCAGGTGTTAACTCACCGAGTCTCCCGACAGGTAGGCAGGTGCCGCTCTGACCCCCACCCTAATGTCGCTGGTGCCTCTGGGTGCTGGGAAGGCAGAGCGTGCCCCCCCTTTACCAGAGGGAAGAGGGACCCCCTCCCTCCTCCTCCTCCCTCCCCTAGCCCAGAGGGAGCCCCCCCGTTGGATGGGGCCTGGTGGGGTCCCTGCAGCCACCCCAGCTTTTCCTGGCCACGTACCTTCTTTGTAAAAGAACAAAATGTGGTTGAAAGCACGTGAGGCTTTAGGGACTGTAAACGCCGCCGGTGCGTTGGGTCTCCCCGGTGCTTCTGAGTTGTGAGGGAGAGCGCCATTCCCTCCGCTTTCCCGCCAGGACTCAGATGTGGAGGGTCACAGGCAAGAGCCAGGGGCAGATGTGGGCCACCCACCACCCGCCGAGGCCACCCGAGGCCACATGTGTGTGGCCTCTCAAACGTCAGACTGGAAAACAAGCTCGTCCTGTCCTGCCTGCCGTGCTCTCCACGAGCTGGGAGACAGGCGCCTCGGGCGTCTCCAGAGATGCTCGGAGCCCACGAAATGCTCAGACCAGCCCTGAACGGACAACGGCAGCTCTGGGTCCAAGCGGTGGCTGTGAGATGCTTCGGCCATGACAGGCACCCCGTGATGCCCAGGAGCACGAGACCCGGGCACAGCCTGGTGGAGGCGGCATCCACGCCCGGGGTGCCCGAGCCCGCGGGGAGGGAGGACCGCCCTCCATGGCTGAGGGCCGCTCAGGGTCGGCGGGCCGCGCTTGGCAGCGTCGGAGGGGACCACCGGCCAAGGATGCTGCAAAGGCGGGCGGGGAAGTGTGGTTTCCCACTGCGGCTCCAGCCTGCAGGAGGCTGAACCCAGGCCCACAGGGGCACCTGCACACCCTCCCTAAAATAAGGCCCAGGGGCACCCCCGCCCGCCCGGGAGAGAGGGCGTGTGAGTGAGCAGACAGGAGGGACCGGGGCGTTAGGAATAAGCTCTCACATCTGGCCTCGCAGCAGCACCACCGCCTTTAATTGATTCTCATTTCACTTTCTTCAGGCCCACCTGGCGCTCGCCATCCCAACCCGGCTCCCCTGCTCGCCTTTTGGGTACAGGACTCCGGCCTGCGGGTGCCTGTTCCACTGCACCGAGTCTCGGGGTCTACCCACTCCGCCCACACACACCCGCCCCTCTGGGGGCTCGTGCCCCAGGCTGCTCTGCGCATCCTCTGGCCGCGCCTCCCCACACCTGGCCTTGATCTGCTCAATTAAAGACCTGGCCCCTCCCCGGCGATCGCTGCTCCGTGGGAAGGGCCGCCGTCAGGGTTCCGGCTCCCCGGTCCGTCAGGGGCGGCGTAGGCCTGGCCGCCGGCCCCGACTGCCTGGTACATGCTGAGGAGCGAGGAGATGGTGCCCAGGAGGCCCACCAGCCACGGGGGGAAGCGGCCGGCCCACAGGATGCCCGGGGGCAGCCAGTGCACCGCGTTGGCCAGGTCAGCCAGGTTGCTCAGCAGGGTCAGCGCCTCCGACCGGATCTGGGCCTCCATGTCGCTCCGCTTGCCCTGGGGCAGCCGGCTGTGGGAGCAGAGTTGGGGGGTGCTCAGGGAAGGCCCGGGCGCCCCCCGCCCACCCACAAGGGCAGGGCAAGGAGTGCTGGGGAGGGAGGAGGACTGGCAGGGCTGCGTCCAGGTCACACTCGCCAGAGGTTGCCCACGGCGGGAGCGAGAGTCTCAGGTCCACACCTCCGTCCTCCTGAGCCCGTGGAGCTGGGCAGGGGTGTGGGCAGCTTCTGGGCTTGTGCTGGGAGTGGCCCTACCCCGTGTTCTCTCCCAGGATGAGATAGTGACTGACCTTGGTCCTCAGCAAACGGACTCCATCTCCCATCATCCTCCCTGATGGGGGCACGGCCGTGAAGGCTCAGCCCTGGAGTCCTGGCTCTGCCACTTCCTGCCTAGGGGGCCTGCAGCTAGCCTCAGTTTCCCCATCTGTAAAAGTGCTACATCCACCCGGAGGCAGCAGCGAGGCCCCTCGATGTGGCACACATCATGCCCCCCCCAACAACGGGGCCTGCACAGGGCGGGGCTCATCGCTGGTGACTCTGAGCACCTCCCTGGCTTGGGGAGACCCTTTGGGGTACCCGGACTGCAGGAAGAAGTCGGCCTGTCTCCTGGGCAAAGCCCCGGACGTCGTACCTGGTGAGGGCTGCCAGGGGGCTCCTCAGCCTCTGTCTCAGCTTCAGGACCATCCACAGGGACCTGCAACACCACAGAGGACGGGGTTGGAGAAGCCGGGTGGGGTGCGCAGGGGCCTGAGGGGAGGCCCCGCCTGCCACTGTGGCCACAGGTTCCCTGTAAAGTTTGCCAGCCTCGCCAGTGGATGGCTCCATCTGTCCTGCGCCCTTCTGGCGCGCCAGAGCAGCCGTGCCTCGGAAGCTCCTGGGGACTCATCCCGAAGGCAGGCCCCCCCACCTATTGGGCTGCAGGTTTGGGAGTGTCCGGTGCTTCTGACCTGGCCAGTCAGGCTCCAGCCCGGCCTCTGTGAACCACTGGCCCCAGGACCACAGCTCAAAAGAACATTGTGCCACGTGCAGGGTTGATGGCCCAGCTGGGAAGCCACCCCTCTGTGGATGAGGACACCGAGGCTGGCCCACAGCCGGCCTGGGGAAGCTGTTCCCCTCCCTGCGCCTCGGCTGGCTCACCAGGGAAATGGGGTCCAGATGGGCGCCAGGCCTGCCCCCTCCCCCCACACACACACCCTGGACACTGGCCAGACCTGTCTGAGGTGAAACTAGATGACCTTTTGGGCCCCGAGGGCTGGTGTCTGCAGACTGAGGAAGCGGCCATCAGATGGGCATCCTCTAGAGCTCCCTGGGGACTCTGGGGCCCTGGTGGTGTCCAACCAGGCTGCTCTGCACGGCCCTTGCACCCTGCAGCCTGGGCTGTGGGGCGTGCAGGGACGTGAATGTGCCGAGTCCCACCAGTTGGAAAGCTGACCTCAGCCAGGCTTCCTGACTCAGAGGTCCGTCCAGGGCCTGATCACATCTTCCCAGCCACTGTGTACCCATCCAGTTGACATGTTCCCTGAGGGGATGGGACAGAGGGCAGCACCTTCAGTGAGGTCAGTGGCTCTGCATCAGAGCCACCAGGGGGACTCAGGCAAAATGATGCTCCTGGGCCCCCAGACCTGAAGAATCAGAACCTCTGGGAGCCTGGGCCAGGCACCTACATTTCAACAACCTCCCACATGACTCTCCGGCACCCTGGGGTCTCAGGAACCCCCGGTCATCATGAGCACCCACGAAATGCTTCCCAAGCCCCACACCCTTGCTCACATCGCATACAGAGAAATGAGGGGAAAACTAGAAGCTCTAAAAATGCATGGACTAACAGGCAGAGCATATTCATCCTAAAAATGGGATGTTTAGGGCAGTGAAAATATTCTGTATGATACGTCACTGGTGGATACAACTCACAGATCGGGCAACACAGGGCGTGAACCCTGATGTAAACCATGGACGTGGGGTGATTACGCTGTGCCAGCGTCGGTTCATCGATTGTAACAAACGCCGTGCTCTGGTGCCGTGTGGATGGTAGGGGAGGCTGTGTGTGTGTAGGGGGTACGTACATGGGAACTCTCTACTTCCGGCTCCGTTCTGCTGTGAACCTAAAACTGCCCCCAAGAAAAAGTCTATTTAAAAAAATTAAGGGAACCAAGGCTGCCCCTTCAGTCTCTTGGGGCCGGAGGTCACAAGGCAGCCTGAGGAGACGCTGCAGCCTCAGAGCAGCCATAGCCCAGCCCAGGCTGCCCAATCACGCGAGGAAGGCCAATGCCCAGAGGGACGGGCCAGCTCCACGACAGCCATTGTGGCTGCGAGGGGAGCTTACATCAAAAAGCTTCCCTGGTGGCGCAGTGGTTAAGAATCCACCTGCCAATGCAGGGGGCACGGGTTCGAGCCCTGGTCCGGGAAGATCCCACAGGCCCCGAGGCAACTAAGACCGTGCGCCACAACTGCTGAGCCTGCGCTCCAGAGCCCGCGAGCCACAACTACTGAAGCCCACACGCCTAGAGCCCGAGCTCCGCAACAAGAGAAGCCACCGCAATGAGAAGCCCGTGCACCGCAACGAAGAGTAGCCCCCGCTCGCCGCAACTAGAGAAAGCCCGCGCACAACAAAGACCTAACACAGCCAAATAAATAAATAAAATTGTAAAAAATCAAAAAACAAAATACAGATGGAGGACGGGGCCACAAGCCGAGGAATGCAGGCAGCCTCTAGAAGCTGGAAAAGGCCAGGAAACAGGTTCCCCTCTGGAGCCTCCAGAAAGGAACTCAGCCCTGCCCACACCTTGATTTTAGCCCAGTGAGACCCATTTTGGACTTCCGACCTCCAGAACTGTTAAGATGATCAATTTGTGTTGCTTGAAGCCGCCGAGTTTGTGGAAATCTGTTTCAGCGGCAATAGGGGACGGAGACAGTGAGGTGGTGAGGAGGAAAAGCAGAGGAGGCAAAGACCCCCGCGCCTCCAGCCTGTCTTCCCGTCAGCCTGGGGATCTCGGGTGTTCCCTTCCAGCCCCCTGGCGGGCGGCCCCGCTGCTTACCTAGCAATCCCCAGGAGCAGGGAGAGGCCCCAGAGGGCTGTGCTCAGTGTTAACCACGGCGCAGACTCCACGTGGAGGATTTTGGCGTCGGCAGCCCAGGCGATGTGCTCACAGGGGTAGTAGAGCTGGTCAGCCAGGTTGCCCAGGACAGACACGCAGCGGACAAAGATGGCCTCCTCCTGCAGGACCGGGAGAGATGGGGGGATGGACCTAGGATCAGACCTACCCACTGCCCATGTTAGGCGCCCAGGCCATGCCAGGTGGCAGTCACAGGGCAATGTCCAGGCCTGGCAGGCTGGCCTGTAGCTGGCACTGCAGGAGAACAAAGGCCTGATTTCTCAGCAGTGTGGTCAACATTGCCCAGCGGAGTGGCGGGTCTGAGCTCAGTTCCACTGAACTCAGTGGAATCCCCCAAGGAGTTTCAAAAACGCCACACCCAGCCCCCAGCCCCAGGGATTCTGCCTCACCAAGGCTGGGGTGGGCCCCAGCACCAGGAAATTTTTTTAAGTCCCCGGGTGATTCCCGTGTAGGACAACTTGGGACACCCTGCATCAGAGCCTTCCTAGCTCCTGTGCGTGGGTGTCTGGTACAGGACCCTGTGAGGGGAGCAGGGGAGGCAGCCCCACAGGGAGCCCTGAGCAGGCAGATCAGGGTGGCCGGGTGGGCTGCCACACACCCGGTGCCAACTTCCAGCAGGCACTACACTGCAAGGCTTGGGTCAGCTCCCCCAAAGCAGAAAGGGGTCACCACCCCTGCAAACAGGCAAACTGAGGCTCTTAGAGGAAGCTGCCAGCTGCCCCATCTCATACAGGGATGGGCCTCAGGCTGTTGAGTTGCAAATCCCATGCCCTCCAACCCCGAGTCCTGAACCCCTGCTTGCCCAGCGAGGCAGGGCCAGTTGAGGCTGCCGGAGCCTCTACCCTGGGCTCCGCCCCTCAGGGTCCGGCCCCCTCAAGGCCTCCAAGCTGGCCGGGTCGCCAGCCAAGTCCTTCACTTCTCTACCTTTAACCTCGTCATCCTCACTGCCTGCCATACCCTCTGCCTCTTCTCTGTCGTCCCAGGAACCCCGCCCTCCCAACCAAGGCCCCACCAATGCTCGCTGCCCGCCTCCTTCCTACTGGCCAGCTGTGATCCTGCCTCCCTCTGGGTTCTGAATCCCACTCCAGCTCCGCCATCCTGTCTGGGGCCTTCTGGGGTGTTCTGGCACACTTCACCCCTCCGTGAGGACGGGGCCTCCCACCCCGACCCCAACGTGCTCATTCCGCTGCTGTTTCCTGAGAAGCAGCAAGGTCCGGGCCCTACGCTGGGGAGGAGATTCTCACCGGGGCGGGAGGTGGGAGCACGGGTGGGGACCAACAAAAGAGGTTCTTGTTCTGGCCAAGGGACCTAGGAGATGCAGGGAGCCCCCCACCCCTTGCCTGGGGACTCAGGGGAGTCCTCACAGAGGAGATGGGGGGGATGCACAGGAAGCTGAAGAGATGGGTGTCAAAGCAGGAGGAAAGTCCAGGGAAACACTTGAGATTGGGGATGATCAGGCCACGGGCACTGGGGCAGAATGGGGGAGCATCTGAGTAAGTGAGTCAGAGAGGAGACCCTTGGAGAGCAGGGGCAGGGCAGCCCAGGAAGGGGGCATGACTCAGCCAGGCTGGCCCAGGGCAGCTTCTCAGCCCATCCCCTGGGGGGCACAAGATCGTACCACCACCCAGATGAGGAACACTGCTCTAGATCCACTGGTGAAATGATGCGGTTCTGTTGTAGTAACGGCAAGACGTAACTAATCTACGTGTCCAACAGGGGATCAGTTCAGTAAATCACCATCTGGCTATACATGTGTACTCCGTGGCCATAAAGAAGGAAGAAGCTTCTTTTGTTTTTTGTTTTTGTTTTTGGCTGCACCACGTGGCTTGCTAGGATCTCAGTTCCCCGACCAGGGATGGAACCTGGGCCCTCGGCAGTGAAAGCATGGAGTCCTAACCTCTGGACTGCCAGGGAATTCCTGGAAGGAGCTTCTTTTGGATTGATATGGAATGACCTCCAAGTTGTACTGTTACGTGAAAAAAGCAAGTGGCAGAAGAGTGTAAATGGCATGCAACTATTTATGTAAGCAATGTGTATTTGCCTGTGCAGGTGCAGGAGACCTGATAAAGGAAACACAAGAAGCTGACAACAGTGGCTGCCTCTGAGGAGGAAAATTGGCGGCCAGAGGGTCAGGAAGGAGAGAGACTTTTTAATTACGTAGTCTTTAGGGATGTGCAAACGTATGAGCTAATTTTTTTAATTAAAATTGAAATGAGAACATCGGATTGTCTCCAAAAGTAGTAAAATTGGGGACTTCCCTGGTGGTCCAGTGGTCAAGACTCCACACTTCCAATGCAGGGGGCGCAGGTTCCATCCCTGGTCAGGGAGCTAAGATCCCACATGCTGTGCAGTGTGGCCAAAAAAAAAAAAAAGTAAAATTGAAAAAAGTAGTAAACTGCCCACATGATTGCCTTTATAAAGACCAGTCCATAAGACGCTGACTTCCCGGGGTCCACACCTCCTCCCTTCAGCCCAATGCGCCCTGTTACCTCTGCCCCCAGGCCGTACTGCTTGGTGTAGACGAACATGGCCACGTCATCAAAGAGTCGCAGGACGGTCCTGCAGTGGCTGAGTTGGGAGGACAGTGCCAGCAGGCGTGTCCCCACTTCTGACCTGGCAGGACATTGTTCCACCAGGACCCCGCCCACCAGCTGGCAGCAGTACCCCAGCGTTCGCATCTGTGGGAAACCAGAAGCAGTCAGCATGGCCCTGGGGCAGGACTGAGCTGGATCACCCCTGACCTGGCCGTGGACCCCATAAGATCAAGTGGGAGGACGAGTCTCCATCAACAAACTTCCAGTAAAAGCCAAAAGTTGAAAAGGATACTTGTAGGTGGGATAAATGGAGACACATGACATCATTGTCCAAAAGGCACTGGGAAACTAAGAGTATTGGCTCATGTCACTGAATGGCACAGTCTTTGGAGACATATGTGATGGGGACAAGAAAAAGAAACCCCCATTTCCCACCTCCTGGATCCTCCTTTTCCCAGCATGTAGGAGGGCTAGGTGGAAATGTATTGAATATATTTGCATCTACCTGGCTGCACGAAATTCTGTGGCTGGGCTGTGGATTGGGAAGGTGACCAGGCCTCAACCCAGTGGACAAAAGGATCATTTGTTTTTATTACTTTACTGAGAAGGAACCCAGTGGTGATTTGGGAATCAGTGGGTGATTTGGGGCATGGCGAACTGGGTCTGCATCACCACCCTTATATCTTTGTATCATCTGCTTTTCAGAAGATACTTTTTCCTGTTGTTTTATATATTATTTTTACTTGTCATTCCTTTTCAGCACCTTTGTAATGGCAAAAACGCTGCAATTTAAATGTCCAGCTTGGGGGCGTTTGTTAGAACCTGAACACCCGATCATACGGGATTTGGTTGGAACCTGAATGCCCAGCTACTGGTACATTCCCTAGTACAACCTGAATGCCTACCTGTAAGAGACTGATTGGGACAAGCTCAGAGTCTGACCTCAGGGGCCTGGAAGGAACAATCTACCCAACCAGAGGGGATGTGGTGAGATCCTACACATCCAGCCATAGGGAAAGCCCTGCAAAATCTTAAATTCCCGTGTGAGATTGTTTGGGACAACTCAGGGACCAACTACAGTGGCCTAGTCCGATCCTACATGTCCAGCCAGAGGGGGCCCTGCAACATCCTAAATCCTCATACGATATTGTTTGGGACCCAACGACCAGCTACAGTGATCCGGCCGGATCCCAATGCGCAGACGTGAGGATTTAGTTGGTACTGTAACTGTTCAGTCACGATGGGGTGGCCGGAACAACCTACATGTCCACTACTCGGGGACAGGGCCTCTGCCCTGGGGGATCGTGAGTGACCCCGCTCCCTCTCTGGCCTCAGTGTCCGGGTCTCGGGGCTTTGGCCCGACTCCGAGACCTCTGGTCGCGCTCCACCCCAGCCTCACCAGGCGGTCGCGGCCCCTATAGGACTCCAGCGCCGACGCCAGACCGCTCAGGGCCACCATGGCGATCCGCCGTGACGTCACCTCGACGTCAGCGCGCCGCGCCAGGGGGCGGGCCCGGCACCAGGCTGCGCGCTCCCGGGAACGGTCTGCGCAGGCGCGGCTGCGACTGTTTGTGGGGCACTTGACCGTTTGTCTGCTGCTGGGAGGGACAGAGTTTGCAGCCTTGGGGCCGCCACGTGTGCGCTCCCCAGGGCCTGTGCACCCAGGTGGATCCTCGGAGTTAGCTACCCGAGTTTTCAAAGGTAACCAACTGCCCCCACACACAAAAATATTCCAAGCAAAACACCAACCTGTTTGCCGTGGTCCAAGAAGGGAGTTCTCTAATTTTTCTGCGTCACCCTTTCTGTATTGTCTTCTTGTCTGTAGGGAGCATGGATGGCTGTTGTCATATCATGTAAGGCATTTTTAGAAAGTCAAGGAAACTTGGGGGAATTCCCTGGCGGTCCAGTGGTTAGGACGCTGTGCTTCCACTGCAGGGGGCGCAGGTTCAGTCCCTGGGACTAAGATCATGCATGCATGAATGCATAAATAAATAAACTCTTCCCCTTTAAAAAAAAAAAAGTCAAGGAAACGCATAGAACCGTTCTAGAAGAATAGACGAGAATCTGATAACTGGAATTGCACCAGAGAGGATAACTGGGCGGCTGGTATTGACAAATAAAAACACACACCGTGAGAGCTGTGAGTTTCGGGGGTTTTTTGTTTGCTTTTTGTTATTTATTTATTTATTTATTTTTGGCTGTGTTGTGTCTTCGTTTCTGCGCGAGGGCTTTCTCTAGTCGCGGCGAGTGGGGGCCACTCTTCATCGCGGTGCGCAGGCCTCTCATTCTCGCGGCCTCTCTTGTTGGGGAGCACAGGCTCCAGACGCGCAGGCTCAGTAGTTGTGGCTCACGGGCCTAGTTGCTCCGCAGCATGTGGGATCTTCCCAGACCAGGGCTCGAACCCGTGTCCCCTGCACTGGCAGGCAGATTCTCAACCACTGCACCACCAGGGAAGCCCGAGTTTCCGTTTTATTGAGGGATTTACTGAGGACTGTAGCCCTAGACACAGCCTCAGACAGCTCTGAGGAAAAGGTGGGGGGAAGGTCAGTATATGTGTGATTTTGGAGAAGGGTATGTGTAATCACACATCTCAGGAGAAGGTAGCTTCTGGTCACAAGGAACAAATACTGCAGTTAATGATTTTAGTGCTTTTCTTAGTTTGGAAAGATGCAAGAATCCAGGCTCATAAAAAATTTGTCCTGAAAATATCTATCTGAAGTCCTGCCAGTTTTTCCCCGAGCAGAAAGAGCCTCATTCCTGATCTTCGGCCCTGAACTCCCGTCAGGGTTTGATGAAGATCAGTGACTGCAGTTGCCAATGACTCAGTCCTTGTAGAGCCAGACAGTGAGCAACATTCTTTGGTTGTCACTGGGAAGAGATTAAAATGTTCACCTTTGCACTGTTTTGTAGCTTTTGAATTTTGTGCAGTCTCTATGGACTAGCCGGTCAAAAAAATCAAAGACATTTTCTCAAAAAGTTAGCATAGCCTGTTTCCTTTTTTTTTTTTTTTTTTTTGTTAAGTTGAGGTGAAATTCACATAACAAAAAGTTCACCATTTTAAGATATACAATTCAGTGACTTCCCTGGTGGCATTGTGGTTAAGACTCTGCACTCCCGGGCCTTCCCTGGTGGTGCAGTGGTTAAGAATCCGCCTGCCAATGCAGGGGACACGGGTTCGATCCCTGGTCCGGGAAGATCCCACATGCTGCAGAGCAACTAAACCCGTACGCCACAACTACTGAGCCTGCGCTTTAGAGCCCGCAAGCCGCAACTACTGAAGCCCGCTCGCCTAGAGCCCGCGCTCCGCAACAAGAGAAGCCACCACAATGAGAAGCCTGCGCACCACAACAAAGAGCAGCCCCGGCTCTCAGCAACTAGAGAAAACCCGCGTGCAGCAGCAAAGACCCAATGCAGCCAAAAATTAAATAAATGAATAAATAAATTTATTAAAAATTTTTTAAAAAAGACTCCGCACTCCCAATGCAGGTGGTCCAGTTTCAATCCCTGGTCAGGGAACTAAATCCCACATGTGTGCTGCAACTAAGAGTTCACATGCCACAACTAAGGAGCCTGCAAGCCGCAACTAAGGAGCCCGCCTGCTGCAACTAAGACCCGAAGCCACCAAATAAAAATAAATAAATAAATATTTTTTAAAAAGATGTACAATTCAGTGGCATTTAGTACACTCACGTGTTGTACAGACATCCCTCCTTTAGAGTTTTAAAATGTTTTCATCACCCTCAAAGGAAACTTTGTCACTCTTTCGAGCAGTCACTCTATTCCTCCTCTCCCTAACCCCTAGCAACCACCATCTGCTTTCTGTGTCTATGGACTTACCTGTTCTGGATATTTCATATAAATAGAATCATACCATATGTGAACATTTGTGTCTGGCTTCTTTCACTGACCCTGTTTTCGAGGTTCATCCACGTTGTGCATGTCTCAGTACTTCATTCCTTTTGTGGCTGAATAATATTCCATGCTCTGGCTCCGTCACATTTTGTTTATCTGCTCATCGGTTGATGGACACTTGGGTTGTCTCTACCTTTTGACTCTTGTGAATAGTGCTGCTATGAACGTGGTGTACGTGTACTCATTTTAGTCCCTGCTTTCAACTCCTTTGGGCATATACCTAGGAGCAGAATTGCCGGATTATACGGTAACAATGTCTGACTTTTTGAGAAGCCACCAGACTGTTTTCCACAGTGGCTGCACCATTTTACATTCCCACCAGCAATGCAGAAGGGTTCCAGTTTCTCCACATTCATGCCAACACTTGGACTATTAATTTTAATAATACATTTTAACCCAGCATATCCAAAAATATTGCCATGCCAGCATGGGCTCAGTCCGGACTAACGTACGTACGCTTTACCACCTACTCCCCCCACCTCCATCCTCTTCTCATAGTACATCAGCTTTCTTCTTCCTCTTCCCAGTCAGCTGAGGAAATGCCTCTGCGTACTTTCCTCCTTTGAAAGATTGCGTCTGCTCTCCTATTTTTCCTGAGCCTAAAATAATCAATAGAGGTCAGGGAAAGATAAGCTGGCTTACCAGTAAGGAGACACACATGGCACGTCTCCTACTAGCTGGGAAGTGGTATCTCACCGTGGTTTTGTTTTGCATGTCCCTAATCACTAACGATCTTGACTGATCTCCTTTAAAAAAACAAAAATTTCCTCTTGATTTCGACTCCTATCACTCTCCCAGCCTCATTCACTCCTATCCAACCACATTGCCCTCCTCCTGTTCCCTGAAGTTGCGGCCCATACCTGACTCGGGACCTCTGCATGTGCTGTTCGCTCTGCCTGGAAAGCTCTCCCTCCAGATACCCACATGGCTCCTTCCCTCACCTCCTCCTCATGTTTATTCAAATGCCATCCTCTCACGGGACCTCCCCTGCACACCCTCCTGGGCACTTCCTGCCCACATTTCTTGCTGGCTTATTTTTCTTCTTAGTTGGTAACACTACCTAACATAACTGTCTATGTTGCTGCTTAACCTAGTCCTCTAGTTATTTGCCTGGTTGTCTAGTTATTTGTCTCTCCTCAACAGAATGTGAACTCCACCAGGGCAGGGCTTTGGATCTGTCTTGGTCACAGCTAGATCCCCACAGCGTGGCACAAAATAGCTTCTCAATAAGCAGTGTTGCCTGTGGGGCTCAGCGCCCTGTCAAAAGCTCACTGTTTCTGCTCCATCCGCACTGTCCTGGGAGATCCTATCCACTCCCACGATTTCCCTAGCCGCCTCTTTGCTGGTCTCTCCCCCCATCTCTCTCCAATCCTGCCCTGTCTACTGCTCCCACCTGCCCCCTGGACAGTTCCCCTGCAAATCCTACAAGCCCCCTCACACTCAGCTACTCCCAGACTGACATCAGACTGACAGCAGCGGCATCTTGCTCTTCTGTACTCCCATCTCGAGGCTCCCCTGCCCATCACCCAGGCACAGCCCTGGATATCACTCTCACCTCTTTACCTCAGTATGCCCCTCCCATGTCCCAACAGCCACCAAAATATCCCCGGAATCCATCTACTTTTTCCCAGCCCACATCCTCCTCCATAGGCAGCCCCCATTCTCTCTTACCTGGACCCCGAGCCCCAGCCTCCTTCCAAGGGCCTGACTTCCCCAAGACATCCAAGAGACTCTTTAAGCCTCACATTCGAGCACAGCCCTCCTTGCTTAAGACTTGGGTGCGGGTGTCTGTGTGCTCCCCAACCCCCTAACTGGGGACACTGCTCCATCAGCAGAAAAAATCCAGGGACTTCCCTGGCGGTCCAGTGGTTAGGACTCCACGCTTACCACTGCAGGGGGCCCGGGTTCAATCGCTGGTCGAGGAACTAAGATCCCGCAAGTCTCACGGTACAGCCAAAAAAATTAAAACAAAAACTATATACACACACATACAAAAAGCAGAAAACGTCCAAGCCAAGCCCAAGGCCCACAGAGGGAAGGGGGCCCCTTGGGCTGTGGAGCGGCTCCGTGAGTGACTGGATCCCTTCTCTTGAGCCTGTACTGTCCCCATGGACCTTGTAAAAACACAAGGCATTTCTCTGATGCCTGCTGTGCACCAGGCTCCGTTCTAGGCACCAAGGAGACAGCGGTGAGTCTTGTGGGCAGGGCCCCGCCCTCCCAGTGTCTGCCACCATCGGGTTAGGGCTGAGTTGACCTTTGGGAAAGAGACAGGAACCGGCCTGGCATTCACAGCCGGCCTTGTGGTTGCTAGGGCCTGGCCTGGCGATCACAGCATTTCACAGAACGCCCACATTGGACAAGGCCACTCTGTGACCGTGGTTGAACAAGACAAAACAAGCCCACTCCATCATGGTGTCTGAACACAGACAAAACATGAACATTGTCCAACTCACAACAGCAACCAGACATTTACTGGCTAATCTAAATGACTTCTGCGTCTTTGCCAGTCGCTGCTTTAATCTTACTTCATTCCTTAGACTTTGTGATCCAAATTATTGTTTCTCTGTAAGGGTGTTACCTCTCCCCCTTGCTTCCTGACAGCATCCAGGATCTACAAACTCCTGGGTCCTCCTTTTCCCAGCAGGCAGGGAAAATGTATATTTGCATCAACCTGGCTGGGCCAAAGCCCTCAGCAGAGCCCTGGGCTAGGGAGCAGGTAATGGGACCTCGACCCAGTGGACAACACAACACTTTGCTTGAATTTAGTGAAAAGGAACCCACTGAGTACATAAGTCCTGGAGCTCAAATTCAAAGTACAGGGACGACAGACCAGAGGACTGTATTATAGACATTAAACCCGCCAAGAGACCAGATGTTAATTGTTGCAGACACTAGAAAGAAGTGATAGTTATGTGACACCATAGAGATGTTGGCTAAGGCTACAGTAGCAACCATGTTGCAATAGAAATGTATCAAAGATCGGTATGTTGTATACCTTAAACTCACACAGTGTTATGTCAACTATATGGAAAGGAAAGAAGAAAGAAAGAGAGAGGGAGAGAGGAAGGAAGGAAAGGAGGGAGGGAGGAAGGAAGGGAGGGAGGGAGGGAGGAAAGAAGGGAGAGGAGAGGGAGGGTGGGAGGGAGGGAGGGAGGGAGGAAGGGAAGATCCCATTCAGTAGGTGATTTAGGGCACCATGAACTGGGACAGGTTCACCACCTTACATTTTTATTTCATCTGTTTGTTAGTTGTTTTTTTTTTTTAAGAAATTGCTTTCTCCTTTAAAAAATTTTTTTTGTATTGTGGTACAATATACATAAAACTGACCACTTTAAACATCTTTAATTGCTTAGTGGCGTTAAGTACATTCACACTGTCGTGCAGCCATCCCCACCGTCCATCTCCAGAACGCTCTCATCTCCCCAAACTGAACCTCTGTCCCCATTAAGCATCAACTTCCCATCTCCCCGCCCCCCTTCCCTGTCCTGATGTTTTCATATATTATTTTTATTTGTCGGAACATCTCAAAAAAAGGAAGTCAAATTTCCAACCGGTAAAAGAATCCAACACAGAGCAAAGCCCCGCTTACCGAAACCTCCCAGGAAGCACCTAAGACGAGCCCAAGTCTGATAGGTCCATAGAGTACGCCCTCCCCGCTGCAACAGGTAACAAGCCCTATGTGTTCAAATACCTGTGTGTTCCTGGTGGTCTTGGGGCTGGAGGTGGAGAGCACAGATGTCTCTAAGGCTACATTGCAGGTATATGAGCCCTGGAGTGGCATTAAGCGGTACAGTGACTCAGACGGTTCGGCCTATCCTGTGCAGAAGAGTGTTAGATAGCAGACAGGGAGGAAAACCTGGGGAAATGGGGATAATGGACATCAGCGGCCTCTGACATCAAATCCTCCACGCTGAAGTGGTTGCCGCGTTAAAACCTTTGATATGTGTTTTCTAAAGAAATTGACATGAGCAAATAGCTGTGGGCTGAAGTGATCCAGGAGGGCCTCCCACAAGAGAAGAGGCTAAGCCAGGGGTGCTGGTGGCATCCAAGGGTCTGGTCTCTAAGGTGCAGAGAGGAGAGTGAGGGAAACACCTCAGCTCTGAGCAAAGGCCAGAAAGTCGCAGTCGGCTAAGTGGGGTGCTGGGAGCCCGGAGCTAAAAGCCCAGAGAAATGAGTAGAAGGTGTGTAAACCTCAAACAGCTTGAGGACAGAAAGAATAGTCAGGACCTGGGACAACTGCAGAGGGCAGGAAAACCAGTGAGGCGGTGTGTGGCAGAGATGGGACAGTGGCCAGGGTTGGGCAGAGAGACGGAAGTGGGTTCCCAGACATGAAGGAGCGGAGAGCCATGGCCTCGACAACTGACTGCGAGTGAGGAGAGTGGGTTCTGGCAGCAAACTGTCAAGTGCAGTGGTTAATTCTACAGCTCTTCCCGTTTCTCTGCACCAGCCTCAGGGCCTTTGCACCTGCTGTTTCTTCTGACCAGAATGCTCTTACCCCCAGATACCCAAATGCCCCGCTGCCCCTCTTTCCAGGTCTTTGCTCAACTATCATCTCAGTGATGCCTTCCCTGACTATTTAAAACTACAACCCTTCCACCCGAAACCCCATCCTTCTACCCTGTGTGACTTTTTTCCCCACAGCACTTATCAGCTTGTAACTGACTCTGCAAGTTATGTGATTACATTTATACATTATTGTTTGTCTCCTCTGGGCCCCATTACCATCTCCACAAAAGCAAGGCTCTTGGTTTGTTAATGATGGACCCCCTCTGGGGGCCTAGAACCATGCCTGGCACACTATAAGTGCCGTATGAGTGATGACTTACAGCTCTACTTTCCCTGGGGGCAGGCAGAGGGGCTACACCTGTTTCTTTTTGTTTCTTTTTTTGGCCGTGCCAACCGGCTTGCGAGATCTCAGTTTCCTGACCAGGGATTGAACCCGAGCCCCACAGTGAAAGCCCGGAGTCCTAACCACTAGACCACCAGGGAATCCCTTACACCTGTTTCTTATGATATCCAGTGCCTGGCACAGAGAATGGAGTAAAAGGCAGCATTGACCCCGCGGGCACCTGCTCAGTCCCTTCTCCGTGCCCTCACAGGTGGCGCTGCGTCCCGCGATGGCCGCGGGAACCCCCCTGCCGTGCCCAATGTCCTGGCTGGAATTGCTCAAGGCCTCGCACTTTGCGCTGGGGCCCGACCCGCGGCTGCACGTGGACGCCAAGCAGTCCGCGTCGCACCGGGACTTTCCCGCCTACCGGAACGTTACCCGTGGGCCGCTGTGCCAGCCGCCGCCCCGCGCGTCCCTCTTCCAACAGGACGCGCGCTGGGCCGGCCAGGAGCTCCTGTCGGAGACGCACTGCGCGTATGCGCCCGCGTCACCGCTGCTGTCAAGGGAGCGGGAGCGGGAACTGGCACGGGAGCGCACGCTCGCCATGCAGGCCAGCAACCTGCACGCGCACGCGGACTCCCGCGCCCGCACCGGCCTCTCCCCCGCGCGCGCCCACTGCGGCAGGCCGGCGCTTCCGGAGCGCGCCAGCGAGCAGATCCGCGGCGCGCGCCTCATCTTCGACCGCGACTCGGTGCCGTCCCGCGACCGAGCCAAGCTGCCCATCCCGCCCAGCGCGCACCAGGAGTTCTTCTCGCTCCACGACATTTGCCCGAAGCTCCGCGAGCCCTCCTGCCTCTTCGGTGAGCGCGCGCCCGGGCACGCTAGGCAATTTACCCAACACAATGGTTCTCATGGCGAGCGGGGATTCTGTGCCCAGCCCGGCGGACGTTTGGCAATGCCTGGGGATCATATTTTGGTCTTCACGACTGGGCGTGGGGGTGGAGGGAGAAGGCGGTACCATCAGGGAGCGGCTGGAGGCCCGGGATGCTGCTAAACATCCTACCACGCACAGGAGAGCTTTCCACAGTAAAGAATTATCCAGCCCCAAATGTCAATAGTGCAGAGGCTGAGACACACTGGAAGCTCCTTAAGCCTCAGTTTCCGCATCCACATAATAGGCATGTCTCCCGAATCTCTCCAGGGTGCTATGCGGTGGCCCGAAGTCATGAAAGCTGGTTTGGGGTCAGACAAATCTGCTAAGTGTCCCCCACCACCACCCCAGCCCTGCGACCTTAGTAGTTGTGTGACTCTGAGCAAGTCGATCTCTCCCGGCCTCAGTTCACTCACCTGCAAAGTGGGTGCAACAACAGGGCCCCACTTTATAGTTATTGGTGAAGCCGAAAGGGCCCCGAGTGCAGAATATGCCTGTCAAATACTGAGCGCTCAACAAAGGGTCGCTGTCATGCATATGATTTTCCAGTTCTGTGATACAGAGGACCTTCTGGTAGACATCACTAGTCAGAGACCCTCCAAGCTGGGTTCACGGATTGTCAGTTGGATTTGACTCCACCTGGTTCTGAATTTCTATTATTTCTGGCAGGTTATTTGACCTCTCCGAGCTTCAAGGAGGCTTCAGGTGGGGGGGGGGAATAATATCGGCCCCCCAAATGAGGTGCAAAGCACTTAACCTAGGTACTGGGCTCAAAACTTGGTAGTTATTCTTGTTGTCATTATTATTATTATTATTATTGGCCACACCGTGCGGCTTGCGGGATCTCAGTTCCCCGACCAGGGATTGAACCCGGGTCACAGCAGTGAAAGCCCAGAATCCTAACCACTAGTCCACCAAGGAACACCCTTGTTCTCATTATTTTTTATTATTTTGGAAGTGGGAGCACAGGAGACAGGATGACAGCACCTCCTACCAGAGACAGTTCCAGGCCCTTCCAGGCCCACTTGCCTTGACGTGTAAGAGGGTAAATTGAGGCTGGGCTGGTGCTGCTGGCGGCGGGGGGAGCAGAGGTGGGCGCTGGGTGGTCTTGCCCTTCCCACCCCTGTCCTCCCACAGGCCTCCTCCAGCATAGAACTGGGAGACTTCAAGATTGGCTATGGGCCCATGTGTGCAGAGCAGAAACAAGCCTACAGGCCCCAGGTTCTGCCCCCAGACAGGTACAAAGGGACCATGGCCTACTACTAAGATGGGGCAAACGGCTCTCAACGACATGTGGGATGTGTCACCTAAGGCTCTAGGGCCAATGCTGTGCCTTTGAATTCTCCATCACCCACAGGCAAGACCCACTATTATGCCACACTTCCCACGATTAGCACCCCACAGCTCGGCCATTAGAAAGCCCGTCCCTCTCTCCTTTTTCCTGGGAGTTGCATGGGCCCAGATCAGATGGGTCCTCCTTCTCCCACCTCCTTATCTGCAGGTATGACAAGGCCCAGGCCTCAGCCCACATCCACTGTGTGAATATTCGACCTGGAGATGGCCTCTTCCACGACAGGACCACCAAGGGTGAACACTTCTATGTCCGGGAGCCAGGTGAGAGCCTGCTGCCTGCCCCGCCCCTCACTCCCACAGCAGCCTCTCAGAGCTGCTCAAGACCTACTCTGCCAGTGGCAGAGCCTTTTGTTCTTCACCACGACCTGACTCCGGAGTCGCACATCCTGGAAGGAAATGGGTGCCCTGGTCCGGGCAGCCTCACCACCTCCACGCACTTCTTCCACGGCCAGGTCAGCAGGAAGGGGAAGAAGGCAGCAGGGCTCGTCAGGGAAAAGGGCTTCCCAAGCAGAGTGAATAGTAGCAAGTGCAAAGGCCCTGAGGTGGGAGGGAGCTTGACATGCGTGCGGGCATCTCCTGGATCTGTTTGTGTGAAGTAGGGTGAGTCGCTTAACCCTCCAAACCTCAGTGGCTCTGCCTGTAAATTGAGATAACAGTACCAACTCCCAGCGCCATCACGTAGGACCCAGAGAGAGTGTGAGCCGTCCAAGGTCTCACAGCGCCCACTTCTGCCCTCCGTCCTGGCCATGGGACATCCCTGACACCGGGAGCTTCCCAGATGCCATGTGGTCCTACAGCCGCTGCCCGCGACCAAGCCACCCAGCCGCCACATGCCTCATGAGAAATTGCAGAGTCACATAACCCTAGGGGAGCCGTCGCTGCTCGGACAGTTCTTCCAGACCTCCATGGGCACAGACTATTTACCCCCTGGGATGCAGAAGCCGCCGAAAGCGCTCAACCTCCGCTTGCTGCAGAGCAACCTGCCCCAGGGCACAGGCGGTGAGCGCGGGACCCACCTCGGAAGCCCCGCCCTTGGCCCAGCTGTGGTCCCGCCCCCGGCCAATCCCACCCCGCCCCCTGCCCGAGTCTGGCTCCGCCTCCTAAAGGGCTAGATCCCACCCCCTGAGCCAAGATTACCAACTCTGACCCTGAACAACCCCACTCCTTCGTGATCGTGACTCCCAACGCCCCCCCCCCCCCACACCCCGTCATGGCCCCACCGCTGCATGACTCCGCCCCTCTGGTCTGGCCCCGCCCCTCTCCATATCCGCCCTCTCCTGACTCTTACCCCTCCTCTTCTGGGACACTCTGGCTCCGCCCCATGACCAGCTAGCCTATTCTTCCTGCCCACCCCTCCCCCCCAGCCCCCGACCCTCGCTAGTCTACCCTTGCCCCGCCCCTGGCGTCCTCAGCCCTATCCTGGCTGCCCCATCCTCCCCGCCTCAGAATCCATCCTCCTCCCCTGACAACGTCAGCACTAGCCCAGGCGTCGCCCTTGAACCCTTACCCCATCCTTAGTCTCCCATGTCCCTTCCCCCTGGGCCCTGCCTTTCCCCCCTCAGCCCCTCAGCTCAGCCACCCCTCCCAAATCTCCAGAAACAGATTTTTTAACCATGAACCAGAAGCTGCTGAGGCCACACAGAATAGGTCCAGCCGCCATGACTGAGGAGATGCTACCGTGGGTGAGGGAGGGGGAGGGGTATCTCTCTAAGCAGGTAACCCCCGAAATCAGTGTCGAGTTATCTCAGGAAAATTATAGCATCAACTCAGACTCAGTTACTGTCAAGTCTGCTCAGGGTCACTCTAGGCTCACCCCAGGCTCAGGGTCATCTTAATGTCATCCCAGTCCCAGGTCATCTCTAGCTCAGCCCCAGGGTCATGTCAGGGTCAGCTTCGTATCACCAGCCACAGTTATACTCCAAGCCAGGGGTTAGCTCAGAGTCACCTACGGTCAACCCAGCCCTGGGGTCATTCCAGGGGCCCACCTGCTTTCTCTCCAGCTTCTCATCCAGCTCCTGGGTCAGCCCAACCTGGGGTTCCCTTTTGCCCACCTCCCCAGGACCCAATCGTCAGCCGTTCCCCACTCTTCGATGTTCCCAAGGTGGTGCGGGAACTACAGGGTGGCCAGGGTGGGCCAGCCATCCTCCAGGCTGCCCTGCCAGGCTCCCCATCCTGACTCCACAGTGCAAGTATAGCCACTCGGAGCCCCCGCTGGGTAGACAGCGCTTCTTCTCGACCCTAAACAAGGATGAGTTTGCTTTCAAGTACCAGGGCCCAGGAGTGCTGAGATGGGACGACCTCCAGGAGAGTCATGTGCCCCTGGGCTCCCCTCGCCAGTGGGGCTGTGGGGCTGGGAAGGTGGACCCTCGGGCCCCCCAGACCCCTACCTACCCATGCCACAGCCAGCAATAAACACCACTTTGGCAACATCCCACCACTTTCCATCAGTCAGCCATGAAAGAGGATAGGGTGCCTGTGGGGTTGGTGAGAGAACGTACGGGAGAGAATGACTCCATGGAGAAGCCCTGAATTTCCGCAGACCCTGGGTGTCATCCCACTCTGGGCAGGGAGGCCATCTCAGTTTGTGCAAAAGCTTGGTGGTCTGACACTTGTAAGGTGTTCAGGTGATACCACAAGTTCTTTCTTTCTTTCTTTTATTCTTTTTTTTTTTTTTTTTTTTGGCTGTGCCACAGGGCTTGTGGGATCTTACTTCCTCAACCAGGGATTGAACCCGGGTCCATGTCAGTGAAAGCGCCGAGTCTTAACCACTGGACCGCTAGGGAATTCTCGCTGCCAAAAGTTCTGAATGGTGTGGGAGGATGGAGTTACAGTGTTGAATGGAGGCAGCGTGGTGAGAGGTTGAGAATGTAGGCTCCTGGGGCTGAATGGACAGAGTGCAAATCCTGACTCCTCCCTGTCCTGGAAAGTAGTCCTGGGCAAGTCATTTGACCCCTCTGAGCCTCTCTTTGCTCATCTGTAAAATGGAGATAAACAATAGCTCTCTCTCATTAGATTGTTGTAAATGAGAAATGTACACACTGGTTAGTGTGCGTGGCTGGGGGTCAAGAAGGGAGAGCTTCCTTTCCGAGGATGAAGGTAAGGAGGGTGTAGGATGGAGCTCAATCATTGAGAGACTGGGTGAGGCTCAGAGGGGGCATGAAAGGGTGGACATGCTGAGAATGGCCCAGCAATGTCCCCTATTGTGAGCAGAGGCTGGAAGCTGAATGGTTGGTGCACTGGCTGGCTGGGCAGCTGGCGCCCAGATCACAGCTGGGTCCAGGGGCACATCAACAAAAGTCATCAGCATGTGATCAGGCCCAAGGGGGTAGGTGTTCAGCCAGAGACAGAATGAAAAGGGTGGAAAGGAGGAGTATGGGGTGGAGACTTGAAGCTGGTGAGTATGTCAAGGACATCAAGTATGTCAAGGACTAGTACCTTGGACAGCACCCCACCTTGAAAGTCTTGGGGTCTGATGAATCACCACCAAGAAGCCAGATCTGTCTGGGACGATAAGATGGGCCTTGGAGGCCCTGCCTCTGCAGGCTGTTGAGAATCTGGTTTCAGGGAATGAACACGGTTCCCTGACCCTGTAGACAGACCTTTAAAGACCAAGGCCCCCAATCCAATGGGCCACTAAGAGCCAACCTCAAGCCTGGCCAGGAGACCTTTCCCCATGGGCAGCAATCCTGTGAGACCAGCTTGTCACTTCCACAGGAAGGAGAGGAGTCCAGTTTGGGGTCCCACGGGGACAAGATGGACCTTTCGGCTGCAGTCATGGTATCCATGTCGACCATGAGAGGGTCTGCTAGAGGCAGAACACCTCTTCTGCTTGCTTCCACTAATGATGTAGATGACACTCGTCTGAATTGCCTCATGATAAAACAAGCTTTCTCAGTCTCGGCACTATGGACATTCTGGATAGGATCATTCTTTGCGGTTGGAGACTGTCTTGTGCATTGTAGGGTGCTTGGCATCGTCCCTGAACTCTACCCACTCCATGCCAGTAGCACATTCCTTCTCCCCCCCCCCCAGTTGTGACAGCCAAAATTGTCTCCAGACATTGCCAAATGTCCCTTGGGGGGAAAAGTCACCCCTGGTTGAGAACCACTGCAATAAACCCATCCTACAATGATTCCTAGGATAAAATTAGGCTCTCCTGGTAAAGCCGGTCTGCTTGTTGACCAGACTACATGTACAAAAAGCTTTCCCTTTTTGCCTTGCCTGCCAGGAAGCTCAGAAAGCTTGCTTTGATTCCATGTAGCTCCAGTTGCAGGATTATGTGTACTCCTGCCTGGTTCTAGGAATGGTTTCAACTACCGAGACATCAGATGAGAAATAATGGGTAGGAGTTACAAGGAAGCAGATTTCAGCACAACTTGAAGCATTTTCTAACAATGGAACTGACCAGCCCCCGGATGGGTTGCCAGGAAAAAACAGAAACTTTACTCAAGATGTCTTCAGTACAGAAAGACACTACATTATGATGATTCTGGATGTATTCTATGGATTTATGTCTATCCCTCCTATATCCCACTTACCCCCCAGAAAAGGCATTTCATATGAACTACAAAAACTAAAAAGACTTACGAAATAAGATGAGTAAAATAGTATTGAACATGGGAAAACAGATTAAATTTTAAAGGAAAACATTTTGTCAATGGTAATCATTGCTAAGCAGCAGACTTGTCTTTTTCTGTCCCTAGGCAAATGATTTCATGCTCGACCCTCACTTTCCTCATCTGTAAAATGGGGATGGCAACAGTTCCTCCTTCATGGGGTGGTTACGAGGAGTAAATAAAATGTGCGTGTACCATTCTTTTATATATATATATATTTATTTATTTTATTTTGGCTGCGTTGGGTCTTCGTTGCTGCGTGCAGGCTTTCTCTAGTTGCAACGAGCGGGGGCTACTCTTCGTTGCAGTGTGCAGGCTTCTCATTGCGGTGGCTTCTCTTGTGGAGCACGGGCTCTAGGCGCGTGGGCTTCAGTAGTTGTGGCTCGCGGGCTCTAGAGCACAGGCTCAGCGGCCATGGCGCACGGGCTTAGTTGCTCCGCGGCATGTGGGATCTTCCCGGACCAGGGCTCAAACCCGTGTCCCCTGCATTGGCAGGCGGATTCTTAACCACTACACCAACAGGGAAGCCCTCATATACCATTCTTAAAACAGGGCCTCGCACTTGGCTGCAGCTCAATAAACAGTGCCTAAATTTTGTTAATGTCTTGGGTATTTTTGTTGCAAGTGTCAGAAACCCAGCTGTATCTGCTCAAGCAGAAAGGGATTTTATTGACTTAGAAACAAGAAAGTCTGTAATTAGGTCTAACATCAAGCCTGCTAATTCCTCATCAGGCATGCTCTCTCCCTTGCCGCCTCTCAGTCCAAGCAGTGGCAAAAAACAAAAGCAAAAACAATACAAAACAAAACGCAAATCCTAATGATTAAAGCCCCAAAGGAAGGGGTGGAGGTCTTCCCCTCAACTCCTCACGTTAGAATTTAACAACCCTCTGACTGGCCCATTTGAGTCACATGTCCAGCTGTGAACCAATCACTGTGTCCAGAGGGATGGAATGCTGCGATTGGATGCCTGGGTGATTTGGTTCTCCAAACCTCACCAGGATCTTGGAGTCTGGAGCCCAATCTTGCTGGATCCTGTCTCCTAGCAACAGACCTGTGCCTGCCCAGCCCCACAGCATCTATCTTGCCCCAGGTTACAATCTAGAGGGCAGAAAGACTCAGCCAATAGGCTCTTCCCAATGAGGTTAATTGTGCCTAATAGACAGGCAGTGTTCAGTGTTCAATGCTTGAAAGGCTGAGGCATTAAGAGCCCACCGGATCTCTGATAATCCCAATCTTATCTCCCCATCTCAGTACTAACTTCCTCTTTTAGATTGGGGCAGAGAATTCAGCCGTAGCAATCTCACAAAATTGAGCAGGTGCTAGACTCTGCTTTAAGAAGGTGCTCATAGGGACTTCCCTGGTGGCACAGTGGTTAAGAATCCGCCTGCCAATGCAGGGGACACGGGTTCGATCCCTGGTCCGGGAAGATCCCACATGCCGCGGAGCAACTAAGCCCGTGTGCCACAACTACTGAGCCTGTGCTCTAGAGCCCGCAAGCCACAACTACTGAAGCCTACACGCCTAGAGCTCGTGCTCCGCAACAAGAGAAGCCACCGCAATGAGAAGCCCATGCACCGTGACAGAGTACTGCCCATGTGCAGCAGTAAAGACCCAGTGTAGCCAAATAAATAAATATAAATAAATGTATAAAAAAAGGAGCACAGCCTTTCTCACCTTCTGAGATGGTCCACACTCTGTCTGTGGAGTGTGTTTCTCTCTAAATAAATCTACTTCTTTTTTTAAAAAAAAAAAAAAAAAAAAAAAAAAAAAAAAAAGGAGCACATAGAGGTAGCTTGTGTCTATCTCATAAGACCTTGCCGAAGACTTCATGAAAGCTCCCACATGTTCCAACATCCTGATATTTTCCTCCAAAGCCGCTTGAGACGCAGTCTCAGGTGACACACAGAGTGCGAAGATAAAACGGGCAACGATTTAATCGGCCATTTTTCTTCAACATAACAGATTTCTGGTTTCCTGAGCAAGGCCCTTCTACAGGGCTGCCACATATATCTGGGGAGGTTGTGCACTGCACAAGTCTTGAAGGCCTATTCACTTTATAATGAATATATATGTCAAGGTGGCCCTGGCCCTCTACTTCACCTTTGTTCAGCCAATTTCACATTTTAAGTTATTTCCTTCAATACCCTTCCCTTTTCTGGAAATCATGTCTAAATTAGTCAAGACTGTCATGACTGCAAGAGACAGAAACCCACTAAACTAGCTCAAATACCCAGGAAATTTGTTGGCTGGAAAGACTGTGAGCTTTCCGGCTTCAGGTACGGCTATGTCCAAGAGCTCAACCAATATAGCTAGAGCTGTCTCTCTGTCTCTCACCTCTACATCCTGGTATAGATTGGCTTCAGTCTGCAGACTGTTCTTCCAGACAACTGAGGAAGGTGGGTGCAGGCAGAAGGAAGCCAATAAACAGCTCATGATCCCAAAGGAAGAAAGAGATTCTCCAACCTCATGACTTCGTCCCAGCCCTCATTGTGGCCGGGGGGTGGGGTTCTTGGGTTGGTAAGTTTAGATCGCATGGTACTGGGGGGGCACGGGTTAGACACGGGTCCATCTGGAGTAGTGGAGGGGGCTCCACAAAGGGAAAGCGAGGTGCTGAGAGACATACTGGGCAGACTGAAATGACAGCTGTCATTACAAGTATTATTTGTAATGGGATCATCCAGTAGGATGAAGAACAAGCGACATAATCCAATTGCAGTTTCAAGTCTCTCAGATCTGCTGCTGGCTTCTCCACAGAGAGCTGGAAAGCAGGTCTCAGGCCACAAGTTCAGCCCAGATCTAGAAGGTTCTGGAAGGAAGAGCGAAGTCTCCTGGAGGCCTGATTTGCACGCAAGGGTAGGTGTTGTCCAAATTCGTCAAAGACCATCAGAAGCACGCCTGTAGTCAAAAAAAATTTTTTTAGCTTGCGCAGCAAGGAAGATCCCGTAGCGGGGAACCATGGGGCATCTCCAGAAGAGTTGGGGGACAGGAGGGCATCTTTTAGGATTCAGGCTTGTGCTGGGTAATTTTAAGAAGAGGAGAGTAGAAGCAGCTCTAGCCTGGTGCTGTCAGCAAGCAGGGAGCAGATCGGCGACTGGGACTGGGTATTTTGGTGATTCTTATCTCAGAAGTGGGAGGATGGACATGCGGCCATCATTAGGAAGAAGCGGCGGTCATCTGAGTTAGTTGCGGGGGGGAGAGGAGGGGGTGTGTGTTCATTTTTGTGGTTGCAGAGTGTCCTTGTGTCTATCTCGGCTCAGGCGCGGTCACAGAGCGGCCTTGTGTGATCATTGTTTATATTCTGGGATCGTTGTTTATGTTCAGGGAAGAACATCTCACGGCCCAGCTGCCAGCTGCCAGGGCTGTATTTCACTCCCTCCTCACGGGGATCTGTGTCTCCAGGTAAAGTCTGCCCGGAGTGCTTCCCAGATCTGGTCTAGGCTTCAGAGGGAGCATCAGGCACGGGGAGTCCACCAGTGACAGCGGTGCGTGACCAGGGAGGAGAAGGAGGAAACACTCAGTATCCCCAACTCTTTTCCTTGGAGGAGGAGTCTTAGAGGGAAATGCTGGACTGAGCAAAGATACACAAGTTTGTAAATTCTCAGCGTCTTGACTATGCTGATGTGCGTGGCCAGTCTGCAAGACAGAGAGAGAATGTTCGGTGTTTCTTGAAACCAGAGAGAGTCAGAGACCTGGGCAGGAGGCAGAGACAGGGAGAGAGAAGAGGATAGAGACACAGAGGGACAGAGGCAGAAAAAGTGAGGGCAAGAGAGTCAAAGAGATTGAAATGGAGAGAGACATAGAAATAGAGGGACAGAGCGACAGAGAAGGAACAGAGAGAGAGAGGAAGAGGCGGAGAGGGATCGAGAGCGGCTGAGAGAGACGCAGAAGAGGAGAGGCCGCGGCGGGGACAGCGCGGGCGGGGCGCGGCGCAGACAAAGGCGCGGCCGCGCGGCCGGGTGGCCGGGCCGGGACAAAGGCTGGCCCGGGGGGAGGCGGGGGCAGCGATGGCGACGGCCGAGGCGGACGCGGGCGAACTACAAGTCCCAGCAGCTCCCGCTGCGGCCCTCGGCCGGCCCCTCTCGCTCCCTGGGAGCGCTTGGCGGGGCCGCAGGGCCGAGGGGGCCGCCGGCGGGGCTGGCGGGCGGGGGGCTTCCTGCGGGCCCTGGGGGCGCCGGCGGGCGCGGCGGGCCGGGCTGGGGCGAGGGGCGCCGGGTGAGTGTCCCCGTGAGCTGGTCGGGCGGGCGGCGGCCGCGATGGGGCGGGGGTGAGGGGGGCGGGCGGGCAGGGGGCCCCGGCGCGGGGCGCGGCCCTGGGCGACCTCTGTCCACCCCCTTCCCTCGCCTCGCGCGCCGCCAGCCCCGGCCCGGGAGAGCAGAGACGCCGGCGCGATGGGAGGGGGCCGCGCGACCCGCGGGCCTAGCGCGCCGGTTCCGCCGCTGCGGCCCCGGGGGAGGGCCCGGCCCGAGCTGGGCGCCGTCAATCGGGAGGTATGGGGGTGGGGGGAGAACCCCTGACTTGGGGTGGGGACGGGAGTCCAGGACGCCCGCCTCCCCTGGAGGCGCTCCAGACCCCCCACCCCAGGAACCCAGAAGTGGCCCCAGGTATTGTTCTCCTCATCCTTCAGCCTGGGGTAGGGAGTTCAGGAAGCCCATCTTCAAGAGGGGGATCCAGGGGTTCCCTTCCTCCCCCACGACCCCAGTTATTGTTCCCCTCACTCTCCAGTCTTGGGGTCCAGAGTTCTGGAAGCCCCTTCCCCAGGAGGTGATCCAGGGTTCCACCTGCCCCCCAGGAACTCAGAGAAGGATCCCAGTTCTCTCTCCTCCCAGCGTGCAGCTCAGAGATGGGAATTCAGGAGCGAATCTTAGGGTCCCCCTGTCCCCTGGGAATCTAGGAAGGGACTCAGCACTGTCTCCTGACCCTCCGTCGTGGAAGTTAAGGAGGTGAACTAGGAACTCAGCCCTCTCTGTTTGCGTACCCACTCCCAGCTCTGGGGTTGTGGCTTGGGAGGTCCCCCTCCCCAGAAGGAGAGCCAGAGGTCCTCCCCTGTCTCCCAGGAATAGATCTATTTGTTGTTTTCTCCCCAGGCCTAGTCATGTGGTGGGCATCACCTCCCCTTCAGGTAATCCTGATTTCCTCCTGCTCCCCGGAAGGGATCCCAGCTTGTTTCTCTGCCCCCCTCCCTACCTCTAGCCATGGAGCTAGAATTCAGGATCTTCCTTCCAGGAGGGGACCAGAGTTCCTGACGCCCATTCCCGTACGTCGATCGTGGGGTCAGTCACTCAGGAATCTCCCCTTCCTAGGAGATGGCCCAGGGTCCCTCCAGTAACCCAAGAGGAGCCCCAGGTATTATTCTGCCCACCCCAGCTAGGGGTTAGAATTCAGGATCTTCTATCTACTTGGGCAAACAGGTACACCGACACCTGTCCCTACCCTCCTGGCTGATGGATCCATGGGTCTCCCTGCTCCCTCCAGGGGTCCCACATATTATATCCCCGCACTCACTCTAGCTTTAGAAATCTGCATTCAGGATCTTCTATCTAAGATAGAATACAGGTGTTTGGACTCAGTCCTACCCCAGAATTGTAAGGTTTGGAATTCACGTTGTCTCTTCCCCAGGAAGCAAGCCAGGGGTCTTTCTGCACTCCCCCAGTGAGGAGTACCAGTTGTTGTTTGCCCCCGCCCCACTTTTCCCCCAGATAGAGGCTTCAGAGGTCAGGATGCTTCTTCTCTAGGAGGTGAGCCAGGGGTCGCCCTCCCTACTAGGAGCCCCCAAACATGCCACCCCCAACTGTGGGAAGGAATTCAGGCCATGTACTTAGCAGAAAGCACGAGAACCCAGACACCCTCCCCTCTTCCCCATGAAGGGGCCATGGTCAAGGGGATAGGTATCTAGACTCTCTCTCCTCCACAGGACCCAAGCTGCCCACCAGAGGAGGAGCCCAGGATGGAGAGAGGGGCAGAGCCATGGAGCTGGGTACTGGAGACCTCTAGTGCTGGGTCCCACGACTTCTATCCAGGTGTGGGGCTGAGAAGGGAGTCCCCCCCTCCCCATGTCCCACCGGGTCCCTCTTCTCCCTGCCCTGGCGGGGGCGAGTGCAAAATCTCCCTGCAGTACAAGACAAGAGAATGATCCATGTGTGTGCCCCGGAGTGGGATCTGGGGCACGGTCTAGCCCCCTCTCCCTTCCCTGCTCAGGCTCCAAAAGAGACCCCCCGGTTCTCCAGAACCTACCTCCACTCACCTTCTGCCCTCACCCCGTAGAGCCTGCCCCGGAAGCAGCCAGCACTTCCACACCCGGGATGCGGCGTTCGGTCCTAGTCAGGAACCCAGGCCACAAAGGCCCGAGGCCCAATTATGAAGAGCTTGACTCCGACTCAGAAGACCTAGACCCCAAGAGTGAAGAGCTGGACCCAGTTTCTGAAAACCCAGAGCCTGAGCCGGAAGACCTCAACACTGTCTCTGAAGATGTGGACCCCAGCTATGAAGAGCTGGAGCCTGTCTCCGAGGATCTGGATCCCGATGTGGAAGCTCCGAGCTCCATCTCGGGGATCCATGACTCGGATCCCCAAGATCTCGACCCCATGTCTTCAAGTTTTGACGACCCAGACGTCATCGGCCCCGTCCCCCTGGTTCTCGACCCTAACAGCGACACCCTCAGTCCCGCTGCCACCCCAGACCTGGACCCCCTCTCGTCCGACCTCACTGCCACCCCCGAGGTCCTGGCCGCCGGCCCCGCGGTGCTCCCTGCACCTGCCAGCCCGCCCCGGCCCTTCTCCTGCCCGGATTGCGGGCGAGCCTTCCGCCGCAGCTCGGGTCTGAGCCAGCACCGCCGCACCCACAGCGGCGAGAAGCCTTACCGCTGCCCCGACTGCGGCAAGTCGTTCAGCCACGGCGCCACGCTGGCCCAGCACCGCGGCATCCACACGGGCGCGCGGCCCTACCAGTGCGCGGCGTGCGGCAAGGCCTTTGGCTGGCGCTCCACGCTGCTCAAGCACCGCAGCAGCCACAGCGGCGAGAAGCCGCACCACTGCCCTGTGTGCGGCAAAGCCTTCGGGCACGGTTCGCTGCTGGCGCAGCACCTGCGCACGCACGGCGGCCCGCGGCCGCACAAGTGCCCGGTGTGCGCCAAGGGCTTTGGGCAGGGCTCGGCGCTGCTGAAGCACCTGCGCACGCACACAGGTGAGCGGCCGTACCCGTGCCCGCAGTGCGGCAAGGCCTTTGGCCAGAGCTCCGCGCTGCTGCAGCACCAGCGCACACACACGGCCGAGCGCCCCTACCGCTGTCCCCACTGCGGCAAGGCCTTCGGCCAGAGTTCCAACCTGCAGCATCACCTGCGCATCCACACCGGCGAGCGGCCCTATGCCTGCCCCCACTGCTCCAAGGCCTTTGGGCAGAGTTCGGCGCTGCTGCAGCACCTGCACGTGCATTCGGGCGAGCGCCCCTACCGCTGCCAGCTCTGCGGCAAGGCCTTCGGCCAAGCCTCCAGCCTCACCAAGCACAAGCGAGTGCATGAGGGCGCGGCCGCTGCAGCTGCTGCGGCCGCCGCCGGTTTGGGCCTCAGCCCCGCTTCGATGTTGAGGCCGGGGCAGGTCTCCCTTCTGGGTCCTGATGCTGTCTCTGTGCTGGGTTCAGGCCTGGGCCTCAGCCCCGGCCCCAGCTCTGGCCTTGACCCTGACCCTGGCTCTGCGCTGGGCTCCCCCCCCAATCCCAGCCCCAAACCCATCCCTGGCTCTGGATCTACCCCCACCCCTGATTCTGTCAAATCTTCTGACCCTGAGCCTGGGCACAATGCCAATTCCGACCTTGTGGCCAGCCCCGATCACAGATCTGGTCCCAGCCCCGACCCGGATCCCGTGCCCAGCCCTGACCCCAGCTCTGAGTCCCACCCTGACCCCGGCTCTCCCACCCATGACACTGTCGGCGCAGTCCTCCCTACCGGTGAGAGCCCCGAGTGGGTGCAGGAGCAAGGGGCACTGCTGGGGCCTGATGGCTGAAGGGCATGCTGGCACCCACAGGGGCCTGGGAAAGTTGTGTGTTGTGCAGTTAGTAAAATCCTCCCACTGCCTCCTGGCTCTGTGTTGTGGTTCTCCTGTTGCTGTTTTTCCTCTGATGCACAGCCTCTTCTGGAGATGGGAGGGTATGGCCGGAGCCAAACATACAAATAGAACGTCAATGTCCTGGCTCCTCCCCCAATACCCTCCAGGCTTCCTAGCTTCCCCCACAAGGGCTCACACTGGTCCATCCCAGCAGTTGCCACTCCCTGCTCCCCCAGACCTGGCCACCCCAGTCAGGGGCAGACTTATCCTGTGGGTGATCTAACTCCCTTCCTTTTGGAGTTGGCTTTCCCAGGAATGGTGGGATTTCTGGCATGTTGACCGTCTAGTAGGCTGATGGTGGAGGCTGGTATGAAACCATGTGGGTGGCCCTGCCCCGTCTGCTCTCCTAACTTACCCCTTGCCCTTCAAAGCCCACATTGCAGGTACACCACGGGACAAAGGAGGGCACTCATTTATGCATCCAACAAACATCTGTTGATTGCTTGGGTCTCAGCAGGGAACAAGATAAGTATGGCCTTGGCCCTCACACAGCTCAGAGACCAAGTTTAGAAACATTTAAAAAGTAATTACAGAGTATGTTACATTCAACAAGAAGCATAACAAGACTTCTGATTTAGATGGCAGACAGCCTTCCCAAGGAAGGACTTTATAATCCCAATAACCTCTAATTTAATCATCAGTACTGTTTGCCCAGGCTTGTGCTATGCTCTAGCATTTTCTCATTTAATTCTCTCGGCAGCTCCACGAGGCAGGTAACTATGAATATTCCCATTTTGCAAATGAGGACGCTGAGGCACATGGCGTTCAAGGGACTTTTTGGAAGACCCAGAAGTGGTGGTTGGGAGCACCCAGATTTAAACCCAAATTGTCTGCCCTCCAGAGCCTAAGTTCTTAACCTTTATGCTCTAGGGCAAGATTGTGCAAAGGCCCTGGGGCCGTTGAGAGATGAGCTAGGGGAGGAGTTAGGTGGGGCCAGAACAGAAGGCCCTGGTAGACTGAAGAGGGGAGTTTGCTTGTCATCCCAGGGAAATGGGAAGCTACCAACAGGTTCTGACTGATACGAATTATTTTTTGAAGATGCTTCTGGCTGCTGGATGGCGAGTGGAATGGAGGGGATCCGGAATGGGAGCCCAAGATCAGGGAGGTTGTTGCAGTGGTCCAGGCCATAGGGAATCTTGGGGGACTATGGGTTTATAGCCATAGGAGTGGGGAAAAGTGGTCCTATTTGCGATGTAATTAGGAAATGAAGTAGGATTTCAGGACAGTTCGGATGAGGGGGGGTTGAGAGTAACGCAGAGTTTCTGGGAGGATGGAGCGGGGCAGCCTTGAGATAGGATCATCATCCGACACCGCGGAGGGAAAGGGGTCAAACACTGGACTTGGAAGTCAAGAGGTTAGCACTGGACGGGGGCATGACGGAGCCAGGACGGAGCCAGCAGCCAGCCCATCCCCCAGCACATTTGCGCCCGTCGGCGCTAGGACCTTGGGGCCGCCTAAGGGCAAGTCGCCAGCTGAGGCACGCATGCGTGCTGCTCGGGCAGGGGTCGTCGTGGCGCAGGGGGAGGGACCGGATCCCGTCACCTGCCTCCAGGGCCGCGCTGGTCACGTGACTGGGGCTCGAGTCAGCTGACGCGGGAGGGTTTGAAGCTACACCGCGAGGGAGCGAGGCCGCAGTGACAGCAGCGGGTGTTTAGACGCCGGTTGCACCGCCGCGCCCGCCGGCGTTCGGCGCTCCCCTCCCCGGCATGGCGGTGCCCGTAGGCCCGCGCGGCTCAGGTGAGGGCGCGGGTGGCCCCGCAAGTCCCAGGACGCGTGCGGCGGACGGGCGGGCGGCTTCTCCAACCTGGGGCGGCGGAGCTCCTGGTTTCCCTTTCCTCAACTCTGATGCTGACCTCTCAGCGTCCCCTTGGCGTAGATATGGGCAGACGGCTCCTAGAACCTGGGCGGCGGGTGGGCATCAGCTTCTCCGACCTCGGAGTGGCGGGACTCCGACCGCCCTTCCTGAACCCAGGCTCTGCTCTGAGTACCTCAATTCAGGCAGCTGGTGGATCGCCAGCTTTTCCGACTCAGGCGGCGAGGGTCCCAGGATTTGCATTCTGAGCCTAGATTCGGATTGTTCAGCTTTGCTGGAACTCCGACAGCGGGCCCCAGCTTCTCCAACCCGCACGTCAGATTCCCAGGCTTTTCTTCCACAAACCAGGAGGCAAATGTTCAGCTTCTCTAAACTTAGGCAGGAGTGCTGGGGGCGGGGTTGCCACCTTAAGCGCAGGCGCCTAACTCAATTTCAGCTCTCCAAACACAAGGAAGCTCAGTCGCCTCTCACAGGGCAGCATGCAGGAATGCCCTTTGTGTTGATCTTCCCTTCTTAAGCTAGCTGCAGACACCTGAAAGATGTCCTGGCTGGTAGAGTCTGGGGTGAATTAGCTGTGATCCCAGCCAGGGAGGCAGCCTCTCTTCTGGCTTCCCATCCAGCTATCTTGTAAACAACCACGATAGCATCTGAGCTCCAAAGGGACCAGGGGCTGGCCCTCCCTGCCAGACAGGTTCTGACAGTGCCTACATTTCATCCTGGTGGCCATGCCAGGCAGCAGGCCAGCCAGACCCTGGAAGGAAGCGGGGTTCTCCCAGTGGGGATGGTGGGTTGTGTCAGGAACAGTTCAGGGCTGCTGTGACCAGCTATGACCCGAGCCATTGCTGAAAACTTGGACTTTCATCTTGGACTGGTCAGGATTGAAAGGAATAAGTGGTCCTTAGAGTAGCCTCTATTCGGAGTTCCCTGGGGGTCCAGTGGTTAGGACTCAGTGCTTTCGCTGTTGTGGCTCGGTTCAATCCCTGGTCGGGGAACTAAGATCCCACATGCCACACGGCACAGCGAAAAAAAACCAAAAACAAACCAAAAAAATAGAATAGGCTCTATTCATTGAGGAATTATTGAGACTCAGAGACCGAATGCTTTGTAAGTGTCAAATCCTTAGCTTCTTGGTGAGAGATTTTATTGCCCCATTTTGCAGATGAGGTAGCTGAGGCTCAGGGAAGCCGAGTGCCCTGGAGCAGGGGCAGGAATCAACTCAGGCCCTTTGGAGTGACTTGAAACCGCTGAGCCAGCACTGCTGCATAGATCCCTAAAATGTTACGGATTTTCTGGTTTTCCTTAAATCTCTCAGAGTTCTTTCTTGGCTGGAGCTTGGGACCTGCCTCCCCTATTGGCAGGTGAACCTGCCTAGGCCTGGTCCCCACTGCCCTCTCCCATCCCACAGAGACTGAGCGCCTCCTGACACCCAAACCTGGGTATGGGACCCAGGTGGCGCCTTCCCCAGCCCCTTCCACCCCTCCAGAAGAGGAGGATCTCCGCCGTCGTCTCAAGTATTTCTTCATGAGCCCCTGTGATAAATTTCGGGCCAAGGGCCGCAAGCCCTTTAAGCTCATGCTGCAGGTGGTGAAGATCCTGGTGGTCACAGTGCAGGTGAGACCTTCAGGGCCCCCACCCCACCCCACAGAATGCCACCTGTGGTTGCTGTTTTCCTCGAAGGAGAATCTTGGAGTCAGAGCTTAGTCCTGACCCCACAGCCCCATATCATGATAGTGACAGTGGCACTAATCCATCAGGAAGCCCTCTCGGATCTGCACGGGAGCAGCTCCTTTAAGCTTCATAAATGCCCTCTGAGGTCCTAGCCACTGCTCTTGCCCCTTTCTATAGATAGGACAGCTGAGGCTCAGAGAGGTTAAGGGACTTGTCCAAAGTCACATAGCAGCTGAGCCTTGGAAGGTGGCACTCGGACCCTGGCAGTGTGATGCTGTGCTTACTCTCGAGCATTCATCCGGTAAACATTTCATGAACATTAGTTGTTGCCACGAGTTCTATGAGTGGCCACTCTGCGCTGCGCCTTGGGGACGTAGGGTGGTCATGCCCTCATGGGGTGGGCCTTCTCTTTACTCTGCCTCCGCTCATGCGCCGTGGGAGACCCCATGCCGGTAGTACCAATCCTCCCCATCCCTCCCGCCAGCTCATCCTGTTTGGGCTCAGCAACCAGCTGGTGGTGACATTCCGGGAGGAGAACACCATCGCCTTCCGGCACCTCTTCCTGCTGGGCTACTCGGACGGGGCGGACGACACGTTTGCGGCCTACACCCAGGAGCAGCTGTACCAGGCCATCTTCCACGCCGTGGACCGGGTGTGGGCAACCAGGAGCAGGTGGGCAGGTGGGCCCACCCGGGAGAACGGGCGGGGCTCACTGACCCTCCCCTCCTTTGCCCACAGTACCTGATGCTCCCCGACGTGTCCCTGGGTCGGTATGCTTACGTGCGGGGCGGGGGCGGGCCCTGGGCCAATGGCTCGGCCCTGGCCCTCTGCCAGTGCTACTACCACCGGGGCCACGTGGACCCAGCCAATGACACCTTTGACATCGACCCCATGGTCATCACTGGTGAGTGGGCCGGGCAGGGCTCAGCTGTCGGGATTTAAAAAAAAAAAAAAAAAAAATCCCACTTTAGGGACTTCCCCGGCGGCCCAGTGACTAAGACTTTGCCTTCCAATGCAGGGGGTGCGGTTTCAATCCCCGGTGAGGGAGCTAAGATCCCACATGCCTGGCAGCCGGAAAAAAAAAAAAAACAACAAACATAGAAGCAATGTTGTAACAGATTGAATAAGGACTTTAAAAATGGTCCACATCAAAAAAAAAAAAATCTTTAAAATCCACTTTGCGTCCTGCCCATCCGCGATATGGGGTGGTCACGATCGTTAATAATTTGATGATTAGCAGAATGCTTGGCATGCGGAAAGAGCTGAGTGTTATGTTTCACTATCATTCATTCCCTAAACATTTGGGGGCCCACTGAGCGCCAGGCACTAGGGTCTGTGTAGGGAGTGAGACAGACAGACCAGGCCTGACCCTAGGGGGAGACAGCAGGAACAAACGACAAATGTCGAAGTATGAAGGGGGAAGGAAAGCCGGGAAGGGGTCTGTCGGGGACTCTGGGGAGACCTGCCTGTGCCTCCCCTGTCCCCAGTGTCCCTTCCCTGACTCCCTGTCTTCAGACTGTATCCGGGTGGACCCTCCCGAGAGACCCCCCGTGCCCCCCAGTGATGAGCTCTCCCTCTTGGATGGCAGCACCAGTTACAAGAACCTCACGCTCAAATTCCACAAGTACTGCCCCATCAAGGGGGCCGAGGAGGGGGGAGGCAGGACTCCAGGCATCTTCAGGGGTGGGGGTGGGGGCGGGGCAGCCACTTCCCCACAGGCGGGGGCAGGGGCGGGCCATGCCGATGCGGCCAGGCGAGCACTTCCTCTGCCAGCTGCAGAGTCAGCGTGGGGCAGGAGTGCTGGCGCTCCGGGGCAGGAGGGATGGGCAGAGCCCCCCCACCCTCACCCAAGCCTCACCCCCCCCCCAGGCTGATCAACGTCACCATCCACTTCCAGCTGAAGACCATCAACCTCCAGAGCCTGATCAACAATGAAATCCCAGACTGCTACACCTTCAGCATCCTGGTGAGCCCGCGACGCCTGGGGGGTGGGGCGAGGGACCGGCCAGGGACGGGGTGGCATGGTGGGCCGGGGACTGCTGAGTCCTGGAGCTGGGGACCCTCGGCCAAGGGCAGCGTGGGGGTGATGGGGGAGGCTGGGGCTGGAGAGACCATCCGTCGTGCGCCTCTGGGGGCCTAGGTCTGCTGAGGTTTACTCTGTCCCGTCCCGTCCCGCCACACCCCTGCAGATCACATTTGACAATAAGGCACACAGTGGGCGTATCCCCATCAGCCTGGAGACCCAGGCCCACATCCAGGAGTGTAAGCACCCCAGCGTCTTCGGCCACGGTGAGCCCCCAAGCCCCCGACTAGCGCTGACCAGGGGCCCCAGCCTGCCCAGGAATTCCCCAAGCCCGAGACCAGCACGGACCAAACTCCCGACTTACCCAGAGAAACCCATGAGCCTGATGACCAACCCAAACCCGCCCTGAAGCCGCCTCACTCCTGGCCCTGCCTTCGGCCCCTCCGCACAGGAGACAACAGCTTCCGGCTCCTCTTTGACGTGGTCGTGATCCTGACTTGTGCCTTCTCCTTCCTGCTGTGTGCCCGCTCGCTGCTGCGAGGCTTCCTGCTGCAGAGCGTGAGAGCCACCCCCAGCCTTCCCCAGCTCTGGGACCGTCAAGGCCCAGGTGGCAAGCCTCCCACGTCCGGACCGGCCCTCACCCCGCCCACCTCCCCCTGCAGGAGTTTGTCAGGTTCATGTGGCGGCAGCGGGGACAGGTCATCAGCCTGTGGGAGCGGCTGGAATTTGTCAACGGCTGGTACATCCTGCTGGTCACCAGTGACGTGCTCACCATCTCAGGCACCATCATGAAGATTGGCATCGAAGCCAAGGTGGGTCCTGCCACGCCCTGCCCCTGAGCCCCAGGGTCTCCTTCCAGACCCTGGACCCCTCTCCCACCCCTGCTGATGCCTGCCCGGGGCCCCATCCCCAGGGAAGGGCCAGGCTGGATGGGGTTGACGCTGCTTCTGCCCCTAGAACCTGGCAAGCTATGACGTCTGCAGCATCCTCCTGGGCACCTCGACGCTGCTCGTCTGGGTCGGTGTCATCCGCTACCTGACCTTCTTCCACAAGTACAACGTAAGCCTCCGACATGCAGGCGGGGCCCTCCCAGGGGTGGCCACGTGCCCTTTAATTGCCACCCCCATCCCCAGATAAATTCGTACACGTATTGCCATCACCAGCCCCTGCAGATGACCCGCCAGGAGCCTCTTCCCCATACCTGCCCACACCAGGCACACCTGTCATTCCACCTGGGCAGGGGTCACATGAGCCTGCTCTTTCATACTCCTCCCCCGAGCTGAGTCCAGCCAGGGGGTGCCCTTGGGCCTACTCAGCACCACCCTGCCTTGTTGATGGTCATCCCCGTTTCTGTGGTCACCCCATCATGCCCTTGGGCAGGCTTCACCCCATCTGCAGGCTCACGGCCCACCTGGCTTGTGGTCCCGCCCCCATTGCTGACACACACCCCCACCCTCCCCCGACCCCAACCCCCACCGCTCCGCAGATCCTTATTGCCACGCTGCGGGTGGCCCTGCCCAGCGTCATGCGCTTCTGTTGCTGTGTGGCCGTCATCTACCTGGGCTATTGCTTCTGCGGCTGGATTGTGTTGGGACCCTACCATGTGAAGGTAGGGGCTGGCCGGGACCTGTGGGTGGCGCTTGTGACCCACAGATGAGGGATCCCTGGCTCCCCATCTTACTTCCCAAGCCCCCTGACTCCTGGTCTATCTATTGTTGACTTGGTGACACTGAATGACCCACCTTGACCCCCGGTTCCTTACCAGCAAGTTTGCAGCAGTTCTACCCACCATCCCCTCTGATCCCCGGTGACCCTAGCCTTGACTCTATGACGTTGTCATTATTCAGTGACCCCCCCCCCAAGTGGCTCTATCGTGACTACTGGTACTCTGTACACTGTCCCCTCTGACCCCACAAAGCCCCCAACCCCGGCCCCCAGCCGTGCCCACAACTCCCTCTGACCCCTGACCCCCCTGCCCGCCGGCAGTTCCGCTCGCTGTCCATGGTGTCGGAGTGCCTTTTCTCGCTCATCAACGGGGATGACATGTTCGTGACGTTCGCGGCGATGCAGGCGCAGCAGGGCCGCAGCAGCCTGGTCTGGCTGTTCTCCCAGCTCTACCTGTACTCCTTCATCAGCCTGTTCATCTACATGGTGCTCAGCCTCTTCATCGCGCTCATCACCGGCGCCTACGACACCATCAAGGTCAGCTGCCGGCCCACCCGCCCCCTCGCCGGCCTGCCGTCCCCCTGCCTCCCCGTGGGGCCGTGCATGCATGTGTCCATGCACGGCCCCAGACTCGGGCTCTGAGTCCCTCGTGGTTGGCCACGGCGGGGTGCGCAGAGGAGGACCCAGGGAGAGAATGTGGGAGACGCTACGAGGCCAAAGGAGAGGGTGGCTCGGAATTGGGGGGCCCAGGAGGGACCCATACTGTCCCGGTCACAGCTGCCACACTCTCAGTTTTATCAAGGTGTGGGGCTCGGGCCAGGTAGGGTTCCTGCGTCTGCTTTCACCGACAGGGAAGCTAAGCCATAGAATTTCAGTGACTCGCCCAAGGTCAGCTACCAAGCACGTGGTGGAACCCAGCTCAACCTACGACTGTCTCATTCCGGAAGCCCCGCTCCCAACCCCTCTGTCCTGTGGGTCTGGGGAAGGGTGGTTGTCCTGCAGGCTGCGAGGGTCAGAGCAGAACATGGGCGTGGCAGGTAGACAGGATCTTTTAGCAAACACGTGTGACAGCCTACCGTGTGCCAAGCCTGGTGCTGGGTGCCAGGCACCTGAGGAAACGTACATGGTCGGTCCAAGACTGATGGGCAGGATGAATGATGCACAAACGGGAGTATAACAGCCAACTGATGAGAGGTGTAAAGGAAGAATGGCAGGTTACAGAGAGGCCCCTGCTTTAGACTCGTATCGGGCTGAGTCCAGGGAAGTTTCTAGAATGTGCTGTCCAGTAGTAGTCTCTAGTATGAAAATGAAATACAATTCCAAATGCAGTTCCTCACTTACACCATCCACAGAGCAAGCGCCCAAAAGCCAATGTGACTAGTAGCTACCAGATTTGGACAGCATAGATATCACACCTTTCCATCATCTCAGGAAGTTCTGGATCGATGAGACAGGAGCCCAAGAGAGAGCACCAGGGAGAAGGAACAGCCAAAGCAAAGACCTAGAGCCAGAAAGGACTTGGAGAGGAGATATTGGCCCTGTGAGGTTGGGAGAGATGAAGACAAGGCTAAAAGCCAGAACATTCACTGCTGCTGGGAATGCAGATGTTTGCACCCCGCCTGCTCGCCGCCCCCACAAGTGGGTGGTTGTCAAGCACCCAGATTGGGTCAGGCACGGCTCGAGGCGCTGGAGCCACAGCGGAGGGCACCAACTGACCAAGATTCAGGGTGTGCACACATTCAGTGGTCAGGGAATGTCTCCGGGTGAAGCAAACCACGAGGAACAGCAGGTGGAGGGCACAGCACGGTGCAGAGGCCCAGAGGTGGGAGCCTGGTTGGTCCACAAGGACCGGTGAGAAGATCCAGATGACTGGGGAGAAGGGGGGAGGAGGGGTAAGGGAGGGCGCATCTCAAGGGCCTCGGAAGTCAGAGGCCACTTTCATGCCGGGCCGCCGGGCATCTCTCCCCAGCATCCGGGCGGGGCGGGCGGAGAGGAGAGCGAGCTCCAGGCCTACATCGCGCAGTGCCAAGACAGCCCCACCTCCGGCAAATTCCGCCGTGGGAGCGGCTCCGCCTGCAGCCTCCTCTGCTGCTGCGGCAGGTTGGAGGCCGGGTTGGCTTGGGTTTGGGATTGGCTGGGGGGAAGGGAAGCGGGCCTGAGGGAGCTGATGCCTTCCGCCTCCGCTGACACCGACCCTCCTCCAGGGACGCTTCGGAGGAGCATTCGTTGCTGGTGAATTGACTCGGACCCGGACCGTCATAGGACATTAGCCCCCGGACTGCGGAGACCCATGCTTATTTATTTTAACCTTCGCTTTTTAAGGACCGGCTCCTTGTCGCGCCCTGTGAGGGCCCGGGCTAGTCGGGTCGGACATTGGAGTGGGACAGGGAGGGTTAGAGTGGGTGGTAAATAAACGGGAAAATTAACTTGCTCTCATTTCTAGCGGGAGGGGTATTCCCTGCGCCAACTGGTCTCCGGTCCCTTTAAAGCGTCGCCACACTCAGTGTGGCTGGCTCCGCGCGACCTTCCAAGCATGGCGGGGGGCGGGGCTGTGGCGCACCCAGAGGTGAGTAACTTAAAGGGGCCGCGCCTGCGGCGCTGGGCAGAACACTAACGGAGTTGGCGCAGAGTGGACCACGGCTGCGGCCCTTTGGGTGAGTCCGGGTTTTCTTCGCCCCGTCCCTTCGCGGGTTGTTAGCGAGCCCTCGGCTTTCCCAAGGTGTGTCTTCCGCCGATTCCCGGTAGCTCTCGACTTTCTGACTCTCCCATCCGCCCCACCCCGCCAGCCTCCGGCAGGTGTTTTCGCACCGGTTGCCAGGGCACCCTCGGGTGGAAGGAGACTAGTCCCCCGTGAATTTTACAGGTAATGTCTCAAGGACCCAGTGACTCCCCCAGATTTCCATTAATACTCGAATGGCGCCAGAAACAGCCTCAGCCTCCCAGAAAAGTCTCAGTAATATTCCAGCATTCCTCAGTATCATGTTCGGACGACTGCAGGGACGTGCCCAACCAGCTTTCGGTTTTCCCAGTAATAGTCCTATAGTCCTCAGAATCTCTCGGTAACTTCCTAGTGAGCCCCCACCCACCCACCCGTAATTCCAGCGTCCCTGGTTACGTCTCCCAGCAATGGCGCCAGCATCGTTCCTGGAATCCCAGTGGTGCTCTGCACCATCAGAGACCCCATAACTTTACCATTACGTGACAGTAAATCTCCAGCATCACTCAGTAACACTTTGCGAGCCCACCCCACTCCGAGCGTCCCAGGATGCTACTGAGACCTCGGCATTGCACCACGACCCCTTGTGAAGGAGCTCCCGGCTGCACTCCCGCGTGCCCCAGTCTCTGTCTCCCCGGGGCCAGGCTTGGGCCGGGAGCCAGGCATCTCCCCGGCCCCATGACTCGGGCCCAGTTTTCGTGGGGTGCGGGCATCCAGTCTTCGCAGGGGGTGCTGGGGTGCGACCTAGGGATCGGTAGGTCAGGATTGAGCAATCCTTCAGAGACTGGGGAGGGGGCCACCTGCTGGAGAGAGCCGTGCCCCTTCAGGGACTTGTTCGCTGGCTGCTAACAGTGGGTGCCCGGCTGGCTGCCCTTTGGCCCCAGGGTGGGTCTGGATAAGTGGGGCATCAGGTCGGCCTGGTGCGTAGGTAAGGGGAGCCTGGTGGGGACCCGGGGACCCACCTTACTCCCTAGCTCGGGCCCCGAGGTCAATTTGCCCCACCCCTCTGCTCCGCAGCGCCCCTTCAGTCGCCCACAGGCCTGCGGAGAAGCCGCCCCGGCAGTGGGTACGAAGGGGGCAGGGCTTATAGCAGGGGAGGGGCGGGCCCAGAGTGATGACTTGCCCGGGTTCGTCCTGCTTCCTACTTCCCAGGAGTCTGAACTACCAGACCTGCCGCCCAGCCTGAAACAACTGATGGAGGCGCCGCTGCAAACCGGAATGGTAAGGGTCGGGGGTTCGTGTGGCGCCGCGGGGACTACAATTCCCGACGTGCTCAGCACGCATTATCGCGGCCTCGCGAGAACCAGTCTGCGTCTGTTCAGGCGGAACTACGTTTCCCGGTGTGCACTGCGGGCCGCCGAGCCTCCAGAAAGCGTTGCTCCCCAGGGGAGGGAGCAGCGCTGGCCCATTTTGCAGATGGGGGAGTCGAGGCCCGGGCCAACTGCGATCTCGGGGGCGGCCTTGGCTCCGTGGGATGAGGTCCCGGACGTCCCGGCCCCCGGGGAAGGCTTGGCGGAGCGGGCATGCGATGCACAGCCAGTGCCGTTCGTCCCGCAGGTGCTGGGCGTGATGATCGGGGCTGGAGTCGCGGTGCTGGTCACGGCCGTGCTCATCCTCCTGCTGGTGCGGAGGCTTCGAGTGCCGAGTGAGGACCCGGAGGGCCTTCTGGGGGTGCTGAGGGATGGGAAGCTGAAATGTCCGGGCCCCTGAGGCAGTAGAGATGGGATTTGCTGGAGCCTGCACGCAGCGTCCCCATCTCTGGCCGTGCGGAGTGTGCGTAGAGGTCAGATTGCCCCTCTCCGCACTTACCCCTAGAAACTCCAGCCCCGGATGGCCCGCGGTATCGATTCCGGAAGAGAGATAAAGTGCTTTTCTATGGCCGGAAGATTATGCGGAAGGTGAGTCTGGGACCCCCTGGGGCTCCCACTGGCCACACAGAGATCCTGCCCTTTCCCTAATTATACTTCTTAGTAAGCCGGCCGCCCTCCTTGATCAAGGGCCTCTGGATCTGCCCCCCTCTTCCCTAGGGTCTGAACTGGCAGTTGACGCGTTCCTCCCACCCCACCCCATCCTTGATCCTCCCAGGTATCACAATCCACTTCTTCGCTGGTGGACACCTCCGTCTCCACCACTTCCCGGCCACGCATGAAGAAGAAACTTAAGATGCTCAACATTGCTAAGAAGTAAGGCTGTGCTAGGTGTACTTGGGGCTGTCCAGGGCTTTTTGAGTGATCATCCCACACCGAAGGGTGTATCTCGGGCTTCTTTGAACCCCACGGACTGTCTTAGGAATCTTGCCATGTCAGTGGGACTATTTCAGAGCTCTCCCCAACCAGACAGGCTGTCTGTATCACCCGAAGGCTCTCTCAGTGATGTTCCCTGCCACAGGGGCATCCGTGAGTTATTTAATCCCCAGGCACTACCTCGGATGTCTTGTCATACCCTTAGGGGTCAAATCTGGGATCTCCCCACACGAGAGGGTTTATTTCAGAGTCTCACTGGAGTTATCGCAGGTCTCTCTGGGACCTGCAGGAGGGGCTATCTCTGGCTTTTGTTCCCTAGGGGTTATCTCAGCAATCTCTCTGCATCAGAAAGCATCTCTCTGTGTCACCTCCCTTGGATTTTCCCCAAACTACACGGAGGCTGTGTTAGGGGGTTCTGTTCCCTAGGAGTCATCTCAAGAATCGTTTGGCACTAGAGACACGGGAAGGGCATGTCAGGGCATGTCATCAGCAAAGGGTCCCTCAGGGTCTCTGAGAAAGGCTCTCTCAGGGATCTTTCCAAGTTGGGAGCTGCCTCTGGGGTCTCCTGACATCAGAGACTCTATTTTGAAGGTCTGTCTCAAGTGTTTCTTCACACTGAGGGGCCATTCCAGGGGTGTCTATGGTCAACAGGTGTGCTATCCCATGGCTTTCTATGACTTGAGTAGAAGGGCTATCTCTAGGTCTCCCACAATTAGTTGAGGGTCTGTCCACCTCCTGGGAGCGGTTTCAGTGTCTGCACACCCTTGAGGAGCTACCCTGATGTTGCCATGGCCTTGAGAGAGCTATCTCAGCTCTCTGTGACCTGGGCGAGGGCTAGCCCAAGATCTTCCTGATCAGAAGAGGAGCTGTTTCTGGATTTCTCTGTAATGTGGAGTTTAACTCAGTTTAAGCTCATTCTAGAGGGTCTATCTTGAGCATTTTGTGAGTAGTGGAAGGACTGTCTTCAGTAGCAACTGTGACTTCCAGGGAGGAGCTCTCCTAGGTCCACGGTTAGTAGAGGGGCTGTATCTGGATTCTCTGCACGTAACCAGGGCTATCTCAAGAGTCTCTGTGACCATCAGAGAGGCTATCTGAGGGTTGTCTGAGACTGGGGAGGAAGGATTATCTCGGGGATTTTTATAAGGATCAGAGAGGTTTTATCTGGGGTCTCCTGATATAATGGAAGCTACCCCAAGGCTCTGCCTACGTGACGGAGGCTACATGATGGAGGCGTGCAATATGTGGGGTCCCATGATGAACAGAGGTGCTTTTCTGGGGTCTGCCCATATCTTGGAAGCTGTGTCAGGGGTCTGCTTAATGAGAGGGTTCATCTAGGGAGCCTGTGACTAGTGAAGGGTGACCTCAGGGTTTTATTTCAGGGGTCAGCAACTTTTCTCTTTTTTCGGCCACATCTGGGGCTTTGCAGGCTGCGCGCAACGCTGCTGCAACTGCTGCAACGACTCAACTCTGCTGTTGTAGCGTTAAAGTAGCCTCAGACAATATGTAAATGAATGAATGTATTAATAGCTCGTGCCAATAAAGCTTTATTTACAAAAGGAGGTGGCTGGCCTAATTTGGCCAGTGGGCCACAGTTTGCTGAGTCCTGCTCTGGTGTCCCCGGGGTAGGACTCTGTGGGGGATCTCAGGTCTTCCTGAGTCCCCTCCCTGCTTCTCACCCCCCCTCGCTCCCCCCTCCTCCCACCAGGATCCTGCGCATCCAGAAAGAGGCGCCAACGCTGCAGCGGAAGGAGCCCCCGCCTGCGGTGCTGGAGGCTGACCTGACCGAGGGCGACCTGGCCAACTCCCACCTGCCCTCCGAGGTGCTCTACATGCTCAAGAACGTCCGGTCAGTGTCAAGGTGCAGGCAGGGGGCTGCAGAGCTGGGGCTGACCTGACCTCCTGCATCTCTCCATTCCCCGGTCCCTATCCAACAGGGTGCTGGGCCACTTTGAGAAGCCGCTCTTCCTGGAGCTGTGCCGGCACATGGTCTTCCAGCGGCTCAGCCAGGGTGACTACGTCTTCCGGCCAGGCCAGCCCGATGCCAGCATCTACGTGGTGCAGGATGGGCTGCTGGAGCTCTGTCTGCCGGCTCCTGTGAGTGGGTTCCCCCTCCGGGGGGCACCACAGTGAGATGGGCGGCAGGGATGAGCAGTGGTGCAGTGGTCACCGGGGACAGGCAGTGCTTTTGGTAGCAGGGTTGGTGGGCTTTTTTTTTTTTTTTAATTTTGGCAATGCCGTGAGGCGCAGCTTGTGGGATCTTAGTTCCCCCACCAGGGATTGAACCCGGGCCACGGCAGTGAAAGCGCCGAATCCTAACCACTGGACCACCAGGGAATTCCCAGGGTTGGTGGTCTTATGAGATGTGCAGGCAGGAGTTGGGAACGGGTGTCCAAGAGCATCTGGGGTGGTCTGCACAGTCACCGGTTATGGTTAGTGATGCTGGTCGGAAGGTTCAGTGGGGTCCGGGTGTCAGTGATCACCGAGGGAGAATGAGGACCAGTGGCGTGGTCAGGGGGCAGGACGTGGGCTGGCAGGGCAGGGGCAGCCCTGGTCAGTGCCCGCCTCCCCCACCCCGTGTCTCAGGATGGGAAGGAGTGTGTGGTGAAGGAAGTGGTTCCTGGGGACAGTGTCAACAGCCTTCTGAGCATCCTGGATGTCATCACCGTGAGTGACCAGTACGGAGGGGGCGGGGGAGGCTGGGTGGGAGGCCACACCCACCAGGCTGGGTTGGGGAGGGTCACCCCCAGGGCCCCCATCTCTGATGCGTGCCTGATGTTGCCGGTGGTCCCTCAAGGCAGTGGCATCAGGAGGGGTCGGGGGGGAGCAGGAAGGGGGGCTCTCACAGCCCCTGACCTTGATTCTCCTTGTGCCCCCGGCACCCCCAGGGTCACCAGCACCCCCAGCGTACTGTGTCTGCTCGGGCGGCCCGAGACTCCACGGTGCTGCGGCTTCCAGTCGAGGCCTTCTCAGCCGTCTTCACCAAGTATCCCGAGAGCTTGGTGCGGGTAGTGCAGGTCAGCGGGCCATCCACTTCCTTTCATAACCCCCCACCCATCACAGGCTCCTGGGGGCTGGGACCCAGCAGCCAACAGGCACTGAAGCTGCGTTTATCGGCCCTGAGCAGCCGGACCTCCCTGACTCCTCCCATGAGCTGCCTCCACCCCGTGTCCCCAGGTTTCTGCTGCCTGATTGTCGGTTTCTCCCTGGCTCCTAGGGCCCTGCCCAGCCCCTTCCTGCTCCGACCTTGATCTCCTGGCCTTAGCTCCATCTCCCTCTCCCCACCCACGGCCCCACCCCCTCAGTGCTAAGTCCTGTGGCTGACCCTCTTTCTCCCTGGCCCCCTCCTCTGACGGCCATGCCCCCAAAGATCATCATGGTGAGGCTGCAGCGGGTCACTTTCCTGGCGCTTCACAACTACCTGGGTCTGACCAACGAGCTCTTCAGCCACGTGAGTTACGTGGAGAGCACCAGGGGCCGGAGGGGTGTGCGGCGTGTGCCTCCCCAGACACGCCACAGGATCCCCTCTGCCCCCAGGAGATCCAGCCCCTGCGCCTCTTCCCCAGCCCGGGCCTCCCAGCCCGCACCAGCCCTGTGCGTGGCTCCAAGCGGATAGCCAGCACCTCTGCTTCTGAGGAGGCGAGGGAGACGCCTGGCCGGCCGCCTGACCCCACCGGGGCCCCACTGCCTGCAACTGCAGGTACCCAAGATGACCCCTGCCTGACCCCCAGGAACCGTAGGCTGGCCCAGCCCACTCCCAAGAAGCCCAGGCTCTGCCCCTCAATGCATGTCTCAGTTCCTCAGATACTTCCACCTGAGCTGCCCAGCCCCCCCGGGACCCGCTTAGCTAGGTACCCAGGTGTGACTCCTGTTTGGATCCCCCAGGACCCCTGGCCTCAGTCCCCTGGGCCCACTGGAATCATTTTTCCTAGTCCCCTGGTCCCCAGGGACTCTGAGCTGACCTCTCCCCAGACCCCCTTCAGCTCCCCACCCCCAGTCCTGGGCGCTCTGAGGGGCAGGAGCCTGAACACGCGTCTCCCCTAGGGGACCCAGTGAAGCCCACATCCCTGGAAGCCCCCTCGGCGCCCTTGCTGAGTCGCTGCATCTCGATGCCAGTGGACATCTCAGGTTTGGGGCACCAAGTGGAGTGGGGGGAGGCCATCGAATTTCTGGGTTGGATGCAGGCCTGCCAGTCTTGATTTTTCTCATCCGTGAAATGGGAATATCAGCAGCACTTACTCATGTCTTTTTGTTGTGGGTAGTCGTTGAGATGGTGCCCTCCCAGCTGTGGTGAGAAGGGTTGCAAGGGCCAGAGCAGCGATCGATTAGTCATGTCTGTGTAGCCGTGGCCTCGGGTACATAGGTAGTGCTTGCTTAGACTCCAGCTATGGTCACTCTCATCTTTATTGCATTTATTGCCCCCTGCCCACTGCAGGCTTGCAGGGCGGCCCTCGCTCGGACTTCGACATGGCATATGAGCGGGGCCGGATCTCCGTGTCCCTGCAGGAAGAGGCCTCATGGGGGCCCCAGGCAGCCCTGGCTCGGGTAAGGCCCTGCCCTCTTCCCCCACCCCACCCCAGTCCCCTCCTGGGACCCTGGTCTGGCCACAGGTGGAGTCCCCCGAGGAGGAAGGTCGGGTGGGAGCAGGGAGATCACAGGCCTTGCCCCACACAGACCCCTACTCAGGAGCCCCGGGAGCAGCCAGCCGGCGCCTGTGAATACAGCTACTGTGAGGATGAGTCGGCCACTGGCGGGTGCCCCTTCGGGCCCTACCAGGGCCGCCAGACAAGCAGCATCTTTGAGGCGGCGAAGCGAGAGCTGGCCAAGCTGATGCGGATTGAGGTGGGCAGCTGAGGGTGTCTGGGGGACCAGGTTGGGGGTGGGAGGCCTGGCTGGGCCAGTCTCAACCCCCTTTCCTTCCTCCCCAGGACCCCTCCCTTTTGAATAGCCGAGTCTTGCTGCACCACACCAAAGCCGGCACCATCATTGCCCGCCAGGGGGACCAGGTGAGGCTGAGCCCTGAACTCTGATCATGCAGCCCTGACCCAAGACCTCTCTCTGATCCTTGCCTTTTCACCTTAGATGTAGACCTCCCAGTATATGATTTCCAGCCCCTGACCTTTGGATCCTATGACTCTGACTCACAGCCCTCCCTCCCCATGTCCTCTGGACATATTCTCCTCTAACCCCTGAACCTTTTATACTAGGACCTCCACCCCTAGATTTCTCTTCCCTGTCCTGGCATTTCCTGCAACTTCCATTTTCTGACCTTTCAACTCTACAACATACTCTGATGCTCTGTCTGCTTCTCATTCCTGGGTCCCTGCTAGGATGGGGGCACTCAGTAAACGGGTGCAGGTCAGAATCTGGACCTGGAGGCTGGGAACTAGCCCCACGAGCTGGATTTCAGTGCCTCCTGGTGACACACAGGTGTGGGAAACTGTGCATCCCACTAATCCGTCCATTCTCCAGGCGGGAAAACTGAGACCCGTTGTGATGTCACAGGCCAGGAGCACAGAGGAGGAGGGTTAGGGAGGAAGCCAAACATGAAATCCGGACTCTGCCCTGACTCCCTGTGTGACCTTGGGTGAATCATCTAGAAACTTGTCATCTTCCTCGCCTGCAGAATGAGTGTCGTAACTATCTGCTAGAAGTGTTGTGAGGATGAAACAGGAAATACTCAGTTCGCAGCTACTAGGGTTTGCAAGGGTGACAGGCCAGGGGAGGGTTGGAGCAGCAGCTCCCAGTCGGGGGATGGGCTGGGGGTGACAGTAGGGGTGACATGACTTAGGCGTTGAGACCACAGCACTGCCCCAGGCTCAAGGGAGGAGCCCTGGGCTTGGGGGAGGGGCTGGGGGTGGCCCAGCTATTAGCTGGCTGGGTGGTGGTTGTTGTTTTTAATTTTTATTGGAGTATGGTTGATTTAAGGGTGGTTGTTATATCACATGATCAGTTGACTGAGTGGCCACGTTGAGCTGCTCATTGCAGGGTGGGCTCCTTTCTGCAGAGGAAGTTTTGTGCCAGCTGTTTGAGGTACTTGGGGGACTGGCTGAGGAAGTGTGGTCACACCGTGGCCCTTGCAGGGGCCCCGGGCCCCTGCTTATCTGGGAGCCTCTGCTGGGCTCAACACAGCCCGGCCCCAGCCCCAGCCCCAGCCCAGCCTGCTAACACACCAGGCTCCTCGGGGTCTTCAGAACTTTGTTAGGGACAAAGCTGGTCTGCTGTGCCCCCCTCTGAAACTTTACACCAATAGTTTTCAACGTCATTGTCAACGACATTTGGCGACGTCAAGACATTTTTGATTGACTTGGGAGGGTGCTACTGTCATCTAGCGGGTTAGAGACCAGGGATGCAAGACTGCATGGGCCAGTCCCCCTACAACAGAATTATCCAGTCCAAAATGTCAGTGTTGCCAAGGTTGAGAAACCCCGCTTTCCACAAACATTTCCCAAAGCATATTTCATGGAACGGCCATATCACAGGGGGTCTGTGTGCAACATGTTGGAGAAACACAGGTTATTTTACCCCTTCATGGCAGCTCCCAGTGAGCATTATTAGCATATTCAAGGCTCTGAGAAGTCCTGCAGTGAAAAACAACATGCTTCCCAGTCTGAGGACAAATGGCAGCCTACTATTAGTCACTCCCATTTATATCCCAAACCCAGTCTGGGAATTCTATCTTGGAAGGTTCCAGCATGTGTGTATGTCTCCTGGGCCTGGGCCTCTCCCAGGGATCCTTGCAGTGTTTTGGCACTCATCTGGGGCGTTGTGGGGTGTCAGACAGGTTTGTGTAATGAATGAGGAAGGAATCTTTCTGTCTCTGGGCAGTTTCAGTTCCTTATTTGAAAGGGTGGGACAGAGAGGTGTCCAGCTGGGCAGGCTAACCAGAGGGGAGAGGGGCGTTTGCTGTGTCCCAGGGTTGTTGCAGAGGCAAGAAACACCAGTGGGGCCCCCTGCCTTTGGGAAGCTCACAGTTCTGACAGACAGTACAGTCAAAGGATTACACAAATTGTTACTACATCATATGTGCTTAGTGCTACAAAGGAGATGTTCTCAGCTCCACAACGTCTGGTTTAGTCAGGGCAGTGTCTCTGTGGAAGTGACCTCCAGAGAAGGAGGAAGGATGAGGACGAATTAACTAGGTGCAAGGGGAAGGAAAGAGCATTCTATGCAGAGGGGACAGTTTGTGCAAATGTCCTGTGGTAGAGCTATTCCACCTGTAGGAAACAAAAGGAAGTCAACAGCGATGGAGTGGAACAAGGGAACCGGGAGCAAAGGGGATTTTTTTTTTTTTTTTTTTTTTTTTTTTTAATGCACTGCACGGCTTGCAGGATCTCAGTTCCCTGACCAGGGACTGAAGCCAGGCTCCGGGCTCCAGCAGTGAAAGTGGCGAATCCTAACCTCTAGATCACCAGGGAACTTCCCAAAGGGGATTTTTTTTTTTTGCGGGGTGATAGTTTTAGAGACGTAATTCATGCGTTATACAATTCACCCACTCAAAGAGTACAATTCACTGGTTTTTAGTATATTCACATAGTTGTGCAACCATCACCACTGTGCATTTTCAGAGCATCACCTTAAAAAGAAACACCATACCCTTAAGCCATCAGTCTCCTACCTCCTAAACAGCCCCAGTCCTAAGCAACTGCTAATCTTACGTTTCTATAGATTTGCCCGTCCTGGACATTTCATGTAAATGGAATCATACAACATGTGGCCCCTTGTGTCTGGGCTTCTTTCACTTAGTATGCTGTTTTCAAGGTTCATGCATGTTGTGGCGTGTGTCAGTGCCTCATTCTATTAGGGCTGACTACTGTTCCATTGTACGAATGGACCACATTTTGCTTCTTAATTCATCAGTTGATGGACATTGAGTTATTTCTACCTTTTGGCTAGTAGGCATAATGCGGCTATGAACGTTTATGTGCAGATGTCTTTGTGGACACGTTTTCATTTCTGTTGGGTAGATACCTAGGAGTTGAGTTGCTGGGTCATATGGCAACTCTATTTTTTTTCTTTTTTTTTTTGGCTGCGTTGGGTCTTCGTTGCTGCGTGCAGGCTTTCTCTAGTTCCGGTGAGCGCGGGCTACTCTTCGTTGCGGTGCGCGGGCTTCTCATTGCGGTGGCTTCTCTTGTTGCCGAGCACGGGCTCTAGGCACACGGGCTTCATTCGTTGTGGCGTGTGGGCTCAGTAGCTGTGGCTCGCGTGCTCTGGAGCACAGGCTCAGTAGTTGTGGCGCACGGGCTTAGTTGCTCCGTGCCATGTGGGATCTTCCCAGACCAGGGATCGAACCTGTGTCCCCTGCATTGGCAGGTGGATTCTCAATCACTGTGCCACCAGAGAAGTCCCGGCAACTCTATTTTTAATTCTTTGAGGACTTTTTAAATTTTTGCCACATTGTTTCCCAGTGGCTGTATCATTTTACAGTCCCACCAGCAGTGTGTAAGGATTCCAGTTTCTTACATCCTCTCTAACACTTTTTGATTCAAGCCATCCTAGTGGGTGTGAAGTGGCATCTCACTGTGGTTTTGATTTGCATTTCTCTAATGATTCATGATGTTGAGTTTACTGGCCATTCAAAAATCTTCTTTGGAGAAATGTCTATTCAGAGCCTTTGTCCATTTTTTTTTTAATTATTTATTTATTTATTTTTGGCTGCAGTGGGTCTTCCTTGCTGCACGCAGGCTTTCTCTAGTTGCGGAGAGCGGGGACTACTCTTCATTGCAGTGCACGGGCTTCTCATTGCAGTGGCTTCTCTTGTTGTGGAGCATTGGTTCTAGGCGCGGGCTTCAGTAGCTGTAGCACGCGGGCTCAGTAGTGGGGCGCGCAGGCTCTAGAGCGCAGGCTCAGTAGGTGTGGCGCACGGGCTTAGTAGCTCCGCGGCATGTGGGATCTTCCCGGACCAGGGCTCGAACCCGTGTCACCTGCATTGGCAGGTGGATTCTTAACCACTGTGCCACCAGGGAAGCCCTTACCCATTTTTTAATTGAGTTATTTGTCTTTTTAGTACTGAGTAGTAAGAATTCTTTACATATTCTGGATACCAGACCCTTAGCAGATATATGATTGGCAAATATTTTCTCCCACACGGTGTGTTGTCCTTTCACTTCCTTGATAGTGCCCTTTGAAACTCAAAAGGTTTTAATTTTGTTGCAGTCCAGTTTATCTGTTTTTCATTTTGTTGCTTGGGCTTTTAGTATCATATCCAAGATTCTGTTGCCAAATTCAGTGTGACCATGATTGACCCCTGTATTTTCTTCTAAGAGTTTTATGTATGTATGTATGTATGTATTTGGCTGTGTTGGGTCTTTGTTGCTGCGCATGGGCTTTCTCTAGTTGTGGCGAGCGGGGGCTACTCTTCGTTGTGGTGCGCCGGCTTCTCATTGTGGTGGCTTCTCTTGTTGCCGAACACAGGCTCTAGGCGCGCAGGCTTCAGTAGTTGTGGCACGCGGGCTCACTAGTTGTGGTGCACGGGCTTTGTTGCTCGGCGGCATGTGGGATCTTACCGGACCAGGGCTCGAACCCCTGTCCCCTGCATTGGCAGGCGGATTTTTAACCACTGCGCCACCAGGGAAGTCCCATCTTCTAAGAGTTTTATAGTTTAAGCTCTCAGATTCATGTCTTTGATCCATTTTAATATGGCATAAGGTGAGAATCCAACTTTATTCTTTTCCATGTAGCTATGCAGTTGCCCAGCACAAGCAAAGAGGCTCTAAGCTCAGCCATGCTCCTGTGTAGCCAGTCTTCGTTGGCTCTTGCTGGCTGTGTTGAAAAGAATTCATGGGCCTTAATCTGGGTTGAGTTGGGTGATCCATTAGCAATGTCTGCCCTGGTGCTGAGTGGGAATATAGATAACATATGCTGCTCAGCTCAGTGCTATGGAAAGCCTTCACTCCCTCCAACTTTTCCTTCCTTAACCTTTCCTCTGGAGTGCGCTGACCTGAGTTGTGGGTGAGGTGGTGCCCCTGTGCCCATCTCCTGGCCCTCGCCCTACAGGATGTGAGCCTGCACTTCGTGCTCTGGGGCTGCCTGCACGTCTACCAGCGCATGATCGACAAGGCCGAAGACGTGTGCCTGTTCGTGGTGCAGCCCGGGGAGCTGGTGGGGCAGCTGGCCGTGCTTACCGGCGAGCCCCTCATCTTCACGCTGCGAGCCCAGCGTGATTGCACCTTCCTGCGGATCTCCAAGTCTGACTTCTATGAGTATGACTGGGCCCGATATGGGGGTGGGGGTGACGCTTAGGCAGCCCCGACCAACTCTGTTCTGCCCTGCACGAGGCCATCCCTCTGAACAGCCAACAGTTTTCCAGGGAAGATTTGAGCCCTTCTTGTCCCACCTCCAGGCCATCCCCCACCCTCTCTACTCCCTAAGGGCTGTTCTAGGGCGCCCCCGGCCCATGCACCCCTGCCCTTCGCCTACAGGATCATGCGTGCACAGCCCAGTGTAGTGCTGAGCGCCGCGCAGACCGTGGCCGCAAGGATGTCGCCCTTCGTGCGCCAGATGGACTTCGCCATCGACTGGACAGCGGTAGAGGCGGGACGCGCACTGTACAGGTGCAGGCCCTGCCCCACCTCTCCCCTCAGGCCCTGCCTACGAGGACCCCTACCCTGTCTGACCCGCCCCTCCCACCCCCACCCCAGGCAGGGCGACCGCTCAGACTGCACCTACATCGTGCTCAATGGGCGGCTGCGAAGTGTCATCCAGCGTGGCAATGGCAAGAAGGAGTTGGTGGGCGAGTACGGCCGCGGGGATCTCATAGGAGTGGTGAGCTCGGCCCCACCCACTGACCTCTAACCTCTCCCAGTCCAGTTTCCCCCCACGCCCAACATACACTTCATCCCAGGTAACCTGTTGGGGGTAGAGAACGCTCCCTCCCCAACCTATGACCTCGTGCAATCCACTTTCCCCAGCTCCTTTCCATGGGGTGGGGCCATGGGGGCAACCTCATCAGGGTGGCGAGTCTGATCTGAATCAGTCTCCAGACCTCTCTACATCAGAAGAGGGGACCCCCGCCGGTGTGGATCCCTGTCCTCCTGTCCTCTCCCTTTCCTCAGAGCCCCTAGATGGGTAGTAAGGCTTGGTTCTCTCTACCCCCATCTAGGGGTTGGGGCGGGGTGGGGGGGACTCGGTAGGGCCTCGTCTCTGCACCCACGGTCGTCCTCTCCCTTACCTATCAAGCTCCTGGCTCACGCAGCCCTGGTCAGGCACGCTGTCCCCTAGGTGGAGGCGCTGACCAGGCAGCCACGTGCCACAACGGTGCACGCGGTGCGCGACACAGAGCTGGCCAAACTCCCCGAGGGCACCCTGGGCCACATCAAACGTCGATACCCGCAGGTGCAGCTCGCTGGGTTGTGGGCTGTTCTCCTAACGGGGGCTGGACAGATGGGAGTGGGGGCGGGTACCCAGAGAAGGCAGGGCCTAATGTGTGGAGAGGGGGGTTAGATGGGGGTGGAGCCCTAGGAAGGAGGTGAAGCCTCCAAGTGAGGGCGAGGCTCATGGGGTGGGACTCAGGTAACAGGGACCCAGGCGCCCTGGTAGAGGAGGAAAAGGTGGTGCAGAATTGCTCCTCCAGTCTCACTGGACCGCCGGCCTCCAACGACCCAGGTTGTCACCCGCCTCATCCACCTGCTGAGCCAGAAAATTCTGGGGAATTTGCAGCAGCTGCAAGGACCCTTCCCAGGTGAGAGCTGGCCAGCGCCCGGGAATGCTAAGGGATCTAGTCCAACGCCCAAAACGAGCTAGGAGAGGGAGCCATTGAACCCAGGGCATGCTGGGAAGTGGAGTCCTGCGTATAACCCGCTCTGGGCGGGGCTTCAAGTGGGAAGTGGGAATCCGAGTTCCGGTGCATGCTGTGGGCTGTAGTGCTGGTTATTGGGCATGCTGGGAAACGGAGTCCTGGACCCAGGGCCGGCTTGTTAATAGAATCTGAAGTATCAGTGGTGCTGACAGGAGGAGTCTTTAGGGCAAGCTTGGTTCAGGGTGTCAGGGCTGGCTGGAGGATGGAGTCCACATACTAGGAAGGGGAAACCTAGACTAAAGTGTGCTGGTAAATGTAGTCTACGGGGTGGTGTTTGGGGCCCAGGGCATGTTGGAAAGTGGCTTCGTAGGTTACCAGCCTGGTGGGAGATGTGGTTCCTGGTCCCGGTGAATGCTGGGAGATGGCCCCTGTCCCAGTGCATGCTGGGGGTGGTGGTGGTTGTGTGGTTCCCTTCCCTGGGCATGCTGGGAGATGTGGTTTCCGTCAGCTAGGATACGCTGGGAAATTGAGTCAGATTCGAGATGTGCAGAAATATGGACCTGAGGTTCTCTGTTATGGTGACCTGACCCTGGACCAGCCTGGCAACCTCTACTCTCCTTTTCCCCCCAGGGGCTTCTGCCCCATCAGCCCTGACACCTGGATCCTGAGGGTAGGGGCGGGAGTGGGCCGTGGCCAAGAACTGCCCCTATGCCCAGGGTCTTCCCCGATAGACTTTTCCCCCAGTCTCGCACCAAGTACACAAATACATGTTCTCTCCCACCCGGCTGCCAGGACCGCCCTTGGTGTGATTCTGGGGCAGATAATGGGGGCAGGGACTTTAAAATCTCAGACCTCTGGGAACCTGGAGAATGCACAAGACAGACAAAGCCCCTAGAAGGGTTTACAGCTTCAGAAGCAAGATACAGTTTTTAAGATACAAAGAAAGAGTACAATGTCGGATAATGTATTGTGAAGAAAACAAAATAGGGTCTTGATGGGGTATGACTAGAGGCGGGAGGGAGGCTTTTCTGAGATCAGTGAGCTGAGACGTGATAAATGAGATGGGGCCAGACGCTGACAGAACTCTGAAGGCTCTGCACACAGGGTTTGGCGGTGTTGAAACACTTCAAGGAGGAAAGTGAGTGAGGGGGAGGGGGGCAAGTCATGCAGGGACTAGAAGCCGTCGAAAGGCATTTGAACTTGTTCAGACTGTTATAGGAAAACTGGAGGAGAGGAGGCTGGGAGAAGTCCGGTCAAGAGATGGGGGTTGATGGTTTGGTCTAAAGTGTAAGTAGAGAAGCTGAGAAGCAATCAGTGCGTCAAAAATATATTTATTTCCGTCTAGTTTTGTGTTCAAGTCCCTTTAGTGGACAGAGGCCCCAAGGCCAGAATGGGGTAGGGGCACAGATCAGTCCACACAGGTGGAGTGGAAAACAGAAATGGTTATACAGTTGTGTAATGGATGCCACTGAGGAGATTGGGCCAAAACTGAAGGTCAGATAGGCAGGTCTTATCAAGAACAGTGGTTGAGGCTGTGAAGCTAGGATTGAGGCCATGACCTTCACTACGGCATCACTAAGCCTCAGCTGAGGAACAGGGAACAGGGATTTCTGAGAAGGCAGAGGCGAGCTGACCTTTCCAGACACAGGACTGCACAGCAAATACCATCCTTTGGGGTCTCAGCAGGTTCGGGCCTAGGTGTTCCCCCTCACTCGGAGCTCACCAACCCAGCCAGCAACCTGGCAACGGTGGCAGTGCTGCCCGTGTGTGCCGAGGTGCCCATGGTGGCCTTCATGCTGGAGCTGCAGCATGCTTTGCAAGCCATTGGTCAGTCGTGGGCAAGGGCAGGCTTTCCGTCTGCATGGGGCAAGGCGCATGTGGGTGGGGGCATTGGCCAATGAATGGAGACGCCTGGGTGGGCCAGAGGTGGGGCTGGGGGGCTGGAACAGGGCTGTGGGAGCGGAGTGGGTGGTATTGTCTTATAGGAGGGTCCTCCAGGTCCGTTGACCTGGGTTCCTAAACACCCTTCCTCACCCATCCCCAGGCCCCACACTTCTTCTCAACAGTGACATCATCCGGGCACGCCTGGGGGCCTCTGCACTGGACAGGTGTGTGTTGGGGGTGCAGGAGGTTAGGGTGGGGCGCGAGGGATAAGCTCAAAGCATAGGATTCTTTCAGATCTCATTTGAGGTCTAGGCTGTGAAACAAGGAGCATGCGCCCCCATTCCTCTGGTCACTGGGGAGACAGTGTAGTGAATCCGCCCCTGGAGGATGCAGGCGTGTGGGGCTTGGATGTCCAGGTCCCCCTCCCCGAGCAATGGAGCTACATGGTCCCTGAGGGCAGGGACCCCTGACCAGCCCCAGGATGACGCTCCCCTGCCCCCATCCTAGCATCCAAGAATTCCGGCTGTCAGGGTGGCTGGCCCAGCAGGAGGACACGCACCGCATCGTGCTCTACCAGACGGACGCATCGCTGACGCCCTGGACCGTGCGCTGCCTGCGCCAGGCCGACTGCATCCTCATCGTGGGCCTTGGCGACCAGGAGCCCACGCTTGGCCAGGTCTGGAGACCATTCACAGTGACCCCATCCCTGGGATCCCGCCCCCTGCCCTCCGGTGCCTGCGCCGGGCCACGTGCACCCTCACCGGTGGGGCTAGGCGACCAGGAACTACGGGGCCAGGTGTGGGAGGGGCAGGGAGGAAACCACGGGTGAGAGTGACTTCCGTGCTTTCCCCTTCTCCCCCCACCACCCCCACAAGCTGGAGCAGATGCTGGAGAACACGGCGGTGCGCGCCCTCAAGCAGCTGGTCCTGCTGCACCGCGAGGAGGGCCCGGGTCCCACGCGCACAGTGGAGTGGCTCAACATGCGCAGCTGGTGCTCGGGGCACCTGCATCTGCGCTGTCCGCGCCGCCTCTTCTCGCGCCGCAGCCCCGCCAAGCTGGTGAGGGGCCCTGCAGGGGACTGGTCGGCTCTCAGGACCTTTCAGGGGCGTGGCTACTGGAGGGGCGCGGCCTAGAGACCAGCGGGGCCAGGGCAGTGCCTTGGAGGTCCAGACGCCGCTTCCTACACCCGCATCCTCATGGGCCGCGTCTCTCTCCTTTCACACCAGCACGAGCTCTACGAGAAGGTTTTCTCGAAGCGCGCTGACCGGCACAGCGACTTCTCCCGCCTGGCGCGGGTGCTCACAGGCAACACCATCGCCTTGGTGCTGGGCGGGGGCGGGGCCAGGTGAGGGGCGGGGTCAGCGCTGACAGGGGCGGGGCCATGGGCCCTGAGGGGTAGAGCTGATTCCCTGGGCGCGATCCCATAGGGGCGGGCCGGCACCACCTTCCTAGCAGGTGAGGGAGAAGGGATAAGATTCCTGGGGGTGGGGCTTAGGGGATCTCCAGAGGGTCACTGGGTCTCCACCTTGCAGAGGCTGCTCACATATCGGAGTGCTGAAGGCATTAGAAGAGGCGGGGGTCCCTGTCGACCTGGTGGGCGGCACGTCCATCGGCTCCTTCATCGGGGCCCTGTACGCCGAGGAGCGGAGCGCCAGCCGCACTAAGCAGCGGGCCCGGGAGTGGGCCAAGGTGTGTGTTGCGGGGAGGGGTCCCCCCACCCCAGGAGCACCCTGAAACCTCACCCTAGACGGGCTTCTGGGTTTCTCCTGCCCCTCCCCGTCTTAATCTGTGAGCCCCACCTGGATCCTTTATAGAGATACCTCCAGGACCTTGGATGACCGCCCCCACCCCGTGACTTTCTGGCTAGTGACCCTAGTCTCCAGCTCCCAGCTGGAGAAGTCAGGCCCCTTAGGGACTGCCTAGTCAGTGACCCCCAAGTGACTCCTGTTTGACCCCCCGCTGGCCCATTGCCCCCTAGAGCATGACTTCAGTTCTGGAGCCCGTGCTGGACCTCACCTACCCCGTCACCTCCATGTTCACGGGGTCGGCCTTCAACCGCAGCATCCACCGTGTCTTCCAGGACAAGCAGATCGAGGTGCACTCTTCCCCCATGCCTGCCCCTCCCCTGCCCCTCCCCACAGGAGTCCCCACTCCTCCTGGACCGCAGTCCCTGTCCCTGTAGGACCTGTGGCTGCCGTACTTCAACGTGACCACGGACATCACCGCCTCAGCCATGCGCGTCCACAAAGATGGTGGGTACCCCAGCCAGCCCCACCAAAACCACTGTAGCCATGTGGGGAATGGGTGCGGGGGAGGGGCAGCCGAGCATCTGGGACATTGTTAACATGAGTGACCATCCCTCCTGGCCTGAGTGCTGAGCACCAGTCGTCACCCACTGATGCCCCAGAGGCCCCACGTATGTCTGTCCTCGCGGGCAGGAGGCTGAGAGACTAGTTGGGCGCCTCACCCCCTCACACCAGTCCCCACAGGCTGCGTATGGCGTTACATCTGGGCCACTGCCTCCTACTGCCCCTACCTGCCCCCGCCTTGCGACCCCAGGGACGGGCACCTGCTGGTGGACGGGTGCTATGTCAACAATGTGCCGGGTCAGCGAGCCCACCGGGCTGGCCGGGCCTCCAAGTGTGTCTGAGCGTGCCAGTGCGTGTCTGTGTCTGTGTGTCCCGCCGGGCAGGCTCCCTGTGGCGATACGTGCGTGCCAGCATGACACTCTCGGGATACCTGCCGCCACTGTGTGACCCCAAGGATGGGCACCTCCTCATGGACGGCGGCTACATCAACAACCTACCAGGCAAGTAGCCATCTGCTTGTCCCCGTGCACAGACACGCGGGCAAGCTCATAGCAGGCATGTGTGTGTGCAGGTGAAGGATGCGCCCATGTGCTGTATTTGACACGCACACACACAGGGCAAGCGTGGGCACACGCAGGGGGGTGGGGCAGCTCCACGATGAGCTTTCTTTCACACCCACTCACTTGAAGCATGCAGATGAGAGGCAGGGGGGTTGCAACTTAAAATTCCACACACCCAGTGGTGTGCAAACACAAGTAGACACCTACACTGGCTACACAGGCGCTTGAGGTCCCATAGATCAGGGATCCGCACACTGCACCCCACAAGCCAAATCTGGCCCCCTGCCTGATTTTGTAAATAAAGTTTTATTGGCACACAGCCACACCTAATCGTTTATCCTTTGTCTGTGGCTATGTCTGTGCAGCCCAGTTGAGTAGTTGCAACAGAGACCATATGGCCTGCAAAGCCGAGATTATTTTTTCTCTGGCCTTTTACAGACAGCTTGCCAACTCCTGCATAGGCGTTCTGTACAGATACTTGCACTCACACAACCTCATGCGCGTGAGCAAGTGTGTACAAACTCACAGGTGGACGGACACACTTGGACGCACAAAGAAACATACTTAGACATTGATCTAGGGACACGGGAAAGGAATACAAACAGTCCTGGGTGTGTGTGCAGAGATATAGCACACCCAGAGGTGGGTGTGTTCACAAACATACAGACGGGACATGCACATACCTGATAGGGGTGTGTACAGCACACACACACACACAGACAAGCTTACCACGGGCGAAGTCTTCTGGAGACTTAGGTGTCTTTGGGGACTGGACCTGGCTACAGGACCCTGTCCATGTCCCCCCAGGCACCCCCAGACCCACTCAGGGGCTCTCAGTGGGGCACCCAGACCCACAGCTACAGCACCCTCCTCACCACGCCATCACCCCATTCTTCACCCCATCCGTCCCGCTGCCTGAATCTCCTTGATCCGGCTCTTTGCTCTGTGTCCCTTGTCTCAGTCTCAAGATCCCTCTTTCTGCCCGGATTCTCTGTCCTTCCATATCTCTGGCCCCTGATATCTCTCTCTCCCGCAAATCTCTGTTGCTGTCTCTGGTCCCCTGCATTTCTCTCCCCGCGGCTCTGTCTCCTGATGTCTTTATTCCCGCATCTCGCTGCGTCTCTGATCCTCCGTCTGTTTCCATGACTCTGATCCCTTCATCTCTGCCTCCTGGTGTCCTTACTATAATCTGTCTCCGTGTTACTTTCCTTCCATATCTCTCTCCCCCATGTGTCTGACCTTGGGTCTCTTTCCCCAGTGACTTTATCCCTCTGCCTCCATCTTCTCCATTCCTCTGGCCCTGGTTCCCCAGACCTAAAAGCTCCAACACCCGTCCCCTCCTCCACATCATCGGCCTCTACAGCCATATGCTTTGCACGCCTACGTGTTGTTCGCATGGTTTTTTTTTTTTTTTTTTTGCGTGACCACGTGCGTGATGGTGTTTGCGGGGCTGCATTGAACTTCCCTGCCTCAGTCCCGGTGGAGAACAGCCCCCTGACCCCCATGCCCCACAGCGGACATTGCTCGCAGCATGGGTGCCAAGACGGTCATTGCCATCGATGTGGGAAGCCAGGATGAGACGGACCTTAGCACCTACGGGGACAGCCTCTCTGGCTGGTGGCTGCTGTGGAAGCGGCTGAACCCCTGGGCAGACAAGATCAAGGTTCCAGACATGGCCGAGATCCAGTCTCGCCTGGCCTATGTGTCCTGCGTGCGGCAGCTGGAGGTCGTGAAGTCCAGCTCGTACTGCGAGTACCTGCGCCCACCCATCGACTGCTTCAAGACCATGGACTTCGGGAAGTTCGACCAGATCTATGTGAGCGGGTGGGAGCCACTTGGTGCCAGTGTGGTGGGCCGGCAGAGCTTTAATACTGAAAGCCCAGAGCAACATGAAGGGAAGGATTCTAGGGCTGCATTTGGGATCCATGGGGAATAGAACGGTAATCAATCAGTGATGTCTGCAGTGAGTGTGGCAAGGGGATGTACGTGTGTATGTGCGAACTAAGTTTCTTAGTATGTGCCAGCGGCACTGCCTGAAACACGCTGTAGAGATTTCTAATGCCGTTTCTGTGTAGGTGGGAATGAGAACCACGAAAAATTAGTAACGTCCGATGCCAAGTCTGGGATACACTGGATGGAGCACTGTATAATGTGCCACTGACCCAGAAAAATGTGTCATAGCCCATGCCAACTGAAAATGATCAGTAGCTGGGACTTCCCTGGTGGTCCGGTGGTTAGGACTCCGTGCTTCCCCTGCAGGGGTCATGGGTTCGATCTCTGGTCAGGGAACTAAGATCCCGCATGCCGCACGGCGTGGCCAAAAAAAAAGAGAGAGAAAGAAAGAAAAGAATATGATCAGTAGCTGCTGCCCAGAGCCCTGAGTAGAAATGTCTGATTCCCTTTCTGGGCTCACTGGGAAGGCGTACCATGCTGGATTAGTGATGTCTGTTATGGGCATGGGAGATGATGATATTTACGGGTATACCGCATATTTGCAGACCTTGAAATAAGCCTGCACGCCGCCATCTCGAATCATTTGGTACTTGGCACACTGCATGGGGCTGAGTGGGAAAGCATGAGCAAAGAGTGATTGGTAATGTCTGGCAGGGGCACAGGATAGGGGACATGGGGGTGAGTGTGCTACGTGTGGCCGACTCTGAAATCAGTGTAGTCTCAAATGCCAGCTCCGGCAGAGCATCAGGGTTTTGAGGGGCCAGGGCAGGGGCAGGCAGGGTGGGGATAAGCAGAGAAGATGAGGCAGAGAAGAACACCCCCAGGGATTGCAGACATGGCCCCAGCCCCCCTCGTTTCCTGCAGGATGTGGGCTACCAGTACGGGAAGGCCGTGTTTGGGGGCTGGACCCGGGGCGACATCATTGAAAAGATGCTCACGGACCGACGGTCTGCAGACCTTAATGAGAGCCGCCGTGCAGATGTAAGCCTGCGCCCTCCTCCTCCGGCGGGGCCACTCTGATGACACATCCCCAGTCCCCTCTGGGTCTCCCCCAGACCTCAGACGACCCCGAGAGCCTCACCCACGCCTCTCCGCAGGTGCTTGCCTTCCCCAGCTCCGGCTTCACCGACTTGGCGGAGATCGTGTCCAGGATCGAGCCCCCCACGAGCTACGTTTCTGTTTCCGACGGCTGCGCAGATGGTGAGGGGGCTGAGGGCATCCCCAGGAGCCCGGGGTCGGTGTACTGGTGGCTGGAGAGGTCAGCCCAGCCCAAGCGCCCTGAACTTCACCCACTGCCATTCCAGGGGAGGAGTCGGACTGCCTGACTGAGTACGAGGAGGACGTGGGGCCAGACTGCTCGCGGGACGAAGGGGGCTCTCCAGAGGGCGCGAGCCCCAGCACTGCCTCCGAGATGGTGAGAGTGGGCGGTTCGGGCCCCCCACAAGGTGGGGAGACCCGGCTGACTGCGCCGGTGTCCCGGGCTGTGTGTCACGTGCGGGGTCGCCCCTATCCCTGCAGGAGGAGGGGAAGCCGATCCTCCGGCACCGGAGCTGTCTGCCGCAGGACGCCCCCAGATCTGCGGATGCCTGAGGACCTCGAGAGGGGTCCCCCCTTGGGCTGGACTAGGGGTGGGCCCTCTGGAGGCGGCTCACTGCCCCTCTGCCTGCTGCTATGCCTGTGACCCCCCGGGGTCCCCCTTGACCCCCAGCCCCCAGGGTCCACACACTGGACTGGCTTGTCCCCCGGGGGAGGGCCAGCACTGCACTGATGACCCTTGATCAGTCCCACCAATAAACCTGCCCCTCTCGGAAGCGGCCGTATGTCATCTTTGGGTTCAGGGGGCACCTCGTCCCACCTTCCATGCTCAGGATGGCCAGGGCTGGGGCCAGAAACGACCTTGAGCTTGTCACCATGACCTGTGCTCCCAGCCTCGGGGTGAGCTTTCCCCACTGGGAGTGGCCATCCCCAACTTCGCCTGTGAGCCCACACACATACGTATGTATATATATGGCATAAAATTTATCATTTTACCCCTTTTTAAGTGTACGGTTCAGTGGCACCAAACAGATTCACATTGTGCAGCCATCCATCCCCAGAAGTGTCTCACCTTCCCAAACTGAAACTCTGTCCCCATGAAACACTCACTCCCTACTCCCCTCCCCCAGCCCCCGGCCCCCACCACTCTACTTTCTGTCCCTAGGAATTGGACTTGTCTGTGGACCTCACGTGAGTGGAATCATATATTATTTGTCCTTTTGTGTCTGGCTTATTTCACTGAGCAGAATGTCCTCAAGGTATCTCCGTGTTGTAGCAGGTGTCAGAATTTCCTTCCTTTTTAAAGGCTACATAGTATTCCATCGTATGGATGGACCACATCGTGTTTATCCATTTACCCGTCAGCGGACGTTTTGGTTGCTTCCACGTTGGGGCTGTTGTGAATTGTGCTGCTCTGAAAACAGGTGTACAAATACCCCTGCTTTCCAATCCTTTAGGTAGATACCCAGAAGTGGATTGGCTGGACATAGGGTAATTCTATGTTCAACTTTTTGAGGAAGTGCTAAACTCTTTTCCACAGCAGCTACACCACTTTATGTTCCCACCTGCGATGCACGTGGGTAGCTTTTAAGCAAAGGAGAGAACGGTCAGATCTGTTTCTGGAAGCGGATGGAGTGGAGGAGGCGGAGGCAGGGGGCCAGAGACCAGGGAGAGATGACAAGGCCGAAATTAGGACAGTGGACACAGAGACGGTGGGGAGGGGACAACACCCAAGAAATGCGTACAAGAAATTTTGGCAGAACTTGGAGATTAATGCTCGGTGGGAGCTCGGGACAGGGGATGCCAAGGAGGATGAAGGGACCTTGGCATAGGTGACCAGGGAGGGGCATCTTTTTTAAAAAAATTTACATCTATTTATTTTCAATTAAAAAAATATATTTTTGGCCACGCCGCACGGCTTGTGGGATCTTAGTTCCCCAACTAGGGATCGAACCCAGACCCCTGCAGTGAAAGCATGGAGTCCTAACCACAGAACTGCCAGGGAATTCCCTTTTCTTTTTTTTTTAAATTGAAGTATATTGGTTTACAATGTTGTGTTATTTTCAGGTGTACAGCAAAGTGATTCAGTTATACACACACACACACACACACACACACACACACACACACACATATATGTATGTATATACATATATTCTTTTTCAGACTCTTCCCTTATAGATTACTACAAGATATTGAGTAGAGTTCCTTGTGCTATACAGTACGTCCTTGTTGACTATCTGTTATATATATAACAGTGTGTATGTTAATCCTAACCTGCTAATTTATCCCTCCCCACCTTTCCCCTTTGGTAACCATACATTTCTTTTCTATGTCCGTGGAGTCTGTTTCTGTTTTGCAAGTAAGTTCATTTGTATCATTTTTTTTAGATTCCACATATAAGTGATATCATATGATATTTGTCTTTCTCTGTCTGCCTTACTTCACTTAGTATGATAATCTCTAGGTCCATCCATATTACTGAAAATGGCTTTATTTCATTCTTTTTTATGGCTGAGTAATATTCCATTGTGTATATATATCACATCTTCTTTATCCATTCATCTGTCAATGGACATTTAGGTTGTTTCCGTGTCTTGGCTATCGTAAATAGTGCTGCTGTGAACATTGGGGTGCATGTATCTTTTTGAATTACGGTTTTCTCCAGATATATGCCCAAGAGTGGGATTGCTGGATCACATGGTAGTTCTACTTTTAGTTTCTTAAGGAATCTCCATACCGTTCTCCATGGTGGGTGCACCAATTCACATTCCCACCAGCAGTATAGGGGATTCCTTCTTCCACAGGGAAGGGCATCTTGACTGAGATGAGGGTGAGGGGAAAGGACCAGGAGAAGGGGACACTGATGCTGGGCTCTGCTTTGAGCATGTTGAGTTTGGGGAGCCAGAGGAACACTCCAGGGGAGACAGCAGGGGCTCTGGACATTTGGGATGGGAACTGAAGAGAGATTTGTGCCGGGAACATGTCTGGAGGTGTCAGGACAGCAGTGGAGACTGGTGCCGTGTGGATGGGTGAAGTCGTCCAGAGAGGATGAGACAGTCAAGAACAGCCCTGCGGCCCATGTGTGTCCTGACTCTAGATGGTCCTCTGAAGTCCCCTCCTCACCTCGAAATAGCTCGTGATTTGAACCAGCTGGGATGGGTCTAGCATCCTAATTCTGGTGCCTCTGTGGCTTTGGGGGGTGCTACTCTTCTGGGGGGCTCAGGTTAGGCCAGAGATGAGGTGCAGCTTCCCAGAGTCCCCAGGTATGTGGCTTTGCTGGGGCTGCCATAACAAAGTACCCCAGACTGATGGACTTAAACAACAGACATCTCTCACAGTTTTGGAGAATTAGAAGTCAGAGACCAAGGTGTCAGCAGGGTTGGTTCCTTCTGAACCTTCTCTCCTTGGCTTGTAGATGGCTGTCTTCTCCCTGTGTCCTCACATGGTCCCCCTCTGTGTGTGTCTGTGTCCTGATCTCTTCTTATAGGGACACCAGTCACTTGAATTAGGGCCCACCCCACTGACCTCATTTTAACTGAATTGCCTCTTTAAATGTCCTTTCTCTAAAAGCACTCACATTCTGAGTTACTGGGGGTGTTTAGTCCATTCAAGCTGCTATAACAAAGTACCATAGGAACTTCTCTGGTGGTCCAGTGGTAAAGAATCTGCCTTCCAGTGTAGGGGATGAGGGTTCGATCCCTGGTCGGGGAACTAAGATCCCACATGCCACGGGGCAACTAAGCCCATTCCACAACTAGAGAGAGAAGCCCCACATGCCACAACTAGAGAGAAGCCCGCGCACCGCAGTGAAGAGCCCGTGCGCCTCAATGAAAAATCCCACATGCCACAACGAAGACCCAACGCAGCCAAAAAAAAAAAAGTCTAGAGTTGTACAACCGTCACTGCAATCAAGTTTTAGAACATTTTCATCACCCCCCCAAATTCCCTCAAGCTCATTGCCGCCGCTTCTCTCTCCCCCAACCCTGCCACACCTGCCACCTACCCTGCTTTCCTCTACAAATTTGTCTTTTGCGGGGGTATTTCATATAAGCAGAATCATATAAAATATAATCTTTTATATCTGGCTTCTATCACTTAGCAACTTGTTGAAGTTCCTCCATATTGCAACATGGATCAGTACCTTGTTCCTTCTTACTGTAAAGTAATATAAACAATGGAAATTTATTTCTTGCACTTCTGCAGGCCAGAAGTCCAAGATAAGCGTTCTGGAGAAGGCCCTTTTCTGGGTTACAGACTGCTGACTTGGTGGAAAGAGGACAGGAGAGCTCTCTGGGGTCTCTCTTATAAGGGCACTAATCCCATTCATGAGGGCTCCACTGTCATGACCTAATTCCCTCCCAAAGGCCCCATCTGATACCATCACATTAGGGGTTACAATTTCAGTGTATGAACTGGATTGTGGGGGGACACAAACCTTCAGTTCACTGCATGGGGATTAGAACTTCAACATACGAATTCGGAAGGGAAGGGGCCACAGTTCAATCCATAACACCAGGGAAGATATTTTCAGCTTGGTGAGGCAGTGAAGGACATAGGCCTGGAGTCAGACCACCTGGCTCGAATTCCCATTTCTTCCAATTCCTAGATTTGAGAGGAAGAGACCTGGCTTTTCCAAGCTTTGGCTCCTTCATGAGTTCCCTACTGTTTCTGTGACTGATTACCATAAACCTGGTGGCTTAAACCAACACACATTTATTATCTTACAAGTCTGGAGGTCAGAAGTCTGAAGTGGGTTCCACTGGGCTGAAACCAAGGTCAGCTGGGCTGAGTTCCTTTCTGGAGGCTCTGAGGGAGAACCTGTTTCCTGGCCTTTTCCAACTTCGAGAGGCCACTTGCATTTCTTGGCTTGTGGCCCCTTCCTCCACCTTCAAAGCCAGCAATGGCTGGCTGAATCTTTCTCATCCTGCATCACTGTGACCTCTGCCTCCATTACCCCATCTCCCTCTCTGACTCTGACCTTCCTGCTTCCATCGTGTAAGGATCTCGTGACAGCATTGGGCCCCCCCCTGGGTAATCCAGGATCATCTCCCATCTCAAGATCATATCTGCAAAGCCCCTTTTCTATGATTAGGTTGTTTGTGGATATTGAGCTGTGTGAGTTGTTTGTATATTTTGGAGATTAATCCCTTGTCGGTTGCATCGTTTGCAAGTATGTTCTCCCATTCTGTAGGTTGTCTTTTCATTTTGTTTATGGTTCCCTTTGCTGTGCAAAAGCTTTTAAGTTTAATTAGGTCCCATTTCCTCATTTTAATTTTTATTTCCATTATCCTAGGAGAGTGGTCCAAAAAGACATTGCTGCTATTTATGTCATAGAATATCCTCCCTATGCTTTCCTCTAGGAATTTTATAGTATCCAGTCTTACATTTAGGTCTTTAATCCATCGTGAGTTTATTTTTGTGTATGGTGTTAGGGAATGTTCTAATTTCATTCTTTTACATGTAGCTGTTCAGTTTTCCCAGCACCACTTACTGAAGAGACTCTCTCTTTTCTCCATTGTATATTCTTGCCTCCTTTGTCGTCGATTAATTGACCATAGGTGCGTGGGTTAAAGCCCATGTTCTATGTAAGGTGACACATTCACAGGTTCCAGGGATTAGTACACATACCTCTTTGGAGGGGAGTAGACATTATTTTGCCAATCACAGCTCCCTCCCAAGTTCAGGGGCTGAGCCAGTAGGAGCCTCTCCATGAATTACGGTTGTTACTAGGATGATCAGCTGGTCATGACTGATGTTCTGACTATTTGTACCTGGAACTTCAGCACCTCGAGGGTAGGTCTCCATTGTTGAATCAATGGCTTCTTCCTTCTGGAGAAGCAGGTCTCGGGATGTCAGCACCACGGACAGCGAGGGCGCTATCCAAGGTACTGCTTAAGCCCACCCCTCTCTACCTCCCCCTCCGAGCCCCCGACATCCCTGCCCCTTCCAGATTCGGGGGGGCACATTAAGCTGAAAATTCAGCCCAAGTGTGCCCCCTGTTGACGTCTCCACCCTAACTGCCTCCCACTCCACCCTCACTTGCCCCTCAATTCCATTAGCATTTCCTCTGTTACTCAACTCTCCATAGATTCCTGCCTTGGAGCCCTTTGTAGCTGAAATGTTTGTTCTCAAATACCCTGCCTTCAGATTGTCTGAAGCTACTGTTTAAAGCATTTTCCCCACTCCCACTGCCCCGTTTTCTTGCCTTTTATTTATTATTATTTTTTTAATTTTTATTTATTTACTTTTGGCTGCTTTGGGTCTTCGTTGCTGCGTGCAGGCTTTCTCTAGCTGTGGTGAGTGGGGGCTACTCTTCGTTGCGGTGCACGGGCTTCTCATTGCGGTGGCTTCTCTTGTTGCAGAGCACGGGCTCTAGGCGCGCGGGCTTCAGTAGTTGTAGCACACAGGCTCAGTAGTTGTAGCTTGTGGACTCTAGAGCACAGGCTCAGTAGTTGTGTTGCACGGGTTTAGTTGCTCCGCAGCGTGTGGGATCTTCCCGGACCAGGGCTCGAATCCGTGTCCCCTGCATTGGCAGGCGGGTTCTTAACCACTGTGCCACCAGGGAAGCCCCTTTCTTGCCTTTTAATCATGCTCGCTAACCACAGTTGCTTCACTTGTTTATCATCTGTCTCTTTGAGACATGACCAAATATAAGTTCCAGCACTGGAAGAACCTTTGTGTAGAAGAGCTTCTGGCCTATAGTAGGTGCTCGGTAATGTTTGTCAAATGAGGTCAAGCTCTGAAGGTAAAGCAAAGATACCTGTGATGTCTCCCACTCTCTAGGAATCTCGAGACCCCCCACCCTGAAGCCACATAATGTCCTCTTTCCCTTAAGCACATATGAGCACCACCAATAGCAATAACGATAATAATTCATTTTTGGAGAGATTGCCATATATCAGGCCTCATGCTGATGCATGCATATTCTCCCTCTGAATTCTCACAATAGTTCTATGGAGGACATATGATTATTATTATCCCATTTCATAGAAGAGATAACTGAGGCTCAAAGAAGGGGTTAAGTGACACAGTGGCTACGAGATGCAGCCAGGCTTCATATTCATTAGCCTACCCACCACCCTATGTTATCTCCCTGGGAAGTGGATTTATTGAGGTTTCCATGCTAGGCTGCTTTCCTCTGGACAGCACTTGATCCTCAGGAAAGAAATCTTCCATGGATCTAGAAGGAGCCCCCTGGTCACCCAGCATCAATGTCTCCTACCTTCTCTCACTGATGCTGGGAAGGCTGGGACCCCTGGCACCTTGGAGTTGGAATGGAGCTTGTTATGGGATGAATTGCATCCCCCCCCCCAAATTCATATATTGAAATCCTCATCCCCAGTACCTCAGAATGGGACTTTATTTGGAGATAGGGTCTCTAAGAGATAATAAAGTTAAAAGGAGGTAATTCAGATGGGTCCTAATCCACTATGACTGGTGTCCTTATAAAAGAGGGAATTCGAATCCAGACACACAGAGGGACAGCGATGTGGAGACACAGGGGGAACATCATTTACAAGGCCAAGGAACACCTGAGACTTTAAGAAGCTAGGAGAGAGGCACAGAACAGGTTCTCCCTCACAGCCCTCAGAAGGCACCAACCCTCTTAACACTTTGATCTTGGACTTCTAGCCTCCAGAACTTCTAGCCTCCAGAGACAAGAAAAGTTGTTGTTTAAACTACCCAGTCTGTGGTCCTTTGCTATGGCAGCCCTATTAAACTAATAGAGAGCCCTTGGCTGGACCCAGGTACCATGATGTAGATGGGTTGGTGTATCATCAGGATAATTTAGATTATGCTAACCTGTGGGCCTAAAACAATACAAAATTAATTTCTCACTCCCAGGACGTATCCATCACAGGTCACCTGGGGATTCTTTCCCATGTGCCACACTCCATGACCCAGGTGATGAGCAGCAACTATCTGGAATGTTTCAGGTCACCATAGCTGAGGAAACTCTCTGGCGGGCCTCACACCAGCAGTTAAATACTCTGGTCTGGGAATGACACAGCATTTCTGCTCACTTCTTATTGGTCAGGACGAGTCACAGGGTCCTACCCAACCAAGAAGGGGCAGGACAGAACAGCCCTACCATGTTCTCTCAGAAGAGAGAGCATTGGAAATATTTGGTGAACGTTCATGACTAACAGAGTTAGTTGGGCTTTCACTGGAGCTTCAGACTACTTCTCTCTGAGATTTAGCTAATGCTAAGAAATCTTGGGGTTCCAGTGAGGGCCTGGGTTCTGGGTTGAGGGTCTGCCCTGCAGCCCACAGGAGCTGGACAAGAGTGGAGTCAGAGGAAGCTGATGGAGCCAGGCTCACAAGAGGGGTGTGTGTGTGTGTGTGTGTGTGTGTGTGTGTGTGTTTCTGGCCAGGTCTCTGGAAATGGCCATATAGAGATCAGACAGGGAAGTGACAACAATGTTGGACCCCAAGACATCTGGGAAGCTGAGTTAAAAGACCTCTTATACATAGAGTTAAAATATGACCCAGGGCTTCCCTGGTGGCGCAGTGGTTGAGAGTCCGCCTGCCGATGCAGGGGACATGGGTTTGTACCCCGGTCCGGGAAGATCCCACATGCCGCGGAGCAGCTGGGCCCGTGAGCCATGGCCGCTGAGCCTGCGCGTCCGGAGCCTGTGCTCCGCAATGGGAGGGGCTGCATCAGTGAGAGGCCCGCGTACCGCAAAAAAAAAAAAAAAAAAAAATGACCCAGCAATACCACTCCTGTGAAAATATATGTCAATTGATGAGTGGATGAACAGATTGTGGCATATCCATATAATGGAACATTATTTGGACCTAAAAAATAATGAAGTACTGATACATGTTACAATGTGGATGAAACTTGAAAACATTATGCTAAATGAAAGAAGCCAGATACAAAAGGCCGCATACTGTATTATCCCATTTGTATGACTGCTTCCATTAATATGAAATATCTAGAACAGGCAAATCCCTAGAGAAAGACAGATCAGTGGTTGTCAGGGGCTGGTGGGAGGGGGAAATGTGGAATGATTGCTAAGGAACACAGGGTTTCTTTCTGGGGTAATGGAAATGTCCTCTTTTTATCGAGGTATAATTGACAAAATTGTAAGATATTTAAAGTGTCCAATGTGGTGATTTGATAATGGACACAGTGGGAAAGGATGCCTCCCCAACTAGTTCATTAATACATCCATCACCTCACATGTTTACCTTTCCCTGTCTCTGCCTCTCTCTCTCTGTGAGAACACTTAAATTCTACTCTCTTAGTCAATTTCAATTACGCAATACAGTGTTATTAACTGTAGTCACCATGTTATACATTAAATCCTCAGACCTTATTTGTCTTCTAACTGAAAGATTGTACTCTTTACCAACCTCTCCCTATTTCTCCCACCCCCATTCTTTGGCAACCTCTTTTCTTCTCTCAGTTTCTATGAGTTCTACTTTTTTTTTTTTTATGCTTTGTAGCTATTTTATTTATTTATTTATTTATTTATTTATTTGGCTGTGTTGGGCCTTCGTTTCTGTGCGAGGGCTTTCTCTAGTTGCGGCGAGCGGGAGTCACTCTTCATCGCGGTGCGCGGGCCTCTCACTGTCGCAGCCTCTCTTGCTGCGGAGCACAGGCTCCAGATGCGCAGGCTCAGTAGTTGTGGCTCATGGGCCCAGTTGCTCCACAGCATGAGGGATCTTCCCGGACCAGGGCTCGAACCCGTGTCCCCTGCATTGGCAGGCAGACTCTCAACCACTGTGCCACCAGGGAAACCCTATGAGTTCTACTTTTTTCTTTTAGATTCCACGTACAAGTGATTGCAATATTTGTCTTTCTCTGGCTTATTTCACTTAGCAGAATGACCTCCAGGTTCATCCATGTTGTTGCAAATGACAGAATTTCATTCTTGGGACTTCCCTGGTGGTCCAGTGGTTAAGAATCTGCTTTCCAATGCAGGGGACACGGGTTCGATCCCTGGTCGGGGAACTAAGATCACACATGCTTCGGGGTAACTAAGCAACTTCTGAACCTTCACACTCTGGAGCCCACACGCCACAACTAGAGAGAAGCCCACGTGCCACAACGAAGATCCCACATGCCGCAACTAAGACCCAATTCAGCCAAATAAAAAAATATATATATTATTATATATTTAATTTTTTTCATTCTTTTTATTTTTTAATTTTTTTAAAGATTTTTTTTTGATGTGGATCATTTTTTAAAGTCTTTACTGAATTTATTACAATATTGCTTCTGTTTTATGTTTTGGTTTTCTGGCCCCAAGGCATGTGGGATCTTAGTTCCTCGACCAGGGATCGAACCCACACCCCCTGCATTGGAAGGCGAAGTCTGAACCACTGGACCGCCAGGGAAGTTCCCTCATTCTTTTTTTTTTTTTTTTGCGGTACGCTGGCCTCTCACCGTTGTGGCCTCTCCCGCTGCGGAGCACAGGCTCCGGACGCGCAGACTCAGTGGCCATGGCTCACGGGCCCAGCCGCTCCGCGGCATGTGGGATCTTCCCGGACCGGGGCACGAACCCGTGTCCCCTGCATCGGCAGGCGGACTCTCAACCACTGCGCCATCAGGGAAGCCCCTCCCTCATTCTCTTTAAAGGCTGATACTATTCCATCGTATATACAGTGGAATGAATATATATGTATATATCTCACAGTTTCTTTACCCATTCATCCATCAAGGAACACTTAGGTTGTCTTCATACCTCGGCTATTGTGAATAATGCTGCTATGAAATAGGAGTGCAAATATCTCTTCTAGATAAGGATTTCATTTCCTTCGGATGTATATCCAGAAGTGGGATCACTGGACCATACGATAGTTCTGTTTTTAATTTCTTGTGGAAACTTTATACTATTTTCCATAATGGCTGTACCGATTTACATTCGCACCAGCAGTGCACAAGGTTTCCTGTTTCTCCGCATTCTGTGATGGAAATATTTTCAGATTGACAGTATGATGGCTGCACAACTCTGGGAATACACTAAAACCCACTGAATTGTACACTTTCAATTGGTGAATTGTATGATATGTGAATTAGATCCAAAGACAGGGCAGGGGCCCTTTGGGAGCAGAGGACTTGGTGATTAAAAACAGGGGCCTGGGGGGAATTCCCTGGTGGTCCAGTGGTTAGGACTCTGCACTTCCACTGTAGGGGGCACGGATTCGATCCCTGGTTAGGGAATTAAGATCCCACAAGCTGTGTGGTGCGACCAAAAAGCAAAACAAACACACAAAAAACGGACCTGGACATTTCTCCAAGTTGGGTGGGGAGCTGCCCCTTGCCAGCTGGGTGACTCAGATTCCTCACCTGTGTCTTCTACATAATTTTAGTCCCCAACTCAAAGTGTTGCTTTGTGATTTAAGTTGAATGGAACAGAGCTCCTTACAGGAGGACGCGCATGTGTACGTACACACACACACACACACACACACACACACACACACACACACCCCTTCTTGGATCAACTCATCTCTTTGCCACCAGGGGGCGGTCCTGCTATAATGTTTGGCCTATGGGTGGGGTTAAGTGTGGAGTCCCAAGCTAACTGCCTCCTTTTTTTTTGTACTTTAAGGTAAACAACATTTATTGGGCGGGGGCAGGAGGGTGCTTTTTCTCACTATAAAATGATTACCAGCGTGCTTAGTTAAAATTTTAAAACAGATAAAGCATAAAAATAAAGGTAATATATGTTCATTTGGAAATATATACTCATGATATATGCTCATTAGAACATTCAGAAAACATGGAGTATAAAAAAGGAGCATAAGTCATCTGAATTCTATCACCCAGAGGTGAACACTGCTAATAGTTTCTTCTCTTTTCCCCGTTTCTTCCTCTATGTTCAGTTTAAATGTCCCAGTTTTGCTTTTATTGAAACTCAGAGCCATGAATGAAAAGACAGACAGATTTGATGATATGGAAACACGCTGAACAAAGACAAAAGGGCCAACAAAGCAGCAGCCTGGAAGGAAATACTTGCAATAAAAATGATAGGCAAAAGGGCAATAATTGCTAATGTTTTATTAGCTGCTCACTGCATACTGGATACTGTTCTAGGTGCTTTATATACACAGCGTAATTTAATCCTCAACCCTGTGAGATGGGTACTATTATTATCTCTATTTCACAGATGAGAAACAGAGAGGTTAAGTGACTTGCCCAAGGTCACACAGCCAGTAAACAGCTGAGCTTGATTCAAAGCAGCTTGGCTGTGGGGTCCGTACTCCTAACCCCTACATCATCTGGACTGTGTAAGCAAGCTAGAAATATAAATAGCAGAAAAAAGAAAAAGAAGACAGCAACATGCTCTGTCTCACTAGTAATCAGACAAATTTTAGTCCTCATTCTTTAACTTGGCAAACATTAAAAATATTGCAGGCGTCAGGTCTTATGGAGAATTGGATGAATAATAATCATTGCCACACTGTCAGGAGGGGGAAATGTAAATTATTGCAAATTTTTGGGAAGGGAATTTGACTGTGGTCGAACAAAATATTTAAAGCACATCACCTTTGTTCTGGCCACTCTACAGTCAACAACTGATCCCATGAATATACGTTCCCAAGTGTGCTCATCGAAGACTTGCTTGCAATGATGCCATTGCTTGTAAAAGCAAAACATGGAAAACAGTCTTGATGACTGACAGTAGGGGCATAGTTAGACAAATCAGGGCACGGCAGACTGTGGGAACGCAGCACAGTCATTAAAAAGAATGAGACAGACCTATATTACTGACATGGAAAAAATCCCTGTGTATATTACTGGTATATTGCTCAATGGGAAAAAAAAACACATAACATTGTATACAGTCTGATTGCATTTATATTAAAGAACACGAATGATACACAAGTATGTACGTGCATAAGACGCCCTGGGAATCTATTCCAAACAATTGACAGTGGTTCCCTCTTTGGAAGAAGTGGCAGGGTGACAGTTAAAGGGGGAACTTCTGTATCTTCACTTTTTGTATTGTTTGACCCTTTTTACAATGAGATTGTACTATTTCAATAATTTTTAAAGCCCCCAGAAAATAACTTGTTAAATATTCCTCTAAAACAGGACGACTCCTCCTCTCCCCTGCCCACATGGCTGCAAAATTATTTAACCAGTTCTTTCCTGCTGGGCACTTAAGTTGGTTCTAACTTTTCACTGTTACAAATGAAATTGGGATGAATATCCTTGTATGTTCATCTTTCTTTGCCTCTGTGATGATTCCTTTATGCTACTCCCAATTCATTAGTGAAGAAATAAATAGGCAACACGTATTTATTGTTTCTTTGCTTATGCTCTTAGGGAAAATAATGCCAGATGTGGAAATACTGGATTAAAAATAAGTGGTTGGGGAATTCCCTGGCAGTCCAGTGGTTAGGACTCCGTGCTTTCACTGCTGAGGGTACAGGTTCAATCCTGGTCAGGCGAACTAAGTTCCCACAACCTGTGCTGTGCAGCCAAAAACATAAAGAAAAAATTTAAAAATAATAAAAAATAAGTGGTTTTGTTAAAGTTCTTGATGCATTTTGCCAAGCGTTCTTGGAAAAAATGATCCTCACCACCAGGAGTGGAGGAAAAATTTCACTCCGTAGAACACTTAAAGAGATAGGACAGGATCCCAATTTTAAAATATCCACTGATGCAATTGAAAACCGAATAGCTCACATCCACGTAGTGTATTATGTGCCAGGCTCTGTTTTAAGCCTTTCATAAATCACTTTTTGATTTATTCCTTGCAACAATCTGACTTTGCCTCTTACTTTAAACTGAGGCAAGGAGGACGGAGTGACTTGGTCAGCGGTCTGAGTTTTTGAGTAAGAAGCCCAGAGTTGAACGTTGAACCTCTAACCAGAATGGCTTAAGGCTCTGTGTTCATGCCTTTTCTAATATCAAGGCAATCTTAACTTTTTTTGCAAATGGTAAGTTAGTAACTATTTTCCCCTTTACGGACCATAGTTTACGTCAGGACTACTCCACTCTGCCCTTGTAACTCGAAAGCAATAAGACAGGATGTCTATGAGTGCACGTGGCTAGGCTCCGATAGAACTTATTTGTGGACACATGAAATTTGAATTTCCTGTAATGTTCAGGTATTGTCAAATAGTCTTCTTTGGATTTTTAAAAAAGTCAAAATCATTCTGAGCTTGCAGGCCATACAAACACATGCAGTGGGCCAGTTTTGGCAAGTGAGACATAGTTTGCCCAACCCTGTTTTATTTTTTATTTTTATTTTTTTTTTTTGCGGTACGCGGGCCTCTCACTGTTGTGGCCTCTCCCGTTGCGGAGCACAGGCTCCGGACGCGCAGGCTCAGCGGCCATGGCTCACGGACCCAGCCACTACGCGGCATGTGGGATCCTCCAGGACCGGGGCACGAACCCATGTCCCCTGCATCGGCAGGCGGACTCTCAACCAACTGCGCCACCAGGGAAGCCCGACCCTGTTTTATTTTTATTTATTTATTTATTTTTTGAACAGTGGCGCACCCTGCAGGATCTTAGTTGCCTGACCGGGGATCAAACCCAGGCTCAGAGAAGTGAAAGCACGGATTCCTAACCACTGGACCGCCAGGGAGTTCCCAATGCCTACCCCTGTTTTAGATGTTCACATAAATCAAAGATATTAACCCATTGTAATTAATGTTGCAAATATTTTATACCAACTTATTTTATGGCTTTTTTGTTTGTTTGTTTGTTTTTGGCCATGCCACACGGCATGTGGGATCTTAATTTCCAGACCAGGGATCGAACCCGCGCCCCCTGCAGTGGAAGTGCGGAGTCTTAACCACTGGACTGCCAGGGAAGTCCCTTATGGCTTCATTTTTTTACTCTTAATTCTTTTATTGATCTGAAATTTATTTTGTCGCATGATGTATGGTAAGGTTTGAACTAAATTTCTTTCCCAAATGGTAAACCAGTTGTCTAAGTTACAGCTATCGAATATTCCATCCTTTCCCCACCAATTTGAAATGCCATCTTTATTATGAATTATTATTGAATATTTTTAAAATAAGTTATGCTACATTTTTTTAAATTTTTTATTTATTTTATTTATTTATTTTTTTTGGCTGCGTTTGGTCTCCGTTGCTGCACGTGGGCTTTCTCTAGTTGTCGCGAGCGGGGGCTACTCTTTGTTGCGGTGCGTGGGCTTCTCATTGTGGTGGCTTCTCGTTGTGGAGCACGGGCTCTAGGCGCGCGGGCTTCAGTAGCTGTGACACGCGACCTCTAGAGCTCAGGCTCAGTAGTTGTGGCGCACGGGCTTAGCTGCTCCGCGGCATGTGGGATCTTCCCAGACCAGGGCTCGAACCCGTGTCTCCTGCGTTGGCAGGCGGATTCTTAACCACTGCGCCACCAGAGAAGCCCTATGCTACATTTTGTAGATAAGAAGAGAGATATATAGACAGTTGAAAACTAGAGTCTATTCTTTTCTGTTAATGTTTATTTATTCTTATAATAGTACCACACTATTTACATTGTTGTCATTTTATAGTAGGTTTCATTCGCTTTTCCAAAATTTTATTATGATATTCTTGCCTATTTATTCTCCCAGATATATTCTAGGTCAGTCTTCAAGATCTTTTCCCAAGTGGCTTCCCCCAAGCCCACTGGAATGTTTATTTGTAAGTTTTTTTCGTTTTGTTTTGTTTTGTTTTTGCGGTACACAGGCCTCTCACTGTTGTGGCCTCTCCCATTGCGGAGCACAGGCTCCGGACGCGCAGGCTCAGCGACCATGGTTCACGGGCGCAGCCGCTCCGCGCCATGTGGGATCTTCCCGGACCGGGGCACGAACCCGTGTCCCCTGCATCGGCAGGCGGACTCTCAACCACTGCGCCACCAGGGAAGCCCTATTTGTAAGTTTTTTAAACCTATAAGTCAATGCAGAGAATGTCAGCAACCTTATAACATAAAGTCCCCCATTCATGAATAGGTTTTAGTTCTCCATTTAATTCAAGCCCTCTTGAGTTATATCTCACTTGTCCTGCACATTTCTTGTTGGTTTTATCTTAATTTTTATTATTATTGTGAATGAATGTATATTTTTATAAGTTGATCATCTCTGGCATTTGGGAAAGCTATTGAAGGGAGGAGATATGGGGATATACGTATATGTATAGCTGATTCACTTTGTTATAAAGCAGAAACTAACACACCATTGTAAAGCAATTATACTCCAATAAAGATGTTTAAAAAAAAAACACACACAGGCATTTGGGTGATGTAATAATGAACTCCCAATCTGCTCACATTAATCCCTTGGAATAAATTATGGAGAAATCTGGATGACAGTCTTTCTAAAATGTATTACATGGAGTTAACTTTAATAAATTTATATAGCATTAATCCAGGTATGCCTGGAAGGCATTTAAAAAATTTTTTTTAATTAAAGAAAAGAAAAGCTATTGTTTCATATTTTTATTTTGTAACTGGCCACATTCATTAGTTCTAATAATTTTCAGTTAGCTGTCTGAGTAGACAATCATGTCAGTGATGGACTGTCTCTGTTTCCTATTAATCGCATGGCATTTCTGATTCCTGCCTTGTTGCGTTGGCTAGCACTGTTAGAAGTAAAGCGGAACAATACCGGTGATATTGGCCATCTTCATTTCTTGTAAATTTTTGTGAGAACTCACCTTGAGCATGGTGTTGGCTTTGATTTCAGAGTTTTTATCAGGAAAGAGTGTTAAATTGACTGACCCTCTGTAATGCACATTGACAGGTATGGTGGGTAAGCTGGGCTATTGAGATGATGATTGCCATATGATTTTCCCTTTTCAATTTCTTGATAGGACATATTACATTGATTTTCTAATGCCGAACCGGCCTTGCATTGCTGAGATAAACCCCACTTGATCATGATGTGTTTTCTTTTTAATATATGGCTGGACTCTATTTGCTAATATTTTTTAAGAGTTGTCTGTGTCCGTATTCATGAAAGATATTGGTCTGTGGGATTTATTTTTCTTGTAATATCCTTATCTGGTTATGGTATCAGGATAATGCTACCCTCACAGAATTAACTGGGAAGCATTCCCTCCTCTTCTTTTTCTGTAAGAGTTTGTTTAAAATCAGTATTATTTTCTTTCCTTCAGTTTTGTAGAATTCACTGGTGAAGCAATCTGGGCATGAAGTTTTCTTTATGGGAAGGTATTTAATCACAAATTCTATTTTTTAGTAGACACAGGCCTATTTAGGTATCTATTTCTTCTTTTTTTTATACGCACATATATATACATGTACATGAAATATCTTTATTGTTAGTTTTACAAAAACAGGGTCATATTATTCACACTTTTCTGCATTTTTCTTTTTTAAATTTAATTTTATTTATTTTTTTATACAGCAGGTTCTTATTAGTCATCCATTTTATACACATCAGTGTATACATGTCAATCCCAATCTCCCAATTCATCCCACCACCATCCCCCCTCCCACTTTCCACCCTTGGTGTCCATATGTTTGTTCTCTACATCTGTGTCTCTATTTCTGCCTTGCAAACTGGTTCATCTGTACCATTTTTCTAGATTCCACATATATGCGTTAATATACGATATTTGTTTTTCTCTTTCTGACTTACTTCACTCTGACAGTCTCTAGGTCCATCCACATCTCTACAAATTACCCAGTTTCATTCCTTTTTATGGCTGAGTAACATTCCATTATATATATATGTGCCACATCTTCTTTATCCATTCGTCCGTCGATGGGCATTTAGGTTGCTTCTATGACCTGGCTATTGTAAATAGCACAGCAATGAACATTGGGGTGCGTGTGTCTTTTTGAATTATGGTTTTCTCTGGGTATATGCCCAGTAGTGGGATTGCTGGGTCATATGGTAATTCGATTTTTAGTTCTTTAAGGAACCTCCATACTGTTCTCCATAGTGGCTGTATCAGTTTACATTCCCACCAACAGTGCAAGACGGTTCCCTTTTCTCCACACCCTCTCCAGCATTTGTTGTTTGTAGATTTTCTGATGATGCCCATTCTGACCAGTGTGAGGGTCCTTTCTCTCTCTCTTCTCCTTCTGGGACCCCTATAATGTGAATGTTGTTATGTTTAATGTTGTCCCAGAGTTCTCTTAGGCTGTCTTCATTTCTATTCATTCTTTTTTCTTTATTCTGTTCTACAGCAGTGAATTCCACCATTCTGTCTTCCAGGTCCCTTATCCATTCTTCTGCCTCTGTTATTCTGCTATTGATTCCTTCTAGTGTAGTTTTCATTTCAGTTATTGTATTGTTCATCTCTGTTTGTTTGTTCTTTAATTCTTCTAGGTCTTTGTTAAACATTTCTTGCATCTTCTCGATCTTTGCCTCCATTCTTTTTCCGAGGTCCTGGATCATCTTCACTATCATCATTCTGAATTCTTTTTCTGGAAGGTTGCCTATCTCCACTTCATTTAGTTGTTTTTCTGGGGTTTTATCTTGTTCCTTCATCTGGTACATAGCCCTCTGCCTTTTCATCCTGTCTATCTTTCTGTGAATGTGGTTTTTGTTCCACAGGCTGCAGGACTGTAGTTCTTCTTGCGTCTGCTGTCTGCCCTCTGGTGGATGAGGCTATCTAAGAGGCTTGTGGAAGTTTCCTGATGGGAGGGACTGGTGGTGGGTAGAGCTGGCTGTTGCTCTTGTGGGCAGAGCTCAGTAAAACTTTAATCCGCTTGTTTGCTGATGGGTCAGGCTGGGTCCCCTCCCTGTTGGTTGTTTGGCCTGAGGCGACCCAGCACTGGAGCCTACCCGGGCTCTTTGGTGTGGCTAATAGCAGACCCTGGGAGGGCTCACGCCAAGGTGTACTTCCCAGAACTTCTGCTGCCAGTGTCCTGTCCTCACGGTGAGACACAGCCACCCCGCACCTCTGCAGGAGACCCTCCAACACTAGCAGGTAGGTCTGGTTCAGTCTCCCGTGGGGTCACTGCTCCTTCCCCTGGGTCCCGATGCGCACACTACTTTGTGTGTGCCCTCCAAGAGCGGAGTCTCTGTTTCCCCCAGTCCTGCAGAAGTCCTGCAATCAAATCCCGCTAGCCTTCAAAGTCTGCTTCTCTGGGAATTCCTCCTCCCGTTGCCGGACGGCCAGGTTTGGAAGCCTGACGTGGGGCTCAGAACCTTCACTCCAGTGGGTGGACTTCTGTGGTATAAGTGTTCTCCAGTTTGTGGGTCACCCACCCAGCAGTTATGGGATTTGATTTTATTGTGATTGCGTCCCCTCCTACCGTCTCATTGTGGCTTCTCCTTTGTCTTTGCATGTGGGGTATCCTTTTTGGTGAGTTCCAGTGTCTTCCTGTCGATGATTGTTCAGCAGTTCGTTGTGATTCTGGTGTTCTTGCAAGAGGGAGTGAGAGCACGTCCTTCTACTCCACCATCTTGAACCAATCTCCCCTATCTATTTCTTCTTAAGTAAGCTTTGGTAGTTTTGCATTTCAAGGAATTTGTTTATGCCATGTAAACTGTCAAATTTATCAACATAAATCGGTTCGTAAAAATACCCTCATTATCCTTTTAGTGTCTGAAGGGCCTACAGTGATATCCCCTCTTTTATGACAGTGTGAAAGTACTTTACAAACCTCTGCTTCTACCGCATTTGCTATTGTCCTGCTGGCCAAAACAAGTCACATGGCTGAATCATTACTTCGATAATCTGCCACACGGTTCCTCTTCGTGGTAAGTTTCTGCCCCTAAGGAACAGATTTGTTCATATTACTGGCTGAGTGATTTTGCGTGACCAGTTTTATTTATATAGGTGTAACACGATTATTGGCCGTACATCAAGACTGCTTGTTGTATGGCCTACCTGTCCACACTGTACCCTGCATGTCTTCCTCTCAGAGTACTCACTGCAACTGTAATTAATGAATTGTGTCTGCAGCTATTCAGTGTCTGTTCCCACTAGAACATAAGCTCCACAAAGACAGAGACTATGTCTGTCTTTGTCTGGCTTGAATCCCCAACTTCTAGGGCCGCGTAGTTGCTCTTTAATTGATATATTCTAAATGAAAACCTACAATGCAACACATGACTTTTATCTTGACAATTATCTTCATGTCTTGGATACGTAATTTAATGGGGAAGCTGAGAAGCTAGGTGAGGGGGGCAGTGAAACTGATTCCACAAGCATGAATTGAGGACCTACTATAGGCATGATTCTGCTAAAGGAATGACTCTGTGGCCAGCAGAGCTAGAAGGGGCTGCTTCTCTCAGAAGTGAGCTCCCTGTTCATGGAAAGAATCAAGGATAGGCTGGATGAGAGGAGACAGAGATGCTCTGTGTGTGTGTGGGGGGGGGGTTGTTTGAGCTCTGGGTGAAGACTTGTACTAGCCAATGTTTTGAGTTCCTTTCGTGTCTAATATTCTTTTTTGTCTTCCCCAGAGTTCTTTTATCTTCCGGTTTTATTGAGGTATGACTGACACACAGCAGTGTCTAAGTTTAAGGTGTAGAGCGTAATGACTTGACTTACATACATCATGAAATGATGACCACATAAGTTTGGTGAACATCCATCATCTCATATTGATACAAAATTAAAGAAATAGAAAAAATTTTTTCCTTGTGATGAGAACTCTCAGGACTTATTCTTAATAACTTAATAACTCTTAATAACTCTCTGAATAGCTCTCATATGTAACATACAGCAGTGGTAATTACATTTCTCATGTTGTGCGTTACATGAGGTGCAGAACTTTGCACCTCTTTGGTTTCTAATAGTCTACAGTTCTGCTGCAGGGATTAAGTTTGGGGAATGATAGGAAGTGGAAAAGGAGTATAAGGGAGGATGCTCGGAGGAGGAAGGATGGAACTGTGGGGGGAGAACAGCTTTGGAGAGAGCAGAGCATAGGCATGGATGGTGGCTGGGGAATTTTAGGTGAAGTTTCCACTCTCTCTCATCTCGCTTCTTCATCTGACTCCCTCCCTTGGGCCTCCCCACACAGATACCCTTGAGACCACTTTCCCCAAGGTCACCATTGATTGCTTGTATCTATTTGTGACTATTGATTCCTTGTATCTATTTGTGACTGCTCACTCCTTCTCCCATGGACCCTCCAAGCCAGCCCTGAACACTGGGGATCCCTCTCACCTTCCAGAAGCTCTCACCTGCTTTGTCCTCAGGCTGTGTCTCATTTTCTTTGGGGCTTCAATTTCTCTGGCTCCACAGGGTATCCCCAGCCCTGACCATGACTCTTGAGGGGCTTGCACGCCATGGGATCATAGCAGATGGGGCCATCACAAGACCCCAAAGTTTGTGTGATTTGCTTTTTCCAGTGTGTCCCTTAGCTGTGCCCTTGGAGTTGAAAAGGGTGGATGGGCACAACAATGAATTCAGAGGATGATAACAGAACCTTCATTTGTGTTGAATCCCCACAGTCTTCAGCAATGTCCAAAGAGCAATCAGAACCCCCTTCTCTCTCTTCCTCTTCCTCCTTCCCCTACGATCACCTTAGACTTTGCTTTTCTAACCTGCGAAGTCACTTCCTCCCTTCTGTCTGCCCACAGACCTCCTCCTACCAGAGGAGGGAAAGAGAGAAAAGAATGAAGTGGATAGAAAATTTCTTCCCATCAAGGACATGCAGAGGACAGAAGCCACACTTGAGATAGTCTCTTTCCCTTGACCTACATCAGTAACGAGTATCTGCATGAGTGTGTGTGTGTGTGTGTGCATGTACAGATACTTGCATTCATGAGCGTGATCGTATGGGTATTATTGGGTATTTTTAAAAAGCTTATTGGAGTATAGTTGACTTACAATGTTGTGTTAGTTTCAGGTTACAACATAGTGATTCAATTATACATATACATACATTCATTCTTTTTCAGATTCTTTCCCCGTATAGGTTATTACAGATTTTTTTTTTTTTTTTGGCTGCACTGCACGGGCATGTGGAATCTTAGTTCCCCAACCAGGGATCAAACCCGCAACCCCTGCATTGGAAGCACGGAGTTGTAACCACTGAACCACCAGGGAATTCCCTATTACAGAATATTGAGTAGCGTTCCCTGTCTATTTTATATATAGTAATGTGTGTATGTTGATCCCAGGCTCCTGATTTATCCTCTCCTCCCCGCATGTTTCCCATTAGGTATATTTTAAATGTCCAAGTATGTATTCAGGGATATTTACTTAGTATTTATATATGTGTCCCACTGCATGTGTTTATTATAGACTAATTTTTAGAGCAGTTTAAGTTCACAGCAAAATTGAGCATAAAATACAGAATTCCCATACACCCCCTCCCACTCCCATGCATAACCTCCCCCGTTCTCAACATCTCCCAGCAGACAGTACATTTGTAATGACTGACGAACCTACACTAACACATCAACATCACCCAGAGTCCATAGTTGACATTAGGGTTCACTCTTGGTGTTGTATATTCTATGGCTTTGGGCAAATGTATAATGGCATGTATCTGCCATTATAACATCACACAGTGTGTTTTCACGGCCCTAAAAATCCTCTGTGCTCTGCCTCTTCACCCCTCCTTCCCCCGCTAACCCCTGGCAACCACTGATCCTTTAACCGTCTCCATAGCTTTGCTTTTTCAAGAATGTCCTAAAGTTGGAATCATACAGTCTGTATCATACAGCCTTTTCAGACTGGTTTCTTTCACTTAGTCATGTGCATTTTTCAAAGTTCCTCCATGTCTTTTCATGGCCTGATAGCTCATTTCTTTTTAACACCAAATAACATTCCATTGTCTGAATGTCCCACAGTTTATTTAGCCTGCTGAAGGGCATGTTAGTGACTTTCAAACCCTGTTGTGGGACTTGCCTGGTGGTGGAGTGGTTAAGACTCCGTGCTCCCAATGCAGGGGGACCAGGTTTGATCCCTGGTCAGGGAACTAGATCCTACATGCCTGTCGCAACCAAATTAAAAAAAAAAAAGCTCTGCTGTGTTTTTGTGTGAGGAACAAAACGGGCCAAATTATCCCTTTGAGACTATTTTACGTTCGTGGAAGCACACGGGGCATCACCCATCGTGATCTGTAAAAGATTATGAACTTCTGCCCTCCTTACATCCCTCGGGGACCTGAAACTCCATCTGTCCAAGACGAAACTCATCATCATCCCCTCCCTCACCCAACCCGGCCTCTCATCCCATGTCCCCATCTCAGCCCATGACTCCACTGTCTACCCAGTTGTGAAAGATAGAGATCTGGGCATCTTCCCAAACTCCTTCCCCCCCACCCCCCATCAATCAGCAAGTCCTGTCAATTCTCTCTCCCTTTTTTTTTTTTTTTGGCCTGGCCGCATGCAGGGTCTTAGTTCCTGACTAGGGATTGAACCCGGGCCCTCGGCAGTGAAAGCACCAAGTCCTAACCACTGGACCACCAGGGAATTCCCCAATTCTTTTTTTTTTTTTTTTTTTTTTTGCGGTAGGCGGGCCTCTCACTGTTGTGGCCTCTTCCGTTGCGGAGCACAGGCTCCGGACGCGCAGACTCAGCGGCCATGGTTCACGGGCCCAGCCGCTCCGCGGCATGTGGGATCCTCCCAGACCGGGGCACGAACCCGTGTCCCCTGCATCGGCAGGTGGACTCCCAACCACTGCGCCACCAGGGAAGCCCCATTTTTTATTTTTTTAAGATTTGTTTTTTATGTGGACCATTTTTTTTTACAAGTCTTTATTGAATTTTGTTACAATATTGCTTCTGTTTTATGTTTTGGTTTTTTGGCCATGAGCCACGTGGGATCTTAGCTCCCCGACCAGGGATTAAACCCTCACCCCCTGCATTGGAAGGTGAAGTCTTAACCACTGGACCACCAGGGAAGTCCCCTTTAACCATTTTTTAAATTGAAGTATAGTTAATTTACAGTGTTGTGTTAGTTTCATGTGTATAGCAAAGTGATCCAGTTATACCTATATACATACATATATGTGTGTATATATGTATATTCTTTTTCAGATTTCTTTTCCACGTAAATTTTTTTTAATTAATAGACTTTATTCTAGAACAAATTTAAATTTACAGAAAAATTGAGCAAATAGCACAGTTTCCATATAGTCTCTTCCCCAACACACACACATAGTTTCCCCTATTAGTAACATCTTACACTAGTCTGGGACTAGTGAACCAATATCAATACATTATTGTTAACTAAAGTTCACGCGTTATTCATATTCCTTCGATTTTCCCCGAATGTCTTCTTTCTGGTCCAGGATTGCACGTGACATTTAGTTGACACGTCTCCTTAGGTTTCTCTTGGCTGCAACAGTTTCTTGAGCTTCCCTTGTCTTTGATGACCTTGACAGTTTTGAGGATTATGGTCAGTATACAGGAGGATGCCTCTCAACTGGAATTGTTTTGGAAATTTCCCTCATGTTTAGACTAGGGTTATGGGTTTGGGGGGAGAAGGATCACAGAGGTAAAGTGCTATTTTCCTCACAGCATCTCAAGAGTACATATTATCAACCTAATTATGACTTTGGTGTTGACCTTAATCACCCAGCCGGGTGATGAAGTGTGTTGAGCAGTTTTCTCCACTGAAAAGTTATTCTTCCCCCCAATCCCGCCCTCTTTACACACTGTTCCTTTGGGGAGGAAATCACTGTGTGCCGTTCTAACCATCCCTCAGGGTGCGGCACCTACATAAATTATCTGGAAACCTTCCATACCTGTCCTACATTTGTTAATGTATTCGATTATTTCTTTGTATCAGTGCAAACTAACGGACATTTATTTTTATTCCTGGAGTTATAATCCAATACTATATTAGTGTTTTTGTTCACATGGCTCTGGCTTTGGCCATCGGGAACTCTTTCAGTTGGCTCTTGTGGACCCACAATATACCCCCATCCTTGATCCTTGTCAGCTGATCCTTGGTTTCTGGCACTATGCATTTCTTTTTCTTATTTGGCCTCACCGCGCGGCTTGCGGGATCTTAGTTCCCGACCAGGGATCGAACACATGCCTTCTGCAGTGGAAGCATGGAGTCCTAATTACTGGACCGCCAGGGAAGTTCCATGCATGCCCTTTTCAATCTTATTTTCCCATTGAAATTCATTTTTATTGCATTTTAGGGATTGGGGAAAAAAAACTGGTCTGCTCTGGCAAGAATTTGAGAAGCACTCCAAAACCTTCCAGCATCTTCCTCTATGTCCTTCACTCACACCCAGCTACAATGACCCATCCCGAGCACCAAGCTTCTGCCTGCCCCAGAGCCTTTGCCCTGGCAGCTCTCTCTGCCTGGAACGCTCTCCCTCCAACTGTTCCAGGTCATCATTCCTGTCTCTGCCCATCTCCCTCTCCTCAAAAAAGCCTCCCTATTCCAAACTAAAGCAGCCGCACCCTGGTTATCTCCAGTACACTCGCTTTGTTTTGTTACGATCCCAATAGTTTGTCCCTTTCTGAAATGATGTCTTTGATGTATTTGTTTATTGTCTCTAAATGGGAGTGTCATGAGGACAGGCACAGCCCTGGGCATGCACAATAGTGTTTTGGTTTTTAAAAACATTATTTTGAAATATTTTAGAAATGTTTCCCTGAGGTCCCTGGGGGTCTGATAATAATCTCCCTCTACTCTGGCCAACCTTCAGAGGGGCCACCATGCGGTACTGTCACGGTGAGGAGGACAGAAACAGTGGCCATACCTGAATCCCATCACCACAGCTTGCTTTGGGCTAGAGGCACAGAGAGGGGACCCCAACCCTCCTCCTCTGCTCTGAGATCCCCACAACTACAGGCCTCACCCAACCCCATTTGAAGGTCATAGATATTTAGAGAAGGTGGGCCAGCCTCGGGATGGAAGTTTCAGCGGGTGGAACTTGGATCCAGGTGACTTGGGCTCAAAGCCTCCTTCCATTCTCCTTGCCGTGTGACTTCCGGGCTCTTGGCCTCAGTTCTTCTGTCTGTAAGATGGGTATAATACTCACTATGCTGGGGTGGCGGTGAGGATTAGATGAGATTGTGCTGGGCATATAATACTCTCGAAAATTGTTACCTGTTAGCATGATCCCCGAAGTGCACACACGTGCAGAATTTTGCAGATGACTTTTTTTGGGTTCATACAGTTCCCTAAACCTAGTCCTGAACCCTTGACCTATACAGCCTCTAAGTCGTCCCCACCCCCAGCTTAATAAAACCAGGGCCCATCGAATGCCTTAGGAGGCTTGAGAGCCAGGCCCCGGGTGAGCGAGGATGCTGGAAGCAAAGATGCCGGGAGGACAGAAGGGGACGGTGGGGAGGGGGCCACCTGGTGCACACAGGGGAGCCAGTGTGTCCGGAGCTGCCTGGGCTCCAGGAACAGGCCCCGGGGAGAGGTAGGACGTCGATTCCAGCAGGCGTGGGTGGGGCGGTCCAGCCCAGCAAGGCATTCCAGTCCGGCCGGTGTGAGGCTGGGCTCCAGGAGGCCCCCGGCTCCTGCTCCTGCTCTGACGCCGCCGGAAGCCCCCTGGCTCTCGCCTCCAAGGATGCCTGAGGGCCTGCGGGGCGCCTCCCAAGGCGGGAAAACCTTTGCCTGCGTGCTCACAGCGCTTCCCCCGGCAGAGTGTACCAGCAAGCGACAGGCACGGTCTTCACCCATGTTTACTCTTGGGGTCCACAAAGGTCACGAGAATCTCCCCAGGGAAAGCAAACACACGTGTGCGCCGGCAGGACACGCCACGCTCCCAGGAGGGGATGGGCACGAAGGCATGCGCTTCCCCGCCAGGTCGCCTCCCCATGCCCTGAGCCCCAGATCCCCCGACAGAGCCGCAGATGGGGACACAGAAGCCCAGTGCGAAAAGGACTTGTCCAGGTCTTTCGCGGGGGGCGCTGGGACACGGGCCAGGGCACACGCACCGCGCACATCCCACACGTGCGCTCAAACACATCTACACTGGCCCCGTGGTGCGTGCGCCCACACCTGCTACTGCACGGGCACATCCAGACAGGAGGGCCCACGCCGCAGCTCCCCTCCTTCAGGCACACCCACCCACTGCCCCACGACACCCACGCCTCAAACACGCCTGTGCAACGCATGTTAAAGGGATGGGGAATTTCTACAAAGGCTGGGGCTCAGGGACCACCATGGGTGGGGGGGGAGGGGTGGTTCTCAGGAGCCTGACTTGCTGTAGTGATTTCTCATCTCATAAAAAAACTTTTTTTTCATTTACTTTCTTTTTTAAATTATTTATTTATTTATTTATTTTTGGCTGCGTTGGGTCTTTGTTGCTGCGCGTGGGCTTTCTCTAGTTGCGGTGCGCAGGCTTCTCATTGCGGTGGCTTCTCTCGTTGCAGAGCACGGGCTCTAGGCGCGTGGGATTCAGTAGTTGTGGCACGCAGGCTTCAGTAGTTGTGGCTCGCAGGCTTGGTTACTTCATGGCATGTGGGATCTTCCCGGACCAGGGCTTGAACCCGTGTCCCCTGCATTGGCAAGCGGATTCTTAACTACTGTGCCACCAGGGAAGCCCTCATCTCATAGAATTTTATACAGTCAAGAAAACACTGTTCTGTGCGTGTGTGTGTATAGATTGAAACCCCTGCCGTAACTGTAAAAATTCACCCGCCTGGTCTCACTTATATATGACAAACAAGTGCATCTAGATGCACACAAATACCCTTACACACCCACAAAACCATTCAAAACACAACTTACACATGTACACCTACTCACACACTACAGCCATATGTTCACAACCAGGCACCCATAAATGCACTTACACAGAAAGAGATACATTCAGATACTCAGTTTACATTCAGAAACCAGACACACACACTCATACATGTGCACCTCGTCAAACTCACACAGATCCGTGCAAATATCCACAAATCCACACAGATGTAAACGCCAGCTTCACACACACAAATACACAAAATACACTCAGCGATACATGTCAACAAATAAACAGATAACATATAAACCCAAACACATACGTACACTTATTATACACATGAAACTACACCCAGGTATACACATCGGGACATACACAAAGACCTCACACTCACAAGCACAAACACTTGTGCATTCACAATTACACACAGTTAAGAGGCACACAGTAGATATCTTGACAAAAAAACACAGGGGACACACAAGCAAATATTGACTATCCACAAATAGAGGCTCAGACATTTCCAAGTACACCAGGCAACCTCCACACAGTTGCATCATGTGTACAAATATCTGCGTTCACACACACACAAATATATTCTCTCTCACACACACACCCCTTCATACTGCCGTACACAGTCAAGCTCATACCACACATAGATTTGCTCACACAAATATGCAGTTCCTAGATAAATAGGCACACTTGCACTCTCATAGATGCATCCAGAAATGGACATTCTTCTACAGTTATACCCACTTCCACTGTTTACGCACCCTGTCACACCACCTTATCTCACACCATATACCCAAACACAGTCACCCACAAATACACTCACATGTAAATACACATATCTGAGCAAAACACATTCCACAATCGCTACCCCCATACACACACCCGTGTGCACCCAATCATACTCATAGACTCATATACAAATGCACTTAGATACAAATACATCATCCTCATTTACACACAATTGGAGCCCAGCCCCCAACAAATTCTGTTGATACCACAAATGCACACAGACATTTGCAAATATACCCAGTAACAGCCATTCAACCACACTCACAGATACAAGCTGTCACACTCCTGCATAATTACACACACTCTCAGTTTGTCGCACATACTCCTTCACTGACATTCATCACACCCTGACACAAAAGAGATGTATATTGAGATGCCCACAAATAGGAAAACTCACAACTGCACTGACAAAACACAAATACACACACACTCCTGAATCCTCAGGACACCAACACCTACACAACACAGATCCTTGTACACACAACACACATGAAAAACAAGGACGCGCGCGTTGTCACATTCGCACAGATACGGACACGCAGACACCCTCAAACACATTCCACACCCTCCTTTCACCACCCAAACACGTCCAGAGATGCACACACTGATGCGAATACAGACACACCTTCTTGGACGCTCACAAGACACAATGAGAAACAGGTGCACACACGCGCGCGCTGCCTCCAGGCCGGGAATGACAAGCTCACACTCACATCTAAGGAAACACAGTTGGGCAGGCACACACACCCGCAAGCAGAGAGGGTCCCTCACCCTCCCCAGCGCGCGCGCACACACAGGCGCGCGCGCGCGCACACACACTCCTCCGCAGCCTCCCCCGCCACCACCGCAGTGTGGGCCCGCCCCACCCTGCGGCGGCGAGGGGCCGGGAGAGGCGAGGGGACAGGGTCGGGGGCCAGGCCCGGGGGCGGGGCACACCTGGGCTCCGCCCCGGGGCGGGGCCGACGCAGCGTCGTGAGCGCGATCGGCCGCACCTGGCTCGCCTGCGGCCGCGGCGGTGACGGTGGTGGTGACGGCGGGCCCGGCCAGGGTGCTAGCGCGGCGCAGCCCAGCCCAGCTCAGCCGGAGCGAGCGCGGAGCCGGTGCCCGCAGCCCCGGCGCCGCCATGGTGGAGGCGGCGCCCCCCGGGCCCGGGCCGCTGCGGAGGACCTTCCTTGTGCCCGAGATCAAATCGCTGGACCAGTACGATTTCTCGCGGGCCAAGGCGGCGGCCAGCCTGGCGTGGGTGCTGCGGGCCACGTTCGGGGGCGCAGGTACCAGGCCGGGGGAGAGGGGGCGGCAGGTGCGGGGGGCGGGGCGCCGCGCCGGGGAGGCCGGGGCCGTGGGAACAATAGCGCCGGTCGCCGGGGGTCCCCGGGCCCGGGCCCCTGCGCGCCGGGCCTCTGGGCTTCCTGCTCGGCCCAGGCGGTGGACTTTGCCCGGCCGGCTGCGGGAGCGCGGTGGGGGTGGGGCCGGCGGCCCAGCTCCGCGCCGGGACCCGGGCGTCCCGGACCCCAGGTGACCCGGGCAGGGTCTGCGGGCCGAGTGTTGTCTCCCACTGCGGGCCTCGCCTGGCTGCCCTCCCCCCCCCCTTTACACACACATCGTGCGCCCGCGAGGACCCCCGCCCCCGTCCAGCCCGGACGCACACCCCGCGTCGGCCCTGCCTGCTCTGCGGGCGGTGAGGGGAGCGGGAAGCCCCTGTTTCGCCTCCACTGCCCCGGCCGGCGGCTGGCAGCTGTGACTTATTGCCCCATTTTGCTTAGGAGGCGGGCGAGCCCAGCAGAAGGGAAATGGCTTTTCCAAGATCGCCGGGGGTGGGGGCCCAGGTGCAGGGCCTTCTCCCACTTCCTCCCCCCGGTTCACGTGTGTGAAGAACTCAGGCCACCCCACCGGGGAGGATGCGAATGGGTTCCTAGGATTTGCGGCCCAGGGAAGGCTCAGTAATGGCCCCATGCCAGAGCTGAGAGTCAGGGCCTGGCCATGGGGAAGACGAGTTAATTAAGGTCTGGGCCTTCTGGGGGGACGCCCTGCCCTCCCACTGGTCCTGCCCACTGGTCTTGGCACCAGCTGAGCACAGCCCATCATACCTTCAGTGGCCTTCCCAGAACAACCAGTTCTGGGTGTGGGTCTTGGTGACAGCTGTCCAGCTCCTGGTTCCGCCTGAGCCTGTCTTTCTCCCAGTCTCTTTCCCTGCACCCTCCCAAGCAGGGCCCACTCTGGGGCTCACCGCCCACAGGGATCTGCTTGAGAAAGGGGGTGGGGGGTGGGGGGATGGTTGGCGGGGAGAGACCCAGGTCTGCCCCAGCCCCTCGCATCCCAGGTTATGAGGCCACAGAGGACTCAACTTTGGGAATCAGAATTGGCTTTGAGTCCCACGCTCCACCAGAATGTGGACGAATTAACCCAATTCTCTAAGCTTCTGTTTAGTCCTCTATAAAAGAAGGCATTTGTGCACTTTGTTATCCATTTCACAAGTGTCTGCGGGGCACCCACTAAGTACCAGGGCAGTGCTGGGGTGATTGGGGTCCCAGTTCCTCCTCTCACAAGGTGAGAGAGACTGACCACAGGATTATTCTGTTTCTGGCGCACAAGTACACACTAAGTGGATGCTGCTATTCCTGCTGCCGTGACCAGTGGTATTTTTATTAACGATAATATTATTCATCATCTGGTCAGGGGACAGAAGAGAAATTACTGTACCATTTCCCAGAAAGAAAAGTCAGGTCCCTGGGGGACGCCCTGACTCACCCGGTTCTGTTCTCACTGACCCAGCTCCCTTGCGTTGTGTGACATCCTTCCCGAAGGTCACGTTGAATCTGCCCCCCCACCCACGTTCTCCAAACAGAGGGGGTCTGAGGAACGTGGGACCCCAGGCTCTGAGCGGGAAGTGGGGAGCAAAGCCCTGCTTGGTTCATGGACTCTGGGACTCTTTACTGATGCCTGTTGGGTGCCAGTCCAGTGCTGGGTGCTCAGGATGGAGAGAGGGGGATGAGACGAAACCAGATCATTGCTGCTAAGAGTGATAAAGTCGGTGATGTCCAGTTAATGTCGAGGCGTGCTGAGGGCCTTCCAGCGAGCAGCTGGGGGAGGAAAATCCCTGAAATCTTCCAGGGAGGGGAGGAGAAAGGAAGGCTCCCAAGAGGAGGGAGCATTTGAACCTTGAAGGGTGTGTAGGAGTTTGCCAGGGGGAGGAGACCAACAGCGAGTTCTCCAAGAAGAGTGTACAGGTCCCAGTGGTGGCCAGGAGTGGCCAGGGAGATGAGGGAGTCTGGTGCAAGTGATGAGGGCCTCTCAGGCCATGGATGGGGAATCTGAGGGCCCTGGGGAGACATGGAAGGTGTTTGGGGACTGACCAGATGAGATCAGATATGCAGTTGCCCCGGGGGAATAACGGCTGGGGGAAGGGGTAGTTCTGATGGCCCCAGGGTACAGGCCTGAAGAGGCTGGGCAGGAATGCAGGCTAGTGGGCTCCACAGAACTCAAGCTCAGAGATAAGGAAGGGTGGCATCTTTATGCAAGTTTGGGAAACACCACATGCAGTCCCTTAGGTCGCCAGAACCTCCAGGTGATGCTTAGGGAACTAGGGTCCCATCGGCTCTGCCGTTTACTATCTCTGTGATCTTGGCCAAGTCATCTTAGCTCTCTGGGCCTCGGTTTTCTTATCTGTACAACAGATAAGAATAAGTCTCGGAATAATTCAACGAGCAAATGCACACAAGGCGGCAGCGGCGGTGGTGGTCCAAGGGCTAGCTGCGCTTTAGCTGTGCTGTCCAGTGTGGTAGCCACAAGCAGCATCTGGCCAGTCTGAATTGTGAGGTGCTGTACATGTAAAATGCACAGTGGCTTTGGAAGCCTTTGTACCAAAAAAAAAAAGTGCAATATCTCGTTAATAACGTTTTTATGTTGATGACGTGTTGAAACGATAATATTTTGGGTATATATAGGGTGAAATATATTACTAAGTTAATGTTACTTGTTGCTACTTTTTTAATGTAGTGACTATAAAATTTTAAACTTCCTGTGTGGCTCACATTCGATTCCTATCGGACAGGACTGCTCTACAGTAAATGGTCAATAGAACACTGTATAGTATAGAGCGGTGGATCTCAACCAAAGATGAGTTTGTCACTTAAGGGACACTTGGCAGTGTCTGGAGACATTTCTGGTTGTTGCTACTTGAAAGGACAGTGCTCTTGCCATCTAGTGAGGAGAGACCAGGGATTCTGCTAAATATCTTAACAATGCACAGGACAGCACCCCCCGCCCCAATTCCCCACACCTCAGCCCCACTAAACACAAAATTATCCAGCCCCAAATGCCAGGTGTGCCGAGGTGGAGACAGACTGGTGTAAAGTAAGGACTTGATAAACATTAGCTATCGGTAGCTCTAGCTCAAGTTGTCATCTTCAAGGCCCTGACAAGCCCTGCAGGAAAGAAACTTTAATTTTGCTGATGGGACCAGGAAGCAACCGGGCGCTGGAGAGAGGGGGAGGAGGGTTTGGCTTCAGGGGATGCCAGGAGCTGAAACCAGATGACTGATTGGATGTTGGAGCCGGGAGAGAGAAGGAGAGATGGTGATCTGTCTCTCACTGTGATGGGGACAGAGAGAAGGAGCACGTTTGGAGTAAGACGCTGAGCATGATGGGCGTTGCCTGGGCTGTGGCAGGTGGCAGTGTTCAGATGGCCATGGAAGCCATCATAGTAGCGGGGGCAAGTCCATTGACAGGGCTGTTCAGACAGAGCTGTTGGGAGCCCAGCATCAAAGAGGCATGTCAGGAGGTGGCCTGGCTTGAGTGGTGGGTGGGAGAGAGAGAAAAAGATGCCAGGGGGAGGAAGTTTTCTGGAAGAAGGAGGTACTCGGCAGAGAGCCCAGGCAAGATAGTGGGCATTGGAAGGCCACTGCTGGCCTTGGGGAGGCCGGGAGCTAGGAGGGCAAGGGCAGATCAGGGAGGTTGGGACAGGGGAAGGGTGGAAGGAAAGAAAACCTGGAGAACTCTTTTTTTTTTTAATTGAAGTGTAGTTAATTTACAATGTGTTAGTTTCAAGGGTACAGCAAAGTGATTCAGTTATACACACACATATATATATACTTTTTCAGATTCTTTTCCAGTATAGGTTATTACAAGATAATGAGTATAGTTCCCTGTGCTATACAGTAGGTCCTTGTTGCTTACCTGTTTTATACATGGTAGTGTGTATATGTTAATCCCAAACTCCTAATTTATCTCCCCTGCCCATCATTTTTGTTTACCCTAAGTTTGTTTTCTATGTCTGTGGGTCTATTTCTGTGTTGTAAATAAGTTCATTTGTATCATCTCTTTTAGATTCCACATATAAGTGATATCACATGATATTTGTCCTTGACTGACTTCACATAATATGATAATCTCTAGGTCTGGAGAACTCTTCTTTCAAGGGGCAGAGAGATGGCCCAACTCTACATGGGGTTTGGGTATTAAGTAGGAAGGTCAAGTGTGAGTTTAGGGGGTGGGGAAAGAGTGGGGGGGTGGGGCAGGGAGGGGCTGAAAGCCAGGGTGCCTGGGTCCTTGTAGGTGAGGGTAGGGGCCTCTGGAGAGCATCGCTGTGAATTCAGGCACCTGAGGAAGGCCTGGTACGACACATTCAAATGTTTTTAAGCAGTAGAATCCTGCCCCCTTCCATCCTTTCAAACACGAAGCCCAGTATACAAAGCAGCAGCTCTGACTGGGATGAGTTGGTGCCTCCCTGGAAGACCCATAAGGGCACCTCCAACCGCCTTGGCCTTGGCTGCCTCCTGTCTACCTCCCACATCTTCCTGGCGGCTTATTCTGATCTTTCTCCTCCCCACCCTTGGGTCCCACTTGGTTGGGGCTCTGCCACCCCTCCTCCCTCCACATGCGGCTTCCTCAAGCCTCTTCCTACCCTGCCCCTCTCTTTCAGGGTTTTTGTGGCTGCCTCTAAGCTCCAGCCCCTCCTGTACCCCCATCTCAGCCACCACCCTCTTTCTCTTGCCTTCCGCCTCCCTCTGTCTCTCTTCCCCCTCACTCCCAATGGGGCCCTGGGTGCCTCTCCCCCCTCCCCTTCAGTCACCAAGTTCAGGCCATTCACCCGCCCCCCACAAAGTATTTGCAGTCTGTCCCCCTCCCCCATTGCATGTCCTGTCATCCCACCCCCTGCTTAAGGCCTGGGTTTGAATCCCAGTCCAGAGCTGTGTGGCCTTCTTGCTGCCTAGGTTTCCTCATCTGTAAAGCGGAGTTACCACGTGTGCCCTGGCTGCTTCTTCCTAGGGTTGCCTGAAGGCAAAGCGAGTCCGCTGGGGTGGTGTAGGGCACCCAGGGAGATCGATTCAGTCACACTGTCGTGCAGTCCTTAGGTGAGGGCGAGAGGGGAGGCTACAAGACCCCGCCCATCTGGCCTCCGCCCCCTCTCCTCAGGGTCCAAGAGCCCGCCATCTCCCCGAGGCATTTGCTCTCTCCCACCTCCTCGCCTTTGTATGCAGACCCCCTGCCTGGAACACCGTCACCCCTTCCTCTGGCAAACTCCCCCACACCTGCACCTCGTGTCTCAGGCCAGGTGCCATATTTTCCCGTCCCGGTGCCATCCTCCCTGGTCCAGACCCGCAACGACCCACCCCCCATAATTGGGTCCATGTAATTGTATGTATGCGGAGGGGTTATGTCCGGTAGCCCTGACCCGCCATGATCCACCCCCCCTCCTCGCCCCGGCAGAGCATGTGCCCTCGGAGCTGTGGGAGCCCTTCTACACCGACCAGTATGCACAGGAGCACGTGAAGCCCCCGGTGACGCGGCTGCTGCTCTCGGCTGAGCTCTACTGCCGGGCCTGGCGCCAGGCGCTGCCGCAGCTCGAGACGCCCCCCAGCCCCTCTGCGCTACTGGCCCTGCTGGCGCGGAGGGGCATGGTGCCCGCGCTGCCCGAGCGCCCGGTGCAGGAGGCCGACCTGAGGCACCAGCCTATCCTCATGGTAGGCCACGCCCCTACCACGTTAGGTCCCGCCCACCAGGCCTGGCTCCTCCCCTCATGGCTGCTCCCACCAGGCCAGGCTCCTCCTGCCAAGCCTGGAGCCTCCCAAAAGGCGCTAACTCTGGCTCCTGAGGGCTTGCCTACCCGGCCCACCAGATCCCTAAGGCCTAGTTTGTGACCTCAAAGCTTGGACTGCCTCCGAAGTCCCTCCCACTTCGAGCCCCTCCCACCTCCAGGTTCTTCCTCTTTCTTCTCCCTGGGAGGCGCTCTGGTCTCACCCTGCAGCTCTTTGCCTCCACAGGGAGCCCACCTAGCTGTCATTGATGCCCTCATGGTTGCCTTCGCCTTTGAGTGGACAAAGACACTGCCTGGTCCCTTGGCCCTGGCCAGCTTGGAGCACAAGCTCCTTTTCTGGGTGGACACGGTAGGTGGGGCTTGGGCCAAGGTGGGCTGGTGGGGGCCAGGATCACCCAGTGACTGGAGCACTGACCTCTCCCTGCTCCCCAGACCATCCGGCGGCTGCAGGAGAAGACAGAGCAGGAAGCTGCCCAGAGGGCATCTCCCGCGGCCCCTGCCGATGGCGTGGCCCCAGCGCAGGCTTCGGTGAGCCTGGGGCGATGGATGGAAGGAAGGGCGGCCCCTCGAGGGCTGGGTGGGCAGGTTGGAGCTGTGCCTCGAGGCCATTCCTACACTGGGGGGGCTGGAGGTGACTCTCTCTCTCTGCCCTCTCCCCTCTGCCGCCCCTGCCACTCTCCTCTCTGCCTCTCTGGCATCAGTGTCCCACACGCTGGTACTGGAAGCTGGTTCCTGTAAGTGGGGCTCTCTCTCTGCCCCGTCTGCCTGCCCTGCTTGTCGCTGTCTGTGTGTCTGTTTCTGCCTGCCTGTCCTGCTCCCTCTCCTGTCTCTCCCCAGATATGAGCAAAGGAAGTAGGACCCCAGCCCTGGGGGCACAGAGAGAAACCCTTTGGGAACCAAGGGAAGGGGGGAATCTCTGCTGTTCCTGAAAGGACAGGCTTCTCCCCGGTACATGACTCACCTCCCAGTAATCAAGAGGCTTGTCCACTTGAGCCAAGGTGGGGAGAGGGAGGACCCCAGCCCATCAGACACATGGATCCTGACCCCAACAGGCAGGGCACATGGAGAAGACCCCTCTAGCCAAGAGAAAGATCCTCAAACCCAAAAGAGGGTAGAAGAACCTTCCTGAGACTCCAGCTTCCCTAAGGACAGCTCCCTGCTCTCAGTTTTGGGGGCAGTGGGGTGTCCATCCCTGAAGTACAAGGGGAAAGTGACCACTGCAGGTGTCGGGGGGAGGTTTTGGGCTGAAGTCCCTGCCTTTGCTCACTTCAGGGTCTCCTTCCGCCCACACTAGGGCCGGGGTTGGGGGTTCCTCTCCTGCCTTCCTGCTTCCTCTGCATCCCCTCCCCCAGCTGTGACCTGGGTCTTGTGTTGGGAGGAGAGGATTCCCTGCATGAGTGGCTGCTCTGTGGGGTCCCTCCTGGCTGGGAGGAGCTGGGGTCCCCAAAGCCGGCCAGGGCGCAGTCAGGGAGCTGGATGGCCAGGGCTCAGGACAGGGGTCAGGGCCGTCTCCTCCCCCGCCGGAGGTGTGCTTGGGGGCCCAGCAAGTCAGCACCCCTCCCGCCCCGCTGACAGCTGCTCCTCTCCCCCCAGCACGCAATTGCCTTCTGTTTGAAGGAGTCGGGGAGCAAACCCCCCATGGTAACGTATCCCCCACCCCAGGGTCCCAGGAGTCCCTGTCCCCAGCCCCCGCTGCTGGCCTGGCTGCTCGCAGACACCTCCTCTGCCTCTTGCTGCTGCCCTTCCCCTGCTCCAGGCTGGCCCCCCCCACTCTGGCTCTGGGACCCCCGGCTTCACGCCCCCTCGTGGCGGAAACCCCAGGCCTCCCCGCCCAGCCTGCATGACTGCTGACCTCGGAGGGGGCCAGCTTGACCTCTGACCTGACCCGGCTCCCACCCACAGATCCGATATCGCAAGGACCGCGCCGTGGCCCGACGCGCCCCCTGCTTTCCGACCGTGACCAGCCTCCAGGACCTGGCAAGTGGGGCTGCGCTGGCCGCCACGATCCACTGCTACTGTCCCCAGCTCTTGCGCCTCGAGGGTGAGTGAATGTGCCTGAGCCAGACCCCGTCCTTGCAAGCCTGGCACCCAGGCATTGGCGTCTGTCCCCAGAGTAGTACAGCGATTGTAAGTGCAGCTCCCAGAATTGGCAGACCTGGGTTTGAAGCCCTCTCTTCCCGTAATGAGCTGTGTGACCTTGCACAAGTGTCTAAACCTCTCTGTGCTTTATATAATTCACTCCTGCAGCAGATACTGATAGAGTACGAACTGCCAGGTCCTGTTTTAGGTGCCAGAGCTCCAGCCAGAACGATACAGACCCGTTCCTGACCTCAGGCGGCTCACATCCTAGTTGGGAGAGAAAGACAATAAGTTCATCGAGAGGAATGTTCCGGATGTTAGGTGCTCTGAAGGGCACTGGGTAGTCAGGATAAGCTTTCTGAGTTGAGTTCTTGGGGAACTAGCACTCCAGGTGATGGGAACAGCAGATGCAAAGGCCTGAGCAACAGCCTGTCACGGTACACACCTTGTGAAGGGGGCCTAGCCTGGCTCGTCAGAGGTCCTCTGTGCATGTTGGCTGCTGGGCCCCCGCCTCCCCGGGGCCCCATCCTCCTTCCCTCAGAGCTGGGGACGCAGGCATCCTGTCCTTACAGAGGTGTGCCTCAAGGACCCCATGTCTGTGGCGGACAGCCTGTACAACCTCCAGCTGGTGCAGGATTTCTGCGCCTCCCGCCTTCCTCGGGGCTGCCCGCTCTCTCTCGAGGACCTGCTTTATGTCCCACCGCCCCTCAAGGTAAGGCCATCTCGGGGCCTTGTGGGCAGAGGGGGTGTGTCGGGGGCCGTGCGCCTGGTTGGCTGACCCTACTTACCACCTCCAGATCAACCTGATGGTGCTGCTAGCGGAGTTGTTCATGTGCTTCGAGGTGCTGAAACCCGACTTCGTGCAGGTCAAGGATCTGCCTGATGGTCACGGTGAGGCCCGACCCTGGGTCCGGGGGGCGTGGGAGCGGGGGAGGCCAAGCCCTGCCTGACCCTCCGCTCTGTGCTGCAGCTGCCTCCCACAGGGCCACGGAGGCCTCCCCACCTCAGAACAACAGCGGCAGCAGGTACCACTCGCCTGTTGGGTTGAGACTACACAGCCACAATGGGCTCCTCCTCCTGCGGGGACGGGGAAGGGAGATGATCTGGTCTCCACTCCCAGGAGGGCCGAGGGAGGGGGAGAGGGGGCCCCTCGGCTGACGCGCATCTCTTGGCAGTTCTCCTGTCTTCAACTTCCGCCATCCACTCCTGTCATCTGGCGGCCCCCAGTCCCCACTCCGAGGATCCACAGGTGAGGGCAGGGAGATGGCCTGTCACTGGAGACCCCCATCCAAAGACCACCCCAGCTGACCTCATGTTGTCCCTCTAGACCCCTCCATTGGGTCTCTCTGGCACCCGAATGGCTCCTTGGTGACACTCGTTGTCCCCCCAGTGACCTCCCCAGTGGCTCAACAGGACCCCGTAGTGACACCACCCACAGTTATCCATCCGCATAATGACCCATCAGTGACTCACCCGTTGACAACCCGTGGCTGACGCCACCCAGGGTCCCCATTGACCCCCCGAGTGAGCACTGAGTGACCACTCACTGCCCCTCCCCAGGCTCGCTGAAGTCCTCCCCGTCCATGTCCCACGTGGAGGCCCTCGGCAAAGCCTGGAACCGTCAGCTCAGGTGAGCGCATCGCAAGGGCCCGGGCAGTGGAGCGGGTGGGGCCCAGGCTTGTCCCAGGGGCTGACCCCTCCCTCCGGCCGCCCAGCCGTCCCCTTTCCCAGGCCGTGTCGTTCAGCACTCCCTTTGGCCTGGACAGCGACGTGGATGTTGTCATGGGAGACCCCGTCCTACTCCGCTCCGTCAGCTCAGACAGCCTGGGTCCCCCGCGCTCTGTGCCAGCCCGGACCCCCACCCAACCAGCCCCGGAGACTGGCGACCTGCCTACCATCGAGGAGGCCCTGCAGATCATCCACAGTGCCGAGCCCCGGCTGCTCCCAGATGGGGCTGCCGACGGCAGCTTCTACCTCCACTCTCCCGAGGGGTCCTCCAAACTGCCACTGGCTTCCCCCTACCCACCCGAGGGGGCCACCAAAGCACCCACCTACTCGCCCCACCCCGAGGGCCTCTCGAAACCGTCTCCCTGCCCAGTGGGGGAGGTATCGAAACCGCCAGCCCTGTCTGAGGGCTCCCCGAAGGCGGCGGCTTCATCCCCAGTGGCCAGCAACTCTGAAGTGAAGATGACCAGCTTTGCTGAACGCAAGAAGCAGCTGGTGAAGGCCGAGGCTGAGGCAGGGTCCCCGGCAGCCACCCCAGTGGCACCAGAGGCCCTGAGCTCAGAGATGAGTGAGCTTGGAGCCCGGCTAGAGGAGAAACGCCGGGCCATAGAGGCTCAGAAGCGACGGATCGAGGCCATCTTTGCCAAGCACCGCCAGCGACTGGGCAAGAGCGCATTCCTGCAGGTGCAGCCGCGGGAGGCCGGCGGGGAAGCAGAGGTGGAGCCGGGCCTGGCCCCTGGTGGGGAGCGGCCGGCAGGCGAGGGCCAGGGTGAGCCGTCGCCACGGCCAAAGGCAGTGACCTTCTCGCCGGAACTGGGCCCGGTGCCCCCCGAAGGGCTGGGGGACTATAACCGGGCGGTCAGCAAGCTGAGTGCAGCGCTGAGCTCGCTGCAACGGGACATGCAGAGGCTCACGGACCAGCAGCAGCGGCTCCTGGCCCCGCAAGAGCCCTCTGGGCCTGCCCCGCCTCCCGCAGCATGGGTCATCCCTGGTCCCACGACGGGCCCCAAAGCCGCGTCCCCCAGCCCCGCCCGGCGTGCTCCAGCTGCCCGGCGCAGCCCCGGGCCTGGCCCCAGCCCCACACCCCGGAGCCCGAAGCACGCACGGCCGGCGGAGCTGCGGCTAGCACCCCTGACGAGGGTGCTCACGCCTCCCCACGATGTGGACAGCCTCCCCCACCTGCGCAAGTTCTCGCCGAGCCAGGTGCCCATGCAGACACGCTCCTCTATCCTTCTGGCGGAGGGGCCGCCTCCCGAGGAGCCCGCGGCCCGGCCTGCCCTCGTCGAGATCCCGCTGAGCAGCCTGGAAGAGCCCACGGCTGAGGATGACGGAGATGGGAGCCCCCCTGGTGCTGAGGATTCCTTAGAAGAAGAGGCATCTTCAGAGGGAGAGCCCCGGACCGGGCTGGGATTCTTCTATAAGGTGAGTCACCTGAGCAGGTGGGGGAGGGGCCAGGTGGGTAGATGGATGGATGGTCAGGGATGGGTGGGCGGGTGGGTAGACAGGCAGTCGCATGGATAGGGCTTTCCCAATGGATGGACAAACAGATGGAACTGGGGGGGGTGGGGAACAGAGGTGGACGGGTGGTTAGCCAGGTGGCAGCGGCAGACAGACAAGGTGTGTATGTCCAGATGGACACATAGATGGGGTGGGTGGATAGACAGAGGGAGAACAGGTAGTAGACAGTTGGACAGGGCTGGGCGGATGGATGGATGGGTGGGTGACGGACAGATGGACAGGAGTGGGTTTAGACAGATGGGGCTAGGGTCCTCTATGGTATCCCCTCCCTCCTGCTCCCTCCTTCGTCCCCTACCGGCTCCCCTTCCTGACTCTTCCATATCCAATCACTCTTCTTCCTGTTGGCATCCCCAGCCTGGGCCACCACCTCTTACCTGGACACCAGCAGTCATGTCCTGATTGGTCTCCACTGCCCACCCCTCACCACACACCAATCCCTGGCCATTTTCAACTGAGCGGTTAGCAAAATTTATTTAAAATGTAAATTGGACCTTGTCACCCCCTTATTTCAAACCCTTCTGTAGGTCCTCTTTGCTCTTAGAATAAGTCTTTCCCATGGCTGTAGGCTCTGCTTGCCCCTGACCTCATCCTATGGCATCCTCCCCAGCTCTGCATCCCAGCCACACTGGCCTCCCTGCTGTTCCACACCTGCTAGGCTTGTTCTGGCCTCAGGGCCTTTGCACTTGCTATTCGCGCTGCCCAGAATGCTCTCCTCACCGCTCACCCCCACCCAGTTCAGTCCTCATCATCATTCTCCGAGGTTGCTTCCTCTGGGAGGCCCCCTCGGTGTCCCCAGGCCAGGATAGGTCCCTCCCCACAGTGTAGACTGACAGCAGCCTCTGCTGGTGTTCACCAATGTTGGTGTGACACCTGATTGCCTTCCTCGCTGCGTTAAGCGCTTGGTGTGCCCAGAACCCAGCATGGGGCTGTGCTACAGCAGGTGCCCACCAAGTGCCTTCAGACCAATTACAAACACTCAAGGACAGGCGAGCGGCTGGCAGGCTGGGTCGACACAAGGTCAGACTCCAGCCGAGCCAGGGGAGGGACAGCCAGCTACACTTGGTGCCTGCCCCCAGGATGAAGACAAGCCCGAGGACGAGATGGCCCAGAAGAGGGCCAGCCTGCTGGAGCGTCAGCAGCGGCGGGTGGAGGACGCACGGCGGCGGAAACAGTGGCAGGAGGCCGAGAAGGAGCAGCGGAGGGAGGAGGCTGCGAGGTGAGGCTGGACCCAGCCTGGGGAGTCTCCCGCCACTGGCGCCCCCACAACCTGACTGCTTCGATCCCCTCAATCTGCAGGCTGGCCCAGGAGGAAGCAGCCCCCGGGCCCCCGGCCCCCGCAGCTCCTGCGGCTCCTGCCTCAACCGCAGCCCCTGCCACCCGGGCCCCAGCCGAGGAGGAGGTGGGCCCCCGGCGGGGGGAGTTCACGCGGCTCGAGTATGAACGCCGGGCCCAGCTGAAGCTGATGGATGACCTCGACAAGGTGCTGCGGCCCCGGGCGATGGGGAGCGGGGGGCCGGGCCGGGGCGGTCGGAGGGCCCCCCGGCCACGCTCCGGTTGCTGTGATGACTCGGCCCTGGCGCGAAGCACAGCCCGTGGCCTGCTGGGTGAGGCCCCCGTGGGTGTGTGGGGCGGGAGGTGCAGGGCACATCCGCAGGGCCGAAGCGTGGGCTCCCAGGGGTCAAGGCTTCCACAAGGATGTGGGGCTGCAGCGGGGTAAGGGCCGTGGGCAGAGCTGGCCTGGGGTTCTCTCCACGGCTTAACAGGGGAAGGGCCGCTTCCCACAGCCTGGCGTGGTGGGGTGAGGTGGGGAGGTCATTCTCCAGCGAGGCTGCGCAGGGCGAGGGTCTCGGACAGGGCTGACCGCACATTCCCTCACCAGCCGGCCAACTAAGGTCCCCTGGGCATATGTGGAGGTAAGGGGACTTCAGGTGGGGCCTGACCTGACACCCTCTGCTGCCAGGCTCTCGGCTCAGCAAAGTCTACTCCCAGTCCACCCTGTCTCTGTCCACTGTGGCCAACGAGGCGCCCAATAACCTCGGCGTGAAGAGGCCCACGTCTCGGTGAGTTTAGCCTGGGCGGGCAGGTGTTTGTGTTCCAGGTGGCCTCTCAGAGAGAGAGGAGAGGAGAGAGGGAGGGAGGAGAGAGGGAGAGGGAGGGGGAGGGAGAGCGAGAGAGAGGGGGAGAGAGAGAGAGAGGGACAGGGAGAGGGAGCCTTAGAAGGGTGATATGGCACGAGGGTGTGCATCTGCCACCAAAGATGCAAGGCTGCACACCTGAGACGGGTGTTCAATGTGCCCGGGGCCGGAAGAGGGCCCTGCGTGGACTTGGGAGCCCAGATGATGTCAGTGGATGCGTCCTGCCTGCTCGGCTGTGTCCTGGGCTCGCCCTTCCCGGGTCCCACAGCACACTGATTGGGAGGCTTCGTCCACTGCTGACCGCACCCCACCCCACCCCTCCCCCCGCAGGGCTCCATCTCCATCCAGCCTCATGTCCCCAAGCCGCCTGCCTGGCAGCCGAGAACGTGAGTGGGAGAACGGCAGCAACGCCTCCTCCCCGGCCTCAGTGCCTGAGTACACGGGTAGGTGGGACTTCGCGGGGTGAGCACCGGGCCCCACCGGCGCCCCCGGTCGTCCCTGCTGACCGCCCCGCCCCCTAGGTCCGCGGCTGTACAAGGAGCCGAGCGCCAAGTCCAACAAGTTCATCATCCACAACGCCCTGTCGCACTGCTGCCTGGCGGGCAAGGTGAACGAGCCGCAGAAGAACCGCATTCTTGAGGTGGGCCTGGGCCGGGGCTGGCGGACTGGCGGCGGGCGGGTCGCAGGGGCCCTGCTGGCCTGGCTAACTGCTTCCGCCCCCCCACCCAGGAGATCGAGAAGAGCAAGGCCAACCACTTCCTGATCCTCTTCCGCGACTCAAGCTGCCAGTTCCGGGCCCTGTACACGCTGTCCGGGGAGACGGAGGAGCTGTCGCGGCTGACAGGCTATGGCCCCCGGACGGTCACGCCCGCCATGGTGGAGGGCATCTACAAGTACAACTCGGACCGAAAGCGCTTCACCCAGATCCCCGCCAAGACCATGTCCATGAGTGTGGATGCCTTCACCATCCAGGGGCACCTCTGGCAGAGCAAGAAGCCCACCACTCCCAAGAAGGGCAGCAGCACCCCCAAATAGCCCCGTCCCGGGTGGTCCGCAGGCCGGGCCCCATGTGCTCTGGCCACCGCCCTCCTGGGGGACAGCCCAGAGGACAGTCCATTGGTATGCCCGGGTCCTGTCTGTCCCCCCGTGACCTCGCCTGGGTGGGGCTGGAGTCCCCACCCCCTTACTTTGGTCCCGTCCTGCTGTGGGGGCTGAGCTGGGAGGTTCAGGGACTCAGGGCTCAGCTCAGTCCCCCATCTGTCCTCCCCACCTTCTCGAATAAAGTAATTTAAAGAGAGCTCGACTGAGGCTGGCTGGGGTGCCTGGTGACATCTCTGCCCGAGACGGTTTCCCATACTCGCCGGCTGTTCCCTGCCTCCCGTTCCCTCTTGAACTTGCTCCAGCCTCTCCTCTGCCCCCTCGACACGACCCGGCCCCCAGGGCCCCGTGGCTGCTTCCCAGCTGCCTCTTAACTGACTTCCTGGGCACCTGAGGCCTCTGGCCAGCCCTCCCCGCCCCCGCTCGCTTCAGTTTTCTCCTCAGTGTGGCTGTTATTATCGGCCCGTTCTGGCATTTGGTCCTTGGCCAACTGCTGAACGTGATCTCTCCTCCAGCTGCCTGCCTGCGTTTCTAGGCTCCGTGGCCGCCTCTGGGCCGGGGGTTCCTGTTTCTCTCCTCTGAGCTACACGTCCAGGGGTCTGGTTGCCGCCTTGGCACGGCCGCTGGACGTCTCAGGTGGAGAAGCTACATCACAAGCTCGAGCGGGCGGAGCTCGGGTCTCCCTGCAGCTCAGCCCCTCCACTGCCACTGGAACCCACACATTCACCTCCCGAGGGCCTCTCTGGCTCGCGCGCCTCTCTCTGTCCCCGTGACTGCGCCCCCAGTCACCTCCTGCCACAAGCCGGTCCCCACAGCAGCCTGCCTGGCCCGTTCAGGGCACAAATCCGGTTAAGTCCCCGAATGCTTAAAATCCTTTACTAGCTTAGAGCCCGCTAATGGCTTCCGGGAGCTTAGGACTAAGGACCGCACCTAGGCCATGGCCCACGGCTGAGGTCTGGCTCCTGGCAGCTGTCCAGGGAGAGAAGCGCCTTGCTTAGATCACAGAGCTGGTTGGGGCCCGCCTGCCTCCGGAGCTCTCAGCCCAGCCTCTTCCCAAGGGGAGGGGGATGCCCTCATCCAAGGAAGAAGGGTTCGTGGTAGGGAGGCTGAGTATCTCTATCTGCTGAGAGGGAGGGGCGCAGGGGCCCCCTCCAGGCTCAGGGCCTCAGGCGGCAGAGAGACTGGCCTCTCCGAGCCCAGAACTGGCTCTGCGGGGTTAGGGTGGAGCGTGTGCCCTGGCCTGGAGCCCAGCTGCCCCACCTCCCCACACCGGCCAATCTGGGGGGGTGGGGTGGGGGGCAGGGCGGCACTGAGCTGGCAGTCCCCAGGGGCACCGAGGCAGTAGGAGAAGGCGGGGAGGAAGGAGGCTCAGACCAGAACGTACAAACACAAGCTTCACTGGGGGAGCGGTGGAGGGGGTAGGGGATGGGAGTCAGTCTTCCTTCAGGCTCCCGAACACGGCGGCCGGCACGCTCTGCTGCTCCAGGCGCACCTCTGGGGGTGAGACGAGGAGGACTCAGTCACCTTCCAGGAGGGGGTCCCGCCCCCGCCTCCGCCCACCAGCCCGCCTGGCCAGCCGGCCTCTTACCATTGGGCTCCAGGTCCATCTCGTCCTCATCCTCGCCCAGCTCGATCTCCTCTGGGTTGGCCTGCTGGGCCAGCTGGGCCAGCTCCTCCCGGGAGGCGTCACTCCTGGGGAAGGCAGGCGGCCGGGGGAGGGGGCCATACTGCTCAGCTAGGCCCGGCAGCCCCCCAACCTCCCCGCCCCTCCCCCCTGCAGAGCTGGCCCGCTCCCAGCTCGGCTCCACCGCCCCGCCCTCACCTCACAAACAGGATCTTGCTCTGGGCCCGCGAGGGCTGGTCCTGCTCGGCCTCAGCCGCCAGCTGCTCGGCCCGCTGTTCCAGCAGCTTCATGTCGTCCATGCCGCTCTGCCCGGGGGCCAGGTCGGACACTGTGGGGGGAAGCGTGGGGGTCAGACGCCGTGGGCAAGCTGTCCTCAACCACGGCCTTAGGTGCCTGCCTCGGTCTGAGTGCTGCTGGGCGCCCCCCGACCTGGGCCTGAGGCCCTGGCCCTCGAGGAGCTCCCAGCCTGAGGCAGGGGAGGCAGAGGAGACCCTGATGCTCCCAGACCTGGGAGACCACCACTGGGCCACAGCTGCTCACCAGTGCCCGTGGCGCTGCCCGTCACCTTGAGCATCTGGGAGGCCATGAAGTTGACCTGAGTGTTGTACGTGGCCTGCACGCTGCGGCGGATCCGCAGCATCTCCCGGATGGTGTCCTCGTTGCCGTGCCGGACCTCGAAGTCCTTCCACGTCTGCCAGAAGGCCCCGGTCGTCTGCAGAGGGGCGGGGCCGGGGGACGTGAGCCAGCTGGCTCAGCCGCAGACTCCCACACCCACGGGCCCGGGACCCGTCCCTACCCGGGGGTCACAGATCTGCGAGCAGAAGCTGTAGATGGCCCGGGCGCGGTCGATCTCCCCGAGCTTGCACTCCATGTCCGCGAACCGCAGGCACATCTCCCGGGCGTGCTCGTCTGACAGCACCTGGGCGGGGTCGGGAGGGATCAGGGAGGGTGGGATGTGAGGCGGAGGGGGCCGCCCCTCTTGGGGAGCCCCGGTGGTTCCCAGCACACCAGGCCGGCCCCTGGGCGGGCGGGCCTCCCCACAGACGCGCGCACCGGCTCGCTCGGATACCCTGCCTACAGGACCCCTTGTTCCCCCTCTCTAGCCCCAGCTCCCCACCCCACCCCCTGCAGCGGGCACCTCGATGGCCTTCTGATAGATGCTGCGCGTGTGGGTGACCCCGTAGATCTCGGCCGCCCGCTTGATGTAGATGTTGAACATGTCGTATTGCTGGGCGGGCTCCACGGCCCTGGTGGCGCGCTCATACACGGCCATGGCGTGCCGGGCCAAGCCCCACTCCTCCTCCAGCTGCGCGTACAGCAGGTACAGGGCTGTGACAGGATGCAGCGGGGGGGGGGGGGGTCAGAGGTCAGTGGCTGGGCCCGTGATGCCCCCTCCAGCCCCCCCCCCCCCCACCGAGCCCACCTGGCCCTCCTCACTCTTTGCGTATTTGGGAGGGCAGCCATCCAGCGCCTGCTCAAACAGGTCCCGTGCCCGCTCCAGCTTCTGGCCCCCGTAGCGGGCGATGAACTTGGTCAGGTAGGTACTCCAGATGTCGGACACGTTGGGCCACTTGAACAGCGAGATGCCACGCTCGTATGCCTGCCCCGAGGGAGAGTCGTGTGAGTCCGCAGGGGGAGACTCCTTAGGGCTCAGCAAGTAGGCCCCTTGTCTGCCCACCTCTCCCCATCCCACTTCTCCCCGTGATCACGCAATCAAAGCCCAGCCAAGAGTGTCTGTGCACTGCCTGTCTCCCTGGACAGGCTGCAAGGACCCCGAAGACAGAGCTGGACTAGGGCTCACTAGGATCAGTCAGTGACTTTATGGCTGAAGAGGAGGGTGGAACCTCAGCTTGCAAACACTGCAGCCCGGTGTCCCGGAAGAAGGTTCACCACCCAGGCAGAGGGGCAGGGCCTGCCACTCAGGCAGAGGGGGCACTCGCGCGCATGTATGACTTCCCCGTCCATGTATGTGCACAGTCTCCACTTGTACACGACAAAACCTCAGACAGTGGGGCAAAGCCCCGCCACACGTACACATGCACATGGAAAACACCCCACGTGCCTACAACCCATCGCCTGCGCAGCAAGGCAGGGGCACCCCCGCACACACAGGCAGAACTCCGTGCCTGTGACAGGCTGACCTGTGTCCCCCCCAAATTCAAGTTGAAATCCTAACTCCCCGTACCTCAGAACGAGACTGTGTTCTGAGATAAGATCTTTAAAGAAGCAACTAAGTTAAACAGAGAGGACTTCCCTGGTGGCACAGTGGTTAAGAATCCGCCTGCCAATGCAGGGGACACGGGTTTGAGCCCTGGTCCAGGAAGATCCCACGTGCCGCAGATCAGCTAAGCCCGTGTGCCATGACTACTGAGCCCACGAGCCACAGCTACTGAAGCCCGTGCACCTAGAGTCCGTGCTCCACAACGAGAAGCCACCTCAATGAGAAGCCCGCGCACCACAACAAAGAGCAGCCCCCGCTCGCCGCAACTACAGAAAGCCTGCACGCAGCAACGGAGACCCAACGCAGCCAAAAATAAATAAATTAAAAAAAAAAAAGAGATTAGGGTAAATTTCATTCCAATACAACTGACAGCCTCACAAAAGCAGAGCTGGGCACAGGAGGAACACCAAAAACACACAAAAAGGTGTCCACGTGAAGACACAGTGAGAAAACAGCCTCTACAAGCCAAGGAGAGGGGCCTCAGAGGAAACCAGCCCTGCCGACGCCTTGATCTCAGGCTTCCGACCTTCAGGACTGAGAAAACACGTCTCTGTTGTTTAAGCCTCCCAGTCGGCTGTGATGGCAGCCCGGGTAGGGACAATGCCGTCCGGGGCCCCCTCACCTTGAAGCTCTCTTCAAAGTACTTGTGCTCCTCCAGGAACATGGCGTAGTTGATGACGATTTGGGGCGTGGCGATGCGCAGGTCCAGGATGCGGTCATAGACGGCTTTGGTGGACTGTGGGGCAGGGGGCTGGTCAGAGCGTGTCCCAGGGGTGGAGTCAGCGGCCCTCCACGGGGCGTGTCCCATCCCACGCCCCCATCCCATCCTGGCGGCTCACCTGGAAGGTGCCGAGGCTCTCCTCCAGGTCGGCCAGCATTGACCACACCTTCAGAGACTTGTATACGCGGTTCTGCACGGGCTCCGAGCCGTCGAAGTACTCGGCGCGGCGGGCGGGCAGCGCCGTCGCCTTCTGCATGGGCAGCGCCAGCAGGGGGAAAGCCGCGGGGGTGTCCAGGACCAGATCACACACCCTGAGGCTCCCCCACCCCCTCCCAACCCGGGCTTGTGTTTACTCGCAGCAGCCGCAAGGCCTGGTCGTAGTTCTCGTGCCGGAGCTCCAGCTCGCCACACTCGCACCACACGCTGGCCAGGTCGTCCACCTGCTTGAAGCTCACCTTGGTGGCTTTCTCCAGGATGATGCGGGCCTGTGGGGCGGGCAGAGGCCAAGCTGAGACCCCACCCACCCGCCCGGCTGTGGGCGCTGGACGGAGGACCTGTAAGTACTCGTTCATGCAACGCGCACTGGCAACACGGCACTCACGTCATCCAGCTGCCCGTTGTCCTCGTAAAACTTGGCGAACGCAACCCACAGGGTGTGGGGCTTGCCGGTCGCCTTGAAGGGGTCCACAGTCTGCACGGCCTCCGTGTACGTGTTAATGATCTGGGCAGGAAGGGTTGGGTCAGGCTGGGCAGGGCCCTGGTTGGGGAGGGCGGGGCCTGGGGACGGGGGGCGGGGCCGCCACGTACCTCCCTCGGGCGGCCCTCGTGCAGGGCCACGCGCTTGTGCCACTCGTGCACGTGGTGCGGGTTCTGGCGCAGCAGGACGCTGTTGAGGAGCAGGGGCCGCCGGCTGATGAGCTGCTCAAAGCGAGCCAGGCGCAGCTCCAGGTCCACGTCGTCTGGGACCCGTGGGAAAAGACAGGAGCCGGGGGGAGGCCTCAGCACGCGGCCCCCGGCCACCTCCGTCTCTCAGGTCTCTCCCTTCAGCCCCCAGCTCCCCCCCACTGTCCATCCGGGCACTCCCTCCCTGAGCTGCCCCAGGGCCACCCTGACCTCACACTTGCCCTGGGGCCAGGCTACTCTGGAACCCCCTCCAATCCCCACCATTCCCCCCAGCCCTTCTTCCCTGCCAAGCTCTGGCCCAGGCGCCCCCCCACCATGCCTGCTGTCCAGCCAGCTCTCCCTTCCCGCCAGTGGCCGGCCCAAGCCCCACTGAGATGTGTTCCCAGTCCTGGCTACCCGCCGAGATCCCACCCGCAGTGCCCATTCAGACTCCCTCCCTGCTGGCCTCTGACCCCAAGCCCCACACCTCCCTGACCCAGCCACTCGGGACCCCTCCGAGCCCTGCGGCCCACCCCTGCTGCTCACCCTCCTCCTCCCGCCCCAGCTCCGAGGCCGTCTCCATCTTCGCCGCGATCATGCTCTCCTCGAACTGGGCATAGCTGTCGAACACCTGGGTGAAGTCCCGCACGGTCATCACGGTCCGGATGGCCTCCTCATACACGTCCCGAGCCTGTGGGGATGGGGAAAGTGCTGGCAGAGGAGAGGCACGTGTGCCCACCGCATGCACACAGGGCATCCGGCAGCACCGCCCTTGGCACCAGTCCCAAATCGGAACCCCCGGAGGGCCTTTCCCGGGCCTGCCCAGCTCCGTCAGCGCACGGCCGTGGTCGGAGCTCCCCTCCCGTCCTCTGCCAGAGTGAGCTGGAGGCTTCAGCTCCTTAGCAGTAAACTGACAGTGACAGCCCCTAATGCAGAGTCACTGCGGGGCTCGAGTGAGACGCATAAAGGGTCTGGCCCCAGTGAGACCCAATAGGTGACCAGCCACCCTGCAGGGACCCTAACCTCAGCCTGCCATGGAGTGCTCAATCGTTGCTACAAAGTACCCCTCACGCCTGCCCGATCCCCCTTCTGCAGCTCACATTCTCCCCATCACCCCCCACACCAACCCCTGAGGGCAGCATGAAAGGAAAGTGCTGGCGTGGGCGAGGCGCATCCCCACCAAGGGCGGGCCCGTTGCTCTACCCCTGGCCCTGGCTGATCCTGCCCCTCTGCCTCTGCCTGGCCGCTGGCTCCAGCAGCCTCCTGGCCGGTCTCCTGCTGCTGGCCTCGGCCTGTGCGCTCCACTCAAAGTGTCAGCCTGAAGGGTCTTTGTAAGACACACACCTGGTCAGGCCTATGTCCTGCTCACGGCTGGCTGGCTGGCGGCTCCCCGCAGCAGGACACAGCCGGCCCCTCCTCAGCCTGCAGGGCCCCCCTTCCCTAGTCCTTCACCAACCCCTCTGAGCCCCCTCCAGCTCCTCCTTCCCACTCTGCTCCCCCCGGCACCCCCCTCCCCAGCCATTCCCAAGCCAGCCCCTCTGGGGACCTCTCAGAGCTCCACACCCCGCCCCCCACCCCGGCCCCAAGCTCGCCACTCCATGGCCCGATGAGGAGAACAGCCAACGTGGACACTGACAGAAACACCAACACCTCGGGAGGGACCCTCACATCGGACACCCGCTCGGTGCCTGAGTCCCAGTAGGCAAGGAAGTGACTGTCACTCTCATTTTGCAAATGAGGACACCCAAGCTGAAGCAGGTCCAAGGCCAGAGCAGAGAGATCCAGGTCTGGCTGGCCTGAGGTGGGTGCACTCGCCAGCAGGGCCGTGATGCCTGCCTCTCCCCACCTTCAGAAAGGCAAAAGCGGTCCACGTGCACGTCTTCTGCTCACACGCGTGTCCTCAGGCGTCCCCCAATACTACGTGCTGGAGGGAGACCCCACCCCGCTCCCGAGCCCCACGTGCTCAAGCACCTTCTCGAAGTGACCGCTGCGGATGTAGTAGTCGGCCAGCGAGCACCAGAGCTTGCCCAGTTGGTCGGTGAAGCGGGTGAGGCCCCCGCGGATGATGGCGTCCACACTGAGAGACTGCACCTTGTCTGGGTTCTGGGAGATGAGGTCGCAGAGCTCGTGCCACAGCTGCAAGGCATGGGAAGGAGCGTCAGCCTTGTCCCTGAGAGGGCGAGCCCTCCCGCCCAGCCGTCACCCCGGGGCCCACCTGGTAGTTGGACTTGCCAGCCTTGGACACGAAGCGCTCGTCGTTCACCACGGTGGCCAGGCGCTGTGCGGCCTCGTCCAGCCGGTCGCTCGACTTGAGGTACTCGATGTACTCCTCGGCACTCTCGGGGCTCAGCTGGGCACCCATCCACCCGCCAGCTGTCAGTGGGGCCACAGGGCCATGCCGCCATGCCACCATTCCCCCTCCCACTCTGGGCTTTCTGTCAGCCACCCACCACTGTCCCGGACAAGAGCTCGCCCCACACACCCAGTCATAGCCACACCTGTCCAGCCTGGGCCTCACTGGTCCAGCTCCAGCCCTGACTGGGCCCTGACTGGTCCAGCCTCAGCCCTCACTAGTCCAGCCTGGGTCCTGACTGTTCCAGCCTGAGCCTCACTGTTCCAGCCTGGGCCTCACTGGTCCACCCCCAGCCCTGACTGGTCCAGCCTGGGCCCTGACTGGTCCAGTCTCAGTCCTGACTGGTCCAGCCTGCGCCCCAGTGGTCCAGTCTCAGTCCTGACTGGTCCAGCCTGGGCCCCAGTGGTCCAGTCTCAGTCCTGACTGGTCCAGCCTCAGCCCCAGTGGTCCAGTCTCAGTCCTGACTGGTCCAGCCTGCGCCCCAGTGGTCCAGTCTCAGTCCTGACTGGTCCAGCCTGGGCCCCAGTGGTCCAGTCTCAGTCCTGACTGGTCCAGCCTGGGCCCCAGTGGTCCAGTCTCAGTCCTGACTGGTCCAGCCTGCGCCCCAGTGGTCCAGTCTCAGTCCTGACTGAGCTTAGGCATCAGTGGTCCAGCCTGCACAGCCCCTAAACAGCACCATGCTAAGCATTTCAGGACGCGTAAGAGACATTATAAGTTCAGGAAAACTACACAGTGCCTCCCCACTATTTGCACCTCGACTGTCAGCCCTGCCTGTTATTTGTTTCCCTAGTCGTTTATTTCCTATTCCCTGCTCTCCCGTGGCTGCAGTTTTACTCTGATTTATGGGGTCAGGTAATATGTATCTGTCTGCAAAGTCAGACTGAAAGCTCCATGGAGGCAGCAACTGTCTTAGCCACACTGTCCCCGGCACCTGTCTTAATACCTGACATGGTTACTAGCAAACTGTCTGGAGATTAAACACAGAACTCACAAACAAAACCCTGTCTTAAGAAGCCTCGTTCCCATATTCTGTCTGTTAGGGCAGACAGTGTCCCAACGAGCCGGTTTCCGGAAAGTCTTGACCTGGGGGAACCGGCCCACCTGCCTGAGCCTGGCCCCATCTCGCCCTCTGAGGGGCTTACCTTGAGGAAGCGCCGGTAGCCCCGCACAGCAGTCTCAGGCAGGGGGTGTGAGCGCAGGAAGCGCAGGTACAAGGGCCAAATACGAGAGTGCTGTGTGATGGGCAACGCTCGGAGGGCACGGTCGAAAGTGCGGCGCGTGTGTGTGACGCGTCCCTGGTCCATCAGGAACTGGCAGTAATCTAGCCACAGCCGGGGCATCTGCAGGTGCGGGGAGAGGCAGGGTCTGAGCTGCCAGCACCACCACCAGGCCATAAAGACACCAGATGTCCATTGCAGCAGGACCCGGAAGTCCCGTCCCCCTAGAACCAAGTCTCGCTCAACCCTGAGTGCACAGAGGCCACAGGACTCCAACCCCCTGCTCTGTCCACCTCCGTGGACTCTGAGCCCCACCTCCCCACTCATCCCCTGGCCCAGCCAGGCCCCCTCCCCACCTTGTGCATGAACACAAAAGCCCTCTCGTGGCAGTTGTTGACATCTTCGTAGGCAGGGTCGGTCACACAGCGATGCTTCACCTGTGCCCGGCGCGCCTTCAAATAGCGGTACCAGAGTTTGTAGCTGGGGGGGGTGGGGGGAGAGGGGAGGGGCAGACAATGATCGGTCAGCTTCATGGACCTCGGGACCCTTCACTCTGCCTCACGAGACAAGTGCTGGGAGAAGGGGCCCAGGGAGGGGTGACAAGTCTCTGCGACAGGGGAATGGCCGGGACGTCAGGGAAGGTGTGCTCACAGATCAGGGGATGTATATTCGGCGACACAACACATAGCAGTCACGTGGGATGTACTAGCAAGTTCTGGGTTGATTGGATAAGGTGGGGTGGGTGTGGGGCTGGGGCAGGCAGGGCAGCTGCAACCAATCTCACCTGCAGGGCAGCAGCTTCAGCGCCCGCTCATAGAGCTGATTGAGTCTGGGCTTCGGGGCACCCTGCTTAAACTCAATGTAGCGGAGCCAACATTTGACGGAGAACTGGTTCCGCATGATTTCCTCCTCATAGGGGAGGTCCTCCTCCTCCTGCCAGGGCCGGGGTACAGGGAGAAGACAGACCTGTTCTCAGAGCCTGCGCGCAGCACCACTCCACTCCAAACTCCAGACCCCTCCCCAGGTCCCAGATCCCACACTCCTCACCATCGGGAGCCCGGTCACCAGACACCCAGATACCAGGAATCTGGTCCAGACCCTTCAGAATACTACTGCCTACAATCTGACCCAGACCATCAGACTCCTTGGTCACAGCGTTCTAGGCCAGATATGAGACTGTCACCCAGACGTCACTCTTTTGGCCTTCCTAATCAAGCTATCCACTCTGGCCCAGATCACCAGACTCTTTTGCCACCAAGACCCTGGTCCGACGCCAGGCCTCTGCCCTAGACATCAAGTGTCACCTCCTCACAACATGGCTCTTCCCAGACACGAGACGTTTGGCACCTCAGGACCCCACTAGCCAGAGTCTAGCTCAACTCTGCCCCAGAACTTGGAAGCTAGACCCTTATCTCAGAAAGAAAGGTATGTACAGGATACCTAGCCTTTAACTCGAGACACCAAGAATCTAGTGAAGATGCCAGGCTTCTACTTCAAACACCAAGCCTTTGACTCTTCAGGAGTCCACGGGCCATCGCCTGATCAGCTCCACATCACCCGGTCTTTACTTCTGATTCCAGGGTTCTCCCGGTCCAGACACCATGCCCTTATCCCAGAAACTATAACGCTCAGGACCAAACGTAGACCGTTACCCAAGACATCAAGATTTTACCACTGAAACCAGAGACCTGGACTGGTCGTCCTGCCTTTACTTCAAACACCAGGCCTCTCAAGATTGAGCTACGCGAGTCTCCCTTCTCTCCCACTCCCATTTCCGCCCCAGGCCCGGGACGCCAGGCCCTTAACTCCAACCACCTGCTCTTTGCTCAGGTCACCTGGGCTCTAGCACCAGACCTCTGCTCCTGACCAGCCTGGCCCGTACATCATGATCCGGTCTCTGGCCCGTAAGGGTCCTCCTGCCCTCAGACCGGCATAACTTTGGCCTAGATCCCCCGGGCTGCCATGCCCGAATCTCCTGAGGCATCTAAGCCCCAGTGCCCCCAGGCAGGCCACCCCCGGGCCCGCCGCGGACTCACGAAGACAAGGTCCGGCCGCTCGGGCCTCGAGAGGCGCGCCATCACCACCATTTTTCTGGCACTCCAGGTACGCGCAGGAGTCGCGTTATAATGACGTCTCCGGCTGAAGGCCCGCCCCCTCGAACCAGACCCATTTCCTATTGGTTGAACCCTTCCCGATTGCGCGCCCTCCGTTGTTGACTTTCACGTAGACGTCCAGCTACCGGAAGCAGAGAAGAAGCGCCCGAATATGACGTCATCACGAAGCTCATCGGACCAATCAGGTTCAGCAGTGGAACCCTCGGACTCCCAATGGGCTGCTGTCTTGCTGGATGGTTGGCTTTGGGCGGAAGCGGCTTTGAAGCCTGAGAAGAGCGAGATGGGGATGAAGCTGGAGGTGTTTCGGGTCAGTGAGCAATGGAACGGTTGCAGGCCTGGGCGCGGGGTCTTCCTGGTTGAGGAGGAGGCTCTGAAAAGGGGGACCTCTGAGAGAGGGCGCTCTGGAGCGAAAGCTCCTGAGATTTGATAGGGACCTTTACGGTTGGAACCCCAGAGAAGGGGCACAGGGTTCGGGGCTCTGGGAGGGCTGGTGTGAGGAAAGCCTTCTGAGAAGGGTGATCTGGGGAGGGGGTGGGATAATGAGATCTCAGAGAGATGCCTTTACTGTAGTACGAGCTTTTCTGTTCCTGGGGCGACTGTGTGTGTGTGTGTGTGTGTGTGTGTGTGTGTGTGTGTGAGAGAGAGAGAGAGAGAGAGAGAGAGAGAGTGTGTATGTTTCTTTGAGAGGGAGTCTCCCGGACTCGGAGGGGGCTTTTGGAGGGGGCTTTTGGATTATGGAGGCTAGACTTTAAGGTGTATGGCTTCTGTACCCTTGATGGGAGTTTTGGGGTTCTGGGGGCGCTGGGGAAGCACCACTGGTCTCTGTCAGGGGATGGTCCTCCAGGCTCTAAGCAGCCTCTGCACAGTTTGGGGGTGGTGGGGGTGACTCCTGGCTCTTCTTATCTCGCCCCTGCCCTTCCAGATGACCATCTACCTCACCTTCCCTGTGGCTATGTTCTGGATTGCCAATCAGGCCGGGTGGTTTGAGGACTATGTCATACAGCGCAAGGTGGGCACAGGTTCATTCCGGGGGTGGGGGAGGTTATGGGGCACCAAGCTGATGGGGACCAGTGTCTGCCTCCCCTGAGCCAACCCTGCCCTGGGTGTGGGGCTCTGGAGGCTCCTGGCTTGTGTATCCAGCTGTGACTTTGTCCCTACAGAGGGAGCTGTGGCCCCCTGAGAATGAAGACAAGGTAAGCAACCTCCTTTTCCTCCCACCGGAGGAGGGAGGAACGTGGGTTCCTGTGGCCATGATGGGACCCTCAGTCATGGACAGGGAACCGAGAGTGGAAGGACACGTGATTTCCTTATTGCCCTCTCCCTGAAGGTTGAAGCTAATCCCACTTGGACCTGGGTTATAATTGGCATAGGCTTCCAGTGTAGTCACTGAACTGTGAAGTGGTGGTCTGGGGGATTAAAGGGAGGGGTGCTGAGAAAGAGGTCCAGGCCCTGAGGTGTGTACGCCCCTCCTTCCTTCCCATCCCACTCCCTTACCCAGCGCCAAGAGCTAGAAGAATTCAAAGAAAGGATACGGAAGCAGCGGGAGGAAAAGCTCCTTCGTGCTGCCCAGCAGAGGTCCTGAGGCCTCCAAGTGCCTGAATCCCTGCCTCTCCACCCACAGAATGACACACATACACGGTTCTTCGTTGCTCGTGGAAGTGTTTTATTGTCTGCTTTGGGGGGCCAAGTGGGGCCCAGGACGCCTCAGGCCCTCACGGGGCTTGTGTCTGGGGCTGGGGGCTGCTGTTTCGACGGAAGCTGAGTGCAGTCGGGTCCTGAGGGGTGAGGAGGGGTTGGGGGCTGAGGGTCCCGGCTCGTTTCTGTACTCCATCCTGTAGATGCAGAGGGGTCAGCCAGAGGGCCAAGGGCAGTGCTGGCCGGTGCAGGTGGCAACCGGAGTCCCACCTCCCCCCATCTGCCCCACCATCCCTGAGCTTCTCCACTCCTCAGTTACTCAGCATTTAGGGTGGTATTTGGGAGCTGGTGGGTCTTGGGGACGTCCCTGGGATCTTGATCAGAAGCCAAGCTGTGGGTGAGTACGTGTGACATGGACACATGGGTGTCTGGATGTGTCCTGGGCATGAGCTCACATGCTCTCCACCCTCAAGGTGTCTTCCCAGGAGTGGGTCTATTCTCTCTCGCTTCCTTGAAGTTCTCAGACTTGGGAGCGGGAGCCACAAGTTCTGGCCACAGCTCTGACTTTAACACGCCCCCTGCATGACCTCGATGTCTTCCCAGCCCTGTCTGGGCCTTTGTCCTACCTCTGAACTGGGGTATTGGATGAGCTGGGGTCTTGTGCCTGGCAAGTACGCAGGGTGGGCGCTCCTACCAGGTGCTCATCCCCAGGGGCAGATGATGGACAGGGGTGGGGGTGGGAGGCAGGGTTAGAGGGATCAGTGTGGCTGGTCTCTCCTCAGCCCTGGCAGAACATCACCTACCTTGGGGCCCAGGGGCTGGAAGCCAGGCAAGGCGCTGACTGTCACACGCTGGTCATCCATGCGGCGGCCCTGGGTACTGGCCAGCATGTCCATGAGACTGTCCATCTCGGGTGCAGGGCCGCTCTCTGCATGAAGCAGAGGCCGTGGGGAAGAACTCAGCCCAGCTGGAGGCCCCCAACCCATCCCTCCACCCCCACTCACATTCTCCAGGAAGCATGCTCACATCTGCCCCCAACCCGCAGACATCTCTGTCCCCACTTGCCTGCTCACTTTCTCAGACCCTTGCCCACTGGTCCCCTAGATGGGCACTTGCCCCATTCACACCCCCCCCATCACGCCCACTTCCGCACACCTCCCTGCCCGCTCTCACGGCCCTCGGAGGCTGGGCCCGGCCCCGCCTGCAGTGAGCAGCGCTGCTCCTCCATCCGGCCGCCCTGCACGTGGCTCAGCAGGTTGAAGAAGCCCTCCTGGTCTGGGGAGCCCGCCTGGGGGGCACACACACTCAGTCCGGCCGGCCCCTCAGCTGGAGGAGCCCTCAACTCCCCTCCTGGCCGGCCAGCTTCCCCCCGACCCCCGGGCCTGCCCTGCCCCTTCTGTGGCTCTCACCATGGTGCCCGCCGATGTGCTGCTCTGCAGAGCTGCTCCAAATGAGACATGAGTCTCCTCAATCCCGGCCCCCGCCCCAGGGGCCACACCAGCAGTGCCATGTCACGTGGTGCTGCCCCAAGGGAGAGGGCCACCGTCCTAGATTGGGGCCTGACTGCGGGGTGGCCCGGGGGCTGGGACACGAGCCAGGGGAACGTCCCCCTGACAGCTCCTGAGTCCCAGCATCCCTCACCTCACAGGGGGTCAGCACTAAGAGCCCTGACCTCTGCCCTGGGGCTGGGTTAGGCACTCGGACCCTCCCGCCCACCAGCACCTTCTTGGGCAGCAACTGGGTCGGGGGTCCCAGGAGACTCACTTGCTAATTAGGTGCGCTACAAACTCATTAGCCTTGTCATTCACGGGTCCTTGAGTTGGTGGTGTGGGGGGGCGGGGCCTGCTCACCTTGTCGCAGGAGGCCGAGCCCCCATCCTCCTCTTCCTGGTCCATCATTGTCCCTGCTCCCCTCCCCTGGGTCCTGTCCACCTCTCCACTGGCCTCTGCCCTGGCCCCGTGCCAGAGAAGGCTTTTTAAGAGGCTGGGACGTGGCGGGGAGTGGATACCCAGCCCCAAATCCCCAGCTCACGCCCCATCTGCTCCCACCCAAGCTTAAGCCCCATAAAGATGATCCAGATAATCGTTTTTGCAGCGTGAGGCGGGGGCTGCCGTGGGGGCAGGAGGCAGAGTGACCTGGGTTCGGACATTGTTGGCCCGGCAGGACTCGCTGGGCCCCAGGGACTCTCAGGTGGGGTGCAGCAGTCGGCCAAAGCAGCGCCCCCACAGTGGGGAGCTTGGGTGGGCTTGGTCCCATAGGGAGAGGACAGGGCCCTAGGGCAGCCGAGGTGAGGTCTGAAGCTACCCAGCTTGCCCACCGATATCTGCCAGAAAGGCAGTTGCCGTCCGCAGGTGGTGGGAAGAGGGGAAGCTGGGCCCGAGGACCCCTGAGGCACCACCGGCTGGCCTCTGTCTCCTGGCCACCCTTCCTCTCTGCTCACTGTCCCCTGGTCTGGTTGCCCACCCCCTACTCCCAAAACAGGAAGGTCTGGTAGCTCCTGTCTCCCCACCACCAATGCCAGGTTGGTCTGTCTCCTCTGATCTTCCCCCCAGCCCCACCTAGGAACTGGAGGCTAGACTCCTGGGGAGGAAGGTGCCTGCCCCCTCCGCTGAGCAGCTATGGCTCTCCCTCAGTGCCCCGGGAGAGGAGGATGCTGGGAGGATCCCACCTGCACCCCACCCCATCCCCAGGATGCCTTTCTGGAAACCAGTTAAAGTTTCTTCTCGGAATACACGGGCCACGCTCTCATCACCTCTGCTCAATTGAAAAGCTTGGTCCTCCTCTCCAGGCAGCCCTCCACCATCCGGAGCCCCCATTCACACCCTCTCCATGGCCCCAAGACCCGGATGCCAACGTGATGTCCTGCTCCTCCCCGGACATATTAGTTTCCCAGGCTGCCTTAACAAAGTGTCTCAAACTGGGTAGCTTAGAGCAACAAACGTTTATTGTCATACAGTTCTGGAGGCCGGCAGTACAGAATCGAGGTGTTGGCAGGGCTATACTCCTGTAGCATGGAAGAGACGGTCTTTCCTTGCCTCCCCCTGGGTTCTTGTGGCTGCCGGCAGTCCTTGGTGTCCCTTGGCTTGTAGCAGCAGGACTTCAGTCTCTGCCTCTGTTGTCACAGATGTCCCCCTTGTGTCCTTCACATGGCTGTCATAAGACGTGGACACCAGTCACGTTGCTTTAGGGATTCACCCTCCTGCAGCACGACCTCATCTTTACTAATTGCACCTGCAGAAACCCTATTTCCAAATAAGGGCACGTTCTAAGGTTCTGGAAGTTAGGACTTCAACACACTTTTCTGTTCTGTGGGCAGCCTTGCACCCATAACAGCAGAACACCTTGGTCACCCTCACTGAGTAAAATGAGAGGCGGCAGACCCTACAGAGCCTCACCACCAGGGGACAGGCTGAGAAGCTAGAGGTGGTCCCAGCTTCCTCAGGATCTCCCAGCTCCCTCCTTTGCCCCTGCAATCCATCTTTCCTCCCAGGAGCTGCAAGGGTCCCTTCCTTCCCCTGCTCAGAACTCTCTCTTGGCCCCCACTGTCCTCAGGAGAAAACCCGAGCACCTTGGGATCATGGGAATGTTCTAAACTTGACTGGTTATGCCGGCCATCGTTTAAAAATCTACAAATAACAAATGCTAATGAGGGTGTGGAGAAAAGGGAACCCTCCTACACCATTGATGGGGATGTAAATTGGTGCAGCCACTATGGAAAACAGTGTGGAGGTTCCTCAAAAAACTAAAAATAGAACTACATTATGATCCAGCAATCCCACTCCTGGGCATATACCCAGACAAAACTATAATTTGAAAAGATACATGAAAAGATATACCCAGTGTTCATTGCAGCATTGTTTACAATAGTCAAGACATGGAAGCAATCTAAATATCCGTTGACAGAGAAATGGATAAAGAAGATGTGGTAAATATATACAATGGAACATTACTCAGTCATGAAAAAGAATGAAATAATGCCGTTTGCAGCAACATGGATGGACCTAGAGATTACCATACTAAGTGAAGTAAGTCAGAAAGAGAAAGACAAATACCATATGATATCATTTATATGTGGAATCTAAAATATGACACAAATGAACTTATCTACAAAACAAAAACAGACTCACAGACATAGAGAACAGACTTGTGGTTGCCAAGGAGGGGAGAATGGGGGATGGATTGGGAGTTTGGGATTAGCAGATGCAAACTATTATACATAGAATGGATAAACAACAAAGTCCTACTGTACAGCACAGGGAACTGTATTCAATATCCTGTGATAAACCATAATGGAAAAGAATACATACATAGGGACTCCCCTGGTAGTGCAGTGGTTAAGAATCTGCCTGCCAATGCAGGGGACACGGGTTTGAGCCCTGCTCCAGGAAGATCCCACATGCCATGGGGCAACTAAGCCTGTGAGCCACAGCTACTGAGCCTGCGCTCTAGAGCCTGCGAGCCACAACTACTGAGCCCATGAGCCACAACTAAAGAGCCCATGAGCCACAACTACTGAGCCCATGTGCCACAACTACTGAAGCCAGCACGCCCAGAGCCCTGCTCTGCAACAAACAGGCCACCGCAATGAGAAGCCCGTGCACGGCAATGAAGAGTAGCCCCCACTCACCGCAACGAGAGAAAGCCTGCGTGCAGCAAGGAAGACCCAACGCAGCCAAAAATAAATAATTAATTAAATATATATATATATACACATATATGTATATTCTCAGAATCACTTTGATGTACAGCACAAATTAACATTGTATATCAACTATATGTCAATAAAGTAAATTTAAAAAACAAAATTGACTGGTGATGGATACACAACTGTGAATATGCTAAAAGCCATTAAATTGTATGCTCTCCGTGATCAAATTGTATGGTATGTGAATTATATTGCAATAAAACTATGAAAGAAAGAGAGAAAAGGAGAGGATGGGAGGGAGGGGGAGAGAGAAAGAGAAGGTGAGCAGGAAAGAGAAAGAGAAAGAAATAAAAGGAAAAAGGAAAGAAAACCCCAAACTCCTACATAGAGAGAACAGCCATCCTGGTTTGCCCAGGACTGTCCCAGTTTTAGCACTGAAAGTCCTGGGTCCTGTGAACCCCTCAATCCAAGGCAAATCGGGTTAGTCCTACTACGTCCCACAGAGGTCTGGCCTCCGTAGACCCTCCATCCTCACCTCACTCCAGCCACTCCTCTGAGCTCATCCCTCCCTTCTCTCTGCATGGTTGCTCCCTGATGTCATTCAGGGTTAAGCCTAAAGGCCACACCCATAGGGTACCCCTCTGGCACCACCCTCAATAAAGCGCCCCCCACTGTGGCACTTGTTATCAGGTCACTGTTTATTTCCTTAAGGCATAACCGATTATTTTCTATCCCCTCCTCCTCCATTCAACTTTAAGTGCTGCCTGGCAGGCTTTCTTGTCTTATTCACTGTGGTCAGTCCCATGCCTGTCCCATGAAAGTGGCAGAGGACCTGGCACCTGGCCGACTCTTAAGAAACATGGTCAAATAAAAGCATGGGTTCGGGAATGAACGAGCTTAGGACTCTGCATTCACACACGTGTGTCACACTTTAAATCCTCATTTAAAGGATGAGGTGCTGCTGGACTGGGCCCTTTGCATGACAAGGTGTCAGCCCTTTGCTGGTGCACAGCAGGGGCAGGCCCTGAAATTTCTAGTCCAGCGTGAATTGAGGTGTGTGTGTGTGTGTGAGAGAGAGAGAGAGAGAGAGAGTATGCAAGCCGTTGAGCATGCCACTGAATGCACGTGCGTATCAGCAAGGCCATGACCAGCATACCTCCCGGGGACAGACTCGTGTTTCAGATTGCAATAGGCCTACTCATCACGTGGCCTTGGACAAGGGTCCGGCCTAGCCCCTGTTTCATTGTCTATCCCGCATCTCCCGTCAGGGTCTCTGGCAGGATCGACTGAGAACCTGGCACGGGTCCCTAGCACACAGTAGGTACAGGCTTAGCTTCAACCATCCCTCCAGGCCTCCTCCCCAGTTTATCAAGTGTTGCCTAAGCCCGCTGCTGCTGCTAAACTCGGGTACGTTAGATAAGTGGGGCACGGGTTTGTGGCCCCGCGGCTCCGGGTGGGCACACAGTATCTTTCAGACAAAGAGAAACTTCGGGCAGGGTGGAGCTGTGCCTGGGGAAGATGAAGAGGTTATTACTGCCTTGCGATCCCACTTTCTCGCTGCACACAAGCTAGGGAAGTGTGTCTGAGCTCACGTCTGTGAGTGCGTCGTCCGGCGACTTGGTGCGCGTCTGCGTGGACTCATTCGAGGGTCGTCTCCACACGGAACCCAGCAACCTCTCTGAAAACCGACGGCGGGGCGGGGCCAGGTGCGCAGGGGGCGGGAGCCAGGCCCCGCGGGGCGGAGTCCACGTGGATGACGTTCAGGGCCACGCCCCCACCTTGGGACAGACCCGGAAGCGGCGGCGCCCCTAGGGGAAGATGGCGCCCTCGGGGCTGAAGGCGGTGGTGGGGGAGAGTGAGTGCCGCCTCCTGGGGGCGGGGGGCCGGGTGCGCACGGACTCTGGGACCCAAGCGGCGGGGAGTTGGGGGCCTGGCTGGGCATCGAGCACCTGACGCTCGAGGGGGCGGACGGGGACTTGGCCTCAGCTGGATGTCCCGTCCCTCCCTTGAGAGAGCGGAACAAAGTTGGGAGACAGAACTCCGGGGACCTAAAGGAATCAGACTAAGGGTGGCGTAGACAGGCGCTGGGCAGGGACTCCTGGGCCCCCTAGGGTGCCAGCGGGGGGAGGGCACACCTGGACATCCAGACTCCCGGATCTCAGCCGGGCGAAGTCCGGCGAGCTGGACTCTTGGGGCCCCTGGTGCGGACGGGGTCCGGGCCTGGGTGCGCTGGTCAGCGACCCCAGGTGGTGAGAGTGCTCAGGCGACGCGTCCGGACCCCTATCCAGGTCCATGGGTGGGGGACGCCTTCCTCCTTGCCCGGTCGCTACGAACCCCATGCAGCTAGAGGACCCAGGCATCCAGGCCCCGCAGGCTGGGTTCTTGGGGGAGGGGTGGAGGTCGCCCCCTCCCCCACCTCCGGTAGTTCCGGCCTCAGCGGCTCCTTCCGCCCTGGCCGTCATGATAACTGTGGACACGATACTCTTGCCGGGCGGGGCTGCCTATCCACTCCCTCCACTAGGCAGGGGCCAGTGTGGCTCAAACCCCCAAAACCCCAACTGAAAAAGGAGTCTCCTACATAGGAGTTAATGGGGAGATAGGAGAATCGCTGATTCCATTATACAGATGAGGAAACTGAGGCTGGATGTTGGGTAATGGGATGACCACAGCCAGGCATGCCTCAGACCAGGGATCCAGGGGTCCTGTGTTCTGGTCCAGGGGAAACTGATGGAGGTCAAATGAGGGTGTGGCTGAAATATACAGGCCAGGAGTACTTGAGTAGCAGATAGGGAGGCTGAGAGCCCAGCTCTGGAGGCAGGTAGACCTGTTATGTGAGTCTTGGCTTTCCAGTTATTCGTTTATCTAAAGCATAGTTATCCAGTGGCTACTTATGCCTCAGGCACTCGCCACTTAAGTGCTGAGGGTACTTTTGCAACTTACTTCTCCTCTCTGAACCTCAGTGGCCCTGTCTATAAATTGGGGGTGACTAGGAGCCACCTCACAGGACTGGGGGGAGGAATAAATGTGAGTTCAGATGGAGGTCCAGCCCGGGACCCAGAAGGTTTGGGGGCACGGTGGGACCAGAGGAGCTGGCATCCTGAGCCTGCCCCTCACTTCCCCGCAGAAATTTTGAGCGGAGTCATTCGGAGCGTCAAGAAGGATGGGGAGTGGAAGGTAGGGGTGAGACAATGCCTTGTCCAAACCCATGTGGGGGGCCCTGAATGTGGGACTCCCTCCAACTCCTTAAGGAGGTTGCTGGTCCACAGAGGTGGGGTCTGGTGGGCCAGTCTGGGATGCGGTGGGTTGGGGATGGGGTCCTGGGTCCTCGTGTTCAACCAGCTCTTGAAGCTGTCAGGCCTGCCCACTGCCCCAGCCCCTCCTCAGGGACAGGTTCAGCCTCTCCCACCCTCTTGTCTGTCCGCCGGTCCATCTGTCCATCCATCTGGACAGGTGCTCATCATGGACCACCCGAGTATGCGCATCTTGTCGTCCTGCTGCAAGATGTCAGACATCCTGGCTGAGGGCATCACCAGTGAGTGGACACTCCCACCCCATGCTGCCCAGATGGGACCTGAGTGTGGGATCCCCTCAAATTCTCCAGAACTCCCAAATATGCAGCTTACCGCACAGACAGCCCTGATTTGGGAGCCCATGGCTGTGCAGCCCCTGTATGTGGAACCCCATGTAGGACTCTCAGTGCGTGACGTCCAGAGTGGATAACTTTCTATGGGCGATCCCCAAGGGGTATGACTATGTGACCCCCGAATGTGCAGGACCCTGCCCATGTAGCTCTTAGCTGTGTGACCCGTGGGTGTGCACCTCCTGCTTTGGACCCTTAGGGAGTGCAGTCCCCCTGCTTCACTCCAGGATCTGACCCTCCTTCCCAAGTGTCCAGCTCCCTGAGTCAGAGACTCCCCATGTGCCCTGGCCCCACTGCCATCATGTGCCCCTTCCTCTGTTCCTACTAGTTGTGGAGGACATCAACAAACGGCGAGAACCCATCCCCAGTCTGGAGGCCATTTATCTGCTGAGCCCCACGGAGAAGGTGCCTATGTGAGCGGGTGTGTGCGCGCATGTCTGCAGTGTATGGGGGACAGGCAGCTGGCTGGAGGCTGGGGCAGGGGATGGTCAGTCTAGGGGCCAGGCCTGGAGAGTGATCCGCATTCCTCAGTCGGTGCAGGCCCTGATCGCAGACTTCCAGGGGACCCCGACCTTCACCTACAAAGCGGCACACATCTTCTTCACCGACAGTGAGTGAGGAGAGCCAGTGGGGTGGGGGTCAGGGCGAGGGGGTGTGTGGGCTGCCCTGGCCTGATGCCCCCTCTTGCCCACCCCAGCCTGCCCCGAGCCCCTGTTCTGTGAGCTGGGCCGCTCCCGGCTGGCGAAGGTGGTGAAGACGCTGAAAGAGATCCACCTTGCCTTCCTCCCGTACGAGGCTCAGGTACAGCCCAGCCTAGTCCTGGGAAGGGGTGGGGGTCTGTCACCAAACGTCCCAGGTTCCCTCAGAAACAGGCACCAAGACAAGTAAAGGGGACACTGAATCAGAAAGCAAAGGAGCCAACACCGGGCGGAATGAGCTCCTAGCGCTGTGGCACCCGGAGTACTGTCCCACTGGGTAACGGCAGGGGGCAGCATAGAGCTCACCTCAGCGTCGTCCCAAGTTGGAGGGGACTGAGGTATTTCTCCACCTCCTTCTCTAGACAGGAGTTGGGGGCTACCCCAGGCCTGCCTCCTAGATGGCAGAGCAGGCTCCAGAGACCAGAGGAAGCCCCAGGGAGTGGCAGATGGCGGCTGCTGGAGTTGGGCAAGGCTACACCTCCAGCGGCGGCTCTGTGCCCTCCCAGGTGTTCTCCTTGGATGCCCCGCACAGCACCTACAATCTCTACTGCCCCTTCCGTGCCAGCGAGCGGGCACGGCAGCTCGAAGCGTTGGCCCAGCAGATCGCCACCCTGTGCGCCACACTGCAAGAGTACCCGGCCATCCGCTACCATAAGTGGGAACCCCACCTGGATGCCACCCTCTGACCTTGACCCCATCCTGTTTCCAACCCCAGCCCCAGTCCTCACCCTGGTCCCTAACCCCATCCCCGACCCCCAGTCTGCGCCTGGCCCTCCCCAAGCCCACGCCCTGAGCCCCCCCCACATCTGCCCACCCCACCCCCAGGGGCCCAGAGGACACGGCCCAGCTGGCCCACGCCGTCCTAGCCAAGCTGAACGCCTTCAAGGCAGACACTCCCAGTCTGGGCGAGGTGAGGGGGCTTTCTGGGGAGGTGGGGGGAGGACCCAGCCAGGGTCAGGGTCAATGTCCTCATCCCTGCCCACCCTCTCCACCCCAGGGCCCTGAGAAAAGTCGCTCACAGCTCCTCATCATGGACCGGGCAGCCGACCCCGTGTCCCCACTGTTGCACGAGCTCACCTTCCAGGCCATGGCCTATGACCTGCTGGACATCGAGCAGGACACGTACAGGTGGGTGGACCCCGGGACTCGCCATCTGCCATCACTGCGGACCTGGGTCCTCAGCCAGTGCGCCCGACGCTCATGTCTCCTGCTCCCCCAGGTATGAGACCACGGGGCTCAGCGAGGCCCGGGAGAAGGCCGTGCTGCTGGACGAGGACGATGACCTGTGGGTGGACCTGCGGCACATGCACATCGCAGATGTGTCCAAGTACGGGCACGTGGTGGGCGCCGGGGGTATGGGCCCTTCCGCACGCGGTCCCCACCCCCTCCCACGCCTCTGTGGACCGGGTACATGGCCTCCCGCTGTGGGTGAGCGCCCCTCCACGAGCCACACCCCTCCGCTGGCCTCCCCGGTGCGTCCCCAGTGTGGGCTCGCACGTGGCCTGTGTCTCCTGGCTCCCATCCCCTGGCCGTGCAATGCCCCCCAACTCTGCCGTCAAACTACGGTCTTGGCACCCGTCCCCATCCTGCCCCCTGCCCACTCTCACTGCCAGGAAGGTCACGGAGCTCCTGAAAACATTCTGTGAGAGCAAGAGGCTGACCACAGACAAGGTAGGGTGTGGGCCTGTGTCAGGGTGGGCAGCTTGGGAGGAACGCCCCTCCCCCCCAAAGATGGGGGCGGGGCCTCAGTCTGGATCCCTAGCCTGCAGCAGGGGCCTCCGGTAGGCAGGGCCTGGCTCACGCTCCTTCCTGTCCCCAGGCCAACATCAAAGACCTGTCCCACATCCTGAAAAAGATGCCACAGTACCAGAAGGAGCTGAACAAGGTGAGCGGGGGCGGGGAACCTGCCCCCTCCAACTGCCACCCCGTCTCCACCCTGGCTCACCTCTGTTACCCCAATTCCCACCTCTGCCCCTCAGTATTCTACGCACCTGCATTTAGCTGATGACTGCATGAAGCACTTCAAGGGCTCTGTGGAGAAGCTGTGCAGTGTGGAGCAGGTGGGGTGAGCCCAGGGCAGGGGTGGGGTCTGTGGAGGGGAGGCTGGGCGTGGGGGGCGGGGTCTGTGGAGGAGGCGGGGTCTGTGGGGAGGCAGGGCCTGTGAGGGAGGCGGGGCCTGTGAAGGGGCGTTTTCTGGGGTAGAGTATGGCTTGTGGGGGTGCCAGGCCCGTGGAAAGGTAGGACCAGGGTAAGGGACGGGGCCTATGGAGAGGTGTGGCCTGTGTGAGGGGTGGGGCCCGTGGGGAAGAGGCTGGGGCTGCGAGGGGGTGGAGCCTATGGAGAGGACGGGCGTGTGCGAGGGGTGGGGCCTCTCTGCGAACACGTGTAGAACCTTCAGAGACCTGGTGGTCAGATGAAATGAAGCCCAAAGGTCTTGCCGAGCCCCCTGGGATGGTCCTGCCCCGCCCCGTCCCCCCACATAGTGGCTGACCCCCATGCCCCACAGGACTTAGCCATGGGCTCTGACGCAGAGGGCGAGAAGATCAAGGACGCCATGAAGCTGATCGTGCCGGTGCTTCTGGACGCCGCAGTGCCAGCCTACGACAAGATCCGGGTTCTGTTGCTCTACATTCTTCTACGGAATGGTGGGTAGGGGGCAAGGGGGGGCCTTGGTATACCGCCACTCACCGCGGTCTCCAGTGATCCTGGGACTCTCTAAACCCCACAGTTGCCCTACCCTCGGGATGCCCCCAAACCCCACAGATACCCCTGTGGACCCTGGGCCTCCTTCCATTGGCCTCCGTTGGCATGGAGAGCCTGCAAATCTATGACGTCTCCAAATTTGGCCCCCTCAACTGATTCCAGAGGGTCCCCCAGTCTACTACCCCCTCTGGGATTCGCATCCAGAATTCTAACATCAGGAACGCCCCCGCGCCAGCCTGGTGGCTCCCCTGGTCCCGAGGGTCTCTGAACTGTAGGCTGCTCCTGTCATGGTTCTGCCACCTCCTCACCCCACCGCAAGCCCCTCAACCCAGAAGTGTGCATGGCCACCTCTGTCCCCCCACCCTCCCCTCCCCCACAACCCCGTGAGCATCCCATCCACGTCAGCCCACCCATCGGCCTCCTCCAGGTGTGAGCGAGGAGAACCTGGCCAAGCTGATCCAGCACGCCAACGTGCAGGCACACAGCAGCCTCATCCAGAACCTGGAACAGCTGGGCGGCACTGTCACCAACCCCGGGGTATGCTGGGGCAGAGACTGGGGGGGAGGCGGATATGGGGGTGGGGCCGCCTGGGGAGCGGGCACTGAGTCAGAGGGCAGTGACTGGGGGCGGAGGGCACGTCACCAGGGCAGGGGTACGCAGGGCATGATGTGGTTCTTGGAGGACAGGAGGCTTGAGTGGGGTCTGGGGACCGGGGGGCACCAGGGCTGTCCCCAGCCTCGGCAGTCATAGGAGAAACAGGGCGGGCAAGGCATAGTCAGAGCCCCAGTCCATGTGGTCCGAGTCCCGGGGGCGGATAGCCGGGTCACCAGCATGGGGCACACAGTTGACCCTGGGCTCCCAGAGGTCTGAGGGCCACCGACCTGGGCGGGACACACATGGCAGCTTCCTGTGCTCCGACCTCCACACATTCCGCTTCCCCTGACCCTGCCTCCGCCTCTGGCCAGGCGCATCTCTCATGTTCTCCCCTTGCCGGTTGGTCCTCCGTCTCTCTCCCAGGCGCCCGTCTGTCGCCCTGTCCGCCACTTCTCAGTTCCCTTGCTTCTGTGTCCTCCCACATCTGTCTCCATCTTTCTCTCTTAGTCCTGATCTTTCTGTTTGTCGCATCTTTGTCTCACTGCCTCTGTATTTCTTCCTCCCTCTCTCTCATTTTCCCTTCCTCGCTCTCTCTGCATCTGTCTCTCTCTCTGTCTCCCTCCTTCCTTCTGTCTTTCTCTCTGTCCCCTTTCTCCATCTTTGTCTGCAACCTTCCCAAGTCCGACAAGCCCCCAGCCCCATTTATGACCCGCCTCCTTCTCCCTGATTCCCCCACTGACCCCGGCCCGCCCCGCCTGTAGGGCTGTGGGACCACAAGCCGGCTGGAGCGGAGGGAGCGCTCAGAGCCCACCTATCAGCTGTCCCGCTGGACCCCGATCATCAAGGATGTGATGGAGGTACCGCTGCTGGGGGGTTGGGGCCTGACCCCCATCCCCTGCCCCTATCCAGGCAACGCTCAGCCCTCTTCCTGATCACCGTCCTAAGCCCCCAGGCTTAAGGGGAAATCCTTCATTATGGGCATCCCTGTGGCATCCGATTTGCGCTGTCATGGGGGCAATCCCAGGCCCACACTGGAGGAAGTGGGGTGTCAGAGGGGTCCCTCATAGGGGAGCTTCATTTCCTCTCCACCTGCTGGTCCCCTCCTCTGTCCCCCTCTATTCGCTCCTGCCCCCCAGAAAGCCCCCTGGGTCCCCCTTTGTCCTCCCCATGCCAGTCCCTGCCCGTTCTGGGAACCAAAAGTAGCAGCAACACAAAGGACCAGGCCAGGGACCTGGCTTCCTGGCCTCCTGCCGTCTGTGTGGAGTCCGGGCACCTCCGCCTGCTTGGAGACCGGTGACCTCGGCCCCCATGTCCCCATGGACTCTGCATGCTGAGACTCCAGGGTACCTGAGGGGCAGGGAGCTCAGAATCCTGGGTTCCCAAGGGTCTGTGGGCCCACACTTCTGGGTCCCTGCGGAGCTGAGGAGGAGCAGGGTCCTTAAGAAGTTAGGGGCCCAGAGTCCTGGGTCGCCAAGGGGCTGGAGACACAGATGGTGGCCCCCATCTGCCAGGATCTTGGCCCATGAACACACCCTATGGAGGGGGCCCCAGGCCGTGCACCCCGTCGCCCGGGCCCCTCTCTTCAGCCTCCTCCTCTGGCCCCAGGATGCTGTGGAGGACCGGCTGGACCGGAAGCTGTGGCCCTTCGTGTCTGACCCTGCACCCACGCCCAGCTCCCAGGCTGCTGTCAGGTGAGGCCCAGGGATGCCCCCGCCCCAGCTGTGCCCAGGCCTGTGGGAGGTGAGGCTTGGGTATGGGGGTGGTGGTCTGCTGTTGCGACTGACCTTTCCCTGTCTCCCCCGGGCAGCGCCCGCTTCGGCCACTGGCACAAGAACAAGGCGGGCGTGGAGGCCCGGGCAGGGCCCCGGCTTATCGTCTACATCGTGGGCGGTGTGGCCATGTCAGAGATGCGGGCCGCCTATGAGGTGACCAGGGCCACTGATGGCAAGTGGGAGGTGCTTATCGGTGAGTGGCCAGGACTGGGGCCCCTGGGCTGGGGTGGGGCCGGGAGCCTGCCCCTGTGTGTGGGTCCCTGGGGGACTGACAGCTGCGTGCCTTCTGGGTGCCCAAAGCCTAGAGCCTCCACAGGGCCTGGGTGAGAGGATACCGGATACCTGAGGGGCTAGGGCTTGGCTTCCCAGGGAAGGGGTCACCTAGAAGTGGACCCCTCTCTCTCCGAGGGGTGAGCCTTCTGAGGCCTTAGGGTCAGGGCCTGGTTTCCCGAGCACCCCACCTGGGGGTGTCAGGGGCCGAGGCCACTCCCCCAACCCCATCCTCCTGCCCAGGCTCCTCACACATCCTCACACCGACCCGCTTCCTGGATGACCTCAAGACGCTGGACCAGAAGCTGGAGGACATTTCCCTGCCCTGACCCTCCCACCCCCGCCTGACCTGCCCCCTGCCCTTTTCAGAGAAATAAACTCCCATGTTTCTGCCAGCTGGCACCCACCTCACTTTCTTTCCATGGGAGCTAGACGAGGACTGCCACCCTTGGGTCCCATTCCCTGACCTGTGCCTCAGGCCCCACCCCATCCTGTTGTCCTTCCAGAGGGCATCCCAAGATCTAATTTGAATATTGGCTCCAAGATCTACGAGCTGCTAGGTTTTGGCCAACTTCTTGGGTCCCCCTTCCAAAAACATGGGGGCCAATGACGCCAGTGGCTTTGCAGAGGAGGTGAAATGGCGCCGAAAGCTGACGGCACCGGAAAATGACAGCAGCTGCTCCTCTACTGGTACTAGGGTTATCTCGGCTGCTCCGATGGGACCATCAGTAGTAGTGTTAACAAGCAGAACAGGCCCTGTATCCCAGCACCCCCAGCCCTTCAGGAACTGTCTCAGTGGGGCCTGGGGCCACACGAGGCCAGGGGTCTTCTCAGGCTCCTAGGATCAGAATCTGCATTTGTGTGAGGAACACAGCAATCGATGCCCATTTCCCACCCCAGAGAGTTAGAACTCTCCCTGCTTATTCTCCTCCCCGCCCCCACTTTCTCCAGGCTGTTCACAGGGGCTCCTAACTGCAGGACTTATCAGACCCTTCACTGGGTGTGTTAGTTTGCTAAGGCTGCCATAACAAAGTGCCACATTCCGGGTGACCTACACAACAGAGATTATTCTCTCACAGTTCTGGAAACCGGGAGTCCAAGATCAAGGTGTCGGCGGGGTTGATTTCTTCTAAACCCTCTCTCCTTGGCTTATAGATGGCCATCTTCTTCCTGTGTCCTCATATGCTCTTCGCTCTGTGTGTGTCTGTGTCCTAATCTCCTCTTCTTCTTCTTTTAAATTTATTTATTTTAATTTATTTTATTTTTGGCTGCATTGGGTCTTCATTGCTGCACGCGTGCTTTCTCTAGTTGCAGCGAGCGGGGGCTACCCATCGTTGAGGTGCACGGGCTTCTCATTGCGGTGGCTTCTCTTGTTGTGGAGCACGGGCTCTAGGCGTGCGGGCTTCAGTAGTTGTGGCACGTGGGCTTCAGTAGTTGTGGCGCCCGGGCTTCAGTAGTTGTGGCTCACAGGCTCTAGAGCGCAGGCTCAGTAGTTGTGGTGCACGGGCTTAGTTGCTCCGTGGCATGTGGGATCTTCCCGGACCAGGGCTCAAACCCATGTCCCCTGCATTGGCAGGCGGATTCTTAACCACTGTGCCACCAGGGAAGCCCCTAATCTCCTCTTCTTATAAGGATACCAGTCATATTGGCTTAAAGTCTACACTAATGACCTCGTTTTGACTTAATTATCTTTTAAAAATCTTGTCTCCAAATACAGTCACATTCTGAGGCATGGGGGTTAGGATTTCAGCATATGAATTTTCTGGGGACACAGTTCAGCCCATAACACGCAGCTAAAGTGAGATGTGAATCTCACAGCCTGAATAAGATAGATGAAGGCCCTTCTCTCTGGGGCACAGACACACAGCCAGGCTGGCAGTCTGTGGCACATGTGGCTGTGGGAGCCCCAAGAACATGGTAATCCACTCAGGGGCAGCCTGGGAAGGCTTCCTGGAGGAGGTGGCACTTAAGAGAATGAAAGTGAAGAGGAGTCTGGGAAGGGAGGGGAGGGCACAGTGGAGGCAAAGGCAAGAGAGCAGAATGGAGCCAGAGGGAAAGGTCTTGAGGGACGACAAGGTCTGAGAGCCACCTGAGGCCTGAGTGAGGATTTGGCCCCTGCTGGGATGATGGGAAACTACAGAAAGGATCTGAGCAGGGTCAGGTGGGGGCCCCAAGTCTAATGTTGGCGATGGGGCTCAGCTGGGATGAGTGCCTTGGGAGGGGGCCCTGGTGGGTGGGTAAATTGGGTATAGTGCCCCCCAGTGGAGCGCTACCCATTTCCATCTTGTCATCTCTGGAGTTGTGGCCCCTCCAAGACTGGGACCAGGGGGGCATGGGTGGACACAGGACACTTGAGGCCCTCCTTCCCTGCCCACGGAAGACTTGGCCCTGATTTTGAGGTCACCTATCCTTTTGAGAATTCAGAGAAGTCTAAAGACACTCTTCCCAGAAAAATTGCACGGACAGTTTTGCAGGTAGGGCCTTGGAGAAGCAAAAACCCCTCCGATTCAGCAATTCTACTAAGATTTATGCGAAACGCGTAATAGCGCAGAAAGATGGACGTGCAAGGCTGTCGAGTAGATGAGGTGCAGGGGAGAAAGTGAGTCATCTCAGACCACTGAGACGGCTGGCCCTGGATGCCCCGCCCCCCGCCACGGCTTTGGCAGAGAAGCCTTTCTACTGGGAGACGGAGTGGGAGGGAGATGGATTTAAAAGTTTAACTTTTAGGGACTTCTCTGGTGGCGCAGTGGTTAAGAATCGGCCTGTCAATGCAGGGGAGACGGGTTCGATCCGTGGTGGGGGAAGATCCCACATGCCATGGAGCAATTAAGCCCGCGAGCCACAAATGCTGAGCCTGTGCTCTAGAGGCCGCGAGCCACAACTACTGAGCCCACACGCCTAGAGCCGGTGCTCCGCAACAAGAGAAGCCGCCGCAATGAGAAGCCCGCGCACCGCAACGAAGAGTAGCTGCCACGCCCCCACGCGCAGCAAGGAAGACCCAACACAGCCCCAAATCAATTAATTAGTTAATTTTTTTTAAAAGTTTAACTTTTACACTCTCCTCCTTGGAAAGCCGCGGTTTTCTTCCGGGACCCGCCTAGGTAGGTAAGCGCTCCGAGCGCCAGGGGGCGCTGTGGCTCAATTTGCTGGCTGCTTTGATCTTTAGCGTCTGTAACCCGAGCTTGGGTGACCCTATTAGAGACGGCGGGGGTGGGGGAGGGGGAGTAGGTCATGAGTTACTCAATAGTTCTCAGCGCCAGCGAAACTCTGTTGCTTAAATCGCCTCGGCCTCTGGCCCTTATTTGTACGTAGACGATGTTGTAAAGGCTCCCACCTCAGGGCATTTTGATTCTACAAATATTCACGGACCACCCCCATCCCCGCCCCCGAAAATGGGCCACAGCAGCCGGTAGTGTCAGGCCCTGACCACGCCCCAGGCACCCTGCCAAGCCCTCCACGTGCATTACACAGAATTCTCAAAACCCTCGTGTGAGGGTAAAATCCACCCTCTCTCTGCGTCCTGTGAGGCCTCACGTCAGGAGCTCCATGATGTCATGTCCCTACGATTGGTCGGTGGGTTGGGGGCGGGCGGGAGGTGTCCCTGGTTTCCAACAATTCTCCACATAAAGGTTTTAGCAGCCATGGATTCCTTCCGATCTCTTCCTTTTTTTTTAAAATTTAATTTTATTATTTTTTTCCCCGACGCTGCGAGGCTTGTGGCATCTTAGTCCCCCAACGAGGGATCGAACCCAGGTCACCGCAGTGAAAGCACGGATTCCTAACCACTGGACTGCCAGGGAATTCCCCAATTTTTTTTTCTGTACTTTAAAATTTTATCTATTTATTTATTGCCAATATCTCTTGAAGATTATTTTCAAACTTGTCATTCCTCCCACTGGAATCAGCTGGGATCCTTCTTGAAAGGACTCTCAGCAACTACTGAAGTTGGTTCGTATGGAAAGTTACAACCTAGCGCGTTTTGTTACGTGTTATTGTGGGTGTGGATTAGGTCGCTGAATCCCCGGGAGGCAGCTGGACACGTGAGCTCATCGGGGAGGCCTGGGGTGGGAACAGACTCCAGAGTCACTGGTGGTCATGGTATAAGCTTAGAGGCAACATCCAAGAACCACCGACTGCCACAATAATAATATATTAATATATACCACGATAATATAGTATTAATATAATAATACATCATTATTATTTAATACTGTAAGATGGTCTGGCCCCGGCTGGGCGGTAGTTCTCAGGATGTGCCAAGAAGGAGGACTCCACAAAGTGAGAAAAAAGGATTCCTCAGGTCAGCATCAGGGCTTCAGAAGGTCAGGAGGGCACCCCTGGGGTGGTGAGCACTGATGCTCTTGGTTGTGGGGACATGGGGACACATCATAGCAGGGAGGCTTCTCAGCCCATGCTGTGCAGGGCAGGGGGCTCTGCTAGAGCAATATCTCATCCAAGTTAACAGGAGGGAAAAGTTTGTGGTCTTGAATTTGCTCTACTTAAAAATAAAAGTGAGCGGGGGAGATAAATTAGGAGTTTGGATTTCTATTTTTTTGTTTGTTTTTTTTTCTGCACTGTGCAGATCTTAGTTCCCCTACCAGGGATGGAACCCTGGGCCCACGGCAATGAAAGTGCTGAGTCCTAACCACTGAACCACCAGGGAATTCCCAGGAGTTTGGAATTAACATAGACACACGACTATATATAAAATAGGTAAAAAAACAAGGACCTACTGTCTAGCACATACTGAACTATACTCAGTATCTTGTAATAACCTATAATGGAAAAGAATCTGAAAAAAAATACATATATGTGTGTGTATAACTGAATCACTTGGCTGTACACTTGAAACTAACACAGCATTGTAAATCAACTCTACTTCAGTTTTTTTAAAAAACTAAAAAAATAAAAGTTTAAATACTTTACGGTACATTTAGACAATGGAAACTGACCCTGCATTAAAAAGAATTCACCCAAGAGAAAGGAAAATATACATCCACACAAAGACGTGTCCAGGAACGTTCATGGCATTATTCATAATAGCCCAAAGGTGGAAACAATCCAAATGCCCATCAGCTGGTGAATGGAAATCAATGTGGTACATCCAGGCGATGGAACGCAGCTCAGTCAAGGACCAAAGTACATGTTATGACATTAATGAACCTCAAAACACTATGCTAAGTAAATAAGCTTGATGCAAAAGACCACATAGTGTATGATTCCACTTATATGAAATGTCCAGAGTAAGCAAATTCACAGACAGAAAGTGGTTGCCTAGGGGTGGGGGTGGGAATAGAGAGTGACTGCAAAGGAGCACAAGATTCCTTTTAGGGGTGATAGAAACTTTCCAGAATTGGATTGTGGTAATGGCTGTGCAACCCTGTGAAACTTACTACAGATCACTGAGTTGTACAATTGAAATGGAGGAATGTGGTATGTAAATTATACTTCAATAAAGCTGCTTTAAAAAAGAACGAAAAAGTGAGGATCCCAGACATGGTGGAGCTGCCGGCTGGGCGGAGAGGGGTGGAGGTGGGATGGTGAAACCCCCAGGACCCTAGCAAAGCAAGAATTGCCTGAGGCCTCTGGGGGAGGGGCTGAGTGGCCCCGCGGAACCCAGCAGATGTCAAGGAAGCAAGGCAAGCTTCCCCCTTTTTTTTTTTTTTTCTGTAAAGTTGCTCAAAATCTGAAAACACAAGTTAACCAACAGCTACTGCCAAAAATATTGTGAAAAGACTCCTGGAGGTGAGGAAATAGCCCTGAAAGTGGGAAAGTTCTGTTCCTGTTGGGCTGAGATGGGGTCCCCAGGGCTGAGGTATTAAGGGGACAGGACAGGAAGAGGAAGTTCTGGCTGGTGGCCCCTCCACATTGAGTGACCACCCAGAGCCTTGATCCCTGTTTGTGGCTGGGGAAATTCTGGGAAAATATTGATCCCCCTCCCGAAAAAAAGCTACGTTTGAAGCATCCACTACATACCGTGCCTCATTCTGTAACGTCTACATAGATTTACATAAAGTATTTGCTGGATGAAATAAGTCAGATGGAGACAGACAAATACTTAAATGTGGAATCTGGTTTTCCCCCAGCTTCGTTGACATAAGCTTAAGGTGTACAACGTAGTGATTTAATACATATATACTGATCAAAGAAATGTTCACATATTGAGATATAGGGAAAGTCATTCTGGCTTATACATGAGTTAACTTGAATTTTATGCTAACAGCCTGTTTGTGGCCTATGCTAACAGCCTGTTTTATGCTAACAGCCTGTTTGTCGCCTATGAAAACTACATTGTGCATCTGCTTTAATTATTAAAAATTTTATTATATAAAAAAGGGCACATTGACCAGAAATAAAGAATGTCCACGTTCAAAATAAAGATTAAATGCCTCCCTTCCTGGGATGCCAGGGCTGGTCCTCCTTTGATGATAAGACTCCCTTCCCAGGTGCCGAGGTCATACCGACTCGCTGTGTACATGACGATCTGTTTTTTTTTTTTGAAACCTTGAAGGAGTGTCTCCCTGACTTGTTTGATGTTCTTTGTTCTGACAAGATATAAAACTGCACTGAAAACCATGCATCTCTGGGGAAGTTCCTCAGAGTTATCAGAGAGGCCGTCTTCCAGGCTCTAGTCCTCAGTTTGGCTCAAATAAAACTCTTTCCTGGGACTTCCCTAGTAGTCCAGTGGTTAAGACTCGGCGCTTTCACTGCTGGGGGCGCAGGATCAATCCCTGGTCCGGGAAGTAAGATCCTACAAGCCAAGAGCTGCGGCCAAATAAATAAATAAGGACTCCGGCATCCAACAAATCTGGATCTGAAATCTCCCCTTCGGGAGTGACTCAGCCTCACCCAACATCAGTTTTCCCATCTGTGAAATGGGGCGCAAGGTGGAGGCTGTCAGGAAGCTGTGGTCAGACTCTCCCTCCCGTCTCCACACCATTCCCCTTTTCTTTAAATTTTTTTTAAACATCCTTATTGGAGTATAATTGCTTTACAATGGTGTGTTAGTTTCTGCTTTATAGCAAAGTGAATCAGCTATACATATACATATATCCCCATATCTCCTCCCTCTTGCATGTCCCTCGCACCCTCCCTATCCCACCCCTCTAGGTGGTCACAAAGCACCGAGCTGATCTCCCTGTGCTATGTGGCTCCTTCCCACCAGCTATCCAGTTTACATTTGGTAGTGTATATATGTCCATGCCACTCTCTCATTTCGTCCCAGCTTACCCTTCCCACTCCCCGTGTCCTCAAGTCCATTCTCTACGTCTGCATCTTTATTCCTGTCCTGCCCCTAGGTTCTTGAGAACCTTTTTTTTTTTTTTAGATTCCATATATATGTGTTAGCATACGGTACTTGTTTTTCTGTTTCTGACTTACTTCACTCTGTATGACAAACTCTAGGTCCATCCACCTCACTACAAATAACTCAATTTCATTTCTTTTTATGGCTGAGTAATATTCCATTGTATACATGTGCCACATCTTCTTTATCCATTCATCTGTTGATGGGTACTTAGGTTGCTTCCATGTCCTGGCTACTGTAAATAGAGCTGCAGTGAACATTGTGGTACATGACTCTTTTTGAATTATGGTTTTCTCATGGTATATGCCCAGTAGTGGGATTGCTGGGTCGTATGGTAGTTCTATTTTTAGTTTTTTAAGGAACCTCCAAACTGTTCTCCATAGTGGCTGTACCAATTTACATTCCCACCAACAGTTTTTTTAATTTTTAAAATTTTATTATGTTTTTTATTATTGAAGTACAGTTGATTTACAATGTCATGTTAGCTTCAGGTGTACAACACAGTGATACAGTGTTGATATATATATATATGATATTTATTGTTTGTACTTTTTGATGATGGCCATTCTGACCAGTGTGAGGTGGTACCTCATTGTGGCTTTGATTAGCATTTCTCTAATAATTATCAAGGCTTTTACTTTTATTTTCTTTCATCCTTGTGGGACAGGAAGCAGGTGTCAATGATTCTCTTCTGATTGGCAGAGGTACCTGTCATTGCGACATCATCACTAGGCCAAGTTATGTAGCAAGGCAACCAGTCAGAAGCGTAGGTTGCCTCTGGAAGTCAGTTTCACAACAAGTGGCAACAGTTTCCAGTCCTCTGAGTGATACAGGCCTCTTTGTTCAAAATTACTTCAAGGACAGACGTATATTAACAGAGGTGAGAACAAACTGCTAACACTTACAATATTCACAAGATCTGCAGCGCACAGGAAAACCAGTTGTATGGGTAGAAAAATCTCCTTCTCTGTTACTTCAGGACAGTTTTCCTTCAATCTTTGGGAAACTTCCTTTTTTTTCCAATTATAATTTAAATTATAAGTATTTGGTGGCAGTGGTTACACAACTGTATGCATTTGTCAAAACTCAGAACTCAGTAAAAAGGGCGAGTTTTGCCGTATGTAAATTACACCTGATTTTTTAAAAAAAGCAATACTTGGGAAAAACAAAACATTCATGCAGTATGCAGGTATATAGACTTGTCAAAATGTATGCAACTGAACATTTAAGATAGATGCATTTTATTATATGGAAATTATACCTCAATAAGATTGATTTTTAAAAATCGTAGTTATGTGATTGCCCTATTGTACTTTTTAGAGACCTGGTTCTAGAATTGTATTAAGTAGTATTAGATGTAAAAGGTCACTAGAGCTCAGTTTTGCTGGTAGAAATCAGGGAGGATAAAGGGATTTTTTTTAAAGAGAATTAAGGGGCTATCGATGACAACAATCAATAAACAATCAATAATAGCAATAGAAAGAGTTTTATTTTAGCCAAACTGAGGACTATAGCCCAGAAGACAGCTTCTCAGAGGAAAACTCTGAGAAACTGCTTGGGAGAAGCAGGGTTTTCAGCACAGTTTTATATCTTGTAAGAACAGAGAACATCAAAGAAGTCAGGGAGACACTCCTTCAAGGTTTCATAAAAACGGATCAGCATGTACACAGTGAGTCGGTAGGACCTTGGCGCCTGGGAAGGGAGTCTTATCATCAAAGGAGGACCAGCCCTGGCATCCCAGGAAGAGGGGCTTTAATCTTTATTTTGAACACGGACATTCTTTACTTCTGGTCAATGTGCCCTTTTCTTTAATAATTAAAGCAGATGCACAATGTAGTTTTCATAGGCCACAAGCAGGCTGTTTTACCTAGCACAAAATTCACATTAACTCATGTATAAGCCAGAATGACTTCCCCAGACCTCAATATGTGAACATTTCTTTATCAGGGCATATATAACTCTTTCCTGCTACTGAACTAAGAGTTTTCAAACTGAGTCCCTGGGGAGCCCCAGGGGGTTCCGCACATTCTCTCTGCTTTTCATCCTGCCTGTAGTTAGAGCTGCCCACTTCTTTTGCATCCTTCAAAAGTTATTTTTTTTAATTTTTAAAACATATTTATTGGAGTATAATTGTTTTACAATGTTGTGTTAGTTTCTGCTGTATAACAAAGTGAATCAGCTATAGGCATACGTATATCCCCATATCCCCTCCCTCTTGCGTCTCCCTCCCACCCTCCTTATCCCACCCCTCTAGGTGGTCACAAAGCACTGAGCTGATCTCCCTGTGCTATGCAGCTGCTTCCCACTAGCTAGCTATTTTACAGTTGGTAGTGAATATATATGTCAATGTTACTCTCTCACTTCGCCCCAGCTTACTCTTCCCCCTCTCCGTGTCCTCAAGTCCATCTCTACGCCTGTGTCTTTATCCTGTCCTGCCCCTAGGTTCATAGCAGCATCCTTCACAATAGCCAAAAGGTGGGAACAACCCAACTGTCCATCAACAGATGATACACGAAATGCGGTATGGACATAAAATTGAATATTAGCCTTAAAAAGGAATGAGGTTCTGATCCATGCTACAACATGGATGAACCTTAAAATGTTATGCTCGGTGAAATCAGGCAGGCACAAAAGGATAAATATTGTATGATTCCACTTATGTGCTATATGAATAGGCAAATTCATAGAAATAGAAACTAGATGAGAGATTACCAGGGGCTTCAAGAGGAAGTGGGACTTAGTGTTTAATAGGTAAGGTTTCAGTTTAGGATGGTAAAAAGAAAGTTCTGGAAATGGACAGGGCTGATGATTACACAACACTGTATGGCTGAAATCAAGCCATACTCCCTCTAAAGACTAGGGAAAAGTTGGTTCTTTGCTTCTTCCAGCTTCTGGTGGCTTCTGGCATTCCTTGGCTTGTGGCCACAGCATTCCAGTGTCTGCCTCGGTGGTCACACTGCCTTAATGCTGCTGAATTTACACTTGAAAATGGCTAAAATGGTACATTTTATGTTACGGGTGTTTTATCACAATTTTTTAAAAATCCATCCATATTGGAAACAAAACAAACCCGAACAATGTGAAAACCATTCTTAGCTCGTGAGTCATACAAAAAGAGATGGTAGGCGGGACTTCCCTGGTGGTCCAGCGGTTAAGACTCCGTGCTTCCATTGCAGGGGGATGGGTGTTCGATCCCTGGTTGGGGAACTAAGATCCCGCATGATGCTCAGTGTGGCCAAAAAAAAAAAGATGGTGGGCTAGATCTGGCCCATGGGCCGTAGTTTGCACACGTCAATTGCCGATTATTCTATCGAAGGAATAAACCATGATTTTATCTATCTCTTCTATGGTGATCGCTTTTTGGGAATGAACATGGCATGCAGTTCTCAAACAAGGACATTATTTTGGGCACGTTTGTGTGGCCCTCCCCTCCGTGCAAGCTCCGGTATCTCTCCCTGCCCCGTCGACCATGGTTCCTGGAATTATCCCCCAGGTTCCACCCTCTGGACCAGTCCCAGCCTGGATGTGGGAAGGGAAGGCTCTTGAAGGAGAGGCTGTGGCACCACTAGGTCCCTGGACTCTACCCTGGGGGCTTCCTCTTAGCCCCGGATGTGGGAAGGGAGTCCCAGGATGCCAGGGGTCTTAGCCAAGACAGGAAGCCCCACACTCGGAGGCCTTAAAGAGAGAGCTGAGGCAGAGGCACGTCATTCGTGTCCAAAATTGGGCCTGCTGAGTCCACGGAGAGGGTAAGTGACAGTTGCTCCCACCTTTAGGGGCAAAGCTGGGCCTCCAGCCCCGTCCCCCGTGGGGACCCAGGGTTCCCGATCCCACACATTCTGTGGGCCTGACCCTTCCCAGGTTGGAGAGGGGCTGATGCAGCTGGGGTCTCTCGGTTCCCTCTTGCAGCACCTACAGGATGAAGGCTCTCTCCCTTCTCCTCCTCCCAGTCCTGGGGCTGCTGGTGTGTGGCAAGTTGACGTGTCCCATGGATAAAGCCATCAGTGAGAAGATCCAGGAACTCACCAGCTCCCTAAGTGAGCACCCTCGCATCCAACCTCGGCAGGGGCCTCAGGGGCCCCTCTGATTCCTGACATGGAGCGAACGTCAAGCCAACCCCAACTCCAACCCCAACCAAATCTCAACCCCAAACCCAACCCAACCCCATTTCCCCCAGCTCCACCTTTAGCAATAGCTCCAAACCCTCCTCCCTCCAAAACACCCACCTCAAAGCAGAATCTTGAGAGGTGATGAGCTCCCAACCCCCTGGGCCTTCCCCAGGGGCGGTTTCCTTGAGCCCCCTGCCCGTCTCCAAACCACCAGGGCCTGGGCAGCATGAGATTGGGGGAGGGGCAGCTCGGTTTCACAGTTACCTCGGTCACTCCTTCCATAGATCCTGCGGCAATAAGGAACATTGGCCTGGACTGCCGGAGTGTCACCTCCAGGGGGCACCTGGTCACTTGCCCCGCAGGTGAGTACAGAACCCGTGGTCCAGGCTCAGTTCTGTTCTCAGTGCCCCATAACCCCCTCCCCTAGGTCCAGCCTCTATTTCTCTAGGACCACAGAGTCTCAGCCTCTACTTCTGTAATGTCCTGGTCTGCACTCCCAGCCTTGTCCCTTCCCCCAACTCCCGGACCCCATTTCCTCAGGACACTGGTGTCCAGGCCCCCGGCCTCCCCGCCGCCCACGCTGCCATTCCCCTGGAACCCCAGGCCCGCAGCCTCTGGCTCAGAGTCCAAGCTCTCTCCTCCTCGCTCCGCCTCGCAGGTTTCGCCGTCACCAGCTGCACCTGCGGCTCTGCCTGTGGCTCGTGGGACGTGCGCGCCGAGACCACGTGCCACTGTCAGTGCGCCGGCATGGACTGGACCGGAGCTCGCTGCTGTCGCCTGCGGGCCGAATAGCCTAAGGTTGCGCTTGCGGGGCGGTGGCGCGGGCCTGGGTGTGTGGCCGGGCCTCGGAGGGGCGGGTTCCTGTCTCAGAGGGGCGGGGTTGGAAATAAACCTCCGAGAAGATGATGGAGAAAGCCCGGGACGTGTGCTGTTGTCTTCTGTGGGGTGTGGGTGACTGAGCCGGCATCTTCAAAAAGAGCAAGGCGCCAGAGGGAGGGGGGTGGGGGACAGCCGTGACTTTCTTCCGCCCCATTCCCCCCTCCTCCCTTGTCCGCCACTTCTACTTCTGAAAATGGGGCCTTAACTTCCCGTAATGACAACCACACCCAAGGCTCATGACCTAAGGGAGTGTAACCTTTATTTATTTATTTTTGGCCACACCGAGTGGGCATGTGGGATCTTAGTTCCCTGACCAGGGATCGAACCCGCGCCCCCTGCATTGGAAGCGTGGAGTCTTAACCACTGGACCAGTAGGGAGGTCCCGAGAGTGTTACCTTTGAGGCCACCTTGACGGTCACCCTAAGGTCTTGGGCCTCCTGGGAAGTTGCTGGGCCATTCTCCCCCACTGCTCACAACGAAGCCTCATCGGGATCTGGGTCTGGACAGGACAGGAACCCCCAACCCCCTACCCCACATACACTCCAGGGCCTCAAGCCACCAGCAGCCCCAGCGTCAGGGCGCATCCCTGAATCCATTGCTGAGTCCAGAGTCCTGAGCACCATCCCTCACTCCCCACCTGCATCAAGGGACATTTGTACCCCTCATGAACACTCAAATATGAAAACACAGGGCAGGGGACTTGTTTGCTCTTTGGTGTATCCTGGCGCTTAGAAGAGAGCATGGCACATAGTAGGTGCTCAGGAAAATGTCTTGAATAAATAACACACACACAGGTCAATACACCACCTAGGTACACACACTACATGTATGTACACAGTTACACACAGCCATGTGCACACACAGTGCACAACCCAGTTACCACTGTCACACAAAGACACCATGCCCACAGACACACACATGCCCACTGTGGAGAGGGACCTAGGGACACATAGACACATGTATGCCTTGGACAGACACTCGTACTTCCAACATCAAGTCCCCACCCCAGCTTGGATGACGTTGGTCTCAGTTTGGAGTCAAAGCCCTAGAAAGCAAATCCTCAGCATTGCTGCGGGCACAAATCCAGGTGATTCAAGATCCGGTTTCCTGAGAATCCCAGGAGTCTCAGAATCCAGCCCCTGAGAGATGCAGACAGAGACTTCAGAACACTTAGCACCCAGTCTTTTTTTTAATTATTCTTTTTAAAATTTATTTATTTATTTATTTATTTATTTATTTATTTATTTATGGCTGTGTTGGGCGCGGGCTTTCTCTAGTTGTGGCGAGCGGGGGCTACTATTCGTTGCGGTGCGCGGGCTTCTCACTGTCCTGGTACTTCTCTTGTTATGGAGCACGGGCTCTAGGTGCACAGGCTTCAGTAGTTGTGGCATGTGGGCTCAGTAGTTGTGGCTCGCGGGCTCTAGAGCTCAGGCTCAGTAGTTGTGGCACATGGGCTTAGTTGCTCCACAGCATGTGGGATCTTCCCGGGCCAGGGCTCGAGCCCGTGTCCCCTGTATTGGCAGGCAGATTCTTAACCACTGCACCACCAGGGAAGCCCCAGTGCCCAGTCTTAAGAGGGACTCAAGACTTAAATGTCACAGACCCCAGCAGCACACCCCAGAGGCTGGAGAATGGGTGACAGGGTGGGTTTGTGGTTTTCAGGATGTTTTGGACTCTCTTCCCACGGACAGCCACCCCCTATGATGGTACACCCACCTGTCTGATCATGGTAGTCGTGAGCTGAGATCACACAAACACTTCTGGTGCCCATGGAGCCCACCAGACCCCAATCCAGGGATTCCCCTCCCAGGTCCTCCCTCCTAACCCCATCTTGGCCATGGGGTTGGAGTGGGACCACAGAATCAGAAGAGTGTTAGGGACCAGAGAGGGCGAGTGTAGTACCTTGTCCATCCTGCTCCCTCGCTGTCCCCTGACCCTGATGCGAATGCCTCTTTGTCTCCAAGACCCACAATTGTCCACCTGTATCTGGACCCCAAGAAGAGCCTTTTAGAGGTCTCAGTTCCAACACAGTCATCCTCCTGTCTCAGAGTGCAGACTTCGACAGGCAAAGCCCCTTCTTAAGCCTCTTTCTTCATTTGCCAACTGCCCAGCCCCCTGTAGTAGCCAAGCTTGTGCTAGTTGCAGGTGCCGCAGACCCCCCGTCAAGCTAGCTCGAGCAAAAGTGGAAGGACATTTCTGGATTATGTAACTGAGGGGCTCAGGGTTAGAACAACAGACTCAGGTATGGCTGGATCTAGGGTCTCAGATAATGTCTCCAGGACCCGACTCCGTGTCAGGTCTGCTCTCCGTAGTGCTGGCTTCACTCTCAAGCAAGTTCTCCCCTGTCACAGCACCAGACTTATATCCTGGCAGTCTGACAGAGGGGAAAAAAGAGAGAATGCCCTTTGTCCTGGTTAACCCAATAAAAGCCTCAGGCTTGGGGACTTCCCTGGTGGTCCAGTGGGTAACACTGCGTGCTCCCAATGCAGGGGGCCCAGGTTCAATCCCTGGTCAGGAAACTAGATCCCGCCTGCATGCCGGCACAACCAAAATATGCAAGCAAACAAAAGAATCCCTAAAGCCTCTGGCCTGAGTCTCATTGGTTGAGTCTGGCTCATTTTGCCCACCCCTTTGCCAAATTTTGGACTTTGATTGGCTGGGCCTGGATCATGTGCTCACCCTAAACCAATACCTGGTTAGGACACATTTTCTTTCTTAAAAGAAAATTGAGACTGTTGCTTCATGAAAGGATCTGGTCAGGCAACCCCATGGTTGCTTATGGATTTCCAAGCACCATGACATGGTTGCTTATGGATTTCCAGTTCCGGGGCTACCTTTTTCTCAAAGTCCAGAGGGCTGGAGCCTGGTCTTAGCCTCATCGGAGCCAGGGAAATGTGTAATGCCACGGCCCCGCTCCCTATGCCTGTCCATCAGAGCAGAGCCAGTTCCCCATTGGTCCATCTCTTCTGTAGCTATTACATCAGCAGGGGCGGGGTCAGATCTCTCAATGACTGACTTCTTTGTAAGAGGAGTTGGAGGAGCTGGCATCTAATCATTATTAAATTGATCGTCCTTGAACAGACAAGATTGGCAATACTTTAGGAAAGAGAACATTATCCTCGCCAGCCAGATCTCGGGGACCATTCCAAAGTTATCTAGAATTTAATCACATATTTTAAACCTAAAACATACTCACTTTCCACACATAGAAAGTTTTAAACTTATTTTTTCCAAAGGGAGTGTAACAGAGCAGGACCCTACGGGGCCTTCCCAGTACAGACACCACCTCCCCCCATGTCCTCTGCCTGCCTCTTGTCTGTAGAAAAACTTTAGCCAAAGAATAAATTTAATCAGAGAAATGAAAAAATGCAGAACCAAAGAAAAACAAACAGGACAAAATAATAGTTTTGCCATTAAGCAAAGTCGGGACCTTTAGTTCCTCCTCAAGGGCTATAGATAATATTCTGAGCCATAGGCTTTGAGCTGCTTAGTGGATACCAAAACCCCTACCAGGTGGGGGAAGTTGACTACGTGATGACCAGACTGTAGCCATGACATAAGCTGCCGCATCTTACACAATTTTGAGAACTGGCCTCAAGGAAATGGGAACAAACCAACCCTGGAACTGAAGATTAATTGTACTTAAAACAATCCAGATGACATTGATCAGACCACTGCATGAACAACTTCAAGGTGATTGTCGGAGCCGACTCTACTGTTTCTGCATGTAGACCCCTCCCTCCATCTATCCACCCCTGAAAAGCTTTTGCCCCCTGATCGGCAGCTGGGAGATGTCTTTTGGACATGAGTCTGCCTTCTCCCCAGGTTGCTGGCCTCCTGAATAAAGCAACCTTTTCTTTTCAACCAACACTTGTCTCTCGAGTATTGGCTTTTGAGTGGTGATATGCCAAACCTGAGTTCAGTAACAGGAGAAAATTATAATATTCTAGACCAGCACTGTCCAATATGGCAGTGAAATGTAGCCAGTCCAAGTTGAAATGTGCCTTAAGTGTAAATACATGTTTGGTTTTGAAGACTTAGTACCCCCCCAAAAAAAGGTAAACTATCTCAATAAACATGTGGTTCACAAACAACTGATTAAAAAATCGTCTGAAAAGCTGAATAGACATCTTTCCAAAGAAGACATACAGATGGCTAATGGGCACATAAAAAGATGCTCAACATCACTAATTATTAAAGAAATGTAAATGAAAACCACAGTGAGATAACCCCTGAACTTATCAGAATGGCTTTTATTTAAAAGCCTACAAATGACAAATGTTGGCAAGGATGTGGAGAAAGTAGAACCCTTCTACACTGTTGGTAGGAATGTAAGTTGGTCCAGCCACGATGCAAAACATTATGGTGGTTCCTCAAAAAACTAAAAATAGAACTAATATATGATCCAGAAATTCCACTCCTGGGTATATATCCAAAAAATTGAAAACACTAATTTGAAAAGATAAATGTACCCCAATGTTCATAGCAGCATTATTTACAATAGCTGAGATATAGAAGCAACCCAAGTGTCCATCAACAGATGAATGGATAAAGAAGATGTGATATACATGTGTGTATATATGTATACACACACACATACATACACACAATGGAATATTACTCAACCATGAAAAAGGATGAAATTCTGCCATTTGCAACAACATGGATGGACTTGGAGGGTATTATGCCTAGTGAAATAAGCCAGACAGAGAAAGACAAATACTGTATGTTATCACTTGTATGTGGAATCTAAAAAAAATTTTTTTTAATGAATGTATATTAAAAAACAGAAACAGACTCACAGATATAAAGAACAAACTAGTGGTTACTAGTGGGGAGAGAGAAGGGGAAGGGACAATGTATGCTTAAGGGATTAAGAGATACAAACTACTATGTATAAAGTAGATAAGCAACAAGGATATACGGTACAGCACAGGGAAATACAGCCCTGGAGTATAGTCTATAAAAATATTGAGTCACTGTGCTGTACACCTGAAACTAACATAATATTATAAACCGACTATACTTCAATTTTTAAAAACCCTGCCAAAAATCCACATTATACTCTATCAGAAGGCACCACTCTAGACTTAAAGAAAAAATTCCTTATGTACTTTGTCTCATTTTAATCCCCAGTTCTCAAGGTCAGATAGACACAAAGAGAGATTTAAGACACCTAGACAGAGTGGAGACAGTGTGAGCGCATGAATATGTATAAGCATGCAAATGAGCATGCCATGTGTACATGTGAACAGATATGCGACTGGGGGTATTCAGGAGTGTGTGTGTGCAAGTGTGTGTGTGGGTCTGGGTAGGCGAGCGGATGTGTGGATGAGGCTGGGTGTGTTTCTGAGTGTTTCTCTGTCAGGGGTCTCCAGGTAGAGGAGGAACTACTTCCAGGGTTAGGTCAAGGTGATGTCTGGCATCAGTCCCAAATGTAGGGGTGGAGTTCCAGTGGTTAGTCCCATTGCCTCATATCCGTTCCTCTCCTCCAAGGGGCCTTGAAGAAGTAGAACTTCTCAGGGTGGAGCTGAGGGGTGGGACTAGGGCAGAGGGAAGGTAGGTGTGGGGACCTAGGAATCCTGCCTCCAAGGCTGGATGCCCCTGCCCCCAACGGTGGGACTCTGGGGTGCCACAGCATTTCCCATGAGAGCAAGAGGAGATGGGAGGATGAGGTTTATCCAAGTAGACACACACACACACACACACACAGCTTCCTGTAAAGTTCCTGACCATCCTCTTTTTTAAGAAAAATTATTTTATTGAATATAATTGACATATGACATTGCATAAGTTTACGATGTACAACATGTTGATTTGATACATTTGTATATTGCAAGTTCCTGACCATCCGATTCTGTTTCTGGGTCTATGGGCATCTCTTCTTGGTCCCCCCTGAGACCACTGGTCTCCTAAGATCCCTCTCTAGGTTGGGGTGAGAATGTCCCAGGGTGGGAGGGTCCTGCATCCCCGAAAAGAGGAGGCTGACCTCTCTTTCCTCTCCTCCACCCCAACCCAGAGACTTCCTCATCTTCCCAGACACTTTCTAGTGGGTGGGGTTGTGTGTAGACAAATTGGTAGGCTGGGGACTACGGAGGCTGAGGAAATCTCGATGAACCAGGAGATCAAGATGCAGGCGGCAGCCTTCAAAAACAAGAAACGGGGGTCCCCAGCCAATGAAGGTTAGACACCTTGGGTGGGGAGGGGAGAGGTACAGAGCTGAAAGTGGGGGCCGGAGGGTTCCTTCCCCCACCCAAAGTGTGTTTGTGTCTGTTTATCACCCGAATGTTCACTCACATCCTCTCCGCTTAATCAAGATGGAGATCTGAGTTCCCCACTCCTTATCTTTACACCCAGAAGCTTGTTGAGCGCAGTGCCCCGTGAACCAAGACGTCTGAGGCCCCTCTCCCACCCTCACCCCTGCCCCAGCGCTCTCGGCAGTTTTCTTCAATCCCTCTCACTGACCTGCCCACAGGTGCAGATGACCCTGCCTATGAGAATATCACCTTCAAAACCCAGCACCAGCCAAAAGGCAGTCACTCACCACCCAAGAACAAGGGTAAGCAGCCGCCCACTAGCCCACATCACACAGCCTTGGGAGGGGCCCGTGGGAGGGACAAGGGGCCGTGTGTGGAGGTCAGGGCCAATGGGGTGGGGTGTGCTGACATCAAGGCTTGTGTGGGACAGCGGTGGGGGGGTGGCTTTGAGGAGGTGGTGATGATGATGGTGTGATTGTGCCGGTGGAGGTGCTGGTGAAGGTCTGGGTGTTGGTGACGGTGAGTAGGGGACCACGTAGTGGATCGGGACAGAACCACCTAGATAGAGCTGATGAGGGTGCTCACGAGGTCCTGGTGATGGAAACAATGCTGGCAACAACGGGCATTGATGTTGGTGGGTGTTGGTGACAGGGATGTTAAGGGGGGCATGATGGTGACAGTGTTAGCGATAGCTGCTTGTGGCACTGGCCAGGGTGCATGTTGGTGGCAGTGTTGTTGATGGCCACAGCTGCTTATGGTATCGGGAACAGTGGGTATAGGTGAAGAGCTGTCGCCGGTGTTACAGTCAGTGTTGATGGTCTGAGTGGCAGTGTTGGGCCCTGGAGATGACCTGTCCTGCCTCTACCCCTGTTCCAGCCCAGTCCAAGCCAGCCTCCAACCCTGCCCAGGTCCCCCATTGGTTGCCTAGAGCCACGATGAGCCTGTATGTTCTCCTCGCTCTGTCCTGCGTCGTCCTCTTAGCCTTTGTCCTGGTGAAGAGTGAGTGAGGTGTTTTGTTCTGTTTTGGTGGTGGAGGAAGGGGCTGGGGCAGTGTGGAGGGGTTCCCAGGAGCTGGGGCGGTCCAGCGCTGCTCCCAACTGCAGACCTGAGGCGATTCTAAGGTTTTCTTGCCTCCCCACCCCATCCTGAACAGATTCCAAGATGTCCCAGGAGCTGCTGGTCTTGAGAATGGAGCTCCAGAAGGGTGAGGGAAGGACCTGGGTCGGGGTGGGGGTAGGGAAAGCAGAGGTGACACAGACATCCCTGACCCACATCCTCAGTCTCTCTTTCGGTGGGAGAGTGCCAGGACGAGGAGAAGAAATGCTGGAACGCTGTCAAGCAGGGCATTGACACGGTCAAGAGCAAGGTCCATGAAGGGAACCAGAAACTGAAGACGCTGGCGACAGGTGCCCTTATAGATCTCCACTGGGCGAATTTGCCTCCATGCCCAATATTGGGCTGGGTGCTGGGGAGTCGGGGGAGGGGACAGCAAGGGTTCCGCCCTTCCAGAGCACAAGGTTTGGAGAGGTGATGGATGTCACCCTCCAAGTCACTTGGGGAGTATATAAATGCATGGGAACTCCAAGTACATGGGCTGTGTGGCACCCCACACTGGGGGCCGGGCAGGGAGAAGGCTTCCAGTAAAGCTAAGAAAGGCCCACTTCCGCTTTTTCCCGTCTCTCCCCAGCCTCAGACATGAACCAAATCAGGACTACATTACAGAAAATCCTCCAGACGCTGAAGATGCTAAATCCACGTAAGTTGGGCCCAGGGGAGGCGGATGAGGGGCCCCCTTGGATTTGGCCCCAGATTCTCTTTCAAGAGTGGGATCTGTCTGACCTCGGATCTCCACCCTTCGCCCCCGCCCCCACCCCGCAGAGCCCACACCTCAATAAAAGAAAAGACATCAAAGCCCTGGCTACACCTCGGAGGACAAGATAGCACCTCTCAGTGAAGATGGAAAATAGGGCTCCCAGCCTGGTCTGAAGCTGCGGTTTATCCCACGTGTAGAAAATCACGTGTCTTGGTGAATGTGTTGTGGAGTTGCGTGTGTGCCTATGTGCTCGTGTGTCGGGGTAAGCACTTCATGGAGGGTGGGTATTTCCGTGTTTCCCACAGGAAGGTGTTATGGGTGAATGTTGAAGGTGGGAGTCACAGCGAGTATGGTGTGCACCCCTATGTCACTGCACATGTGATGCACACGTGTGTTGTGGCGTGTTGTGAGTGTAATGCATGTCACCGTGGGTGGCTGTGGCGACCACAGAAGTGTGTCACTGTGGGTGTGGGTGTTGGTGACACGTGTTACACGTGCCCATTTCAGTGTAAACACATGTGTGTCCTGCGGGATGTTGTGTGATGGAGGCGTGAATGGGTGGGGTGGGCACACCATGGGAATGTATCACTGTAATTGTGGGTGTGTGCCCTGTCACACCCACCTGTCACGCTGTGCCGGCCTGAACAGGTGTGTGTCAACACGAGTGTGCCTGATTATGCCACTGAGGGTGTTCAGAGCGTGGACCCGCATGTGTCCATTTGTTTCTGCACTCACATTCCGTGATTCATGATGATAAAGGCCAAGGGGAAACAACGCGGCTTTCAGATCTGTTATTGGTGTGGCTGGGGAGCTTTGGAACCTGGTAGGGAGGGTCTGTAAGTGTTCAGACTCGGAGAATGAGAAAGGTCACACGGTGAACACGTGGACGTAATGCCAGGAACCCTGGGGGCACGAGGGGGCATGAGAACCAATGTCTGCAGTGGGTCCCAGTGTGTCCATGAATGTGTACCCTGGGAGCGACTGAGTCCCTGCGCCGCTGAGTGTGTGCCCATGAGGGTCTGTGGCCTGAGATGTCCAATGTCTCCCTGAGTGTTCATGGGCCCACGAATGTATGAGCCCCTGAGTATGTACTGTGCTCGGGAATGTATCTGTCCACAGGGCATGTATTCATGAGGGCATATGCCCTTAAGTGTACTATGCCCACGGCTCATGGATGTACGTCCTCTGAGAACTTGTGCCCACGGACATGCGCATGGACCCTAAGACAAGTGGACATGTTCGCATGGACATATGTGTGTCCCTAAGACAGGTGAGTGTGTGTGCATTGGCGTACGTGTGCCCCCGAGACAAGTAGACATATGCCCAAGGACGCACATGTTCCCAAGACAGAGACGTGTGCCCATCATCAAATGTGTGCTCCTGAGCAGATGGACGACCCGTGCCACTGTCCCAGACAGATCACGGGCCAACCAAGGCCAGCGAGGCCCCTGGCCCGGGCCGCACCCCTCTGTAGGGCCGCACGGACACGCGTGCCCCCGTGCGGCCACTGTCGGGAATCACAGAGCGCGCCCCGCCCGTCCCGCCTCGACGCCTGCGCACGCCGGCCCTTTTGCGGCGCCGTAAAGCAGCTCGGCCGAATCGGCTGCAGCAAGTCCCGGTGAGACCCCGCCCGCCACCACCCCTCCCGGCGCCGTGCCGCGTCCGCTCCCCAACCCCTCTCCGCGGGTCTTTGGGTCCTGGGTCAGGGTCTTGGCGTCCACGATCCCCGGAATCCCTCTTCGGCCCACCCCGGGGGACCACGAGGAGGGTGGGCTCCTTCCCGGTCCCTCTGCCTGGTCCACGCCGGGGCCGGGGTCGCGGGATCTCGGTCTTTCCACGCCTTAGCTCACCAACCCTATGGCAGGTGGGTGGAGGGGTCTCAACACTCCCCCTCCCCTCTCGCGCGCTGGGCGGCCCCCATGTAGACAGCTGCGCACCGGGGCAGGGGCGTCCTGGAGCTCCTGAGATTCCTGGTCTTTTCATCCCCCACGCAGACCTGGTTGGGACCCTCTCAGCAACCCCAGACCCTTCCGGCTTCTGGCCAGGTCCCTGCGTAGTGGGGCGGGGTTCTCAGTTACCCCTCCCGACCCCACCCTTAGCAGGGGTGTGTGTGTCTCAGAGCCCTTGGGATTCCCCCCCTCCCGCCCCATCCGCTGCCATTCCCATCGCTGATCCACATTTTTTTTGGTTTTTTTTTTGGTCTCAGCACCTCTTAGGGATTTTCTCCCAGCAACCCCCTTCCGGGTCTCTCGCCACCGACAGCTGTGGCTTCACGCCCTGTGATGGGAGGATCACTGCGCCCCTTCCTGGCTCCCCTATAACCCCCAGATCCGACAGTCCGCCCCCTCCCTCTTTCCACGGTGCAGCTACCTTTCTGGAAAGCACGCGGGTGGGGTGTTCCCAACGCCTTCTCTGGCCGCCCCCCCCAGTCCTTTTACAAACGCAGGCCCACTCAAAGAGGCATGCTTCGTGCATGACAAATTGGTGCTGCCCGAGGGTGCGGGTTTGGAAGGGTTCCCAGCATCCTCTCCTGGCTTGCTCCATGTGTCTTGCCTGTTCCCCAAGCTCCCAACCCTTCTGGCCGTTGGTCTCCACACACCCCCTACTCCTCTCTCCCAGTTTCTCTGACTCCGCAGGGGAGAGGCAGGGAAGTTCTCTTCACCCAGGGAAGTCAGCGCTGTTGCTGCTGGAGCGCATGGCGGGGGGAGGGATAGCTGCCAGTGTACGCTCACGGCCCCCCATCCTCGTCCCCTTCCTGCCCTAGGTTTGACGCCCCCCTCCCCGCGCACTAGTTTTCTGATTACTCGTACAGGCGGCGGAGGGCTTAGGTCGGTGCTTTGAACGCACAAGGGTCACCTGGAACTCGAGGGGGGGTAGTTTCGAGCGCCCCCTTCTGTTCCCCCTCTTGTCTCTCCTCCCACCTTCCCCCTCTGCCCCCCTCCCTCCGAAATCCTCTCCTAGCCTAGGGTACAAGCCTACCCCGTCTCCCGTTTGGCCGTGGCTGGCTAGGCGTAACGGAGGTATGCTTTACGCACAGGTGGGTACCTCCTTTCCTTCTACTCATCTCTTCCCACGTGGGAAATCACTGATGGAGCGCACAAGGGAGGTGGTAGAGAGGGGCTCCTTCCCGCCTCTGACACCCACGTTTTCTCGTCTCCCCGCAGGGCAGCGGCGGCATGGAGGCGCGCTTCACGCGCGGGAAGTCGGCGCTGCTGGAGCGCGCGCTGGCCCGGCCGCGCACCGAAGTGAGCCTGAGCGCCTTCGCGCTGCTCTTCTCCGAGCTGGTGCAGCACTGCCAGAGCCGCGTCTTCTCTGTGGCGGAGCTGCAGGCTCGCCTGGCCGCGCTAGGCCGCCAGGTGGGCGCCCGCGTTCTGGATGCGCTGGTGGCTCGCGAAAAGGGCGCCCGGCGCGAAACCAAGGTGCTGGGCGCCCTGCTCTTCGTTAAGGGCGCCGTGTGGAAGGCGCTCTTCGGCAAGGAGGCCGACAAGCTGGAGCAGGCCAATGACGACGCCCGCACCTTTTACATCATCGAGCGGGAGCCGCTCATCAACACCTACATCTCCGTGCCCAAGGAGAACAGCACGCTCAACTGCGCCAGCTTCACGGCTGGCATCGTGGAGGCGGTGCTCACGCACAGTGGCTTCCCCGCCAAGGTCACGGCGCACTGGCACAAGGGCACCACGCTCATGATCAAGTTCGAGGAGGCGGTCATCGCCCGAGACCGGGCCCTGGAGGGCCGCTGATTTCGCCCCCCCTCCCTCCGATAAAGGATGAAGATAGCCCCCTTCCCAAGCGTGTCTTGTGTCTTGTGTGAGGGCCTCAGAGATCCGCTCAACACCTTGACCCGGGAATTCCCTGGCGGTGCAGTGGTTAGGACTCGGCGCTTTGACACTTTCACTGCCGAGGGTGCGGGTTCAATCCCTGGTCAGGGAACTAAGACCCCGCAAGCCCCGCAGCGTGGCCAGACAACAAAAACACCCACCTTGACCCAGGCCCCTGCCTCAGGCTGCTGAGGGATGCCAAGGCCCAAGCGTGTTTATTTTTTATTATTATTTTTTAAATATTTTATTTATTTATTTGGCTGCTCCAGGGTCTTAGTTGCGGCACGCGGGATCTTTTAGTTGCGGCCCACAGGATCTAGTTCCCTGACCGGGGATCGAACCCGCGCCCCCTGCCTTGGGAGCGTGGAGTCTTAACCACTGGGCCACCAGGGAAGACCCCCCCAAGCGTGTTTATAGTACGATGGGGAGATGGGGTGGGGGCAGAGGGAAGATAAACCAGGCCCAAGGAGCTGCTGGTATGGCTGCAGTAGGGAGAATGCTGGCACCTTCCGGAATCGCAGTTGGAGGCCATCCCTCGGCTGAGGAGGTGGGGGGGGGGGTATCAGGGTGGAGGGATCAGGCCAAGGGAGACTCCTTTAGACCAGGGGCTGGCACACTTTTTCTGTAAAGGACCAGAGGGTGAATAGTTTGCACCCAGCAGCCTCTGTCCGACTACTTTGCGCTGTAGACAGCAGTAGGTTAAGGAGTGGGTGTAGCTGCGTGTCTAGAAAACAGACAGAGGGTGGTTGTTTGTCAACCCTCCACACCTTTTTCTTTTTAATTTATTATTTATTTTATTTTTGGCTGCGTTGGGTCTTCGTTGCTGCACACGGGCTTTCTCTAGTTGTGGCGAGCAGGGGCTACTCTTCATTGTGGTGTGCGGGCTTCTCATTGCGGTGGCTTCTCGTTGCAGAGCATGGGCTCTAGGCGCACGGGCTTCAGTAGTTGTGGCACGTGGGCTCAGTAGTTGTGGCGCACGGGCTTAGTTGCTCCGCGGCATGTGGGATCTTCCCGGACCAGGGCTCGAACCCGTGTCCCCTGCGTTGGCAGGAGGATTCTTAACCACCACTAAGGAAGTCCCCAACCCTTTTTTTTTTTTAAACCCTTGCTACTCAGAAGTGTGGTCCCGGGCCTCAGTGTCAGCATCCTCCAGGAGCCTGTCGGAAATGCAGACCCTCAGGCCCACCCCAGAGTAACCACTCAGAGTCTGCATTTTAGCGAGGTCCCCAGGGGATTCCTGTGGGCACACTGGGGCGGCTGCCCCCCTCCACCCCCCAAGAGTTTCCAATGCTGCAGGTCTGGGGTGAGCCGGGGATTTGCATCTCTACCAAGTTCCTAGGAACTTCTGTTAACTCCAGGGGCCGCACTTTGAGAACCCTGGCCTTAGAGACATGGTTCTCAAGGGGAAACAGGCAGGCTCACTTGAAAGTCATCTGGGTGCTTAAAATAGTTTGCGGTTCATCTCTAAACACATGATCCCATTACCTGAACACACGTTCCTTGTTGACAAAGGAAAATAACTACATTTCAGGCAAACTGCCCTTTTGCCCACCACCCTTGGTCTCTTGATCACTCCTCACACTTCCCGCCACCCCAATGAAAGCCCTTCAGGACTTTGGAGGGGAAAATTTCTTCACATTTTCGCTTCCCCCCACCACGCCCTTGGCCAAGACCTGAACAAGTGTGTGTTTTTTTGTTTTTTTTGCGGTACACGGGCCTCTCACTGCTGCGGCCTCTCCCGTTGCAGAGCACAGGCTCCGGACGCGCAGGCTCAGCGGCCATGGCTCACGGGCCCAGCCGCTCCGCGGCACGTGGGATCTTCCCGGACCGGGGCACGAACCCGTGTCCCCTGCATCGGCAGGCGGACTCCCAACCACTGTGCCCAGGGATTCTCGGTGGGAGAACGCCCTGGGCCAAACTCCTGGATGGGCTGCTTTCCAACTCCAGGCTTGATGCTCTGCCTCTCAGGAAGACGTCCACCTGTGCCCCCGTGTTCCACCTACCAACCAGGACTAGGCCAGGCTGTCCACCGAGCAGGGAGGGACCTGGCTGGAATGTCCCCGGACCGTGCACTCCAAGAGAGCAGGCACCGTGTTACCTCATCTGTCATGCTGTGTCCCCAGCTTGAGGACAGGGAGCCCTCAGTACATGTCTACTGAATGAATGACTCTGGTGGCCTGAGGCTGTTCATTCTGGGCCCCCAAATGTCCCTCTCAACCTTGATCAGGGCTAATTGTGGGGACCTGAACCCACTGCACGTTTTGCTGAGTGACAGACGAGGAACATTTTTAGCAGGGGAGAAAGTTGTCAGGTGGGCAACAGAGAGAAGTCACTGGGGGCCAGTGGGTGGGCGAAGATGGCAGGAGGCCTGGGGGGTGGGGACCCTGGGGGACTTTCATGGAGGCCAGGTGGGGGGTGGGGACACTGCGGGGAGCTGTCACCTCATCCAGGAGCCAGAGGAGGTGGCCTGGGGCAGTGGCAATGGGGATGGAGAGAAGCAGGTAGGTTTGAGATGAGATAGCCTTTATGATGGGAGGGACGTGGGGGTGGGTGCTTGGAAGATGCTATGGAAAATGACCAGTGTGGGTGGACAGCTGGGCGGTGAGGACACAGGAACGAGGAGGAGAAAGTTTGGGAACAAGTCCTGCTGGGCTGCGGGGAGGCCACAGGACGGGGTTCTGGATAGAGTGTGGGCCTGTGATGGAATCTGGAGTTTCCGAGCTTCTGACAACTCTGCAGGCCCAGGCGCCCCAGCCCTAGGCCATAGTGGTGCCCAGTGGCCCTACATGTTCTAACTGGGACTCGACGGCTTGCGTGATGCTAGGTTCCTGCCAAGACTCAACTTAGACACCCACACAACACACACACACACACACCACAAAAGCACAAATCGACATGCAAAGACATCCACACAACACACATACAAAGATTCAGACAGGGCTTCCCTGGTGGCGCAGTGGTTGAGAGTCCGCCTGCCGATGCAGGGGACACGGGTTCGTGCCCCGGTCCGGGAAGATCCCACATGCCGCGGAGCCACTAGGCCCGTGAGCCATGGCCGCTGAGCCTGCGCGTCCGGAGCCTGTGCTCCGCAACGGAGAGGCCACAACAATGAGAGGCCCGTGTACTGCAAAAACAAAAAAAAAGATTCAGACACACGGACAAACAGTACTATCCAACCACAGATACCTACACAATGCAAAACTGCACATGCCCCACGTGCACACAGACACAACCCAGAGGCATCTACACAACACACACACAAAGATACAGACCACAGGATACCACCAAACCACACACGTACGCAACGCATACAAATAGATATACACAGACACGGACAAATACACAGAAATGCAGAGGTACACACAGCACACACACACAACTTAAACACACAGAGACAACACACAGTGGGACTACAGATGCAAGATAGACGCACCCAATGTGTACACAGATACACACAACGTAATCACATGCACACATAAACACAAATGCACATATAAGTGTACCGAAACATACATAAAACGCACAGAGACACACACCACAGATAGGCAACACACACGCACACGCGCAAGTACACGGTCATACAGACACACACGTACGCCCTCTACCGGTCTTCTGCAGAACTGTTTCCAAAGAGGGCTTGATGGACAGAAGCAGGGCCCTCCTCCAGCAGCCCTCCTGCTGGAGGAGGGGAGGAGGGCTGGACTTGGCCCCCTCCCCCCAACCCCCCATCCCCCACAGGCCTCAGTTTCCCCTTAGGACCTCTCCCTTCACCTCTGTACCACCACCCGGCTTCAATCACCCCCAATCCTTGCTACTTCCCACATCTCTGTTCAGCCCCGTGCATCTCCTGTGCATCGCTCGTTCATGCGACGAAAAAACTCATCAATAGTCAATCTAAGAAAGAAACGGAAAATTTTATGGGAGCCAACCTGAGCATTATAACCCGGGAGACAGTCTCTCAGAGAGCTCTGAGGGCTGTTCCAAAGAGGTAAAGGAGGCCAGTATAGATGTGATTTTGGAGAAGGGGGGTTCGTGTAATCGAGCAGTCATCTTTTTATTAATTTTAACTTTAAATTTTTTATTTTTGGCCGCACCACGTGGCATGTGGGATCTTAGTTCCCCAACCAGGGATGGAACCCACGCCCCCTGATTTAGAAGCACAGAGTCTTAACCACTGGACCACCAGGGAAGTCCCTCATCTTTTTTTTTTTTTTAATTTTATCGAAGTATAGTTGATTTACAATGTCGTGTTAATTTCTGCTATACAGCAAAGTGACTCAGTTATACATATATATTCTTTTTCATATTTCGTATTTGAGTACTCATCTTGGTAGAGGGTTGCCGCTGTTCTCAAGGAACGGATATCTTAGTTAATGGTTTTAGTGGTTTCCTAAGGATGGGATGATGCAAGAAACTGAGTTCATAAAATTGTCTCCTGGAAATCCCGGTCTATCCGAGGGCCAGTTCTGCCAATTTTCCTACAGCACAAAGCGCCTCATCCTGTTACAATCCCCTCCCTTTCGGTCTTAATTTCGACCAAAGTTTGGGAGGCATTTCGTGACCAATTTGTCCCATGGTGCTAGGAATGCTCGTTCCCAGGTCTGGCGAAGATTTCATGGATACAGCCACTCAGTGTGCTATTAGTGGACTGTTACAGTAGCCAAAAGCTTCTGGACTACCTCTCTTACTAGCTCGTTATGGTCCAGGCAATGGTTCCCTCTGTTGCTTCTTCCCATAGCTAGTTACACTATTACAATCACTGATCTTATAAGACTATATATTTGATCAACCGTTTCAAGTCACCTAATCATGATTAAATCTACCTGAGCCTCGATTACACATTTTTTTAAAGTCTTCTTTTTAATAAATTTATTTATTTTATTTTACTTATTTATTTTTGGCTGTGTTGGGTCTTTATAGCTGCACATGGGCTTTCTCTAGTTGCGGCGAGCGGGGGCTACTCTTTGCTGCGGTGCGTGGGCTTCTCATTGCGGTGGCTTTTCTTGTTGCAGAGCACGGGCTCTAGGCGCACGGGCTTCAGTAGTTGTGGCGCGTGGGCTCTAGAGCGCAGGCTCAGTAGTTGTGGTGCACGGGCTTAGTTGCTCCGCGGCATGTGGGATCTTCCCAGACCAGGGCTCGAACCCATGTCCCCTGCATGAGCAGGTAGATTCTTAACCACTGCACCACCAGGGAAGTCCCTCGATTACACATTTCATAATGCAAGAAACAATAATCTGGTGAAAGAGGCAGAATACAAGTAATATAGCTAGTGGCATTAATAAGGTCATAAGTAAGTATTTAAGCTGAGAACTACCATTAGGTACTGCCCAGGATCGCCCCAGGTTGTCTGACCAGTCTGTTCAGCATCCATCTCTATCTTTAAGGAAAATAGTATATTAGCATTGTATGGAAAGTTCACCGAAGATGTCTGCACCTATAAGGCGAGTGGTGGCTCGCCGTGACCCCTTACAGATTGTGGAAGGAATGTCACCGTCTAAGGAGTTACAGGGCTGGCGCCAGAGGGAGAAAATTGATCTTTATGGTTGAGTAGGTATTTCTGCCGTTGGGGAGGTCTGGTTCACACATAATGCAGATGCACCATGCACACAAGAGGGCGAGGGAGGAGACCAAAGGGCAGAGGAAAAATTTTATGTTTAAATTTTTCTCGTCTCCCCTTAAAATGTGAATTTTTTTTAAAGCACATTCTCTGCATTCAAAGACCTTATTCTTTATTTTTAAATTAATTAATTTATTTTTGCTGTGTTGGGTCTTTGTTTCTGTGCGCGGGCTTTCTCTAGTTGTGGCAAGTGGGGGCTACTCTTCATCGTGGTGCGCTGGCCTCTCACTATCGCGGCCTCTCTTGTTGGGGAGCACAGGCTCCAGACGCCCAGGCTTAGTACAAATGTGAATTTTTATTTCATCACTGTCATTCACTCACTCATTCATTCATGCATGCATTCAGTGAGACACTGGACACCATGATGGGCCCTTGGGGCTGATGTCATGAACAAGCTGGACAAAATCTCTACCCTTGGAGCTGAGACGTTCTCTCTGGGGAGACAGACAAATATCAGATGGTGACGGATGTCAGAGACATAAAGGAGATAGGAGGAGGGGGTGTCAGAGGCACTATTTAAATAGTGATCCAGGAAAGCTCTCTGAGTAGGTGACGTTTAGCCGGAACCCCTGCAGAGAATGAGACCCCCAGCTCATGGATAGGGGGAGGGATCCCCAGCAGGGGAAACAGCACTTGCAAAGGGCAAAGACGAGCCCGCAAGGCCCCGTGTAGCTGTCACCTGCCCCTTCTGCACACGCCTGGGGATCCCCTGGGCAGCAGGGTCTGTTGGAGGAAATCGAGGGGGGCTGGTGTGATAAGTAGAGTGGGCCCAGCTGCGACCCCTGCCCCGGGCTGAGCACAGCATTGCCCACCACCACCTGCCTTCTCCCCACCCCATCAGCCACATTCCTTATCTTTTGACTGGTCCTGTCTCTCCTCTTCCACGACCCCACCCCCGGTCACCATCTTCCCTCCTGGACAATGGTGGCAGTCCCCTCTCCATCAGCCACAGGACCACATCTTCCCCCGCTTCCAACCCTCCTTGCCTCCCCTGCCTGGAGTTCAAGGGCTTTACCTGCTGCTCCTCAGCCTCTCCGGCCACACCTTCCCCCACCCCCACTCCCTACAAGACTCCCCAGGTGCACTCTTACACCTCAGGGCCTTTGCACTGGCAGCTGCCACTCCTGGGGTGCCAAGCTGGCCTGCAGTGACAGTTTGCACGGAGGCCTCCCTGACTGCAGAGGCCGGGCTGGAGGCCTCCTCTGAGACCCCACAGTCCTCTGTATTCCCCTTACCCAGTCCATCTGTGTTAGGTGCGCCTCTCCTGGGACCCGGAGCTCCCCGCGGGTAGGACCTGGGCCCCCTTCCTGGAGGGGCCCTGAGCTCACAGGCAAATGTGCCCCTCCTTACTCCCCTTCCCAACCGTCATCCACACAGAGAGCAGGTCAGCAGGAAGAGGAAAGGCACGTGTGGGATGGGAAGCGGCTGGCTCTGCACTATCACGTCCTGGAGCTCACGTGGCTGATTTTGTTTTTTTGTGCTGTTGTGGGTGGCGAGGGCTTGGGTGGGGGGTCTCAGGATGAGGGGGACACAGAGGCTGGCTTGTCCACATCCTTCCTTCTGGAGAGACTCCCAGGCCCAATGCCCACTCCCTCCAGCCCCTCCAGGCCCCAGCACATCCCCAGGGACCAGGGGGGCTGAGCCAGCCCATCCTGGGAATCCTGAGAGCATTCCAGGACTGCACCGGGAGATTCGGGGGTTTCTCTCTGACATTGCCCATGGTTCTCTGAGAGGATGGGATATTGTGTGGGGACCAGGCTAGAGGATGGCTCCCAGCCCCCTAGAGATACAGAAATCTTGGACCCCGGGCTCCACCATCAGGGACCCATGCTCTGAGCTTCCTGGAGACCCAGGAATCCAAACCCTTAAGGACCCAAGAAGCCAGGACCCCAAGCCCCACACTCAGTGACCCAGGCCCCTAGCCCTTTGGAGATCCAGGATTTCAGGACCCCGGTCCTGACTTTCAGGACCCCAGAAATCCAGGCCCCCAGCCCCTTAGGGACCCAGGAAGCCAAGACACTAGTCTTTTTTTTTTTTTTAACACTGGGTCTGTTTTATTTATTTGTTTGTTTGTTTGTTTATTCTCGGTTTTTTGGCCATGCTGCATGGCTTGCGGGATCTTAGTTTGCCGACCAGGGATTGAATCCCAGCCACGGCAGCGAAAGCCGTGAAAGTGCCAAGTCCTAACCACTGGGCCGCCAGCGAATTCCCCAAGATCCCAGTCTTGACCCTCAGGAACCCAGAAATCCAGGACCCCAGGTCCTCAGTCCCTCAGGGACCAGGCCCCGAGACCTTAAGGACTTTGGTCTAGGATGGTGAGGTTTTTCTGCTCCATCTGGCTCTTCTGCAGGCTGGTTCCCTAGGTTGGTCAGGACGGTAGGAGTGCTGCCCTCTTCTGGATATACCTGGTCACTGCTTCCCCCGACTGGGTGACTCCCCACAACCCGCGTGGGTGAGAGAAGGCCACGGAGTCCCAGCTCCACCCCCTTCTCCTGTGGGCCTCAGTTTCCTCATCTGTAAAGTGGGTATATGCACAGTTCTCTCACGTAGGTTGTTGTGTGCATAAGTCCTTCGGCACGATTAAAAAAAAAGTCTCTTCCGCAGGATAGAGAGAAGCCAGCAACAGATGGGAGCGCTGTTAGCACTATTTCCCGAAACACATCAATGTCGCATATCTCCCATTATTAATACCCTCCCCCGCCCCCCGCCACAAAGCACAAAGGCTCTTGGAAGAAAACTCCCTGCAGCCAGCAGGGCCCTGTGTGGCTGGCACCTTCCTTGCCTGCATTGTTCCTTTGCTCAGCTCCAGCCACATCTGCACACGTTTCTGTTTTTTGAGCCCTCTGGCTGGCCCTTCCTCATCCTCCAGTTCTCTGCCCTCCAAGAGAAGTGGTCCCAGCTAAAGCGGCCCCTAGCCCCTCAGTCACCCTGTCAATGGTCTCTATGACCCCCACCTGTGAAGGTGTCTGGTTTGCTTATATCTTGCACAGTGCCCATTAGAACACGAGTTCCAGAAGGGCAGGGGCAGTGCCTGTTGTCACCACCGAGTCCCCAGCCCGTGGCTCAGGGCTAGGCACACAGTAGGTGCTTTACAGACATCACATCTGTAGGAGTTTCTTAATGACTGCTGTAAGGAATTACCTCAAACTGGCTGGCTTTAAACAACGTAAGTGTATTATCTTGCAGTTCTGGAGGTCAGAAGCCCAATACAGGTCTCACTGGCTAAAATCAAGGCGTGGACAGGGTTGCCCTCCTCCTGGACATTCTAGAGAGAATGTTTTCTTAGCTTTTCCAGCTTCTAGAGGCCCCCCACTTTCAATGGCCTGTGGCCCCTTCCTCCATCTTCAAAGCAAACAGTGTAGCATCTTTCAACCTTTCTCTGACTCTGATCCTCCTGCCTTTCTCTTATAAGGGCTCTTGGGATAACACTGGGCTTACCTGAGTAGTCCACGATCATCTCCCCATCTCCAGATCCTTAACTTAATGTCAACTGCAAAGCCCCTTTCACCCTGTCAGGTTGCCTATTCACAGGTTCCAGGGATTGGGACGGAAACATCTTTGGGGGTCATCGTTCAGCTGACCACAGCACCTGAGGAGGTAGATGTTATTATTGTTCCCATTTGATAGATGTAAAAACTGAGGCTCAGGGAGGCAAAGTCACTTGCCTAGGCTCACCCATCGAGTAAGTGGCAAGCACAGGTTCTAGACTCTGGTCCTTCTGTCTGCGTCTGTCAAATCCATCCATTTGAGCCATCTGTGAGTGGACGTGGGGACACAGGAGAGGGAAGAGTTGGGGGCGGGGTGGTGAGGTGGATGGCAAAGGGGCTGCCAAGGGGACAGGAGGAGTGTGTGTTCTGTCCTACCCTAGGGGCTTCCCCAGATACCTCAGCCAACCCAGTAAGATGCCTCAGGATCCCGGGGGGGGGTCCTGGAATTGGGGGGGAGGGATGAGGGAGGTTGGAAACGACAAGCTACTCTGTCCCAAGTTCACTTCCTTGGAAAACGGGGTGACAGATAGGGCCGTTCCATCCAGGAAACCCTGGCTGGGCTCCAAGGTCATCTTTGATTTGCTGACTCAGCCCCAGACAGTGGGGTCATGTGGTCACTCAGGGGGCTGTTGGTGGGAACACCTACTGGGAAAGGGTAAGAGGGTGGCCGGAAGGGGTCTCTTCTGCCCCCAACCCCCTGCTTCCCAGCACAAGCCCCTTTGGCCTCTCCAAGACAGACCCTGCTTTCCCTCCCCCTCCTCACTCCTTAGGATAGAAGTGCAGGGAGCGGGGGGACTGCTTTCCCACAATGTTCCACTTCCAAGTTCACCACGTGGGCACACCACCTTCTACTTCTCCTCATCACCTCCTCTTCATCACCTGCCAGACTGTGAGCCCCAAGAAGGCAGCAACCACAACCTGAACCCCAACATTTCATTATGACAATGTTCAAGCAGACAGAAAAGTTGAGTTTTAGAATGAAAATCCATCCCTACATTCTACAATCAACACTGTCTATATTTGCTTGATTACAAATCTGTTCATCCATCCACCCCTCAATCCATTTTATTTTTCATGCATTTCAAAGTAAGGTGCAGACATTAGCTCACTCCAGCCCCCTACATATCAATACTAAATCCCCCTCCCAAATGCTCCAACCCACAGACCGTGAACGAGAGGTCAATGTTCACTGGCTGCTCTCCTAACTTTTTTCCCTTTTGAGTAAAATAACTTAGGATGAAATACACAAATTCCAGCAGTGTTTTCTTGGAGCTTTGACAAATGCATTCACCTGGGTAATCCAAACTTCTATCAAGGTACAGAATGTTTCCATCATTCCAGAAAGTTCTTTCATGGCCCTTCTCAGGAAGTCTCTGCCTCTGATCCCGGGGAACGATTGTGCCCACAATTTTCCAAGCTTGAGTAGTTCTGCCTATTCTAGAACTTCATATAAATGGGCTCATAGCGTCTATACGATTTTGTGGGTGGCTGCTTCCACTCAGTCTAAGGTAAAAAAACAAGAGGTTATTTTTACCTCTTGTTCTCCATTGGAACTCCAGTGCCTGGCATACAGTAAGTGCACAAGAAATGTTTCTGGGTGAGAAAATGATGGCATTGAATGCATGAATGAATGAAAGAAATTGCTCCTTGTTCACGGAGACTTGCTCTCCCATCAGCTCTCCCCTCTCCAGCTTCTCTCTGGCCAACCTCCTCCTCGGTCTGCTGAAGCACCACTGTTGTCACCCCCAGAAGGCCCCTCTTTGGGGTGCAGTCAACAACCCTTCTATTTGTCTCTGTTCAGGGGGCTGTAGTTCCAAATGGCAGAGACCCCTCCCCAACCTCCCGCTTCCCAGCCCCCTGCCCTGTCTCATCTTCCCGTGAAAACATGTGTTATCAGGCACATGTAAACCCGTGCTTCCTGCTTTCCCACAATATCAGCTTCAATTTCCAGCCTCATTTCCGCCCCTCCTGCTCTTCTCTAGATAAGCACCTCCACCTGGTTCTAGAACGGCTAAAGCCTCTCTTGGGTCAAAAATACCCTCCCCGAGCCACCAGAGCCTGGAGACATCGCTGAGTATTGGGGATGCAAAAAGGGTGCAACCACTTTGGAAAACTATTTGGCTTATAAACTTAATCACTTACCTACTATCTGACCCACTCCCAGGTGTTTACCCAAGAGAAGTGAAAACTCAAATCCATAAAAAGTTCTGTATGAGATTATTCACGGTAGCTTGGTTCATACTCTCACATTCAAACAACACAAACATCTGTCAACAGGTGACTGGATACACAGATGGTGGTCCAGCCGATCAATGGGAGATGATTCAGGAATGAAAAGAAACAAACTACAACAGCGTGGGTGAATCTCAAAAACACTGTATGTCCAGAGAAAGAATCCAGGCACAGAGCACTACACACTGTACGATTCAGTGTATATGGCATTTGAGAAAAGACAAATCTCATCAATAGTGACGGAAAGCAGGTCAGTGGTGGCCTGGGGGAGGGGAGGAGGGGAGGATTGATTGGGAAGGGACAAGAAGGAATTTTAGGAGGTGATGGAAATGTTCTAGATCTGCAGTGCAGTGGTGCTTACACATCTGTATATATTTCTCAAAACTTGTTAAACTGTAAGCTTGAAATAAGTGCATTTAAAATAAAAAATTTTTTCAACTGTTGTAAAATAAACATAACATAAAATGTACCATCTTAACCATTTTTAAGTGGACAGTTCAGGAGTGTTAAGTATATTCGCATCGTTCTGCAACAGATCTCCAGAATTGTTTCGTCTTGCAGCACTGAAACTCTGTACCCATTAAACAACAGTATTTGTCCTTATTTCACACAGCATAATGCTGTAATGTGTGTCAGAATTTCCTTCCTTTCTAAGGCTGAATAATATTCCATTATATGGATGAGTATGTTTGGTTTATCCACTCATCCATTGATGGACACTTGGGTTGCTTCTCCCTGTTGGCTATTGTGAATAATGCTGCTATGAACACGGGTATGCAAATATCTCTTCAAGACCCTGCTTTCCGTTCTTTTGGATATCTATCCAGAAGTGGAATTGCTGGGTGACATGGAGTTTCTTGGGGGGAGCCTGACCCTCGTGACCTTGATTTCAGTCCAGTGAAACTAATTTTGTTTGTTTATTTTCTCTTTTTGGCCGCACTGCACAGCATTCGGGATCTTAGTTCCCCGACCAGGGATCGAACCCATGCCCCTGCAGTGGAAGCATGGAGTCTTAACCACTGAACCGCCAGGGAAGTCCCAATGAAACTAATCTTGGACTTCTGACCTCCACAACTGTAGAATAGATGTATATTGTTTGAAGCCACCGAGTTGGCAGGCATTTGTTACAGCAGCAGTAGGAAACTCATACACTCTTCCAAGCTGACTGTCTGGAAATCCATCAGTCTGGTCAACAGTCTACTAGGTATTTTATCTATCCATAAGTCAGATGGCTCCTGGGAAAGGTCAATGCCTTGCTCTGGGTTGGCGTTTATTTATTTATTTATTTATTTATTTATTTATTTATTTATTTATTTATTGCCACACCACTCGGCATGTAGGATCTCTGTTCCCCCACCAGATATCGAGCCTGCACCCCCTGCAGTGGAAGTGTGGAGTCTTAACCACTAGACTGCCAGGGAAGTCCCCTGCGCTGCAGGTTAGAGGATTCAGAGAAGGGTTGGGGGTTTCCTGGTTACAGCACTGAAAGATTCTGTCTGGCCAGGGAGTTGGGGTGCTGTTCCCTCCTGTTCCTGTTCCGTGGATGCTCTCAGGGCTGGGCAGCTTGGGGGTTCTGAGCAGCTTTGGTTCTGGGCTCAGCTCTGCACAGAACTAAAAGCTGCTAGCCTGTCACTCCCCTCAGTTGGACAGTTGGATCCGTCTCCACTGGAAATGCTGGGAGAGCCCCCAGGTCCCCAAGACAGGAGCAGGAAGCTTTGGGAGTGCAGGGTCAATTCAGATCAAAAGTCTCCAGTTGATAACGCCAGGCTGTGTGCACCCCACACCCCCCAAATGGGTTCAGCCATAGCTTACACTTTCCAACACTCTCTATCTGCAAAGCCCTCCCTTCCCAGCTCCATGTGCTGAAATCCCATTGTTCTTGGAAGGTCCATCTTCTCTGGATGTATTTCCTGAACATCCCACAGAACCTGGGTGCCCGAGACGAAAGGGACATGCTCATCAGATCCGGGCAGCCCCTCTCCCACCTGTCTCAGGGCCTTGTGTCAGGCTCTCCACAATAGGGTGACAGTCTCCTCAAGGAACAGGGCCAGCACTGCAGCATCTCAGCAGAGTTCCTCTCCCTGGGGACACAGGTGGCTCCTTCAAACGCACCATGTATTCCTCAGTCGAGTCACTGGTCACATTGTCCCAGGGGTAGGGATGGGGGTCAGACTCATTCCTGTGTCCCCAGTGCCCTACAGCCCCTGGCCCAATGCAGGTTACCCACTGGGTTTGGGGGGTATCATAGGCCCCTGAGGTCAGGGTCACTCACATGGGTGACATCAGAGTCCCTGAGATAAAGCTTAGAACGGCTAACCAGAGCCAGGAGCCAAGATTCATTTCTCATTTATTGATGCTCCCTCGGGCTGCAAAGAAAGCTCTCAAAATCCCTTCTTTGAGGCCTTCCATCTGCATGGTAAATAAAGTAAATTAAACAGCTCCATCCTTGAGTTACTTGACCTTGGTTAGGGAGGGCGCTAAGGCCAGATCACAGGGCTGGGGAGCTCAGATTTTGGGGCGGGTGGGGACTAGGTGAGGTCCACGGGTGAGGGGTTGCAGTGAGGCTGGAGCGGAGGTCTCAGAGTGCAGTTACTGGCCTACGCTGTGGGTGGGGTGGGAAATTAATGGAGGTGGGCGGAGCCAGGACGGTGAGCGGCTCAGGCGATTGGACAAGTGCCAGTGGGCGTGACTCTGGGGCACTGGGGGAGGTCAGCAGCTGAGCCTCTTCTCACAGATCCAGCTGTCGTCCCTGTTGTCGCACGGTGCGTCGTTCCACATCCCCGTGCGGAGAATCATGATGCAGTCCTCGCGCCCCAGCGAGTCGTTGGGCTCCCCCTGATTCCAGTGGCTGCAGTGGTTTAGCGGGGGTGTTGCTGGGAGGCTAGGCTGAGGATGGCCATGGGGTCCAGTCTTCCTTTCCGGGGTCTAGCCTGTTTATTGCTTGGGGCTAACCTAGACATCCTGAGGGTCTAACCTGAGCACACGCACCTGGGATATAACTTTCTAACCCCAGAATTTAACCCTAGTCACTTCCTGGGGTATAGCCCGCCCATCCCTAAGGAGGCCCGGAGATCTGGCCGAAGCGCTTCTCCTAGGATCCGAACTGTCAGCCTCCCCAAGTCCCTTCCTTCACCTGAAGCTGAGCGGGACTCCGTCCACCCACTGGTAGCCCTGGATCCTGCGCGCCCTGCGCACGGCCCTCAGGCCCAGCCAGTAACCGCGGCCACCAGTGTTCCGACTTAGGAAGACCTGGGCAAGAGGGGAGACTGAGCCACGCGTCCGTCCGGCCCCGCCCCCTCAGGTAAACTCCTTCTCCCCGCCCCCCCGCCCCCCAAAGCCGGAGCTGCGCACCTGCTCATCCAGGCCCCCGACAATCACCAGGTGCGCTCTGGCGCCCTCGCAGTGGCGCTGCGCCTCCACCCACGTGGCCCGTTGGGTGGAGAAAAGGTAACAGGAGCCCTGGAATGGCAGCCACGACTTGGGGCACTCCTCGCAGGAGCCTGCAGGGTGGCGAGGATCAAAGAGGTGATTTGCTCCCAAATGGAGCAGATGGTGAGGATTGGGGAGGGGAGTGTTGCACCACTGGGCTCAGGGTCGGTGCCACTGAAACCAGGCCAAGGTCAAAGGGCGGGGCCAGGCGGATCAGGGAACCCTGGGGCCCAAGGGCGGGATTCACTTGTCCTCTCCTCTCCCCTTCACCCCTCCGGATCGTGCTCACTGTTCCCGAGCCGGACTCCTTCCAGCGCCCGGAAGAGCTCAGTGCGGATGTTCTCACGGTCCCTACCGGCTTCAGCCAAGCTCTGGGTCACTGCGAGGTAAAACGAGTCCAGATTATAGCTAGGCTCAGCATCAGTAATAGGGTCATGATCAGTTAAGGTCAGCATCCACTTCCGTAGTCATTGCCAAGGTCAAGAATGACAGCACCCATTTTTGGATTGGGTTGTTTTTGTTATTGAGCAAACAACCCAATCCAAAAATGGGCAGAAGACCTAGATAGACATTTCTCCAAAGATATACAGATTGCCAACAAACACATGAAAGAATGCTCAATATCATTAATCATTAGAGAAATGCAGATTAAAACTACAATGAGATATAATCTCACACCGATCAGAATGGCCATCATCAAAAAATCTAGAAACAATAAATGCTGGAGAGGGCATGGAGAAAAGGGAACACTCTTGCACTGCTGGTGGGAATGTGAATTGGTACAGCCACTATGGAGACAGTATGGAGGTTCCTTAAAAAACTAAAAATAGAACTACCATACGACCCAGCAATCCCACTACTGGGCATATACCCTGAGAAACCCATAGTTCAAAAAGAGTCATGTACCACAATGTTCATTGCAGCTCTATTTACAATAGCCCAGAGATGGAAACAACCTAAGTGTCCATCATCGGATGAATGGATAAAGAAGATGTAGCACATATATACAATGGAATATTACTCAGCCATAAAATAAACGAAATTGAGTTATTTGTAGTGAGGTGGATGGACCTAGAGTCTGTCATACAGAGTGAAGTAAGTCAGAAAGAGAAAAACAAATACCGTATGCTAACACATATATATGGAATTTAAGAAGAAAAAAAAAAGATCATGAAGAACCTAGGGGTAAGACGGGAATAAAGACACAGACCTACTAGAGAATGGACTTGAGGATATGGGGAGGGGGAAGGGTAAGCTGGGACAAAGTGAGAGAGTGGCATGGACATATACACACTACCAAACATAAAATAGATAGCTAGTGGGAAGCAGCCGCATAGCACAGGGAGATCAGCTCGGTGCTTTGTGACCACCTAGAGGGGTGGGATAGGGAGGGTGGGAGGGAGGGAGATGCAAGAGGGAAGAGATATGGGAACATATGTATATGTATAACTGTATGTATATGTATAACTGATTCACTTTGTTATAAAGCAGAAACTAATAATTGTAAAGCAATTATACTCCAATAGAGATGTTAAAAAAACAACAACAATGACATCACGGTCAAGGACTGTTATAGCTGGGTAGGGTCCAGTTGCAGTTGGGGTTAGGAGTTGCAGTCAAGGTCAGAGTCCAGAGGTCAGGGTTAGGATGGAGGACACGACTGGGGTCTATGGTCAGGATCACAGGACAGGTGGGGGTCACAGAAGGGTCCGGAGGTGAATCAAGGGTAGGGTAACAGCCGGGGTGAGGGGTCAGGGATCATGGCAATGTCCTGCCCTCACCGCGCTCGCTCAGTTCTTTCAGGGCGCTCTCCTGCTGGATCAGCTTCGACTGTGCCTCTCTAAGCTTGGTGTGCACGGTCTGCAGCTGCGCCTGAGTCCCCAGGCCTGGGAAGGGGGGCGAGGATGGGGACGGGACATCTGAGACCAGCCTGCCGCCCCCGCTACACGCCAGAGCCCAGCTCCCACTTGCCTCCTCCAATCCCGGCCACAAGCCCCGCAACCTCGGTCCACCAGTCTCACAGCAGCTATTGCAGGCTCGGACCTCCTCCTTCAGGACACCCAGCACCGCCGTCTGCTTCGAGGCTGGAACGATCCCCCATCCACCCCACACACTCCAGGTCACCCTCGGGGACTCACAGGACCCTGCCCAACTCCAGGGCCAGCCTAGCAGACTGTGAGGTCCCCACCGACCCACCCACTACCCCGATGCCAGGGTCCAAGACCCTTCCGCCCCCGAACTTTGGGGACCCAAGAGCCCCTGTTCTGCACGTACAGTTTGTCCTCAGCAGATCCTGCTGGCCAAGCAGCGCCCTGCGCTCTGTGGAGGCTGCAGAGAGAGGGGGACTCGGGAACTCTCCCCGCGGCCCGAGGGGTGCAGGGACCCTGATCACCGGACACACAGAGTGGGTGGACAGGCGTGCAGCGCACGTGATGTGCACACACACCGACAAAGGACAAACACATTCACAGGCACATATGCACACACGTGGGTGCACACAAACTCTGTTCTGACGTGTTCACACTCAGACCCAGGCAAGGGCCTGGGACCTGGCTGGTGCGCTCAGGGACGGAGAAAAGGTCTATGTCCCCAGGGGGGCTGGACACGACCTCCCCCGTCATCCAGTCACTCACCCTTGGAAAACAGGACGCTCAGAACGAGGGCCCAGAGGATTGTGACCACCAAGAGAGCCAGGGCCAGGAGGAGGGGTCTCTGTCCCCAGCGTCCCCAGTGCCCTGGGATAACACGGATGGACTCCTGAGTTCCTCCGGTACCAGGACCACCCTGGATCCCTGGGCCCTGAGGACTGAGCCCTGGATGCTTGGGTTCCTCTCAGGAAACTGAGATTCAGAGAGGTACGGTAACTTGTCTGTGGTCACACAGCCCCTAAGTGGCGGAGTTGAAATTTTAATCCAGGTCCAGCTGGCTCTAGGGCCTGTGGTGTCTCTCCTGCACTCACTACGTAGGCCCTCTCTGGGCTGGTCCTCTCCATTCTCCCATCAAACCCCAAACCACTGGTCAGAGAGGGACCCCAGGGGACCTGTGAGGCAGCCCCATTGCTCATACCTCCGGGGACCTCCTCCAGGCTGCCGTCCCACCTGCTGTACCCGGCCATGTCCATGGTGAACAGACATCCAGCTCTGGGAGTAGATATAAAAGTAGCCTCATCCCTCTCCCCGCCCCACCCACCCTCTTCCTTCCTTCCCGTCTCCTGTGTCTCAATTCCTGGTGCAGAGAACCACTGACCAATCACAGCGATGGGCCCTTTCTGGGCTGGGCTTGGCTGGGCTGGACTGGGCTTCAGTAAGTGTGGGGCGGGGAGGGGAAGTGCGGAGCTGAGGGGGGTTGAGGGAGGGTAGAAGGAATGGGGGGAGTGAAGTGTGTGTGTGTGTGTGTGTGTGTGTGTGTGTGTGTGTGTGTGTGTGTGTGTATGTGTGTGTGTGTAGTCCCAGCCTCTTGGGCGCCCAGCCCCAGCCCCGACCATCACCAGGTACGTGCTCCAGCAACAAGTTCCAGGCTCTGCTGGGGCTTCACTTTGGAGCTCGGTCCGCATCACTTATAGGTCTGGCGTTGGCCATCCTCCTGAGAGGGGCAGGCTGAACCCAGCCAAGTTCAAGGCGGCTCCCTGCGGGTACCTGAGAAAGCCCCTTCAGGTGTGCCCCCACCCAACCCCACGCCAGCTGCTCATGGCTCCTCCACTCCCCTGCAGGTGCCTGCCAGGAGCTACCTTTGACCCTGACCTTCATTCAGTCCTCTTCGACTAGAAGGGAGAACACAGCCAGTTGTTCCATGGAGGCCAGCTAAGCTTCTGGACTCTACTATTGGATGTGTGTGTAGGGTGTCCATATGCAGCTTCTAGAAGCCTCTGTTTTTGTCCTCTGTGCAAAGGGAGACAGTGACAAGGCCTCCCTCCAAGGGATGCTGTGATAAAGAAATGAGGTTATGCACGGCAAGCCTTGGCACCATCCCCAAGCACAAAATCCTCCAAATGTCGTTCATTCTTTCAACTAATATTGGACACCTACCACATGCCAGGCATCGATCAGGGAACTGAGGATACATCACTGAACTAAAGAAGAAAATTCCTTTTTTCTTGGAGTTAACATTCCAGTAGGGAGTGGGGAGAGACAGATAGTCAATCATGAACATAATTAAAAGGTAAGTTGGAGATTGGTTCAAGATGGCGGAGTAGAAGGACGTGCTCTCACTCCCTCTTGCAAGAACACCAGAATCACAACGAACTGCTGAACAATCGTCGACAGGAAGACACTGGAACTCACCAAAAATGATACCCCACATGCAAAGACAAAGGAGAAGCCACAATGAGACGGCAGGAGGGGCGCAATCACAATAAAATCATATTCCATAACTGCTGGGTGGGTGACCCACAAACTGGAGAACACAGAAGTCCACCCACTGGAGTGAAGGTTCTGAGCCCCACATCAGGCTTCCCAACCTGGGGGTCCGGCAACGGGAGGAGGAATTCCTAGAGAATCAGACTTTGAAGGCTATAAGACACTGATGAAAGAAAGTAAAGATGATACAAATAGATGGAGAGATATACCATGTTCTTGGATTGGAAGAATCAATATTGTGAAAAGGACTATACTACCCAAAGCAATCTACAGATTCAATGCAATCCCTATCAAATTACCAATGGCATGTTTTACAGAACTAGGACAAAATAATCTTAAAATTTGTATGGAGACACAAAAGACCCCGAATACCCAAAGCAGCCTTGAGGGAAAAAATCGGAGTTGGAGGAATCAGACTCCCTGACCTCAGGCGATACTACAAAGCTACAGTAATCAAGACAATATGGTACTGGCACAAAAACAGAAATATAGATCAATGGAACAGGATAGAAAGCCCAGAGATAAACCCATGCACATATGGTCAGCTAATCTCTGACAAAGGAGGCAAGGATATACAATGGAGAAAAGACAGTCTCTTCAATAAGTGGTGCTGGGAAAACTGGACAGCTGCATGTAAAGGCATGAAATTAGAACACTCCCTAAAAGCAGCCTAAATGCCCATCGACAGACGAATGGATAAAGAAGATGTGGTACATATATACAATGGAATATTACTCAGCCATAAAAAGGAACGAAATTGGGTCATTTGTTGAGATATGGATGGACCTAGAGACTGTCATACAGAGTGAAGTAATTCAGAAAGAGAAAAACAAATATCGTATATTAACGCATATATGTGGAACCTAGAAAATGGTACAGATGAACCAGTTTGCAGAGCAGAAATTGAGACACAGACGTAGAGAACAAACGTATGGACACCAAGGGGGGAAAGCGGCGGAGGGGTGGGGGTTGTGGTGGGATGAATTGGGAGATTGGGATTGACATGCATACACTGATGTGTATAAAATGGATGACTAATAAGGAATAAATAAATAAACATTAAAAAAAACCCAAAAAACCAAATGAATAAGTGTAACAACAACAAATCTTGAGGAAAAACCAAGCCACCAGCCTGGCAAATGTCAAAGTGTTACCATTTGCTGGTAAAAAATAAAGTATTTTAAGTTCAGATTAAATTAAATTAAAAAATAAAAGGTAAGTTGAATAGCATGGTGGCTCTCAATTGAGGGCAATTAATCTCCCCAGGGGATATAGAGCAACGTCAGGAGACATTTGTGCTCATCACAGTTGGTGGGTGTGCTACTGGCATCTAGTGGGTTAGAAACTAAGGTTGTTACTCAACATCCTACAATGCACAGGACAGGCCCCCACAAGCAAAGACTCATCAGTCCCCAGTGTTCATATGCTGAGGATGAGAACTCTAATATTGTGTATTAAAAAGTCACAAGTGCTACAAAAAAAAAAAATTAAAGGAAGACAAGTCAAGTTGGATAAAGGACCCTGGAGTGCTGGGCTGGGGCAGTGACCAGCAAGTAGGGTGGCCAGGGTTGGGCTCGCTGAGATGAAAAAATGTTTTTATTTTTGTTTTTTTGTAAGGAGCGCTTCTTGCATTGCAGCCCCCCTTGTAAATGCATACACACACCTTCCGGCATCCTCTCAACAACCCTCAGAAATAGCAAACCGTAGCCACTTTGTGTTTAAAACTTTTATTCGATGCCTATTCTCTTGCCTTGTTTCAGGAAGGCATGGGAGAGACATATATGATAAAATAAAATGAAAAGACGAGAATTGTTTTTTTTTTAAAGGAAGACACTCATTAGTATAACTCAAAGTCACATGTTCTACACCGTCTTCCCAAGGTCCCCAGTGGGATTCAGCTCCTGAGCACATCCTGTACTGGCTCCTTCCCTTCCCTCTCCCACTTCCCTACATTTCTCCAGGGACTTCTAGAACCACCGCCCAGGTAAACTACAAGTCCTCAAATCCTTATCTTAGGTTCTGCTTCTGGGGTGACCCAAAGACTCCTTGGCCGTTTCTACAGACCAGCAGAGTAACACACTCAGCCTGGCAGGGCTCCATAAGAGGTAGCTGCTATTATTATTATTTTTTTTTTTTTTTTCGGTACGCGGGCCTCTCACTGTTGTGGCCTCTCTGGTTGCGGAGCACAGGCTCCGGACGCGCAGGCTCCGGACGCGCAGGCTCAGCGGCCATGGCTCCCGGGCCCAGCCACTCTGCGGCATGTGGGATCTTCCCGGACCGGGGCGCGAACCCGTGTTCCCTGCATCGGCAGGCAGACTCTCAACCACTGCGCCACCAGGGAAGCCCTAGCTGCTATTATTTTTGCTGTTGATATTATGATCTTTCCATGGTTGCCATCCAAGATCAACTGGGACCTCTAGTTAAATGAATTGTCCAGGTTCACGGAGAGAGTCTGCCAGAAAAGATTTTAGAATTGCTGATTTGTAGCCCGTTTTCCTGGTGGTAATTATAAGGAGGGTTGTCAGGGGATGATAAAACTGGATTGCTTCACCTTCACGGGAAGGAATCCAGAGCTCATACAGGAAAGGTGCCTTGCCCAAGGCTACCCAACCAAGAGGTGTTGGTGCCCTGACCCAAAGCCATGTTCCTCCGCCACAGAGACAATTCTCGTAGCTATTACGGGAGACTGAAAGATCCCGGCCAAATTCCACCCATCTCCTACACGAGCCTCCCTGCGATGTGACTTTGTTACTCCTCGTGTCACGTGGAATCAATTTCCTCTCACTCAGAATCTGGACCATCCACGTGACTTGCTTTCAAAAGTGGGTGTGAGAAGAGCCACCACGTGACTTCCGGGTCTGGGCCCCAGTGTGCTTTGCGGCTTCCGCACGTGAGCTCATGGGATGCTACAGGTCTCCTTGTTAGAGAGCCTGGCTTTGATCCGTGAGGATGAGAGGCCACATGGAGGGGAAAGCGGTCCAGCTGGCGGCCAGCAGCGAAGGTCCTCTTGGCTCTTCCAGCCGTTCCAGCTGCCATCCCAGTGCAACAATGCAACCGATTCTAGGCTAGACCAGGAAAGGAGTCGCTGGGTAAACCCATGGAATTGTGAGTTTTAAGCCCCAAGTTGTAGGGTGATTTGTTATCGCGCATAAATAACTGAAACAGTCATAAACGTAAACAAGCACATTCTTGTACTCCAAGCAAACGCAGTCTGGAGTATGGGGTGAGTAGGGAGGGGAGCCCCTTTCGCCTGGCAGTTGGGTATGTCAGAGAATGTTCCAAGACAGAGCAGACGGGCCCTTTTTTCCTTTCAACCTGGACGTTCTCAGAAGCGTGACCCTTGTCTCCAGAATCTCAGCCCCCACTCAGGTGTGAATGCAGTCATTTGGTTGCTGGCATTGCAGCTTTCCCAGTGACTTGGGTTGACCACAGCAACTGCTGCTACTCGGAACCAGGCATCTTGTGGACTTCTCTGAGGCACATTACCTGGTGGCCATGCCAAACTTCCTGTGGCTTCTGGGACACGTGCTTGTCTAGTGTGTGTGCTACCCTATTGCAGACACTTTCCTAGGCACTGGAGATTCAGCAATGGACAGAAGTGGCCAAAATTCCCATTTTTAATGGATATTACAATCTTGTGGAAGGGAAGACAGTAAGCAAATGAATATGTACTATGTATTCTAGTGTCATAGAGCAATAAATATATACACTATCCTATCCTATCCCACCAGGGAGTGAAGGAAAAATGAAGTAGTATACAGAGATAGTGAGTGATTTGAGGCAGCTGTTTTAGGATGGTCAGGAAAGGTCTTTCTGAAAATGCAATATTCTTTGGAAAACGGTTTGACAGTTCTTCAGTCAGTTAAACATAGAATTACCATGTGACCCAGCAATTCCACACATAGGTGTGTACCCAAGAAAAGTGAAAACATACATCCACACAAAAACTTGTACATGAATGCCTATAGCAGTGTGATTCATAATCGCAAAAAAGTGGAACTAAGCCAAATGTCCATTAACTGATGAATGGATAAACACGATGTGGTACATCCAAATGATGAAATAGCATACAGCCTTAAAAAAAGAACAAAGTCCTGATACGTGCTATGACGTGGATGAACCTTGAAAACATTATGCTAAATGAAAGAAGTCAGATATAGAAGACCACATATTGTATGATTCCATGTATAAGAAATGTCCAGAATAGGCAAATCTATAAAGGCAGAAAGTAGATTAGTTATTGTCTAAGGCCAGGAGTGATGGGGGAAACTGGAGGGTAATGGTTACGGGGTATGGGGTTTCTTTTCAGGATTATAAAAGGTTCTTACATTGGTTGTGATGACAGATGCACATTGTGTGAATATGATAAAAACCATTGCATTGTAAGGGTGAATTATATGGTGTGTGAACTATAGTTCAATAAAACCAGGAAGATAGGGAGAGTGAAACATGGGAATAGCCATGAACATTTTGGAGGAAGCACACTCCAGCCAAAGGAAATAACAGGTGCAAAGGCTCAGAGATTTACTGTCATTTATTTAATAGACATTTATTCAATACCTCCTGGGTACCAGACACATCCAACGGCTGTGGATATCGCAAAGAAGCAGCTGCAATCTCTGCCCTCATAGAAGTCACACATTAAACCAAGAATTCCAATTACTGTGTTACCGAAACAAAGTGTTCTATAAACTCATTTCTTTTTCGAATCAATGGCTTTCTCTCTTACTTTCCTGATTCGCAAGCAGCCCAGGTTTTCCTTCTTTTCTCTTGAATTGTCCAAGAGTCTTTAGGGACCCTAAAACCCAAGTGTGGGAGGAGAGGGAGCAGAAAGGTTTCCACCCCAAGTGGAGACTGGATCTGAATCAGACCATTCTTGCAGTTCCTCTCCAAACCACGCAGTGATGCTGTTGAAGACTGGTCTCCAGGGTCTGACCAATGAGATGGGCAGCCTTTTGGGTCCAGATACCCACAAGGCAATGCAGTCCTTTGCAGGAGGGCAATTATAATCCCCCCAAGGGACATGTGGGCTGAGATACAGACCAGGTACCCACCATCGCAGGAACTCCTCATCTTAAGTTGCACACAAATTCATTGAACAGATATTTAACGACTGCCTACTATGGCCTCTTATGCATTCATTTAACAAATATTTCTTGAGTTCCTACTATGTGCCATCCCCTGTTGAAGGCCATGTCATGGCAAATAAGACAATCAACCCCAGCCCAGCTGGATCTAAATCCAAATATTTGCAAAGCCAAACTTTGGGGAAAATATCCAGTAGAAAGGATTTCTTAGAAACAGACTCACAGGGACTTCCCTGGTGGTTAAGAATCCGCCTGCCAATGCAGGGGACATGGGTTCGAGCCCTGGTCCGGGAAGATCCCACATGCCGCGGAGCAACTGAGCCCATGCGCCACACCTACTGAGCCTGCACTCTAGAGCCCTCGAGCCACAACTACTGAGCCCACGTGCCTAGAGCCCGTGCTCCGCAACAAGAGAAGCCACTGCAATGAGAAGCCCGCGCAGCGCAACGAAGAGTAGTCCCCGCTCGCCACGACTAGAGAAAGCCCGCGCACAGCAACAAAGACCCAACGCAGCCAAAAATAATTAAATACAATAAATTTATTTTAAAAATTAAAACTCTATTTAAAAAGCCTGATTTGTCAAGTGAAATCCTTAATGGCTTCATTTTCAATCCCTTGTTATCCCCCCCTTCCCCACCTTCTCTCTCTCTCTCTCTTTTTTCGCCCTTAGTTAAGAAAAAGTCTTTACGTTTTTATCACTGTTTACGTTTTAACTCCTTTTGCTCCTTCTCACTGAATCTCATTGTGGCTTTTGATTGTGTTGCCTGACTCCTGGAGATTTTGAATATCAGTATATGTTGATTCACTCTTCTGGTTTGATTTTCTATAAATTGTACCCTTTTACCCATCTTTTTCTTTTTTTCTTATTAATTTATAGAACTTCACTAGTGAATAAGTAAAACTTGATGGGCACACACTCTGAAACAAACGAGTAATAAACTAGTTGCAGAGGCAGCCGTGGCCTAGATCCCAGTAACCTAGGATGGCAAGAAGCAGAAACCACTCGAGGTGCATAGCACCGGGACATTTCTGTAACTTACACACACAATCACACCAAGTGTGTAAGGATGTGTATCGCCCATGTCATGATCTTGGAGAGGCAGCAGCAGTGAGCGGTGGCTCGAAGTGAGATCTTAGTTCCCTGCCCAGGAATTGAACCTGGGTAGCCTGGATGAAAACCAGGAATCCTAGCCACTACGCCAGCAAGGGCTAGAGGCTAGAAGCAAATTTCCCCTGGCTCTTACACCCATTGAAAAATGCATTTCTCAAGGAGGCAAAAACTGTAAAAACAGGTGCAAAGTGTATTATTAGAGGCACAGCACAGCACAAGTGGGAGAGCACATAGAGAGACAGTTTGTTTAGTTAAGACGGAAGCAAGGCAGAGATACACACCTGTAGAGAAAAGGGTGTGGGCGTCCTCCCTAATGAGAAGTGCAGTAAAGAGGCTGGTCCATCATTTATATAGGGCAGTTCTTCCGGGTCTCTGTTTACCTCTGGCCAACTATCTGATTTCTTTTTCTACACCTGACCTGCCCTAGGACCCTCCCCAGCATGCGCCTACAACTTTTTTCCAAGATGGATTCCAGCCCAGAGGCCTATGAGGGGTCTTGGCATCACCTATCATGGTGATGATAGGTGGACCTATCAAGGTCCACCTTGGACCTTGGTGGACCCTTGGACCCCCAAGGAGCCTGTGCAGAAGCACAGGTGCAGTGTCTCCCTTGCCCCAAGGATGGGACGTATATGACCTTTTTTTTTTTTTTTAACATCTTTATTGGGGTATAATTGCTTTACAATGGTGTGTTAGTTTCTGCTTTATAACAAAGTGAATCAGTCATACATAAACATATGTTCGCATATGTCTTCCCTCTTGCGTCTCCCTCCCTCCCACCCTCCCTATCCCACCCCTCCAGGCTATCACAGGGATAGGGACAGGGATTGGCACCGAGCCAATATCCCTGTGCCATGCGGCTGCTTCCCACTAGCTATCTACCTTACTACGTTTGTTAGTGTGTATATGTCCATGACTATGACCTTTTGATCTTTTCCTCAAGCAGGGTTTAGCCCCTCTCTGTTCCTGCCCTGACTGTTATCTTAAAGTGTCCTCAGGGGACAAAGCCTGGCTATTTACGTTGTTTCTGTTGTTATTTCCATCTCAAAGTGCAGACAGGAGGCCAGTTGTAAGTACCTAATCTGGAGTGCATCTATCTCCTGCCTCAGTCAGAGAGGCTGCCTGTAGTACAGAGTGGGGGGGGCGGGGGGGCTGGGAGCAGGGAGGTGGTAAACATGTGACCAGGGACTTTAGAATACCATTTTTTTATAAATGAATTTTAATTGGAGTATAGTTGCTTTACAATGTTGTGTTAGTCTCTACTGTACAGCAAAGTGAATCCGCTACACGTATGCATATATCCCCTCATTTTTGGATTTCCTTCCCATTTAGGTCACCTGACCAGGGACTTTAAAACCATGTGATGAGTCTAGGAGGCACAGGGGACTATGAGGACCCCTAGAGGCATCTGACTCAGCCTGGAGGATCCTGGAGGACTTCCAGGAGGAGGTGATGCCTGGAGAAAAAAAGCCAGAATTATTCTGGAGGGTGAAAGAGTGTTCCTAGCATGATATTAACACTTGCAAAGATTGGGAGAAGAGAGGGCCTATGACTTCAGAGAAGCTGAGACTAATTCGGGGGCAGTAGTCTGAGAATGGGGTGCCAGCTGGGGCCAGATCATACAAGGACTTGAATCGTGGAGACAAGGGGTTTGGACTAGTATGGGAGGAAGGTGAAAGTCATGGGATTCAGTCCCAAGGCCAAGACCACTCTGTGACTTCCATTCTCTCCAGAGACAGGAAGCTCACTACTCACCAGGGAACCCAGCTCAGGGCAAAGGGTATCTTATGCTTTGGTTGCGGCCGTTAGTTTTGGCTTTGCTCTGGGCATGCTTTATTTATTAAGCACGCACAAAGATATGCCAGAGAAAAACATGAAAACCCGCGTGCCTTTCACTCAGCTTTATCAGGTTCTAACTTCTTCGTGTTTTTGAGATCTTCTTAAAAGTAAATAAATTATAACTGATAGCCCCATATGCCCCCTCTGGTCTTATTTCTCTCCTTCCTTTCCCAAGGAAAATGCCCTCCCGAACTTGGTGTTTATTCTATTAAAACCTATCTGAATTATGTGTGCATTGAGACAATATATGGGGTTGTTTTGCACATCTGGAAGCTTTACCTAAACGGGACCATGTGGTCTACATCCTTCCACAATTTATTTCTGTCCCCTCCACATTGCAATTATGAAATATATCTATTTAACACTCATTCCTCATTAAAAAAAAAAGATAAACACAAGAAAACAAATGCTGAAGTAAACAAAGAACAGGATAGAACTTCCTTCATTTGATAAGTGGCAATTTCCAGGAACCCACAGAAATGTCTGACTTGTGAATTATGAAAAACATTTTTGGTAAAATCAAGAACAAAATAAGGATGCCCATCTTGCTATTTCCCCAGTGCAATAATAAATAAGACCTAAAAATTTTGGAAAGGAAGAGTGAATGTTAACAATGATCCTATTTCCAGAAAGTCCTAGGGACTTAACTTCTGGACTAATTAAAGGACTCACCAAGATTAATGTACAAGGGAGCAAGCTTCTATGTTCTAGCAGTGAACATTGGAAAATAAGAAACAAATCCTCTACCGCATATAAGAAAATCCCTTGAACGTTAAAGAATAATCATAACAAGACTATGAATAAAGCTGTTATTCTACTAAGAATGTGTCTGAACAAATCAAGACAAAAAGTGAGTTCCCCAAATTCTCCCTAATTCTCCCTAAATGAATGGATAAATTCAATGCTATCCCAATTAAAATCCTAAATCGATTTTTTGATAAAATTCTTTTATTGTGGTAAAATATGCATGACATAAAAATCTACCATTTTAACCATTTTATTTATTTTTAAAAAACTGAAGTACAGTTGATTCACAATGTTGTCATTTTAACCTTCTTTTTTTTTTTTTTTTTTTTTTGCGGTACGCGAGCCTCTCCCGTTGCGGAGCACAGGCTCCGGACGCGCAGGCTCAGCGGCCACGGGCCCAGCCGCTCCGCGGCATGTGCGATCTTCCCAGACCGGGTCACGAACCCGTATCCCCTACATCGGCAGGCGGACTCTCAACCACAGCGCCACCAGGGAAGCCCTTAACCATTTTTAAATGAACAGTTCAGTGGCATTAAGTACATTCACGTTGTCGTGCAACCATCACCACCATCCATCTCCAGAAACTTTCCATCATCCCCAACAGAAACTCTGTCCCCATTAAACACTCACTTTCCATCCCCTCCTCCAGCCCCTGACAATCACCGTTCTACTTCCTGTCTCTATGAATTTGACTCTTCTAAGTACTTCATATAAGTAGAATCTTAATTAGATTTTTTTGAGTCTTTTTAAAGAAACTTAATTTGGAAAGAATTTTAGAATCATAGATGAGTTGCTACCAAAATACAGAGTTTGGTGTATCCTTTATCCAGCTTCCTCTGTCAATAACATCTTACGTTACCATCGTACATTTGTCACGGCGAGAAAATTCCTACCGGTACAATACTAACTAAACTCAAGGCTTCATTAGATTTCATGTTTTTCCACCAGTGTCCTTTTTCTGTTATAGGATTGCATCCAGGATCCCACACTATAGTTAGTCATGGTGAAACCCTGTAACTCACATTGGGATTTGAACCCGCACACTGGGACTCGAACCCAGCCCAAACCCAGATTGGGACTTGAACCCCCAGTCATTTAACTGAGATCACACACCTGGTCTCAGGACTTAATGAAGTTTAGGTTCTTGATGTCTCATCGCAGAAAGAATTCAGTGAGAGACAAAATGATAGGAAGTGGATTTATTTAGAGAGAAACACACTCCACAGAGAGAGTGTGGATCATCTCAGGGTGCGAGAGTGGCACCGGGGTATGGGGTGGTCAGTTTTTGTGGAGGTGGGTAATTTCAAAGGGAATGAATTGAAATTCAATGAATGGGAGGAGAATTCCAGCTATTTGGGGGAAGGGGTGGGGATTTCCAGAAACTGGGCCACCGCCCACTTTTTGACCTTTAGGGTCGGCCTTGGAACTCTCATGATGCCTGTGGGTGTGTCATTAACTTACTGATGCGTTACAATGAGCGTATACTGAGGCTAAAGGTCTAGTGGAAAGTTGACTCATCCGCCATCTTGGACCTATTTGGTTCTAATCAGTTTATGTCGTGTCCTCGGGCTACGTCATTCCTTTAAAGGTTGTGCCCTGCCCCCTTCCCTCCTGTTTCATTTGTATTAGTTTGTTCAGACTGCCATAACAAAGTACTACACACTGGGGGTCTTAAACAACAGAATTAATTTTCTTGGATCTGGGGGCTGGAAGTCCAAGATCAAGGTGTCAGCAGGGTTGGTTTCTTCTGAGGCCACTCTCCTTGGCTTGTAGATACCCATATTCTCCCTGTGTCCTCACATGGTCTCCCTCTGTGTGTGTCTGTGTCTTAATCTCCTCTTCTTACAAGGACACCAATCACATTTATCACATTTATCCATTTATCCACCTAGGAGTGGAATTCCTGGATCTTATGATAACTCAATGCTCAACAATTTGAGGGACTTCTGAACTGTTTTCCAAAGTGGCCACAGCATTTTATATTGCCAGCAGCAGTGCAAGAGGGTTGCAATGTCTCCACATCCTCGAGGACACTTGTCTTATCTGGTTTCCAGCTCTAGTGGGTGTGAAGGTTTTGATTTGCATTTCCCTTGCGGGCACTCATTAAAAATGCAGATTCCTAACCCACTCCCAAGGCAGTCTGATTCAGTGAGTCTTGGATGAGGCCCAGGAAAATCAGGGGCGTGGTCCTTCTTTTCTGATAATTAGGTTAACTTCTCATTCAAGCCCCAGTGTCCTCCTGGTGGCACATTTCATCACAACGGAACATGTGTTCGACCCATACAATTAGATGAAGCTGAGGCCAAAGAAGGTAGAAATGGAAGAGCAGCATCTCTGATCCGCCGACGATCACTGTAAAAAAGGACTTTCAGTGACCCATGCCAATTAATCATTTGCTGTTTGTGTTGTTTTTCTGTTACTTACAACTGGACACATCCTGGCTGACACACATCCTCAGAGCTGAGAGAGATGAAGCCAGTTATGGGTCCTGAAGCCAAAAAAACTCAGCCTCTGTGTACTGGTGCCGAATTGAATCTCAGAGACAGGGTTTTAAGTGAAGTAGAAGAGAATAGCTTGGGACTTCCCTGGTGGCACAGTGGTTAAGAATCTGCCTGCCAATGCAGGGGACACAGGTTCGAGCCCTGGTCCTGGAAGATACCACATGCCCCGGAGCAATGAAGCCCATGCACCACAACTACTGAGCCTGCACTCTAAAACACAGGAGCCACAACTACTGAGCCCACATGCCACAACTACTGAAGCCTGCGCACCCTAGAGCCCATACTTTGCAACAGGAGAAGCCACTGCAATAAGAAGCCTGCGCACTGCAAGGAAGAGTAGCTCCGCTCGCTGCAACCAGAGAAAGCCTGCACACAGCAACGAAGACCCAATACACCCAATAAATAAATATAAATAAATAAATTTTAAAAAAGAAAAGAATAGCTTTATTGCTTTGCCAGGCAAAGGGGAACACAGTGGGCTCGTGCCCCTCAAAACTGTGTGTCCCTACCTGGAGGGATTTGGTGAGGAGTTTTATAGCAATTGTTTGAGGTCAGGGTTGCTGATAACAATCAGGGTGTGTGCAGGGCCTGCGCTCCTTTAATCTGGCCTCAGGGGGTCTCCAGATGAGCTTCTCAAGGTTATCAAACAGTGATCTTCTCTGGAATAAAGAATGCTAACATATTCCATTTGTTAGGGGTTTTAATTCTGTAAAGAGCTCAAATATATTGTTATGTGTATCCGTTGAGGGGGAACCAGGACCTGCCCCAAGGCTGCACTAATGTTCTTGGCTGCCCCTCCCTTGTCTCTGCATCACCTCCCTTCCCTGATTAGCAATTGTTCAAATCTGCCGTTTGGAACTCAGGGAAGGTCATGGAGGCTGGAGTCTATCCCTACAAACAAGAAATGGGAAGTCTAGACTTCTAGGGAAGTCTAGAATGCATAGCTTTTGAGGAAAGTGAAAGCAAGAAGGAAGAGAGAAGAGCTCTAATCTATAGCAATTGCATGGTGAAAAGGAACAGAAGCAAAGGGGGGAAATGTAGGGCCTTCAAGACAAAATTGTAGATCTCCCACCTAGAGTAATGAAAATAAAAACAAAAATAAGCAAATGGGACCTAATTAAACTTAAAAGCTTGTACACAGCAAAGGAAACAATAAATAAAAAAGAAAGACAGCTCACAGAATGAGAGAAAATATTTGCAAACGAATCAACCGACAAGGGATTAATCTCTAAAATACACAAACAGTTCATGCAGCTCAATATCAAAAACAAACAAACAGGGTCTTCCCTGGTGGTGCAGCGGTTAAGAATCTGCCTGCCAATTCAGGGGACACGGGTTTGAGCCCTGGTCTGGAAGATCCCACATGCCACAGAGCAACTAACCCCATGCGCCACAACTACTGAAGCCTGCGCACCTAGAGCCTATGCTCCGCAACAAAAGAAGCCACTGCAATGAGAAACCCGCGCACCACAACGAAGAGTAACCCCCACTCGCCGGAACTAGAGAAAGCCCACGTGCAGCAACAAAGACCGAAAGCAGACAATAATTAATTAATTAATTAAAACAATCTAATCAAAAGATGGGCGGAAGATCTAAATAGACATTTCTCCAAAGAAGACATATAGATGGCCAAGAGGCGCATGAAAAGATGCTCAACGTCACTAATTATTAAAGAAATGCAAATCAAAACTACAGTGAGGTATCACCTTACACCAGTCAGAATGGCCATCATCAAAAAGTCTACAAACAGTAAATGCTGGAGAGGGTGTGGAGAAAAGGGAACCCTCATGCACTGTTTGTGGGAATGTAAATTGGTACAACCATTATGGAGAACCGTATAGAGGTTCCTTAAAAAACTAAACATAGAGCTACCATATGACCCAGCAATCCCACTCCTGGGCATATATCCAGAGAAAACCATAATTTGAAAGGACATGTACACCCCAATATTCATAGAAGCACAGCTTACAATAGCCAGGACATGGAAACAACCTAAATGTCTATCAACAGATGAATGGATAAAGAAGATGTGGTACATATATACAGTAGAATATTACTCAGCAATAAAAAAGAATGAAATAACACCATTTGCAGCAACATGGATGGACCTAGACATTGTCATACTGAGTGAAATAAGTCAGAAAAAGCAAATATCATATATCACTTATAGGTGGAATAAAAAAATGGTACAAATGAACTTATTTACAAAACAGAAATAGAATCACAGATGTAGAAAACAAACTTATGGTTACCACAGGGGGAAGCAGGGTCAGGGGGAGGGATAAACTGGGAGATTGGGATTGGCATATACACACTACTATATATAAAATAGAAAACTAATAAGGACCTACTGTATAGTACAGGGAACTCTACTCAATACTCTGTAATGACCTATATGGGAAAAGAATCAAAAAAGACTGGATATATGTATATGTATAACTGATTCACTTTGTTGTACAGCAGAAACTAACACAACATTGTAAACCAACTATACTCTAATAAAATTTTTTTTAAAAATTGCAGGTCTCCCCACCTATTCCTGCCACCAACAAAACAAAATCCACTAAAGTAAGTCAGCTTTGCTGCATTGACATAAGCAGGTGACATTGAGCTGCCTATCTCATAAAACATCCCCAATACATGACACATACGAACAAAAGGAAAATAGTAAATTCAGAGACAGTAATTGAAAAGATTCATGAAATGAAAGTTCACACAAATCAGCTAAGGAAATAGTCCCCCAGAAAAGGAATCAGGAAGTAAAAGAAAACCGTAAGTCTCCACTTTAAAGAGAATTAAATCTAATCAAACAAGCATTTGAGGATATGAAAAATCATCTTACATTAAAAATTCAAAAACTAAAGAACCAAGTACTGATGTGGGCAGAAAAGATAAACCAGGGTAGATGAAGAAAAGTTTGAATCAACTCCGGAAATAAATGGAAGAAAAAGACAAAATTATTTCAGAAATGCAGAATAAATGATAAGGTACCCAAGAGAGAATAAACTCAGATGAAAGTGTAATAAAAAGCTTTGGATAAAAGCAGAAAAATGACTAAGAAAGTGACTTATCTGTACACAGATAAGGGGGGGGCTTATCTGTGGGGGCTTCCCTGGCGGTCCAGTAGTTAAGACTCCACACTTCCAGGGCTTCCCTGGTGGTGCAGTGGTTGAGAATCTGCCTGTCAATGCAGGGGACACGGGTTCGAGCCCTGGTCTGGGAAGATCCCACATGCCGCGGAGCAACTGGGCCCGTGAGCCACAACTCCTGAGCCTGCGCGTCTGGAGCTTGTGCTCCACAACAAGAGAGGCTGCGACAATGAGAGGCCCGCACACTGCGATGAAGAGTGGCTCCCTCTCGCCGCAACTAGAGAAAGCCCTCGCACAGAAACGAAGACCCAACACAGCCAAAAATTAACATTAAAATTAAAAAAAAGATCTATTAAAAAAAAAAAAAAAGACTCCACACTCCCAAAGCAGGGACACAGGTTCAATCCCTGGTCAGGGAACTAAGATCCTGCATGCTGCATGGCATGGCCAAAAAACAAGAAAGCAAAAAAAAAGAAAAGAAAAGAAAGTGACAATGACATGAAGAAAGAAGTGAAAAGGGATTAAGGGGAAATGAACGGAAATGGAATTTCAGACACTGAAGGAGTAATACATGCATTATTGTGGTCCTTGAAGAAGGAAAACAAAACAAGAAAACAGAGCTGATATTTAAAATCATAATCCAAAAAAATTCCAGAAATAGAAAATCACCTGAAATTACACACTGAGAGGGCTGGCCAGGTACATGGGAAAATTAACCCAGATGGTCAATTCTGAAACATATTCCAGTCAAGCTACTTGATTTCAAAGATTAAGATAAAATCCTTAAGCCTTCCAGATCAAATAATTTACAAAGTCATAAGAATTAGACTGGTATCAGACTTTTCAAAACTAATGTTCAAAGCAAGACAACAATGGAGGAGCATTAAAAAAAAGAACTCAATGAATGACAGTTTGAATCAAGGATTCGATATCCAGCCCAGCTGTCCTTCAAATACGTACAAGAAATAAGGAACTCTGTACCCACTAGCCTTTCTTGAGAGGATTCCCTTCATCCAACAATGGGATGATTTTTTCTCATAGAGGCATGAATTAGAAATTTGTAAATTGGTGCAGCCACTGTGGAAAACAGTCTGGAGGTTTCTCAAAAAACTAAAAATAGAACTGTGATATGACCCAGCAATTCCACTCCTGGGTATTTATCTGAAAAAAACAAAAACATTGATTCAAAAAGATATATGCACCCCAATGTTCATAGCAGTATTATTTACAATTGCCAAGACATGGAAGCAACCTAAGTGTCCATCAAAAGGTGAATGGATAAAGAAGATGTGCCACATATATATATACATATATATATACACATATGTACACACACACAATGGAATACTACTCAACCATAAAAAAATGAATGAAATTTTGCCATTTGCAGCTATATGGATGGACTTGGAGGAAATTATGCTAAGTGAAATAAGTCAGACCGAGAAAGACAAACACTGTATGATATCACTTATATGTGGAATCTAAAAAATACAACGAATTAGTGAATACAACAAGAAAAGAAACAGAATCACAATATAGAGAACTAGTGGTTACCAGTGTGGAGAGGAAGGGGAGGGGCAATAAAAGGCTGGGGGAGTAGGAGGTACAAACTATTGGATGTAAGATAGGTTACAGGGATATACTGTACAACACAGGGAAAATATCTAATATTTTGTAATAATTATCAGTGGGAAGTAACCATTAAAATTTGTGTAAAAAATACAGCTAACATCATACTCAATGGTGAAAAGCTGAAAGCATTTCCTCTAAGATCAGGAACAAGGCAAGGATGCCCACTCTTGTCACTTTTATTCAACATAGTTTTGGAAGTCCTAGCCACAGCAATCAGAGAAGAAAAAGAAATGAAGAGTCCAAATTGGAAAAGACATAGTAAAACTGTCATTGTTTGTAGATGACATGATACCATACATAGGAAACACTAAAGATGTTACCAGAAAAACTGTATAAAAAATAAAAATAAATAATTTTTTAACAGAAGAAAAAAGAAATTCTGAAACTCCTTCCTGTGTATTCTCTAGTTGAACAAATAAGCAAATATATTGTGGATAATGAGAACCACATTTCTCACTGTTGGAGAAAAGGTGTTACAAACAAGGAAAGGGGAAAGGCTAGGGACTTTCCTGGCAGTCCAGCCAGTGGTTAAGACTCTGAGCTTCCACTGCAGGGGCCATGGGTTCGATCCCTGGTCAGGGAACTAAGATCCCACAAGCCGTGTGGTGAAGCCAAAATAAAAGGAGTGGGGGAGGAGGAAGACCAGAATGAACTCTGTGATGTTGGACTACAAGTAGGGTATCAATATGAACTCATGGTTTTTAATATATGTGTACAGATAAGTAGATACAGAAATACAGACATATAGTATGTGTATGTATGCCTATTTGTACACATGCATGTGTTTCCGAGCTCTGTCTCCCAAGAAGACCTAGAACAATGGACACAGCAATGTCAAAAGCACACCTAAACCACAAGATACCAAAATTAGTCGATAAAAGTTTGATGAGAAATGGAATATTTTCTAACTCCCAACGTTATCTCCTCGCAAGATATTTATTCATCACAAAGAGTAAAAGACTCACTTTGCAATGGAGTAAGCTGATGGGCACCACCTTAACCAGATAATTGTGGTTACCGCCAACAATAATAGACATAACGACATCACGTAACCTTTGAGATGAGGCACTGGGAAGTATGCAACACCACTTCTGTGGTATTTTTGCCAAAAAGGGTAACCTCAATCTAATCAGGAGGGAAAAAAACCACACCAGATAAACTCAATCTGAGGGACAGTCTACAGAAAAATTCACCAGCACTCATCGAAAATGTCAAGAGCATGAAAGACAGGACAAGACTAAACCGTCACAGATTGGAGGAAACTAAAGAATGATAATTAAATGCTATGTGACATCCTGAGCCAGGAAAGGACCAAATAAGTTCTGTAGTTGGGTTAATAATAGTGTATCAGTGTGACGTTCCTGGGTTTGATCATTATACTGTGGTCCATAAGATGTTAACCTTGGAGGAAGGTGGATGAAGAGTATTTAGGAACTTGTGTCTTTTCTCCAACTTCTCTTGCAAGCCTTAAAATCATTTCAAAGTACAGAGTAAAATAAATAAATGCATCCAGCACTTCTTTAACTCATAACTTTTATCTCAATGCAAAGTTTCTATCGAGTTTGTGCCTTTAGTGGTTTCTCCACCAGCTGAGCTCCAAGATAAAGACTCAGGTATAATTTATTTGGGACATGATCCTAGGAAGCATGACAAAGACAGTGAGGATGTGAGAAATGGAAGGGAAGGGAACGAATAATGAGGATGTTGATAAGGAAGTAATGATGGTGGGCAACTGAGGCTGAAGACTTTGCCTCAGAGTCCTCCTTCCAGAAGGATAAGTGAGCTGGAGTATTTAACCATTAACTCTGATCAGTCATTGGAGATGTGGTGGCATCATCATTCCTGGGCATTCCTGGCTGCCTTGTATGTGGGCAGGGAGGACTCTGATGGTCAGGAAAAGTCTTTAGGTGGCCAAGTGTCTCAGATGCTGGGCATTGGACGTGTGGGGGCTGGTACACCCAGAAACATGCATCAGTCAGCTTAGGTTGCATTGCAGTAACAAACAATCCCAAAACAGCTTAGAACAACAAAAGCTATTGCTTGCTTATATGACAGGTCTGTGAGGGTGGGCTTCTGATATTCCCAGTCATGTGTGAGTCTGGGATATCGTTCCTTCTAAAGCTCTTGAGTGGTTCTTTCTTGGCCTCATATAATTTCTCCCCGTGCCTGTACCAATCAAAACTCCACCAAAGATTGAATTGGGGGGAGATTTCCCTGGTGGTGCAGTGGTTAAGAATCCACCTGCCAATGCAGGGGACAGGGTTCAGTCCCTGGTCCAGGAAGATCCCACACGCTGCGGAGCAGGTAAGCCTGTGCACCACAACTCCTGAGCCTGAGCTCTAGAGCCCACGAGCCACAACTACGGAAGTCCTTGCGTTCTAGGGTCTGCATGCTGCAACTACTGAAGCCCGCGCACCTAGAGTCTGTGCTCTGCAACAAGAGAAGCCACCACAATGAGAAGCCCGCGCACCACAACGAAGAGTAGCCCCCTCTCGCTGCAACTAGAGAAAGCCCAAGCGCAGCAATGACGACCCAATGCAGCCCCCCCCCACCAAAAAAAAGATTGAATGGAGACCGTCTAGAGATTCTTAGAGCTCTCTCTATTCAGTTCTCTCTTCTTGGGACACTGTCCATTGAATTCTAACCTTTTCAGCCTGCCTGAATTCCCAACTCTATCTCCTCAAGCCAGTGAGAACTCAGAGCTCTGCTTGGGTTTACCTTCCCTGCACTGCAAACTGGAAACTCCTTCCAGGCAGTCAGCTGGGCCAATTGTAGGGCTCACCTTGTTTCTCCCCTTTCAAGGACCGCTGCATTACACTTATCTCCAGAGACTGAAAATAATTCTTTCATATACTTTGTCCAGTTTTTCACTTATTTCAAGCAGGAGCTGGTACCACATCTTGGCTGGAAATTATCATGGGGATCTCTTAATTCCGTCTTTACAAACACAAGCTAGTAAATAAGAATCTAATAATTACTGGAGGGATTTTTCTTGAGAAAAACCATTCCAGCATTCACTGAATGTGGACAGTGTGATTCCTGGATCATTTTTGTTTTCAACACAGTTCAACGGTTTCCATTTTTTCCCCCTTTGTCCCCTTTTATTTCACTGGAATTATTTTTAATAATCAATTATGCTAGCCTCATAGAATGAGCTAGGAAGAATTCTCTCCTCTACATGCCAGGTGCATGGCTGGGAGCCGAGGTTCTGGAATTCCTCTGTGGACAAGTTAATAAGAATCTGCTACACTATGCCACAAATAGCAAATACACCCCAGCATCTCAGCAATGTAACACAACACAGTCATGGCCAAAACACTTGCAAAACTGTTGCAGATCAGAGAAGCTATCTTGCATCCAAGTTGCAATTGTGGGTTCCAGCGTTGCCAAGGGGAGAGAAGAGTGTGCAGGGAGGTGACCACCAATCGTTCTTAAATGTCCCAGTCTGGAAATGACATGGTCAATCTAGTCTCAGCCCATCTATTTACCAGGCGTGGTTCTGATGCACTGTTTGAAATGAGTCCCATGAGCCCAGCCTGAATTTGGTTCAGTTCCCCCAGACGCAGGCTTTAAGACAAGGATTTCAGTACAAGAGGTTGATTTGTTGTGTCATCCTCAGAGGGCACTAGGAGAGAAGGGAAGGAAGCCATAAGAAAGCATTATTTTTTTTAATTTTTATTTATCTTTGGCTGCATTGGGTCTTCGTTGCTGCACGGGCTTTCTCTAGTTGCGGCAGGCAGGGGCTACTCTTCATCGCGGTGCGGCTTCTCATTGCAGTGGCTTCTCTTGTTGCAGAGCACAGGCTCTAGGTGTGCGGGCTTCAGTAGTTGCAGCACACGGGCTCAGTGGTTGCAGCACGCGGGTCCTAGAGCGCGAGGGCTTCAGTAGTTGTGGCTCGCGGGCTCTAGAGCACAGGCTCAGTAGTTGTGGCACACAGGCTTAGTTGCTCCATGGCATATGGAATCTTCCCGGACCAGGGATCGAACCGTGTCCCCTGCATTGTCAGGCGGATTCTTAACCACTGTGCCACTAGGGAAACCCCAAGAAAGCATTATTGGCATTATTGAGCAGGTAGCTTTTTCCTCTTGCTAACCTCTAAGAGCTCTGAAACATGCCTCAGAGTTGTCTAAGTCAAGAGCAGAGAGAGTTGGGATATTACCCACCAACTCATTGAGATTTACCTCGTACAGCACATCCATAAGAAGTACAACACGTGGTAGACAGAATAGCATCCCCCCTAAAGATGTCCATGTCCTAATCCCCAGGACTTATGAATACTTTATGTTACATGGAAAAGCAGGAAGTAAGGTTGCAGGTAGACATAAGGCCCCTAATCCGCTGATGTGAAAATTGTGAGATTAGACTGCATTATTCAGGTTGGGCCCAATGTAATCACCGGGTCCTTTAAACGTGGAAGAGGGAGGGAATTCCCTGGTGGTCCAGTGGTTAGGGCTCCGTTCTTCCACTTCAGGGGGCACGGGTTCGATCCCTGGTCATGGAACTAAGATCCCACAAGCCATGCAGCGTGATCAAAAAAAAATTAAATGTGGAAGAGGGAGGAAGAAGAGTCAGTGTTTGAGCAAATGCAGGGTGAGAAAGGTTTAGTCCTTGCTGGCTTTGCAGAAGGAGGGAGGGAGCTCCCAGCCAACGATTGCAGGCAGCTTCTAGAAGCTGGAAAAGACAAGAAAGCAGATTCTCCCTGCTAACCTCCAGAAAGGAAGGCGGCCCTACTGACACCTTGATTTCAGGCCCATGGGACCCATTTTGGACTTCCAACTTCCAGAACTGTAAGATAATACATTTGTGTTGTCTTAAGCTACTAAGATTGTGGTAATTTGTTACAGCATCAATAGGAAACTAATACACATGCCTAGAAATAATGTGTTTGTTTGTTTGTTTTAATTTAGGGACTTCCCTGGTAGTCCAGCGGGAACCAACTGGACTGTGGAGTTAAGACTGCACACTCCCAATGCAGGGGGCCCAGGGTTCGATCCCTGGTCAGGGAACTAGATCCCACGTGCTGCCACTAAGACCCAGTGCAGCCAAATAAATAAATAAATATTTAGGAAAGAAAAGTTATATGAAGAAAATCATAAACCTTTACTGAAGGACATTTTTAAAGTACCCGAAGAGGGGAGGGAGGGTGGGGGAGGATGGATTGGGAGTTTGGGGCTAGCAGATGCAAATTATTATATATAGAATGGGTAAACGAGATCCTACTGTAGAGCACAGGGAGCTGTATTCAATATCCTGTAATAAACCACAATGGAAAAGGATATGAATAAAAAAATATATATGTATAAAATCACTTTCCTGTACACTGGAAACTAACACAACATTGTAAATCAACTTTACTTCAATAAAATATATTTTGAAAAAATAAAGTACCTGAATAAATAATTTGTTCACGAATCAATGAACACACAGATAGCTAGACAGACAACACATACCTATACGTATTGTATATATATACATATATGTATATATGTACTGTCCCAACCAAAATTACAAACTGATTCAAAACTGTATCTGGGAAATAAAATACACAGTAGTAGAGAAAAATATATTGAAAAAAGATCATGTCCTAATGTACATCAAACAGATTATCAAACTATAGTAACTGAAAAAAAAAAAACCTGTAGTAAGTGAAACAGTGGCAAGGAACAAAAATAAGTTCAATGGAACACATAATGCAATGTATGACTTTATTAAGGGGATGTCATGGGGGAGCTGAGGCGGGGCTGAGACCATCAATAGATGAAAAAAGATGGTCTATAGCCTATGGTGGGATGGGTCCTAGAGGATAAGGCGGTCTCAGAATCTGCCTCAGGATCTCGAAGACCTCCGTACAGGAGGGAGATGGGAATTCACCAAAGGGAAAAACAGAAATGGGTGGGGCCTGAGAGAGACCAGCAGACCGCATGTCTCAGTTGCCTGATCTCTGCAAACCGGGACAGGGTGGGGTTGGGGGGAGGCAGTGACCCTCAGAGGGCTGGGCAGGGAGACGAGGGCTTCTCACAGATCCAGGAGTTTTGTGTGCTACATTTGCCATCATTCCAGCCATCGTTGTACAATTCCACACAGTCCTCATCTTTGTGGTTGTTGGGTTCCCCTTTCTTCCAGAAGCTGTGAACCCCATGAGAGCTCTGAGCCCCCTACTCCTCCCAGAGCCCACCCCCAGGCCCCCCCTTTGGAGGAGCTGGTCCCTGGGCTTTGGCAGCAAATTGCCAAGAACCAGCCAGAGGGTGGTGAGGAGTTTGGAGGCAGGGTTTTGGAAATGTGGGTTAGGGTTAGAATCCACCTCCATTAGCATCAGCTCTGGCAAAGTTAAAATGCAGATTCTTGGGCCATTACCCAGACTTACAGAATCTGAGGCCCCCACCACTACCACTCCCACCCCCAGAATGAAGGCAGGACTCTGCATCTTCCCCAAGCTCCTCAGGTGATACTTTCCAGTCCCAGAGTCTGAGCAACCCTGCTTTGAAGGAGGGGCGTCCCTGCCCGCACCCTCGGGCCATTGTCACTGGGAGGTCACCTGAGTTGGAGGGGGCTGTTGTCCACCCATTTCCAGGAACCCTCATTGTGGTGGTCACTGAGGCCAATCCAGGTGGGTTTATTATATCTGACATACCAAATCTTCAGGAATTTCTGGGGGTGGGGGTGGGGAGAGGGGTATCAGAAGGAAGATCCCTGAATGCCACGCATCCCATGTCTGCCCACGTTCCCATGGTCCCCTGCCTCCCGTGGAAGCTCCTTTCACAGTCTAGCCTATAGCCCCTACTCCAGTTGTATGTGTTCACATGTGCGTGGAGGCTGTGGATGTGTGTTAATATACATACATGTGTGGATATGTGTTAACTTGTGTCTCAGTTGACATACATTATGTGTGGTCTCGAGGGTACTCTAAATTCCTTTTCTGTCCAGACATGGGCTCCTCTCAAACATGTTCTTCTCTCACTTGACCTTCCCGAGTCCATTATGCTTCCTCCTCCAGGAAGTCTTCCCTGACTGCCTCTCACCTCTCACCCCCATCTGCTCCCTGGACCTCCATCTCTCAGAGGGCAGAGGAGTGCAGCAGAAAGCTCTTTCTTGACCAGTCATATGGCCCAGCCCCAAGGGGAACCTTGCCCGGCCCACCTGCTCCTCAAGACTTTTGATGATCACCAGCTGGGCCCCAATGTCCTTACAGGAGGAGACAGCAGATTTCCAGTCACTCTGGGTCCAGGAGAATAAGTAGCAGCTCCCCTGGAAGAATTCCCAATTCCAAGGACAGGGACGGCACAGGCCAGCTGGGAAGGAGGAATGGGGTTGGGACAGAGAGGTCACTTGGCTCCTAGGCCCCAGACACCTGCATCAGACCTTGGGAACCTAGGGCCAGCCCCTGTGTTCAGCTGTCAGCTCAGTCCCCAAGAAATCCATGAGAAAGAAGGCAGCCATAGAAGGTGGGTCCCAGCCCCACCCACAATCCTGTGACTTCCTCTTGACTTTGACATGGGACCCTTACCCAGGGTGGCATTCATCCAGGTCAGGTGCTGCAGGATCTCCTCCAGGTTTGATTGCATCTGCCCCTGTGCAACATCAACTGGAGGGAGAGGACCTCAATTATTAAGCCCCTACCGTGTGCTTGGTGCAGAGAGGGCCCCATGAGAACATTATGTATGGATCTCACAGGAACCTGAAGAGCCCATGACACAAAGAAACTGAGGCTCAGAGAGTGACTTGCCCAACATCACCAGCCCCCAGGACCTCTTGCAGGGCTCCAATCCACTCCCCCACTCCTGCCCTCTCTCCTTCACCCCTGGTGGCGATGGATGTTCCAAGGTCCTGCTCCCTCAGAGCCCCATCCCCTCTCTGACTCTGGAACCCGGCGTCCAGCCCCTCATCCAGGCTGTTGTTCTCCACGTGGTGGTCCCCCAAATCTCTCTGCAGGAACTGGATCCTGGAAACTACAACAGAGCAGAGAATTCCCCCTTTATGAGCGCCAACTCTATCCCTGACCCGGTGCCAAGTCCGGTTTCAAGGTCTCAGGGAAACTAAGCTCCCCATAGAGGAGGATGTACTGCATTTCACGTGAGGAAACAGGATCAGAGAGGGGGAGTAACTGGCCCATGGTCACACAGAAGGTGACACGGAGCCCAAACGCCCCAGCCCTAGTAGGTCTGGAGGATGTGGAAAAGGGCAAAGACCATCCCAGAGAGAAAACCCAAAGGGACCCAGGACTCCAAACCCCCAGATGCTGACTCACCTTGAACGAGGGTGGTCAGCTGGAGCATGAAGAAAGCCAGTGAGATGAAGAGCAGCAGGGGAAGCAGAGGGTTCTGGGTCAGACACCCTGCAGGACCAGCAGATGGGCAGAGCTTGGGGCTCAGGGGCAGATCCTGTCCCACCCCACCCCCAACCACCCCCTTCCCCAGTCGCCTGCTCCTGAACCAGCCGCTCTGGTACCTGGTGAGCTCCTCAAACTGCGTAGGAGTCCAGGGTGTCTCTCAGCCAATGTCTGGCCCCCAAATGTCTCCTCCTCTGAATAGGACAGAGCACATGCAATTGAACTTGGAAGCCTGCTGAGCCCTCTCTCAGAACTGCAAGCTGAAGGCCAGGCCCCAGCACCTTCAGAACACTGGGGCCCTGTCATCCCCACCATCACCCCAGACTGGGGGTCCAGCCTCACCGGAGCCACCCGGTTCCTTGGGGTTACACATTTCTGCCATCCTCCTTTCCTCTCTGTCCCTCTTTCTAACTCCTCTCTGAACTATGGTTTTTATAAGCCCACGTATTTCCCTCTGTAGCCCTTCCTCAGATCTGTTCTTTCTCAACTCAGGAAGAATGAGGAACAGGATGCGGAAAACACTTCCTCTCAGAAAAATCCGGGGAGGGATAAAGCGCCTGACACAACTGAGAGGTCAGTTAGGATCGGGTAGAAGCTGTGCAGTCAATTTTGGTGCCAGAAGGCACTGTTCCAACCCCTATCCAGTCCTGGGACCTTCAGCCTCACATTCTCAGAGCCTCAGTTTCCTCAACTGTGAAATGGGACAATTACCCTGCCTCACACTGTAATTGTAAGGTTTAATACAGTGCACTAGTAACGGGTATAAATTGCCTATTCTAATGATGAATACTCAGCAATAACAGCACTTAAGCATGTGCCCACTGTTCCCCCTGGTGTGTGTTCTCCCTCACTGTAGCAAGTGATAAGCCTGGATTTGTTAACCACAGGTGTGTTCCTAGTGGTCTAACAGTTCTCACAACAGCCCTATGAGATAGGTAGTTATTATCCTGCTTTACTGATGAGGAAACTGAGAAACAGAGAGGGCAAGCAGTTGCCTGAGATCACATAGCTCAAAAGCAGTGGGGCTGGGAGTTGACCCATGAGTCCCTGCTTAACCACTACACAAAACAGTTACTTTTTTCTCCTTTGTAGTTACTAAGTATTTTGTAGAGAGTCACTTTGAAACTTTGTGTATTGAGCTTCCAATTTATTTCTGTATGGACCCTGGTCTCCTATCTGATGCAATTGGGTGTATGTTACAATCTTTTTTTTTTTAAATCTAAAGTGAGTTTCTTGGGGCTTCTCTGGTGGCGCAGTGGTTAAGAATCTGCCTGCCAATGCAGGGGACACAGGTTCAAGCCCTGGTCCAGGAAGATGTCACATGCCACAACTAAGCCTGCGTGCCACAGCTACTGAAGCCCGCCTGCCTAGAGCCCATGTTCTGCAACAAGAGAAGCCACCACAATGAGAAGCCTGTGCACCGCAACCAAGAGTGACCCCCTCGCCACACTAGAGAAAACCTGTGTGCAGCAACATAGACCCAATGCAACTAAAAATAAATAAGTAGAACAAATAAATTTATTTTAAAAAATAAATAAATAAAGTGAGTCTCTTGTAGACAGCATATAATTGGATCATCTTTTTATTCATTCTGTCAATCTCTACCTTTTAATTGGAGAATTTAACTCTTTTATATTTAATGTAATTACTGATAAGGTAGGGCTTCTATCTGCCATTTTACTATTTGTTTTTCATATGTTTTATTTCTTTTTCGTTCCTCAGTTCCTTTGTTACTACCTTTTTTCATGTTAAATAGATACTTTCTTCTTTTTTTAAAAATTGAAGTATAGTGATTTACAATGTTGTATTAGTTTCTGGTGTACATCAAAGTTATTCAGTACATATATATTCTTTTTTCATATTCTTTTCCATTACAGTTTATTACAAGATATTGAATGTACTTCCCTGTGCTATACAGTAAATCGTTGTTGTTTATCTATTTTATATATAGTAGTTTTTTATATAGTAGTTCATCCTCTCCAGCATTTTTATTTATTTGTTTGTTTGTTTGTTTGTTTATTTTTGGCTGCATTGGCTTTTCATTGCTGCACACAAGCTTTCTCTAGTTGCGGCGAACAGGGGTTACTCTTTGTTGCAGTGCACAGGCTTCTCATTGTGGTGGCTTCTCTTGTTGTAGAGCATGGGCTCTAGGATGCTCAGGCTTCACTAGTTGTGGCCCACGGGTCTTGTTGCTCCGTGGCATAAGGGATCTTCCCTGACCAGGGCTCAAACCCATGTCCGCTGCATTGGTAGGCAGATTCTTAACCACTGCACCACCAGGGTAGCCCTCTAGCATATATTTTTTGTAACTTTTAAAATTTATTTTTTTAATTATTTATTTATTTATTATTTTATTTATTTATTTTGGCTGCACCAGATCTTAGTTGCAGCATGTGGGATCTACATTGCGACATGTATTGCAGAATCAGTTCCCCGACCAGGGATTAAACCCGGGCCCCCTGAATTAGGAGCTCAGAGTCTTACCCACTAGACCACTAAGGAGGACCCCTGTAAATTTTTAATGGTGGCTATTCTGACTGGTGTGAGGTGGTACCTCATTGTAGTTTTGATTTGCATTTCTCTAATAACTAGCAATGTTGAGCATATTTTCATGTGCCTATTGGTCATCTGTGCATCTTCTTTGGAGGAATGTCTATTTAGTTCTTCTGCCCATTTTTTTAAATTCTCTTGTTCTTTTATTTAACCAGTTTTTTAAAATAGATCTTTATTGGAGTATAATTGCTTCACAATACTGTGTTAGTTTCTGTTGTACATCAAAGTGAATCAGCCATATGCATACATATGCCCCCATATCCCCTCCCTCTTGAGCCTCCCTCTCATCCTCCCTATCCCACCCCTCTCAGTCATCGCAAACACCAGGCTGATCTCCCTGTGCTATGCTGCTGCTTCCAACTAGCTAAATATTTTACATTCAGTAGTGTATATATGTCGATGCTACTCTCACTTTGCCCCAGCTTCCCCCTCCCACCCCGTGTCCTCAAGTCCATTCTCTATGTCTACATCTTTATTCCTGCCCTGCAACTAGTTTCATCAGTACCGTTTTTTTTAATAAGATTCCATATATATGCGTTAGCATACAGCATTTGTTTTTCTCTTTCTGACTTACTTCACTCTGTATGACAGACTCTACGTCCATCCACCTCACTACAAATAACTCAAAAATATAGAACGCTTCACGAATTTGCGTGTCATCCTTGCACAGTGGCCATGCTAATCTTCTCTGTATCATTCTAATTTTAGTACATGTGCTGCCAAAGCGAGCACTTCTGCCCATTTTTTGATTGGGTTGTTTTGTTGTTGTTGTTGTTTTTGAGTTGTATGAGCTGTTTGTATATTTTGGAACTTAAGCCCTTGTCGGTCGTATCATTTACAAATATTTTCTTCCTAGTTGTAGGTTGTATTTTCGCTTTGTTTATGGTTTCCTTAGCTGTGCAAAAGTTTATAGGTTTGATTATGTCCCATTTGTTTATTTTTGCTTTTATTTCTTTTGCCTTGGTAGACTGACCTATAAAAACATTGGTACAATTTATGTCAGAGAATGTTTTGCCTATGCTCTCTTCTAGGAGTTTTATGGTGTCATGTCTTATATTTACGTTTTTAAGCCATTTTGAGTTTATTTTTGTGTAGGGTGTGAGGGTGTGTTCTAACTTCATTGATTTACATGTGGTTGTCCAGCTTTCCCAACACCACTTGCTGAAGAGACTGTCTTTTCTTCATTGTATATTCTTGCCTCCTTTGTCAAACAGTAATTGACCGTAGGTGTGTGGGTTTATTTCTGGGCTCTCTATTCTGTTCCATTGATCCTTTTTTCTGTTTCTGTGCTAATACCATGTTGTTTTGATTACTGTAGCTTTGTAGTATTGTCTGAAGTCTGGAAGGGTTATGCCTCCAGCTTTGTTCTTTTTCCTCAAGACTGCTTTGGCAATTCTGGTTTTTTTAAGGTTTCATATAAAATTTAGGATTATTTGTACTAGTTCTGTGGAAAATGTCATGGGTAATATGAGAGGGATCACATTAAATCTGTAGGTTGCTTTGGGTAGTATGGCCATTTTAATCAATATTAATTCTTCCAATCCAAGAGCATGGGATATCTTTCTATCTCTTTGAATCATTTTCAATTTCCTTTTTCAATGTTTTATAGTTCTCAGCTTATAAGTCTTTCACTTCCTTGGTCAGGTTAATTCCTAAGTACTTCATTTTATTTTGTTGTTGTTGTTGCAGTTTAAAAAGAGATTTTTTTAAATTTTCCTTCTTGATATTTCATTGTTAGTGTAAAGAAATACAACAGATTTCTGTATGTTAATCATGTGTCCTGCTATCTTGCTGAATATGTTTATCAGTTCTAGTAGTTTTTGTGTGGAGTCTTTAGGGTTTTCTATTAAATAGATATTTTCTAGTGTATCATTTAAAATCTCTTGTTTCTTTTACTATATATTTTTGACTTATTTTCTTAGTGGTTGCCCTGGGGTTTACTATTAACATTGTTAATTTATAACAATCTAGTTCAGAGTAATATCAACTTAATTTTAATAATATACAAACCTTTGCTCCTATTTAGTTCAATTTCTGCCTCCTTTTGTGCAGCTATTATCACAAATTACATCTTTATACACATGTGCCCATCAACTTAGATTTCTAATGATTGCATTACACAGTTGTCTTTTAAATCAGATGGAGGAAAAAAGGAGTTGCAAACCAAAAATACATGTATACTGTCTTTTATATTTACCTGTGTAGTTACCTTTGTTGGTGCTTTTTATCTCTTCATGTGGATTTGAGTTACTATCTAGTGTTCTTTCATTTCATCCTGAAATACTCCTTTCATTTCTTTTATTGTGGGAAAATACACGTAACGTAGATTTTACCATCCAAACCATACAGTTCAGTAGCATTTAGTACATTCATAATGTTGTGAATTTTGTGCAACCATAACCAATATCTAGTTCCAGAACATTTTCATCACTGCAAAAGGAAACCCCATACCCATTAAGCAGTCACTCCCCATTTCCTCCTCCCCCCCAGAGCCAGAAACCACTAATCTACTTTCTGTCTCTATGGATTTACCTATTTCATATATATGGAATCATACAACACCCTTTGGTGTCTGGCTTCTTTTGCTTAGCATAATGTTTTCAAAGCTCATGCATGATGTGACATTTATCAGTACTGTATTCCTGTCTATGGTGGAATAAAGTAGTTTTGCTGGATATAGAATCTTTGATTGACAGGTTTTTTTCTTTCAGCATTTCAAATATGTCTTCCCACTGCCTTCTGGCCTCCACAGTTTCTGATGAGAAATACACTGTTAATCTAATTGAGGATCACTTGTACAAAGTGAGACATTTTTCTCTTGCTGTGTTCAAGATTCCCTTTGTCTTTGAACAGTTTGTTTATTATGCGTCTAAGTGTGGATCTCTTTGAATTTATCCTCCTTGGAGTTCATTTAGCTTCTGGATATGTAGCCTAACATTTTCATCAGATGTTGGGTGTTTTCAACTGTTATTTCTTCAAATATTCTTTCTGCCCCTTTCTGTCCTTATTCTCCTTCTGACGCTCCCATGATGCATATGTTGGTATGGTTGTTGGTGTTCCACATGTCTCTGATGCTCTGATAATTTTTTTTCTGTTCCTCAGACTGGATAATCTCAATGGATCCATTTTCATTTTTTGCTGATACTTCCTTCTACCTACTCAAATCAATAGCAATTTGCCCTCTAGTAAAATTTTCATTTCAGTTATTGTACTTTTATTGATTGATTGATTTTTGGCTGCATTGGGTCTTCATTGCTGTATGTGGGCTTTCTCTAGTTGCAGCGAGCAGGGGCTACCCTTCCTTGTGGTGCACTGGCTTCTCATTAAGGTGGCTTCTCTTGTTTCAGAGCTCAGGCTCTAGGCACACGGGCTTTGGTAGTTGTGGCACCCAGGCTCAGTAGTTGTGGTGCACGGGCTTAGTTGCTCTGTGGTATGTGGGATCTTCCCAGACCAGGGCTCAAACCCATGTCCCCTGCATTGGCAGGTGGATTCTTAACCAGTGTGCCACAAGGGAAGTCCCTGTACTTTTTAACCCCAGAATGGTCTACATTGTTCCTTTTTATAATTTCTTTCTCTTTGATATCCTCTAGTTAGTGATACATTATTCTCATACTTCTCTAGTTTATTAAATATGATTTACTTTTGCTCATCGATCACTTTAAAAACAGCTGATTTGAAGTCTTTGTCTAGTAACCAATATCTGGACTTTCTCAGGGACAGTTTCTATTTACTTTTTTCATGTGTACGGGTAATATTTTCTTGTTTCTTTGTATGTCTCATAACTTTTTGTTGAAAACTGGACCTTTCAAATGCAAGCATGCCTCATTTTATGGTGCTTCACTTTATTAGGCTTTGCAATAATGCATTTCTTTACAATTGAAGGTTTTGGGCAACTCTAAGTTGTCAGATGATGATTAGTAATTTTTAGCAATAAAGTATTTTTAATTAAGGTATGTACAGTGTTTTTTTAGACATAATGCTATTGCACACTTAATAGACTACAATATAGTGTAAACATAACTTTTATATGCACTGGGAAACCAAAAAAGTATGTGGCTTGCTTTATTTCAATATTTGCTTTATTGTGCTAGTCTGGAACCAAACCCAAAATGTCTCTGAGGTATGCCTTGTAATATAACATGGCAACTATGGAAATAGATTCTACCTCCTCCTGAAGGTTTGTTACCATGGCTGTTTTTCCATAGTAGTTGTTTTTTTGTTTATTTAATGACTTTTCTGAACTAATTCTGCAAAGTCTCTATTCTCTGTCATGTACGGTGACTAAAATCCTACTTAGTTTGGTGCTGAGCTAATGATTGAACAGACTCCCCTGAAAACCTGAAACTAAAAGTCCCCCAGTCTTCACCCAAGATCTCTGTGTGCTTAAGACACAACTTCAACACTCAGCCAGGAAGATTAAAACTCTGCTTTCCCCTCCCCTTCCTGCCTTCTCAGAGCCTCAAAGTCGGCCAGAATTAAGAGCTTAGCACCTTTTCAGATATTTCCTGGGTATGCACACAACCCTCCACATACATGTGGCCTTCCAGATTCCCAGGGTATGTTGGAACTTGTCAAAGTCCCTAAGGACATCTCATTCCTTAACGTTTCCTTTTAAGACTTTTTGGTTAAGCTATTATTTACCCCCAACTGTTACCCATCACCTCAGGCAGCTGTGTTGTTAAAGCATTTGACAGGTGCTCCCTGCTGAGAGGATTTTAGCATTGGGCAAGTTCAAGTGAGGTCAATTAAAGACAAGCTTTTTGAGTGTGGTCTTCTGGGGAACCACTAGACAGATCAGATAATTACTCTTCCTTGGGAATGAGGCTTTGTAAGAGCTCCCGCTCTATTCTTTTTCTTCAGTACCAGGAATGTGGGCTGTTATTTTTTAAGGCTATTTCTTTTTTAAAAAATATTTTTCTCTTTCTTTCTTTCTTTCTTTGTTTCTTTCTTTCTTTCTTTCTTTCTTTCTTTCTTTCTTTCTGGCTGCGTTGGGTCTTCGTTGCTGTGCGCGGGCTTTCTCTAGTTGCGGTGGATGGGGGCAACTCTTCATTGTGGTGCGAGGGCTTCTCATTGCGGTGGCTTCTCTTGTTGCAGAGCACGGGCTCTAGGCACGCGGGCTTCAGTAGTCGCGGCACACGGGCTCAGTAGTTGTGGCTCAAGAGCTCTAGACCACAGGCTCAGTAGTTGTGGCGCACGGGCTTAGTTGCTCTGCAGCATGTGGGATCTTCCTGGACCAGGGCTCGAACCTGTGTCCCCTGCACTGGCAGGCGGATTCTTTACCACTGTGCCACCAGGGAAGTCCCAAGGCTATTTCTTTTCTTTTTAATTTATTTTATTGAAGTATAGTTGATTTACAATGTTGTGTTAATTTCTACTGTACAGCAAAGTGATTCAATTATACATATATATACATTCTTTTTCATATTCTTTTCCATTATGGTTTATCACAGGATATTGAATATAGTTCCCTGTGCTATACAGTAGGACCTTGTTGTTTATCCATTTTATATATGATAGTTTGCATCTGCTAACCCCAAACTCCCAATCCATTCCCCCCGAACCCCACCCCCTGGCAACCACAAGTCAGTTTTCTATGTCTGTGAGTCTGTAAGGCTATTTCTGAGTTGGAGAGTGGGGAATGGGACTAGGGTACGTTAAAATTCCACCAAGCTCGTTGTTCTTTACTGAGATTCAGTCATTTCTCTTTACTCCCTGAATTACTGTAAGCTTTTGGTTGATTGCCAGAGTTCGAAAAGTGTTGATTCTGACAAATTCTGCAGTTTTTTCATTGTTTTTATGGAAAGGCAAATTTTACTCTGCCGTTTTTGCTGACGTTCCTTTTTTCTCTTTCTGTTTTTTGATGCTTAAATTTTCTTTGATTTGGCCAGTGGAAGCCTTTCATGCTGGCTTCTGTATCCTTTTGACATGTGCCTATCAGTTTTTTGCTGAGTAGACTTTCCTTGTCTGAACCCTGGAATCAACCATTTTTCCAAAGAGCACTGGTTGCTTTTAAGCAGAGAATGGCATTAGAAACCAAAACCTGAGTATTAAGTATGCTCATTATTATTGGGGTGTCACTGATCCCAGGACTTCTGAGTAGGCAGATGAGAAGACACACACAGACACACACACACATTTATTTCTCTATATATTTTGAAAACAATGAATTCACACCAACATCTCCAATTAAATACAATAAGGTTCATTCTCACTTTCCCTTCATTCACTTTTTTTTTTTTTTTTTTTGCCACACAGCTTGCGGCATCTCAGTTCCCCAAGCAGGGATTGAACCCTGGGCATGGCAGTGAAAGCCTGTAATCCTAACCACTAGTCCACCGGAGAACTCCCGCTCCATTCATCTTTGTAACACTCTTTTCTGATGGTGGGAAACCTGGTTCCCATTATCCTTCATGATTTATTTATTTCATCAATCCCCCTATATATAGCCAATCTCATTTTCCCATCACTATCCCCTATGCCAGCGGTCCCCAATCATTTTTTGGCACCGGGGACCAGTTTTGTGGAAGATGATTTTTCCATGGACCGGGGTGGGGGTCGGGGGATGGTTCCGGTGGTAATGCAAGCAATGGGGAGCGGCAGATGAAGATTGTCTCACTGGCCTGCCACTCACCTCCTGTTGTGCAGCCCAGTTCCTCACAGGCCATGAACCGGGTGTTGGGGGCCCCTGCCCTATGCTATGTAGATGCCCTCCTCACTGCACTTGGACACTGACCCTCTCCCTCCGGCTAGACAGAGCCCCATGTTGTTGTCCTGCTTACGTCACTTGGGCTCTGACATCATCCCATACCAGCCATCCCTCCACGAGGATGCTCTCCTCACCAAGTTTGGACTCCAGCACTCTGGTGCCCACCATTTGGAATGCTTATTCTCGTCATCTAAGAACTGTATGATGTACCCTGTCCCCTAAACACCTCTCCATCTATGCAAACCTATCCACACCCAGAGCTGGTGTCTGCCTGCCCCCTTGGTACAGAAGCTAAAACTGCTCTTGCCTCACCTATGAAGGACTCTTTTTTTAAAAAATTGTTTTTTAATTTTTTGGTCACGCCACTTGGCAGGTGGGAACTTTGTTCCCCGACCAGGGATCGAACCTGTGCCCCCTGCAGTGGAAGCTCAGAGTCTTAACCACTGGACCACCAGGGAAGTCCCTGAAGGGCTCATTTTTATGTCTGAAACCCAGCTCATCAAGGCTTCCTTGCATTCATTCTTGACTAGTCCTATTGAAAAGTACGGGTTTTTCTAGTTATCACCATGGAAGGGAGGGTCTTTGGGGGACTTCTACATTCTCAACAGAAATGGAAATCCTGCCAGCACTCCTTCACCACTTACTTTGTGCTAAAGTCAGGAGGGTGTGGAGTGGGAACTAATAGTTTTGCCTTTCTTAATTAGGGAGTCCGACAGAGAGAGAGAGAGAGAGAGAGAGAGAGAGAGAGAGAGAGAGAGAGAGAGAGGGAGGGCCAGATTCAGGTTCAAAATTTTATCTGTCTACCAGCTGTCTCACCCTGAATGTAACCTTCTAGACCAAGAATTGGCAAATGTTTTCTGAAAAGGGACAGATAGCAAGTATTTTTCGGCCCTGTGGGTCAATCAGTCTCTGACACCGCTCCTCCGCTCTGCCCCTGTAACATGAAAGCACCCGGACAATATGTCAGTGAATGGGTGGGGCTGAGTTTCACTAAACTATTTATAAAAACAACTGGGAGCCAGCTGTTCACAGGGAGGAGACTGAGTCTATTTTCTTCACTGCTACATCCCCAAAGTCAAGAACACTGCCTGGCAGGTAGTGGGCACTCCAACAATGATAATAAACGAGTTATTATCACTTGTATATTCTTTTTTTTCTCTCTCTTTTTTTTAAAGTTTTTTCGGCCACGCCAGGCAGCTTGTGGGATCTTAATTCCCTGACCAGGGATTGAACCCACGCCCCCTACAGTGGAAGCATGGAGCCTTAACCCCTGGACCACCAGGGAAGTCCCTCCCTTGTATATTCTTTTTTTTTTTTTTTTTGCGGTACGCGGGCCTCTCACCGTTGTGGCCTCTCCCGTTATGGAGCACAGGCTCCGGACGCGCAGGCTCAGCGGCCATGGCCCACGGGCCCAGCCGCTCCGCGGCATGTGGGATCCTCCCGGACCGGGGCACGAACCCGTGTCCCCTGCATAGGCAGGTGGACTCTCAACCACTGCGCCACCAGGGAAGCCCCCTTGTATATTCTTGATGGAAAAGTAATGACACAACCAGAGTGACTAGTGCTGGTGGATGGTTGAACAGAGAATGGGAGATCCAACTGTGCGGCATGTTCAAGGTCTTTCGGAGGGGTTTTTGTTCCTTAAAGAAAGGAGGAGGGGGCTTCCCTGGTGGCGCAGTGGTTGAGAGTCCGCCTGCCAGTGCAGGGGACACGGGTTTGTGCCCCGGTCCGGGAGGATCCCACATGCCGCGGAGCGGCTGGGCCCGTGGGCCATGGCCGCTGGGCCTGCGCGTCCGGAGCCTGTGCTCCATAACGGGAGAGGCCACAGCGGTGAGAGGCCCGCGTACCGCAAAAAAAAAAAAAAAGAAAGAAAGAAAGAAAGGAGGAGGGGGACTTCCCTGGCAATCTAGTGGTTAAGACTCCGTGCTTCCCATGCAGGGGGCGAGGGTTCGATCCCTGGTCAGGGAAGTAGATCCCACATGCCGCCTGCCCAGCACGGCCAAAAAAATAAAAGAAGAAGAAGGAAAAAAAAGAAAGGAGGAGGGAAAGAACTTTTATCGGGCATCTGTTTGGTGCCAAGAGACCCGACTTTTCTCATGACAGCCCTGTGCAGTGGGTTTGTATCATCGACGGGATGTTTGTGTCCCACTCGGCCACATTCCTATCTTGAAACCTAATCCCTAAGGGGATGATATTCTGAAGTGGGCATTTGGGAAGTGATTAGCTCGTGAATGGCATTAGTGCTCTTATAAAAGAGACCCCAGAGACGTCTCTCACCCCTTCTGCCATGTGAAGACACAGCCAGAAGATGGTCTTCTGTGAATCAGGAGGCGGGTCCTCACCAGACACCAAATCTCCCCACACGTTGATCTTAGACTTCCAGCCTCCAGAACTGTGAGAAATAAATGTTGGTTGTTTAAGCCCCCCTGTCTATGGCATTGCGTTATCGCAGCCTGAAAGGACTAAGGCGCTCTGTGTCCCCATTTCACATATGGGGAAAACTGAGGCTCAGGGGTTGATGAGACACGCTCACGGCCTCACAACTGGAGGCAGATCTGGGGAGGTGGTGGCTTTCCCACCTCCAGAGACACATCAACAGAGCTGGAACACCAACCCCTCAGGAAGATGAAACAAGATACTTTCTCTTGGATGGGCTGTTCCTACTACTGTTCTTTATAAACCCCTCCGCCTGGTGTTCAATACTTCATGGTTGGATCCTGGACCGGCCATCCCATTTTTCCTCCTGGGGCTCTAAAGTCCTGCTGAAAAACTTTCAGTTCCTCTAGGAAGGAAGCCACATTCTCTTTCACTTCCTGACCTTTGCACGTGTGGATCACTTGAACTGAAAACACCCTTTCTCCTACCACCCTGTTCCATCTCCTCTCAAACAACTCATCCTTCAGCATGTAACCTTTCCCCTAGAATGTGACCGTCAGAAAGCTCTGGGGTATTTTCCAACATCACCAAGCCACTCTCTCAGTCTCACCCGACTCTGACTGGATGTCCTACAGATTGAACGCAGTCCTGACACTATCCACCTGGAGACAGCAACAGATCTGTTAAAAAAAAAAAAAAAAAAAGCAACTGTGTACATGTTAAAGATCTTATTGGCTTTATTCAATGATTCAAGAATTGGGCAGCATCCAGTCTAGCAGATAGAAAGGAGCCCTGAAGAGCTGTACAAAGCTAGAGGTTTCTTGGTTTGGGGTTTTCTTGTTTTTTATTTTCTATCTTTTGGCCGCACCACACGGCATGCAGGATCTTAGTTCCCCAATCAGGGATCGAACCCATGCCCCCTGCAATGGAAGCGCAGTCTCTTAACCACTGCACCGCCAGGGAAGTCCCAAGCTAGAGGTTTTATATAGGCAGAAGGGAGTAGGATCAAGGAAGTGGTACCGGCAAAAAAGTGGCTGGGTCATTGTCAGATTATTTTCCTGCAGGGGATGGCAGGGGTCTATCAGACGATTCCTTATTGGCTGGTTTAAGATTCCATTTCTGAGAGAGCTCTAACTGTCGTTAAGCCTGAGTTTGGTGATGTGAGACTCACTATAAGGGACTCCATTTTGGCTCTGTTTTCTTGTTTTTAACAGATCCCACAGGTTAAGGGGTCAGTCCCACAAAACTGTCCTCAACTTCAGACACCAAGTGTAGATCCAGGCCATGCGTACTTCTGACCCACCCACTACAAATCAGGGTTTCCCATGACTCCCTCCTCAAGTCTGATAATTTGTTAGAACTCACAAATCTTAGGGAAACATTTACTTACCAAAACATTTACTGGTTTGTTATAAAGGATATTATAAAGGAGACAGATGAGCAACCAGATGGAGTACATAAGGCAAGGTCCAGAAGAATCCTGCATGGAGGAGCTTCTGTCCCCGTGGAACTGGTGTGCGCCACCCTTACCAACCGCGAAGCTCATCAGATCTCAACAAATGTCTGGTAAACAGATGAGATGAGTGAGGAAATACTGTCTCACCCCATTGCCTAGTTCATCTTCTGTACCACACAGACATATGTAGCTGCCCAGTCCTACGTTCCCGCCTGGATTCTCATCTCTCTCTTCCACCAACAAATCGCATCATCTTTTAATATCACCTCCCCCAGGAAGTCTTCCTTGCCTACCCACGTGGAGCCCCCTCCCAAACGAGTTGAGCTGCACAGACTCTGTCTACCTTATAAACTTTGATCTGACAGCAGAAGGATTTCCCCAAAGATCTGCCCCAGGTTATACCCCACCTTCCTCCCTGATTCTCAGACAAGTGCCACCTGCTGCTTTAGAGGTGTCATTGAAATGGGACCCAGGCTGGGCTGGCCTCACAGAAACCTGCCAGCACCAGAATTCCAGAACCTCAGCTAACATACACAGACCAGGAGGAGACCACTGTGGGCTGTGGGCAGGAATCAGGCAATGGACAGCCTACTGTGTTTCTCGCCAGGCTGGACAGCACCACCCAGTGGTCAAGGAGGCTTCAACACAGGTTTACAGAACAGATACCTTCCTGCCTCCTTGCCTTTGCATTAGCTGGTCCCTCTGGCTGGCATGCTGCCCTTCCTCCTTCTCTCAAGATTTTACCTATTCTTGAGAGTAACTTCACAGTCCTCTGGGTTTGCTCATTTCCTCACCTTGAGTCTTAGCCCCTCCTAGGCACTGCTGCCCTCCAGAGCCCCAGGAAGGAAGGTGTGCCCCATCACACATTCTGCCCTGCAGTAAAGGGTCCTGGGTCAGCTGTTGCTCCAGCCTCATAGACTCCATTCCTGGTGATGTGGATGAGTTGTGCCTCACGTCTTGGAGCAGGAAGACTTCCAGGAACAGAGGCATGCTTCATCCATCTTTGTGGAAAAACCTCTAGGTGTCACCACACTTCTTAGAAAAGGGCTGTTCTCACTCCTGCCTTCACCCCTCCCAAAACCACCAATGGCAGTATCTACTTTTCCTTTGAGAACAGCAGCAGACCCATTACTGTCTTGGCCTCACCCTTGATAATGGTGGCCACTCCCCACTTCCTGCTTGAACCCTGCTTTCCTGGGACTCCCCAGATGGCTTCACCTGCTGGGTCTCCTCCTTCCTCCCAGCCCGCTATTGCTCCATCTCCTTCCTCTTCTTTTGCCTGACCTTGCAATTTGCCTGTCATTTATGAACTTTGCAATCCAAATCCCCTTCTGCTGTTGGAAGGACAAGAAAGGAAGAGAACCAGGGATGGACTGATTGTCCAATTTCTCCAGGATTGCAGCCAGCCTGAGGCTGCAGAGGGCAGCAAAGTCAGAGGGAGACACCGAGACCAGAACTGAGTGAGAAACCACCCCAGATCCAATAGGTCAAAAGTGAAAGCCCAAAGTGGTTATAAATACCAAATGGCCACAAGCTAGGGTATAGGGAGACAAGGGTGAGGCTACAAAACAATCTTGTTGTGATGTTGTTTTAGGTACTAGATCTTGAATTACTTTCCTTTCTAGTGTCTTGTATGATATTTAGTCTGCTCAGGTTTTTGTTTGTTTGTTTGTTGGTTGTTTATTTAGTCTGCGCTGGGTCTTTTTTTATATAAATTTATTTATTTTATTTTTGACTCTGTTAGGTCTTCATTTCTGCGTACAGGCTTTCTCCAGTTGCGGTGAGCAGGGGCTACTCTTCATTGCAGTGCGCGGGCTTCTCATTTCGGTGGCTTCTCTTGTTGTGGAGCACAGGCTCTAGGCGTGCGGGTTTCAGTAGTTATGGCACGCAGGCTCAGTAGTTGTGGCGCATGGGCTTAGTTGCTCCGTGGCATGTGGGGTCTTCCCGGATCAGGGCTCGAACCCGTGTCCCCTGCATTAGCAGGCATATTCTTAAACACTGCGCCACCAGGGAAGCCCCTGCACTGGGTTTTAGTTGCAGCATGCTGGATCTTTTAATTGCAGCATGCAGACTCTTAGTTGCAGCATGCATGCAGGATCTAGTTCCCCGACCAAGGATCGAACACGGGTCCCCTGCATTGGGAGCACGGAGTCGTACCCACTGGACTTCCATGGAAGCCCCAGTTGGCTCGGATTTCAAGCTTCTTCTTGGGTCCCTTTGGATATCTTGTATCGCTCTGTGATCTATCTCCAAATTGTTCACTGATTTGCTTGTTTCACCTCTGGCTCCCCTACATAGAAGTTATCTGTTTCTATATAACAAATTGCCACAAACTGAATGGATTAAAACAACACACATTTGTTATCCCAGGTTTTTGCAGGTCAGGAATCTAGCCATGACTTAGTGGATCGTTTGCCTGGGGTCTCTCTTGAGGCTGCAATTAGGGGGATGGCCAGGAGGACTAGGGTTTCATCTGAAAGTTGGATAGGGGAAGGATTCACTTCTAACCTCACTCATGTGGGTTTGGGTCAGATTTGCTTCCTGTGGGATGTTGGACTGAGTCTCAGTTCCTAGCTATCTGTTGGTCAAAGGATGCCTTTAGTTATTTACCACATGAGTTTCTCCAACAAGGCAACTTCATCAAAGCCAGCAAGGAAGAGAGTGCCAGCAAGACAGGAGTCAGAATCTTTTGTAAACTAGTTTCCGAATTGGCATTTCTTCATGATGAGATATTCTACTGGAAGTAATTAGAAGCAAATTACTCTTTAGTAGAGGATTACACAAGGCCATGAATACCAAGAGGTAGGGACCATTTTAGAAACGGCTTACCATATCCCACCAGACTATAATTCTGTTAGTGCTGGGACCCTTTTGTTCACATTAACTATCATGTCTCCAGTGTTTTCGAGTGAATGGCATATAGTAGATGCTCAATTAATATCTGTAAAATGAGAGACTAAATGGAGTAAGCTGTATAGTCTAAGAGTAGAATAGCTAAGGAGTGCTTCAATATTTCTTTTATTATGTTCACGGGTTGTTGAAACTAATCAAGGAGCAGTGGGATGGGTGCAATTGTCATGGCAGGTAAAACCAAGGGCAGTGGACTGTAGGGTGAACACAGACAGGGAGAAGTCATTGCACTACAGAAGCCATGGGTCTTCTCATTTACATCACCTTGCAGGGCTCCAGGAAGTGATCAGCAGATATTAGGCTTGGTGAGTGCTATGTACCTGCCAAGATGTATCAGTTAGCATTTGCTGCATAACAAACTTCCCCTCTCCAAAAATTAATGAATCAAAATAAAAACTAGGGCTTCCCTGGTGGTGCAGTGGTTGAGAGTCCACCTGCTGATGCAGGGGACACGGGTTCATGCCCCGGTTCGGGAAGATCCCACATGCCATGGAGCAGCTGGGCCCGTGAGCCATCGCCGCTGAGCCTGCGCATCCGGAGCCTGTGCTCTGCAACAGGAGAGGCCACAACAGTGAGAGGCCCACGTACCACAAAATAAATAAATAAATAAATAAATAAAAAGAAAAGCTATTTAGTTCATAATTGTGTGGTTCAGAAATTTGAGTCTGGCTCTGTTGGAAAGTTCTGCTGAGCACAGGTGAGCTCATTCATGAATCTGTGGTCAGCTGGTGGGTCGATTAAGTCTGGCTACTTAGCCAGTGCAGTTTTACAAGAAAGTGAAAATACTTTGACAATGCTCGCATCAAGAGAGGAGGTCTTGATCCCCCTGAATCTGAGTGGGCTTGGACTGCTTCAACGAATAGAGTATAGCAGAAACAATATTATATGAGCTCCAACACTAGATCATAAAAGACCATGCAAGCTGCTTCCTTGTTTGCTGGAAGACTCACTCCCAGAGACTTGAGACGTCATGTAAGGAGTCCAACTACCCTGAAGCTGCCATGCTAGAGATGCCATGTGGAGGGACTACATGGAGACACCCTGAGACTACAGAAAAAAAGAGGGATTTCCCCGCCCCCAAGAGACCCCAATCATTTGAGTGATCCAGCCCAGAAACCAGACATGTGAATAGAAATGCCAGCTCCCAGCCACTCTAGGCACCCCCCAGCCCTTCAAGTCTTCTCAGCTTAAGTCCTAGATGCCATGGAGCAGAACAAGCCATCCTGTTGTGCCCTGTCCAGGCTCCTGACCCACAGAACCCATGAATATATTTTAAATGGTTGCTATTTTATGTTACACAGCAATAGAAAATGGGAACAGATGGACTTACTCATGGCTGGAGGTTGATTGGTTGGTGATTGAGGCCGCAGGGGTGACTGAGTCACGTGCCTCTCATCACCCAGGTTACTGGGCTAAATGGCAGGGTAGGCAGCTCTCTCATCAACCCCCAACAGAAACATCAAAAAACAAGCAGAAACTGTCATAACCAAATTTCTCAACAGTCAAAGGTTTATAGCAACCCTACGCAGTAAAGAGTTTAAGGTATGATCGCAATGGTGCTCAAAGAACTAAGGAGGAAAATGGATGAACAGAGTGAGAAGTTAGGCTTTTTTTTTTTTTTTTTAAGCTGTGCCACACAGCTTACAGGATCTTAGTTCCCTGACCAGGGACTGAACCTGAGCCTTCAGCAGTGAAAGCGCAGAGTCCTAACCACTGGACTGCCAGGGAATTCCCAGAAGTTAGGCATTAAAAAAACAAAAGTTGGAAAATATAAAGAAAAAACAAAGAGAGCTGAAGAGTACAATAACTGAAATTAAAAATACACTTGAGGGGCCTTCCCTGGTGGCGCAGTGGTTGAGAGTCCGCCTGCCGATGCAGGGGACACGGGTTCGTGCCCCAGTCCAGGAAGATCCCACATGCCGCGGAGCGGCTGGGCCCGTGAGCCATGGCCACTGAGCCTGCGCGTCCGGAGCCTGTGCTCCGCAACGTGAGAGGCCACAACAGTGAGAGGCCCACGTACCGCAAAAAAAAAAAAAAAAAAAAAAATACACTTGAGGGACTTCCCTGGTGGTCCAAGGGTTAAGACTCCGCACTCCTAATGCAGGGGGTCGGGGTTCGATCTCTGGTCATGGAACTAGATCCCATATGCCACAACCAAAAGATCCTGCACACCGCAACGAAGATCCTGCGTGCCGCAAATAAGACCCAGGGCAGCCAAATAAATAAATATTTTTTTAAATACACTTGAAGGAATCAACAGTAGATTAGACGATACAGAAGAATGGATCGGTGAACTGGAAGAAAGAATAGCGGAAATCACTCAAGCTGAACAGAAAAAAAGAAAAAAAGAATTTTTAAAAATGAGGACAGTTTAAGAGACCTCTGGAACAACATCAAGCATGCTGACATTCACATTATAGGGGTCCCAGAAGGAGATGAGAGAGAGAGAAAGGGGCGGAGAACATATTCGAAGACATAATAGCTGAAAACTTCCCTAACCTGGGAAAGGAAACAAACATCCAGGTCCAGGAATCACAGAGAGTCCCAATCAGGATCAACCCAAAGAGGACCATAACAAGACATGTTGTAATTAAGATGGCAAAGATTAAAGCTAAAGGGAGAATATTAAAAGCAGCAATAGAAAAGCAAGACGTTATGTACAAGAAAACTCCCATAAGGCTATCAGCTGACTCTTCAGCAGAAACTCTGCAGGTCAGAAGAGAGTGGCATGATATATTTTAAGCGATGAAATGGAAAAACCTACAACCAAGAATACTCTACCCGGCAAGGTTCTCATTCACATTTGAAGGACAGATCAAAAGTTTTACAGACAAGCAAAACTAAAAAGACTTCAGCACCACCAAACCAGCTTTACAAGAAATGTTAAAGGGACTTCTCTAAGCAGAAAAGACCATAACTAAAACTGTGAAATTATGAAAGGAAAAATCTCATTGTTAAAGGCAAATATACAGTAAAGGTAGTAGATCAACCATTTAGAAAGCTAGTAGGGGGTTTCCCTGGTGGCGCAGTGGTTAAGAATCCGCCTGCCAATGCAGGGGACACGGGTTCAAGCCCTGGCCCGGGAAGATCCCACATGCCGCGGAGAAACTAAGCTGGTGCACCGCAAAAAAAAAAAAAAAAAAAAGGCAAATGTTAGGTTCTATATATTTTACCACAATTAAAAATTCTCCAAAAAAAAAAAAAAAAAAGAGCAGAAGCTGCTAAGCCTCTTAAGATCTGGGCTCAGAACTAGCCCAGCATCACTTCTGATGCATTCTGTTGGTCAGAATAAGTGATAAAGCCAGCTCAAATTCAAGTGATGGGGAAACAGACTCTACTTCTTTATAGGAGGAACTACATATATTGTCCCCTTTTTCGCTCTTTATAAGAGAGTATCAAGTCTGAGACCATATTAGTCAATATTCCCAACAAACAAATTTTGAGTCCAAAGCTTAGTCCAGAAAAAGATTTTTTTTAAGTGCTAAAACTTATCTGCTAAATACTGAGAAGAGTCTTTTAATAAATTTAAATATGCAAAATCTGACTCTGAAGAAATGACAACCACCCCCCCCAAAAAAAAATCACAGAGGTAGAATTGACAGCTGGTAAAAACTGGACAAAAAGAGTCCAATTAATGAATCAAATGTTTACTGCAAAAATCACATGGAAAAAAATGTTCCTGATAAAAATGATTTCAATCAAGTAAAAATGAACACTGAAAAAAAATTGGGAACGGTTTAAGTGCACTGAATAGCAAAGTGATCCAGCAATCTAATTGGCTAGATTCAGCTTAGGATTCAAAAGTCTTTTCCAACAGAAATGTGTTGGATTTTTTTTCCCACTGTGCTTATAAAAATGGAATCAAAGCATCCCCAGAATAAAACCATCCTTTGTGTGAATACGGCAGAGTAAGGATGAGAGGGTCAGATGCCCTGTGCATCTTCCTAGTGTTTAACTTTATTCCCCAGACACCAGATGCCACTTATCTCCTAGGCAAGGTCCCAGAAACGATCTGGTCATGACCTCTATCTGGGTGGCCTTGGACCCCACCCAGGTTTGTGCCTCTGCAGACCCCTCTGTCCCCCACCTCCTGTACCAGTCCAGGTTCTCCTGTTCCTTGGAAATTGTGGGTCACACCAAACTGTTCTTTTCTGAAAGCAAACTCCAAGATTTGTCCTTTATGACGGCTCCTCACTCCTCCGCATGAGGGACCATGGGCAGCCAGCTCAGAGATTGTCCTTTGGTGACTACTTGACCCTCACCACATCCTGGTGTCACTCTTGCCCTCCTGACTTCCTGCATCCTATCTCTAACATGCCCATAGGGGTCCTCCCCCCGCCTCCCAAGTCCACCCAGGAATCAGAGGACAATGTCTAAGATTCTCTTCAGCTTCATACTCTGCAAATCCAAGGTCACCTTGGATTTGTCAAGGACTATGAAATGGCCAGTACATAAGCTTTAAAAGAAAGAAGGCAAATAGGGACTTCCCTGGCGGTCCAGTGGTTAAGACTCCACCCTTCCACTGCAATAGGGCATGGGTTCGATCCCTGGCCTGGGAACTAAGATCCCACCAAAAAAAAAAAAAGGGAGGGGGAGGCAAAGATATGCTTTTCTTTTCTTTTTTTTTGGCCCTGCGGCACGTGGGATCTTAGTTCCCCAACCAGGAATGGAACCTGGGCCCTCGGCAGTGAAAGCATGGAGTCCTAACCACTGGACAGCCAGGGAATCAAAGTTATGTTCTTTTTTATATATATATAATTTCATTTTTTTATTTTTGGCTGCATTGGGTCTTTGTTGCTGTGCGTGGGCTTTCTCTAGTTGCGGCGAGCAGGGGCTACTCTTCCTTACGGTGCACGTGCTTCTCATTGCAGTGGCTTCTCTAGTTGCAGAGCATGGGCTTTAGGCACGTGGGCTTCAGTAGTTGTGGCACACAGGCTTAGTTGCTCCGCGGCATGTGGGATCTTCCCGGACCAGGGCTCAAACCCATGTCCCCTGCACTGACAGGCAGATTCTTAACCACTGCACCACCAGGAAAGTCACAAAGGTACGTTCTTTTTTAAAGAATGGGGTATGGGGGTATATGGACGTGTGGGGGAGAAGGAATTCATTATAACTATTTTTACCACAGAGTTTTTAGAAATACGCTTGGAAGCTTTTCTTAACAGTTCCAAAATTTTAATAGATGCAATGTACAATAGATAGTAAGAGAGAGGGAAGACACAGAGAAGGAGTATAGACAGCGGCAGAGAGGGTGTAGACAGATTCAGAGTAGAGACAGAGACAAAGAGAGAACAGACAGAGGCAAAATGTAGATGGGACAGAGTGTAGACAGGCGGAGACGGATGGACAGGGGCAGAAAGCGTGGCTGTATGGCATTCACCACTCCCAAAACCAGAAGGAGCCCCCTACCTACTATTTAGAAGGTGGAGATCTCAAACCTCAGAAGGTCCTGACACTCCCCACTCTGGGTGCCAGCCTTCCCCGTTTCCATTTCTGTCTCTCCATTTTGAACTTACGATGTCACCCACTCTTCTGTGACAGGGTCCTTCCCTGCCCCACTCCCCTCCAGGGCCCACCCCTGCATCTTGGGGCGGAAACTTGTCCTTTTCTCTAAGTCTTGCCCCCTATCCATAACTGCCTCTACATCTCCCTCCCCAGCCTGAGCGATACCCCCACCCTTCCCTTCCCTGTTAATAACCTTGGGCCCGCCATTCATTCACTCATCAAACATTTATAAGCAGTTCCCATGTGCTGGGCCCCTGCTCAGCAATGCCGGGGAACCCCTGACCTAGGCCCTGCCTTCCCCCGCCCCCATCTATTTAGGAGGGGTGGGGGATGGGAGGGCCATGTAAGCAGTGATAACAGCGTGCTCTGAGTTTGATGGGGGAACATAAGACACTGTCAGCCTCAGACAAGATACCTAACCCGGCCTAGACTAGAGAATGCGACAGGCCTGAGTCTCCGGTGTGACACCCCGACCACCCAAAGCCCCGCCCTCAGCACAGAGCCGGGCTCAGAGAAGATGTGGTTCCGCAGCCTAAGGGATTTCTGGCAACTCCCCTTCTCAGACCCAACCCATTAGCCTCCACCTGATCTGCCCCCGCCCCATCACTGATCTAGGCCACGCCCTTCTCAGCCCCTCCCGTACTTCATTCACTCCACCAGGCCTCAAGCCCCACCGCCCGGGAGGCTAACCTCACATGATCTCGTTGGCCAGAGAGCGTCACTTCACCGCCCTCCTTCAGTGTCATTGGCTCTCTAGATGTCAATCTTCTTTATAGAGGCCCAAGAGTTACCATGGCCGAGGTTTGAGGGGCAGATAATAATGGCCGTCCCAGGAAGTCTCGTTATTGGGCAAAAAGCCCGGCTCTGGGCGGGGCTTAGAGCCAAACGCTGGCCTGCCTCTGTCTGGGGTTCCTCAGGGACGCAGCCTTCCCTCAGAGACACACCCCCTCTCTCCTTCCTATTGGTCCTTCCAAGTGTTGATCAACAGGATTCCACATTCCGATAGGCAAAACACCCCGTCCTTCACTGCTTCCCTAATTTCAATTCGCTTCTCTCCTTAAAGGCGGCAACCTTCTGGCCGTAGCCAGGGCCCTCGCCCTCCTTACGGAGTGACCATGGATTGGCCAGACACCCCGTCACTCCTGGCCAGTGGGCGGAGCCATAGCGCCTGGGGGCGGTGAATTGGCTGACTGGGCCTCGGGGGCGGGGCAGCGGCTCCTGTCAGCGGGTGAAATGGCAGCGACAGAGCCGGCGGCGGCCGCGGTCCCGGGGGGCGGCTGAGGGGGCCGGGCCGGGCTGCGGGGCGAGCGACGCGGCGGGGCCCGGGACGGCGGCGCGGCCCGGGACGGCGAGGCTCGGCATGGCTATGGCAGCGCGCTCTTCGCAGGTAGGTAGGCGGTGCGGGCCGGGCCTCCCGGGCGCCTTCTCAGGCCCGCGACTCCGCGCTGCGGCCCACGGGGGCCGGGCAAGACTGGGACTCGGGCCCCCTCGCCCCGGACCCCGCGCCGGGAGCCCTCGGCACTCCCAGCACGGACCCTGGCCGTCAGCCTCGGGCCCTGGCCCCTGCCCATCCTCGTTCCAACGCTTCCCGACCCCTCAGGGCCCCTCCCACGACTCCTCCGGGCGCCCTCCGCCCCCACGCCGCCCCCTCCCCGGGAGGGCCCCTCAGGCCCGTGACCCCCGCTCACCCTCTTTACTGACCCTCAGGACCCCTTCCCGGACCCTTCAGGGCTCCCCCAGTCCCCACCCCGCAGACCCGGCCCCTACGAGCGCCCCCGCAAGCCCAGGACCTCCGCCCTCTCTCTGTCCCGATCCCTCAAGACCCCTTTCATCTGTAGACCCCTTGCCACACCATCCCTCCCCTCACTTCACATCCTATCTCTGGGCCCAGACCTGCCCCCGCCCCCAAGGATACCCGTCTTAGAGCCATACCCCTCCCTTCTGACCGCACAGGACCCCTCCCCAGCCTCTGTAAATCCGGATTCCTGCCCGCAGGCCTCACCTCGGCCTGCTGGGCCATCTCCCACCCCCAGCAGCCCCATGCCCAAGGGCACCCCTGAAAGCCACTCCTCAGGGTCATCATCGCACACACTCCCTGATCCTGACCCGTCTTGATCCCTACTTCCTGGAAATCCACCCTCACCTCATGCTCAGGACCTCCCAACAGATGTTCTGAACCCCACTCCTCACCTAAGGGACACCCACCTCTGTGAGGGCCCCACTCACATGCACACACACACACACATCCGGGAGGCAACAGAGCAAAACCCATGAACCCCCAACAACTCATACTGATAGACACCCTGGGCCCCTCACACACATTCAGGAGCCCTTCACACACGCACGGACAGACACTTGGATCCCCAGCACACGCAGAAAAACTTAAGACCTCCAACACAGGGCCAGGCAGTTGGGACCTGCCCCCGTCAACGCGCACACACACACACACACACACACACACACACACACACACACGGCTCCTCAGCACTTTGGCACCCCTCCTTGGAATTCACCTGCCCAGGTCCTCCTGGAGGACCCCGCAGCTCCCAGCTCAGGCAGAGACTCAGACACATGAGCTACCTGCCCGGCCCCAGGCAGCCAGCCTTCCCATCCACACCAGCCTCCCTGAGCCTGTGCCCCTATTGGGGCCCTGGAGGTGGCGGGGTGACCCAGAATCTCCCAGCACCCCTTGGACACCTGCCCCAGGCCTCTTCCCCTTTATTCATCTCCCTCGCTTTACCCTTCTTCAAAGGGAAGGATGCTCCCTCTCTCGCCTACACCAGTCTCCCCAAAAGAACCACTGGCTGCCCCCTGATTTCTGCCACCCCTGGCAGAGGGGTAGGGGTACCGCCTGCTCCTGGCCCTGGTCCTGAAGCCTGACCAGACTGGTAGGACCAGCATCCTGACCCCACCACGCCCGCTGGCCTCAGATGGCAGGAGCAGCCCCTGACAGCCCCGAGAACTCTTTCACCCACGACCGGCATGTCATGCCAAAATGAAACAGCTTCCTTCGATCCTGGCATTTGAGACCCAGTGGGGCTGGGTTTGGGCCTGCCAGAAGCAGACAGCTCTTTGTTAAGGAATATTTTCAGAAGGGAAAAATGTGCTGAAGAGGCTCGGGTGGAACACGAGTGAGGAGTCGGCTTGGTTTTTTTCCCCTCAGCCGGGCTGGGATGGATCTGGGGGACCCATGTCATCGTGTCTTTCCAGGTGTACTGGCTCTTCCCGCCCTACAGCCCACATCCTCGGGTCCAACCTGTGTGTTCCCTTGGGCTTCTGTGGTCGACTGCAGGTGGTTTGGTTTGACTGCAGGTTGGGATGAGGCAAGTCAAAGAGGAGGGCAGATCACAGAACTGGCGAGACAGGGCAGCCAGGACCGCAGGGACTGCGAAGGAGCCCCAGGTCCTGCCTGAGGGGAATCCAGATCAGGCCGGCACTGCCTGTCTGACATAAGCACGCCTGGAAAGCCCCAGAGGAGCAAGCCCAGGCTTCCTTGTGGATATTTACCAGCGGATTCTGGATGGCTCTGGGGAAAAGCGCATCTAGCCTTGGGGCCTCGACTTACCCATCTAGAAAATGGGGAGAGAAATCCCGAAACCAGGACTTTGTACTGCAGGGGAGCCAGAGGGGTTAGGATGTGGCCCTGAATGTCCCCTGGGCACCAGGTGGAAGGGGTCAGTGGGGTCCAGGAGGGCAGTCACCCACCTGTGGGTGCTGGCAGAGTCACTGGGCATCCTGGGCCCCTGGTTGGAATTAGCTGATGCCTCAGTGGATAATGACTGTCTTTCCATGGCTGAGCCAGTTTACATCAGGGCTAAGAGACAGTTGGTTGTGGGATTTGTGGCCCCACAGGGACCTCCCGGGGGGCAGAGGGCAGTCGGGTGCCTGCTTGCTGGCAGTGCCCACACCCCACGTAGACCTCTGACGCAGGGCGGGGAGAGGTTTGTTCTGCCCACGTGCTGAAGGGAGGACTGAACGAGGAGACTTCTGAAGGTCACGAGGCACACAGGAAACAAACTCCACGGCCTCCCCAGGGGGGACTTTGTGCAGATACAGTGGGCTCAGAAGCCTCCCCGGGATAGACTGTGGACTCCTTAGGAAAACACGGGAAGGTTCCCGGGAAGGGCTGGTGAAAGACATCAGTGCCCTTTACCCTAGACTGGGGGGCGGGGGCCGGGTCTTTGTGCATGTGCTTTTGATGGGTGCAGGGGGAACGGAGGATTGTGCTCTAGTTTCCTCTTGCAGAATATGGGTGCTGGTTGTTCCGGATGAGGCCTCCACCACGTACTGGGAATCGAGTCAGGGGCTGGGGTGTGAAGGAGCGTCAGGGGTGGCTCCTGCCCTGCATCTAAAGACCCTCTCCACGTCAGCAGGCAAGAGCTGAAACCAGGAACGCACACTGATCAGGCCGTGCTGCGCACCAGGCCCTGTATCAAGCCCCATTGATATACTATCTCATTTAATCCCCCCAAACCACCCGGAGGAACCAGCATTCCAGCCCGTGCCCGTACCATCCCATCCTGTGTGGAAGCAGGAGACAGATTAACGGACAGCATGCTGTGGAGCAGAGAAAAGGGCCCGGTGCATCCCCGGGGCATCAGGGAAGGTGGAGCAGAGATGATATACGAGTTGGGAGAGGAGCTCTCTGGGCAGGCATGGCACGGAGGGGTGTTCCAGGCAGCCTAAGTGCTTGGAAGAGGCCCAGGCGGCAGGAGCAAGCATGGTGCACGCAGGGAAGCGTGCCTTGTTTGGTGGGTTTCATCCTATAGGCCTTTGTGTCCCAAATGCCATCCAAGGGGCACACACCATGGGACACTCCCTGGTCAAAGGGACCAGTATTTGAGGGCTTCCCTGGTGGCGCAGTGGTTGAGAGTCCGCCTGCCGATGTAGGGGACACGGGTTCGTGCCCCGGTCCAGGAGGATCCCACATGCCACGGAGCGGCTGGGCCTGTGAGCCATGGCCGCTGAGCCTGCGCGTTTGGAGCCTGTGCTCCGCAACGGTGAGGCCACGACAGTGAGAGGCCCGCGTACCGCAAAAAAAAAAGAGACCAGTATTTGGAATTGAACTTGGAAAGGCAGCAAACCACCCCACCCCACCCCTCCCCGCCCAGGGACGTCTGCTGCACACATGTTCTAGAAGCCAAACAGAGGGCAAGAGGGAGGTTACTTAGGAGAACTAACAACTCACCGGGGCTGGGGAAGAGATTGATCCCTTCCAGGGAAATTTCAAGAGCCCCACTGGCACTTTTCTTTGATTTCTCAGCGCACCGTGATGTGTTTGTGAGATTGTTCTTTGTTGTTGTTGTTGTTGTTTATCTTTTGGCCACGCCACGCGGCCTGTGGGATCTTAGTTCCCCAACCGAGGACGGAACCCGTGCCCCCTGCATTGGAAGCATGGAGTCTTAACCACTGGATCGCCAGGGAAGTCCCTGTGAGATTGTTTCATTGAGGGCTCTCTCCCAGCCCAAGAGTCCCACGAGGGCAGGGCACGTCTCTGTCTATTCATGGTTGAGTCCTAGGCGAGAACAGGGCACATAGCAGATGCTCAGTAGACACTTGGTTGATTTTAGGAGCTGACAGCCCTCCCTACTCACCCACTTCTGAAAGAGGGCCTGGATCTCTTCTGTAGAAAGAGGTCAGATCCATCTGCTTGGAGAGCCCCCAAAGGCAGGGCCGACCCACCTCACCCTGGGCCCTGGCCCAGCCAGCCTTTGCAGCAGGAAAGATACCATCTTGGCTTTGAAGAGCCGAGATCCTTTACAAGATGCCACTTCTCTTATCCACCTGTCCCTGGAAGGCTTATGAGGGCTTTAAATTGTTTCCTTTGTCATTCTCAGGGATACTGAAATATAGAGAAATCAGGGATTTGCCAGGAAGGAACCTGTGATGGTGGCAGAAAGTAGCTGCTGACATGCAAGGTAGTAAACTTTTTTTTTAGGTCAGAAGGGATTCCACAGGTCCTAAGGGATTCCACAGGTCCTTCCACAGCTGATTTTAGCCTGAAGGTACTTGCTGCTGCTGCTGTTACTACCAATAACAATGATTTTAGTTTTATTGCGTTTAATATTTAAACAGGGCCGCCACATAAGGGGTGGGCCTGCTGAGGAGGGGAAGTTTGTTTATTCAGTCCACAAATACCAGATGCCTAATGGTACACTAGACTCTGGGGATCCACTAGTGGGCTAGCCAGCCCCTGCCCTCATGGAACTTTCTACCCAGGGGGAGATAAATATCATGGGCCAGCTCCTGAACTAAGCACTTGACAGGCTTTAGCTCATCTACTCCTCCCAACAAAACCTGTGAGGTCGGTACTATCATCAGCCCTGTTTTCAGATGAGGAAACTGAGACAAAGCACATTGTACCCAGATCAGAAAGATAGAAAAGTAGGTGAGGAGGGATTTGAACCCAGGCTGCTGGCTCTGAAGTCCTCCCGGAAGGCCAAGAGATCTGGGATCATTTATCCACACATACAGCCATGGAGGAAGGTACCTGGATGTGGAAACATCACAAGTGGCACGGAGGAGCGGCTAGAACTGGGGACAAGAGGAGGGCCGGCAGTGACTGCTGAATTCCAGCAGTCGTTCTTGTTACCTGAGGGGCAGCTCGCCCATCAAATGCCCACCCCATGGCCAAGGAAAAGACCCGGAGACGTCAGGCCGTCTCCCCAGGAGTCGGGGTGGTCTGAGTGGCCCAGCTGATAGTCTGTCTGGGCAGATGGGGTCACGTGGCATCTTTCAAGGCTTCAGATTTAGAAATGACTCTGGGTCCCCATAATCATTAGAGGTAGAGGATCAGAAGCTGGGCTGGTAGGGGGTGGGGTATGGAGGCGGGGTAGGTAGGAAAGCAAAATTAAAGGAGTCTTGGGGTCTTCTGCCTGCCTCTGAAAGATGGCACACACACACTCACTCACTCTCCCTGTTGAAAAAGAGTAAGTCATTTACTGAGCGCTCACTGCATTCGGTGTTTTACATAGGTTGTTTCTAAAGTCATTGAATGCAGAGTGACAGCTCAGCTGATCAACTTGGGGCGAAGGCTCTGGAGTCAGAAATCCAAGTGCAGGGAATTCCCTGATGGTCCAGTGATTAGGACTCTGCACTTTCACTGCTGAGGGCACGGGTTCAGTCCCTGGTCGGGGAACTAAGATCCCGCAAGCCGCTCAGTGAAAATAAAATGAAATGATTTTTTTAAAATACTTTGGTCAGTACTTAAAGAAAAAAAGAAAGAGAAAAGAAATCCAAATGCAAACCTTTCTTCCTCTACGGCCTCGTCAGGAGACCCAGTGAGCAACTCTCTACTCGCTAGGGTACCTCTCACATGTTATAAAACTGTCCTTTACTTTTCTGTCTACCCTGGTACAGAATCTTTTTTTTTTTAATTTTAAAAATAGACTTTAGTTTTCAAAACAGTTTTAGCTTTACAGAAAAATTGAGAAGATCAGGACTTCCCTGGTGGCGCAGTGGTTAAGAATCTGCCTGCCAGTGTAGGGGACACGGGTTCAAGCCTTGGTCCAGGAAGATCCCACATGCCACAGAGCAACTAAGCCTATGCTCCACAACTACTGAGCCTGCGCTCTAGAGCCTGCGAGCCACAACTACTGAGCCTGCGTGCCAAGAACCTGGTCTCTGCAGCAAGAAAAGCCACCGCAATGAGAAGCCTGCACACCGCCATGAAGGGTAGCCCCCGCTCGCCGCAACTAAAGAAAGCCCACGCGCAGCAATGAAGACCCAATGCAGCCAAAAATAAATAAATAAATAGATGTAATCTCTCATCATTTCTTAAAAAAAAAAAAGAAAAATTGAGAAGATAGTACAAAGCATTCCCACAGACCCCACCCTCACAGACTAACAGCCAGTTTCCCCATATTAGTAACATCATCTGGTAAGTTTGTTATAATTAATGGACCAATATTGATACATTATTATTAACTAAAGTCCATACTTTATGCAGATCTCCTTAGTTTTTCCCTAATTTCCTTTTTCTTTCCCAGGGCCCCTTCCTGGATCCCGTAGGACATTTTGTCAAGTCTCCTGAGGCTCCTTTTATCTGGGACAGTTTTCTTAGGCTTTCCTTGTTTTTGATGACGTTGACAGTTTTGAGGAGGACTAGTCAGGGATTTTCTAAAGTGTCTCCTAATCTGGATTGGTCACGTTTTTCTCATAGTCTTGGGGAGAAAGGCCCAGAGATGAAGTGCCCTTCTCATGTCAGCGTATCACGTGCACATGCTCTCAACATGACTTATCACTGATGGTGTTGACCTTGATCACCTGGCTGAGCAGCACAGGGGTTTTTCTCTTCCTTCATCCAGCAGACATTGATTGAGCACCTACTATTGGCCAGATGCTGCATTAGGGGCTTGGAGTAGAAAATTAAGAAGATAGGCCTTTGCCCCCAGAAGGTTCATGACCCAGTAGGGCAGGCAGGTGTGTATGGTAGGAATTGCCATAGAATGTGCCTTGGGCTGGGGTATAGGGGTAGGTATTTTTGGGGAGAGGGGAGAGAACTGAGCCAGAACCCTGGAGGTGGTCGGGGGCAGGGTGGTTTGCCAGGAAAGAGTTCACTGAAAAAAATCATTTTCCTTCTTTTTGATGGTTGAATACCATTCCATTGTCTGGATGGACCACATTTCATTTATCCATTCATCCATCGACGTCTGGGTTGCTTCCACTTTCTGGCTATTGTGAATCGTGCTGCTGTGAACCATCATGTACAGGTGGGACTTCCCTGCAGGTCCAGTGGTTAAGACTCCATGCTTCCAATGCAGGGCGCGCTGGTTCTATCCCTGGTTGAGGAACTAAGATCCCATGTGCCGTGCAGCCCGGCCAGGAAAAGAATTTAAAAAAGAATTGTGTACAGGTTTTCCTGTGAATGTACGTTTTCCATTCTCTCAGGTAGATAACCTAGAAGCGGAATTGCTGGGTCATATTGGCAACTCTTTGTCTACCTTTTTGAGGAACTGCCAGACTGTTTTCCTCTCTACCTCATCTTTTATTCCATGTGTTTCTCTCAATCTGTAATAGAAATCACAGGTGATCATCTCTTGGTCTCTGCCCGCCCCCCACCCCTGTATGCTCTGGGTGTGCAGGGGCTGCTTCTGTCTTTGCCCAGCAGTGTTCAGCCCTCATCATGGTGCCCAGGACCTGACTGGCACTAAGGAAATACCGGTGGGTGGGCAGGCAGGTTCTATTCCTCCAATATTTCTCGACTCTCAGGTTGTACCAGGCTCAGTGCAGGTCGCAGAAGTAGCAGGGACCCAGACAGTCGTGATTCCTACCCCGGTGGTGGATCTGATTGAGCCATTCTGGAGCCAGTTGGCGATCTTGGCTGGTGCTCAGGAGAAAGGAAAAGCTGCGGACGAGGGTGTCACAATCACCAACATGTATCTGGTCATTTAAGTCCTGAAAGTGAACTCACCGAGGGCATGAAGGGATAAGGACCAAAGCAGGGCCTGTGGAGGAAGGGGTGCCAGGCTGGGCCGAGGCAGGAGGAGCCTCAGGACCCTGGCCTCTTGGAAACTAGATGGGAGAGTACTTCAAGAAGGAGGAAGCATGACTGGCAGTGTCCAAATGCCCCTGCGAGGGAGAGGAAAAGGGAGGTGGAGGGTCCCCAGCATCTGGACCTTTCTGCCCCCCAACCCCACCCCCAGCTCACCGGCAGTCTTCTCCCACCCTTCTGGCTTGACTGGGCTTCCGAAGCCATGGGCCACCTTATAAGGGCGTGGCGGGCGGTGGTGCCAGCAGGGACGGCATTAGGTGACCCACTGCCCACTCCGCAGGAGCCAGGAACCCCCTTCTGGTGGCTGCAGTGAAGCAGAAACAAAGGGCATTCAAATGGGGCCGTTGAGAGGCTGGGACCCCAGACCTGGAGGGCCTGTGTGTGGATCTCAGAGGCCAGTGGCCCCTCAGCACTCGAGGGGACCTGGCTTGTCTCTGCGTCTCTGTGCCCATCCAGCAAGGGTAGGGCGGCCGCGTGCCCTGGGAGATGGGGGCTCATTCGCCTCGTTCCACTCCACATCCCTGTCCTTAGAACAGTACCCGGCCCTCAGATGACCCCCAGTAAGCGCCAGGGAAGGAGGGACTGAGGCAGTAAGAGTCCGGGCGCTCTGGAGAAGGGACAGGGCTGCTCACAGAGCTAGGAGGGCAGTGAGCCCATGTGCATCCGTATGTACTCGGTTCCAGGCGTGGCGAGACCTGGTCAGTGCAGGAAGCGTGCGTGTGTGTGTGTACATGTGCACGTATGGTCAAAGGGGTGTGTGGGTGTGAGATAGTGTGTGATTGTGTATCTGAGCGCGTAGGTCTGCGACTGTGTGTGAGTGTATGTCAGAGCGTGTGTGCATGTGCACGCAAGACTGTGTGAGGTGGTTTGTGAGTGTGAATGTATCTGAGTGTGTGGGGTGTGAGGTTGTGGGTAAGTGTGAGTGTGTGAGTGTGAATGTATCTGAGTGTGTGGGATGTGAGGTTGTGGGTAAGTGTGTGTGTGGATGTATCTGAGTGTGTGGGGTGTGAGGTTGTGGGTAAGTGTGAGTGTGTGAGTGTGAAGGAGTATGTGTCTCTGTGCGTGCACCAGGAGGATGGCTTCTGGGGCTGCGCAGCATTTAGAGAGTATGGGGATGAGTCAAGAGAAAGTTCCTGAGGGACCAGAAGGTTCTGCCTCTCAGACTGCAAATTTAAGCCCTGGGTATTGAATACATTTTATTTCTTGTATGAAATACACATTAATTTGTGATAAGTATCTGAGCAAACTCTGCTAGTGGATTGCCCTAGTAGTTTCTTTTAATCGGAAACCCAGAGCTGAACCATTCTCTTGGGCTCTTTGCAGGCCAGGGTTGGGGTTGGCGGGGGAAGGCAATGTGCTTCTGAGGCTGGGGTCCCCTGGGCTCAGCACAGAGACAGTGGACCCCAGCCCCAGCCCTGGCCACGTGTGGTCTTTTTCTCTGAGGCCCCCACTACTCCCCAAATCCAGCTGTGCTTATGGGGCTCCAATCCTCGCCTCCACCACCTACTCCCCTCTCCCAGCTCTGAAGTTGGGAAACCTACGCAGCCTTCCCAGCCCCTCCCTGCCCAGAGAGATCCTTCCAAGTCAGCACTCCTTGTCCATGGCCCGTCTCCGCCCCAGGCCAGCCACAGACTTTGCGGGACGCCCCAGAGTGGCCCCCACTGTCCCTCTCTCAGGAATGATTAACTCCTGGCTTGGTGGCGCACCGTGGCTTGGTCTTTGGGGCAGGTTGTCCCTGGCCAGCTGGGCAACAGGAGGAAAAGGTCTTCTGCTTCTGATGGGAGCCATCATCTAGAGTTTGTACCACTCACCAAAAGCTAGAGCCCTCAGTGCCTGACAAACTCGGGGGCCCTCAGGGGCCAGAAGCAGAACCAGTAGCCTTGGGGAGCCACAGAGTCCTGGGGTGGGAGGGTTATGAGCCCCCCATGAGGTGAAAGAAAAATGGGGAGCACAAGGGAAGGAGACTAGAATCAAGTGCATGGCCAGGATCAAGTCCAGCTGACCTGTGGACCCTCAGGTGCTGGTTGGGGGCTGAGCTTGGGCTGTGGGAAGGTGCTCAGTGACCTGAGGGTGCCAGGCAGGTGCAAAATGGGCTGCTTTTGTCCTGTGACTGTCCTCCTGCTGCCTGGAGACCAGATGCCCCCTCTCCAGGAACTGGGCGAGGGCCCCTCTGTGGCTGAGCTGTCAGAGCCAGGTCAGGTGAGGTCCAAGGAGAGCCACACTTCAGACGCTGTTCCATTTGAGACCAGAGCCTTTGCTTTCGGCACAGTGCTGAGCTGGAGCCAGTGTCCCTGAGGCTCCCAGGAGGGTGGGGCTGGACCATCCCCAGGAGGAGTAGGAGAGATGGGCCGGCACCCACCTGGCACATGACAGGCCAAGAGCAGGATACTGATCAGAGCCTGTAGCTCTCACTCTGACGCCATCAGAGCACAGATTCCTAGCACTTTGACATGTCCCTGGCTTCCCAGCCCAAGGGGAGTTGACTCTTCTGGCCATTGGCAGCACCAGACAATTAACAGTAGAGAATAATTGCTTCTGGCTGTGCCAGCAGCCCACTTTGGTTGATGAGACAGGGAAGGTCAGATGCTGAGGCAGGACTCCCAGGACAGGCCACAGCTGGGGACAGGGACCAAAGCTGTCAGGAACAGCCACCAAAGCAGGGGCATCGGCACCCCCAAGGTTGCAGCAGGGACCCTGAGTGTGACGGGGAGCCTTGGCCCCTGGCCCTGCTGAAGACTCAAGGGTGTCAGCTGAGACTTGGTGTTCATGCGCAGGGACAGCAGGACAGCTCAGGCGCTGGCCGTTGCCCTCCTGATTCCATCCAGGCGCTGGACTACAAAGGCAGGGATCCCAGTAGCCAGCCCCCGGGGCAGAAGGAGCCGGCCAGGCCGTCAGCTAGACTGGGGTGCATGGGGATGAGGAGTGACCAAGTGGACAGACCAGAGATGGGAAGCCCGGGGCGAGGAAATGTCTCTGGGTGACCAGCAGGCTCACTGGTCCAGAGCCGGCAGGACAGGGTGGGCACCCTGCCCAAAGCTGACCACACGTTTCTGGTCCCCAGACAGAGCTGTGACCTGGCCCTGCTCGCAGCTGAGGAGCCTGCCCACCATGGCGAGCCCCACTCTGAGCCCCGACTCCTCGTCCCAGGAGGCCTTGTCGGCCCCCACCTGCTCCCCCACCTCTGACTCCGAGAACCTCAGCCCCGATGAGCTAGAGCTACTGGCCAAACTCGAAGAGCAGAACAGGTGAGTTGGGACCTGAGGGAAAGGGAGAGGCCCCAGGGGTATAGCCTGGGCCCCAAACAGAAGCTGCTGGTGCCACCTCACTCTCAGAGCTAGACCTGGCCCTGGGCCAAGTGACAGCTCCAACAGAGGCTTGACAAGGATGTTTGCCGTCACCTCCCACCAGACGGTTCTGCCATTCAGATGAGGAGACCACAGTATCAGGGGGCCCAGTGGACCTGGCCTTCACTTCTCTAGCCTTTGTTGAAGGGAAGAGTAAATCCTCTGACTCTGGCGTTGGCCCTTCCCACTTCTCCTCTGACCCACCCCCTGTTTTAAAGTGTAGGTTTTATTATTATGCCAGTATGGCGAGGCCAGCCAGATGACTGCCATTAAAAAGACAGTTTGGGGAATTCCCTGGTGGTCCAGTGGTTAAGACTCCATGCTTCCACTGCAGGGGGCACGGGTTCGATCCCTGGTCAGGGAACTAAGATCCCACATGGCGCGTGGCATGGCCAAAAAAAAAAAAAACCCACAGTTTGTTACGCACAGATTCCAAGAGGAGGGGCACAACACACCATGCACCATGCAGGACCACCCGGGGAAGTACCAGGGTCAGTCAGGAGGCAGAGGGAATGAGAAAAATGTGGGCAAGAGCCTTTATTGTGGTTTCTGCCAGAAGGAATGGTGAGGCAATGTAATCAGGCTTAGGACTGGCTAGTCTGAATACCTTCAGCAAGCTGGGGGCATAGGGGCTGGGCCTATTTGTCTAGTACCCGGCCCTGGGGTGATTAGGGCAGAGGGATAGTGGCCCTGAGTGCAAGAGCCTAACAGAGGTGGGTGGTTTGTGGGTTCTGGGTTGGTTGGTTTGCATATGAAAAGTGCACTAGCAGGCAAGTCGTTAATTATCTCTAGGAATCTGCTAGGCCTGGGAGGGGCAGTCCCTCCTGCGTCAGGGAGGCCCCAGATGTCAAAGCCTCAGAAATAGGTGGTTCATGCAACCCCTTGCTAGTTGGGTGCCCCCAGCCAGCATCTCACCCTCTCTGTACCTCGTCTGTAAACAAATCTTTACAAAACCCGCCCCACAGGGTTGGTACCAGACTAAATGAGCTACTCCCCATGCTTCTCAGCCCAGGGCTGGGCACAGAATGGGACACATGAATGGCAGCCTCTCCAGGGCTCCCGGGATCAGGACCAGGGCTCAGAGAGGTTAGGGCACTGGCGAAAGTCACTCAGCAAGTGACTCAGGAAAAACAGCTCAGGAAAAACAACTTAGACCCAATCCCTGGTATCCTCTGGGACCCCAGGGAGGGGGGGCCAGGCTCTTTGGGACCCAGGGGCCAGGGTGGGAAGCTCCTGCAGCCTCCACCCTCCCCCCCTGCCATACCCAGGCTCCTGGAAGCCGACTCCAAGTCCATGCGCTCCATGAATGGCTCCCGGCGGAACAGCGGCTCCTCGCTGGTGTCCAGCTCCTCAGCCTCCTCCAACCTGAGCCACCTGGAGGAGGACACATGGATCCTGTGGGGCCGGATCGCCAACGAGTGGGAGGAGTGGCGGCGCAGGAAGGAGAAGCTGCTCAAGGTGGCCCAGGCGGCGGGGCTGGCCGGGCGGCCGGGGGGTGGGGAACGTCTGCCAGGGGCCGCAGCACGAGCAAAGGGCAGGACTGGAGGTGTGTGGGCACTTTCGGGGTGCCTTGCCAGGGCCGGGGGGATGGGTGTGGAGATCAGGGCTGGCACCCCAGGCACCCTCCTGCTTCCCGCCCGTGAGTTCCGTGATGGGCTGGGGCAGCACATTCAGCCTCATGGACGCCGCGTGCCGTGCAGTGGCTCGGCCGAGCTCTGGGCCCCGGGTGAGGCGTGGGTGGACCCGATCTCAGAGGCCGGGCTGGGCGGCCATGAGGAGGCTGCTCTGGGATGGGGTCCAGCCCAGCCTCCCGATCCGACCCCCCGACCCCCCCACCCCCGCTCTGACCCTGTCGCCAGGAGCTGATCCGCAAGGGCATCCCACACCATTTCCGGGCCATCGTGTGGCAGCTCCTGTGCAGCGCCACGGACATGCCAGTCAAGAACCAGTACTCGGAGCTGCTCAAGATGTCCTCACCTTGCGAGAAGCTGATCCGCAGGGACATTGCCCGCACCTACCCGGAGCACGAGTTCTTCAAGGGCCAGGACAGCCTGGGCCAGGAAGTGCTCTTCAACGTCATGAAGGTGAGGCCCCCTGGCCACACGGAGAACCGCTGTGGTCATCAGGCCTGGCAGGACCCTGCCCTCACTCGCATGTGTTCCCTCGCAGGCCTACTCCCTGGTGGACCGGGAGGTGGGCTACTGCCAGGGCAGCGCCTTCATCGTGGGCCTGCTCCTCATGCAGGTAGGTGGCCTGGGCCCGGCCCATCCCGGCTCTGTCTGCCCCCAGGAGGTAGACAAAAGGAGAGTGTTCCCTCCATCAGGTGTCCTCCTAGGTCAGAACCTCCCTCTGTGTCCACCTGTGACCTCTGACAGTCTCCCAGCCAGGCCCCCAGGGGGTGAGCACAGAAGGCTGGCCACCTGTTCTGTCCCCTATCCCTTCCTAAGATTGGAGGGAGGGGTACGCCGTCCTACTCAGTCACCCCCCAGGGTTGGGTGGGACATTCAGGCTTAGGTCAGCCAGTGTGATGTTTATGGGGCTCGGGGTTTCCTCCAGAGAATCCAGCAGGCTTAGGAGGGGGAGAATGGAGATGGCTGGGAATGGACCAGAGGATGCCTCTACCGTGGGCTCTGGAGGTGGCCAGACCTGGGGTTCAAGTCCCAGCTCCACTGTTTCCTGCCAGGAGGCCTTGGGCAGGTGACTTCAGCCTCAGGAGGCTTCCTGTCATTGAAACAGGGTGATGATATTTACCAGAGAGGTTTGCTGTGTGGGTCCGGGCAGCCCGGCACTGTCCACGTTCAATAAAAGTAAATGGAGCAGAGACAAGCGAAGCCATAAGAAGAGCAGTGGGCGCCCCCGCCTCCCCACCCCCACTCACAGCCCCCTGCCCGCCCACCCCCAGATGCCCGAGGAGGAGGCCTTCTGTGTGTTCGTGCGGCTGATGCAGGAGTACCGCCTGCGGGAGCTCTTCAAGCCCAGCATGGCAGAGCTGGGGCTCTGCATCTACCAGTTCGAGTACATGCTACAGGTGAGTGGGCCCAGGGGCGGTCCCGCCTGCCCCCTCCTCTCCACCAGCCCACACCTACGGGTGCTAACGTCGGCCGTCCCGGCGAGTCTCTTTGACTGAAAATTCCACGCCTGAGAAATCACATCCAGACGTTCCAGCTCAGAGAGGGGCTCTACTCCCCAAGGGGCTGTAAAGCACTGCCCTGAAGTATGCTTTGAGGGACCAGGTAGGGGCCAGCCCTTTCCAGTGGGGGCTTCTCAGAGCTCGGGGCTCCCAGAGCCATTACGGCCAGGGTGGAGGGGTCAGCCTGGCTCAGACACACACACGGCGCCCTCCTGTCTGCTCCCTGGTGTGGCAGAAGGAGGGAAGGTGTCGTCTGCCTGCCTTTGCTGATTACTGGAGAACCGCAGCCGCCTCTGTTTATAAATAGCAGCCCCACAGGGCCCGCTCCTGGCTGGCAGAGAGAGCCGGTGTATGTGTGTACACACACACACACACACGCACACACGCACGCACGCCTGCTCTGCCACAGTGGGCAGGATGCACCCAGTAGTGAAAGCCCCCTTCCTCAGGCCCAGAGGATGGAGAGGTGCTGTCGGTCAAGGGGACCGGTAGTGCCAGCAAGCAGGTGTTCCAGGGCCACAGAGAAGGAGCAATCCCACCCCAGGCTGGGGAGCTGAGAGCTCCCGTGGTGAAGGAGCTGGCCGTCACCAAAGAGCTCCTGAGTCAGGAAGCCCAGGGCAGGCCGGGGGACAGCCCGAGGGTGTGTTCTCCCAGTGAAGGACCTCCAGGGGGTCCTACCACCTTCTCCAGCCTCAGTTCCCCCAGTTTCTGTCGCTTTCCAGCAGTCTGAAGTTCAGACCAGTCAGACAGGCATCCCTTGAGCGTTGCTGGGCGCAAAGCACAGAGCATTGTAGGAGGCGGTGGTGAGCGTCCCACAGGCAGCTGGGCCTCCTGCCATCCCTGTCCATGTCCCCACCTAGTGCTACTCAGAGCTCTGGGGTACTGCCGCCCCACCCAGAGACAGTGCGGGGTGCTGCCCAGGGCAGGTCAAGGAAGGCTCCCTGGAGATGCAGGCACTGAGGCCTAGCACTTCCGGGTGGAGGGAGCCTGTGGTGCCGACAGCTGTGCCCAACACCCTCCTCATGGCGCCTGGCCTCCTCCCCCCACCCCAGGAGCAGCTCCCGGACCTGAACACCCACTTCCGCTCCCAGAGCTTCCACACGTCCATGTATGCCTCCTCCTGGTTCCTCACGCTCTTCCTGACCACCTTCCCACTGCCCGTTGCCACGCGTGTCTTTGACATCTTCATGTACGAGGTGAGGACCACATGCCCCTTCCTCTCTTGGCCACTCTGGATGGAGTGGAAACGATTGCAGGGCTCAGGGAGGGGTCGGAGGGCTCCCAGGAGAGCATGACCAGAGATGCACTACCCCCGCCTCCTTCGCAGGGCCTGGAGATCGTGTTCCGGGTGGGCCTTGCCCTGCTGCAGGTGAACCAGATGGAGCTGATGCAGCTGGACATGGAGGGGATGTCCCAGGTGGGCCAGGAGGGCCAGGGCGGGCAGGCTTGCCCCCCAGCAGGGGCACCTGGGCAGGTGGAGCCCTTCTGAGAGATGGGGAGGCCCTGGACTTCCTGAGCACCCTGATCCTTTCCCATCACCTCTGTGCCCCCCCAGGTCTCCATGGAGGACCGGGGTGGGGGGGTGCCTGAGGAGACCCAGGCTCTGCCAGACACATCCCAGGGCCAGCAGCCTGGCAGCAGGGAGAGAGGAAGGCCCAGGCCGAGCCCTGGGAGTCCCTCCGCTTCACCTGCCCCCAGCTCTGTGTCCCCAGAGCCTAACATGGCAAATAGTAATACTGGCCAAACCAGGAGGCCTTGGGTGTGGTTTTGGCCCCAGCAACCAGGCCGGGCGAGGGCACAGGAGGGAGTGAGGGGTCTGGGGCAGACTCTCGCCCTGCCTCACCACAGCCTACCCCAGCTGCCCTGCCTGCTGAGAAGAGGCCGGCCTGCATCTCACCGCCATGTCCGCATCATGCAGGCCCCCGCCCCCTCCCAGCGTCCTCCAGCTGGTGCTTCAGGGAAGAATGCACAAAGGCCACAGTTGTGTCCACGAACACGGGCATCCATTGTCCGCAGCTGCCAGAGGGGCCAGCTGGGCTAGGGCGCGGGAGCCAGCCTGGCCCCGAACTTCAGCAAGCTGTGTCCACCCGGCAGCTTGCACTTAACTCTTTGCAGAGGTTCCCGGGGCCCCAGGCGAGCAGGCAGACCACTGACGGGTCCTCCCTCTGGCTTCCTCCACACCACCCCAATCCTTCAGCCTCTTCCGTCTCCTCTCACTGCCCCTGGGGCAGCGGCATGTCTCCCCCTTCCTCCGTGAAGGTCCTCTGTGCTCGGACCCCACCCACACCCACACCTGGCCTTCGCCCTCAGGAGCTCCCGAAGCCGCTTTCCCTGCACACAGAGGTCCTGGCTGCAGGCAGCTCCTTCTCATGATTCCTGCTTCTCACACTCACTCACTCAGCCCACACAACAGGCCAGGTGATGGCGAGGGCCCAGGCCGACCGGCTCTGGCCGTCCCTCCTGGTGTACCCAGGCCCTCCTCCAGGGGAGCAGGGTGCTGCAGGGGCTCAGGTGGCCCCAGGTGGTCAGGGCCCGTGTGTCCGTGACCGCCCGTGTCCCCACAGTACTTCCAGAGGGTAATCCCCCATCAGTTCGACAGCTGCCCAGACAAGCTGATCCTCAAGGCTTACCAGGTCAAGTACAACCCCAAGAAGATGAAGAGGTCAGTACCGGGAGGCCAGGGTGCTGGCAGGAGCGGGGTCCCCGAGGGTGGGACAGTGAGCATGTCGGCCCTCTCCTCTGCAGGCTGGAGAAGGAGTACGCAGCCATGAAAAGCAAGGAGATGGAGGAGCAGATCGAGATCAAAGTGAGTCCCTGGTTGGCCTGGGCAGTGTTGGCGGGAAAGGGGGGGATGGTGGTGGTGGTGGTGGATATGCCCTTGGGAGCCCCCTCGATGGCCGCTAGAGGGCAGCCCACCCAGCGCGGGCCACACAGCAGGGGGTCCTTAGGCTCTGAGAGGTGGTCCCTCGGCCTGCCTGTCCTTTCACTCACCACCAGGCCGGCATGGGAGCAAGGCCCGCCGCCCCCCCCGCCCAGCACTGGGGACACGGTGGTGAACAGGGCCACTGAGATTCAACCTCCAGCCCTTTCCCCTCCCGGTGGTCTCAGGCTGGGACTGAAAGGTCCAACCCTCTCATCACAGGACTGGGTCCCCTGGCAAGCAGCACCATCCTTAGGGCGGGTGGGGGTGGGGCTTTCCAAAAGTCATCTCATTAACATAACAAAGACACCTTTATTCCTCTCCTCACTTAGGAAATTCCCAGGGTTTAGGAGCCTGTGCCAGGACCAGGGACAAAGACCAAGTATATATTCCTTGTAAATCACAATATCGTAGAGGGTTTTCTGGGTGTGCAGAGCCTCTGAACCCAGACGTCCCTCCATCTCTCCTTCCCTCTGCTGTCATCCCGCCAGACGTGATTTTGGTTATTCCCTCAAGAGGCGTTTAGTGAGAACTGTGTGTCAGAGTCACAGCAGGACTGAGGGCCCCCAGTCCAGTGGAGGTGGGGGACAGACACAAACACAAACACCAGCACAGCCTGGCTCTGTCCTCTTCAGGGGCAGAGTCCCACAGTGGCTGGGACTGGAGTTCCACAGACCAGAGTTCAAATCCCAGCTCTCCTACAGAGCAGCTGTGTGACCTGCAAGGAAGGTGAATTCACCTCTCTGAGCCTAAGTGTTCCCTTCTGCAAAATAGGGATGACGCTCTCCTGTTCAAATAATTATTATTATTAACCACCACCATCATCGTCATCCCTACCTCCTCTAGAAAGGCAGAGACAGAACCTAGGTTAGAATCCAGGTCACCTGCCACCCATACCTGAGTGGCGAAAGAGGGCATCATTGTCCTGGCCCCGTTTGTAAGTTTTTGAGAAATAGTCTTGTGTCCTGAATTTTTAAGCATCTCCTTTTCTCAGGAATGGCAGCTTTACTGATGCACCAGTCCAAACGCGTATGTGTGTTTTGCTCATGCACGGACAAGGGCCTGCTGCCATATGGTGACCATGATGGCTCAGCAGTAGGGAGGGACACAGCGGATCCTTAAACCACATTCCCAGCCTGGAATATTATCACTAGAGGAGACTGCGTGCCCCAAGGGCAGGGCAGATGCCTTCTCCCCTGACCCTGCCCTGTGCCCTTTCACCTTTCGCCTGTTTAAAAATGTACCTGGGATTTGTTTTAATCAGGTATGGTGAGGTGACAGACACAGAGACAACTGCCTTCAAAAGAAGAGTTTATTACTCACAGGAGGGGGCACACTTCTGCATGCAGGGCCACATGAGGAAGCACCAGGGTGGGTCAGGAGGCAGAAGGAGAAAAGCATGGGCCAGAGCCCTTATTGTGGTTTCCACAGGAAGGGATGGGCGAGGCAGGGTAGGCAAGTTCAAGAGAGTTCAGGATTGGCTAGTTTGAATAATTTCCAGGCTCTGGGCTATAGGGGTGGTCCCTAGCTGTCCTGGAACAATTGAGAGCAGGGGAAATACTAGCTTGGTGTGCGAGAGTTAGATAAGGGAGGTGGGTGGGGGCATGGGCTCTGGATTGGCAGGTTTGCCTGTGGAAGGCAAGCTAGCAGGCAGGTTGTCTACTCTCCCTAGGAATTAGCTAGCCCTGGGAGGGGCAGTGCCTCCAGGATTAGCAAGGCCACAGGATGTCAAAACATCAAAAATACAGAAAAAAAGGGACTTCCCCGGCAGTCCAGTGGTTAAGACTCTGCGCCCCCACTGCAGGGGCCACAGGTTCAATCCCTGGTTGGGGAACTAAGATCCTGCATGCCGCATGGCAAAAAAAAGAAAAAATAAATTTAATAGTGTGATTAGTACATAGGCCCCCATAGTCCTTGTTCACTCCCTGTCTGGTTTTCCCTTGGGAGGAAGAGGAGAGAGGCGAGTTGTTGGTCGGTACATCCAGCTCTTCCAGGGATGGCTGAGCTTGTGGCATCAATGCATTGAGGCCAGAAAGGGGGCAGACATTCCAGGGGTCAGGGGTCAGGATTCTGGTTCTGGATCCCTATGAGCAACAGAGACCTGTGCCGGCAACAGCTCTGACCCCAGCGAGCCGGGAGGCTCGGGCAAGACACTGCCTGCCTCTGACTCAGTTTCCCCTCCCATGACATGAGTCAGTGCCTGCCCATCAGTCAAGTCTGCAATCCTCTCTGACCAGAGTTGCTTCCTGGGAGTGCTCTGGGTGTTTCCATCGCCTGTTTCTCCCCGGTAGAAACCAGGCAGTGTTCTGTGTGATCCACAGGGAAGCAGGACCCTCACTAATCCACCGATCAAAACTATTTCTGTACCCACTGCTTAAGGGGTACGTAGTTAGAAACTAGGTGCAAGGCAGATGTGAACCTCCCCTGCTTTCCAAAAGGCTGTGAGGGAACCTAAAACCACAAATATGTAACCAAGACTACCAGCACAGGATGGAAGGCGGAAGCAAGGAGACCATCTCCAGAACCCCAGCCGGGGGAAACTGACCACTCTTGGGTACAGCTGGCTCTCAGTGGGTTGCGGAAATGTAGTTGTCAAACTGAAAGAAGCATGTGTTCAGCAAGACCTCTTCCCCTGGACCCAGACTCTGAGTTTGTCCTCTGAGAATTCAACCCTGGCGCTCCAAGTGAAGCAGTGAGGGGGTGGGGCCTGTCTGCGAGCAGCTTCCCCCAAAACACAGAGGCCTTTGCCCTGTGGGGGGCGTCACATTGGCCCTTGACAGGCTCAAGCGTTGGGTAGAAACAGACTCCGGAGGAGGGACCACCCCCCCCAACGCCCCCCACCCCCTGCACACACAGTGCATAGCCATCAAAGTGATCACATTATTTTTACTGAACCAGAGTTTGTTTTTAAAAATAACACCTGGTGGACCATTCCAAACGGGAATTGGCCTTGACTGGTTTCTGGAATCACTGACCCAGAGCGAGAGACACTGGCGCTGTCCTCCCGGGAGGTGGCCTAGCCCTGCAGGGACAGCCGTCTGTGTGTACAGAAGCAGGCGGCGGGCTCTGACGTGCTCTCCCCTCTCCCCGCATAGAGGCTTCGGACAGAAAACCGGCTCCTCAAGCAGCGGATTGAGACCCTGGAGAAGGTGAGGGGTGTGGCCACCAGCCTGTGGCACTGAACCCTCCCAGTCCCGAGCAGGACCCAGCAGCCAGAGGGCCAGCCAGCCTCCTGCCCCGGGCGCCGCGCCCCAACCCCCCGAAGCCTGTGGCGTAAATCCCAGAGACCCCACCACAAGCCTCACTGAGATTTGGGCCGCTGTATAAATTTGGGACTGTGGCGAAACTTTGCTTGAGGAGGGATTGAGTTATAACCCTGCTAACTGCAAACACGGAAATCCATTTGTGCCCGGTGCCCTCCCGGGCTGCTTGGACAAAAGAAAGGAGATAGGGTGGGGGAGAAGGGGGCGGCCTTGCACTGTTGAGGGGCTGCCATAGCCTTGACCCTGGCCCCCAACCTGTTTTTAAAGATGGGAGTAGAGACGGGGATCCTCTACTTCCAGCTCCCCACTCAGTCTTGCTTGACCCTCCACTGACCACACGGAGTAGGTGGAATTTGTTGCCCTTGCCCCAAAGCCTTGATTCTTGCTTTGCCTCCAAATTAAAATGCACCCACCGGGCCCAGTGCTTCCCTCCCCTGCCCCCTCCCCGGACGGCACCTCCTCACTCACGAGTGAGGCCCCCGCCTGGCGGCCCCCATGAGTGGCACCGCCCTCCCCACTCACACGCAGACCCCTCTCCAGGACGGAGCTGGCTCTGGCTTTGGTCTTCCTCTGGGTCCTCTCCTGCTGGTTCTCTGGTTCTCTGGTCTCACTCCTCTCTCCCTGCTTCTAGAGACAGTCCACTGCGTTAGTGACAAGTGGTTCTTGTCTGTCTCTCCCTCTCTCCTGTCCCCGCGCCTTCTGCTCTGCCTCTTCCCCCTGTCGCTCGGAACCCCTCCACCGGGTAGGAGAGCGCTGCTCTGGCTGATAGGCTAATCCAGGTACTGTAGCTTTTCGTCTCCCGTTCCCACTTCTTCCTGGTCCCCACACATGACCACCACACCACCTCTTCCCTGGCCGCTGCCATCCCCCGGGGGGTGAGGGGGGCAGGCCTGGAGCTGCGCATGGGGGTGACTGGGGACCGCTTCCCCCGGGAGATAGAGGCTTCCCTCTGGGGGAGGGGCGTGCGTGTGAACGCGTGGTGCGTGTGGGCGCATCTGTGAGTGTACCCACACGCACATGCACAGGTTTCCTCCCACCAGGGGATACAGGTGGGGACCCAGGAGGGCTCGGGGACCCTGAGGCTGCATCAGCAACAGGCCCTGGTGTGTGCACGGCTGAGCCTCCCCAATACACACACACACACACACACACACACACACCCCTTCCGGCCCCTCACGCTCTTCTCTGCTCCCACCTGCAAGGCCTGCCATCTTCTTTCACTCACCTGCTTCTGCTGCTGCCTCATCTTGAATGGCTTTATCTGGAAGCTTCTGCCCACTACCTAGTGGCTCTGAGCCTGGAACGGGGGGCCTAAATTGGGTGGGCTGAAGGGATGAGGCTGGGGGGGCCTTGGGCAGGTGGAAGTCCCGGGCTCCAGGACTGGAGAAGGCCCCGCGAGAGCTGTATCCCACCCCCTGACCTGGCCCTAAGGAGCCAGCCTCTGGGCCCTTGGCTACCCCCACATCCTCAGCGTCACCAGCAGAGCCCAGCCTCTGCTGTGCCATGTGCCCTGGATAAGGACTTCTTTCTCCTCACCTGGGACAGAGGCTGAGAGCCAGAGCCTGGGCCCCGGGCGGCTGTGTTCCTCCAGGTTCCTCCCAGAGTGTCCTGTTCCTGCCGGTCCCCCCATCCCCAGGCCCCGTGGGGCGCCCCATCCCAGGCTCTGAGTGTGGGAGGCCTCACCCCTCTCCCTTCCGCCCCACCTCCACCCTCTCTGGGCTTCGCCTGGGGTGTGAGCAGAGGGTCACGGCCCCCTGTCCTCGCTGTGCTCAGGGGCAGGTGACACGAGCGCAGGAGGCTGAGGAGAATTACGTCATCAAGCGGGAGCTGGCAGTGGTGCGGCAGCAGTGCAGCTCAGCGGCCCAGGACCTGCAGAAGGCACAGAGCACCATCAGGCAATTGCAGGAGCAGCAGGTAGCAGGCTGGGTGGGCGGGGCCACCAGGGCCAGGCCACGCCCCATGCCCAGCTGCCTGCAGGGCTCTTGAGCAAATGGCTCCAAATCAGCCCTGCCTCAGTCCCTGGCCCGCCTGTTCCTTGCTGGGGGGCAGGGGACCCACAGCAGAGTGCAGATTCTTCCCCATCCTCAGCAGCGAACAGCCCCACACCCAGGGGTATCCCGTGTTTTCCGTTTCCCACCCCCCAATAGGGTGTCTGGCCTTCCACACTGAGAGCAAGGCAGTCACCCTCCCCGGGCCCCAGCCTCAGCACAAGAGCCCCTGGGAACCAGCTGTCCCTGCTGGGACCCCTCCTTCCACCGATGGGGCTGTGATTCCTTGGGGGAGCCCTGGTGTCTCCCCAGGGTCTGAAGGGCTGTTGGGCTGTTATCGAACTAAACCCGGGTCCGCTCACCTGACATGTAGCAAAGCCAATCTACCAACACTGGGTTGTGGCGAAGGAAAGTAAAGCATCTATTGCAAACAAGGAGAACAGGCAGCTCATGCTCAAAAGAACCCATAAAGTCCCCAATGGCTTTTAGGCAGGGGTTTGTAAAGACGGTGTTGGGGGAGAGGGTCCTAGGATGCATGACCAGCTCATGGACCTCCTTCTGGCTGGTTGGTGGGGAGGTAACAGGGTGATGTTTCAGGAATCTCCGTCATCAGCCTTCTGGTTCCAACCAGGCGGGGGTGCATGCTTGTGTTCAGCATGTAGTCACCATCCTCCACCTGGCTGGGGGTCCCAGTTCTTGCAGAACTGCTCAGAGATCCATGTCAGATGGTTATATCTGTGTCCCTTCAGGAGGACCTAGGCGTCCTGTGACCTGCTGTCCTCATTAACTGCTTGCTGCGTTCTGGAACTCAGGGAAGGCCTAGGAGACTAAAGCCTTTTTCTACAAACAAGCAATGGGGACACCAAAGGGTTTTTGTACTTGGGAAGGCCCCACAGGGTCCTGCTCGGTTTCAATCCCCCGTTTTCTTCGAAACTTGCCAATCCTGATGGGGGGAGGGGTGGCACAGAAAGGCAGTAAAGTTTTGGATGGAGAGGTTAATCCTAAGCTTGGCAGGGGAACTCAGCTTTAGGGGGACTCAGTTTCAGGGCTTCCCCGGCGGGGCCAGCCATGCAGGGCAGGACCTGGGACAAGGGAGAGGGTAACTCCTTCCAGCGCCCAGCACTTTGCCCTCGGAAGAGGGTCTGGCCTGTGCCCACCAGTCTGAGCCGGTGAGATGGGGGTGAGGGGGCAGCCCAAGTCTGTTGTGGGGTCATGAACTTCGGATGGGTAGTGGGAGGACCCATGGGCTGGAGCACTGCAGAGAGTCCGCTTCTCCCAGAGAGGGCTTTCAGAACTTTCCTCCAGCCGTACCCAGCAGGCTGCCTGCCTCATGTGGCAACCCACCAGCAGCTGCAGCCTGCAAACTCAGCATGCGTGCCCCAGCGCAGGTCCCAGAGGGGCAGGGAAGGATGCTGTAGGCTCCCTGCGATCCAGGGCTGAACCCAGCAGGGCCTGGCAGTGAGCTGGGGGCAGGGGTGTTTGGGGGGTCCCTGATTTGGAGAAACCACAGGGTGCTCAAGAAACAGTAGGTGGAGACAGAAGGGTCATTCGCTGAGGAGGGCCCCCTCACCCAGGCCTGGAGACCTGGCCTGAGGGGTGCAAGCTGATTCTTCGCTCCCAGGTCCAGGGGGGTGGAACTTCACCTTTGTTGCTCACCTGCATCCACCTCCTGCCCCACAACTTCGAGTGCTGTAGCCCCACCTGGCTCTGAAGCAGCCAGGCCAGTGGGGAAACTGAGGCTGGGCTAACCCCACCCATGGCATGATGCCCCCTCTCAGGCCAGTCAGAGAGGCATTCACCTGCCACCTCTGAGCTCTGGCCTTTAGGGCCTGATCAGAGCTGGGTGAGGCAGGGAGGCCGCTGCAGGCAGAGGGAGGGAGTGCGGGAGGTGCCAGTGCAGCCCCTGAGCACCGTCTCCAGAGGCTCCTGGAGGAGGTGCAGCCTGGCAAGAGGTTGGCATGGGGCCCAGAGCCCATCTGAGCCAAGGGAGAGCCACTGGTACGCATGGGCCTCAGAGACCCCCAGTGGTCAAGGGCAGCGAGCAGACCTGGGCAGCTAGACAGGTGGGGGAAGAGGGTGGCAGCTGCCCTGCCAGGCTCCCCGGGCAGCAAGATGCAGGCCCCGCTCTGAGCCCAGGGGCTGCCCTCCCCCACTGGCCAGGCTTGTTTTGTTTTGGCCGTGCCACGCGGCATGCGGGATCCTAGTTCCCCGACCAGGGATCGAACCTGTGCCCCTGCAGTGGAAGTGCGGAGTCTTAACCACAGGACCGCCAGGGAAGTCCCACGGCCAGGTCTTCTTTATTGGGCCCACCCATCACCCCTGGGACTCCTAGGGTACCTTTGAGAAGCCCCTGGGCACTGACCAAGAAAGGAGTCTCAGCAAACTCTTTCCCCATCTGCCCCATGCCACCCTCACCCTGTGGTTAGGCCACGGGCCACACACAGGAAGGGGTCCCCGGAGAACTCACCCTCCGTCCTCATCCCAGTGATCCTGGGAACCAGTCACTGGTGTCCCTTTCCATGGCATCCTGAGGCCATGGAAAGTCCCCTCTGTTTCCAGGACCCCTAGACACAGAGCATCAGGGCCCCCATGGCATCCGGCCCCTCCGGCAGATCCGGAGTTTCTCCTCACCCCCCTCTCCACCCACAGCCCGGCCCTGGAGGTGGACGGGGTGGGGCCAGGCCTGGGCCCACAGCCGGCTGGCAGGAAGGCTGCCCCCCTCTGGCCACAGCCTGGGGCCCAACGCAGCCCTCTGCCCGCCCCCAGGATAACCCGCGCCTCACCGAGGACTTTGTGGCCCACCTGGAGACAGAGCTGGAGCAGTCACGGCTGCGGGAGACCGAGACCCTGGGGGCCCTGCGGGAGATGCAGGACAAGGTTCTAGACATGGAGAAGGTGCGACTGGGCAGGTGCTGGGGGAACCATGGGGAAGGGGAGATGACAAGAGGCCCTAGCCAAGGAGAAGGGGCAGCCAGGGGGACCAGTGGGACAGGCCCTGGAGTCAGAGCCCCCTGCCCCAGCAGCCCCCAAGGAGCTCAGGGCACCTCCCTCGGCCCCTGCCTCCTTCTCCTTGGTCTCCACACCAGGGTCAGGGCAGATGGGAAGTTGGGCCCCTCACCCTCAGACCCTCTCAAGCCCTGGAGGTACATACGTGCGTGTGCGCGCGCGCGCACACACACACACACACACACACACACACACACACGAGCATACAAAAAGCAACACGACTCCACAAGGGGTGCGCCCACCCTCATGTGCCAGGCACCAGGCCACCAGTGCGGTGGCCTTCATGGGCTCCCTGGGCTGTATGTGTCCCCTTCAGGCCCTGGGTTCCAGGATGGAGAGGGGGAAGGGAAGGCCAAGGCCCAGGCCCATCAGGGCTGCTCCCCTCCATGGAGACACCACCCAGGGGGCCATCCTCTCCCACCTGCAGCCCTGCAGGGGGCACCAGGCCTCTTGGTCCTTTCCCAGCTCCTTCCACACTGGTTGTCTCAATTCCCAAGGCGCTGCCAGAAGGGAGGTGCCCCGGCCACCAGAGGGCAGCACTCACCCACTTGCAGGAGCCATGCCCCCCACCTCCAAGCTGCGCTATTTTGGGTGCCCTCCCAGGTGGGGTGTCTCTGCCACAGCCTTGCATGGGGCCATCGGCCTCTCGGTCCCCAACTTCCCGCCTGCCCAGAGCTGGGCTTTCCACCCCCTCCCTCCACATCAGAGGGAAATGTGGGACAAGTAGGTCTGCCACCCCCCGCCACCCCAACTCCCAGACTCAAACGAGGGTCAGGGAGAACATCATGCAGCAAGTTGGCTTTTGGTCCAAGAGCCTGGAGCACGAATCTCTCATCACTGAGCCCTTGGGAGGCCAGGATAGGGCCTAAGCCGGCCCTCAGTCCATCCCCAGGGAGACGGTGCTGAAATCCACGGTCTTCTCTGCTCCAGCTGGGCCAGGTCCCGGGTCTGGGCCCAGAGGGTGTGGATCTCAGATTCCCAGGCGGGTAGCACCCGTCCTGTCCCAGCTAGTGTTACTAGCAGTCACATGTTGTAAGGGGGTTGCCCTAGGCCAGTTGTGCCAGAGAGCAGGTGCTGTTATTACACCGATTTTACAGACCACGATGTCCAGCTGGGGCGACAAGGGCGGGGTCTCCCCGCCTCGGGCCTGGTCCTTGTTCCCCCGGCGCATCCTGGGGTCCAGGGTGCACCCTCTCGCAGCCGGGCCGCCCAAGGCGGAGCGCAGAGGAGAGGAGAGCGGGGGCGTGGGGCCTACGGGAAGGGCCGCGTGGCCGCGCAGCTCCCCTGGGCTCTGACTGCTCCTCCCCCCGCAGAGGAACAGCTCGCTGCCCGACGAGAACAACGTGGCGCAGCTGCAGGAGGAGCTGAAGGCGCTCAAGGTGCGGGAGGGTGAGGCCGTGGCCTCGGCGCGGGAACTGAAACTGCAGCTGCAGGAGCTCTCGGACACCTGGCAGGTGAGGGAGGGCCTCGCCCGACGCGCACGAAGCGGCTTCGGGGCTCCCAGGCGGAGGACGACCGCCGACCTCTCCCCGCAGGCCCATCTGTCCCGCGGCGGCCGCTGGAAGGAGTCCCCGCGGAAGCTGGTCCTGGGCGAGCTGCAGGACGAGCTGATGAGCGTGCGGCTGCGCGAGGCCCAGGCTGTGGCCGAGGGCCGCGAGCTGCGGCAGCGCGTGGTGGAGCTCGAGACGCAGGTGGGCCGCTGCCCGCCTGGGGAGGGGACCCGGAGCCCGGGGTCGGCCCCGCGGCGAGGCCGTGACCCCCGCCTGTCCGCCCCCAGGACCACATCCACCGCAACCTGCTGAACCGCGTGGAGGCGGAGCGAGCGGCGCTGCAGGAGAAGCTGCAGTACCTGGCGGCGCAGAACAAGGGGCTGCAGACGCAGCTCAGCGAGAGCCGCCGCAAGCAGGCCGAGGCCGAGTGCAAGGTGCCGCACCCCCCACACACCGTGCCCGCGCCCCCGCCCGGCCCGCAGCGCCCCTTGACCGCTTGTTCCCCCGCCCCCAGAGCAAGGAGGAGGTGATGGCCGTGCGCCTGAGGGAGGCGGACAGCATGGCGGCGGTGGCCGAGATGCGGCAGCGCATCGCCGAGCTGGAAATCCAGGTAAGCGGCGGGGCCGGGGCTGGGGCCGGGCTGCGGGGCGGGACCCCGCGCTGAAGTCCGGCGACCTGGCCCGCCCGCAGAGGGAGGAGGGCCGCATCCAGGGCCAGCTGAACCACTCGGACTCGTCGCAGTACATCCGCGAGCTCAAGGACCAGATCGAGGAGCTGAAAGCCGAGGTGAGCGCGGGAGGGGCGTAAGAGCCCCGGTGTTCTCGGCCGGTGACGGGCCGGGAGTCGGCGCCTCGGGGAGCGGGAGAGGAGGGGGCCAGGCGGCCGGACTCCGTCCGTGGGTACGTCGGTCCACGCCTCCAGCGCGCGGGTCCCCCGCCCCAGGTGCGGCTTCTGAAGGGCCCGCCGCCCTTCGAGGACCCACTGGCCTTCGACGGGCTCGGCCTGGCACGGCACCTGGATGAAGACTCGCTGCCGTCGTCGGACGAGGAGCTGCTCAGCGTGGGCGTGGGCGCGGCGCTGCAGGACGCGCTCTACCCGCTGTCCCCGCGCGACGCGCGCTTCTTCCGCCGTCTGGAGCGGCCGGCCAAGGACAGTGAAGGCAGCTCAGACAGCGATGCCGACGAGCTGGCCGCGCCCTACAGCCAGGGCCTGGACAACTAAGGCAGTGCCCCGCGTGCTCGGAGCCCGGGGCCGCCGCCTGCCCGCTCCTTGGCCGCCGCCCGCACTTAACAAACTCCAGGCCCTCGGTGGTCCCCCCCACCCCGAGGGCCAGGACCAGCGCGGCAGGGCGCGGAGGGTAGGACCGAAGTCTGGGGATCCTGAGTCCCCTGGCAGGCCCACTCTCCCCAGCAGTGTTTACCGATCTTGGTCCGTAGCCCTCTGGGCCCAGTTACCTGGAGGGTCTGCCCCTCTTAACAGCCAGGGCAGGGGTGGACCCAGGGGTCCCAGGACTGGAGGAGCAGGAACCTCCCCCCTCCTAGCTGGCCTCCTTCTGGGACAAGGGTGGCCCGGCTGGGAAGGACCCAGGAGCTAGAGGAGGCCTGAGGAAGAAGAGGCCGCTCTAGGCCTGTCGTTACAACCCCGTGCCACCCTCGGGACCCTTGGCCTCTGGGGACAGATGGCCAGGCTGGGTTTTCCTGCCTGGGGCAGGCACTGTGGCCCCTGCGACAGAAACCAAAGCCCCCCCTACTGTGTGCAGGGCCGCGCAGGGTGTGGTGGCCAGCCGGAACCAGCCAGGGCCTGGGTAGTGTCTGTCCCTGCTTCTTGGGGGCCAGAGCAGCTGTAAGGAAGTGAAGAGACCCCCCTCTCCCCAGCACACCACGTCTCCCTCTGTGACAGTCCCATCACCCCAGCCTGGCCAGTGATGAAGGGGCTCCCCGACCCAGGCTAGCCTCCTCTCCAGGGGGTCCCCAGCCTCCACTTCCGTTCCTTCTCAGTATCCCCGGCCCCACTCTCTGGCCAGAGCCAGGCCCCAGGGGAGGAGGCCTCCCAGTTGAGTTGCCTCCCAGCGCCTGCTCATGGTGGTCCCGTGGTCTCTGCTGAGTCAGAACCAAGAACGGTGCCAAAATCCAACGATGCCCCCAGACCCCTGCCCCCTGGGGCCTCACGACCCTCAGGCTGACCCTCTCGGTGCTCCTGGAGCCTAGAGCAGCATCACAAGCAGTCTCCCCGGCACTTCCTGGGGTGGGGATCCATGCTCAGTACCCCCTTCCCGGTCGCCCACTCCTCAGTGTTACAAAGCCTGGGGACCAGGGTGGGCATCCGAGGGGCTCTCCCATGTGCCCCCCACACTGCCTCCCACCATTTTGCACACTGCCTGTTCACACTCCACATGTCGCCCAGGCGGGAAAGATGGAAAATAAAGTGTATTTACACAGTAACGGACAAGGGATGCTGAGTGGGGCAGGCCTTGGGGTAGGGGAATCACCAGCAGCCATGGGTCCCCGGCCCCTTGTCCAGTGAAGCAGCGGGGAAGGGAGCAGGCTGTCCTTGCCCTTGGGAGCCTCCCACCATCTAAGAGAACCAGAGGTGGAGGTCATAGCACGCCAGTGTGGGCGGGGGTGGGGGGGCAAAGAGGCTGTCCAGGTCGGGTGCATCATGGAAGAGGAAAGGACATTCACACGTACAGTGTGAGCATAAGTGTGGGCGTCAGAAGAGATGGTTAGTATTGTAGGAACGAGTCACCAAGGACCTGGGACGTCAGGCGTAGGGACAGACCCTTAGAGCAGGGCATTTTCAGGAGGGTGTCTCTGGAGATGGGGAGGGAGGATGGGCCATGATTTCCCATCATGGGTGACTGGGTGACTCAGCTGGGGCCTCCCCTGAGAGACACAGAGGAATGAAGGGTCTTAGGGCCTCAGGAGGATTCAGTATCTGGTTTATTCAGCACCCACTTCCCAAGGCCTTCCGGGTGCTCCACTGTGCCCGGTTCTGAGGGGTCCCAAGTGTAGTGGAGCAGACAGACATTGGGGTGGGGGCGGGGACTTAGCCGGCACAGTAGTGTGGCAAGTGCCTAGATGAATGTGTAAGGAGATCAGGGAAGGCTTCCTGGAGGGGGGGGATCTGCAAGGGCATAAGCATAACGGTGAGACGTGGCAGGGACCAGCAGGAGGCACATGAGGTCTGTGAAGAAGGAACAGGAGAGAGTGGGCATGGCCAGACCAGGAAGGGGTTTTTCTAGTCAGGAGAAAGAGTTTGCACTGTGAACTAAGGGCGCTGGGGAGCCATGGAGGGCTTAGGTGAGAGGGGCACCATCAGGTAGACTACAGTGTTGGGGGGCAGTGCAGAGGCAAAACAGCCAGGCAGTGGGGGTTCCCCTGGGGGAAGAAGGCCCGGAGAGGCAGCATCCTTTGTGGGGTTGCCCGTGGAGCTGAGACAGAGTCCCAGTTAGAGGGTGACACAGCCAGGAGCAAAGGAAGGCTTCCTAGGAGGAGACATTTAATTGGGTCCAGCTAGGTGCCAGCCAGGCCCTACCCTCTACACCCAGTGTGGACCCACCAAGTGTCCCCCACTCTGCTGCCTGATACCTGCCAAGCGGCAGGGCAGGACACTGGTTATGCACCAGGACAGCCGAACCCCAGCTCTATTCCCTCCCACGACAGCTCCTGCGGGCCGATGTGTCATTCCCATCACACAGATTTAACACTGAGACCCTGACAGTTGCTGTCTGCCTCTCCTGTTGCCACCGGGTAGCTGGTGGCTCCAGCTGGCTGGCTCCCAGGAGGGGGCACGGCCTTGGGGGAAGTGTCTGAGGTTCTGCCCTGCTCCCTCACAGGGGGCCTTAGGGCCCTGGCTGCCCAGCATGTCAAGAGTCAGCCCCTACCCTTGGGCTTGTCTCAGCATCTGGAAACAAGGACACCTGGGTTCTCACCAGGGCCCAGCTTAAAAAAGAGACCTCTGTGGACTTCCCTGGCAGTCCAGTGGTTAAGACTCTGCACTTCCAATGCAGGGTGCATGGGTTCGATCCCTGGTCAGGAGAACTAAGATCCCACATGCCACTAGGTGTGGCAAAAAAAAAAAAAAAAAAGGAACTTCTGTAGTTTGCCACCTAACTGATTGGCTCCCAGGGGTGGAGGTGGCAGTGTCCCACTGCGACAGCACCAATGTCTCTTCAGACCCCAGGTTGGGAGGCAGCCGCTTCTGGGGTGGGGGACAGGCAGGACTTGGTGATTCCTGTCTGACAGGAACCTGGCTTCAGGGACTGGGTCTAGGAGCAGAGATAGGGCTGAGGGCCCAACACAGGGTCCCACTCTGTCCTTCTACCTGCCCTGGGGATTGTGGTTCCCCTCGGGCCTCCATCATTCTTGGTATGAAGCAGGACACCCTCAGGGAGGGAAGGCGTAAGGGGTGCATTTCCGGCAGGGGCACTTGGAAAGGAGAGCCTGGGCTGGGGTTTAAAGGGTCCAGGGTCAGGGTGACTGGACTGTGGGAGAGCAAGGAATTCTGACTGGGGGAGACAAGTGAAGACATTGGTTGGCTCTGGTGAGGACCCTTGACTCTGGAACACGGGCAAGAATGCCTGGCTGGAGGGGCTTGGGGAGGACGCCCGAAGTTGGGATGAAAGGCGAGGCCCATGGTTGGGAGGCACAGAGGGGCATGATGAGGGCACCTGGAGAGGAGTGGGCATTGTGAGGACTCCCTGATCTCCCACCCAGCCTTGGGAGAGGCTGCTCCTTCTCTGCAGGCCCTCCTAGTGCGGTCCACCCAGGAGGCAGGGAATGCCCTTCACGAGCCCTGGACCCAGCTGCAGGCCCGCCTTTTGCACTGCAGCCTCCTCGGTGAGCAGAGGGCAGTGTGCGCGCTTGAGAGGCCCTGGAGGGACCCGAGATGACCATGGGTCTCAGGCCACCCGTCCCCCTCCTACACCCCAGGGTGTGCAAAGTAGGGCGGTTCACACTGTGAGGAGGGACCTCAGGAAGGGCCCCCCCCTCGTTGGATCCAAGCAAGCCTTTCCCACGTCTTTCCCCTCCCCCCAGGAGTGCGCGCTCCCCTGGCCGAGCGTGGGAAGAGCTTGGTCAACTGGCCACACGGCCCACGCCTTGCTCACTCGGTCGCGCGGCCCCACCTGGGCCCCTCCTGCACCTAATTTTTCCATGAGAAATTTGGCATGAGAAAACCTACGTTCACGAACGCGGGTGGGTGCGCGGCGCTGGACCACGGGGACTCGGCATCGCCTGGTCCCACCCCAGCCCCTCCTCGCGCGACCCTATCCTCAGTGGAGAAGACGCAAGGCCGGGGAGTGTTCGGGAAAGCCTTCAACCAGAGCTACAACCTGCTGTGCACAGCTGCCAGCACAGCCCGGCCCGGACCCTCTCGCCGCCCTGAGGTCAGCTGCGCCGCTGAAGGGCCCCAGCCCGCGACCGCAAAGGCGAAAGTGAACAGGCTTCAGTGTCCCGGCTTTATTGCAAACTCGGGCTGCGCGCGGTAGACGATACACTGGACTCCAGGCAGGGCCTAGGCCGAGGGAGGGACGAGGCTCGAGGGGAGCGGGAGCTTGTCCTAAGCCAAAGGGGCGGGGCTCAAGGGTGAGCCTTGGCCAAAGGTGTGGGTGGGTCGCAAGCCTGGGCCAAAATTCTAGGGCTCTAAGGGGTCTGAGACCAAGCCACAGGGAGCCGGACTCCAGGAGGAGGGGAGGGGGAGATCTAAGACAAAGATGTACAACCTGAGGGACGGATCCTAAGGCAGGGGTGGGGCGGGTGGGCAGGGCTAGGGTCTGGCTCAGTGGAAGGTCTCCACCTCTACCACGGTCCAGTCACCCTGCGGGGAAGTCACGTCATCCGGGGAGAAGCTAGTGACTGAGGTGATGCTGGCGCGGGACTCGTCCAGGGGAGACAATAGTTCGGCCCAGCGGCCCAGTTCGGCGTCGCTGAGCGCAGTGCGGGCTCCCCCCGCGCTGCCGGCACCCCCCGCGTCCCCTGAGCCACCGGTGCCGCCCGTGGCACCCTCGGCCGCAGCTAGCAGCAGCGTCCGGCTCAGCAGGTGCTGCACGACGCTCGCCTGCAGCGCCCCCAGCGGCAGCTCGCCCAGACGCGCCGGCTTCGCTCCCCGCGAAGCCGCTCCAGCCCCGGCCCCAGCCCCAGCCGCCGCCTTCCCACCGCCCGCGCCAGACCCGGGCCCCGGATCCAGCGCGCCTGTGGCGGGAGTTGCCGACTCGGGCCCTTCAGCCTCGTAGATGGTGCACAAGCCGTCAGCAGAGCCCGACCCGGCAGCAGGAGACCAAGGCAGTGGCGCTCCTGCGGGGAGAGGAGCCAGACTGGGCAAAGGGAGCGGGAAGCCCCGCCCCTGAACGAGACCCCGCCCCTTCCGTCAACTCCGCCCTCAGACCCAACTGTCCTGCCCCCGAGTTGCAAAGCCTCGCCTCCAACCTCGCCCCTCCTACTGGTCCGCAGTGTCCGGAGGGCTGCTTACCTGAGGTGCCGCGGATGGCCAGCGGCGGAGCGGAACCTCGGCTCCAGGCGGCCGGGTGGCAGGCGGCGAGCTCCGCATCGGCGGGCGGGGAGGTTGCGGCGCCGCCCTCGGGCCCACTGTCGTAGCCGCGCAGCTCTTCGGGCGTGCTCGTGGCGCTGCTGCTGTGGCCCGCCAGGTCCGGGCCGCTCAGCGTACTGGACGGGCTGCGCGAGGGTGGCGGCGGTGGGCCCGGGGCCAGCGCCAGGGTCAGCCGTGGGCCCGAGATTGGGGCATCGGGACCCGGGGTTGGGGGGCGGCGTGGGGCTTGTAGAGGGGGTGAGGCAGGGGGAGAGGGAGGGGTCTGCAAAGCGGGCAAGGCCAGGGAAGGTGGAGGCTGCGGAGGGGGCGAGGCCAGGGGAAGGGGAGGATCTTGCAGAGGGGGTGAAGCAGGGGGAGAGGGAGGAACTTGCAGAGGGGGTGAAGAGGGGGGAGAGGGAGGGGCCTGCAGAGGCGGTGAGGCCAGAGAAGGTGGAGCCCGAGGAGGGGGCGCGGCCAGGGGAGAGGGAGGGTCTTGCAGAGGGGGTGAAGCAGGGGGAGAGAGAGGGGCCTGCAGAGGGAGCGAGGCCAGAGAAGGTGGAGCCTGCAGAGGAGGCAAGCTCTGAGGAGAGGGAGCGGCCTGAAAGGGAGGCGTGGCCAGAGAAGGTGGAGTGTGTGTGGGGGGCACGGCCAGTGGAGGAGGGGCCTGCAGAGGCTGTGAGGCCAGAGATAGTGTCTGTATAGGAGGAGTGGCCTGTAGAGGGGGAGTGGCCAGAGGCGTGGCCAGGGGAGAGGGTGAGCCTAGAGGAGGAGCACCTGGCAGAGAGAGTGTGGTCAGACGAGAGGAAGGGGGAGAGGTCTGTGGAGGAGATGTGGCCATAGAAGGGTCCTGTGTGGGAGGCGTGGCCAGTGTATAAGGCGTGGCCTGAAAAGGTGGAGACAGAGAAGGACCGGCCTGCGGAGGGGGCGTGGGCAGAGCAGAAGGAGCCTGAAGAGGGGGTGTGGTTAGGGAAGAAGACGGGTTCCTCAGAGATGTTGCTTGAGAGAGAGGGGCTTGTAGAGGGGCAGTGGCTGGTGGCAGAGGACCCGACAAAGGAGGTGTGGCCAAGGGAGAGGGGAGAGCTGGAAAAGGGGGTAAAGCCAAAGACGCTTCGGTGGGGGGCATACTCTGCAGAGCGGGTGAAACTGATGGAGGGACTGATGCCAGAAAAGTGGCCGTGGCCAAGGAAGAGGCGGATACCTCCGGAAAAGATGTACCCAGATGTGCGGGGGGAGCTTGCAAAGGAGGTGTGGCCGGTGGAGACGGGAGGGTCGGCAGAGAAGGTGGAGCAGAGGGAGGAGGGGCTAGTGGAGGGGGCGTGGCCAATGGGTGGATATGGGCCTGGGGAGGGGGCGTGGTCGGTGGAGATGGTGGGAGCGAGCCCCTCAAGGGAGTGTCTGTGATATGGGAAGGCGGTGCAATAGGACAGGGTAGGGAGGAGGTGGCCAAAGGAGGAGAAAAGCCCCGTGCGGGGACTGCGCCCTTCCTTGGGGGTGTGGCCTGCGGGGGGCGTAGAGCCTGCAGTCCTCTGGACTTGGGCTGCGAGGGATGCCCCAGAGCCCGGGGTGTTCCAGCCGGGGAAGCCCCGGAGCGGGCTGGAGAGGACAGAGGAGTGGCGCTGGAGGCCAGGGGGCGCAAGGTTGGCCTCTGGAGGCCCCCGCCGGCGCTGGGTCGCCTCCTGGTGGCAGGGCTCGGCTCCGCGGCGCTGCGCTCTGGGGCGCTGCTCACTGATTTCCTGGAAGCCTCGGTCGGGGGCCGGGGCCGGGCACTCGGAGCTGCCCGGGGGACACCCACCTCAGTGCCCGCAGCCCGGGATCGACGGGAGATGGCCGAGGAAGAGACGGCTGGAGTGGACCCAGAAGAGTCTGGGGACAAAGCAGAAAACCGAAGGGTCGCCGATCCTTCTAGGCTGGTCCCACTCACATCCGAGGAACCCCCTTCCTCCCCAGATCACATACCTCTCCGTGCCCCAGCGCTCAGGGCGCTCCTTCTGGGCCCTTCAGGGGCTTTTCCTCTGGCCACAGGTTCCTCAGCTGGGGGCCGGAGCCCCTTCTGCCCAAGAGGGCCTGGCCTGGGGACAAAAGGGTCTGCGCTAAGGACAGCGCTCCAGCTCCTTGTTTCGTCTCCCAAGTCTACATTTCCCCGTGGGTGAGGACATATGCCCTCTCTGCCAACCAATAATAGCTTTCACCAATTTGCACCCAGTGATGAGCAAGTACTCCCACACACTTTAATTAAAAGCTTCCAGATGGAGACACTAACCCTTGCCCAAGGCAACAGGGGAGAGGGGGCTTGTTACCTGGTGGGCCCGCTGGCATGCCCCGAGCTAGAGATACAGCCTGGGCCTGGGGTCTTCGCAGGGGCCCGCTCCCCTCTCCCAGCTGCTGGGGGCCTGGAGGCTGTGGGGGGAAGGCCGAGTCAACGCAGGTGCCCCGGAAAGGAAGGGGAGGCTGGTGCCTCAGAGGAGAGGGGGGCAAGAAGATGGGGTCCGAATCAGGGAAAGAGGCTGGAGTACCTGGGCTCCGGGGGCCTGTCCCAGCACTCCGCGGTGGTCCCCCCCGGGGAGTAGCCTCCGGGAGAGCGGCTCCCCGGCTGCCCCCCGCTCGCTCTGCCAGAGGCCCTCGCCCTGAAGCTCCCGCTGCTCCCAGAACTCGAAGAGCCGCGCTGGTTACGGGGGGAAGGGGTCGCGGAGACCCTGGGGGCTTGGGGGTCGGAAGGTTGGGAGGGCGAGAAGAGGGCGTCCGACCGGCGGCCCCTGCCCTGGACTTGTCCCTCTTGTCCATCTCGCACCTGATGAGGAGACAGACCGATCAGCATCCCAGGTCCTGGACAGCTACGCTGCCTGCAGGGATCTGGGTCCTGGCACCTCTCGGCTCTTTCCCCAGCGTCGCCACCCATGCGCGCCCAAACCTCTGCCTGGATCCACTTCCTTCCCACCCACCCACCACTCACCAGCGCAGCTGCTCATGGTTGTCCCCAAGTCCCACCCTCACCGCCTTCCTCCAGGCCATGCCAGCCTCAGCCAACCCCCTGCTCCCTCTCAGGACCGGAGATCCACCCCCCTACCCCTCGCCCCCTCAGGGACCCTGACCACCAGCGTCGGGACAGGGGGCTGCCACAGGTTCCAGATGAAGGGGACGGGAGCACACGCCCAGGTCCCCCTCGCCAGCCACCAGCGCCGTCCCGGAGGGATGTCGGCACCTGCCGGGAGGAGGAGCGGCCCTGGCTGCCCGCGCACGGGCTCGGGGAGACAAAGAGCCGCGTCCCGAGCCCTTCCCCTCCCCCAGCTGGGCCCTGGTCCGCGCCACCCTTCCACCTGCTCGAGCCGAGCTCACCTTGGGCTCCGGCCTCCCGCCGCTCCACGCTGGGTCGCCTGGGGTGGGGCAGGGTGGGAGCGCCGCGGCGGCCGCGAGCAGAGGGCAGGCGAGGGGAGGGGGCGGCGGGCGGCGGCGCGGGGAGGCCGGACGGCCCCTCGGCTGCGGGCGGGGGAGCAGGGGCCGCGCGCGCTGGATGCAGACCCGGCAGGCAGAGGCGGGAGCGCGCCGAGTAGGGCGGCCGGGAGCGCGTAGGAGGGAGGGGCTGCTTCTCCGCGGCTGCGCCTGAGGACCCCAGACACCCAACCGGTCGGGCTTCGGGGGGAATCCCTTGGGGTCCCGAACTCAGCCTAACCTCCTCTCCCCACCCCCTGCCATACACACCTGCCCCGGCCCCCACCCCAACTGCTTGGCGACCAAGGCCCGCCTGGACGCGGATAGGTTGGGCCCTGGCAACCAGGGGGCGGGACCATCGCGCCTCGTGCCCAATTGACCAATCCGGCCGCTCGGTGTCCCAGGCCCTGTCCTCGCTTTTGCGACCGCAGAGGCAGGCCCCCCAGGATTCTTGGGGCTTCCGCCCCTCTCATACCCAAAGGGTTTTCACAGACCCCAGGAAACCCCGTACCTGGTTGGGCTAGGGGGACTGGTGGGAGAATGCAGCCCTGGGAATGTAGGGGTAGACCCCAGATTTGGGGGAAGAGAGGAAGAAAGGACAAGAGCGAGAGACGGAGGATGGTGAGAGATGACCCAGCCTTCTGCAGGGCAGAGCACCCCCCCCCACTCGCCACACCCTCCCAGGTCACACGAAGTCAAGTCAGCAAAGGCTTCCTGGCAGAGCCGGGATTTGTGGGGATGAGATTATGGGGGGCCTGGAGGTATAAAAACGGGTGCAAGAGGAGCCGAGAAGATCCCGTCTGAGGTTTCCCAGCCCAACCTGAGGGAGTAAGAGGTGTCATTTTGGTGACCCGCCAAACTGGTGCAGAGGCCTCATGGAGGACCTTGGTAGGGGACTGTGGCATTGAGGGGGTTGAAGCAAGAAGAGGAAGATGGCCATCCTCAGCTGCCCACAGCTGGCCAACAGTGCCAGGTGCCCTCTTGCACCTCTGCTTATACTCAAGGCCACATGGCTCCCCACACACACACTCACACACACTGTGCTCTCTGCCCCCAAGCCCCATCTCTTCAGACTCTTAGCCACTCACTACCCCATCCCAAAGAACCAGCTCCTTCTGCCTCACCCCTTCCCCCATCACATTTGTACATACATACACAAACACAGAGTATCCACCGTACGATTCCATTTATATAATGTTCTGGAAAACACAAGCTAACCTATAGTGACAGAAAGCGAATCAGTGGTTGTTGGGGACCACCGGGGGAGGGAAACTTTTGAACCACCAATTGAAGCCACTCTGATTGATTCCTGACCCTCAGAAACTATGTGAGACAATAAATTCTTGTTGTCTTAAGGTGCTAGGTTTGGGGGCAATTTGTTACACAGCACAGTAATATGTAACTACCTCAGGCTCAGAAAACCTTAAAAGCTGGGTATAAAATATCAAGTGTTGTTGAGAATGTGGAGAAATTGGAACAGTTGTACTGTTGGTGGGAATGTAAAATGGTGCAACCACTGTGATTCCACTTATATGGGGTCCCCAGAGGATTCAAATTCATAGAGATGGATGGTAGAATGGTGGGTGCCAGGAGCTAGGGAGAGGAATGAGGAATATGAGTTCAATGGGGACAGAGTTTCAGTTCTGCAAAACAAAAAACGTTCTGAAGATGGATGGTGGCGATGGTTGCCCAACACTGAATGTACTTAATGGCACTGAACTGTAAACTTAAAAATGGTTAGGATGACAAATTCTATGTTATGTGTGTGCTCTACCACAATTGTTTAAAACCTGGACAGTGTCCATGCGGGAAAACTCACAAACTACCTGTGGGAATGTAAAGGGGGCAGGCTTTCTGGAGGACAGCTGGAGAGCATTGTATGCGTGTCATATGACTGAGACATTCCACTCAAGCGTCTGTACCTGTGGCAGTGCCATACAGCTCCTTCCATATCTCCTGAGCACCCAGAGTCCCCACCTGCAGGAAAGTCAGAAGTGTCAGGGCCTTAACACTCCCTCCATCCCCCTCTCCAGAGCAGCCCTCAGCCACGACAGACAGGAGCTGGTACGTCAATGCTTCAACTCCCTCACTTATTGGGTGGGAAAACTTGGAGGTGTGTCCTCCACCATCTCCCAGAGCTCCCCCGCACAATGGAACCCCAGTTGCCTATATTGGCAGCCTGCTCCTTCACCCTCATTAACACTACTGGCTTCCTTCCCTTCCCCACTGCCTCACCTTCCAGAGAAACTATTTGCATCTAATTCCTTGCCTCAGGATCTGCATCTAGAAAGGCCCGAACTAAGCATCCATCCGTCCATCATTTACTGAATGCCCACTGTGTGCCAGGCACCATCCCAAGTGCTGGGGACACAGTAGGGAACAGAAGAGACACGTGTCTGGGGATCATGGGGCTTCGATTCCAGTCACCACAGAGACTCTTGCACAAGTGCGCAAAGCGTCGTTTATGAAAACACTTATCCCAACATAAAGCTGGAAACAAACGGCCAGGGTATGGATCTCAAGGAGCTTCTCCCGAGGCTAGAGGAAAGGGAGAAACTACTCAGCTCAAAAGGCCCCTGCCCCCTTGCTACCATCTCACCTCGCCCTACTTTGTTATATACACAGCATTTGTCACAAGCTGACATTACCTTGTTCCTTACTTATTTGCTTCCTTATCTCTGTCTCCGCCAACCGCACTCCACCCCCAATCCACACACACAGCAATAGAGCAGAAGCTCTGAGAGAGAAGGTTTGCCTTTGGGTAGCCTGTGGCCGAGCCCACAGGGACTTCTTCAAGGGTCGCGCCCATTGCAGGGTTTCACAGGGGAACTGAAGCTTAGGGGATCCCAACTCTCAAGGTTTCGGAGTGTCTCTACCCTGGTGAACTTGTTTTCTTTTTCCCCATGGGAGATGGGGCCTCCCTCTGCCACCTGGTCCAGGTCCCCTCTCCCTTGAGTTTTGCAGACAGGGCAGATCAAGGTCAACTGTCGCCTAAGACCCAGCTCAGGCCTCCCAAAGTGGGGAGGAAATCATGGTGTGGAGGGGAGGCAGAGTCTCCCTTTGAGAAGCCGGCCTCCCAGACCGGACTCCAACCCCGGCTCCCAGAGCCCTCTGACCCCCGTGCCCAACCCCACCAGGACCCGGGAGCGGCTCACTCCCTCTCCTCCCCCAGTGGAGAGCTTCCCCTGGCTGGGTGGTCAGATCAGGAAGGGGGAAGCGCCGTGCCCTCTCTTGGGCCCTGGTCACTGATTCCTTGGTTGAGCCTCCAGGCCAGGTAGCTGCACCTGGGAGTGAAGGGAGGAGGAGGGGAAGGAGGACTTCCACGCGTTCCTGACAAGGTCTATGCAGCTGGGCTCCCGGAAGCGTGCCTTCAGGTCGGCTTTGGGAGCCCAGCGCCTCCAGCCCTCCTCAGTTTCCCCCGTGCCAGGTTTGCCTCACTGAAGCGGAGCCCAGAATTCTACGGTCCCCGCTCCTCCGACCAGCCCCTCGCCCACCACGGAGACACCAGGATTAGGATCGCCCTCCTCCCGCGATCCCGCGGTACCAGGAGTCGGGGGCGACCTGTGAGCGCCCTAAGGGAGGCGGGGCCGATACGGCTGGTGGGCGGGGCCTGGCGGGGCGGAGCTGCTCCCGGCTCCTGTCCAGCTCGCCCGCCCGCCCGCCCTGACTCACCCAGCCTGTCCCGCGAACTCTGCGGGAGTCCCGGCCGCTCCGCTCCCAGAGACACAGGAGTTGGAACAAGCGTCCGGCCCGTGAGGTGAGTAGGTGGCTCTCCGCCCCTGGGGACCAGGTGGCGGGGTGAGGATCTGGCCCACGGGAGGACCGCCCCAGGTGCGGCTGCCCTGTGACCTGAGCCCAACGCCGTCTGGGGCACAGAAGGAGCTGGGGGGTGGGCTGGGGGGGTGCAGAGAGAGGCCCCGCCGTGGCCAGCCCAAGGGCGCCCGTCAGGGAGCCCGGCAGGCCTGGCCAAGGACGGAGTGAAGATAAACAGGCTGGGGTCCACCCGAGGGTCTTGACCGTGCTCCCCTCTCCTCCGCTGCTGACGACTCAACCCTGTGAGCCCCTCAATTCCCAGAACCCTACCACTTGGGAGCCTCACCAGGCTGTCCCTTCTGGGACTCTTGAACCTCAAGACTCCCCAGACGCCCCTAGTCCTGGCAGGACAGCTTGGAAAAGTACTGGGTTGGGAGTCCCCAGGCCTGGGGCCCAGAGCAGGATCCGCCACTACGGGGCCACCCTCCCCCACCCAGGCCACGGTTTCTCACTTGTGTAAAAGTCCAGAGTTGGACCCTGTGTCCTCCAAGACCCATTTCAGGGCTGACAACAGTCACTGTTTCTTCTTTGCCCCTTAGCATGGGCTGTGGGTGGGGACCGTGTGGGATGGCGCGCTGGTCCAGGAGCACCCGCCACCGCCACGTGGTCAGAGGCAAGCTGGGGGCTTGGGGAAGGCCTGAGAGGGAAGCAGAAGCAGGGTGAGGCATGGGTGAGTGGAGCTAAGGCTGGGTAGGGGGCATGTTCCTGGCCCTAGGCTCAGCCTGCTGGGCAGAGCAGCCGTCCTCCCTCCATTTCTTCTCTGCCTGAAGGAACCCCTTCTGAGGTTCTTTTGGCAAAGATGCTTCAATTCAGCGAGACGTTCTCGCTCAACAACGTGATCAGACAGACGGGACTTGGGGGAGTCTCGCCTCGAATGCCACGTGTCACAAGCTGTGACATGTTGAGCAAGTTATTTCACTCTCCTGAGTCTGGAAAAGGAGGGTCCCAACATCCACACTCCCAGAGCTGGGATAAAACGAGACACTGAAGGCATCTGGTGGTCATAAGTTCTCTGCTCCCACACCCCCATGAAGCCTTCTCCCCAAGCCCTCTCACCAGCCCTGTTCAGACACAGGGGGGCCAGCCTTGTGTCTGGGGAAACTTAATGGCAGGTTCGGGACGATCAAGATTGAGTCGTGGAGACAGATAATGATAAACCCATGTCTGCTTCTGAGGCTGTTGCGTATACACTTTGCTCTGTGGGTGCATCCCCTGGGCCATCTGCTGGGGACCCTGGGTGTGTCTCTGCCTTCTTGCCTTTGATTGTGGACCCGGGATGGCCAGTGGGGAGCTTCCACCATTGTGAGATGGGTCCTGAAGGGTGGCAAGGACTCAGGGGGCGGGCAGTTGGTCCCTGCCCGTCTGTGTGGCATTTTTGCTAACAGTTACCATTCTCAGGTGAAGCAGCTAAGCAGTGTCCCTCGCAGGGGTAGGTGGCCAGGGCAGGGAGAATGGTGGGTGGCCAGAACTGGAAGAGGGCATATGGCCGGCTCCCTGGTCCTGGGTCTCTCCTCAACTTAGTGTGTACTTGCCCTTTGTACACACATGCCCTGAGGTGCACGCTCCAGAATGCCCCCAGGGTGTCCCTTTCGGTGGCTGCAATTTGGCTCCTGGGGGCTGTTGAGCTGCCCTGAGTGTGTTTCTAGCAGATTCCCTGGTGTTTGAGCCTGTGACGCACTGGAGGCATCTTTACTCGGCTTATTGTTTAGGACAGGGTGTGAAACTGAGCACGAGGGATGAGCCATTGGGTGAGGGATCCTGTGCTCTGTCTGCACACCCCCTTGCATGTGCCGGCTGCTGGGTGAGTCAGGGCCTGAGTCAGGAGGCCCCGGAGCCTGGGTGTGGGCAGGCGTGTCCCTGTCCCTTACATATTATCCCGGGTACTGAGGTGGGAGCCTCTGATGGGATTAAGGGGATTAAGGACTGCCCCGACTTCAGCCTGGGGGTGGGGCCTGCATCCCATATCCCCGCCTACTTCCACCTTGTCCTCACTCAGGAGTAACCCTAAGGCCTTCAAGGGTTGTGGAGACCAAAAAGGGAGGCAAGGAGGTGTCAGAGCAATTGACTGAGGTGTGGGACAGAGGCCAGTTTCCCTCCCACCCAGGAGACGGGTGGGAGGCTGGAGGACCAGCTGGTGGCCCAGATGCCTCCCTTCTTTGCCCAGCCTGTGCCCAGTGACAGGCTGTCAGGATGAGGACCGCAGGCCGCAGGAAACCTGCCTGATATAAAACAAGATCTTTATATTTGGGAGCATGGATACTGGGGAGGGGGGCAGACGCCTAGGAGCCCCCCCAGAGGCGGCGAGGGGCTTGCTGCCTCCCTTTCCTTCGCCCCTCCAGCCTCGGAGGTGGGGGAAAAGGCTCCCGACTGCCTGTCGGGGAGGGTGATGTCCCAGCCCGTGGCCCACGCCCCCGTGTGACTTGCGCCTAGTTGTCTGTATCTGGAATAATGATACCTTGGTCTAAAATGAAAGCCTGGGACAGACAGAGTGGGCTGGCCGCCCAGGAGCCTGGCAGCCCAGCCCTGTCCCAGTCGTAGGTGTCACCCTGGCTCTCTCCCTGTGAGTTTTCCATTTCCTGATCCTCTGCCCTGTCCTTGCGCCCCCCTGCCCCTGACTCTCAGAGGCCAGGTTTCTGTTTTCTGCCGCAGATCCTAGGCACTTGCCCCACTAGAAACCCAGGTGTCCTAGTCACTCCCACCCCCCAGGGCTGACCAGCCTTCAGCTTTGCCACTCCCTGCCCCTGGGGCCCGAAACCAGAGCCAGGCTCCAGCCAGGCTCCAGCTGGCTTTTCCGGTTGGAGGTTGGAGGTGGTGCCCGGAGCGCCCCTGAAGGGGGTGCGGGGCCCATGCCCCGGAAGTCTCCGTGTCTCTGGGACTCTCTCCGGTCCAGTGGTGGAGGGAGCCGGGGCTGGCCGCCTGGATACCGGGTACCTGGGGTCAGAGAAGCAGAGCGAAGTGTTTCCAATTGGCGTCAAGGGTGGGAGGAGATGCCTGGGCCCCGGGAGAAGGCCACACGGGCAAGCTGTGGGGCAGCGGCCCCGTGGACTGCCCCTCCTGAGCTCTGAGGGCAAGCAGAGTCCGACCGAGGCAGGGGTCCCTGGGAGCAGAGGTGGTGAGGACAGTAGTTGCCCGGCTCCAGGAAGGAGGCGAGGTCTGTGGGGGGAGGGGAAGGAAGCGCACAGCTTGTGGGTTCTGCCAGAGTTTGGCAGGGCCGAGCGCGGATTGGGAGCAGATGCGTGTGTCTGGCTCTTCTGGGGACCCGGCACCGGGCGCCCTTTCCTGAGGGTCTCTCTCTGCACCCTCCACTTCCCGCTCTACCACAGGCGGGATGATTCCGGTGGCGGAGTTCAAGCAGTTCGCGGAGCACCAGCCCAACTTCAAGGTGCTCAAACCTTGGTGGGACGTGCTGGCCGAGTACCTCACCGTGGCTATGCTCATGATCGGGGTCTTCGGCTGCACCCTCCAGGTAAGGGGCGGGGCAGGGGCGGGGTCTCTAGGGGCGGGGTCTGGGAAGTTCCGGAAGTCTTCCGTTATCGTCTCTTAGTTCTGGAGACTGGAAGTCTGAAATCAAAGTGTTGACAGGGTTGGTTCCTTCCGAAAGCTGTGAGGGAGAATGTGTTCCACGGCTCCCTTCTAGACTCTGGTGGCCTCAGGCATTCCTTGGTTTACAGATAACGTTCTCCCTGTATCTTCAAAGCATCTTCCGCGTGTGTGTGTGTGTCTGTGTGTCTGTGTGAGTCTGTGTCCAGATTTCTCCCTTTTATAAGGCCAGAGTCCTATTGGGTTAGGGCCCACCCCCAATGACCTCATCTTAACTTGATTACATCTGCTCTGCAAAGACTATTTGCAAACAAGGCAACATTCACAGGTATTTGGGGGTTAGGACTTCAACATCTTTTCGAAGGACACAAATCAACCCAGCCGTTTTTTTCAGACAAAGTCCGACGCTCAGAGGTTTACTGACTCTTCCAAAGCTGGGGAACAAACTGGGGACAGTTGGGGGTTGATGGAAACCCCTCTTGCCTTCAGCCTGCTTCCTCCCCCACCCCACAACTTCCCAGGCCGCCCCAGATCCTTCACCATCTTTCACCCTCTCTCCCATCCCCAGGTGACACAGGACAAGATCATCTGTCTGCCCAGTCACGGACCCCGGGAGAACTTATCAGAGGCCGCGTGCCGGCAACTGCTGCTGCAGGGGGTCTCCGAGCATGTGGGGGACCTCCAGGAGTTGAGCGGCCTCAGGAACAACCTGGACCTGCAGCAATACAGCTTCATTAACCAGCTCTGCTACGAGACGGCCCTCCACTGGTACGCCAAGTACTTCCCCTACCTGGTCGTCATCCACACGCTCAACTTCATGGTCTGCACCAGCTTCTGGTTCAAGTTTCCCGGCACCAGCTCCAAGATCGAGCACTTCATCTCTATCCTGGGCAAGTGTTTCGACTCTCCGTGGACCACGCGGGCCCTATCCGAGGTCTCCGGGGAGAACCACAAGGACCCTGCCGCCGCCGGGCGGGCAACGGTGACCATGGCAGCAGCGGCGGCAGGACCAGGGAAGGCAGGTGAGGGTGAGAAGGAGAAGATGCTGGCGGAGCCCGAGAAGGTGGTGACGGAGCCACCGGCTGTCACCCTGCTGGACAAAAAGGAGGGTGAGCAGGCCAAAGCCCTGTTTGAGAAGGTCAAGAAATTCCGTATGCACGTGGAAGAGGGGGACATCCTGTACACCATGTACATCCGGCAGACGGTGCTCAAGGTCTGCAAGTTCTTGGCCATCCTGGTCTACAACCTCGTCTACGTGGGGAAGATCAGCTTCCTGGTGGCCTGTACGGTGGACACCTCGGAGGTCACGGGCTATGCCAGCTTCTGCTGCAGCCACACGAAGGCCCACCTCTTCTCCAAGCTGGCTTTCTGCTACATCTGCTTCGTGTGCGTCTACGGGATCATCTGCTTCTACACACTCTTCTGGCTCTTCCACCGGCCCCTCAAGGAGTACTCCTTCCGGTCCGTGCGGGAGGAGACGGGCATGGGCGACATCCCCGACGTCAAGAACGACTTCGCCTTCATGCTGCACCTCATCGACCAGTACGACTCACTCTACTCCAAGCGCTTCGCTGTCTTCCTCTCCGAGGTCAGCGAGAGCCGCCTGAAGCAGCTCAACCTCAACCACGAGTGGACGACCGAGAAGCTGCGGCAGAAGCTGCAGCGCAACGCCTGCGGCCGGCTCGAGCTGGCCCTCTGCATGCTCCCGGGGCTGCCCGACACGGTCTTCGAGCTCAGCGAGGTGGAGGCCCTGCGGCTGGAGGCCATCTGTGACGTCACCTTCCCCCCAGGCCTCTCGCAGCTGGTGCACCTGCAGGAGATCAGCCTGCTCCACTCTCCGGCCAGGCTGCCCTTCTCCTCGCAGATCTTCCTGCGGGACCACCTGAAGGTCATCCGGGTCAAGTGCGAGGAGCTCCGAGAGGTGCCCCTCTGGGTGTTCGGGCTGCGCAGCCTGGAGGAGCTGCACCTGGAGGGGGTCTTCCCCCCGGAGCTGGCCCGGGCAGCGACCCTCGAGAGCCTCCGGGAGCTGAAGCAGCTGAAGGTGCTGTCTCTGCGGAGCAACGCCGGCAAAGTGCCCGCCAGCGTGACCGACGTGGCCGGTCACCTGCAGCGGCTCAGCCTGCACAACGACGGGGCCCGCCTGCTGGCACTGAACAGCCTCAAGAAGCTGGCGGTGCTTCGGGAGCTGGAGCTGGTGGCCTGCGGGCTGGAGCGCATCCCCCATGCCGTCTTCAGCCTGAGCGCACTACAGGAACTGGACCTCAAGGACAACCACCTGCGGTCCATCGAGGAGATCCTCAGCTTCCAGCACTGCCGCAAGCTGGTCACACTCCGGCTGTGGCACAACCAGATCGCCTATGTCCCCGAGCACGTACGGAAGCTCCGGGGCCTTGAGCAGCTCTATCTCAGCCACAACAAGCTGGAGACACTGCCCACCCAGCTCGGCATGTGCTCTGGCCTCCGCCTGCTGGACATCTCCCATAACGGGCTGCACTCCCTGCCGGCCGAGCTGGGCCTCCTCCAGAACCTGCAGCACCTGGCTGTCTCCTACAATGCCCTGGAGCTTCTGCCCGACGAGCTCTTCTTCTGCCGCAAGCTGCGGACGCTGCTCCTCGGCTACAACAACCTGAGCCAGCTCTCGCCCCAGGTGGGGGCCCTCGGGGCCCTCAGCCGCCTGGAGCTCAAGGGCAACCGGCTGGAGGCGCTGCCGGAAGAACTCGGCAACTGTGGGGGACTGAAGAAGTCGGGGCTCCTGGTGGAGGACACCCTTTACGAAGGGCTGCCGGCAGAGGTGCGGGACAGAATGGAGGTGGAGAGAAGCCAGGGAGGGGCAGGTTGCGGTAGAGGCCTTCCAGATGCTATCACCCTGGAATCTCTACTGTTATCTTCAAGGGAGGGGGCCAAGTGAGCCCAGGCCGGGACAGGAGGAGCAGACATGCCAGGCTGGTGGAGCCCAAGGCAAGATCCTAGGATTGGTTTGCCTGGGAGGCTGTGGATCTAGGGTGGAACATCCTGGAGGGATTAACTCAGTCATAAGACTCTCAGAGCAAAACCACACCTGTGTCTTTGGCTAGCTTGCCTGCCCCCAGCCCTGGGCCAGAGCTGCTGCTCCCCCAACCCACTCCGAACATTCGGGCTCAATCAATGCCACATATGGGGGTGGGGCTCATCCCAATGGGATTTCAACCCTCTCTTCCTGACCAAAACAGCTTACATCTGGGGTTCTCTCCCAAGGAGGGGACACAGACGCAACGGACAAGCTCCCCCCTCCTCCACCTCCAACTTGGATGTTAATCCCCTATTTTTTTTTCATTTATTTATTTATTTTTTTGCGGTACGTGGGCCTCTCACTGTTGTGGCCTCTCCTGTTGCGGAGCACAGGCTCCGGACGCGCAGGCTCAGTGGCCATGGCTCACGGGCCCAGCCGCTCCGCGGCATGTGGGATCTTCCCGGACCAAGGCACGAACCCGTGTCCCCTGCATCGGCAGGCGGACTCCCAACCACTGCGCCACCAGGGAAGCCCAATCCCCTATTTATAAGTTGTTTGCTATGGACACCTGAACTCAGAAAAAATGGTTTTCACATTTGGCTAGGCATCAAAGTCAGCATCAAAACAAAACATCCCAGGCCCCACCCCTGAAAGACTGACTCAGGAGCTTTGCCTGGAGGCCAGGAACTTGCCGGTAAATATAAGCATCCCAGGTAATTCTGACAAAGACAGTCCCAGGCCTGTGTGTTGGAAAATGCTGACCTACAGAGTCAGATATCTGGGTGTCTAGAGTAGGGATTCTGAACTTTTGTTTAGATCCCTAGATGCTTTGAGAAACCTGATGAAAGCTGGGCACCTCCTTCCTCAGGAAAATGCTCACGTACGTGAAAAGTTCTGCAAACAACTTGAGGCAATCAACAGATTCCCCCAGATCCCCTAGAGGGCTGTTTATGGACATCCTAAGGATCGGAGACCCCAGGTTAAGAACACCTGCTGTGGAGGGTACATTTTTCTGAAGACAGGCTGGGACTTTGTCTTTCACATGTTCCCTATGCGAGGGAATGTATATCAGTGGGTGCTTAATAAATGATACTAACTATGAGAACTAGAATCTTGATCCTTGTGTCCACTCCTGTGAGTCTAAGCCTTCGATTCCACCAGACCAAGTACAGGGAAGTGGCGACAGTCACATTCCAGAATCAAGGGTATCAGTGCATCCCGGAAGCAGAGGCAGAGAGAGACCTCAGCTAACCAGGAGAAATCAGGTGGCATCGTCTGCCTAGGTTTTTTCCTGGAGAACTGCTCTTCCTCTACCTTCCCTGTTAGTCTCCCGGCTCCACAGTTTTGGATCTGCTCCACCTGTAAGTTGTCACCAGAGGAGTCGCCACAAGCCTTCAACGCCCATCACAGTGTCCCTGTGCTGGAGCGGGCAGGGCACAGCCTGCCCAACCCTGACCTCCTGGGATCACCACCTCCATGGTGTCTGCAAAATGCGAGCCTCCTCCTGGCACCAGAGAGCAGAGGCAAGGTGCTCTCCAGGGGCCCCAGGGTTCCAGATGGGGACATTTTCCCAGCACTCTTCAGACCAGCTAAAGAAAATGTGTAGGCCGCGGAGGCGCCAGGTAGAGGCACCAAACCCCGGGGCCTATCTTCCGCGTTGTCCAGGAGCTGGGAGCAAATTCTGGGGGCAGGGCAGTTGAGGGAAGTCTTAAAATGTCCCACGCAAGTCTGATTTGGAACTCTCGGACCTTGACCTTGGCCCCCCTACCGGCCCCCCCAGTCGCCGAGGGCAGGGGTCACGCCACTGGATTCCCAGGGTCCTGACAGTGGCCCGAGCCCTACACCGCCCATCCTACATGTCCTCGGCCAACCCTGAGCCTGCTGAAATGGAAAGGGCTTGCCCCGGGTGCCTAATTATGGTGAGGAGGCAGCAATTAAGCATAACAGGGATCCTAAGGAAGCACTGAGATGAGAAAGGCAGTTCCGAGAGGGAGTAGGTGCCAGCGATGGCCGGGCCGAGAAGAGAAAGAACGAGGCTGAGGACACACAACCATGGCGACCACCGGGGACAGCGACAGGGGAAAAAAAAAAAACAAAGTCACGAGTGCGCATGCGCAGCAGAGGCCACGGGCGTGACCTGGTCTCCTCCTCTGTACGCTTGCGCGCTGCTTTCTCCGCCCACCGCTGTAAGCGGAACGGTGAGTGGGTTTCCAGACAGCGCCTCTTGCCGGAGCGCTCGGGAATTCACGCATGCGCCTCACACTGAGAGGATTCGCACGTTGCCAGCAGCGAGCTCTAGGCGGCGTCATCCCTCCGGTGGGGACGAAGCACGCACGCGCGGAAGTTCGCACGCGGGAAGGGCGGGTGTGCACCGCGAGCATGCGCCCTGCTGAGCGAGACGGCGGCTCGGCGGGGTCATCCGAGCGCAGGCGCAGTGCGGTGTTTGTCTGCGGGACTGACGGGCGGCCGGGCGGTGCGCGGCGGCGGCGGGGAAGATGGCGGCGTCCTCCCTGGAGCAGAAGCTGTCCCGCCTGGAAGCAAAGCTGAAGCAGGAGAACCGCGAGGCCCGGCGGAGGATCGACCTCAACCTGGATATCAGCCCCCAGCGGCCCAGGCCCAGTAAGCACGGCGGCGTGGGGGAGGGGGCGAGCGGGGCGGGGCGCGCGCCGCGGGAGGCCCCGCCCCCGCCTCCAGGCCCCGCCCCCGCTTCCGGGGCGCTCTAGCTCCTTCTCTCCGCCCCGCTCCTCGCTATCGGCCAGCGGTGAGAGGGTCACGGTGACCCGGGAGGCGTGGGGCCCGCGGGTTCCCGGGCAGCCCTTCCCCTGCCTGGGGGTTCCCCCTTAACGGGGCCTGGGAGCCCAGTTACCCGGCTCCAGGCGAGGCCCCCCACCTGATGACCCGCCCCCAATCACCGGGATCCTCGGAGCCTCTGTCACCTACCCTGAGCCTTGCTTCTCCTACTTCATGCGACCGTGACTACATCCAGGTCCTCCGCTAACATGTACACATCCCTTTTCACCAGCTGATTCTACTCCCGCCATCTCAGTGATTGTGTCAAGAGGTTCCCCCCCCCCCGTTCCGCACCTGGGTCCGTGTCTGGGATCTTGTCATTGGGCTCAGCGGACTCCCTCCCACATACAGTTTACCCATATACACCAGGCCCCCTCATACTCCTCTGACTCGTTTCACTGTTGCCATCTTTCTGGCTCCTCCAGAAATAAACACGCAACTCCCAAGCGCGGCGACTTTGTCATTTAGAATCAAGTGACTTCCCCATTCTTACACACCCACACCCATCCAGCCCGGGGATACCTGAGGCCAGTGCGACTTTATCTAGGCATCCCAGGGTACGTACACCTCCTTTCTGGTCCCACAGTCCCCGTGTCTCCCTGGCGTCTTGTCATCTGGAGTCAAGAGCTACCCCCCAGCACGCACACCTGGCTCGGAATCACCGTGACCACATCTAGTCTCCTTGTCATTTCCTGCATGATCCCCTCCCCATATCCTTGAAGCTCAGAGGGAGTCAGATTTTTCCCCTTCCTACAGACCTGATGAACAGCAGCCCACACACATGCTTTCTGTTTTTGTTTTTGGACGCACCGCGCGGCATGTGGCATGTTAGTCCCCCACCAAGGATCGAACCCGTGCCCCCTGCGTTGGAAGTGCAGTCTTAACCACTGGACCACCAGGGAATTCCCCTGCCCACACACCCATGCCTTCTGTGTCTCTCTTGATCCAGCAACTTGCTCTCCTTTTTATCCCCTCTGATGTGACTCCTGTGGCTTATGTAGCTCTCTGTGGAGTCATCCTGACAGAACGGGGAAGACACTTCCTCATCTGGGTTCCCCCACCACTGCCTGCTCACCCAGCCTGGCGCCCCCATCCTTGTGTAGGGTCCACTCCCCATTCTCCCTTTCCTGACCTGGGCCCGTGTGGGTTTCTCACTGGATTGGGGGTGTGTGTGTGTGTCTCTTGGGGCCCAGAAAAAAACCCGAGGTGGCAGTGCTGGCACTGGACACTGCCTGGGGTAGGAAGCCCAGCCAGGACTGGAGGGTCCCCGCTGGTCTCTGCAGTGTTACTCCCCCTCCAACCCCAGTGTGGACAAGACAGGCCTAGGTACGGGGCCTGGGGTGCCTTGCAGGGTGGCTGTCCCAGATGGAGAGCGAGGCACGGTGAGACCCATGGCGAGCAGGCCGCGGGGAGCCCCCTCCAGGCGTCTGTGTCTGTGTCAGCTCCATCCCATCCTCCCAGTTCTCCCATCTCTGTCGGTTTCTACCCATCTCTGCAGTTTGGTACCGCGTGCCTCCCCCTCCTCTCCGTTATGATTTGATTTGATTTCTTTTCTTTTGGACAAATCGGTGGTTTCCGTTGTGATTTATCGTGGTGTTGTTTTTTTTTTTTTTTCTTCCTTTTCCCCATCCAGTTATTGTGATCACTCTAAGCCCTGCTCCTGCCCCGTCCCAACGAGCAGGTACCAGCCTTTTTATCATCGCTGCTTGGACCTCTGCACCATTGACCTAACCGCTGCCCCGGCCGCAGAATGCCATCCCCCCCTTCCCCCTCCCACATGCTCCGTGTGTGCGTGTGCGCATCCCCCCCTCTCACCCTCACTCTCTGTCCATCCACACCGTCCGCGTCCGGCCCACCCGGCCACTTCCTCTGTCTTCTCACCTCCCGCTCCTCCCTTCCTCTTGGGCTCAGGTTTGGACTCCCTGGAGGAGGAGACAGACTCCCTCACCGGCCGGGAGTCTGTCGCCTGCCAAGGGGGTCACGAGTGTCCGTGCGTGTGCCTGCAGGCGTGTGCATGAGCGGGGGGAGGGAGAGCTGCTCATCCGCCTCAGCAGCCCAGCGGACCCGTGTCACCCCCTGGGCTGAGCCATGCTAGGCTTGGACTGAGTCCCTGTCCTCTCAGGGCTGGTGCGCTCCAGGGGGTGGGGGACCCTGGGGGTTGGAGGGCAGTGAGCACTGAGGGCCTCCGGGCGGGAAGTGGAGGAGACCCCGGCGCCTTGGAGGGAAGGCCGGGTGGAGCAGGGAGCAGGGTTGCAGTCGGGAAACCTCTGGAGAAGGTGGAATTTGAGCAAAGTCTCCTGGGAGGTGGGGGCAGCGCAGGGATGGAAGTAGAGGAAGCAGCCCCCCTAGGGGCGGAGGGCAGGTGCCAGTGGGTCTGGGAGCAGACGGGTGTGGGACATGCCTGTGCGAAGGGCGGGGGTGCTGAGAGAGATGGGGTGGGGGTCTGGCCTCATTGGTCCTTGTGAGCAGGACTAGGTTGGGAAGTGTGTGTGTGTGTGCACGCGCGTGCGTGCGTGCGTGTGTGTCGGAAGGTGAGGGGCTCTGTGGCTCTGCTGGAGACCCTGTGGCATGTCGTCTGCCCATCTGCGTGGGTTTGTGCCATGCCCTGTGTGCGTGTGCCTACGTGTGTCGACTGACAGCCTGGTACGTGTGTGGCTCCTGATGGCTGCGTGCTCCCCACCCCCCACCCCCGCCCCGTGTCCTTTCTCGTTCTCTCTCATTCATTCTTCTCTCTCTCTCTTTCCCCTTCAGCCTCTCGCTCTCATTCTGCCCTCCTGACCTGCCGTGGGCCCGGTACCACCTCTGTGACTTCTGTTCTCAGGGTCTTTGTCTACCTCCCTCCACCCCACCTTAGCCACCCCGCACCGGCCCCGCTCACACGCCTACCGTGCGTCAGTTTGCGGGGCTGGCTGGAAGCCTCTGTCCCCCTACAGCCTTGGCCCCGGGTTCTGGGGCAGCCCTCAGGGGGCCCGGTGGACTGTGTAAGGGAGGGGACCGACAGGACACCACACCGAGAGGTGTGGGTAGGAGAGGGCTGTGGTCCTCACTCAGAAAGGGGGCCCTGGTGCCCCCAGGGAACCTGAACCTGACAGGGATCCAGGGTCCCGGTGCAGGGGGAGCTCGAGGGTCCTCGGGAGCCCCGGAGGTTGTCCAGCCAGAGAGGGAGGTATTACGACTGGGATTCTGGCCCCGGCAGAGCAGAGCAGCAGGGAGGGCACGGGAGGAGAGGCCTCCGGGCCAGTGGAGGGGACTGGGCCCGGCCACGTCCCCGGGGTCCCCAGAGCTCTTCCATCACTCCCGCCAGGCCCTCCTAGGACTGCAGGCCAGGCTCATAGACCTGCCCCTCGCTCTGGCTGCGGTCAGGGTTGCAGGCCAGCAAAGCGCCTGGGCACCAGGTGCTGAACATACCTGTCTCTACCCGTTGATCACTGGGCCCACGTCACCAGGTGCCTGGAGAACTGTGGGAGGAGAAGGTGGGCCATGCGGGAAGTGTGGAGAGAGGAGGGGGCGTCAGCCAAGGGCTAAGGAGAATGGCCCGCCCCCAGCTCCTGGCCTGCTCTCCAGGGGAAGGTGAACCTGGGAGGTGCTTGTAGCCTGCAGCCTCCTCAGCCAGGGGCTCCCCTTCTGGAGGCCGAGTGCCAGGGTCTCCGGGGTTCAGGGGTTCACTGGAGGGTCATCACCCTGGCCCCCACTCCCCACCCTGGGGCCTGCCCAGCCCGGAGGCTCCTAGCCCCTCAGGGAATCCGCTCTCCTTTCCCAGGCCCCTCCCCGGCCTGTCTCTGCAGCGCGTCCTCTGGGCAGCTGGGCCCCGAGTCTCGGCTCCCGGCTGTCTGTCTCCCGCCCTCCCGTCCCCTAATGCCGCCTGCCCGTCCTGGGGTGCCCGCTGCCTGCACGCTGCCTGCCCGCTGCCTGCCTGTAGCATGCCCGAGCTGTCCGCATGCAGGCTTCTGGAAAGAACCAAACTCGCCGCCTGGCCTGGCCCCTGGAGGGGCTGTGCCACCTGGATCCCCTCACCCCAGCCTGGGGTCCTGCCCCTGCCTCGTCGGCCCTAGCTCCGCAGGCCAGGCCGGGAGGCTCACCGATGAGCCCGCAGGCCAGAGGGCGGCCCTCCCTGACCCTGAAACAGAGTGCTGGGCGAGGCAGCTGGAAGCCTAGGTCCCTTGCCCACTCTCTCCTCAGGGTGGTCCAGCCAAGGTCAGGCTGCCCACAGCGCCAGAGCTCGGGCTGATCCCAGCGGGCATTCCTGCCTTGTGTGGTCCAGAGTGTGGGTGTGGTGGCCCTGGGCCTGCTTCCCCGGCGGAGGTGGGGAGGAAAGGGACACAGCGGGGAGGCTGCCTGCCCGAGGGACGGCATCCGCCTCTGGGCCTCCGTTTTCTGTCAGGGGAGGCTTGGGGATGAACCCTCAGCCTCTGGGGACCAGCCCACCGCAAGCCCTTCCAGGTCAGAGGAGTGGGCGGGGTGCGGGGTGGGAAAAGGCACCCTAGGAGTGGTCTGGGAGCGGGGAGCTCCTCCAGCCCAGCGGGGCAGGGGGCTGTGCCGCCCTACCTGAGGGATGCCAGGGAGGGTAAGATGAGGGTTCCAGGCCCTTGAGTTGGGGCCAGCTGGGAGCTAACCCCCTCCCCGCCCCTGGTTCTCACCACCCCAGCCCTGCAGCTCCCACTGGCCAACGATGGGGGCAGCCGCTCACCGTCCTCCGAGAGCTCCCCGCAGCACCCCACGCCCCCCGCACGGCCCCGCCACATGCTGGGGCTCCCGTCAACCTTGTTCACACCGCGCAGCATGGAGAGGTGAGCGGCTAGGGTGGCCGGTGGGAGGGCCGGGAGGTTGGGGCCGGGGCGGGGCGGGGCGCAGGGCAAGCCTCAGGGAGGAGCTGGTGAGCTCTGTGGGACCCTGTGTGTTAGGGGCTGGGGTGGCTTCAGGTTGGTCAGGACCCGCTCTCTGTCCCCTCAGCATCGAGATTGACCAGAAGCTGCAGGAGATCATGAAGCAGACGGGCTACCTGACCATTGGGGGCCAGGTACCGCCCTTCCCTCGGCCCCCCCAGGGAGGGTGGGCAGGACGCTGCTGGTAGGTCTGGGCTGGGGGTGGAGGGCAGAGGCCCGGTGGACCCCCAGCCCTGGCTCTCCTCGCCAGCGCTACCAGGCGGAAATCAACGACCTGGAGAACCTGGGGGAGATGGGCAGTGGCACCTGTGGCCAGGTGTGGAAGATGCGTTTCCGGAAGACGGGGCACGTCATCGCTGTCAAGGTGAGCCCGCCCCCGCCCCGGGTGGGCCCCGCGCCCCAGGCTCGGCGCTAAGGCCCCTGCTGTCCCGTGCAGCAAATGCGGCGCTCGGGGAACAAGGAAGAGAACAAGCGGATCCTCATGGACCTGGACGTGGTCCTCAAGAGCCACGATTGCCCCTACATCGTGCAGTGCTTCGGGACCTTCATCACCAACGTGAGCCGGCCGCCCGCCCCCCAAGCCTCCCGCGCCCCCCGCCCCTCCCCCAGGACCCGAGCCTGTCTGGGGTGGGCAGGAGGGTACAGCCACCCCGCCAAGCCGCCACCTGCTGTCCCCGCAGACGGACGTCTTCATTGCCATGGAGCTCATGGGCACGTGCGCCGAGAAGCTCAAGAAGCGGATGCAGGGCCCTATCCCTGAGCGGATCCTGGGCAAGATGACGGTGGCGGTGAGCAGCTGGGTGGGGTGCGGGCGGGCGGGTGGTCCCCAACCGCCCCCCCGCCCCACCAGGCCCCGTCCCTGCCATCACTGGTGCCCTCCTCTGCCCGCGCCGCAGATCGTGAAGGCACTCTACTACCTGAAGGAGAAGCACGGCGTGATCCACCGGGACGTCAAGCCCTCCAACATCCTGCTGGATGAGCGGGGCCAGATCAAGCTCTGCGACTTCGGCATCAGCGGCCGCCTCGTCGACTCCAAAGCCAAAACGCGGAGCGCGGGTTGCGCTGCCTACATGGCAGTAAGTGGGGCCCAGCAGCGCCCGGCGGGCGGGCGGGCATGAGGGGCGGTACGCCCACCCCAGCCACAGGGGTACATCCACCCTCTCCTCCTTCCCGCCGGCAGCCTGAGCGCATCGACCCCCCGGACCCCACCAAGCCCGACTACGACATCCGGGCCGACGTGTGGAGCCTGGGCATCTCCTTGGTGAGTTGGGGTCCCTGCTCTCCGAGGCCAGGGGTGGGGTCTTCTCGGGGTACGGAGGCAGGTGGCGGGAAAGGGCAGGATCCTGTCCTTGGCCGGCCCAGCCCTGCCCGTCTCTCTCCCAGGTGGAGCTGGCGACGGGACAGTTTCCCTACAAGAACTGCAAGACGGACTTTGAGGTCCTCACCAAAGTCCTACAGGAAGAACCCCCGCTCCTGCCCGGTCACATGGGCTTCTCGGGGGACTTTCAGTCCTTCGTCAAAGACTGGTGAGGGGACTTGCCTGGTGGCACAGCGGTTAAGACTCCACGCTCCCGATGCAGGGGGCCCGGGCTCAATCCCTGGTCAGGGAACTAGATCCCACATGCATGCCGCAACTAAGAGTTAAAGACTGGTGAGGAGCCCCGCCCCCGCCCTCCACTCTGGAAGGCAGGGTGAGGTCAGATGTGGCCCTGCACCCAGGCCACTGGGGAGGGGAGAGGGGCCCCAGGATGGTGTGGGGGCTGGAGCCCGAGCCCCGGGAGCTAGGAGTTGGGTTTGGACTCAGCCTGAGGGGACACCTGGCCCCAGGGGTATTTGGCAGGGTGGCCCTCGGGCTTCATCTTGGGGGAGCTGTGAACGAGCAGAGGCGCCCCAGGGCTAAGGGCTCTGAGTGTCCTGCACCAACTGGCAAGAGTAGCGCACGCGGGACGTCCACATTGGAGCCTCTCGTGGGGGAGCCCACCCACCCCTCCCATGGGCGTCTCACGGCCCACATTGGGCTTCTGTCACGGTGGGGGGCCCAAGCGCAGGCCCGGGAGGGTGCGGGCTTCTGCCCACAGATCTTGCAGACCCGACAACTCAGCCACGAGGGCGGCCAGGCCTCTCCTACCTGCTCTCACTTCTCTTCCTTTCCTCTTCTCCTTCCAGCCTTACTAAAGATCACAGGAAGAGACCAAAGTATAATAAGCTACTTGTGAGTACCCGGGGCCCTCCCCAGCCCCCATCCTAAGCCCCCCGCCACACTGGGCGCCGGGCCTGAGCAAGGCCAGCAGGGAAGACGCCCTCGCCCTAAGTGCCCTGCCTTGGGCCCCACAGGAACACAGCTTCATCAAGCGCTACGAGACGCTGGAGGTGGACGTGGCGTCCTGGTTCAAGGATGTCATGGCGAAGACCGAGTCGCCGCGGGCGAGCGGGGTCCTGAGCCAGCATCACCTGCCCTTCTTCAGGTAGCCGCACAGCGGCGGCCAGCCTACTGGGGGCCGGGGGCGTGGCCACCGGCCTCCCCTTCCCCACCCGGCCACCCAGCTGCCCGCCAGGGGAGCCCTGGGACCTGGACGGCCGCCGAGGGCTGAGGACAGAAAGTAGGGGGCGCCAACCCACCCCTGACTCCCTGCCCACCAGCCATGGACAGATGGGCCCACCAGGCCCCAGCCCTTCCCGTCCTAGGATCAGCCGGCTGTGCGCATCCCCTCCGACAGACACTGTGAACGGAAGACAGCAGGCCGCGAGCAGACTCGCTATTTATTCAGTTGTAACCTCTGGGCTGGGGCGGCCCCCAGGGGCCGGGAGAGAGCCGCCCGTCCTGTCCCCTCCCCTCCACACCGCGCTGTCCCACCGCCGCCTCGCACGCACATGCACCCTGGCTCCATCTCCCTCTCTCTGTCCCCTCCCTCTCTACCTCTCTGGCTTTCCCTGTCTCCCTCCCTGCTTCTGCCTCTCTCCTGGCCCAGGCCCTGCCACCCCCGGCGGCACCCCTGGGTCCGTTTAGGTCTCCGGCAAGCCATGAGTCAGTTGGCTGGCGTCCTCGCCCTGGGCAGGCGGGCTGGACGTTGTGACTGCAGCCAGACCCGGGCTGGTCTCTCTCTTTCTCTTTTTGATCTCAGGGGGTCCTTTTTGGAGTTTATCGTATTTTATTGTACTTGGTGGGGTGTTTGGGGGGTGGGGGGAGGAGAAGAGCTTGTTCTCATGGGGTTTGTCGGTACCTTCAGAAACTTTTACCAAAGTCATGTTTAGCTGCTTGTGGTGGCAGCCCCCCCGATGGCCCACGGGCGCTGGGGGGCTGGGGGCCGAGCCTTGGGGGCCTGGGCCACCCCGCCGGGGAGAGACTAGTCCCAAAGGTGGGCTCTGGGTGGGGGGGCGGGGTGCTCCTCCCTCGGGGCTGGAGACTGGCCACAGCTTGTAGGGGTGAGTTGAGGACCTCGGGGGGTGTGGAGGGAGCCCAAGGGGCCGTGGCCACACAGGGTGGCCTTCAGGGAAGGCAGGCGTGGGGCATGGTGGAGGGCAGCAGGTGCCGGTGAGGCAGAGGCGTAGGAGGGAATGGGTGACAGGAGCGGGGGCCATGGGGCCCGGGGAGACAGGGATTGAGGGCACGTGGAGTGGACGTGGGGGGTCTGAGGATGTGTGACAGGGACAGAGGTGGGGCAGGCCGAGGGCTGGGCGTGTGGAGGCAGTCACGCCCTCGTAGTGGCCCTGAGCGCCCCTCGACTCACCCAGAGCTGGCCAGTCCCCAGCCCACACCGAGGCCCGGGCCCTGGGGAGCAGCGAGAGCAGGAGGAGGGGGTGTGTTTCCTTTTTGTTGGTGATGCATGCAAATCAAGTGGACAACGAAATAACAACAAAAAACAAAAGAAAACTCCAGAAAAACCACAAAAAGCAACCAACACCAAAGGTGAGGAAGCTCGCTGGATGTAGCTGAAGCAATCTAGACTAGGCGTCACTGTACCCTCCATCTAGCTCACCGACTGTAGTTACTACTAGGATAGTCACAAAACGCCGCATGTTTAAAAAGTACTCGAAGTCATCTTTTCTCTGCCCCCCACCCCGGGGGTGGCCACCTTCTTTCGCTCCAATCCCCTTTGTGAGGGGAGGGGGGCAGGGTGCGGGGCCAGTAGGCCTGGCTCCCGCCCTCCCTCATGGGCCCCAGCCACAGGGGCCTTTGTGGGTAGCCGGGAAGGTCGCGTGGCTGGCCCCAAGGGCCAGCTGCCTGAGTTTATTTTTATTTAACTTTATTTTCTGTTTTGTGAGTGTGTGTCGGCCCGTTTCCCCTCCCCGCCTTCAGTGTTAAATGGGAGCCTCTCCTTCCCCCCTACCTTTCCCGTGTCTCCCCCCCTCCACCCAGTCACCAGTCACCAGCCATCCCTCTCCATCAGGCAGAGGGTGAAGTGGGCAGGTGGGGGCCTGGGCCCAGCCCATGGTCTACAACCCCTTCTCAGGCCGCCAGTACTGCCCCGTCCCTTTTTAAAACGAAACGCCCTCGTTTGTAAATCCTTAGACGCTTGAGAATAAAACCCCTCCCTTTTCTTCTGCGGTGTCTGTGGTGTGTGTTGTGAGCCTGGCAGGGCCTGGCAGTGAGGTGGGGAAAGGGGCCAGGGAAGGGGTCGTGAGCCCCGACCTTGGGGCTTGGGGGCTGGTGGATGGGGCCTCTGCAGCGAAGAGAGACAGGCAGGGCTGGGGCCTGGGGGGGAGGTGTTTGTAGTGACTAGCCCCATATCTAATGGCCATTGTGAGGGACCGCCCCCCAGCCTGATAGCTACGGGTCTGGCCAGAGAGCCCTTAATCCCCAGCAGGCCTTGGCCGTGGGCTCTGATGTCGGCCCATCAGTGCACCGCCCCCGCTCCTTGCCTCCCCAAATGGCCCCCCAGCCAAGGCCAGAGCCGCCTGCCCGCCTGCCTGGCCCAGTGCTGCCTCAGCCGGTCCAGCATGCTGGGCACCGCTATCCTGCTGCTGGCCCTGCTCCCAGGGATGACCACCTTGCCCAGCGAGTCAGCTGGTATGTACAGGCAAGGGGACGTGGCCCAGCACACCCCAACTCCCGTGTTACTCTTTCTCAGTGCACCCTCTCATCCACCCCGCCTGGGGGAACGGGGGTGGGTGGGAGGTGGGGTCCGCACCGTCCCCCGTTTTCCAGGTTCTCTGGGATCCCCAACTTCTTCGAAGTCCCAGCAGCCAGGTGAGACCAAGGGCTGTGGGAGGGGAGCAGTCTGCGCCAATGCTTTTAGGGAGTGTCTGTGCCGGTAATTCTGGACATTTGAGAACATCCTTTGATGAGGACCCCAGCTGAGCGCCTCCTTAAGGCAGAGGTCTTTGTCAGTGTGGTGCATGTGTGTGTGATCACACACCCCAGTGGAGGCTCCCCTGTGCCTCTACCCTTTGCCGATGCTGCCCTCAGCCTGCGAGTGAGTGAGGAACACTGACAAAGGGAAAAGGCCCCGGGCTGGGCCTCCACGATGCCCAAAGGGCTTGGGGGAGAGCGCCTTGCTATTCTTCCCTCCCCTTAGAAAGGCAAGAATGGGGCCAGCACCCTCCCCCCAAACGGCCCTGCTGTGACCCCAGAGGAGCCCCTGGTCCTCGGTGGATGAGCGGGGGGTTCAGACTCCAGAAGGGGAGGGCCTTTGACCTTACCCAGGCTGACCCTCCACCATCAGGTGCCCCTCGACCCCTTCCGGGCCAGGGATTCCCTCGCTCACTGGGGATGGTGAAGTAGAGGTCTGGGAAGGGGGCTCCTCCCCAGGAAGGCGCAGCTTTGCGCCCAGGCTCAGGGGCTGGGCTGGGATGTCCCCCAGGTCTCCAGCGGGTACATCCCAGCTGCTTTACGGCTGGCGGTGGGAAGCGCGGAGCCGAGCGCGGGTGAATCCTCCACCGCAACTGCAACCATTTTCCAAAGTAGGCAGTGGAGGCGAGGCTGGCTCACTTGCCAAGGGGGCCTAAGGGACAGCGCATCCTCCTTCCCCTGTGCCACCCTTTCTCCCTGCCAGTGTCCCCGTTCCGCGCGGCGCCAGGGCCCAGGCTGCGCCGACCCCTTTTCAGTCTGGAGCTGTCGGACGCGGAGGACGCCTTCCCGCGCCGCGCGGGGCCGTTGGAGGTCCCGGCTGACAGCCGCGTGTTCGTGCAGGTACGGGCGCGGGGCTCACCGAGGCCGGGTGGCAGCCGGTGGGGGCAGCCAACCCTGACCGCGACCCCGCCCCCCAGGCGGCCCTGGCCCGTCCCTCCCCGCGCTGGGGCATGGCCCTGCACCGCTGCTGGGTGACACCATCCTCACGCCAGACCCCGGGCCCCGCCCTGGCGCTGCTGCGCGGGGGCTGTTCCGCCGACTCCTCGGTCACCTTCCCGCCACCGCGGCCGCTCCCAGGTGCCCCTCGCCCCGCGCGCTTCAGCTTCCGCCTGCGCCCGGTCTTCAACGCCTCTGTGCAGTTCCTGCACTGCCAGCTGAGCCGCTGCCGCCGCCTCCGGGGAGCCCGCCAGACGCCTGCGCCTCTGACGCTGTCTCCACCGTCGCCGGTGCTCGGGCACGGGGCGGGGAATCTGGGCGCCCGGGCCCATCGGGGCTGGGCACAAGAGCCTCTGGCATCTGAGGGAGAAGCCTCTTAGGGTTTGGGGATCTGAGGGTCTGGGAGCTTTTGGACCTGGGGGCGGAGGTACCTCGAAACTGGGAGTAGGCACTGGGTCTCAGGGGCGTCCGAAGGGGCCGAATTTCCAGGGGTCTAGTATTGCGACACCTGGTTGCAATATAGTGCTGGACGCCTAGATCTCTTGGGAGCCCTGGGGACCCGCCCCTGGAGCCGGGGCCCTGACGTCCCCGCCTCTTGCCTCCCCCTCCTCCCAGTGTCTGCCTCGGGATGAGGCGTGCGCGGGCGCCGGCAGTGGCCGCGATGAGAGTCTGGGTGCCGACAGCCCTCACCTGCACACGCTGACGCAGCCCATCGTGGTCACGGTGCCGCGGCTGCCCCCCAGTGAGCACGCAGTAGTCCTCAGCGGGGCTCTCTGGGGTCGGGAAGGGGGATGGGGAGGACATCTGAGGCATGAGCCCAGTCTCTGCGTTGTACTCCTCACAGGGCCACCCAAGGGCGTCCCCGGCAGAGCCGTGCGACCCGAGCCTCCCGCGCCGGCCCCGGGGGTCCTAGAGCCCGCGCCGGTGGTAGCACTTGTGTTGGCCGCCTTCGTGCTGGGCGCCGCTCTGGCCGCCGGGCTCGGCCTCGTCTGCGCTCACTCAGGTACCAACCTGCGTCCGCCGGGATTTCCGCCTGGCCCCCAGCCTATTCCCACGCGTCCGGACCCCTGGTCGCGGCGATCCCAGCCTGCTCGGGCCTGACCATCCCTAGACCTGCTTCCGCTACGCCTGCAGCAGCCCCCCAGGGGGCGACCTTGCCCCGGCCCAGCGCGCAGCAACCCCTACTCCTCAGACTGCCTTTCCTCTCCAGCGCCCCTGCCCCCCGGCCCGCCCCCGACAGCCTCGCCCAGCGGCCCCCCGCCCAGCAGGCCCCAGTGAGGCAGGTAAGTGTTGGGGGGAGGGAAGAGGGGGAGTGTAACCTGGGGCCGGTAGGACGGATGGAGGAGGGAGGTGATAATGACTCTTCATAGCGCGTTCTCTCTGCCAGGCGGAGTACCAAATGTTTTACGCATATTAATCCTTGTAACAAGCTTCAGGTAGATACTCCTATAATCCCCATAATAGATATTTAAAAATGAGACACGCTCTGAAATTAACTTGCCAAAGATCACAAAATTTGGTGGAGCTGGGATTAGAAATCACGTAGTGGGTGACTCGCGGCCGACTGAGGGCTTAGTGTCGTAAGAAAGGACCTCAACACCTCAGACAGGCACACTAGGCAAGGAGAATTCGGGTTTCAGACCTAGCACCCACCCTCACCCCGGCACACAGACTGATGGGGCGGCCAATGATCGGTTGGGAAGGGGGTGACCTGCCGTAGCGTCCTCTACCCTGCTCAGCCTGAGTCGCCCCTCTCCAGAGATAGCGCGCCCCCAACAGGGTCCAGAGACATACCAGCCACAGCCTTGGACCAGGCCCGCCAGGACCTGAGACTCGATGGGACTAAGATCCCTGCGCCCCGCGCCCCCTCTTGCTCCTCCTCCCACCCTCCCACCTGGGCTCAGAATAAACATCTGGCCTGAACTGCAGCGTTCTGAAGTCTGCGTGCGCGCGTGGCGCGGGGGTGGGGATTCCGGGGTGGAAAAGGTCCAGACTGGAGGGGTGGAGCTCTGGGGCGGGGCTCATACGCCCTTATATATACGTGTGCGGTTACCGCCCAGGGGAGCCCCAAGGGCATTCTGTCCCAGACAAAAAAGGGACACCCAACCCCACCAGCTTAAATTTAAAAATAAGCCTCGCCTCCTTCTCCACCCCTGCACCGCCCACCTGCCTTCTCAACCCCAGGATTTCTCCGCTCTCCACTCCCACCGCCCGGACCCTGCCCTCGCTAGGGCCTCGAGCTCAGGCCTCTGCTCCAGTCTCCTCTCCGTCTAGCCTAAAGGTCCTTAAATCCCTCCTGCCCGAGCTCCTCCCTCCCCAGAGCATAGACAAGGGGATGACTATTAGCTCCATTTTACGGTTGAGGAAACTGAGGTTCGGCAAGGCCAAATCACTTGCTCACCAGTCAGGGCTGGCCGACCCCACAGCCCAGGCTCTTGGCTACAAAGCACATAATAGGAGTTTCACAAGACGTAGTTCTGGAAGGGAGGGAGGGCACGAGATCTAAGAACTTGGCTCCAGTTCACGAATGAGATAGAATGCGGGCGGGGGGTCTCGTTCGCCCCCGCCTCAGTTAGACGCCAGTCTCCCCGTTACTTCCCGGGGAAGCAGTTCCCTTCGGCCCGCAAACGCAGAGCCACGCCCCCATCTACTTCTGCCTCCGCGCGGGGTCTTTTGGCCCCAGCGGCCGCCGTAACCCCGCCCACTAGGGAAACGGCCCCGGAACGACGACACCGCCCTCACCCGGCTCACCGGCATGAAGCCCCCGCAGCGGCGGCGAGCGGCCCCGGCGCGCTATCTGGGTGAGGTGACCGGCCCCGCGGCCTGGAGCGCCCGCGAGAAGCGGCAGCTGTTACGACTACTGCAGGCGCGACGGGGCAAGCCGGAGCCGGACGCCGCCGAGCTGGCCCGGCAGCTGTCGGGCCGGAGCGAGGTCGAGGTGAGAGGGGTCTCGGGATGGGAGCGAGGCTGGAGGTGGGGCTAGGATGTGTTCGGGGCTGGCGGAGGGGCGGGCCCTGGGAGTTGGCGGGACGAGAGTGAGGCTGGGGGCGGGGCCTTGGAGTGGGCGGGTCGAGGGTGAGGCGGGGGCGAGGTTGAGGAACCGGAAGAACGCCGGAGGAGGCGGGATTAGTGCAAGGCTGGGCCTTGTGTGCCTGCGAGAAGCTGAGGGCGGGGCGAGGGCGGAACATAGCCGAGAGGCGGGGCGAGGAGGAGGCAGTGCTGCGGCAGGCTGAGGGGCGGGGCGAACCCAAAATTTAGGAGCGGGGCGAACTCGAGTTAGAGCGGAGGCCCCGGACTGGGTGGAAGGCGCAGAGGGACTGGGCGGGAATGAGGTTGAAGTGAGTCAGGAAATGGGGCGGAGTGGACGAAGCGGGCAGGTGACTAGGGTAGTACTTAGCAAAGGGTGGGCCCTGGCTGCGGGGAGGAGCCAGAACCAGCCAGGGCCTTACATCTTTGTCAGGTAGCTGGTCACACCTGGGGCCTTGGCCCAAGACCCCTGGGCAGAGTCCCTATGACCCTTAACTCCGGGCCAGCGGGAGGCTAGGGAGCAGTGGCCGGCCCTGGAGCAGGCAGTGGACTGCCTAGCCCTGGGCTTCTAGAAGGTCCATTTGGCCTCATCCTCTCACTTCCCCAGATCCAGGACTTTCTCCGGCAGCTCAAGGGCCGAGTGCTCCGAAAGGCCACTCGGAGGATGCATCCAGGTGGCCCACAGGGTCCCAGGCGCCGGGAAACACAGACCCCGGCCCCCATCGAGGTGAGGCGGGGCGAGGCTCCCCAAGGCCGGCCCCTGGAGGATGAGGTGGGAGTTGGGGGGATAACCTGGTCAGGGGAGCCGCAGGAGGGGTAGGGCTTGGGGGACTCCTGAAGGTTGATCCGTGAGCACCTTCTGGTTACTCCACCCAGGTGTGGATGGATCTGGCTGAGAAGATAACAGGCCCGCTGGAGGAGGCCCTGACCGTGGCTTTCTCACAGGTACAGCCATCTGCCAGGAAGGATGGGGGTATCCCGGGGACGGGGTCATATATGTGAGTCTCATTAAGCTGGACCTGGTTCCTGGGTCCCTTCCTCTTGCCAGCTCTGTGACTCTGGTCCGTCACCGGACACCCTAGCCTCAGTGTCCGCCCTTCTGAGGCCCTCTGCTGAATGTGACGCCTTCCTCAGGGTGGCAGGGAGGATTTGGAGGTGGAAGGCTGTCTCCTGCAGGGCAGGGGAGTAGCCCACGGGGACACTTCTGCCTTTCCTTGCCTGATCTCTCTGCCTGCCAGGTGCTCACCATCGCAGCCACGGAGCCCATCAGCCTCCTGTACTCCCAGCCCCCCAAGCCCACGCAGGCTCGTGGAAAGCTACTGCTCCTCAGCGCCCCTGGAAGGCAGGAGGACCTGGGCCCTGAGGCTCCTGGCCCCGCCCCCAAGACACAAGGCCCTGCCCCTGAGGCATCCTCTGAGTCCCTGGCTGGCCCGTCCGCTGAGGAAGACTTTTCTGTGGACTTCGAGAAGATCTACAAGTACCTGTCGTCCATCTCCCGCGGCGGCCAAGGCCCCGAGCTTTCCCCAGCTGGTGAGAAGGGAGGGGCTGACGATCTGGGGGTGGGAGTCTCCGGCGGCAAGCCCCGCCCTTCCCTCACCCGTCCCCTTTCCATCCATCACCAGAGTCAGCTGTGGTCCTTGACCTGCTCATGGCACTTCCTGAGGAGTTGTCCCGCCTGCCCTGCGCTGCCCTGGTTGAACATATGTCAGATACGTACTTACGCCTGATGGCCCCCCAGCCCGACCCTGCCAGTGGGGGCCTGGGGTCTGGGGCTGAGGATGACGGGACAGGTTCCAGGGGGCAAGAGGAGGCTGGCCAGGCCACTCCTCAGGCCCCCGAGAATGCTGGGCCCAGCGAACCGATATCCACTTGGCAAGCATCTGGGATCTGCCCCCTGAACCCATTCCTGGTACCCCTGGAGCTTCTGGGCCAGGTGGCCACCCCTGCAAGGTGAGGGGCCCGGCACCTCACCAGACACACCAGACATCGGTGAGCCCCCAGGCCCTCAGTCCTGCTTGGGCTGGCACTGGGTTGTCACTGAGGATCTTGCCACGGCGGAAGGTCCCTGATGCAGTGTGCAGTACAGGTCGCCTTTAAGGTGCTCGATACAGTGTGGGTCTCAGAAATGGAAGCACAGGGAATTCCCTGGTGATCCAGTGGTTGGACTACACGCTCTCCCTGCCGAGCGCTCGTGTTCAATCCCTGGTTGGGGAACTAAAAACCCACAAGCTGTACAGCACAGCCAAAAAAACCCCCAAAACCGAAGCAAAGTTGTACAGGGTTTCAGCCATAGAACTGGGGTGGGGGGGTTCCAGCCAGATGGCTGGGCTAAAATCACCCTCAAATACTCCCCCCACTGGTTTCTCATCCCTTCTGAAGTCCTGTGTCCGGTGTCCTGTAACTGTGAATAAAGTTCTGGTCTATACCCCTGGCTGTCTTTCTCCTGTGAGTGAAAGGTGGGAGGGGGCCTAGAATCAGAGGTAGGGAGCCATAGCTTGGAGTCCTGGGGACGGAGCGGGGACATGCCAGGGAGGAGGGTGTGGTTTTCGGTAAAGGCCACTGCACCAGGTCCAGTCTGATGCCATCTGGAGCGACCTTGGCTTGGCTGTGAGGGGACCCTTGGTGATTGTTTGGAGGGTCTAGGCCTGAGCCTGACCCGTGTCGGGGAAAGGTTTTCAGAGCCCGATGACCCTCCATCATACAGACGGAGGGGAGAGGCTAGCAGAGTGAGGGTGGCCAGGTCGGGGGAGCTGGACTCCTGACCACCGGAGGGTTAAAGGTGGGCTGCCCATGTGGCAGGAAGTTGGAGGGAGGGGAGTGAGTCCCTGAGGTAGCCTTGGGGAAGCAAGTGGGGGAGGGAGGGAGAGCTGGAGGGGCCTTAGGAGCAGGAAAGGGGGGGCAGAGCTGGGTGGAGGAGGGGGCTGGGGTCCTGGCCGTGACCCAAGGTCTCCAAGTCCCAGAGGTGCTGCCAGGTCTCCCTGCGCAGGGCCCCCCCCTCCCTCAGCCTCGATGAGCGTGTGGATTCAGGGGCAGGTTGGTGAGGGCCGGGTGAGGGAACCGGGTGTCCTCCTACGGCACCACCTTCCCCCAAATCGAACCAGTCCTCTGAGAGCCAGTGAATTTTCTGTTCGCAGAGCCTGTGCATTCACACAGCCTTCCTTTTATAGCCACGCTCGTCTCTCCCCACACACACTGCACACGGCTCCCCCGGGGGGCGCACAACACATCTCGCAGGCGGGCCGTGGAGCGGAGCCAGCCCACTCCATGCCCAAGGACTCACAGCACCAGCCCCTTGGTGTCCAAAGTGCACATGCTGATGGTGGGACAGAGGGACCAGGCCAGAGAGGTTTGGGGCTGCGGGTGTGGTCACAGTACCAGAAGGCCGTGCCAGTTCTTGGAGACAACCTCCAGGGCTGGCTGAGGGCACCCCATCCAGGCTCCCTACTAGCCCAAGTCCATTCCACGGCCCCCAGAGTCTCCTCAAGTCAAGGGAAAGAAGGGTGGTCCTGGCTGTTCCTGGAGCGAGGGGGATGAATTATGCCTTGGTCCCCCAGAGTGTACATCTGGGTGTTTCGCAGCCCTGGGCAGCTGTTAAGAGTGTGCAGAAGTCAGCCCTGGGTTCAAATTCTAGCCTGGCTAGAAGCCAGCTATAGGCAGGTCACTCAACCTGCCTGGACCCGAGTCCCCCGGCCTGTAGAATGAGGATGCTAACAGGGTCCTGAAAAGAGAACAGACCAAGTACCGGAGGAGCTACCTCAGCACGCTGCTTGGCATGCAGTAAGCGCTCAATAACAGCTTTTATTAATACCATGGGCTCAGAGGCAGGGAGGAGTGAGAAAGCAAGGGGAGAGCCTGGGGGGGGGGGTTGCAGGAGGAACCAGGGGGAGGTGGCAGGAGGGCCAATGAGGGGTGGAGGTGGTGACAGAGGGAGGGGCGCGCTGACCTGAACTGGGGCCTGGTTTGGGGGCGGGAGGGAGCCTGTCTGCCCTCTCCCCCCCATGGAAGAAGCCTCGCATCCTGGACACAGCAGCCATTGTCGCTCTTCAGTCACTGTCTCCGGAGCAGGCCCCGCAGGTCATATTGGTATGCAGCGTCCACCTCATGGGCCCAGGAGAGCCCGCAGGCCCGGAGCCCGAGGAGGGGCTCAACACTTGGCGGGGGCGGGCGGCGGGGGAGTGAGGATGGCCAGAGGACAGGGGAGGGAGGGGAAGGGACACGGGGGTCCCCGAACCCGGGAGCGGACATGACACTCATGCTCGGCGGCAGGGCAGTAGCAGAGCCACCTACACGCTGGGGGCGGAGGGGCGGGCGTCCTCTTCCCACCCAGGCTTTAGAGTCGGGGGCCAGCCGGGCCGGTGAGTTACGGAGAGAGGACAGGGCGGGATAAAGGCACGAAGTGGGGCTCCGGCCTGGCCAGGAGGGAAGATGGGAGGGGTGTGAGGGGGGAGGGGTTGGACTTATCCTGACGCCCTCCCCCCTCGGGCTGCGGGCTCGGGGGCAGGATCCTGAGCGCGGTCCAGGCCCGGCGGCGCACCGTCGGATCGGCCCCGGGAGAGAGACCCCGCGGAGGGCCGGCCGAGGGCGCCGCACCGCTCAGACCAGCGCGTAGTCGAACTGCCCGCGCTCGAGCGCCTCCTTGTGGTCTGTCCAGGACGAGGCGGGCATGCGGCTGTAGGGGTCGAGCAGGATACGCACGCAGCGAACCATCAGCAGCACCAGCACCACGAGCAGGCACAGCACGAAGGCGAACACGGTGCGCTGCTCCGCGTCCAGGCCCGCGCCTACCGGGGGCCCCGTCGATGGCGGCAGCGGCTCGGGGGACAGCGTCCACGTCGCGCTCATGGCTCACATCGCCGCGCGCCCTGCGGAGGAGGGGGCCCGCCCGTGAGGCAGGGATGAAGCTGCGCCTTCCCGCGCCCCCGCATCGTCCCCACCCGCCGCCCCCCCACACACCCTGCCGAGCCCCAGCCCCCGCCCGCGCCTTTGTCCCCTGGCTACGCCCATGCCTGGCCCGCGGGCACCCAACTCCGGGCGTGCGCGCAGGTGGGGACGCTAAGAGCAAGGAGAGGAAACCCCGACCCGGCCGGCCCGCGCACAACAGGTGCGAACGCGCGGCCCGGGCTGCGTGGTGGGGGGCGAGACCCGGTTCCCCCACCCCGCTCCCTTTGTTCTTGCGTCCTGGGGACCCCCCTCCCCCACCGCCCCCGCCCCCGCCCCGCCGCGCCCCTCACCCTGGCCTCGACCGGGACCGGGACCAAGCGGCCGGCAGCCGCGCTCTCTTCCGGGACCCGCACCCGCTCCTGGTCTCTCCCCGGTGGCCGCGGCGGCGGCCCGGACTCTGCCCACCCCACCCGCCCCTGGAGCGGCGGAGACCGAGGCAGGCGAGCTCCGCGCCAGCCGGGCCGCCGCGGCTGTTCCCATGGCGACGGGGGCGGGGCCGCCGCGGGGGGCGGAGACTACGCAGGGAGCGGCGCTCGGGCCCGCGACCCCGCCCCGTCCTCCGGGAGAACCGGGCCCCGCCCAGAGGCGCCGGGGAGACCACCGGCCCCAAAGAACCATGAGCACCGAGGGCCTCGCCCTCCCACCCCCACAGGCACCCCCCACCCCCACAGGCACCCCCCCAAAACCACCCAGCCCGACTTAAGCTCCCACAGCCCCATTCTCCTCTGCAACCGACCCCTCAGACTCCCTGTTTGGGGGATCCCAGTGCCCCTAAAACTCATACAGGCGCTTAAGGTCCTCCAGCCTCGGGGACCCCAACCCTCAAGCAACCCCAGCCAGGTCACTAAAAACCTCCGTAGCTTTTCCAGTCTCCTTCCTCCCCCCCCTCCCCCCGCCCGACAACATACTCAGGGTGGGCAGGGTCCCGTCCAGGTGAGTCCTCCCCCTCTTCTGTTAGAGTTCCTTCAGTGACCACGACCGCCGCCCCATGACCACTGGGCTGCCCACTCCCAGTCCCAGCTCCCCCCACCCCAGTGACAGACACCTTGGACTACCCAGGTTGTTCTCCTGCACTTTGGTGTTTTATTATTTCCAAATCTCTGCATATGTATAGGATAATAATAAGGGCACTGTTAAAAAAAAAAAAAAAAAAAAGGCTGAAACGGCCTGGCTGATGTGGCCAGTGGGCCCAGGCCGCACCACTGGGTCCTGGGAGGGTACCCCTGGGCTGGGGGCCTCTGGGCACTGCCCGTAGCCTGGGTGCCCACGGCCCAAGCAGCCCCCATGGGGCAGAGGGGCGGTGCTGGGGCTGGCGTTGTGCACAGCAGCCCCTCCCTTCCCCGCCGCATCCCGCTAGCTCTGCAGCAGTCCTGGCACGGCGGGGGCACAGCTGACAGTCTTGTCCCCAGAGGTCTAGTTGCTGCAGGTGGACACCAGTCCCCCGTGTGTCTGCAGTGACGATCCAGCCCCGAGGCCCCACTCGTGGCTGCTGCGCTCAGAGGACCTGCTCTGTGCTGGAGGCGGAGATGTCCAAGAGCCGCCAGGCCGCATAGGGGTTGAGCTCGCCCTGGTCTCGGCAGAGAGCCCACACGCACAGCATTCGCAGTACCTTGTCCTGCAGAATCGGGGAAGGGTGAGGGCTAAAGGCAGGGTGCGAGCTCGGCACCCACTCCAGGACGAGCGCAGGGCACGGAGAGAGACACTGCCAGCTCAGGGCACTGGGAGGGACCAGGGAGTGGTGCTGCGGGGTCTGGGGTCCAGAGCAGAGGCAGGAACAGAGGCTGTAACTCAGGACTTGGTCAAACTGGAGAGATCAGCTACCCTCCACCAGGCCCAGCTCGAGGTGCTGCCCTGCCACGCCGCAACTCCTGACTCTTAACTGGCCTCACTGCGTGTTCCCGCCCCATCCCCTCCCCCGCTCACTCACCGGGTCACCCTCGACCACCTCGCCTTTGGGATTCTTGATCACCATCACCAGCTGGGCCTGGAAGGTGATGATCAGCACAGGGCCCTGCTCCATCATCTTGCCCATGGCCAACTGCAGGGGCACGACAGGGCAGGCAGGCCTGAGAATGGTCCCCAGCCCCTTTGCTGCCGCTCCCCCCTCCAGGTGCAGACCCCTGCTTCAGCACTCCAGGGCTGCCACCTGCCACTGGCCCGTTTCCGGGCGGGCACTTCTCAATTGTGAGGAAGAACGTGAACCACTGAGGACCCACACAGGCTCCGCGGACTGAGGCTGTGCAGGCGTGTAATGGCCTCTCGGAGCCGGCTGTCTCGCGCACACGTGTGGTGGGTGTGCCTTCAGCTCCCCACGGGGAGGAAATCGAGGGGATCGTGGCAGAGCAGACCAGTGGGGGACCTGAGCGGTCCTGACAAAGCCTCCTCAGTGAAGGTGCAGAGATAGCCCTGGCTTCAGGGGCCTCAGGGGACCCTGGGTCTGGGCAACAGCACCCCCTGGGCCACCACTTGCCTGAGAATTCCCGACAGCAAGACGGTGGAAACCTTCCACTGAAAGGGACCCTGGAGGTCACTTAATCCAAGCACTGGAACTCCTCCAGGGAGGGGGAGCTCAACCCTCCCAGCTGAGCGCAATTCAGAGAAGCACCCCTGCCCACCCTGGGGTCCACCTGGGCCCCCGGAAGAGGCACTCACGTCGATGTTGTCGATGTCCAGGATGCGGGAGTGGAACTGGAGGCCCAGCGCCTTGGCCTGCTGGATCGGGTGGGCCAACTGGCTGTAGGTCTGCAACAAGAAGCCAGACACAACCGTATGGCCGCCCACCTGTGCGTGCGACCCAGGCCAAGGCACTGCACCGCAGGGGAGCCGGGGGCTGTTGCGGTGTCTCGGGAAGCTCCCTGTGGGCGAGCTCACCATGGGGTTTCAGGCTTTCAGCTCTTGTACCTTCCAGAAATGGCTCCCGGCTCCTGGGTGTGCGGCACCAGGAGTGGCAGATGCCAGGAGCATGGGTCCAAGCAGGGAGGCCGGTGCCACCCGTTGGCTGGCTCGAATCACACACTGCCCTCTCATTATAAGGACAGCACCGTATCAACGTTATCGAAAGCGGTATTAATCAGTGAGTCTGGTTAGTTCTCCGGGAACGCGATTTGGAATACACTCCCAGAGGTAAGTCGAGGCCTCTCTGGCTGACCCTGAACATTCCCATGTTCACCTCACTGTGAATCTTGGCCTGGAACCAAACGCTTTTTCTAGGATTCATCCTACCCCGCGGCTGCTCTGGGGTGAACTGCCTGGGTCTACTGCCTTGTCACTGACCAGCCCCTGTGGGCGGGTCTCGGCCACTGGCAGCCTCTTCCTCTTACGGGGGCAGTGGTGCCCCAAATGACACCCTAACCCTCTTGTGCCTGCTCCCAAGCCCGGGACACAGCAGCCAGCAGCTTTATATCTCAACAAGCAACCATGACAGAAGACATTCCAACAGCATTCACTCTTTATGGAAGTAACTGATCCACCAAGTGAAAAAAAAGCGCCCATCTTGTGTGGTTTCTTAAAGATGACACTTTCAAAACACCCCTGTGTGAGCGGCTGCAACTTCAGCTGCGCTTCCAGGGGCACCAGCAGCACCTTGCTGGCAAAGATAACCAGCTACATCCTAATGGTCCCAAAGTAAAAAAAAAAACCAAAACAACAACAACAAAAACCAAACCACTCATAAATGCCCGCTGGATTAGTCACCGTGCAGGGGAGTATTTAACAAGGAAAGCTGACATCTTCTCCTCTGCTTTTTCAAGTTGTTTGTGAGCTGGGTACAGAATAAATCAGCCAAGAGACTCTGGATTGCTCAGTAAGGAGCTGGTGGGGGAGGGACGGGGGGAACAAATGCTGTGAAGACACAGGTCAGGGAGTGAGCAGGGTGGGGTGAGGTGGCCTGATGACGAGGACGGGGAGGCTGCCAGGAAGGGGCAGTGCAGACAGCATGCTCCCAAGGACGCCTGAGCTGCCGCCATGCAGCCCGGCGCGGCCTGTGGCCCGGGGCCCAGAGCCCGGACTCCAGGAAGCAGCCGGGCCTCGTCAGGACACGCGGCTCTTCCCGGGTGGGAATCTATCAATGTCGGTTTGGATGTGTTTGAGGATCTTGCAATGAGAACAGCTAATGAATACATCCAGCGCTGCATGTGCTGGAGCGCTGCCCTTGTGTCCCCAAAGCGTCCTCACGACCCCCATGAGATGAGCCCGATGATGTAACTCCGGCCCAGGGAAGGGAGGCTGTGGGGTCTCAAACCCCACTTGCCCGCCAGCACCCACCACCCCCGTGCACTGAGGGAACATCGAATGCACCCTCCAAGTTATCCGCCGTCCCTTTCTGCCCACCCCCTGACCCCTGGGCCCCCAGCCTGTAGCCACCCCCGCCCCTGACATCTCAGCCCTTCTCGGACTGAGCCACCCAAGCAGATCTGCTCTGAACTGTGATTCTTCTGAGGCCTGAATAGGGGGGGAAGCAAGCAAGCACTTACAGCTTCATAGCACCAGTCTTTGAGAATGTCGAGCTCTCCAGAAATCATGGCCTAAAAAGGGAAAGACAAAAAAAAAAAGTGTGAGAATGAGAGTGGGCTTTTGAGGCAGGTAAACTCTGGAGAATACTCTCCAGTTAGAACCTTTCCTCTGCAGACCCCCGGCCCCAGCCTCCGGGTCCTAGTCTGGGGAAGGGAGACTGGGCTAGGCTGCAGCAGTGGGAGCAGAGCCCCCGCAAGTGACAACGGGGCAGCCCAGGCTGGGTCCCAGCGGCCTGCTGGAAGGAAAAGGAAGGTGGCAGCGTTTCGGGCTCTCGCCCTGGCCGGGAAACCAACCCAAGGAGGCCAGGCAGGGCATTCTACCTCCCCTGGGGATGAAGAAGCCTTAGGCAGCCAGGTCCACGCGGGACGGGGCAGAGGGGGAGTGCAGGGGAGGGTTCCCAGGGTGCAATGAGAGAAGCTTCCACAGGAACCCAGAGACAGGGCTGGATCTGGTGAGGGAGAGGGTGGGTTTTGGGGGGAGTGGGGTGGTGAGATGCTGGTGGGAAACCACAGGGAATCTGGGGGCTGAGATAATCTCAGCCCAGAAGATTCTGCCCGTGCTTGGGCTGCTGCTTTGGGGAAATGCTACAGTTTCACCTCCTCCCAACCCCGCCGAGTGTCGTGAGGGATCTGGGAACTCGGAGGCGGGAGAGGGGGCCAGGCAGACGCGGCGCGGGAGGAAGGGACGGACATCCTCACGGGGCTGGACGGGCTGCCTGCGGCCCCACTAAGGCCGCGCCAACAGCCCCTGGCTTGGCTGGGCTGCAGGATGCCGAGGCTCCAGCCCCAGCTTGGGGCGGGGGGGTCTCGAGGAGGGTGACCTTGAGCAGGTCGCCTCCTCCTTGTTTATGTGCCAAAAGGAGAGGCGAGAAGACCAGAAGATGAGCTTCAGGGCTCCCAGAGAGGAAAGGCCCCTGGGCTGCTGTGCTGGTCCCGCCTCCCTGCCCTGAGTCATGCGCTGCCCCCGCACCCTTGAAGCAGCAGCCGGCTTCTCCCAACTCCTGAAAGGCCCCTGGCCTCTGGGAGACAAACACCTGGCCCCTGGCAGCTTCAAGGGAACAACTTCAGGAAGAGAGCTCGAGGGAAACAAGCCACGGGGCTCCAGGCTCCAGTGGGTGAGAAACTCAGTCCCTGGGGCAGACACACCCTGTGGGCGAGGCAAGAATGGTCAGGGCACCGGCCCAGGGACCAGCGGGGGCTGCAGGAGACCACAGCGGCCTGGCTTTCTCGAGCTGCTCGACTAACAAGGGCTGGGCGTGTGGGGTGCTCAGGCCTCTGTCAACACTGGAGCCACCTCTCCGCTCAGAAGCCCTGTCCACAGCCAAGCGGCCCTGCCAGAACTCTCCACAGGGCCGCGGCCCTGCCAGCCGCACACCCACCTCCAGGACGTTGGGGATGATGTCGTTCTCACACTGCTGCAGAAAGCGGTCCTTGTCGAAGGCGGGGTCCACCCGCAGGATCTCCGTGAGCACCTCCGACATCTCCGTCTTCGAGAACAGGCCCCCTGGGGCAGCCGAGCCAGGAGTGGGGTGAGGGCCCGGGACCTCCTCCCACCGCCGGCTCGGGCTGTGGGGGGACGGTCCCGGGGCAGCCCACTCACCCAGCAAGTCTGTGACCTTGTCTGTCAGCAGGCGGGACGCCCGGATGAAAGCGTTGTCGCTTTCGTCATACTTCATCTTCATCTCGAAGAACCCTGTCGGGGGTGGCGGATGGGGTCATGGGCCCCTTCCGGAGAGACACACCCACTCCATCGCAGCCCCCTCCGAGCCTGCTGGCCGACCCTGGGAGGCTGCAGAGACCCCTCCGCCAGGGGCTGAGGGGAGGCGAGTGAACGCCGGGCGCCACCCCTGCTGGCTGCGGCTTTCGCTACTGAGGGAACACAGGCCTCTGGACATCCTCATTTGAGGAGGGCCAGGGCTCCCTGTCAGCGCCTGGGAAGCCACGTGCCCCAGACTGAGCAGAGAGCTCTGGGCCTTGAGCTGGCTCCTGGCCCGTGAGGGGGTGTGTTGAGGCCAAGTTCACATGGGGGGTGGCTGGCGCGTGCACCTGGCTGCCTCACAACGACACTGGCTCCAGCCAAGGTGGTGGCTCAGCCCTGACGGCGGTAGCCCGCCGCCCGAGAGGTACTGGGTGCTCCCCCTCAGGCCGCCTGAGGCCTGCGCTCCGCTGCTCACTCGCTGGGCAACCCTGTGGGAGTGACTGGTCCTCTCTGACCCCGGCCTCCTCCTGTCTTGTGCCCGGCCCTCGGGGAGCACTTGGTAAGTGTCCGTCACCAGCCTGCTGTCAGGCAATTCTCTGAGATGGGAACACTCACGATTAAACACCACGTTGTTGTCCCTGAAGTCCTTCCACTGCTGATACCACTTGGAGTCCTTGTGCAGCACGACCCCCAGGGCCTCCCTGGGGAAGATCAGGGAAGCCAGTGAGCGCAGCCCGGGAGCCGCTCCGCTCATGGCAAGAGGGGGCAGCAGGACGGTGTGATGACCCCGGCCTCTTGCCTTCTCCTTCCCCATTCCTGCCACCCTACCCTTCCCCTCCCGGTTCTCTCAGGGTGCCTGGGAACCTCGAGCAGAAAGAAACCCCACAAACTGACTTGGGTAGGAACCCTCTGTGGGTCCTGGGAAATGGACAGCAGTGCAGGTGCTGCAAAGGGAGGTGGTGAGAGGTGGGCCCCTTGGCAGTTCTGGTACCTACTCATTGGCCTCAAACACTTTCTCTTCCTTGAATTTCTCTCCCGAGAACTCTTTCCTTTTCCTGAGCCGCTCGGGCCGCCTGTAGGGCCCGGTCTGCCCCAGGACACTCTCGTCGATCTCCTTCTTGACGGACTCCACACCCTGCAGAGCACAGCTGGCCATGTGGGAGCTGGGGCTCCCCAACACCCCAGACCAGCAGCTGTGGACCCACCCCGGGGCCATGCCTCCCAGGTCTCAAGGTCACGTGACTCGCAGGTGCAGGGCAAGGACACGCCCAAGCCTCGTGGGGAGGCAGAGGGGAGACCCCAGCTCTGACTTCTGCCCCCACCTGCCCCCCGCCAAGAGCTGCCCCCAGATGACCCTCACATTCTGAGGCCGATTCCACACTCTCGCTGGAAACTTCCTTCACATGGACCAGAAACCGGACAGGCGTCCTGAGAGGCTGCCTCTGCCCCACCACCTCCATCCGAGCTGACCCAGCCTCTGGATCCCACCTCCGCAAACCTCTGGAGCCCATTTCCCTCCTGGCTCCATCACCCAAGACACTCTCCGGCCTCCTCTGAGCTGCTGCCGGAATCCTCACTGGGAGGCTGTGCTTTCAGGATGAACCTAAACTCCCCCGCACAGCCTCCAGGACCCTCTGATGTCCCTGCAGCCACTCTGGCCACACCTAGCTGCGTGGGGCGCCCCGAGCCGGTGATGCCCGCTCCCCTGGCCCGGCGCCTTCCCCGAGCGTTCCTGTCATGTGTTACTTGGAACTGCCTGCCCCTTCCCTGTCCCTATTCCTGTCCCAGGATCCTTTGAGAGCAAGAACTCGGACCTTCTCTCCTGAGGCCCCATGGCCAGTAGAGGGCCCAGCGTGTGGTAAGTGATATTTACGGAATGAATTCAGGACCTCAAGTGACCCAGAGCCCGACAGTCTCTGGATGTGAGCTAAGGGTGTCAGCAGCTGACATCGGGTTATGTGTAGCTCCCTAGGGGCTCTGACTTGCCCGAGGCTGCTCAGCCAGGAGGGGCTGAGGCCTGGTGTCCCTGCAGCCCTTGGTGAGGTCTCTCGGGGCTGAGCCCAGAGCGCCCGCGGGCACAAGCCCCAGCCCAGCTCACCTGGGAGAGGGCTTTGAAGGCGGCGGTCCTGCCAAGCTTCTCCCCACCTTTGGACACAGACTCAGCCGACTGCTTGGCGGTCTTGGCTGCTTCTTCCACACCCTCCTTGATTTTCCGGCCAAGGTCACTTTTACTGACTTCGTCAAGACTCTACTGAGACAGAGAAGAGGGAGGTGTTGGCGTGGCACCCGGTGGGGGCCTGCAGGAGCTCCCCCCGAGCTAACAGCAGACCCGGCCTCCAGAGGGTGGGAGCAGGTGTCCTGAGCCCATTCTGGCTCATGGAGCCGAGACTGGGGTGCACATGCCCCAGAAGGATGCCTACGATTTCTGGGGCGCTGGACCCTAGGGCTCCGGCCTGGAACATGCAGGAAGGACAGCACAGGAGCAGCAGCCCCGGGGTCAGGACACGAAGGGGAGGTAGGCGTGTCCAGCGCGCTGGGCTGGCCTCGAGGTAAAGCCCTGCCCCTCTCTCCAGCCCAGGAGAAGCAACAAAAAGAAAGTCTCCCAGGCCCTCTAGGAGTCTCACCCCCATCTCCACCCTCCCGGGGTGGGGGGCGGGGCGTGCAGGGTCCCAGCTTCCTTCTAGCCTAAGGCAGGAAGAAAAGCGTCCTCCTTTCACCCTCCTGTTCTTGCTTGTAGTCCAGAGGCTTCTAACCTAAGTGGTGACTCGCAGGCCAGTGGGTTAGTCTGAGCTCTCCCTCCTTCCCAAAGGCATCCTGCACTTTGATTCCGGAAGCCTCCCGACCGGGCAGCCTCCCCCGCCTGCTCACCCCCGGCTGCCCCCAGCATTGCTCCCCGGCTCCTCCGCCAGAGGTGAGGAACAGATGGGCTCCGGGGGCCGTCAGGGGCCTTGGGGGTCCAGAGGCCATTACCTCCTTCACGGTGCCGGTGATCTCCCCCAGCTTCTTCCTGATCACCTCGCCCGTCCGCATGGTTTCTGATTCAATGGTTCTCTAGGGTAAAGGATGTTGGATCTTTGTGTTGCGACACAGTCTAAAGAAGCGTTTTCTCAGAAGTCCCTTCCTTCCTCCCCAGACACACCCCGTTCTTCCACCCCCTCAGCCTGTCCACCCGGCCCCTCCCGGCCCCCCAGGGTCCCTGGCTGTAGGCTGGGACAGGGACCTCCTGAGCACAGGGCCCCAGGCCCCGCATCTGTCTCTGGGCGGCAGGGGGTGATCTTGCCCATATGCTTACCAGTGATATATTGGGGGCGGGGCGGGGCATTCTCAGCGTCATCCTGCCTGGCTCTGCCCCCTCCCCATCACCCGGCCCCAAGCTCGGCCTGCGCTGCCCCCAGACGATACCTCGGCTCACTCCTCTTCCTTAATGAAAAGGAAGGGCGATCTCCCGCAGGGTCGGATCCCTCACAGGTAGTTACATACAAGTGAGTGACTTGGGGAGACTCAGGGGTACAGGCGTCGCCCATGGCCTGGGAGGGGCGCCAACAGAACAAAACCCCCGAGGGGCCTGGGGCAAATGCCCACAACCCCAGGCTCAGCTGCCCACAGGTGAGATGGGGGTGCCGCCGGGCAGAGCCCTCAAGGGCAGACAAATAAAGGGCGCCAAGCCCATGCGCTGGCGGGCGCCTGGCAGCTGCTCCGTGAGAGACGGCGGCAGTGATTAATATAATGATTACACCAGCCCCGCAACTCACTTTCTACCCATTTCAGTCAGAGGCCCTCAGGAGCAGCGTATCTCAAACCTAGTGCCCGAGGGACCCGTGGAGATGCAGATTCTGACGCAGCAGGTCGAGAGGGCTCTGAAACCCCGTCAGTGCTGCTGGGCCGTGTGTAGAGAAGGCTGCAGTCTCACGGCTGAACTGGAAGGCTGGGGGCCTGCTCCTGTCCCCTCACTCCGCGGCCGCCCCAGCACTGCACTGGGAGGGAACTCCTGGCTCTGAGAGCAGGTGTGACTGCCCAGGGAGACTCAGAGCAAAGGGGACTCACGTATTTCCTCCTGGCTTCCTGGAGCGCATCGGACTCTTCCAGCTTCCGGGCCTCATCTCGGAACTTTTTTATACTTTCTTTCATTTCTTTGTTTTTGGCTAACTCTTGTTTGATATTATCTAGCAAGCCGGAGAGAAAGCCTTTCCTGTTTCCAGAAGAATAGGATCTGGACTAGAAAGAATGTAAAAGGAAGGAAGAATGTTTTCATTTTCTCCTTTCTGTTGATACAGGTTTAACAATGAATACAAGCCGCACGGCGTGGCCAAAAATACATAAATAAATAAAAAATTAAAAATAAATAAAAACAATATTTGGGAATTCCCTGGCAGTCCAGTGGTTAGGACTCTGCGCTTTCACTGCTGAGGGTCCGGGTTCAATCCCTGGTTGGGGCACTAGGATCCTGCAGGCTGCTCGGTGCGGACAAAAACAACAACAAAAACAAAACAAAGCAAAACAAAAGGCAAAAAAACCCCACAATGAATAGTTATCTCTTTTAGAAGAGATAACAGACAAAGTAAAAAGCCACCAGGCGGTAAACTGTGGGACAAGATATTCAGCAAGAAAAAGAAATGAGTTGGGCTTCCCTGGTGGCGCAGTGGTTGAGAGTCCGCCTGCTGATGCAGGGGACGCGGGTTCGTGCACTGGTCCGGGAAGGTCCCACATGCCGCGGAGCGGCTGGGCCCGTGAGCCATGGCCGCTGAGCCTACGCGTTCGGAGCCTGTGCTCCGCAACGGGAGAGGCCACAACGGTGAGAGGCCCACGTACCGCAAAAAAAAAAAAAAGAAAAGAAAGAAAAAGAAATGAGTTATCAAGCCATGAAAAAAATACAGGAGTCACATGACATGTTATGTCAATTACATCGCAATAAAACAAGATGCGGAGGAACCTTAAGGGCATATCACTAAAGGAGGGAGGCCAATCTGCAAAGGCCACAGGCTGTAGGATTCCAACTCTAAGATCCTGGAAAAGGTGAAACTATGAAGACAAGGAAAAGGCTGGTGGTTGCCAGGGGCTGGAGGAGGGGAGGGAGGGTGGACAGACAGAGCACAGAGGATTTTCACCGCAATGAAACTACTCTGTAACCATATTGTTAACGGTAGATACGTTATACATTTGTTCAAACCCATAAAATGTACAACACAGAGAGTGAACCCAATGTCAACCACAGACTAAAGTCAACAATAATGTGTCAATATTGGCTCATCAGTTTTAACAAATGTACCGCCCTAACTGCAAGATGTACAACCGGAGGAAAACTGCGTGCCCGGCGGGAGGAGAGGGGGACAGGAGGTTGATGGGCAGGCCCTGTACTTTCCACTCAATATCCCTGTAAAACTAAAACTGCTCAAAAAATAAAGTCTATTAAAAAACAAAAGAAAATGCCAGGCCCCTTCTCCCTCTGGGGTGAGAGAAACAGGCACAGCCTGGAATCCTCATGGGGCCTCACACACGCCCACCCAAGGAAAAGGCCAACACCCAAAGGGACCCTCGTCCCAGGACTAGAGTTGAAAGGACTCTGTGGCCCCTTATCCCAAAAGAGCCGGCCCAGGCACTACTCCAGGGGCTTCTGGGCCCAGGGTAACTTCTTCCTTTGGGGCCACTCCCGAGTCCCCAGCTGGGCTTTACATGTCACCCAAGGGCCTGGGGACTGGCACAAACCTCCCTCTCTTGGCCCACAGGATCACAGTCTCTGAGAGCCCGAGCTCAGCGTCCCCCCTCCAATCCCCACAGGAAAACCCAACCAAACACACCCAGAGGCCAGAAGATAGCCTGAGGCCCTGCTCCAGGCACTGCCCTACCAGAGACGCAGGCTTCTGGGTCAGACACAGCCGGCTGTAGATGCCTGCTTCGCCCCCTGTGTAACTACTTGCAGGCTCGGGAAAGAGAAAGCTTAGAGACTGACTGTGAGCCAGTAAGTCACAGGGAAATAGCTGCATGTGCTCAGCTGCTCCCACCACTCCTGCCGGTGTGCGGGGTCCGCTGCAGCGGCTGGGGGTTCACCCTACCAGTTTCAGGGGCGACTGCTTACCCGGTCCCTGTCCAGCCCCAGGGAGAGCAGCCGCAAGTCTGGGTGCTGCCCCACAGGTGCGGTGGCCCGGCCTGGCAACAGCAGGCTGCTGTCTGGTCCAGATGTGCCCTGACCAGCCTTGCTCCAGGGGAAGTCCAAGTTCTAAGACTGTCAGGGACTGCGCCAGCTCGCGGCAGCCCCACGGCTCACTCCAGGGCTGCAAACTGGGGGTGAGGGCGGGGCTGGACAACTAAGGGGAAGCACCAAAGGGCATGTCCCAAGCCCACAACAGCCCCAGGACAGGATCCGGGAGATAAAGCATGCTGAGGCTAGAGGATGAGATGAGACTCAGAAGGGAAGGGAGGGTGTGGGCTGCCTGAGCATGCGGATTTGGAGACTGTGAGATTTCAGGCTTTCTTCCCCATGGTGGTAAGGAACCAACAGAAACGTGAAGAGACATGACAGGGAGGGCAGAAAAGCTCTAGAAAATGCTCTCTGTGAAGAACAACATAAAGAAGAAGGGAGATATGGCCTGGGGAAACCCAGCTCCAGGAGATGGATGGGTGACTCTGCTCAAATGCCCAGAGGGCTGTCACCCAGCAGAGGGCACAGCCTTGCTTGGTGAAGGACCCACACGTGGGAGCCACCGGGAGGTGGATTTCAGCTCAGTTAGAGGAATGCCCTTCTAGCCATCAGAGCTGAGACATGCTACTTTGTGTGAGGCAGGAGCCCTACCCCTAACAGTGTCGAGCACTTCCCGGGATACCAAGAGGACCAGGCCCACTGGGCTCTGTAACTCCGGAAGACCTTGGATGCGGAATGCCTGCCAATCAGACACCCCCAGCAGTGTGGACAGCATCCTGCAGCCCTCTCTCCTGTCAACTAGGTCTGATTTTCACACCTCCCCCTCCTGCCGGCTTGCTTGTATCCTGAGTCACTCACCAGGGTCAGCTCTCCACTCGGCCGGGGAATCTGATAGGTACCATGGGGTAGTGGCACTAGGTTGTGGCTGGAGAGAAAACGGACTCCACCTCCAAGGCATCTCTAATTGAGGGAGAAAAGAGAAAGATCCATTTAAACTAGAGGGTGATGAGGAAGCAGGCCACGCCAAAAGAGCAGGGGTTGTCGGAGACTCATTTCACGATTTTTATCACATGTCTGCTCCACGCTAGATGCTTGACCATCTTCCCAAATTCTGAGAAGCCAGCGGAATCTGGTGGAAAGAGAAAACGCTCGATTTGCACCTCCGGGGCCCATATCTACCCTCCTGCCTCTGAACGTGGGGGAAACCGATGGGTCCTAGGAAATGCCAACCTATGGTGGAAGAAGGCTAAATATGCCAGTCTAGCTGAACACCTTAGTCTGAAAATGGGCAGGCTAAGACTCGATGCTGGTGGCAAGCAGTCTTCTCTCACCAGCCCACCCTACTTCTGCCAGCCTCGGAGGACCAGAGGCCTGGGCTTCAAGGGGTGAACACTGCTAACTTGTCCCAGGCACAACCCTGGAATAAAGCTACCATGTCCTGGTCCAGGGTTGAGATGTGAGCAGAGCAACTTAGGGGCGTCACCTGGGCAAAGATGCTGCTAACCTCATGTGCAGCACCTCTTTGGTAAGCATTTCTTCTCCTACCAAATGAGGAACTTAAAGCTCCACGAGGGAAGCTCCATGCAGGTCCTGTTCAACGCTACACCCTAGCACCCAGCACGGAGCGAGGTACACTGATGTCAATGACCTGATGGAACCACTCTTCCATTTCCACATCCCCTGGGCCCTTCCTCTCCCCATTCCATGCTTCCTGTCTCCAGTCACTCTAAGCAACACCCCGAACTTACACAGATGCCACACTCTCCTATAGCTACTCAAGAGTAACTCTTGGGAGTTTAACTAACTTGTTTTACTCCTCTGAATGCCTACACCCATTGATCCTGGAGCCACTGACTTCAGTAACAGCCTGAAATAGAAGTGGATGGTTGTCTCACTGAGGAGAAAAATCCTCCAGCAGGACCAAACCTGAGGGTGGTTCTCCTTGGGACGTGCCCAAATCCAAACACGTGTACATTCAACCTTTAAAACCTGCCTCAAAAGACAAGCAAGCCCAGGAAAAAAAGCTCAGTCCTGAGTCAAAAACACCTTCTTTGTCCTGACACTCAGATTCCTGGGAGATATTTTTCTTCCTCCAGAGTCTGGCTCTGGCGTCAGACTGACCTGAGCTTTGGACCAGGTCAGCCACCCAATTGAACTCTTGAGACCGTGCGCGGCTTGCTTAACAATTCTGAGTTCCCAGCTTCCTACCCTGTGAAACAGCGACAAACAGCAGCAACGTGAGTACTATTTTCTGAAGCCGCTTTACACGCCTTGACCCCCAGGGCATCTATGAGCCCAGGCTCTTAGCCAGGGCGACAACTACCTCCCACACTTTCAGAGGATTAAGAGGGGCGATGCAGGAAATGCTCCTGGTAGGGGGACGTGGCATATAAAGGTGAGCTGTGACTGTCACGGTTTTTTGCCTTTTCCTCGCTACTTTTTCTCCACTGAGCACCACGGACACCATTCACTCCTCGGTACACATGGGGTCAGCCAGGAAGTGAGGGGCGATCCGCTCCCGGCCCGGCACGCCCGGCCCCCGCCCTCCGGCCTTGCTTCGGGACCCACGTTCCGAGGCCTCGCTCCGGGGCCCCCGCCCCGGCCTCGGCTGACCCAGCGACCAAACTCCTAGCCTCTCGCCAAGCTCAGGGAAGAGCCGAAGGGGTCAAAGGCCTGGGGAGAACGAGGCCCTGGAGGTCACGGGTCCGGAGCTCCCTAAGCCCGCCCCCCCGGCCTCGCACTCTGCTCACCCGCGGGCAGCGGCACCAGCATCCCCGCAGCGCCGCCGCCGCCGCCATGCTGTAAGATCCCGTGTGACCTTCTCGCGGCGTCATCCGATGGCGTCATCCGCCGCGTCGGCCTAGTGCGGCCTGAGCCTGGGAAAAGCGAGACCTGTGGGTGGGGTTTGTGGGAGGGAAAGGCCTATCACTGGACAGGGCTCCCAAGGAGGGCGGCGCCGTGGAGGGAAATCCACTATGGGGGCGTGGCCTAATGGTGGGCGGGGATTCCTAGAGAGCTAGGCCTCTGATAGGGCAGAATTTCGGAAGAGCGGGGACTGTGACTGGATGTGACCTGGGGGGCGGGTACTCCTGTGAGGCAGAGACGTATGGTTGGATAAAACAGCGGGGGGGCGGAGCCTGAGGGTGTGGATTCTGTCGCGAGCTGTGATTCTCCGATTGGCAACTCGGGTTTCGCGTGGCCGGAAGAACGGGTAAACAGAACGACCCGCACCGACGCACCAGCCCGAAAGCCACTGACTCTGGCTCTCACTGACAATGATGGACAGTGACCAACAGACGGGCAAGTGAGTTGCTTCACGAGCAAGGGCGAATGAGCCCACTTTTGTACAGCACTTTGGGAAGGCGCCTGTTGGTTTTGGTCCAGAAAAGGAACGGGAAGCTGAGACCTGGGTGGGGGTGGACTACTCCTCCCTCCATCGATTCATTGTGAATTGATACATCTGGCCCTGAAAAAGCTCAAGCCTCTGTCATGTCAGCACCCAGATACTATTTTCCATTTGGAGAATGCCGCCACCAAGTGACGGTACCTTGACATGGCCATGCAATCTGAGGCTGGGGAGGGGTGGTGGGCTGGTACCCCGGGGAGAGTTAATGTATGTTGCCTTTGCCCTATTGAAACCTTTTGCATTACTAAACTGTGATAGGGTCTATGGGACTTGAAAGGGAGGCAACATACATTCCCTGGCTTCAGGATTGGACAGATCTGCGTTTCCTGTAACTCAGGACCTCCACCTCGAGGTGACAGAAGGGATGAGGGCTTCCACTCGGCTTTGTTTGAAATGTCTTTACTGCAAGAGGAGCAAACTAGTTAAGAGGTTGGGATATACAGGTTTGTTGTTGAGAAAAAGGTCTGGGCTTCTTAGTTGTAGTTGAAACCGTGGAGTTGGACAAGGGCACCCAGGGGAAGTATGTCAGAGGGGCACATCAAAGCCCCATAGTCAAATGGAGGAAGAAGAGCCCTTAAAGGAGACTGGGAAGGACTGGTCAGCAGGTCAGAAGAGGACCTAGAGGGCCTTGGAAAAGGCAGGTAGAGTAAACAGTGCTAAATGTTGCAGAGAACTCAAGCAAGGCAGACCAGGCCAGAGCTCTATCTATCGTTCTTTTCATTTTGTAATATGGAGGAGGTCCCTGGGGAGACAGGCTGGAGGGTTTTGGTTGAATGGTGGCTGTGGAAGCCAGGTTTCAGTGGGCTGAGATTTTTTCTTTTTTTTTTACAGAGGTGTGCTGGAGCCAGCTTGTACTGCCTGGCAAGAGCCAACTATCAAATTTTCAGGAATTTTGGGGCCAGTTGTTAAACACAGCCATTATTTAAAAATTGATTGTATAAACTTACGATCAACTGGATTTTATTAAAACAAAGGTAATAACTACTCAAAACTCAGCACTTCTTAATTATGTTACTATCTATGCTACTGAGGTTATTTGCATATATCACATCTGTAGGCTGGAAATACCATATTATATGCGGTGCATCTCTTATGCATTTTGTCTTTAATGACACCACATTAATAGCCTGAAATTGGCCGTGGTGGGAGTATTTACTCCCATGGTGGGAGTATTTAGGAATTGACAAACACTACAGATCGGTCGCTTTCTGGTTTGTTTGGAGGGCCAGTTATTAAATGTTTAACCACCACATAGAGAGGGAGAACAGAGACGCCTCCAAGGAATCTTTGCCGTGCTTAGAAGGTGAAATGATGACAGCTGGAGGGACATATGGAGTAGAGTGAGGGTGGTTTGTGTTATTCCCACCTTTTTATTTTGAAAATTTTCAAAGCTACAAAAAAGTTGCGAGAATACTATAATGAACACTCATGTACCCTTCACCTAGATTCATTTTGCTACTCTTGCTTTAGCATTCTTTCTCTATGTATATGCAAACAAACATATGTATGCAAACAAATATATATGTGTTGTCAAACTCAAGGTTGTGTGCCCAAGGAACAGTGAGGCAAACAAACCGAAACACTGGACTTTGGAGCAGAGAAAGGTTAATTAGTTGAAGAGGCACCAACCTGGAAGATGAGAGACGTAGACTCATCTCAAATCCATCTTGCTGGCTGGCTGTGGGCACAAGGTTTTTGTTTTTACTGAAGTATAGTTAATTTACAGTATTGTGGTACTTTCAGGTGTACAGCTAAGTGATTCAATTATATACATATATGTATATGTGTAATGATTTAAAAAATTTTTTTCCATTATAGTTTGTTACAAGACATTGGAAATAGTTCCCTGTGCTATACAGTAGGTCCTTGCTGTTTATCTATTTTATATATAGTGGTGTGTATCTGTTAATCCCATACTCCCAATTTATCCCTCCCCCCCTTCCCCTTTGGTAAACATAAGTTTGTTTTCTATGTGTGTGAGTCTGTTTCTGTTTTGTAAATAAGTTCATTTGTACTATTTTTTAGATTCCACATATAAGTGACATCATATGGTATTTGCCTTTCTCTTTCTGACTTGCTTCACTTAGTAAACTTTTCTCTAGGCCCTTCCATGTTGCTGCAAATGGCATTATTTCATTCTTTTTTATGACTGAGTAATATTCCATTACTTATTATATATACCATTACGTATACCACATCTTCTTTATCCATTCGTCTGTTGGTGGGCACTTAGGTGGCCTCCGTGTCTTGGCTATTATAAATAGTACTGCTCTGAACATTGAGGTGCATGTATCTTTTCAAATTAGAGCTTTTGTCTTTCCTGGATGTATGCCCAGGAGTGGGATTGCTGGATCATATGGCAACTCTATTTTTAGTTTTTTAAGGAACCCCTATACTGTTCTCCATAGTGGCTGCACCAATTTACATTCCCACCAAAGTGTAGGAGGGTTCCCTTTTCTCCACACCCTCTCCAGCATTTGTTATTTGTAGACTTTCTAACGATGGTCATTCTGACCAGTGTGAGGTGGTACCTCATTGTAGTTTTGATTTCCACTTCTCTAATAATTAGCGATGTTGAGCATCTTTTCATGTGCCTGTTGGCCATCTATTTGTCTTCTTTGGAGAAATGTCTGTTTAGGTCTTCTTAAAGGCAAAAAAAAGGTAAAAAGGAAGGGGTCTTTGTGATTTCAGCTCCCTGATAAGACCTCAGTTGCAGACGTACCAGCTTCGTCTTGTGACTTGGTGTGTCATTGGTGATTGTGATCGATCTACATGTTCCTGCAAAGCATACTAGTAAATCATGGTCTGTTGTTGAAGCCACCAGTGGGTGTGGTGTTTTGTTATAGCCGCCCTAGCTGACTAAGACAAGTCTGTTCTCCCGGATCAGTAGACTAACCCCAGGCTGCCTGGAAACCTTCCCAATGCCGTCCAGTGAGTGTGTGTTACAGTGGGCTGGGCACAGTCAACAGCAAGGCCAGGAGTGGGACATGGACCAAGGCAATGGGGAGTGTGTGCATGGCAGTGTGTGCATGGTGTCCCTGGAAGGGCAAGATCTGGGGCTAAGATGATCACAGAAAGACTCTTTGTATTATTCATCTACTGCTCTGCAACAAATTACCCAAAATGTAACGGCTTAACAGAGAGTAGGATGGTGGTTGCCAGGGATTGGGGGTAGATACACAAGATGCGTGAATTCTAGAGCTCTCTCATACAGCCAGCTTGGTGCCTACAGTTAATAGTCTTGTACTGTGCACTTAAAACATTTCTTAAGAGGGTAGATCTCAGTAAGACAGAGAAAGAGAGATATCCTATGATATCACTTATATGCAGAATCTAAAAAAAAGTGATACAAATGAACTTATTTACAAAACAGAAACAGACTCACAGACTTAGAGAACGAACTTGTGGTTACTAGGGGGGAAGGGTGGGGGGCAGGGATAGATAGCGAGTTTGGGATTGACACACAAAAAAATTGTAAATCACTATATTGTACACCTGTAACTTATATGATATTGTACATCAACTATACATCAATCAAAAAGAAAGTGAAAAAAAAGAGGGTAGATCTCATCCTCCCCACGCCCCTCAAAACAAACAAACAAACAAAAAGCCACACACAAAACACAAAACAAAGGGATACATAGAAAACTTTGGAAATGATGGACGTGCTCATCACCTCGATGGTGGCGACGGGGTCTGTGTGCAGATGCCTCAACTCATCAAATTGTATCCACTGAATGTGTGCAGCTTGTGTATATCAATGGTACCTCAATAACGCTGTGTGTCCTCACATGGTGGAAGGGGCAAGGGATCTCTCTGGGGCCTCTTTTATAAAGGTACTGGGGCACTTTGATGAGACGCATCCGGAAGTTTGCCCCGCTAGGCCCAACTGGGGGAAGGTTCTGCTCCAAGGTCACTCACGTGGCTGTTGGCAGGATTCAGTCCCTTGCTGGCTGATGGATGAAGGGCCTCCGCTTCCCACTGACTGTTGCCTGGTGACCCTCTTCAGTTTCTGCTTCCATTATGGCGGTTGGCTCCCATCCGAGGGTGCAAGAGAGGGCCAGCAAGACAGTCTTTTGTAACCAAATCTTGGCTGTGACATCCCACCACATTTGTCATATTCTGTTAGTTAAAAGGGACTCACTAGGTCCTGCCCACCCTCAAGGGGACAGGATCAGACCAGAGCGTGAATATAGGAGGTAGGGGGTCCTGGAGGCTATGTTAGAGGCTGCCCCCCACCTACACTCTTTGTAAGTGTTAGAGCAATTTGATTCTATGGCCTGGGGAGGCCAAGATTGAGGGCTGACTCAAACGTTATTTGTTACAGTTGTACCAAACAGAACCTGGGGCAGAAAAAGGACATTAGGGGAAATCTGAGAAAATCTGAATAAAGTATGGACTTCAGTTCATTATAATGTATCGGTATCAGTTCCTTAATTGTAACAAATGTCTCCTACCAGTCTAAGATATTGCTAATAGGGGAAATGGTGTCTGTGTCATTATTTTTAATGAATAGATGCATAATTTTAATGTATTTGCTTTACTAGTCTCAATATAGGCATTAACGTAAAAAAAATAATTAGGGACCATTCTTCGTTTTCTGTTGGGTTTTTTTTTTTGGAACATAAAACTTTGTTTTTTAGAGTTTTAGGCTCATAGCAAAATTGGGCAGAAAGTCCAGGGAGTTCCCATATAATCCCTGCCCCCCAGCCGCCCCACACAGCCTCCCCGCCACTGTCAACATTGGCACCAGAGTGGTGCCTTTGTAACAATCAATGAACCTGCACTGACATATCATCGCCACCCAGAGTCCATGGTTTACATTAGGGTTCACTCTTGGTGTTGAACATTCTGTGGGTTTGGACAAATGAACAATGACCTGTATCCACCATCACGGTATCAGACAATAATTTCATTGTCCTAAAACTCCTCTGGGCTCTGCCTATTCATCCCTCCCTGCCCCATAACCCCTGGAAACCACTGATCTTTTTACTGTCTCCATAGGTTTGCCTCTTCCAGAATGTCATAGAGTTGGAATCATACATCATGTAGCCTTTCCTGATGGGCTTCTTTCACTTAGTCACGTGCATTTTAAGTTTCCTCCATGTTTTCATGGCTGGGTAGGTCATTTCTTTTGAGTGCTGTCCAGATATACCACAGTTTATTTAGCCACTCACCTGCTGAAGGACGTCTTGGTTGGTAATTTTGAATAAAGCTGCCGTAAACATCCACGTGCAGGTTTTTGCGCGCTGGTAAGTTTTAACCTCGTTTGGAAAAATCCCAACAGGGGCAACTGCTGGATCAATTACTTGTTTTTTATGCACTCAGTAGGATGACATTCAGTTCTCGCCGCAATGAATGCCTCTGTCAATGTCTTCTAGTCCTAACATTTTTTTTTCCATTTTATTATTGTATGTTACGAAGGCTCTAGGTTTAATAATGCCACAGCTCCAATTTTACGGTAACGGTAATCATTATGTAATCAGGTTCTTGATATTTTTTTCTGAAATTAATATCACTGATCAAATAACCCTTAGAACAATAATAGCTACGATTTGTAGAGCTCTTCCTGGGCTAGGCAGGGTGCCAAGTGCTTCACACATAGGGAGGCCCTCTGTGGCTGGAAGGAGCCTGAGTGTGTGGGGGGGACGGGCATCTAACCCTGCAGCTGGGCCTCATGGGCAGAACTGAACCGTCCCTCCAGCCTCAGACTGGGATGCAGGCACTCCGTTATTAAGAGGAATCTGTTGTCTCCAACCTTCCTGCTCCCCTTCTCCCAACGACCCCCTCACCAGCTGTTATAGGCTGAGTGGTGTCCCTCCAAAGTCATGTATTGAAGTCCTAACCCCAGGACCTCAGGATGTGTGTTTGGAGGGAGGGCCTTTGAGGTGGTAATTACGGTAAAATGAGGTCACTGGGGTGGGACCTAAGCCAGTATGACTGGTGTCCGTATAAGAAGAGGAGATTAGGACTCAGACACACACAGAGGGACGACCATGTAAAGACACAGGGAGAGGACAGCTGTCTGCAAGGCTAGCAGAGATGCCTCAGGAGAAACCAACCCTACAGACACCTTGACTGTGGACTTGCAGCTTCCAAAACGGCGAGAAGATTAATTTCTGTTGTGTAAGCTGCCCAGACTGTGGTCCTCTGTTAGGGCAGCCCATGCAAACTCAGACAACAGATCCTCTACCTCTCCCCTCAGGCTCAGAGCCCCTGCGCACATCCAGCTTCTGCTGCCCACGGGCCTCCGCCATCTGTCTCACTTCTGTCTGGCCTCCTTCCCACTTCTGCTGCCCCCTCTACCCAGCTGACTCTCTCCTCCTTCTCCTGTTCCCCTTCCTCAGGAATAATAATAGCTGCTGGCACTGGCTGTGTGCCTTCCCTGTTCCAGATGGCGCGCTAGGCCCCAGGAAGCGGTGTCTCATTTAGCACCAGCCCACCAGCCTTCAAGGCGGATGCTATCATTAGCGCTCTCGTACAGACCGGCACCCAAAGCTTGCAGAGGGAAAGGAAGCTGCCCGTACTGACCACGTCAACAAAGAGAATCTAGCTGGCCCGGTTAGGGCAGAGCCTCGGACCCAGGTCACAGCATAGACCCCTGGCCCCGTCGGCTGTGCCCAGACCAGGTGATGTGAAAGCAAGGGCCGTCTGTAAGACAGGCTTTGAATCCTCCTTCATATCTGTGAAGCTGGTGGCATCATTCCCTTTCCTGGCAAGGAAGCAAAGGCCTCCAGAAGTTAAGCCACTCAAGTGCTAGGATGGGGAAATTGAAGGCGTTTGAAAGAAGCCATAAAGGGCAGCTAGACTAGAAGGCTTGCTGTGGGGACGGCACCAGCAGGGGATGAGGACAGATTGGGGAAATACCAGGGGGAGCAAAAGAGCTTGGCCGGAGAGACTAGGCAGGGACAAGATCACGAGGGTCGCCTAAGCCAGGAGCTCCGGGGAGTTTTAAATGGGGCGTGGCGGGGTGTTGTGTGAGCCATACGGTCAGTTCTGTTTTGTGGAAAGATTCCCCCTCTGGCTCCAGTGAGGAGGCCACTGTGGTCGCTAGGAGATAACAGTGTCCCAAACGAAGGGGACGTGGCAGATGGGCCTGCTGAGCAGCCAGGAGTCAGGGCGCTCAGGACTCAGGGACAAGGAAACCTTTTATGGTACAGGTCGGTGGCACACCTGGTTGTCAACCTCCAGGCGCGGCCGTGGTGCAGTGCCCTTGGCCATCGCAGGCGGGCGATCGGGAGGGGCTTCTAGCATCTCCAGTGGCCCTTGAGGACACTCTCTCTCTCTGGAACCTCATCTCTCTTCTCACAATTATTTGCGCTTATTAGAGTCTATGGAGGGTGTGGGTGGAACAGTCAGGCAGCAGATGCAGGGCTTCTAAGGCGATCAGGCCTTTCAAAGAACCAGGCCTGACCTCTTAGCAGGGCTGACCTACCTATTAGTTGCCTAGGGCCCACGACACTTTGGGGGCCCTTGCAAATGTTTCACTTTTTTTTTTTTAATAAGAAGGGAAATATATATAATCTAGCTGGAATTATAGTCATCTTTATGCCAACTTAGTTGTAAAATATAATTTAAAATTTTTTTTCTTTTTTTCGTGAAGGATGGGACCCATGAAGGCAAAAGTGCCTGGGACCCATGAAAGTCACAGTGGGGTATGATTTTAGCTTACTTCTTTGGCCTTATCATGCTAAGGTCTGTCTCTTCAGTCTTGGGTGCCATTATCAACTCCTTTGTTACCATGACCCAGGAAGGGGAGGTGGGGAGGGAAGAGAGAAAAAAAATAAACAGTGGGACCAAAGGGGTATTGGCACACCCATGTTCATAGCAGCATTATTCATCATAACCCAAAGGTGGAAGCAATGTAGGTGTCCACTGATGAATGAATGGAAAAACGAAATGTGGTCCATCCATACGATGGAATGTTATTCAGCCTTAAAAAGGAATGAAGTTCTTTTCTCTTTCCTTTTCTTTCTTTCTTTCTTTCTTTTTTTTTTTTCTGGCCATGTGGATTGCAGGATCTTAGTTCCCTGACCAGGGATGAACCCGGGCCCTGGCAGTGAAAGCACTGAGCCCTAACCACTGGACCGCCAGGGAAGTCCCAGGAATGAAGTTCTGATACATGCTACAGCATGGATGAATCTGAAAACATTTGTTAAATAAGCCTACGGTTTCTGAAATGCACGAAACTCTACACGTAAAGAGCCATTCTCCTCTCAGCGTTTGGGTGGGCTTAAAACACAGATCTGGTGGCCTCGCCTCCCCTTCCCCACTTAAAATACAGCATAGACCTACAGTTGGCTTGAATGTGCAGAGTTTTTCAGGAGGGAAACACACAGGCAGCTCGAGAGAGGAAAGCCAGGTGGCTGGGAAACCAGAGGGAGGGGGAGCTTTCCTTCACTCATCTTTGGACCTTGTATGCTTTGCACAGTGAACATTACTTATTAAGAATAAACACAGGGTTCCAAAGAAGACATACAGGTGGCCAATAGGCACATGAAAAGCTGCTCATCATCATTAATTATTAGAGAAATGCAAATCAAAACTACAATGAGGTACCAGCTCACACCTGTCAGAATGGCCATCATTAAAAAGTCTACAAATAACAGATGCTGGAGAGGGTGTGGAGAAAAGGGAACCCTCCTTCCTATGCTGCTGGTGGGAATGTAGTAAACTGGTGCAGCCACTGTGGAAAACAGTGTGGAGGTTCCTCAAAAAACTAAAAATAGAGTTGCCATATGACCCAGCAATCCCACTCCTGGGCATATACCCAGACAAAACTATAATTTGAAAAGATCCATGCACCCCAATGTTCCTGGCAGCACTATTTACAATAGCCAAGATATGGAAACAATCTAAATGTCCATCGACAGATGAATGGATAAAGAAGATGTGGCGCTTATACAATGGAATATTACTCAGCCAGTAAGAAGAATGAAATAATGCCATTTGCAGCAACATGGCTGGACCTAGAGATTATCATACTAAGCGAAGTAAGTCAGAAAGAGAAAGACAAATACCATATGATGTAATTTATATGTGGAATCAAAAATATGACACAAGTGAACATATTTACAAAACAGAAACAGACTCACAGATATAGAGGACAGACTTGTGGTTGCAAAGGGGGAGGGGGAGTGGGGGAGGGAAGTATTGGGAGTTTGGGATTAGCAGATACAAACTATTATGTGTAGGATACATAAACAACAAGGTCCTACTGTACAGCCTAGGAAACTATATTCAATATCCTGTGATAAACCATAATGGAAAAGAATATGAAACAGAATATATGTATGAATACCTGAATCTCTTTGCCGTACAGCAGATATTAACACAACGTTGTAAGTCAACTATACTTCAGTAAATTTAGAAAAAAAGAATATACACAGGAAATGGCGAGTTAGTGATTAATGGGGACAGAGTTTCAGTTTGGGGTGATGAGGAAATTCTGGAGATGGAGGGTGGGGATGGTTGCCCAATAAAGTGAATGTACTGAATGCCACTGAACTGGACACTTAAAAATAGTTTAAATGGAATCTAAAAAGTGACACATAGTTACAGAACAGAAATAGACTCACAGACATAGAAAACGTATGGTTACCAAAGGGTAAAGGGGGGGAGGGATAAATTAGGAGTTGGTGGCCAGGGTTAGTCAGGAGGTGGGGGGTGGAAGGTGGGGCTGGCGGGGAGCGTGTACAGCAGCCTTTATTGTGGTTTCCATGGGGAGAAATGGGCAAGGAAGTGTAGGCAGGCTTACGCTTGGCTAATTTGAATAACTTCAGCAGGCTCTGGGTGTAGGGGCTGGCCCTAGTTGTCTGGCACCTGGTGCTGGGGTGATCAGGGCAAAGGAATATTACCTCCTGGAGTGTGAAAGCCTGATAAAGGAGGTGGTTGCCGCTATCGTCTCTGGACTGGTGGATTTGTCCACCAACACAAAAGGTGCACTTGTTGGTAAGTTGCTTACTCTCTCTAGGAATTAGCTAGCCCTGGGAGTCTCTCCCAGATCACCAAGGCCCCAAGATGTCAAATCATCAGAATACAGAAAATAAAGGACACAGTTAATATGCAAGGAACAGGAGTAGCGTTGCCAAAGGACAAAGACAGGAAGGCTGGAGCAGGACTGAGGGCAGGTTCTATGACATGGGTGATGTGGGAGGCTGGGATCATCAAAGCTGAGACTTCCCCCATCCCTCCCAGGCCCTCTGCCTTTGAGCCTTCTGTGGAACAGAGGAGCTGAGGGGATTGCCGGGACCAAGCTTGGGGTCCAGGCTGACAATGCCGGCACCACCAGGGGTCTGTCTTCTTCTGGCTTTGCTTACGGCTTCTGGCAGGTGCAGCTGTGTCTATGGACGGAGTCGTCCCAGGAGCCCTGCCCCACTGCCCTTGGATTCCTCCTGCCCGGCTCCGCCAATGGCTTCTCCGTCCTCCTCCCTACTCTGACCCCTCCTGATTGGATGAAATCCCCGCCAGTTGCTTGAGCCCCCTCTAGATTGGGCCCCTCTGCTGTTCCTTCTTGAGGCTCACTGTTCTTCTCTAACAATGTATAGTGAAGCATCAGGTTGTGGTTGTGCTTCTTTTTAAATTGCCAACCTCTTGTGGAGCAATGTGCTGTTCTGCTGTATGTGGCCAACACACAGCTGGGAAAGTGCCAAGCGACTTCTAAGACTGGCTTCGACCCTGGGCAAGGAGAAGGGTTAGCTGAGGCTGCGCTTGGAGGTCGCAACAATATCAAACGGCTTCCCGCATTTCTAGACACCCCTGCTCCGGTCCTGTACTTGTTTGCTGTGCTCAGCCTTGACCAGCGTAGCACATGCTCAGTGCGGACAGGGACTGTCCTTTTGGGCTCATCTCTGTACTCTCAGAACCAGCGCGTTGTAGGTTGTTATGGGTTGGATTATGTCTCCCCAAATTCATGTGTTGGAGTCATAACCCCCAGGCTCTCAGAATGTGACCGTATTGGGAAATAGGTTCATTGCAGACGTAATTCATAAAGATGAGGTCATACTGGACCCCAAATCCGATAGGACTGGTGGCCTTATTTGGACACAGACGTGCACACAGGGAGAATTCCATGTGAAGGTGAAGGCATAAATTGGAGTCAGGCTACCAGAAGCCAAGGAATGCCAAAGATTGCCAGAAACCATGGAAGCTAGGAGAGAGAGATTCCCCCTCACAGCCCTCAGAAGGAGCCAACTCTGCTGACACCTTGATCTTGGACTTCTAGTTTCTAGGACTGTGAGAAGTTTTTCTGTTGTTTAAGCCACCCTAGCAAACTAAGACACGTCTTTAGTTAATGCCTGTTGCACGCTAATATCTGTGCATGAATAGACTTAATATTCCCTATGTGAGCTGACCGATTTGGAGTGCCAAATGGGGTCCCCACATGGGCTGAGCACGCATGATTGGGTCAGCTGATCCACCACGAATGTCAAACTCTTGGCAGTGGAAAGCCCTAAGGTGATTTTTGTTTTTTTAATTGAGATAAAATTCCGGTATCAGAAATTTCTATTTTATTCTATTTTGTCTTATTTTATTTGCTGTGCTGTGCGGCTTGCAGGATCTTAGTTCCCCGACTAGGGATTGAACCCATGCCCTCAGCAGTGAAAGCACAGAGTCCTAACCACTGGACTGCTAGGGAATTCCCAGAAAATTCACCATTTTAAACTGAACAGTTCAGTGGACTTCCCTACACTCACAAGGTTGTGCAACCACCACCTCCATCTTGTTCCAAAACATTTGCTTCACCCCAGAAGGAAACCCTGTGTCCATTAAGCAGCAGCTCTCGTTCCCTCCTCCCCCAGCCTCTGGAAATAACTGATCTACTTTCTGTGGATCTGCCTGTTCCGGACATTTCACATCAATAGAATCATATAATGTGTGGCCTTTTGTGTCTGGCTTCTTTCACTGAGCATCACGTTCTCTGACTTCATCCATGTTGTAGTGTGTCTGTCCGTGTTTCATTCCTTTTTACGGCTGAATGATACTCCACTGTATGGATGGACCACACTGTGTTTATGTTCGTGTGTTGATGGCCCACCTGCCTTAAAATGTTCTACCCAGTGAATATGTGAGGACTGAAAAAAAGAATGACTGGAAGGATAGAGGTTGAGGACAGGTGAGCTGTGGGGACAGAGGCACAGGTGGCCCAGGCCCTGCCGCCCTCCCTCAGGGCCAGGAGTCCAGCGGGGACTCCTAGGTCAGCCAGGGGAGCATGGGAGAGGGGGGATGTGGGGTAGGTGATGGGGGGAGGGGAGCAAACTTCGTCCTCGCTCAGAGCCGCGCCTGACCTGCTCCCCTCTCTAGGTGACTGTGGCCGAGGCCCCCCCTTGGGGTCCTTCGGTTGGGACCCCAGCAGGGGCAGTCCTCCACCTGCAACACCCAGACCTTGTCAGGAGGGAAGCCAAAATTCTGCCCTTGGGACCCGATCACCACCCAGCCTGCTTCTCTGCCAGCAAACGCACTGTGGATTTTCATACAGAGAGACCTGGGCTGCATCTGTCCAGGTGCTGAAAACACCAGCTGTGGGGAGCAGGTGTCTCCCCACCTGGGCACCGAGGGCGACATCGTCTTGGCAGCACTGAGAGGTCTGCTGGCTGCACCAGAGGGGGATGCAAGACGCAGCCAACTGGGGCAACGTCTGGTCCCCGGGCTGGTCCGTGCTCAGTTTCATGCTCTGCTGTTGTCACCCTGAAATTCTTAATACATCTTAAAAAACTTTATTTTAAAGTGTGGTAAAATACAAATAACATAAAATGCATCATTTGTAAACGTGTTCAGCTCAGCAGCATCGAGCACATTCACACTGTCGTGCAACCATCCCCACCATCCGTCTCCAGAACTTTTTCATCTTCCCAAACTGAAACTGTCCCCATGAAACACTGACTCCCCATCCCCCTTCCCCAGCCCCTGGCTCCCACCATCTACTTCCTGTCTCTGTGGATCTGACTCCTCTGGGGACCTCGCATAAGTGGAATCAGACAGTATTTATCTTTCTGTGACTAGTTTATTTCACTTACCATCATGTCCTCATGGTTCAGCCGCGTTGTAACGTTTGTCAGAATATCCTTCCTTTTAAAAGATGAATAATAGTCCATTTTATGTATATACTAACATTTTGTTTATCTGAAATTCTGAATAATTTTTGAACAAGGGGCCCTGCATTTTCATGCTGCACTGGGCCCCCCAAATTACATAGCCTGTCCAGCTGGCCCCTGTCACACTAGATCCAGTAGGAGAAATGCTTCCAGGCCCAGCCGACAGCTTACTCAGTCCCCTCCTCCCTGAAACTCCCTGAAGGGAACCCAGAGGGGGTCAAATGACTAACTCCCCCCCATACGCTGCTTTGGGGAAGAACTCGGAGAAGACCCAGTGACAAATTTTGAAGGGCCTTTTATGGGTTGAATTGTGTCCCCCACAAAACGTATGTTGAAATCCTAACCTCCAGGACCCCAGAATGCGACCGTATTTGGAGATACAGTCTTTCGAGAAGTAATCAAGTGAAAATCATTGTGGGCCCCAATCCAATAGGACTGGTGTCCTTATAACAAGGGGAAATTTGGATACAGAGACAGACATGCACAGAGGGAAGACAACGTGAGGACACAGGGAGGAGACAGACATCTACAAGCCAAGGAACGGCGCCACCCCTTCCGCTGAGACTCGCATGGGGCAGGCACGGGGAGAACCCAGGCCTGTGTGAACCCACCTGCCTGTGGATGCCCAGGGGCGGCTGGGATGCTCTCAGCCTCTCCCTTCCCTCTGTCCCGACTCCCTGACATGGTGCCCACACCCTCCCGTCTGATGCAGGATCTAATCTGCACTGGGCAAGGGAGGATTCAAAGGGCCTGTAAAGGGGGAAGGTGAGGAAAGGGGTGCTATACACACATCGCGTCTTTAAATTGAAAACGTTTACAGGTTGCATCTTCGTGTGGCCAAAAGGGTTTAAAAAGAACTTGATATTTTTTTTAATTTATTTTTTTGGCTGCGTTGCCAGTCGTTGCTGTGCACGGGCTTCCTCTAGTTGCGGCGAGCAGGGGCTACTCTTCGTTGCGGTGCGCGGGCTTCTCATTGCGGTGGCTTCTCTTGTTGCGGAGCACGGGCTCTAGGCGTGCGGACTTCAGTACCTGTGGCATGTGGGCTCAGTAGTTGCGGCACGTAGGCTCAGTAGTTGTGGCACACAGGCTTAGTTGCTCCGCGTCATGTGGGATCTTCCCGGACCAGGGATTGAACCCGTGTCCCCTGCATTGGCAGGCGGATTCTTAACCATTGCGCCACCAGGGAAGCCCCGAACTTGATACCTTTTAATGTTCTTCTTCAGTCACGAAAGCAGATGAGTGAAATGCTTTAAGATTTTTAAAAATTACCAAAAAACCCCACAAGAGACCAAGCCTTTTGAAAAAGCATATTTAAGGTTTATGCTTTTGGTTTTCTGTGGGTCCGGGGCCCCGATGCATCCACAATCAATGATCGTCCTCCTTCGCGCTCTAAGAAGCACGTCGATACCTCCATCTGGGGCACATCTCTTTGTAAGTTTCCCTTTATTCATTCACATTTTATTGTCACCTTGAAACGCTGCCCTGTGGTCCATTTGTTCCTTAGCCCCAGGCCTCCTCAGTCAGAGCACAGGCACCACCGCCAGATGCCCCGTGAAAACCCTTTAGTGGCGTTGCCCCCTCGCGCCCCGGCCCAGTCCACGCAGCCCGGGAGGTGGAGTTTATGCTGAAGAGCCGACATGAGAAGGGCAGGGCCACTCCCAGCAAGGGGAACAGCAAGGGCCAGGCCTGGCATCCGAGGAACACGGACCCCTTCACTGCGGGTGTGACCTCAGCATTCGAGGCCTCCACCGCCTTGACTTGTGAACCTTGAGATAGACACACCCAGTGCCCCGTCCCCGGGAAAGGCCTGCGTGCCCATCTACGCCGTCTTGCAGGGTCTGCCTTGAGATTTCTGTGCAAGCACACGTGCATGGCTCTCTGAGGGGCCCTGGGCTTTTGGTTGCCGTGCGTCATGTATGTCAGGTGAGACATCCCCATCAGGCCACTTCCCTGTTTTCCAGGCATGCGGCGATTTTATTGATGTGGATGTGCATTTGTCGGTCACAGCTGGCTTTAGTTTCAGAGCCTCTGGATCCCAGGGTCTCTCCCGCGGGGCCCTGGTGGTCCTGGAGCTCCAGCCCCTGCACAGACGATGTCTGAGGACTCGCTCTGCCCCGTTCCTCGGTGCTGCCCCGGGGGCTGGCTGCATGGCGTGGGGCGGGCAGGTGGGTGGTTTACACAGTTGACCCACCAAGCGTCTCCAGGAGGCTTCACTTGACAGAGAGAAGAGGGTATTCGTGCCTGTGCCTGCCCAGCCCCACCTCTTGTCCTGGGATCCCTCCAACCGGGAATGTCCCTTCAGCGGGGCCTGCCCCGAGCCCTGGTCCCTCTCCCCGACACCCACCCAGCGGCTCTCTGAGCTGCAGTTTCTTCTGGGACCCAGGCCCTCACACCGCAGGGCCCAGATGCCGCTGTGCTCTGACTCTTCAGGCCCTGCACCAAATCCTTCAACTCTGAGAAAACCAATCAGACGGAAGGTGGTCCTTGGAATGAAGAGGAAGGTGGAGTTTTTTTGTTTTTTTTAATTAATTTACTTATTTTGGCCGCTCCGGGTCTTAGTTGCGGCATACGGACTCTTTTGTTTAAAATTAATTTAATTAATTTATCTTTGGCTGCGTTGGGTCTTTGTTGCTGCGCACGGGCTTGCTCTAGTTGCGGCGAGTGGGAACTACTCTTTGTTGCGGTGCACGGGCTTCTCATTGCGGTGTCTTCTCTTGTTGCAGAGCGCGGGTTCTAGGCGCGCGGGCTTCAGTAGTTGTGGCTCGTGGGCTCTAGAGCGCAGGCTCCGTAGTTGCGGCACAAGGGCTTAGTTGCTCCGTGGCATGAGGGATCTTCCCGGACCAGGGCTCAAACCCGGTCCCCTGCGTTGGCAGGCAGATTCTTAACCACTGAGCCACCAGGGAAGCCCGGCATGCGGACTCTTAGTTGCAGGCATGCATGCGGGATCTAGTTCCCCAACCAGGGATCAAACCCAGGCCCCGTGCACTGAGAGCACGGAGTCTTACCCACTGGACCACCAGGGAAGTCCCGGGAAGGTGGGTTTTGAGACTCCACAGTCTCCAGGAAGCCCAAAGAAAACCAGAAACCTCCTGAACAGAGAGGGTGGCAGGCCGTGGGAGTGGGACCCGTGCTTCCACAAGACCCCAAGCTCAGAGGGCGCCATGCCCCACGCTTGGTTTAACGCTCTGCGGTCACTGACTTGAAATTCTTGGTACTTTCTGAACCAGAGGTCCCTGCAAATTCTGTCCCGGTTTGGTGGAGTTTAGGAGAAGCCCTCGGGCTCTCAGAGGACACTGTCCCTGGAGGTCCAGGGTGGGGGGGAGCTGGCTGTGCGCTCACGATGCAGGGGCTCAAGAGAAATTCTGTCCCTCGCTTGCTCTGGGGTGACTGAAAGACCCCCGGGAGAGCTGGGGGTTGGGTTCAGGCCCCTGGCACGTGCCCACGGGCACCTGAGCCTCTCCCCACCCCTGTGCAGTTACACAGGCATAATGTCTCACCTGTGGGAGGAGCCCTGCCCCGTCCAAACCCCCAACTTCCCATCCCTGACTGAACCCCAAAATGGACACATTCAGAGGCACAGAGCTAAGGGGCAGGTCCAAACCCAGGATGCTCTGTATCAAACCAGTGAAAAAGACAAAAATCACCAGCGCCAAACGGTGTCTGTTTTTCCAACTGGCTAAGCTTCAGGGCATCACCTTTAAATGAGTACGTGGGCAATACTAAGACCTTGCTCACAGTTCAGTGAAGTACTCTGTAAGGTGCACAGCACGCTAGTAGCTAATAGCGATCACCTCTCACCACCACCTCCTGGCTCCTCGGAACTTGCTCAGACGCCACGCCCCGGAGGGCCTCACATGCCCCGGCACTCGGCACACCCACACGTGGGATGGGGGTCTTCGGTCTGTTCTTTTGGACCCCTGGGTGGGCAAAGCAAGGCGTGAACTGGCGAGAAATGCTCCCTGGCCAGCTTGAAGTTTGCTGCGGGACTTCCGGGCGGCTTCCCAGAGCCCGGGGCTGCCACTTGTCCAGGCTTGCAGGCCCACGTCACCACCATCTGTCCTGCTCTGAGTGGGATCCAGGCCAGGGGCAGAGGGTAAGATCCACTGTGCTGTCCCTAGCGCCCCCGACTCCATGGTAAAAAACACTCTCACAGCAGAACGGTCCTTCCTGTCACTAAACAGAAACCGTGGTTCTCAGGGACACCAGTGTCTATGATTTTCTCCCTTCTCTTTAGGAAATCCTTTGCAATTGTGCTAGGAAAGTACTGAGGTGAAACAAACAAAAAGACCCAAAAGACAGGGACTTCCCTGGTGGCGCAGTGGCTAAGACTCTGCGTTCCCAATGCAGGGGGCCCGGGTTTGATCCCTGGTCAGGGAACTAGATCCCACGTGAGTGCCGCAACTAAGACCCAACACAACCAAATAAATAAATAAATATTTAAAAAATATATATCTTCAAAAAAAAAAGACCCAAAGCAAAGGGATGCAGGCATTAAGCCCTCAGAGTCTTAACCTTGCACGGAACCATGAAGACGGCACCCCCCCACCCCGGGCAGGCTGGCGGCAAGAGCCCCCCACCTCGCACGTGGACTCAGCCTCTCAGCTCTGAATCCTGGGGTGGGGGGAGTCGGAAGATGGCCTGCGCACCAGACGTGGAGCTGGGGGCAGCAAGGCTTTGTGACAGCACACCCCCACTTACACCACTGGCTTCTTAGAGGGGGTCCCTGGAGTGTCGGCATCACTTGGGAGTTGGTTAGATTAGCAGTGCAGAGTCTCAGGCTCAGCCCAGAACTGCTGAATTCGGATCTGCTTTTGAACAAGGCCCCTGGGGGAGGGGGGCGCACACTCTGGTCTGTGATGCGCAGGCAAGGGCCGACGCCCAGACCCCTTCTCCTCAGTGCAGTAGGTGTAGACGGCGCCTGCGGAGCTGCCTGGAGGTCCCAGGACATCCCTGGAGCCACCTCCAGCTGGAGCCCAGCCGCCTTCCCCAGGTGGTGCCCGCCTGCCCCTCTGCCAGGGACTCGGGCTGGGTATTCTGAGGGACCTCAACGCAGAACCGCAAGACACACACACAGAGGAGAAAGAAAATCCAGTGACTTCAGGAGAGGCCCTGCAGTGCCGCTGGGGAAGCACGTCCGCGGGTTTAGCTGAGCCCGCTGGGTGCGGGGGAGCCGGGGGGGGGGTTCCTGCTCTCTCTGCCAACCGTAGCCTCTCTCCTTGGATGCGTCTTGGATTCAGAGTGGCTGTGGTGTGGTACCTACTTGATCTGCTTTCCTTTCCACAAGAATCCTATGGGCTGGGCGTTATGGACCCCATTTCACAGCCGGGGAGGCTGAGGCTCGGAGAGAGTCAGGGGCTTGCCTGCGGTGCACACTGGGGAGGCGGCAGAGTCAGGATTCGAACCTAAAACTCCGACCCTAAGACTCTTATGCTCCGTCCTGCCTCTTGGTGAGTTCGAACTCACCTTCCGTCACCCGAGGAGATTAGTGTCAGAAGACATTTGGAATGGCCAGGGGCTCAGGTGTGGGGAGCAGACAGACAGGCAACACTCAGGGACAAGACAGGAGGCCCAGGAACCTTTGAGCCTGGAGAAGAGGGGTCCCTGGGTCTCCAGGGGGAGGGGGCTGATTTGTGAGTGCGTCCGGGGGAGAGGCCAGCATCTGGGCAGGGGCAGAGGGAGGTGGGGGAGCCAGTCACAGGGCGTGTCCTGGTGCCTTCCTCTCCGTCCTCCAGGCTGGGCTGTCTGAGGGCTCCCTCCTTCCCCACACGGGTCAAGGCCACGGCCTGGCACAGAGCCTGGCGAGGGGCAGCCCACGCTCACCTAGGGAGGAGCAAGTCACCTGTGGCCCTGGCTGGCGCGTCACTCGGCGATGGCTGCTTACGAGTCACACACCATCACCCCTACACCACCGTGTCTCAACGATCCCACTTCATTTATTACCAAAATATCACAGAGGTCCAGTCATAGTTAACATACAGCGTTTAACACAAACCTGATACCTGTGAAAGGAACTAAGTATTCGGACAATCGAGTCGTTTGGAACCGTAACGCCCCAAACCGTTATCACTCCGTACTCCAAAAATACACTTTTGAGAGCTTTGGAAACTGAATTAAAATGTCTACACAGCTATGAACAATTGTTTAATAAAACTTTTTCATGTTTCCATTACATGTAAATATATCAATTTGGCATCTCTATAAAAACTCTGAAAATGGTGCAAAAGTTTCATTCTCTTTGAGAAAGCCATTGACAAAAAATATTCACACTTCACTAAAATTTTGAAAAATGGTCTTCTTTCAAAGCTTCTTTATTAATCTGAAATCTTCTGGATTATCAAAATCTAGGTTTGCTTTTTCCTCCTAAAACACTAAAGAACATTTATTCACAAGGATAAAAAGGCAAACTCGGGGAGATGGAAAACTGAGAAGGACTTTTTTTTTCTTCTGAAAAGCAAAAAAAAAAAAAAAAGCCAGAAAAAAAAAAAAGGCAAAAAAAAAAAAGAAAAAAGGCTAGTTACATAAGCATCCTCCAAAGAACACAATGGGATTCATTTTATTGTTGACTTTTGGACAGCAGTGTCATACTTTATTGAAAACAAACCCATGTAAAAACAAAGTTAAAATGAAAAATGGTACCTGAAAAATAAATTATTTTATATAAAACAAATCAATAACTTAAAACACACTAATATACAAAAGGTCTACCCATCTACTGTACAACATGGGAACCAGCTGGGAAAGTGCCCCCCAGAGCAAATCACTGTAAACGGAACGTTACATGGTAAAGAGGTGGCCCCAACCAACAGACAAGCCTTCTCTCCTGGTGGAAGTGAAACAGTCCTACCGAGTCGCAGCAAACCACCGGTCAGCCTATCTTCGGTCCTCACGGGGACTTACAAGGAGTCATTTATTTATTTATTTAAACTACCAAGCGGAAAACTGAACTCTGTCACCAAAAGGTTGTGGAAAAATACAATCATTAGAAGTCAGAGTCCAATCAAAAGGTGTGGAAATGTGAACCCTGCCGGGGGTCCTACCACTAGCTACCGTAGGACTGTCCATTCTCGATGCCGCTCCACGGAAAGCACGTGGGGCTTCGGGTGGGGGCCGGGCCTGGGAATCTGATGAGCAGCAGGTGTTTTCCTGAGGAGCTGCCTCAGGGCCCAGGAGGTACCACGGGTCCTGGGAAGATGGGAAGGATTTCAGATGGAGGGTTTGGGGGTTATGGGGAAGAGATGCCCCCAGCAGCTTATTCTCATTCTCTGTGATCCAACCCAGGATGGGTGCGGAAAGCAAGAGAAGTCCGGTCAGGCTGAATCGGATGGGAAATGGGGCAGCTGGGAGACGTGAACTCTGATTTTCAAGGCCAACAGCGAATGGGGTCAGTCCATGGCCCTAGTCTGGAGGCAAACCAGCGATAAGTTATTGCCAGTGAGTGTCTTGGGATTCATCTGTCTGCCTGACCCGGCAGGGCTCCCCTCGAGCTGCCGGCTCCCGAAGGGCCGACTCCCTAAGCAGCGCGGTTCAGACCCTGGGTTTCCAGCACTAACACCAAGTGCAGACTCTCGGAGGTTAAGGCAGCTGCCCTTGGCAAGGGAAAGACTCACTCTTCGGGGGACAAAGAAGGTGAAACCCACCCGGCGCCACCTGCCCGTGGGCTGAGCCCAGCTCCTCCGTTATTCTGGCAAGAGGGTGGTCGTGGTGGCCGGGGGATCACAGTCACAGGACGCGTGACCAGAGGCACAGCCAGTGCAGAAAATCACAGCTTGCCATATCACATCGAAAAGCTAAAAAGAAAGGCAGCGCCACGGGGTAATAAACAATGAATAACTCAACTGGAACCAGGTTCACAAATCTGGAGCTGCTTAGCGAACAACTCTGAGGGGAAGTTACATAGGCCAAAAGAGAATTCAATCGATTCAATCAAAAGAGAATTCTTTGGTATTTATGTACCAAACCAAAGTTTCAATAAATTAACATCATCTACTCTTAACTTTTTCATCAAAATTCCCAAATAAAAGGAGAGCACTCATTTTACGAAATACAAGTAAGATAGATCTATGTAAAAAAAAAAAAACACAACTTTTTTTTAAACACAGTTTCTTTTGGATTGTAACTTTAAAAAAAATGGCATCTTCCTTTTGCAAACAGGCCTAGAGAGAAGATGTAATGAACTTTTTGGACACAGGGCCAGCGTCTGGCACTTCCATGGGAGTGACAATTACTTTTCAGGAGTAAAACATGTCAAAGGCAAAATCCTCCCGCACGCTCACAGATTAAAACTCCCGAAGAAGCACATTGGGGTTTTCAGCCAGAAGGATGTTCAAAGAGTGGGGACCACGTAAAACGAGAATTTTACTGAGAAACTTCAGGCAACTCTCAAAGGTCCGTATGCGCTTCACGTTTCCTGTTCGTCTGTGCCAGCACCAGGATAATCAGTGTGGTTCCAATAAAATAGAGGGGAGGAAATCAGCTGCGGTGCTGGCTGTGAGCCCGTCACTTCGCAGTTTAGGCCTCTGACAGAATTCTCGTAGGAAATGGAACACTAGTGCAGGCTGGCAGGATGGTGTGTCAGCGAGGAGACTCAAGGGTCACTCTCAGGACTGGGAAGCTCATCTTCACTGAGATGTTGGCCCGAGGCTAGCACAACCTACACGGCATGTTTTTCCAGGAAAACATCCCAGTCCCGGGGTGCAGAGCGCTCTGGGGCACACGCAGCAGGGACCCTCTTTGCATCAAATCTGGGCAAACGGGCCTTGGTTCCAGGAAGAGGCACACAAGCTAGCTTTGACTTAGAATCTGGAAAATTCTGCTGCAGAGAGGAGGCCCTCCATGGCACTTGGCCACTTTATAAGACAAGGCTTCAAGGTATGAACTTGGCCCTTTGTGGGAGAAGAAGAGGGCAACATGGGAAATTCAGGAGGATCACGCAAGCAGCTGGCAGCCCCTCAGTGAAGTATGAGGGAAGCAGTGGGGGCGGGGGGGGGGACGGGCAGCCTCAAACGGTCCAGGGGTTGCTCAGAACACAGACCCGCTCTGGAGAACGCTGTGCCTACTGCCCAATGTCTTCCACTTAAATAAATAGATAGATAGATAGATAAATAAATAATGTCGCAATTTCATGACATCAATAACTAAAAAGCAGCTTACTGTTACATGTTTTAGTCTCGTGTCAAGGTTAAAAACTGCTGGTACTAAGTTATTGTGTTTTTGATTCTCTTGCACACTGGTTATTTATAAAAATCAGATCACGCTCCTGAGGAGTTGCCCGGAGATCGGGCCCTGCCTATTTACTTCTCAGGCCCTCTCTTAGACTCTCCCTGCCGGCTCCCCATTTAAAAAAAACACCATCTGTGATGGCACAATCCTAACGTCACAGATTTGTAAATGCTTTGTCTTGAGGCAAGTATGTTTGTTTCTTAAGATCTTATAAATCCTCCCTGAATGCTGGGCTGTCTGTACCTTACCTAGCCAAAAAGAAAGAAAAGGTAAAATAAAAAACAAAACAAAATTCGAGCAAAACAAAATCAAATTTAATGGTCTTAAATGCAAAAGTAAAAACAAACGAAAAACACAAAAAAGCAAAAGAAAATTAACAGAACAGAACAACCCAAAATGTCAAGGCAGTTATGAAGAGAACTTTGAAGGTTAATCTTTAAAACTACAAATCAAAGGGTTTTTTTTCTTTTTTTTTCTTTTTTCTTTTTTTTTTTTTTGTTAATAGGTAACTGGCAGGAAGTAAGTACTTTTCTGCTGAGTGTTCATAGGAAAGCAAAGTTTCAAAACAAAATCCGACTAAAATAGAAAAAAGCCTAGCGCTCACGAGAAGGGATGCGAGAAATACAATGCTCAAATGTTTCTGTGTCATTAAAAAATAGAGCTATTTTACGCACTGGGGCCATGTTCAATGCTCTTGAAAACTGGAGAGATGATTGTGAACAACAGTATCTGATGTGTGGAGGCACCATGCATGCAATGTGTGGACAGGAATCGGGATGTCAGAGGAGCAACACGTCTTCAGGCGTGCCTGGAGCTGAGATCTGACTCTGGAATATACTGGAGTTTCCCTGAAACTCTTTGGTCCGTTCCCATTGGCGCCTGGGCTTAGGAAACCCACTCGTGTCCTCGGCAGAGCCTGGCCCGGCCTGGTGTGTGGCCCCCCTCCCCGCTTGCGGCCCACGGCAGACGGGCCCGCTGCCACTGCCGGGGCCAATCGGCTGAGTGAGCAGGAGGTGGCAATGGGACCTGCTTGGGAAAGCAATTTCCTGTCAACCAAAGCAGAAATCGCTTAAAATGTTGAAGCGGTTGAGAAACGCACACAAGGCATCTGTCTAACATCTTTAGTTTAAAAACTAAAACTAAAAGGTCATTTCTTTTTGTTTGTTTGTTTCTATCCAGTTTGTGGAGACATCGAATGAAACGCGTGTTAGACAGTCTCAGAAGTTAAAGCATGCTTCAGTTTCACCACCATCCCGAAGGACTGGTTAGTCAATGCAGTCTACTTAGATTTCTGTTTAATATATATTTTAAAGGAAATAACTTAAGAAACTTAAAATTGGTCTAACATTGTGGGATTTCAAACATTTGAACATGTCGGTTGCATCCCAGAGTATAAAAACCTTTTCACTTCTCATTTAGACTAAGACAAACACTTGTGAAAATTGGCGCAAAATGAGTTGTACACTAACAAAAAAGTTTCAACTTCTTCACTCTTAATTATCTATTCCGTACAAAAAAAAAGCATGAGCGAGTTATTTGTGGGACTTGTTGGTTTTGAAGGAAACCTGTAAGATTTTGTCCCCCAGGCGGTAGCCGTTCAGACTTGCTATGGCCATCGCGGCTTCTTCATAGTTTGTCATGGTCACAAAACCAAAGCCTTTGCACTTGTTGGTGTTGAAGTCGCGAATCACTTTCACATTGGTAACTGCACCAAAGGGGCCAAACATCTGCCAGAGGATTCCCTCATCGGCATCTTGACCAAGGTTGTAGATGAAGATGCACCAGCCCGAAGAAGCGTTGCCTGGGACATTGACACCAGAAAGCCCACTCATGTGATCTACACCCATAGGGGAGAACCTAGCAAACAGAGAGCACAGCATTCAGGTCAAGGTCAGTGCGGGCCAGCGAGCTGCACGCAGCCCACGTGAGGCGCTCGGGCTGACACACCCCACTCAGTCAAAATCAGGACTTTTCAACTGAGAGGAACTCAATATGGGGGCAGAGGGAGGGCATGGGCTCCCTGCTCTGTAGGGAGTCGACTCTGAGGAGAGACGTTTGCTGCCTGCAGGGGGTCAGGCCTCAGAGCTACGGCCTCTAGTGGCCTCTGACCAGCCGCTCCCTCCACCCCTCCCACCTTGGTGGGGTGGTCCTGTTTAGTCACACCCGTACTTCCCACATTTTAAGTGATGGAAGCTTCTCCACATCCTCCGAGGTGCTGTTACACCCCCAGCTCTCCCTGGAGGAAACCGTTCCTCATCCTGTGCCTGTGTCTGTATGTGTGTTTGCGGGGGTATGGTGGGGGTGGGGGTGGGGAGAGGGCTGAATTTTTTTCTTTCTCTGAATTTCATACCCCATTCCCACCCACATCAGCACCCTCACTCTCCGAGGGTTCACATCCGAGCGGTGCCTACATATAGCACACTCCCTGAAGGGCCACTGCCGGCAGGGCACAGCTCCGGACACCCTTCTGCTGCTGGCTCTTAACAGCCCAGAAGGGCCAGGGCTGTGAACTGTAAGTCCACCAAGCTTTACCAAAAATGTGGAGCTCCTTTCTAAAGCACCACTTTTAGTCACATCAGAAATAAGCCTTCTACAAGTCGTGGGCAATAAGGATTAAGGGAGATGACAAGATTGTTACTGAAGCCACGTGGCCCTTGAGATGTTTCACAAGCTCAAAAGTAACTGTTGGAGGATCAATTTAAGAATATTTGAGCACGATACAGCATCTCTGAAGCCACACAATGCAACTGGCGAAGTATTACCTGCTCCAAAATAAAATCAGGTTCGAGTTGTGGGTCTGATCCAGGGGTGAGTGGGGGTGCCTTCAAGTGTCACTAAACAGATTCACGCACTCAGCACACATGGGAGAAGAGTGGCCAGCCCTCGAGGTGCAGACCACTGACACAACGGTGATCGCTGATGCAGGTACAGAAGAATCAAGGCACACTGTGGGCCATGGTTTTGAATTTGCGAGAATAATTTTAAACAGCCCGTACCAAATGTCTGAATTGGTTAGATGACTCAGGAGGCTTGTTAGTGGTGAGACCACAGCATCACTGAAATGGGGGTGGGAAAAGGCACCCAAGTATCTGTATGAGCTGCTTCTCAGTGAGAAATGGAAAGACATTCTGACTTTTAGAAGGACCTCCTTTTCTCCAAGTTTTGTAGGACACGGCGGACCCGTTATCACAGTTAACTACATCTTGAGATAGATGTTATACTGAAAATAATCGGAGGTAATAGTTTACTGTCTTTTATTGACATGATTCTCATTCATTCTTGTGAGTTTTCTCCTGCTAGTTGGAGCTGATCTGTTTCATCTCAACTGTCATGAAACCCACCCCCATTCTTTCCTCTGATGGTACAAGAGGAGAACTGACTCCTCCTTGACTTGGGGACTTTTCCCAACGTGATAAGAACGGACTGCAAACCCTCTCCTCTTCTGGGTCTTCTTTCTTCTCCTTCTTATCTTAGTTGGCCTTCTGGTGGCGAACCTTCCCGCCCGCCCCTTCCTTCTGTCCATCTCTGGACGTCACGGTCCCTCTCCTGCCTGGCCCCTTCTGCACCTCCCATTTCTCCTTTCTCTTCTCCTCCAAGCTTCCTGGTTTTCCAGAGTTTCTGGGTAACTCACTGAACTTGGCTATCTATACATCCCACCCGATCACCAGTGAGGTCGACCGTGCTGACGTTCAAAACTGGATTTAGCTCACTTCTGTCCAAAGACGCTTCCCCTGCTTTGCCTTTAAACCAGAAGAGCCAACGAAGGAAGGCCAGCTTTGGAACCTGAGCTGAGTTGAGAACACTGGATTACTGGACTGTGAAAATAAGACCTTGAAAAACAGCATCTGTGGAAATGAGCGGGGTGTTACCCAACCTCACTGCTTAAAACAAAGACGGGAACCCTGAAAAGTCGCAGAGAGAAATCCTTAACATACCTGAGATTAGCCCTCATGCCACTTCTCAAAACTGGGAGAAGTGGGATCTCAGCTGTTCGTGAGGCAGTAACACACCTGATTTCAGAGTCCAAGTTACTGACTCTGCTTGTCTCTGTTCTGCTAGATCCTGGCGACTAGAATCATTTTATATGGAAAGACTAAGGAAGGTGGGAAAACAGTTCACCTCTAGGATGCGGCTTTTAAACAGAAGGCATATAATAATATTTCGACACCAAATGACTCCACAAGGTAGATGTATGAGAAAGGTTTGCCTTAGGACTGCTGATCAAATGTCTAAAACCTGTTTAAAACTCTGGAAGAACGGCTCTTGCCTAAGCACCCCTAAAGCTGCATCTTTTCTCTCCCAAATACGGGATGATCTTTTAAACTCATAGGTCTACTCACATATCACTAGAAACTGTGGGCTGCAGCGCTATGCACTCACTCTCCTGGGAGCTGGTTGGAGCTGCACTACCTTTTTCATTCTAGTTAAAGACAACACTTGGATGGAAATAAACAGCTTCCATACAGATACCTTTCTGATGCAGGTGGGGGACATGGAGACATGAAATGGCCGTGAGCGCGACTTTCTGATGTGATCAGCCCAGAGGTTTCCACTGCACATAGTCACCCAACCAGCAGGGCTCCGCGCAGCCAGAAGGGGCCCGAGTGGCCGTGGTGGGAAGAGCGCGTCCTCCTGACCCACCTGAATCTCTGCGCCTGGTGATGAACGGGGCCTCCGAACCGCCTAGCTGGCGAGTGGTACAGCTGGGAGAGCAGCGCCACGTTTTTGTTCTGGTTGGGATTGGCTGCAAACTTCACTGTAATGGGCTCGGAGGAACCTGGGGGTTTATGACCATTGAAACTGGTAATTGCCTCTTCTGCTTCCGACCGTTTGTCAAACCGGATAAACGCAACCCCTCTGGACAAACCTTTTTAACAAACCAACAAAAATGGAGTTAGGGGAAAAACTGCAAGGATTTTTAAAACTGAAAAGCAAAAGTCAAGTCAGTCAGGCTACTGTGGTTCAAAACTGGATGCTTGGTTAATGAGATAAACAAAAATTAAACCTAAATATGGAAACATGAACAAATTAAAAAAAACAAACAATAACTAATAAAAGATTAAGGTTTCAGACTTTCTTCTGAGTTGAAGCAACGACTCCACAGCCTCAGTGCCAAAAGATACTTTGGTGAAAGGAGTCTCAAATAAGACACCCCAGACCTCTTTCTTAAAAGAAGCCACATTAGAAGAGATTATGTCCTCCATCACCATTGCGATGCCAGGTGCCCACCGCAGTGTGGGTGCACGGTGTGCTGAGGGGTAGGTGGGTGACAAGGAATTGTCCCTGGGCTCCGGGAGCTCCCTCCCATGGCCTTCCCGGCCATCTGGCCACATACCCCAGCTGGGCCTTTGCAGCATGTCGCCTCCTGGGCCGGCCTGACCGAATCCCTGTTTGCTCGGTGCCTGGCTCAGCCTCCTGCATCCCTCAAGGGCGTAGAATCCTAGTAACCAAGCTGAACCCTGATGACTCTTTCCTGCCACCAACACCTCACTCACCTCTTGGATATTCCACTGTAAGGTCCCTGGACCTCCTGTGGGCCGCAAATTGCCCTCAGAATCAAGTGAGGCCACGCATTCTTTTCCCAGAAAACTGCCGACAATGGTGCTGACTCACCCACCCACAGACTCCCCAGCAGCTGAAGAGTCCCCGTCTTGCGCCCGTTCACCGCCGCCTCAAGCTGCCTTGGGAGAACACCTTCTCTTGCCACGTGGACTGAGCCACCAAAGGCAAGTCCTGGGCCTGCTGTAACCCCACCCTCAACAGAGCAAGGACATGGCCCGGGGCCAGGCTACCCGAGTCCCAGGCCCAACTGCTGAAGGCAGGGTCAGCGTAGTCTGGCACAAGTGTGGGACCTGAACAAACCAGATGGGAGGGGCTCAGTCACCCTCTAGCCCCTTGAAGAACTCGAGGAATGGAGTGGGGCTGAGGTGAGGGAACGTGGAGCCGCGGAAGAGAACTGGCTCCTTCTCCTGGGGAGAAGAAACAGGGGTCAAGAGTGAAGGTCGAAGTGTACTGGTGACGGCCAGGGCCAGCCTGGGGGTGACGGGCCTGGGCTGGAGGCACCGTGTGCCCTGGTAGGGGAGGCTGAGGCAGACAGCCGTAAGACACAATTTCTCCTCTAGACAAAGGCCTTTAGCATGTGGTGAGTGACGACCATCAGAGCAGAAGAGCCCAGGGCCTCGGGCCACCGGCTAAGTGAGCGTGAGGAACGTCCCCCAGTCAGCTCCCACATCCCGGCACCTTTCCTCGCCATCTCCCGCAGGGTCCCACCCATCGTCCCCACGATGGGCAACAAGGTGTGGGCATCCCCAGCTGCCCCAAGGCCGCGGAGGGGCCTGGGAGATTCGGGCACACCAGGCTGGTGCGGAGATGACAAGTGTCACTGCAAGGCGCGGTCGTCCCCTTGGGGCCTAGAATCCCAAGCTCTGTCCTGACTTGGATGCAACACCGTGGGCCCCCTGTGAACAAGCAGACAGTAGTCAGGGGCCCTCGGGCAGGGGCTCTTTCTTTACAACAGGAGCGTCCTGTGGATGCCCTCCGCCAAGTCCTAAAGCACACACCCCAACTCTCCAACTGGGAAACTCTCCCTTCTTGGGCGCCCCCAGCACAGCGGCTCCTCATGGCCTCAGGGCTGCCCCTGCATTGGTTCCATCACTATTTAAGTATAAATTTAAAATTGACACAGCCAGAGATGCTCACTGAATTAGTGAAATCAGACCCAGCAATTCACACGTGTGCCAGGAAAATTCTAGAGCCTGAGCCCACTTTGAAATTTCGGTTCAGAAGGAACACCTGAAAACATGTACTTGGCATACACTGTTTTTATTTACTCTTAAACGGCACGAACGACAGCTTAGACAGATGGGAACCCGAACGAAATCTAACTGCAGGCAAATCCCACTGGAAGCTGTGGTTGGCTGGCTGCTACAGAAAGCTGTCTGCAGGATACGGTTCCACTCTATTTATAAAGACCTTGCAATCAAGCAGACAGAGTGTGTACGCGCAAGTGTGGTTTCCCTGTTTGGTTTTGCAAAATGACTATCAAATGAAAACTGCCCGAGTAAAATGAAGAAAACCTGAGAAAGAGAGAGAATGTTACTTAAACTGAGGGAATATAAACTCACTCAATGATTGGATGAATGTACACTTTTTGAAGATGACTGGATTTTTTTTTCCTATAGCGTTTTTAGGATTAAGAGCAGAGACCAATAAATGGTACGATCTCCAGATGAGTCAACTATGAAGTTCACAATTAAAATGTATAAAGAAGCAAAGACATTCTCTGAAAAAGTTCTGTCAGCTCAGGAGATTAAGGTTTTTTAAGAGAGCTTCTGTTTCTTTAAAAAGCACGTCATACGAAGGAGACTTGACACACAAACTTGCTTGCCCCGCTATTCTCTGCCCCAGCCGCCGGGGCTCCATGGGGTCCCAGCAGAGGAGCCCTGCATGGTGGCCTCCTCCGGAGCAGAGGGAAGGAAGGGGAGCCCACAGTCCCGGGGGCTCACCTTTCTACTCTCCAATTCGACACGCAGCCTAGGGGAGGGCTGTGGAGAGGGAGGAGCCCCGGGGGCTCCCTCGCGGCTTCCATCCCCCCCGCCCTCTCGCAAAGCTCCTGAACACAGACAGAGGTGTGGGGTAGGGACCCTGTCCTCTCGCCTAAGTGGCAGAAGCTGGTGGGGAGGCCTGAGGGCACAACCCTGAGGTGCCCCCAAACTCTAGGAGACACCAACTTTGCAGAGGGAAAGGAGGCAAAGTCCCAGCAAAGGGGTGAGGGAACTGTCTGCAGGAGAGACCTCCCTCAGGATGATGCAGACAAAAGCTACGTGGCAGGGGGTGCGTTCTCGAGGTGGGTGGACTCCAACTTGAGAGCTGGGCCCTGCTCAGCGGTGCTGGGCTGGACAGAGACGAGCAGAGGCACAGCAGTCCGTACAGGATCAGGAAAAGCAGGGCCACAGAGGCAGAATACGGGCCAGCACCGTCATCCCTGCCAGGTCTCCAGGTGGCCCACTCAGGCACTTCTGTGCAGGTGGGGCTGGGGATAAATACATGTGCTGACCAGCCGACGGGATCACTCTTTCAACTGGCATTTGAAGATAAGTAAGGGGAACTTTAGGGACCACGGGAAGCTCTTCTGGCACAGAACAGGGGTTTACACCAAGTACACGGCATCTTTACCTCATGCCCATCCCCCGGCCTAGAGCCGAGGGGCAGAAAGAAGGAGGCCGGGTGGGTGGAGTCTATGTCCCTCCAGCAGAGCCTGCGGTCCAGAAGCCCCTTCTCCTCCTCAGGCCCCTGGGAGACTCGAGCTGTCCACTCGTCTCCAGGCCGGGCCCCAGCCCAGGACTGCAGCCTGGGCAGCAGGTAGGGCCAGCCCATGCCAAAACGAGCTTCCACAGCTGGGACAGGACAAGGGAGTGCAGGTGACAAGACTGTGGGCCCCAGAGCACACAGCTTAGGGGGGATGTGGGAAAACACGCATGCACCTCCACCCCCATCTGTCATGGGCCAGGATACCCTGCCCACCTGCTCTCTGTGTGGCCCTGCAGCCTCCCGGGGGAGGTCACCTCAGAGCCACGACTGCTCTGGCCCGACCACCCAGTGTGTGTCTGACTACCTCAGCCAAGGGGGTGGTGAACACGCTCTGTGCTGGAAGAACATAAAAACCAACCGCAGACAATTCCACTGGCTTCGCTGAGCTCCCTGAGCAGTAAACTTTTTTGCTAGTTGGTCAGTAAATTCCCACTCCTGCTGAGAACAGAGATGAAGGGACCTAAAGCAGGGCGGCCTGAGTTCGCTGCTCCCCAGACGGAGCCACACACAGGGCTGGGCGGGGCCGGCCCGACCCCAGTGGGGCAGGTGGCCGCAGTGAGGGGCTGCTTCCGGGGTACGCAGGGCTCAGCTTGGCGGTGCCTTACTGCTTTATGCAAAGCCCATCGCCCAAGCTGCTCGTGTCCTGAACTGAGACGACCCGAGAGTGGCTGGCAAAGTGGCCAGGACTGCCTGAGAGAGGAAGTCACTGCCTTTGAGCTCTGAGCTTTGAATGTGCTACCCAAGGTGGGAGCGGCATCCAAGTCATGAAGACTGAAGAAGAGCTCCTCAGAAACAGTCACCCTTGGAGCTCTGGGGTAATGAAAGGTGGGGACTCTGGACCTCAGCTAAAGACTGTCTCACGCAGCACACCACTGCCTGCAGGAAGAACGGCAACATTCGTAGTCCAGGCTAGGACGTGTGGGTGCCTGTAGAAAGTGCCAGAATCTCTTGGTGTTTTCACCATAACAGGCTTTTATGTCAGGGCTGCTTTTATGCCACTTAACCTCCCCAGCCTCATTAAACAAAAGCCAACGTCTTCTCATTTTGATTCTGTCCTCATTGGTGGAATAACTAATGACAGCGATCTGTCTTCCCTAGGAGACCCAGCCCCTGCCTGGAGGAAAACCTCGCCGTATCCTGGGCCACCCGCCGTACCTGTGGTCTGATCCACGAGGACCCGGGAGTTGATGATCCGCCCGAACCGAGAGAACATGTCCTCCACATCCTTCTGGGTCATGTTCCTCGGAAGTCCGCTGATGTACAAGTTGGCATCTTTGATGACCTCTGAGCTCGGGCGAGCGTACGACACCTTGAAAACAAAACCACTCACTGGCATTAGGGCAGATGTGTGGTCAAAGCATCGAGGGAGGGTGTTAAATTTTCAGGTGAGAAAAAGCCAACCCTATGGAAGGCGGTCACCTGCAGCAGCCCGTGCTGGCAGCTCCCCATGGGCCAGGCAAGGGCCCTCACACACCCTGATGACAAGACATTATCCTTGTTTCACAGTCGAGAGTCTGAGGGTCCATGGCTGTTCGGGGGCAGGGCAGGGAGCCAACCCCGGCTGCCTGTGCTCCTACCGTGGCCTCAGGCCTCTCTGGACAATGAGCAGGGCTGGAAAGGGGACCTGGTCCTGCCTGTGAGGAGCCCAGGGGACAGCGGGCTGGGTGCTCTGGGACTGTGACACCCACCTGACAACAGGCAAGCTCGCCATGGGAGCCCAGTGGGGCCCGAGTGCTGGGGGGTACACACATATTAAATGACCCCATGCTTTTTAGGCTTATGTTCTGCAAAGCTGAAGAAAGGCTAAAAGGAGCTTGTGCAGTGGTTTACGTAAAAGGGTGCGTGCGTGTGGGGCTGGTAGCAAGGAGAGGGTCTCTGGCGCTCTCCCAGGTTGGGGCGACAGCTGGGTGGACCCTGCCAGCCAAGGGGGCAGCACAAGGGCAAGACGACAGGTGTGTTCTCACCACAACACTCAGGCCTGCCAGGAAGGGCAAGGGTGTAACTCTACATGCTAAGACCACACACTCACATACACACACCCACCCCTTCATTCATGTGCTCGTTGACTCGCAAACATTTGAGGTGCACCTGGGACATTCCAGAAAAGGAGAAGACAGACGCCACCTTTGCCTGCAAAGCAGAATGCAGTCTAGCGGGAGAGACGGCAGATGGAAGGAGAAACAGCGTGGCGTGGTCAGAGCCCAGCTCCACCCGAAGAGGAGCTGGGCTCATGGAGGTGAGTGTCAGAGGAGAGCGGAATAGAAGTGATGCTGATCGGAAGGATGCCCCAGGGCACCGGGTCCCGTCAGGGGCTGGTGGCCTCCACAGAGCAGTACTGTACAAGCTGACATTCCCTGAAAGCTTCCCTGCACTGCAGCCAGGCCTAAGGCACTCTGGGAACACTTTGGGGCCACCCGATGGTTTGTTCACGACCTGGGGCAGAGGCAGCACTGTCCCCAAGAGGCCACCTTGGCCCCTGGGGCCTCCCCAGGGCCTCCCAGGTGGGCGTGGTCACGCTCCTTGACTACCAGGAAGGACGTTTGCCCCACTTCTGGGCCTCCACTTTCCGGATCTACGTCAACCAGCCCCACAGAACACCCCACTCAGACTCCTGCCAGAGGGGGTCACTCCAACCGTCTGCTGTCCAATTTTATCAAATGCCCCAACGAGGGGCGTCCGATTTCAGGCAGGACAGCTGAAGGAGGGAGGCAGGCCTGCCGGGACTCAGGCTAGTCTGTGCTTTCCCAGGATCAGGCTGGGCCAGTAGGGAGCTGCCTCCCACGACTATCCTGTCTCGTCCCTTGCAGATCTGTCCAGAACAGGTTGCATTTGGGGTCTGCCCTTGGCTTTTGGTGAAGGTCACCGTGGGAAAGAACATTCCCAGATTAGCACCGTGGGAGTGGTGTAGAGGTTGGCACTGACTGTAGTTACAACTGTCCCCTGATAAAGCCCCAGAGAGGCAATACTTTCAAAGCCAACTGCGCTTCAATTCTTTTCAGCACAGGTGTCTCCAAGGACGTTGATGGCCACTGCAGCTTTCCTTTGCTCTTCAGCCACTGTCAAGCTCAGAGTCAAATCAGAATCCAAGAAGACTGCACTAGAGAACCCTCTCGTGGCAGGTGTGTGATGACGCAGCAGGTGTGCCTGGCCCCGCTCTGAGACACTAGGCCCAGAACCCTCTTTTCTAAGTTCCTGGCACCACCTGCTCCTCTGCCTCAATCTGGTCTACTGCCCTATTCTTTTTTTTTTTTTTTCAGTATGTGGGCCTCTCACTGCTGTGGCCTCTCCCATTGCGGAGCACAGGCTCCGGACGCGCAGGCTCAGCCGCCATGGCCCATGGGCCTAGCCGCTCCGCGGCATGTGAGATCCTCCCGGACCGGGGCAAGAACTCGTGTCCCCTGCGTCGGCAGGCGGACTCTCAACCACTGCACCACCAGGGAAGCCCTACTGTCCTATTCTTAGGAAACATTCCTGTGAGAGGTTTTTGAAGAACAAGGAATTTTTGAATTACGTTCCCCCACAAATTCACATGTTGGAGTCCTAACCCTCAGTACCTCAAAATGTGACCTCATTTGAAACAGGATCATTATAGATGCGATTAGTGAAGATGAGGCCAAAGCGGAATAAGATGGCCCCAAATCAATGACTGAGGTCCTTATAAAAAGGGGAAGTTTGGACACAGACATGCACTCAGGGAGAACCCCGTGTGAAGATGAAGGCAGAGACTGGGGTGATGCTTCTATAAGCCGAGGATTGCCCAAGATTCAGTGACCACCAGCTGCCAGAAGAGGGGCACGAAACAGATCCCCCTTCACAGCCCACAGCCCTCCGAAGGCACGCAACCTGCCAACACCTGGATCTTGGACTTCCAGCCCTCAGAACTCGGTGTGAGGAACTGGAAGATGCAAAGGCTCAACAGGATGATCTCATTCCAGTGGCTTCGGGTCGAGGGACACAACTCTGGTGACTCTGGCAGGCATGTGTCTCAGGAATGAGGGCTGACTCGCCAGTCTGCAGGTGAGGGGCAGTGGGCACAGTGCTGAGAGGCTGCTGCAGGAAGCCGGGTCAGGGTCCTGCGTGGGGCGGGGGTAGGAGGCATATTCTACAGGAGGGCTCGGCAGGGACCGATGGTCGGGAAAACCCAAGGTTGGTCCAGGGGTAGGCAGAGCCTGAAGACAGACACTTGGGGTGGGGAGGAGGTGGGGCTCCGGGCTGAGAGAAGGAGGGCGTGGTTAGCAGTGGCAGGTTGAGAGGAGCGTGAAGGTTGGAGAAGCCACCCTGAGGCCTGGAGGACTCGCTGACTTGTCCCAGGAAGCCGCCACACAGCCCTTGAACTGGGAATGACGCTGATGACAGTCTGCCCAAGGGCCTCCCAGCTGGTGCTGCATGGCTCCCTCACTCTCCTAAAGTCGTCATGAACCACCCCCCCAGGACACGGCACCCCTGGGATGCCTACCTCTGCCACACCTGGCTTTCATTGTTTTGTTTATCGTTTGTGCGCACGCACGCGCGCACACACACACAGGCCCAGCCCCACAAGGGTATGGAATTTGTTTTGTTCACTGCGTGGCATATAGTAGGCACTCATAAACATTTGCCAAATGAATGCTGAATGACTGGTGGGAGAAGGATTACACCAGTGATGGAGCAGGAATGGAAGCCTGGGCAGGAGGCGGGAGGGACGATGCTGCTGCTGCCGCTGCCACCACCACAGCAACAACCGGGCGCGAGCAGGACGGCAGGGCAAGCCCAACACCCGCTCAGCATGAGGTCGGGAGCTGCAAGAGGACGGGAGCACCTTGGCCAGTAGAAGAGACCGGTGGGGAGGCCTTCGGAGGAGGCTGCTGTGAGCAAACATACGAGGGACACCGGGGGCCAGGGAGAGGGATGTCCCAGCCTAAGTCCTTCACGGAGACACTCCCGTTGCTGGTGGGGCTGAGGAGGACATGAGCCAGAGGCACAAGGCCTGGGATGGTCACCACCCGACACATCTGACACGCAACGCCTCTCTTCTGAGCAGACAGGAGGCCCCCCAGATGCCCTGGAAAAGCGGCAGGCCTCTAAGGCGCAACTGTGCTAATGGTGCGGTGACGGTGATGTGAAGTAAGGGTTGGGGGGGGTCTCTCACCCAGGCCAGGGCTCAGCACAGACCTCTGTGCAGCCAGGAATGAACGAGATGGTGATTGCAGCTCCTTACCTTAATGGTTTTTGACTGGAGCCGCAGGCCGTTCAGCGTGTTTATCGCTCTCTCTGCATCCTTTGCAGTCACGTAGTTCACAAAGCCGTAGCCCAAGCTGTGTCCTGTGTGGGAGAACACAGGGACATGGGTGAGCCGCTGAGAGCCAGTGGGTGAGTGAGACAGAGAGATGGGGAGGATGAACAGGACTATGTCCGGCTGGGCTCAAAAGGACAAGAGCAGAGAGAAGACCGAGAGAGAACGCTAAGAGCCAAGGCCTCTGGGAAGGTGGGAGTTAGAGATCAATGGTTACAATCTATATTGATGGTTTATTTGTTACACTCCCTTGGCCAACCTGTACATTTTCTGCAAGGAACAAATTTACAAAATGTTACTTTTTAAAAAAAAGTTTATTTAAAGAGAAACACTGTGTTACTAAGAGCATCCTAGGGAACCCATCACCAAAGCAGTGACAAGGAGCCGTCCCACTGGTGCCGGCCGCTCTGTGTGGCTCCGCGGGGGACTGCGTTGGGGGGGTGAGGAGGAGGACAGTCACAGCAGCACACAGGACAGGCTGGTGGGGAGAACCTGACTAAGATCTGTCAGTGTCCAGGCTGTTTTCCACGACTTCCACGCCCAGAGTGGGAAGGCCTGCTGGGCTCTGGCGCCACCCAGTGTCGGTTGCCCTCACTTTCCCAAACCTGCCGCCCAGCTCGGGGAGGAGGAAGGAAGCACCAGGAGAAGCCGGGGGCCCCACCTCCACAGCCCTGGCCAGGTATCCAGAGCCCCCCTGGAAGCAGCTCCCTCGGCAACAGCCTCATTAGCCGAAGCCTGGGGGAGTTGTAAGGCAGGTGCAAACCTGAGTTCTTCCCAAAGAAGTCCAGGGTTACAAGCAGGGTGTCCCCACTCCCTCTTGGGGAACTGTTCAGAAGTGGCAGGAGTGACCACCAACTGGATACACAGGAGGGACACGGCACAGGAGAGGGGCTGTGGGTCCCCGGGAGGGTTGGAGTGTTCTACTCTCTGTGGTGGGCAGCTGTGTGCGCCAAGAGGGAAGGCGGGTGAGGAATGAAGGGGAGGCCCTGGTTTCGTCCACTGGATGAGGCCGGTGACTAAAGCGTTAACACACAGTGCTGAGTGCCCACCTCCCCCCTTTCCTTCACTATAAACCAACTGCTCTCAATTCTAGCCGCTTGTTAGAATCACCAGGGCGGCTGCTAAAAACTATCACTGCCCAGGCCAAGTCCCGACCAATGACATCAGAATGGGGGTGAGCGAGGCAGGAGTGGGGACAGTTTCGGTTGTTTGTAAAGCTCCCCAATGATTCCAACTCAGAGCCCAGGTTGAGAACTGTCGCTGGAAGTGCACGACAGGAGCGGGGCTCCCCGTGGTTATGCAGAAGAGCCCCCACTTAACGGGCTGTGATCAGAGCAGGTGCCTGGGGGAAGGCCCTCACTTCCCAAGTTACTGTTTCTCTAATAGGGGCCACAAGCTACGCGGGGTAACGATGCAGCCCCCCCAGGGCCCTCCTCAGCCCAGGACCCAGGACATCGGACAGGCGTCGGGATCCACACTTCCAAGCCCCTTATAGATGATCCTGCCCCCTAGAGGCAGCGGGCCTGCTGCAGTCAGTGCCTTGAAAGCAGGTCAGCTGCTGCCCCCTCCCACTTTAGGGGCGATGGAAGACCAGCCCTGAATGAGGGGGGTCTGAGGTCTGGTGGGGGAGCAGGGGGGTGGTGCTCAGGCACAAGCCCGGTCAGTGCGTGGATCCTGTACAGGCTGCTGGGGCTTGAGGAGGGCGAGGCCTGCCAGGGTCAGGAGTGGGGGCAACCAGAGCCCAGGATGGGAGATATGGTGGAGGGCGGAGGGGAGGGAGATGAGGGAAAGAAGGACGGGGACGGAGGATGAATAAACCCTGGGCCTGATCTAGAGATGTATGAGGCCAGCGTCCCCCAGCTCTCACTTCCCTGCACCGTAGGAAGGGCACTGCTTCTCAGCTCTGGTTCTGACTATGCCCGGCACCGGCGTTGCCCTCCCTCCAGAAAGGTTCAAACACCCCAGACTGGCCGACTCAGTGGGTCTGACTGGAGCCTGAGAGGCATTTCTCCCAGTCCCCAGGTGCTGCGGCTGGTCAAGGGCTGGCACCCAGGAGCCGCTGCCCTGGAGAAAGCAAGGCTGTCTCCACAAGGGGCGCTCTGCTGGGTGACCCCTGGGCCAGTGCTCTTGCATTGCCAAACATCTTTCTCTCTCTTTAGACAAGGGTTAAGACTAAGAGACGATTCCATGGCATTTCGCCTTGCTTTCGTGGACCAGAGCAGCCAGACGTAATGTTTTAATCCCTTAGTGTTCCTCACACTGACCTGGGGTGCACAGCTGAGGAAGGTGAGTGCCCCGTGGACGAGGCCCTCCTCTGCAACGTGAGTCCTTTCTCTAAAGGTCCACGGGGCTCAAGGGAAGACATCACTGATGGAGGGAGACTGGGTCTTGGGGGGGGGGGATGAGTGAATTAATTAGGCAATAAATAAGAAGTAGCAAATGTCCCCAAAGGAAAGAAGATGGGCAAAGGACAAGAGTCCTTTTACAAAAGAGGAGTACAAACAGCCAGAAGAGATGAACTTTACTAGAAATGCAAACTGCCACCACGATCAGATGTCATTTTTCACTTAAGAGGTGAGAAACCCTGCCTGGCCCAGGGGATGGCAGGGCCGAGCAGAGGGTGAACCGCAGACCCCTGGAGGGCCAGCTGGCAATAAGGGTCAAGAGCTTTTAGAAACTACACTCTCTCCCCTCTGCGGTTCATTTCTAGGAAGACTTCCTACAGAAATAACCAGTCAGCAAAGATTTGTGCCAGGATATTTATCTCAGCCGGGCTTGTAACTATGGAAAAACAGTTACAACCTGTTGTGAACTCAGAACCTGCATGCAACAGAATACCACGCAACCCCTGTGACCATGAGACAGCTATGTTCAGTGACAGGGAAAAATGTTCACAGGTACAGGAAGAAAAGTTCCCCACACAGCTTGGGAGGTGCGAGCCCATTTTTGTAAAAGCACATGACTGCTCACAACCATAAATATGTAAAGAAAACAGTCTGGACGGACATGAACCAAAAAGCTAACAGTTGTGGAATTATGGGTAACTTAAACTTTTCTTCCTGTTTGTCTCATGTTAAATTTTTTTCTAAAAGGAACAGAGGTGATTTACATTAAGAAAAAAAGTGGTCAGCTGGGTAGGTGTGGAAGGGCATCCCTGCAGCGGGAAGAGTACTGGAGAAATCACAAGAGTGTGACAGCAGGGTGTGTCTGGAAAATGACAAGCAGCTCAGTCTAGCCCAACAGGAGGGTGAATGGGGGGGGTGCAGTGGCTGGGGAAGAGGGGGACAGGGTCTCAAGGAGACTTGGGAGTTACAGGCCAGGGTATGGGCTTTATCCTGACCAGAGGTGCAAAGCAATGAGACAGAAGCTGAGCAATGAGACAGAAGCTGAGCATGTAGGCTGGAGTCTGGGGACCAAGTGGCCAGCATGACGTAATGCAGCAAGGTAGAGCCTGGCTCATGGTCCCACGTGGGCCATATGTCATCTGAGGAGGGGCTAGACACCAGGACAGAGAGCAGGGCAGGGCTGCACAGTAAGGCCAGGTAGTGACTGTGGATGCAACAGGCATCAACAAATGCACGTCTCCCACAGGGGGGCCTGGCTGGCCAGAAACACTCTGAACCTCGAGGCCAGCATGTCAAACATTCTCAGCATCCCAGCCACCACCATGTCCCTGCTTCCTCCTATCACTGGTGCTTGGCCCATGGTAGGCACTCAATAAATATTTGCTGAATGAATGAATGTCTATGTTGATCTGCATTCTCCCCCAATCCCTAGATCTACTCATTCATTCACTCAACAAACACTGACTCTGGCTACATCTGGGAATACAATAGGGTCCTTGCCTCCGAGAACCATAAGGACCTACTGGACCAGAAAGTTCCAACCCCAGTGCAGTGTGGAAACCCACGTTGCAGGTCTGCCTGATTGCTATGGGGACCCAAAGAGCATCTCACGCCGAGTAGATCAGGCCAGGAAAGACATCCTAAAGCAAACGGGGCCCAGGAAGTGAAGGCTTTAAAAGCAGCTGAGTGACAGGGTACATCTGGTATGTTAAAGAGAGATTCCTTTGCCGCAGTTGGGAGAATGGGCTGGAGGGAGCATGGCTGGCCAGTTAAGAGCCTAAAGCAACAGGGCAGGCAGAAGACGACGTGGCCTGGTCTAAGATGGTGGCAGGGGTGATGGAGGAAAAAGGATGGAAGCATCCAGAAGGACCAGTGTCAGGGACACACGTCAAAGGTCATGCTTAGACTTCTGACTGGAGCCACTGAGTGGACAGTGGAGCCATCTGCTAAGATGGGGACCCTGGGAAATAAGCAGTCGGCTTGTGGGAGAGTCAAGGTCAGTTTGGGAAACACTGAGAGGCTGAAGGGCCTAGAAAGTTCTCTCGGGAGAACTTTCTGGTTGAAAGAGAGGTGGCCAAATTGAATGTCCAGCTAAGCTGTGGGTGTGCATCCGCTGACCCGAGGGTTGGCTTAGAAAGAAGAGGAGGCATGGGAATAAGCCGAGGACTGCCTAGGTCAGCGCCTGGGAAGGAGCCGCAAGAGAGACAGAGGGAGGGAGGCCTCAGAGGTAGGAGAAAGCCAGGTTCACGGACCCGAGGGAAGAGGAAGCTTCCAAAAGGAAGAGGCAGAGGAGACGGCTCTGTGATTGGGAGGAGAGGGAGGACATCAGCTGGAGCAGCTCCTCAGTCGGGGGCGATTTGCTCCCCAGGGACATGGCAACATCTGGGAACATTTTTTGGTTTTCACAACTCAGAAGGTGCCCCTGGCATATCTACTGGGTGGAGGCCAGGGATGCCGCTGAACAGCCTGCAATGTACAGGACGGCCCTCCCACAAGAGTTATCTAGTTCCAAACGTCAACAGTGCTCAAGCGGAGAAACTGTGAGCTAGAGGGAGTCCAGGCATCTCTTAAACAGCGCAGAGGCTGGAGCGTGTTTGAATGCTGGCAGGTGATCCTGGAAAGACCCACCAGCAAAGTGGGTACTTGCATAACTTGAGGTTCCTGGGATGCCGAGAAGGGAAGGGATCTAGCGCAGAAGTGAGCCAGCCGTTATTTTCATTGTGAAGTAGGAAGCGGCCATCATGTGAGAGGAAAGGGGGCCTCAGGGGAGAAAATGCGCTGAAGTGGCTGCTGTGGCACAGGGATGCCCATGTTGTGAACTCGGTTGGGGGTTTCATCAGACGGGGTGCCTGTCTGCTGGGGTGCGAGACTCTCTCTGGGGTGGGCACCTGAGACAGGCCAGGAGAAAGCAGCCAGACATAACCAAGTCCGGGGTTTCACCAGAGCGGTGTAATAAAGGACAAAAGGGAATGAGATGTGAGGCCACGGCCCTGGGAACAGCCTCTAATTAGTTTTCACACACCGGTGGCAGGAGGAGAAAAGTGAATGCAGTAAGTTTTCCATAAAGTCAAGTTCATTCAGTTTAAAGAACTGCTAGCAAGATGCAGAGCTGAAATGCCAACCCAGGCCCACCCACTCCACAACTCCCGGTGCATTACACTCAACTTTGCCCAGAGAGCAGAAAAGGACTATTTCTGTACTGAAATAATTTCCAAATTACACTTTTGCTGCTTTCGCTGGTTCTCAAAACCAGTTCTCTCCGGACTGATCTTGCCAAATCTAGGTGTTCCTATTAACATAGCTCACATTCCTTTGAAAACCACAACAAGCCAAGAGACAAAGAAGTCAGGAATATCAACAGGACTGAAAATTCCCTTCCACCAGAACATAAAAGGAAAAAGGAAAGACTCAGTAGCAGCACAGGAGAATTTCAAACCCCTCTGAACAAGGACTCTCTTATTCAGGATGGTCTCCTGGAACTGGAGAGAGAGTGTGGCTTCTAGAACATTCCAACACTTCAATTTTGTGTATTATCTAAAGATCCTATTTTGAAGACATTTATTACATTGCAGACTCTCAGAATTGGAAGGGTCCTTAAAGGACTTTTGCGTTCAAAGTCCCGTTCTGATGAACCAACTCCCTGTACAGTAGTCAGCCAGCCTCTACAGGAGTCATCTCGGGTACAGGCATCTTCACGTTACTGGCAAAGGCTGAAAGTCGATGAAGCAGGATGATGAGTACATGGGGTTCAATAATATTACTCTACTTTAATGTAAATTGAAATACAATAAAATATTAGGTTTCTATAATAAATACGGCTTTTGACTTTGAAATTATTTTTCAGTGTAGGGAATCCTGGTCCCACAAGCCAGAGTGGCAGCCAGAGCCCTCCTGAGAGGACCGGCCATTCCTCAGCCCAGTTATGCAGAGAGGAGGAAGAAGAGGAGGAGGGGGGAAGAGGGGAAGAGAGAGAGGAGGAGGCTCCCTAAAACGTTCCTCCCTGGGGAGGAAAGAAAGGAAGAAGTGCTTCGGAGCACCTGGTCTCCCCATGTTTTTCTCCAGAGCCCCTGAAACCACGCTCTCAGAACAGAGGCCTCTCTGTAGGGAGGGCCTTACCAGGCACCGGGCCTTGTGCAATCTCTTAGGCAGCTGGCAGCATCAGGATGTAGGCGCCACCATCCCCACTTCATGGATGAGGACACTGAGACAGGGTGGGAGGGTGGGGCTCTGAGCCAGCCTGCCAACCCCACAGCCTGCCCATGACCCGCTGCCCTGCTCCAGCCGCCCTGAGAGTGCAACCTCAGTTTCAGACGTTAAGTTGATAGCACAACAGCAGACAGTCAGGGTGGCCCAAACCTAACGAAGGACAGCCCACAGGGGACTCAGTGTTCTGCTGCGGGCCTGACCTTGTATGTGAGCCTGGGAAGAGAGGGTGGACCTGCCTGGGCCTGCCCCGGGCAGGGCGCTGGCCAGAGTCCCTTCCACACGTGGCACCATGCCCCTTCCAGCTCTCAGACTGTCCCTGTTCTCCTGTCTTCTCATTTTCCCTCCCCTCCCACCGTCGTGTTTTGTATATACTCTCCATCTTATGATGGATTTTTCTCTTTGGGGAACCTATGTCCAATCTTACACTTGGGTGGGGGCAAAACAGAGTTGAGATAAAAATGAAACTTCACAGCTATCATTTCAAGGCTATGGCTCTTCCTGGCTGAGGAGCACTGCAGGGCAAAGAAGACAGTGCTTAGCAGGACGGCCACACGTACCCCCTTTACAAAAACGGCTCTTGTTTCTTTACCTGCTACTTTATCCCGAATAAGTTTTGCAGATTCAACTTCACCAATACTGCTGAACAAACTTCGTAACTCATCCTGGGTCATGTTCTGAGGGAGGTAGTTGACAATCAAATTTGTTCTCCCAATATCATCCCTGCAGTCTTCAGCCATGTGGTCTTCATAACCATTAGACATTGTATTTTTTTTTTAAATCTGCAGGGGGCAAAAAAAAAGGGAAGTAAATTCCAAATGTTCATAATGCAGGATATTAAGGCAACGCTCGCGACTGTGTTGCATTTAGACATTTTTCTTTTCAACACTAGAAGTTCAACTTATGTCCACACAAAAACCTTCATGTGGATGTTTATAGCAGCTTTATTGATAACTGCCCCCAAACTGGAAGCAGCCAAGATGCCCTTCAGTAGGTGAATGGAGAAACACAGGCCAGTTGTCTGGTACATGCACACAATGGAGTGTTATTCAGTGCCAAAAAGAAAGGAGCTAGGAAGCCACAAAGGCATGGGGGAACCTTACATGCACACTGCTGAGTGAAAGAAGAGCTTGAAAGGCTACACACTAGAGGGTCTCAGTTATACGACATTGTGGAAAAGGCAAAACTAGAGAGACAGCAAAAAGATTAGTAGTTGCCAGGAGTTGCGGGGAGGGAGGATGAATAGGCAGAGCACAGGGGGTTTTACAGGGCAGTGACACTATTCTGTATGAGGGTGTAATGGTGGATACACGTCATTATACATTTGTCCAACCCCACAGAACATAACATGAAGAGTAGACTCTAAGGCAAACCCTGGGCTTTAGCTAGCATGCAATAACAACGGCTCATCAATTACAACAAAATACCACACAAAGGCAAGATTTAATAATAGGGGAAACTTTGTGTTGGAGGAGGGGTTTATGGAAACTCACTCTGGACTTCCTTCGCAATCTTTCTGTAAACCTAAAACTGCTCTAAAAATAATGTCTACTGAAACAAAAACAAAACAAGCCCAAGTCCAACCATTTCCACTTACCAAGAGGGCTTTAAAGAAACAAACCTACAAACAATTCCAGCACCACAATTCAAGCCTCTGGGAAAAGTGGGTTGTCTTGAGAACGTTCCAAAGATCTCTGATTGCTTTCTCTCATCTCCACATGCACTACTGATGCAGCTGTACATGGAGGAGCCTGCGAGGTGCACCTGAGCACCCCACCCAGACACGCTGTCTGTACTCTAGCAGGCAGGCAATGGTCCTCTGTGCCCCTTTATTCCCAAGACAGAGCAACTGAGCCAAGAAAGAGGTTAAGATGTCTCTTCCTGTTATAGGAGCTTGGTCTCCAAAGCTGGCAGGCTCTGGAATACCTTTAGCCACCTGCACAAATCTTTACTTTCAGTGACAAATACCAGAGCACAGTGATGGCTTCGGACTAGAGTCAGCTCAAGACCACTCTTCTGGAAGCACCACTCACTCTGGGTTTTGCTCACAGGCACTGCTTTGCGGCTGCCTCGTCCAAGATGTCCTGTGTCTCTGCCTCTAAAGAAATAGGCACCCCGTGGGGCTGAAATGTCATCACTGAGAAAAAGGCCCTGCTGCCCATCAGTCGGGGTAGGTTACAGGGGAGCAGCCCACTCCTTTCTCCAGATTCCTACTGCCTAGTTCTGATTTTATGCTTCAAAACCCAGTGCCCAGGGCTTCCCGGGTGGCGCAGTGGTTGAGAATCCGCCTGTCAATGCAGGCAACACAGGTTCAAGCCCTGGTCCGGGAAGATTCCACATGCCGCAGAGCAATGAAGCCCAGTGCGCCACAACTACGGAGCCTGCGCTCTAGAGTCTGTGAGCCACAACTACTGAAGCCCGGACGCCTAGAGCCCATGCTCCACAACAAGAGAAGCTACCGCAATGAGAAGCCTGTGCACTGCAACAGAGTAGCCCCCCGCTCGCCGCAACTAGAGAAAGCCCATGCACAGCAACGAAGACCTAGAGCAGCCAAAAAACCCCAGAAAACAACAACCCAGTGCCCAGTGTCAGGAGCATTTAGCCTCCTCTAAAAATAGCCTTGCCAGCGGTTATATAGAAACCTGAACACATCTCCTGCACAGGATTTCCCACCTGCCCCGAATCAAGAAGCAGAGAGGAATCGGGTCTGGTTCCCTGTTTCCTGGTGGAGACATTCAGGTCTTCTCTACCTTCCTACCCTCTCACTTGCTTCAGACCATACACAATATGCAAAATTAGTCCAGTCTCCCAGAATTTCTTTTATTTATTTGAAAATGTTCTATGCTTCCTGCTCTTTATAAAATATTTCAGCATCAAGAGCCATAAAAGGAAAGATTGGAAACTTAGACTTCATAAGGTTAAAAACTTTTGGAGGGCAAACGCATCACACACAGACAAGCAGCAGACTGGGAGAAAATGCCTGCTGCCTATCATCTTATTCAGAGCTGTGGGTCTCACACTGGGTGATTCTGCCCGCCTCCCCACCCCCCAGCCCCTGGGACAGGGGGCAGTGTCTGGAGACACTGCTGGCTATCAGGACTGGGGGGTGGTGCTGGGCCACTAGCATCTAGTGGGTAGAGGCCAGAGATGCTGTTAAATACTCCATAAAGCACAGGACAGGACAGGACAGCCCCAACCAAGAATGATCTAATCCAAAGTGTCAGTACTGCTGAGGTTGAGAAAAGTTGATTTGGGGCATCTGCAAATTAAAAAGAAAAAACCCACGTATCACTAGCAGAGAAGTGGACAAAATACATGAGCTGCAACTAATAGATGCTGGCAATTCATAGAGCTAATAAGCCATGAAAAGAAGCTCAAGTTCACAAACAATGAGGAAAATGCAAAATAAAAAGAGATGCTACTTTGCGTCAGTCAGATGGAATACAATCCAGGATGGATAAAACCCAGTGTAAGTAAGGATAAGGAGGAAAAAACACCCTTATACACCATCGATATGAGTGTGACATGGTACAACCTTTTGGAAGGATAACATGGCCGGTCCTATCAAAATGTTTAATGTGAATGCTACCCTCTGACTCAGAGCTGTAGGAAACTGCTCTACAGAAATAATCATACATATGCAGGAAAACATGTGCGAGGAACACACCGACCCCATGGCTGGTAAAGTGCTGGACACAATCTAAGTATGTTATTAGTGGGGGATGGTTCAATAAATAACAATTTTCAGTAGAAAGCATGGCATTAACGGGTTTAATAAGGAAAAACTCCACAAATCTATTAAACCTTCTGTGGCCATGAGACTAAGATAAATCATTAGCTCAAAAACAAACAAACAAAAACATCTGTTGAAGCCTGAACCAAAGTACAAGGGTTAACTCTGAAGAATTCTAATGCACACTGAAGTTTGCTCAAAATGTGACTCAAATGTTTTTCTTCCTCCTTCCTCTTTTTTTCCTTTATCCCCCTCTCTCTTCACTCTTGTTCTGAGTTAGGCATCCACTCTTCTGCCTTTTCCCTCACCCTGCTTTCATGGAAGATAAACTGGGCAGTAATTACCCCATTCTCGTTATCCAGAGTGGGGTGTCCTCTATGCCTGGTAAAAAGTTAGCTTCCTAAAACAGTGGTTGGCAAACCATGGCCTGCAGGCCAAATTTTTTCAGTCCACCTCCTGTTTTCATAAATAAAGTTTTATTAGCACACAGCTACTCCCAGTTGTTTATGAATTGTCTATGGCAGCTTTTGCACTCCAGTGACAGAGCTGAGTAGTTGTGACAGAGACCATATGGTTCACAAAGCTGAAAATATTTACCATCTGGCTCTTTACAGAAAAAGTGTGCCGACCTTTGTTCTAAAATGTAAATAACAGAAAAATTTCTTGGAGAAAATCTTTGCGACACCAGGTGAGGCAAAGAGTTCTTAGATACCATGCCAGAAGCCAAATTCATTTAAAATAAATTGACAAACTGGATACCATCAAAATTTAAAACTTCTGCTCTTGCAAATGACACTGCTAGGAAAACTATAACCCACAGACTGGAAGAAAATATTCAAATCACATATCTGAAAAAGGACTTGTATCCAGAACATATTTTTTTAAAAAACCTTTGAAACTTAACAATAAGAAAAAAACAACCCGATTTTAAAATGGCAAAAGATGTAAACAGATACTGAGCCAAAGAAGATATACGGATGGCAAATAAACACATGAAAAGTTTCTCAACATTATCAGTTATTAGCAAAAAGCAAAGTAAAACCACATCAAGGGAATTCCCTGGTGCTCTAGTGGTTAGGACTCCACACTTTCATTGCCGAGGGACGGGTTCAATCCCTGGTCAGCGAACTAAGATTCTGCAAGCCGTGCAGTGTTGCCAACAAACAAACAAACGAACCACATCGAAATACCACTACCCGTCTAGGAGGCCTAAAACCAAACAAAACAAGCAAGCAAGCAAACAATGACGACAAAACAGACAATATCAAGTTCTGGTGAGGATGTGGAGAAACTAGAACTTTCATGTACTGCTGGTGGAAATTGTAAAAACGTTACAGCAGGGCTTCCCTGGTGGCGCGGTGGTTGAGAGTCCGCCTGCCGATGCAGGGGACACAGGTTCGTGCCCCGGTCCAGGAGGATCCCACATGCCGCGGAGTGGCTGGGCCCGTGAGCCATGGCCGCTGAGCCTGCGCGTCCGGAGCCTGTGCTCCGCAACGGGAGTGGCCACAACAGTGAGAGGCCCGCGTACCGCAAAAAAAAGAAAAAAAAAAGGAAAAAAAATGCATAAAGCTGCTATAAACGGTATCGCATAGGTTTTTATATGAACAAAACTATTTCTTGTACGTGAGGACTAGGCAAAGGTTGCTGGGTCACATGGTAAGAGTATATTTAGGCATAAGAAAGTGCCAGTCTGTTTCCCACAGTGGCTGTAACGTTTCGTTTTTTGTTTTTTGCGGTACGCCGGCCTCTCACTGTTGTGGCCTCTCCCTGTTGTGGCCTCTCCCGTTGCAGAGCACAGGTTCCGTACGCGCAGGCTCAGCGGCCATGGCTCACGGGCCCAGCCGCTCCGCGGCATGCGGGATCCTCCCGGACCGGGGCACGAACCGGTGTCCCCTGCATCGGCAGGCGGACTCTCAACCACTGCGCCACCAGGGAAGCACTATGCATTTTTTTAACACTCGGTTTTTATTATTTATTTATTCTTTTTCATAGTCTTTTCCATTATGGTTTATTACGGGATATTGAATATAGTTCCCTGTGCTATACAGTAGGACCTTGTTTATCCATTCTCTAATAATAGTTCGCATCTGCTAGTTCAAAACTCCCACTCCATCCCTCCCCTCCTGCTTGGCAACCACAGTCTGTTCTCTATGTCTGTACGTCTGTTTCTGTTTTGTAGATAGGTTCATTTGTGCCATATTTTAAAATTTTTATTTACTTATTTGTTTTTGGCTGCACTGGGTCTTCACTGCTGCGCACGGTCTTTCTCTAGTTGTGGCGAGCGGGGGCTACTCTTCATCACAGTGCGCGGTCTTCTCATTGCGGTGGCTTCTCTTGTTGCGGAGCACGGGCTCTAGGTTTCAGTAGTTTGGCACGTGGGCTTCATAGTTGTGGCTCGAGGGCTCTACAGTGCAGGCTCAGTAGTTGTGGCGCACAGGCTTAGCCACATGTGGGATCTTCCCGTACCAGGGCTCGAACCCATGTCCTCTGCATTGGCAGGCGGATTCTTAACCACTGTGCCACCAGGGAAGTCCCCATGCCGTACTTTAGATTCCACATATAAGTGATATCATATGATATTTGTCTTGCTCTTTCTGACTTACTTCATTTAGTATGATAATCTCTAGGTCCATCCATGTAGCTGCAAAGACATTATTTCATTCTTTTTTATGGCTTAGTAGTATTCCATTGTATATATGTACCACATCTTCTTTATCCATTCATCTGTCAATGGACGTTTAGGTTGTTTCCATGTCTTGTCTATTGTAAATAGTGCTGCTATGAACATAGGGGTGCATGTCCCTTTTTGAATTAGAGTTTTGTCTGGATATATGCCCAGGAGTGGGATTGCTGGATCATATGGTAACTCTGTTTTTAGGTTTTCTGAGGAACCTCCATACTGTTCTCCAAAGTGGCTGTACCCATTTACATTCCCACCAATAGTGTAGGAGGGTTCCTTTTTTCACCACACCCTCTCCAGCATTTATTATGTGTAGAGTTTTTAAAATATATATATATATATTTAAGTTAATTAATTTATGGCTGCATTGGGTCTTTGTTGCTGCACGCAGGCTTTCTCTAGTTGCAGTGAGTGGAGGCTACTCTTCGCTGCGGTGCATGGGCTTCTCATTGCGGTGGCTTCTCCTGTTGTGGAGCACAGCTCTAGGCACGCGGGCTTCAGTAGTTGTGGCTCACAGGCTCTAGCACGCAGGCTCAGTAGTTGTGGCGCACGGGCTTAGTTGCTCCGCGGCATGTGGGATCTTCCCGGACCAGGCCTCGAACCTGTGTCCCCAGCATTGGCAGGTGGATTCTTAACCACTGCACCACCAGGGAAGTCCTATGTATAGAGTTTTTGATGATGGCCATTCTGAGTAGTGTGAGGTGGTACCTCATTGTAGTTTTGATTTGCATTTCTCTAATAATTAGCGATGTTGAGCATCTTTTCATATGCCTATTGCCCACCTGTATGTCTTCTCTGGAGAAATGTCTACTTAGGTCTTCTGCCCATGTTTCGATTGAGTTGTTTCTTTGTTATTGAGTTGTATGAGCTGTTTGTATATTTTGGAAAGTAAGCCCTTGTCGGTAGCATTGTTTATAAACATTCTCTCCCAGTCTGTAGGTTGTCTTTTTCATTTTGTTTATGGTTTCCTTTGCTGTGCAAAAGCTTATAAGTTTGACTAGGTCTCACTTGTTTATTTTTGCTTTTATTTCTATTGCCTTGGGAGACTGACCTAAGAAAACATTGGTACAATTTATGTCAGAGAATGTTTTGCCTATGTTCTCTTCTAGGAGTTTTATGGTGCCATGTCTAATATTTACGTCTTTATTTATTTTTGTGTATGGTGTGAGGTGGTGTCTTAACTTCTTTGATTTACACGCAGAGCAGCTTTCTCCATAATCACCAAAAACTGCAACAACCCAAATGTCCCTCAAACCTTCAGTGGATAAACTATAGTACACCATACAATGGAATACTACTCAGCAATACAAAGGTACTACTATTCACGCAATTTGTATGAATCTCAAATACATTTTGCTCAATGAAACAAACCAGACTCAAGGCTACTGCATGATTCCATTCTGGAAAAGGCAAAATCACAGGGATAGATCAGTGGTTGCTGGGCGCAGGGAGCAGGGGAAGGGTTGACACGGGGAGCATGAGGAAATAGTTTTGTTTCCCGGGCAATAAAATTTTCCAATATCACGATCATGGTGGTGGTCACTCATTTATCAAAACTCAACTCTACACCAAAAACTGGATTAAAAAATAAATTTTAAAAGATTTAAAAAGTGAAGCTTCTGCACGACTGCCCTGCTCCTCGGCATGCTGACTCCTCATGACTGACGGGCCCAGCCAAGGCTGAGCAGCCCCCTGCGGGCCCCATTCTTGGTCAACTGGCAACAATGAAGAACCCAAACACCAAGAGCACAGTTTCTCGGTGCTTCAGTGCCACCCTGCCATCCAGGCCCCTTCCCCTGACCTTTCCAAACCTGCATATCTGATACAGGGCCAAACAAGCTCTGTTCCCACAAGTACCAACTACAACCTGGCCTTGGCATCTGCCTGACAATCAATGACTCCCAGTCATGGCCACCTCTGGCCACCTCTCACTCAGCGTGTCTCTCTCCGCGTGGCTGTCCTGTAGACTCCTCCAGGTTGTCGCACTCAGCCCCATCAAGCTAGCCCCTCCCCCGGCTCTCCCTGTCAGTGGGGTCACCACCTGCTGTGGCTCAGAGGTTACATGACTTTGCTCAGGGGCAGTCATCACACTGTTAATCAGTGGCAGGGCCAGGCCTTGAGCTATGGCTACAGAGCAGTCTTTCAAGGATGAAACACCAGGCCCTTTGCGATGGCCCCTGCTTGTCCCCCTTCTCCCCTCACTTGAGCTCCCCCAGCACGCCGCAGACCTTCATCTTCCTGTGCCTTTGTTACGGCTGCTCCCTTGGCAGGGACTGCCCGCCGTCTCCACCACCTCCTCACTTGTCTTTAAAGAGTCTCCCAGGACGCTTGGTTGCTCTAGTTCTCAGTGCTCGTATACCACTGGCGTGAACCTTTATTATTGCATGAATCACTCCAACTCGTAATTAGTTGCTTTTCACCCACAGCACTGGTGAAAGCCTTGAGGCCCAAGGCTTCAAGGCCAAGGGTCCCCAGGTAAACCCAAGGTACCTGGCAAAATGTAGGTGCATCATGCAGGCACACACAGGAGGGGGGAACAGATACAGGGTCTCAGACTCACCTGGGAATCATGTGTATTTGGTGCATTCTTTTACATTAAAGAAGGGTGGTTGGAAATTGTACTGACAGTCTATTAATACACTTAGTATCTTACTTTTTTAGAATCATCCCATCCCATCCCAACCCACAGAATCAAAGTCAATTGCAGGGAGCAAAAGGGAAACTTAGTTTAGCAAAGCAATTCCTGCTGATTCGGAAATGTTTCTGGTAACAGATATACCATGCAGAAGTCCTTTTAGGATGATCTCTGAGGGTTTTCAGCCCTACTGCACTATTTTAAGCGATCCTGGTTGTCTGTGTGACTTCAGAGATGTTGTTCACATCAGTAGTATACCTACTATGTATATAAGGAACAGATACAATATCTATGTACGTGTACATGTGTATGTATATATATAAATATAAACGACGTAAAAACATGCGTAGATGGTACCTATGTAAAGGAGCAAGACCGGATTCCATCAGGCACCCCTGAGAATCTGTCTCATTTTATAGTCACAGAGCAGGCTTTCTAAACTACTTGGGCCAGAACAAAACTAGAACAGTCAAATATAACCTCAGGCTCAACCCTGACACTTCACACATCCTACGACAGGGCTTGGACTCAATTGTTTCTGCAGTCCTTTCCAGATGTATAGTCCTGAGTTCTTCAAGGTTAAAGTCTTAGGAATGCAAGGTCACCCAAGAAACGCTGTGGTGCCAGAAAGAAACTGAAGGCACCACCTGACCCAATTATAAGTGCTACGCAAGGTGAGGGCTCTTTTAGGTTGACTTGATCCACGTTTCCTTACTCGTCCCTTCCCACCGCCCACAGAGGGGAAAGATGCCCAGTGGGCAGCTCATCTAAGTCACAGCAACTCCACGCCTGCCAGCCTGAGAAGCCCAGGGGAGGGGCAGAGCAGGTGCCCATCGGTGCAGCCCAGTGTCTGGCCCAGTCAAAGTGCCCCATGGGTCCCAAGGGGACCTGATCAGACCCAGAGCGCTGCTAGGAGTCCTGGCTTCTTTCTGGCTGGTCAAGGGCCCTCCAGGGCTCTCACAGGGAACTGCAAAGCAACATGGCACAGCGGGAAAAACTCACGGGCTTTGACAGACCTGAGTTCCAACACTAACCCTACGGCTAATCATCCGAACCACTGTGGGGACGTCACTTCCTTTCCCTGAGCTTCCGTTTCCTTGCCTGCAAACTGGGGTGTTACCCACTGCTCTGCAGCTCTCAACACACTTCCCGACACTTGGTGAGCGCCCACTTCACCACTCACCTCAGGTTTACTAAGGAACACTTTGACCCTTTCCCCTTGGGACCCTGGAACCGATCCACACCTTTGAGGCCATTTCTAATGGGCCTGGGTTCCACGGAAGCCACATGCGGTTCTACCAGCCTGGGCCCACGAGCGCAGCGCCCCATGGAACGTGTAAGATCTCGCGGGTAGTCCTGCTCAATCACTCACCAGTCGCACACGCAACCTTGGACGAATCAGCGGGCCTCCTTATCTGTTCACCAAAGATATGAACCTTATTCAAGTCTTGTCCCCCTACTCTTACTTTATCAACAAAATCAAGGTGAGCGCGTGTCTCCCTGCCCTCCCCACCTCCAGCTGCAAACACCTTCATCTCCTCTCCGCCTGTCCTCGCCCCCCTCTTCAAACCTCCTCCTCCCCCGAATTACTTCATTTGGTGGCACATGCACGCACTTGTCCCCCAGGCCACCTCTGTCCATCCCCCAAACCTAAGTAAGCACCAAGTTCTGCCAGTTTTACATCTGAGATGTCTCACTCTCCCTCCATCTCACTGCCATCATCCTTGTTCAGGTCACTGTCACCTCTTGCCTAGACTGACTCCTAACTGGTCTCCCCGCCACACGATTATTTCGAACCGAGAGTCATTTGGTCTTCTCCCTCCAGATCACTCCTGTTCCTTCTGTCTCCCCATTTCTGTTCGTGGTGACATCAGTCTTGCCACTGGGTTGCTCTGGACTGTTCCCTCTCCTGTAAATCTTTCCTCTGGCATGAATGCCTGTCTGATGGGTAGCTGGATCCAGTCACTTCTGAGCTCCTTTCTAACTCTTCCTTCGCCCAGCACACATGGAGTGCGACCACGTGCCAGCACGAGCAAGGCAGTGTGTGTATAAGATAAAGAAGCAATCCCAGTCCCAACCCTCAAATTCAGGCCAGTACCAGACCAGCTCAGTACCGCAAAAGCCTTTGACTGGTCTGTCCATCCTAACCTCTCACTCAGAAAAGCGATCTTCTGAGCTCACCTCTTGACTGTGCCCAGAAACCCTCTACCACCTGACCATGGCATACGTTTCTAGATTTATCTCCAAGTCCACCTTCTTGACCCTCTGCCTGCCCAAACTGGTCCCCTCAGGCTTCCGGACCTGTTTGCACTCGCCTCGTTTCTTACTCACTCGGGCTGCTGGCCGCACCTGGAAACTGTTGCCTACGCCTCTCTGGTCACAGCGACCAGTTTGGACACCGGCTCTTTCATCAAGAACAAAACCCAAGCAACGGACAATCATTTCTTTCAATAGTCTCGATGCTGTCACCACTCACGGCTTCCTCTTTTCATTACTTTAATCTCACACATCTATGTCTTTTCTCACCAATTCAGGGTGTAAATTCCTCAAGGAGGCAATTTCTTCCACTTCTCCCCGTTCCCCACAACAATGAGCAAGCGGTAAGGTTACATGGGCTCAGTCTATAAAACTGTGCTCACTGACTTGGCCAGTACACGCGAGGCCCTGGGTCACGTGAGGATGGACAGTGATCATATGAGCGAGTCCCGTCAACACATATGGACACAGACAGTACCTTCTGCCACCTTCCCACTTCCTGTCTGTATATCCACGTACGCGCACCCTACTCGAGTGATGCGCTGTTTTGTCCACGTCTACATTCTAAACTGCTCCTTCTCCAGCCTTCTGTTTCTCTTAGTGACCGTATCCATCTGCCAGGCACTCAGGCAGGGACCCAGAATCATCCACCCATGTTTTTCTCTAGCTCACGTCCCACAGCTAAACACCCACTGAGCCCTGTGTCCTTTACCCCCTAACCGTGTCTCAAACCCACCCCCTCTCTCTCCCGACTACAGCCCTGGGTCATATTAGCAACTTTTCTGCTTTATGGGAAAGTAATCACCTCCTCAATGGTTTGCCAGCCTTCAGCAATATCCCCCTCCAGCGTGCAGAACTGACCCCTTCACTGTGGACTGAAACTGCCCAACAGACACCCTTGGCCTGGCCTACAGGCCAACAGCCAAGCCCTCTGCACACCAGCTGTGCGAGTCCTCTTGCCGCCCCTCACTTCACCTTTCTTACCTCTGAGATACCAGACCCCATGTGGTTCCCTGAACAAACCTAGATGTTCCCACCTCCGTGCCTTTGCGGATGCTGTCCCAATCTCCTGCCAAGCCCTTCCCCCACAGTCTTGGCCTGGCTAACCCCTCCCCTCACGCTTCACCTCCTCTGGGAAGCATTCTGTGGTCCCCTTTGCCCACCAAGGCTAGGTTAACAGTTTTTGTGCTTCCATCAGCCAGCGCATAACAATCACCACACTCAACAGAGTGGGCTAAAACGATCTATGCACACATCGCAATCACCAGTGCCTCCCCAGAGCCTAGCACAGGACCTGGGACACAGTAGCGGAGCGGAGAGAGTTGGTTAAAGGCGGGAAGCAAGACTGACTTCCCTTCCCTAGGCTGGTTTCCTCTGGTCTTCCCCTGACCCAAAATCTCAGGTCGGCCTCGCTGCTTCACTACTGCCACCTAGGGGTGAAAGGAGGTAACTGCACCTCTTTCACCATTCAGCATTTAATTTGATTCCATTGAATGAGATGGGAACACAGGCGAGGTAACAGTTGACTCCAGCGTGGGTAGAGAAAGAGTGGCAGTCAGGGGAGGCTTCAAATGGTGAGTGAGCTCTGACCTGGGCCACACAGCATGAGAAAGAGATCTCTAGGTGGAGGAAAACGGCATTCCAGGCAATGGGGGCAAAAGGCAGAGGGTGTCAGAGTTTAGGGCCTATGTGCAGGTGAACTCAGAAAGGAGGGGAGCGTTAGAAAGTGCAAGACCTGGGACCCCAAACTTTAGCTTTTAAGCCACCTAAAGAGGTTAAAAAATTAATTTTTTTTCCACCCAAAGACTCTTAATTGCGAGTAACATAACCAGATCTGCATTTAAAAAAGACAGCTCTTGCTGGAGTGTGGAAAGATTATAGAGATGGGAGGCAGGAGTGAGAGAGGCAAAAGCAAGGCATCAGGAAGATGGTATTTTCATAATTCTCCTCTCATTTTCCACTTGCTGCCCCATGACCTCAGATTGAACACATCCAACCTGAAACTCCGCCTCCTCAAAACCAAGTGCTTCAACATAAACGTGATTTATTTCCACATTTTGAGATGTTCTTATATATTGGCTTCTTCATAGGCCATGAAGTCGCAGAATTTTATAACAGATCCCACCACAGAGCTTTGCACACTGAAAATGCTCAATGACAATTGAATGGAATGTCTCTCGGGGGTCCCCCAGACCCTGGGATTATAAGAACAGTAAACCCCAGTAGTTAAGAGTAAGGACTCTGAGTCAGAGGGCCTGAGTTCAAATCCTGCCATCAGCCACTTTCCTGTGTGAGACTGGTCTCATTAAGTGACCCATCGAAACCTCAGTTTCTTTGTTCCTAAAATGGAAATTACAACACACAGCACCTACCTCAAGGGCTGGAGATAAACATCTGTGAGTAGAAAGCACACAGTAAATCCCCACTAAATATTACTGTCGACTACTTATAACATTATAAATTCAGTGTCTACCAGGCACAGGTCACGCACGATGCAAGGCGCTTCCCACACCCTTAAATCTGCAGGGCAATATTCTAATCCATCCCATTTTACAGATAAGAAAACTAAGGCTCCCACAGTTGAGTTTGTTCAACGTCTCGGGAGCACTGGATTCCAAGGCATCAGAGATGGGGCTAGGGGACCTTTTAGTGGAAGATCATTTAGTCCAGTGGTGGTTCTCACACGTGTGAGTGTGTATGTGTGTGATACTCTGGGCAATGTCTGCAGATATTTTTGATCTTCACAACTGGGGAATGAGGACACTGCTGGCGTCTAGTGAGTAGAGGCCAGGGATGATACCCAACATCCTACAACACACAGAACAGCTCCCCCCACCCCAAACCAAGAATGATCAGACCCAAAATGTCAGTAGTGCCAAGGCTGAGAAACCCTTCTCTAGTGAATCCTCCTCCCCATCGTCCCACTTCTGGAGCATTGGCTATCCGGATCCCCCATGAATACTTTCAGTAAGGGGGGGTGTGTGCTCTATTCCTCCAGGGGCAGCACCTGCAGAAGTCCTTACCCACCTGCCCTACACACGGCAGGTATTAGAACCCATTTTAATAAGCCTAGCAGCAAAGGACGCCGGAAAAGGAAGAGCATCCATACCCTATTGTTCAATTGCGTGCAGTTTGTGTTTTCAACACACACACACACACACACTTTACAAATCCAAACGTCCCACGCCCCAAAAATTGTTTGTTAGAGATGGCGTTCAAAAAAAATTATTTTTTTCTAGGACTCTCATACATACTGAAGGGTTTGCACACTTCTAGGAGGACCTCAGATCGGCCGCGGTCCTCTGACAACGACCACAAAAGAATGTGTAGGATTTCCCGGGGGAGCGAGCCCGTGGGCCGTGACCTCTGCGCGCGGAAGACGCCCACCCCACTCCCTCGCCTCTGGCTTCGCTCTCCCGCCCCCGGATACCCGGCCTGCAAGGCTACTCGGGCCCGGCCTCGGAACCCGGCCGCCAGGCGCGTGCCCACGCCGTGCCCCCCTATCCCGGCCCTCCCGGCGGCCGAGGAATCCGGCCCGGGGTCTGTCGCCGGCGCCCACACCGGCCGGCCCCAGCCCGCTCGCCGAGGCCCGCGCGCGTCCCCTCCTGGCCCGGCGCGGCCTGGGCCTCCACCGGTGCAGGCCCGCGAGCGCCCGCGGCCCGGCCAGGCGAGATCAGGCCTGCCGCGGCCTACCCCGTCGGGCACCGCCAAAGGCCCCCGCCTCACCTGGAAGTGGGCGGGCGGGCCCGGGTCTGCTCCGGGGCGGGCGGGCGGCGGCGACGCGGCGCTAACGGCTCCGCTCGGCCTCGGTAGCGGTGGCGGCGGCGGCGGCGGCGGCGGCGACGGCGACGGCAGCGGCGGCTCCTCCTCAGCGCGCACGACCCGCTCCGGCCCACGGCCCGGACACGCCCCCCCGGCGCGCGCGCCCATTGGCCGGCGTCCGCCACGGCGCGCTCCTCATTGGTCCGCGTTGCTGTCGCGGCGAACCGGGGCGCACGGCGGGGGCGGGACTTCCGTCTGGCGCCGCCTGAGGAGGGATCGGCTGCAGGCAGAGACGCGGGTGGCCAGCGATGGCCGCGGAGGGGGCAGACTGGGGCCTGGCCCACGGAGGCCGATGGATGGCGGTGGCCGAAGGGCCATGCCACTTGTCGAGGGCATGCTGTGGGTCTCGCGCCTGTCTGTCCCGCCGCCGCCGCGGCCGCCGTCACCACCCTGCGAGGTAGGAGCGGTAAGCACGCCAGGGCTCTGGGGACAGAACCCGGGTTCGAATCCCGGCCCCGACGTTTCAGCACTACGTGCCGTTGGGCATGGGCTGACGTCACGTCGCCGGGCCTCAGTTTCCTTATCAGGTGTAGTGAGGAAGTGGGGCCTGGGACGTGATCAGTGTACCATCAGTGTTGATTATTAGAACTAGCGGGTTTCCAGAGGCTCTGCCTGACATCCATTCATTAAAATTTAATTCAGCGCCTACTATGTGCCAGTCACTGTATGGACAGTGAACAGACAAAAATACTTGCCTCTATTTGGCTGACATTCTAGACTGGCGCTGTCCATGAGAAATGTAAGCGAACCACAAATGTTACCCACGCGCATAATTTAACATTTCTCGTAGCCATACTAAAGGATAAAAAAAAAAAGAGAAAGAGAGAGAGAGAGAAACAAGTGATGTTAATTTTAATCATGTGTTTTATTTAATCCAATTTATGTCCAAAATGTTATTTCAGCGTGTAACCAATATAAAAAGGTATGAGATCTTTTTACATTCTCTTTTCTTTTCATGCCTTTGAAATCTGGTATGTCTTTTACACTCACAGCCCATCTGAAGTTAGACTGGCTACGTTTCAAGGGCTCAACAGCCACAACTGATAGCAGCTACCGCATCGGACCATGCAGAGCTAGATGGGGAGGCAGGAAAGAAATCAAGTGGATTCCACACCAAGTGGTGAAAAGTGGTAAGACTGAAAAGTAAATTGGACATAGGGCAAGGGTGGGGTGTGGAGGTTGCAGTTTGAAAGAGGGCTGTCAGGAAGGTTGAGAAGATAGGATTTGCAGAAGGACCCCAAGGAGTCAAGAACACTGAACCAATAATCATGCCATTTATGGTTTTGTGCAGTGTTCGTCCAATAGAACTTTCTGTGATGATGGGCATGTTGGGTTTTTTTTATCAGCACTGCCTAATTTAATAGCCACTAGCTCCATGTGGCTTTTGGGCCCTTGACATGTGGCTGGTGGCACTGAAGAACTGAGTTTTTAATGTACTTAATTTTCATTTAATTTAAATTTGGTCACCTAGAGCTCGTGGCTCCCAGAGTGGATGGCATAGATTTAGTAGAATGTCGACGAGTCCAGTGCTCTGAGTTGAGCTTGTACTGTGTGCTGAATGCTTTATGTGGGTTCTATGGAGTCCTTACAATAGCTCTGTGAGAGGGGAGCTATAGTCACTGTCACCGTGATGAATAATGTAGTCTTTCATTCATTCGTCTGTGCTTTATCCTTGCTATCATTAATAGACTTTGTTTCTTAGAAGAATTTCAGATTTGCAGAAATGTTGCATAGAAGATACAGGGTTGCCATTTTTCCCATACCGTTTCCCCGTCTGTAACATCTTTCATTAGTATGATACATTTGTTACACTTAATGAACCAATATCGATGCATTATTGTCAACCACAGTTCATGTTTGTTTAGATTTCCTTTGTTTTTACCGAATGTCCTTTTTCTCTTCCAGAATCTCATCTAGGATACCACATTACATTTAGTTGTCTTCTCTCTCTAAAAAGAGATATAATTGACATACAATATTGCATTAGTTTTATGTATACAACATAATGATTTGATACATGTATATATTGCAAAATGATCACAATAAGTTTGGTTAATGATTAACCTCCATCACCACACATAGTTACAATTTTTTTTTCCCTTGTGATGAGAACTTTTTAAGATCTATTCTTGGGACTTCCTTGGAGGTCCAGTGGTTAAGAATCCGGGCAGTGGGCATGGGTTCGATCCCTGGTCAGGGAACTAAAACCCCACATACCGCATGGTGCGGCCAAAAAAAAAAAAAAAATCCCTTTTAAAAAAAAAAATTTATTTATCTGGCTGCACTGGGTCTGAGTTGCGGCACGCGGCATCTTCACTGCAGCTTGCAGCATGCAGGATCTAGCTCCCTGACCAGGGCTCGAACCCGGACCGCCTGCATTGGGAGTGCGGAGTCTTAACTGCTGGACCACCAGGGAAGTCCCAAAATCTATTCTCTTAGTTGTCCTGTCTCTTTAGGCTCCTCTTGGCTTTGTCAGGTTCTCCAGCTTTCCTCGTTTTTGATGGTCTTGATGGTTCTGAGAAGGGCTGGTCAAATATTTGGTAGGGGGCTTCCCTGGTGGTGCAGTGGTTGAGAGTCCGCCTGCCGATGCAGGGGACACGGGTTCGTGCCCCGGTCCGGGAAGATCCCACATGCCGCGGAGCGGCTGGGCCTGTGAGCCATGGCTGCTGAGCCTGCGCATCTGGAGCCTGTGCTCCGCAACGGGAGAGGCCACAGCAGGGAGAGGCCCGCGTACCGCAAAAAAAAATATTTGGTAGGATGTCCCTCTATTGGCATTTGTCTGGTATTTTTCCGTGGTAATACTGGGATGATGGGTTTGAGGGAGGAAGACCAAAGAGGTAAAGTGCTATCCTTATTACATCATATCAAGGATACATACTATCAGCTTTATTTATGCATGTTGATATTGGCTTTCATCACCTGGCAGAGTTAGTATTTGTCAGGTTTCTCCACTATAAAGTCACTTTTCCCCCCTTTCCTTTGGAAGGTAGTCACTATGTGCAGCCCACACGGAGAGTGGAGATGTCTGTTCCCCTTCTCAAGGGTGGATATCTACTTAAGTTATATGGAATTCTTCTGCATGAAAGACTTACCTCTTCTTCCCCCCATTTATTAGTTTATCCAATCTTTTTTTTTTTTTCTTTTGCCGCGCTGCACAGCTCGTGGGATCCTAGTTCCCCAACCAGGGGACGAATTCTAGCCCTTGGCAGTAAAAGCACTGAGTGCTGAGTCCTAACCACTGGACTTCCAAGGAAGTCCCCAGGTTATTCTTGTTATCTCTCTCAGCACATGCTCTGAGGGTCCGTGAGATCAGGAGACAGAAAGATGACTCAGCTTGGGTTCCTGCTCTCGAGGACATCACTGCTGCAAGGGAGAAGAGGACGTGTAGACACATAAACCCAGTTAGTGTGACGAGGGCCAGGCACAGAGCACCACCTCTCATGAGGGCAGCGTCTGGGCCAGAGGACAGCAGGAGCAAGGGTCTACCAGCCAGAGGATGTGGGAAGTGGGGCTTCCAGATAGAGGGACCAGCCAGAGCAAAGGCACAGCTTTTGTTCCCGAGCGTGGTTCCGGAGCAGGGAGCGGTGGGACACGCCAAATGCAGGTCATGAGGAAAGAGGATGGTGAGATGGGACTGGAGAAGTGTCTGTCTCCAGCTGCAAAGGGCCCTAGAGAGTCAGGCAGGGAAGGTGGGATTTTATCCATCAGACCAGGAGCCGGCAGACTACAGCCCGATTCCACCCATGGCTCTTCTTTTGTACCGCCTGTGAGCTACAAACGAGTTTTACATTTTTTTATTTTTTAATAAATTTGTTTATTTTATTTATTTATTTTTGGCTGTGTTGGGTCTTTGTTGCCGCACCCAGGCTTTCTCTAGATGCGCAGAGCATCTCTTTGTTGTGGTGGGCATGTTTCTCATTGCGGTGGCTTCTCTTGTTGCAGAGCACGGGCTCTAGGCGTGCAGGCTTCAGTAGTTGTGGCATGAGGGCTGAGTAGTTGTGGCTCACGGGCTCTAGAGCGCAGGCTCAGTAGTTGTGGCGCATGGGCTTAGTTGCTCTGCGGCATGTGGGATCTTCCCTGACCAGGGATCAAACCCGTGTCCCCTGCATTGGCAGGCAGATTTTTAACCACTGTGCCACCCGGGAAGTCCCTACATTTTTAAATGGCTGGAAAAAAACAAAAGAAGAATAGCATTTTGTGACATGGGAAAATTACATGACGTGCAGTTTCAGCATCCATCAAGTTTGATGGTAACACGGCCGCACCTGTCGTCCACGTGTTGCTGGTGGCTGCTTTCAGGCCGCAGGAGCAGAGGTGGACTTGCTCAGGCAGGGCCCGCTTTCTGGCTACGTAAACGATGCAGTGACACAGGGTCTTGCACTTCTGCTGTCACTGTTCTGAAATTCTTAATCTATGAATGAGGAGCCCCATGTTTTTATCTTGCACCAGGCTCTATAAATTGTGTAGCCAATCTTGGCAACAGAGATCAGATGGCCCACAAAGCCTAAAATATTTACCCTGGGGCCCTTTTCAGAAAAAGTAGGTTGGTCTTGCTGTGGTGAGCAGAATAACTGCCCCACAAGCGGTCCAGGTCCTGGTCTCCTGGACCTGTGAAGGTGTTCCCTGACCTGGCAAGAGGGACTTTGCACATGGGATTAAGGATCTGGAGATGGGCAGGTGACCCTGGATTATCTGTATGAGACCAGTGTCATCACAAGTGTCCTTATCAGAGGGAGGCAGGAGGGGCAGAGAAGGAGATGCAGCAGTACTATAAGCAGTGATGCCATTGACATCTTTGAAGATGGAGGACGTGGCCATGAGCCAAAGAATGCGGGCGGCCTGTAGAAGCCAGAAAAGGCAGGGAAACAGATTCTCTCCTAGCACCTCCAGGAGGACCGCAGACCCACCGGGACCTTGATTTTAGCCCGGTAAGACTAACTTTGGACTTCTGACCTCCAGGACTGTAAGATAATAAATGTGTCTTGTTTTAAGCCACCAAGGTTGTGGTCTTTTACTGTAGCAGCCACAGGACCCTGATATTCCTGCCACAGGCAGTGGGCACCTAAAAGAATTTGTCTTTCAGCCAAAGAGAATTTTAAATGAGACACTTAACATGATTCTTTGCTTATTTGTTAGAAGGAAGGGACCCAGAGGCAGGCGGGGTGTGCACTCTTCAAAAGAGGCAGGCTGTCAAGAAAACCCCTCGGGAGAGCTGTCAAAGCAGGCATGGGTGGGATATGGAGAGGAGGAGGATTCCAGATGTCTTAGAGGTGGGATCTCTGGGACTCAGTGACAGTCACGTGTGGAGAAGGTGGTGGCCCGAGTCATTAGGCACAGTGATGGGGAAGCCATGACATCTGGACCACTTACAGGGCTCCGAGTGTGTGTGTGTGTGGGTATCTTGGGGACATAAGAAATGGGTTTAGGGAACTCCCTGGCGGTCCAGTGGTTAGGATTCAGCACTTCCATTGCAGGGAGCACAGGTTCGATCCCTGGTCGGGGAGCTGAGATCCCGCAGGCTGCGCAGCACGACCAAAACAATAGGTTTAAATGTCAGGGGTGCCGTTCACTGGTCAGCCCCCAAACAGAGCCGAAGCATTGAAGCAGAGCACCCATCCTGCTCTGGACAGAAGCCGGGCAGCCTGGTCGAGCCCAAAGAACCTTCTGGCACTTGAGCTCTTTGGGGCCCGACTTCAACTGATTCCATCGCAAGTGCTGAATAGGTGAGTTATTTAGAAAACCAGAAAGCTGTACTGACCTTTCCCTGGACGGTTGAGTTTAGTTTTCGGTGGGCAACCCTTTGGGGCTCATGGCCCTGATTACTTCAGTGTTGGAAGAGTGGGTGGCCACGGGCGCTGGCTCCTTCCGGGTGTGGGTCGCCCGTGCTTCCTACTTGTACACATTTCTCACCCGAAGAGCCTGGCCCTGGAGCGGGCACAGAAGCACAGGGCTTTCGTCCAGGAACTGCTGTGCTGATAACCTCCCCGAGCCTCCGTGTGCTTATTTGTAAAAAGCAGGGGGCACCAGGGACACATGTAGAGCAGGCCCCGAGCAGAGCAGATGATGCCTGGGACAACCATTGTGGTGCAGCCCCATAAAGAAAATTCTATGCTTAGTGCCCGGGAGAGCAGGAAGGGCTCCCCAACTCGTCTCCAAATGCCCCAGCATGAGATCACACGGGTCACTGACCTGAGTGAGCGTGGCGAGTGTTGGTTTCCAGAATTACCTTTCTGGATCTGACCCATGCCCCTTACACTCGGCTGACCTTCCGGCAAGAACAGCAGTGGCATTTTGCATTTTATCTCCTACTGGGTCAAAGGTTAGAACAGCTTTGATTCTGAGGGTCACCGTGTTATTGACGGTGATCACTTTCACTTCCACCATCATGTCACCCTCCTCATTTCTGCCAGTGACCAGGTAGTAACTGCTGTGTCACTTTTTTTTTTTTTTCCATTTTTAAGATTTCTGGTTTTTTTTTAAAAAACCCAACTGTTCTTTTTCATGCCATACAGGTTCTCCTTCTTGCTCTGTCTCTAAATGTTTTACATTTCTCTGCTGGGCTTTTTGCAGTGCTTCTTAAAAAAAAAAAAAAAAATTAAGCAGAAATTCAGTGGTTTCTAGTATATTCACACTATCTCATTCCAGCACATTTTCTTCACTCCAAGAAGGAACCCCATGCCCATTAGCAGTCCCTCCCCTAGCCCCTGGCAACGATTAATCTACTTTCTGACTCCATGGATTTGCCTGTTCTGATCACTTCATATAAATGGAATCATACAATATGTGGCCTATTGTGCCTGGCTTCTTTCCCTGAGCATCATGTCTTCGAGGTTCATCTGTGCTGTAGTGTGATTTAGTACCTCCTTCATTTTTAGGACTGTGTAGTATTCCACTGTGTGGATGGACCACATTTTGTTGATCCATTCATCCATCAATGGACGTTTTCTGGGCTGTTTCCACCTTTTGGCTTTAGTGAATCATGCTGCTGTGAACGTTTATGGACAAGCGTTTGTATGAACATGTGTTTTCATTTCTCTTGGGTAGATACCTAGAAGTGGAGTGGCTGGATGACAAAATAACTTTAACTTTTTGAGGAACTGCCAGGCTGTTTTCCCAAATCTTTTCTTTATAAATGAGATGGAGGCTGCATGCCTATCAGTCGTTGGCTCACCTGGCTGTGACCGTTCTCCAGCCCTGTTCCTTGTCCAGCCTCCCATGGGAAGCAGGCCAGGGGCCCGTGGATTTGCCAGGGTGCCTCCCACCTGTCCCGATGTGCCGGGCAAGTGCAACCAAGGGTGGGTGTTCCCATTACGGGGCCTCTGCCCCACCCTGGCAACTCCCACATTCCATGTAGCAGGAAACCCTCAAACCACCCAGCTCCCCAGACGAAAGGTCCAAAAGCACAGCTGGTGGCATGTCTCGGAGTGCTCCACGAGTGCTAACCTCTGATCTCCCGTAGTTAAGAGCAAGTTGCGCCAGAGGAAAAGCCAGGTGTGCTATCAGCTGTTAAAAGCTCACGCAAATTGCTAAGAACCGAAGGAGCAAAGATCAGAAACAGACAGTTCACGGGGGTGGGGGTGGGGGAGTCAACAAACCTCAGAGTGGCCCTCGGGTGCAGGCTGGTTAAGAAGATCATTCCAGGGCTGCCGGGACCCGGACACTGGCTTTCCTCAGGGTGGTGGCCATGATAATCAGAAAATTCCAAAACCTTTGGAAGATACTTACCCAGCATCTTACAGGGGTCATAGTCTCACACTTTGGTTAAACCACCGAAAAGTGTCCTGAGCCCCCAGTGGAAGGGCTATTCTTACAGCCTTTAATGAGTAGGAGTTGAACCCAGGCCATGGCAGTGAAAGCCCAGAGTCCAAACCACTAGGCTACCGGGGAACTCCTTTCAATGAGTAAAAGGTTGGCAGTGATCTAGACGCACAGTGACGCAGCTGGCTTGGGGAATCGCGCGTCCTCTAGAAATGATGGGCAGGAGCCCCGCAACCATGTGGAGTAAGAGTGCCTCTCAGGCGTGGGCTGAGCACTATGGGGACGCAGTTTAATCCTCACCATAAACCTGTGAGTTGGGTACTGTTGGATGGGCAGGAGGAAGGACTGAGCAGGACGCAGATAACTCGGGGGTGGGCGTGGGAGCTGGGGAGAGGGGAGGGGCCGGGGGGATGGTTTTCATGGACCACTCTGGGGAAGGAGAACCCAGCTGGGGTGGAGGCTCGTGGTTTCGTGGTAGCATCTGTGGGGTGTTATTTCCACTCCTCCACCCAGCCAGGGCCCAGCGGCTTAAGATGCTCGAGGGTGAAGGGAAGCGGGCATCCTCAGTGGTGCAGTTAAAGTGATGGCTTCAGGTTCACACGGGAGGAGGAGGAAACCAAGGCCATGGAGAAAGGGTCCATCTTCATCTTTGTCCCCCCCCCCACATCCCTAGGCACCCAATGGGCTGCCACCTTGCTCAGGTGCATCCTGGGTGTGTGAGTTCACTAGGGCTGCCAAAAGAAAGCACAGGCTGGGGGCTTAAACAACAGAAACACATTTCCTCACAGTTCTGGAGGCGAGAAGTCCAGGGTCGAGGTTGGTTTCATTCGGAAGTATTTCTCCTTGGCTTGCAGACAGCCATCTTCTTCCTGTGTCCTCACGTGGTCTTCCCTCTGTGCATCTGTCTGTGTCCTAATTTCCCCATTTTATAAGGACACACATATGACTGCATATTGGATTAGGGTCCACCCTGTACTCATTTTTAACTCTAAGACCTCTTTAAAGACCCTAAATGCAGGGACTTCCCTGGTGGCGCCGTGGTTAAGAATCTGCCTGCCAATGCAGGGGACACAGGTTCGAGCCCTGGTCCGGGAAGATCCCACATGCCGCGGAGCAACTAAGCCCATGAGCCACAACTACTGAGCCTGTGCTCTAGAGCCCACGAGCTACAACTGCTGAAGCCTGTGCGCCTAGAGCCTGTGCCAAGAGAAGCCACCGCAATGAGAAGCCCGTGCACAGCAACAAAGACCCAGCACAGCCAAAAATAATAAATAAATAAATACATTTATTAAAAAAAAAAACCCTAAATGCAAAGACAGTCATATTCTGACGTCCTGGGGGCTAAGCCTTCAACATATGAATTTGGGGGAGGGGGACACAATCCAGCTCATAACACTGGGGGAGCATGTAGTTCTGCCACAGCCCACTGGGTGTGGGCGGGGGAGCTCAGGTGGCCCTCATCACACACAGGCACTGCCCAGTCTTCCATAGGCCAAGGGGATTCTGGGGTTTGGGTACCGCATTCTCTGGTGGATGAAGCAGCCCTGGGGCTCCAGTGGGTGGACGGGGAGCCATACCTTAGGGGCTCTGACACAGCCAGGGGCCACGTGGAAATGCCCAGAGGCTGGCCACAGCAGGGGCAGGAGCCAGTGGTGGTGGGAGAGGTGGGCCGTCACCCCAGACCAGCCCTCCCCTCCAGGAGCAGCGGTTTTCCTGGGCTCACCCCAGGGAAGTCCCACTGAATACATGCTCGCCTCCCCCTTTTCCCGGGGCCATTGCGCAGTTGCACCGGGGCTTCCTCTACCCAGATCACCGCAGCCCGCCTTCCTCCCACCCCGCCCCTTCCTCCCACCCCCTCGTCTCTCCCCCCAGAAATGCAGCCCCTCTGTTCCCACGCCATCTTGGGAGATGGGGCGCCGGCACAGGGTTTGGCTCTCGGTTAAGCGGTCAGCAGAGTGAGAGCCCTGCCCTCCCCAGCCTCTGCGGGCTCTTTGAGGGAACTGCTGGCCTTATCACCCCCAGCGGCCAGCACGGAGCCTGGCACCCAGTAGGTGTCAAAGGTCTGCTGACCTAATGAACCAGAAGCCAACTTGCTCTCAAGGGCCAACGGCAGTAAGGCACTAGCCCGGTTTCACCATGTCGCGGCAGAACCCACCCCGCTCCGTCCCCCCCACCCCAACAGGGGTCCCCTCCTCAGTGGGTGAGATGGACACCCACTCCTGCCCAGACCCCAGGAAGACCCGTCGGAACTCAAGGGGCCCGTATTTGAGGGACGTCACCGACCTGAGCCCTGCAGGGTGGCGGCAACAAGGAGCTGGAGGGGGGATCCCCCGCACCAACTCACCCCTCCTCCTGTCACGAGCCCTGTCACCTGCTGTCTAGTGTCCCGTGGGTGAACTAGATTGTTCCCCGTCCAATGACAGATGCATCGACCTTAGCACACCGTCTGACTCCCTTCCCTTCCCGGTGCTGCAGGGACCCAGAGGTCAGAGTGGGTCAGGCCTGGGGTGGGGCTGCGGAGCGGGGCGCAGGGAGAAAGCACTACTACTCAGCTCTGTCTCCCTCCCAGGGCCCCACATTCCAGAGGTAGGAGCCTTCAGCCCACACACAGGCTTCCGTTCTGGGGTGGGCCAAAGGTCAGGAGGAAGTAGAAACAGCTTTTCCCCAGAAAGGTGGGGTAGGGGTAGATGGGCTACAGGTTGCTGAGCAGAAACCCTCCATGCGGAGAGAAGGGGAGAAGCCCCTCTGGGTTTGGAGAGACAGGGCCAGAAAGTGGCCGCAGTAGGGCTTCCTGCTGTTAGGGCCAGAGGATTCTTCCTAGTGGAGACAGAACCCCGTGCATTGCAGGATGTGTAGCAGCATCTCTGGCCCCCCACCTCCCCACCCCAACTGTGACAGCCAAATATCTCTCCGGACTTGGGCAGCTGTCCCCTCGACCAGGTTCCTGTGCTGATGTTAAGGGCCCTCAGGTCACAGCCAGGTCAGGTATTCAGGGAGCCTGCTGTTTTATGTGCCCTAGTCCCTCTACCTGGAACTCTCTGCCCCCCATCCCCCTCCCTACCTGCCATCTTCCAGAACTGAGTCTACATATCACTTGCCCCCAGGAGTGTTCCCCGTCCCCCTTAGGAGGTTGACCCCCATGGGTGCTGTGGTAGGCCAAATAATGCCCTTCCCGCAAGTTGTCTCTGTGTCCTGACCCCCAGAACCTGGGAATATGTGACCTTACACAGCAAAAGGGACTTCGCAGGTGTGATTAAGTTAATCACACCTGGAGATGGGAGATGATCCTGGATTATCCAGCGGCCCCAGCGTCAATCATGGTGGTCCTTATGACAGGGAGGCAGGAGGGTCTGGGTCTGAGAAGGAGATGTGAGAACAGAAGCAGAGGTCAGAGAGAGATTTGAAGATGCTCTACTGCTGGCTTTCAAGATGGAGGAAGGGGCCAGGAGCCAGGGGATGCAGGCGGTTGCTGGAAACTGGAAAAGGCAAGGAAGCCCATTCTCCCCTAGAGCCTCCAGAAGGAACGAGCCCTGCCGACACCTTGATTTTAGGACTTCTGCCCTCCGTGACTGTAAGAGAATACCAGGAATCAGGGCTTGGGTGGACCAGACAGACCTTCTCAGGCTTAGAACACTGAGATGGAGAAACAGACAAAATGATCACTTTTTCTGCCCAAATTAAAAAAAAAAAAAGTTATGCACGTAAAGACCGAAAAGCCCTAATCCTTGCTTCACGTAGTTGACTTTGAAAGGCTTCCCACATTCTCCAACACGTCCTGGACCAATTGTTTTCCCCTCATCCCTAGGAGAAAACATCTCATTTTTATAGCCATACATCTTGTGTTGGCAGAAGTTCACAGCCAAACAGACATATAGTCTACGAGGCACCTCAAGCTCTTTCATCAACAGCTAAAATACCAAAGCAGGGTTTGTGCAGCCTCAGCCCTCCCAAAAAAGGACCAGGGACAGAACCTTGGGAAAATGCTCTTGTCACAGAGATGACGGACACAAAATGGGTTGTAGATAAAATTCATTCACTTTTGTTTCTGACTTTGTTTTTTTTCTCTCTTCTGGGTCCCTGTTTTGCATCATGTTAGCATTCCTCACATGCTATGGCAACCCCTTTGTTAGAAAAACAAAAATGAAAAATCTCCACGACAGTAGGCACCAGTCTGTCTTGTCACCGCTCTAACTACCCAACCTGGCACATAGTAGACCTCGGTAAATATTTCCTGAGTTACTTCTTGCTAAGGTAGGGCATGAGAAGGATTGGGAAAGAGGCTTCCCCACAGCCCTCATGGGAAGACAGCCTGGTGACTGTTGAGTCTTCTTGTGCCTGAGCTGATGCCCCTCCAGTGCATCTTCCACGTGACCTTGGCAGAGCTGTGACACAGGCCTGACCACAACCCTCCCTCTGGCTAAATCCCTCAGCAGCTCCCCAGCGCCCTCTGGATGAAGATGGCCCTTCTTAGCTCAGCACGTGAGGCCCTGAATAGCCTATCGCCTCCCACCTCATCTTCCACTATCCTCCCCCCCGCACCTCCAGTCCCCAGCCATCCTGAACGTGGCAGGTCTCTCTGGTGTCCTGCTCCATCTGGCCGCTAACACCTGCTTGTCTTTAGGTCTCCATTCAAGTTATTCCCCCTGGAGACCTGATAGGATGCCCTCTGAACCCCTACAGCCTGCCTGTGAATGTTTTTCTAGAATGCTGACCATGTAGCCTTGCAGCATCCCACGAACATCTCCCCCACTAGCTGTGAGCCCCATGTGGGGAGTGATGCATCTGTTACCTGCCCTCTGTCTCCAACTCTCTGCATATCACTTGACACCTGTTTTATTTATTTTTACTTTACTTATTTTAGTTTTTGGCTGTGCCGCACCGCATGTGGGATCTTAGTTCCCAATCAGGGATCGAACCCACGCCCCCTGCATTGGAAGCACAGAGTCTTAACCACTGGACCACCAGGGAAGTCCCCCTTGACACCTGTTTTAAACTGTAGGTTTTATAATTATTCAGGTATGGTGAGGCCAACAGATCAGGAGACGATTGCCACTGAAAAGGCACCTTGTTACTCACAGAGCCCAGAAGGAGGGGGCACACACTGTGCCATGCAGGGCCACATGGGGAGGCACCAGGGCCAGTCAGGAGGCAGAGGGAGCGAGGGGGAAATGTGGGCAAGAGGCTTTATTGTGATTTCTGTGGGAAGGATTGAGTGAGGCAGGGTAAGCAGGCTTAGGACTGGCTAGTTTGAATAATTCCAGCAGGCTCTGGGGTACAGAGACTGTCCCTAGTTGTCTGGCACCTGGCCCTGGGGTGATCAGGGCTGGAGGATAGACGCCTGATGGACGAGGGGGTTAGGGTATGGGCTCTGGATTGTCTGGTTTGCATATGAAAGGTGCCCTTATAAGGAAGTCATTTACTATCTTTGGGAACCTGCTAGCCCTGGGAGGGATAGTACTTCCACCATCAGTAAGGCCCTGGCTGTCAAATCATCAGAATAAAAAACACATGCTCGCAGCACAGAGGATTCTTAAAGCAGTGAAATACTCTATATGACACAATAATGGTGGGTCCATGTCATTATACATTTGTCCAAACCCGTAGAATATACAACAGCAGGAGTGAACCCGAATGCAAACTATGGGCTTTGGATGATAATGATGTGTCAGTTCATTAATGGTAACAAACATACCTCTGAGATGCGGCATGTCGATAATGGGGAAGGCAATGCATGTGTGGGAGCAGGGGGTATATGGTAAATCTCTGCACCTTCCCTTCAATTTTGCTTGGAAAATTAAACTGCTTTAAACAAAAATGTCTTAATAAAAAATAAAAGGAAATGAAGCTAGAGGTAGAACATATAGTAAGTTCAAGCACTGTAGTAACCACTCTACTCAATCCCAGCTCTACAACTTACTCGTTCTGTGCTGTTTCCTTATCTGTTAAAAGTGATAAGAGTACCTTGCTCATAAGAACGTTGAGGTTTAAATGAATTAATGTTTCATTTATAGTAGAATCCAACATATGCAAGCCTTACATGCACTGGCTATTTCTCCCAAAATATAACTGTTAGATGGTGTCTCACTTTGGTTACAGAAATAAATGTCTTGGGGGAGAAAGATGATACTTATAACGTAAACTTTAAGCACATCAACACAAAAATAGGTTACTTTTTCCTGTTACAGATCAATTTTTTGATCACTTTACATTATATTAAGTTCTAGTAACAAGTTTCCTGCCATCTTTTGTAAAGAGAGAAAGAGGAGACAAATTGTATGAGGGGAAGCTTACATTCTACACCACTCTAATGGTAGAAGAGACAGGCTTAGGCTCTTACGGGAAGACCACAGAACCATTAGCAAAACATTCACGTGTTCACGTATCATAGACAGTGACTTAAGTTTGTATCAACTAGTGTTTTTCCTGAACCAAGGTAACTAAAATTTAAAATGTAGAACTTTAATGTACCGAACTGTACAAACTGCCAGAAACTATAAACTACTTTTCATTTTTAACATTTTGAAATCCTCATTCTCCTACAAACACAAAATGAAGCCAACAAGGAGAACCAATTCTTCATCACTTAAGTTTGTGAAACAGATCAAATGCTTTGTGGGCATAACCAAAGGCAAAACCTTCAGTAGCTTACATTTTGTTCATGACGAGGCCGGTGTATAAACTCTACCTAAAAACATAGTAAATTTTTCCAAGAGTAACAATAAATATTAAACTAAAAAGAGTTAACAACCATTCAACAGTTCTCAAACAGATACTCATCAAAATGAGGGAAGTCTAATGTGTCATCTGCTAAAGAATTTAACGCTGAAGTAGAAAAAAACTCATCAAAAATACCAGTCTTCATAACAGCACCACTTCTATAGTGATTTGAATTAGTAGCTGAGTTACTAAGGTTTGAGGGTGGCAGTCTTGGGGGAGAATACTTTGCTAGGGACTCAGTACTGCAAAAAAATGATTTGTCAAATTTACTCCCAAACCTCCCCCTCCCTTTTTTTCTGATTGCAAAAGTAACACATGTTTATTGTAAGGAAACCTGGGAGAAGACAGGAAAACACCAAGAAGATTTCGGAGCATTCATCTTAACACTTAGTGGTGATAACTACTGCAAACGTTTTCATATTTTTATGCATTTAGACTTTAAGAAATAAATATGAGATTCTGTTGTACCTATTTGTTAATGATCTGTGTTAATGTTTAATGAGCATTTTTCCATCTTAGTTTTTGACAACTTTTAGATAGCTATATAATGTTACATTGTGTGTATTACCACTGTTTCACCAATTTATATTTTGAGGTGATTTGTATTGTTTTGGTATTGTTAATTATCCTTATTGATAAAAATTTTCACAGAAAAATAAATAAATAAAAGGAAAAAGAAACAATGTAAACTTTCGAATTGACTCTAACCTGTGGCTGGAGATGCTCAATGGCCTTCTCCCATTAGGGGACTGTCCCCCTTTCCTTCACAATATTTAAGAAATAAAAGTCGGATTTTCCTGGCCAAGAATAAAAAGTTAGAAGGGGGAATGACTTGGCCTCTCTATTTTATTTCATTTTGGATGTGCCGCACGGCATGTGGGATCTTAGTTCCCTGACCAGGGATCGAACCCGCACCCCCTGCATTGGAAGTGTGGAGTCTTAACCACTGGACCGCCAGGGAAGTCCGACTTGGCCTCTCTGACCCTCGGTCTCCTTCTCTGTAAAAGTGGGTCAACCGTTGAGCACCTGGGAAGTTCCTCCAGCAGAGAAATGAGAGGGAGCCGGTATTCAGTCCGCCCCAGAGGAGCTCACTCCAAAGGCAGTAGTTGGAATTTCCCCTCACCAAGCCCACTGTTGCCCCAGTCTGCAGTACAGCCATCTGTGTGCACCCACCAGAGGCACCCTGAGCTGAGCTGTGCCCTTGCCCACCCCTCCCCCACCCCGGGGGCACTGCAGCCTGCCCTGCAGTCCTTAGGGTGTGGTCAGCCCCTGCGTCTGGCTCAGCTGCAGGCTGGAGGCCACGCACAACGGCCCCATTCTCTGAGCTGCTGACCGGGAGGAAGCTTCTGTCCTCTGTGCCCGGTTCACACGTGCGGAGAACAGAGTCCCCTTGCTGGAAGCAGTTTACCCTTAATGCCTCCAGCAGCTGTAGGAGTGGAGGCTTCCCCTCTCGCAATTTAGCCCTGACCGTGGAGCAACTGCGGTCCTCCGAACTCTGGGTTTCAACCCAGAGCCTTTAGTCCCTAAGTATCCCGTCCACTGCCGGGACACCTGGGTTCTGAGCCGGGTCCAAGAGCGCACAATCCCTGTCTGCCCCGCGCGCGTGCTGGTTCCTCTCACCCCTTCCTCCCCGTTAAGGCTGCCGGTGGGACAAATTGTGAGGTGCAGGGAGGTGGGCTCGCTCACGGGGACCTCAGCCAAGGTTTCCTAACGCCACGTCTTGGCCGCTGACCGCTGGCGGGGCAGGCAGGGGCAGTGGGCCGCAGCGGGGAGGCTGGCCCCAGCCCGCCACGCCGCGTCCCCACGCCCTCAGCCACGCGGAGCCGCGTCCTGGCCCAGCCTTACCCACCCCGGGAGCAGCCACTGCCACCGGCACAGGACCGCGAGCCGGGCCGCCGAGTCTCGGCGGCTGTGGAGGGGCGGGGCGGGGCGGGGCCCGTAAGCCCTGCCCTGGCCTAAGCCCCACAGAGAAAGCCCCGCCCCGGCGCCCAGTGCCTTTCATCAGGCCCCGCCCCCTGTGCTAAGCCCCACCCATCCGGCCAGACCCAGGGAGTGGGTGGCGTGCCCCACCCCCTGCCAGGGCCTCCTGGTGGAGCGCGAGAGATGAGAAAGCGGTACAGAGTGTCATAAATACTCAGGGTGGTCCATAGCTAAGGATGCGGACAATAAAAAAGTTAAAAGCAATCAGCTGCGAGCTCTCTGCAGAACCCCCTTCCCCTTCCCCGACGCTCCCCACCCCACCACCCCGATCCCCACACCCCTGTTCCGGGTGGGCCGCGCTAACCCAGGAGAAAAAGAAACTACTTCTAGTTGGGTTTTGCTTTGCTTCCTGCCTGCGTGGTTACCTGGGGCTCCCTCTTTTCTTCCAAAACCAGAGCATTGCTTTATTGTGGTCGTTAATAACAGTTCTATTGAGATTATTCTCAATGTAATACTGGGGAAAATTCATGTTCCATACATTGCATGATAAAAGAAATTTTTACATATTGAGATATAGGGAAGCCATTCTGGCTTATACATAAGTTAACTTGAATTTGATGTTACCTAAAATAGCCTGTTTGTGGCCTATCAAACATGCACTGCCGTCTGCTTTAATTATTAAAGAAAAGGGCACATTGACCAGAAGTAAAGAATGTCCATGTTAAAAATAAAGATTAAAGCCCCTCCTCCTGGGATGCCAGGGCTGGTCCTCCTTTGATGATAAGACTCCCTTCCAGGTACCAAGGTCATACTGACTTGTGTACATGCTGGTCTGTTTTTCTGAAACCTTGAAGAAATATCTCCCTGACTTGTTTCATATTCTTTCTTCTGACAAGATATAAAACTGCCCTGAAAACCCTGCTTCTCTGGAGCAGTTTCTCAGAGTAATCTGGGAAGCGGGCTTCTGGGCTAGTCCTCAGTTTGGCTCAAATAAAACTTTCTATTCTTTTCTTTTTAAAAAAATTAATTAATTAATTTGGGTTTTTTTGGCTGCATTGGGTCTTCGTTGCTGCGTGCGGGCTTTCTCTAGTTGTGGCGAGCGGGGGCTACTCTTCATTGTGGTGCACGGGCTTCTCATTGCGGTGGCTTCTCTTGTTGAGGAGCACGAGCTCTAGGGCGCGCGGGCCTCAGTAGTTGTGGCGCACGGGCTTAGTTGCTCCGTGGCATGTGGCATGTGGGATTGAACCCATGTCCCCTGCATTGGCAGGTGGACTCTTAACCACTTTGCCACCAGGGAAGTCCCCAAACTCCTTTCTAATCTTAATATTGATTATCTTCGCCAACATCACCCATTGAAAGTGTACAATTCTGTGGTGTTTACTATATTCACAGAGTCCCTTGACCATCACCACCATCTAATTTCAGAGCAAAAAGAAACCCATACCTTCCCTTTCGCCCTCACCCCCCCCCATTCTCCCCTCCTCCCAGCCCATGGCAATAACTGATTTTACTTTCTATTTCTATGGGTTTGCCTGTTCTCAAAAACAAGGCTTTTCTGTGACACGATAAGTCATCCCATTGTGTGGAAGGAGAGAAAAATGCGGTGAAATCAGGGCCCCGTGGGAACAGGCGGCTTGGGAGTGGGGAGCAGAGGTGGAGGCTTGCCCCCTGCTCTAGGCTGCCTGGGTCCTGCCCCTGGGAAGCCAGTATCCACCTAGAGGTGCAGCAAGAGAGGGGCCAGGACAAGGAGGAGAAAGGACCCTCCAGGGAGAAAGCCGGGGTGCTGGCTGAGGGGCCTGGGATAGGGGGCACGTGAGCCTTCAAGGGGGCTCGTTGAGGTCAAGGCTGTGACTGTCCACCTGCATCCGTCCACCTCTCATCACTGAAGGAGCCAAATCCCTGTCCGTCCGTTCCCGCCCCCCCGCCCCGTCCGAGTACTTAGTTGAAGGTGTCATTTGTTTTCTGCCCAGCTCTTTGATTTGGGTCCTTTTGCCCCTCGCGCCCAACTTCCAACAGGTGCATCCTGACATTGGAGAGAGGAGCTAGAAAGACATGGGGAGAACAGAGGAGGGCAGGGCGGGAGGGAGAAGCTGGGAGGTGGAGTGGGAGAGGAGGTGGGGAGGGAGCGGCAGGGCGGGGCTCCATCTATAAAGGGTGAAGCCTGCTGGCGTGGCAGGCAGGTCCACTCCAGCAGATACCGGCTCCAGGGACCCCACTGGCTTTGGTGAGTCCTCCCCCCAAGACCAGCAGCAGGTCCCTCCAGCACACTTGTCCCCATCCTATGCCACCTGCCTCCCTTGCAGAGGGCCCTGGCTCGAGACGGGGGTGCACCCAGTGCCTGCCACTGTCCATGTTGGGTCCTCATCAACCACCTACCCGCCCTTCCTAGTTAACCCTCAAGGCGCCGGAGGAGGAAGACCAGCCTGCACTATGAATCCATGGCTCCTGGTCTGCCTGGTGGCCTGCTTCGTGGGTGGCTGGGCTCCCACTGTCCACGCTCAAGGTACTATCTCAGACAATACCTACCCTCCCCCCTGGAGTCCCCCTCTCCCCATCCTTCTTGTGCCTCCCCTGCCATGTGCCTGTCTCCTCCCCCAGAAGCCTCCCCCATCCCTTCACCACTGAATTCACTCTCGGGTGGACAGCTCCCCCCAGCAGGCATGCAAAAACTCCCAGCATTTGTGCAGCTCCTTGGGGGTGCATGGTCCTCAGTCCCTCCTTTCAGAGCCCCTGGGTGCCTCCTCCACAGTCCATGACCCAAGGCCTCCCTCTGGACTCCAGCCAGCCCAGGGACTGCGGGCAGCGGGGCCGCTTACCCTCAGGGACACACTGCAGTGACCTGAACCTGCAGAGCCAGGGGTAGGGGTTGAGATCAGAACCTGGGAGACCAACAACCATGGGTCTCCATCTCAGCTTCCCCTACTCCGGCTACCTGTGCGGTCCGGCTGAGAGTAGCTACTCAGCGTTTACGAGCCCCAGTTTCCTCATCTGCAAAGTGGGGCTCCAAACTCCTGTCGCAGAGATGGGACGTGAGGATCCAATGGGCTGATTCCCGCAAAACTCTTGGCCCAGTGCCTGGCAGCAGCACTGATAACCATTACTGTTATCAATGGGGAATTCCTCTCCTCCTCTCCCTAGCTTAGGCATTTGGTGATATTAGTGACCAAAGGTTATTCTGACTGCCCCCAGTGTCCCCCAGCTCTGCCGCTGCGTTCTGCATCCCGCTGGGCCGGAGGAGGCAGCTGAGCCCCAGCAGCTGGCCAAGCAGGGCCCCTGCCCAGGTGGAAGCCCCATGGCCCCACCCACCTGCCCCTCATTAGCTCTGAGAGGCCCTAGCCCTGACCCCAGCAGACCTTACCCTTTGCCCAGGAGGGGACTGGGCTGCGTTCCCATTGTCCTGCTATTAGAGGTCCATTTCAGGCGCCAGGCCCAGCCTGGGCCCATTGATCCTGGGGCCAGCGGGGCCCTCAGCCCCGGGGAACTGCCTGCCTGGCACTGCAACACAGGGTCCATCTGACTCCACTGACCCTTGCTCTCAGGGTCAAGGTGGGGGATGGAGGGAGCCTCCAAGCCCTTCCCACGGCCCTCCCAGAACTGAGATGTGGCCCCTGGAGGCACGGGTGGGCAGAGGGACGGATCCCAGAGGACCCTGAAGGCCCAGCACCGTCTCCACATTAATTCATCCTCTGCTCATTCCACCTGCTCATTCTTCCAGAACCTTCTGGCACCACCACCTCCTCCTCGTCCAACCATGCCCCCTTCCCCTTCTCAGGGCGCTGCACCCCCTCTTTGCCCTCCGCCCCAGAGCAGGAATGGAAATGGCCTTGGTCCGCCATTTATTTCGTGGTCCTGGGCCCTACCCAGCAGGGGCCTGCGGGGCCCTCTCCAACTCCCGCTTCCTGTCCCCTTATCAAGGACCAAAGGTGAGCCGAACGGCCTCCTTACCGTCTGGGCTGTGCCCGGGCCTCCACAGGGCATGGGAGGGTAGTGGTGTGCGCGCAGGCTCGCGGGTGCCCAAGGCTGTGGGCGTTCCTGAAGAGCGCATGCGCAGCCGCACACGCACGTGTAGAGATGCGAGCCTCTGGGCGGCTGTGTGGTCGCAGGTGCTTTTGAGGACTGCTGCCTGGCTTACCACGGCCCAGCAAGACGGTCCATGCTCCGGTTCGCCCAGAGTTACCATCGCCAGGACGTGAGCGGGAGCTGCAACCTGCCTGCGGTGATGTGAGTGGGACCATGGGGGAGGGGGAGGGGGTGGGGACTCTCACGCAACTTCGCTCCCCGCTTACACCCCCATCCCTGCAGATTCTTCTTCCCCCAGAAAAACAAGATGGTGTGTGGGAAGCCAAGGGCCAGGTGGGTGCAGATTGGGATGAAGATCCTGGATGCTCGGAAGAAGACCCATTTAAAGCCCCACCACGGCACCCGGAGAAACTTCCAGGGTGGGTGAGACCCCAGCCCAGCATCTAAGGGGCCGACCCTCCCTGCTGCGGGCCCCTGAGTTTCTCAACCCCCAAAGGAGGGAATGGCAGGCCAGCATCTGACAGCTGCCTGCACCCCAAGAAGAGTCAGTGGCTTGTGAGTGGGAGGCTTGAGTGAACATGCAGCTCTTTTAGTCAAGACACTTTCAATTGCTAGAGATGGAAAATTCAAGCAAACGGGAAACTCATTGGCTCAAATAACCACCCAGTGGGCGGCATCCGGCTGGGCTGGATCCACGTAATCCAAAGGTATTGGTGGAGCTCTTATCTATTTCTCTTGCCTTCTCTCTGACAGCCCCTCATTCTGGGGTGAGGAAGTTGAGCTCTGGAAACTCCACACTACCATTGTCGAAGTTTAGCGGTCCCACCAGAAGCAGCAACAGGAAAACCTCCCTCCTGAGAACAGCGAATCCAGGTCAGGACTCTTGAGCCTGTGACCATTCCTCCCCTCATCACTGCTGAGGAGTGAGTGCTCCTGATCAGCCCGGACTGGGTCAGGGGGCTCACCTCCAGGACCACGGAGGGCTGGCTCTGTGGTCAGCCCCACAGATTCGCATGGGGGGGTCCTAGGGGGCTGTTCATTATTACCCTGCTCCGGCCCAGGGGCTTCGGCAAGTGCTGAAATGAAACGCCAAGTGCGTGGACTGAAAACTTCAGGGCCCCTGACTCCACTCCAGCGCCCCCTCCCCTGCCGATCCGCCCTGTCCCTCCTGCAGGACCATGAGCCCGCACTTCTCTAGGATCAGCCAGCACGAGATGGGCTGGACCTCTGTATGCCACAGTTATCACCCTGCAGCCTCAGCTGCCCCAGCCCCTCTGTGCTTCAGGGCAAATCTCAGTCCCCGCACCTGAGGCTGCATCAGTTCCCTCCCTGTCACCCCTGCTACCTCCTGCTCCTCAGATAGCTGGAACAAGGGAGCTCTGTTATTTCAAGCCCCGTGCCTACTCCAGGCACCAGAGTCACACCTGCCTGGGCAACGATTCTTGGAAAGAACCATCACTATAGTTGCCTAGCTGTAGGGACACACCTGCCTGTGTCCCTCTGGGTCTTTGCAAAGCTTCAGTTCTCTCCCAGGATGTGCTTCTCTGTAACTTTTAAATAAACCATTGGTGGGACGTCATTCCTGTCTCTGTCACCTTTCATTGTGGGGTGCGAGTCCCCAGCCTGTGTTGAAACCCATGTGATCCCCTCCCACCCCAGGATCTGTGCTCTCAGCCTGGGGTGCTGAGCACTGGGGCCTGGGGCCAGGGTGCAGACTCAAAGGAACTTCCAGGCCCCACGACACTGTATGGGTACCCAGAGCAGATGCCATAAACTCTCTGAGCCTCGGTTTCCCCGCTGTGAAACAGAGGTGATAACACTGCCTGCCTCATACAAGTCTGTGGGGGCTAAATACACTGCCGTTTGTGACATACAGCACACGCACAACCTGCATGTTAACACAGTGAGTATCCCATCCACTGAGCTCAGCCATCAAATTCAATAGATCCAGTCCAACCTGGAGCCAGGACACTGCCCAACAGGTTCTTCTACCTGTAATCTGGTGTCACCTCGGCCAAGTCATTTAACCTCTCTGAGCCTCAGTTTTCCGATCTGTAAAATGGGGATGAGAATAACAGTATCTATTCCATGGGGTCATAGTGATGATGTAATAAGGAAGAACTTTTCTTTTTTTTTTTTTTTTTTGCGGTACGCGGGCCTCTCACTGTTGTGGCCTCTCCCGTTGCGGAGCACAGGATCCGGACACGCAGGCTCAGCGGCCATGGCTCACAGGCCCAGCCACTCCGCGGCATGTGGGATCCTCCCGGACCGGGACACGAACCCGTGTCCCCTGCATCGGCAGGCGGACTCTCAACCACTGCGCCACCAGGGAAGCCCAGGAAGAACTTTTATATTCTATTATAAGTTAATCACTAAAGGGATGTTGCCTATAAGCTTAAATTATACATAATGGCCCATCTTGGGCCAGGAACCCTGCTTCCCAGGTAATGAGTGCTGAGCTAAAATACCTTTGTTTAGCTCACAGGAAACATCCAGGCCAGGCCCACCTGTGAATGTCTGCAGGAAGAAATGAACACATCCCCTCCAGAAGCTGACCAGAACAAGGAAATTGGTTTGACTTTACTCCCTCCCCTTTTAGTATAAAAGAAGCCTGAATTCTAACTCAGGCAAGATGGTTCTTTGGGGCACGAGTCCACCACCTTCTCGGTTTGCTGGCTTTCCGAATAAAGTCGCTATTCCTTGTCCCAACAACTCGTCTCTCGATTTACTGGCCTGTCGTGTGGCGAGTAGTATGAGCTTGGACTCAGTCACAAGGACTGAATGGGTCAGTAATTGTACAATGCTTAGAATGGTGCCTGGTACATAGTATGGGGTCAGAAATCATGAGCCATTATTATCAGTAATGGTGAACCCACAAGGGATCCAATGGTTGCCACTTGCAGCCTGGCTTTGTGCCAAACTCCCAGGTGTGAAGTTGGTAGAACCTACCTGCACCCCGGGATGGTGTCCCCCACCCCCAGGTGCAGGATGGTCTTCACCCACCTCTCCCGTACACACATCCTCTTCAGAACCCTAGGCAGAAGTGCATCCTTTCCAAAGCTGCTGCCCTCCTGGGGCCTCCTGCTACCCCGCCACGTGAGCCTTGCCCGGCCCTGCCAAGGGCAGCGTCTCCTTACTGCCAGAACCTGCCAAGGGACAGACTTAACCCAAAATAACTTTATTGTTGTCTCTGCTTCCGATAGAAAAGCACCCTCAGAACCCTAGCCCAGCTCCCCGTGGGAGTGAACATGGCTGCATGTCAGCAACCCTGGCTGGGGCCCCGTGGGCCCTTCTGCTGGGAGGGACGAGCCCTAGGCCCACCCTAGCCACCCGTTCCCATGTCCCGCCAACCCCCAGGGCTGAGCCCCCGTGCAGTGCAGAAGTTTAAGCCTGAGACTGACCAGATACAGTGAAACCCAGGGCCCTCCTTGACCCTGGCTGTTGAAGTGGAGGGGGCACGCCACAGCAGCTGCCTGCTGTCTCCAGGAAACACCGAATGGTGGGGTCCCTCGGATAGAGGCTGGGCTCGCTTGAGGTCACAGGATAGCATTTCGCTCTTCCTGAGTTTTGGGGTTCCACCTGGTCAGCCACTGCCGCCGGGGATTGATCTCTCCCAGCTCTAGTATTTCCCGCCTCTGGAGAGGAGGACCGCATAGCGACCCTGGGGCCCATCGACGCCTGGGCTTGTCAAGGGTCTCCCGGGGGTGGGGGTGGGGGGGGCAGGGGTGTAGCAAACAGAGTGACATCCTGTGGAAGGAGGTGGGGGGTGGGGGTGGTGCCCAGGTGGTGAGTCTGGGAAGCGGGCTGCAGGAGGGGCCTGGGGCCAGGTGTGAGGCGTGGGTGCCTCTGGACTACAGCAGCTGCAGCTGTACCTTTAGCCGCAAGGCCCGGCCTGCCGGCCACCCCTCAGGCTGGGTGCCCCAGGCCCCAGCCACGCTCACCACCTCCAGCTGGTAGATTCCTGGCCCCGGCCTCCGACGCCCCAGCTGCAGGGAGCTGAGGCCGCGGAGGTGATGCATGCGGAAGAAACCTTGCTCGTTGCCACGGGCAATGATGTAGCGGACGCGGCCCCCCAGACCCTCCAGCGCCGGCCGCAGCTCTAGGATGTGCTCGGCCCGGCTCAGGCGGGAGAGGTTCAGGCCCAAGGTCAGCGGAGCCTCCGAATCAAGGCTGGCCAGGCTCGCCTGGGGAGAAAGACCAGGTGGATGATGGCAGGGGCTGGGAGAAATCAGAATGCGGTGGGTAGGGGGCCAAGAGGAGAATTTTAGGCAATCTCTAAAATGGAGGAAAACACAGACCACTCCCTGCCCTTGACTCCTGTCTAGCCCTCCCCACCCATAAGGCCAATGGTCAGCTTGGGCTATAGTAGAGGATAGAGGTGGAGGCTGGTTCCCAGGTGGAAAGGAAACTTTTTCACAGGTTGACTCCAGACCCCTTGTTTCAACTGTCTGTCTTAGTTCGATCCCTGCCAGCCTGGTGGAGGAAATGGAGAATTTTCCCTCAGATACCCAGACTGGGAGGCAGTCAGATGGCATCTGGCCCCAAAGCACCCAAGGTCACTCAAAGGTGGTCTGGGGTGGCTGGAATTATGACCAAGGGCCTTGCAGCACGAGCCAGCCCCAGACACAGTGAGAGAAACACAAGACCCTGCTGGGCCATACAAAGGAGCTGCCCAGTAGCTATCCGGTTCCTGGAGGCTGGCTGCACTTCCTGCATCTGCGCTCTCTGAGACCCCCCCTGTGTGCAGATGACAAACCCCTCTTTATCTGAGCTCCTCAGAATGCTTCCTGATCCTGGCAGCCGGACAGGGCCCTGAATAAGCCAGCAAACCTCAAAGGCAGGCTGACGGGGGCTGGGTGATGTATCCAATCCCACAGGAGATTATCTGTGCTTTCTTCTCCTTTGCTCTGGGCAGAGCTGTTTGTTCTGCCTAATTTACATGCTGATGGAGTGTTTTGCTGTTGCAGGAAAGTGAAAACTATTCTTGTTTCCCAGCCCTTCACCAGGACTGTTGCTCAGACGTGTGCTCTTACTGACACCTGCTGGCAATCCGTGGGTATTGCAGGCAAAGCCACAGGACCCTGCCTGCCTTTGCCCAGATCTGCTTGTGTCCATGCCAGGAGCCCTGACAACCTCTCCACTCACTCTTACTGAGTAGCAAGGGCTGGTGACATAGTGGCAAACCTGACAGACACTGGGCCCTATACCTGTGATGCTTACAAAAATAACGGTAACAATGGGAATAATATGTACACACTCTTTTTCCCAGAAAGGGGAAACAACTAGAAGGAAAAGGAAAGCAAAGGAACATTCATATTTAGATAATCTAATATTGAGAGCCTCTCAGACCCAGCATTCCTTTCCCACTTCTGCCTTCATTTTTTCCCCATAGTATTTATCATGTATCATACTTATCATGTGTTACAAAATATGATGTGTTTTACATATTTCTTATCTGTCTCTCTATTAGAATATCAGTCCTATGGGGACAGGGACTTTTTTTTTTATTGTGTGTTTTATGTGTTGTTCACTGTTGCTCCATTTTCTTGTTTGTTCGCTATGAGTCCAGCACAGAGTAGGTGTTCAGTAAAATCTATGGAGTGAAGGAGTTTGGTTCCAGATGTGGGTAATGGCTTCTGTGCTCAGTGATTTTTTTTTTCTTGAAATAACAGAAAGTAATGACCTCAGAAGGTGGTGGCTGCAGAGGGGCCCGGGATGACTGCCATCCTGCTCTGCCAGGTTTTAGTTCTGTAACTTCGGCATGTGACCTAACCTCTCTGAGCGTCAGATTCCCCATCTGTAAAATGAGGATGATAGTGGTACCTACACCTCCCAGGGCTGTTGTAAACATTGAGAGGTTGTGAATGAATGTAGAATGCTTGGAGCAGCACGTGTACCCAGCAGGTGCTTAATAAGTGGTTAGCTTTCATATTCTTTGGGGCATAGTGGCAAGACCAGGCAGCAATGGCCTCAACGACTTTTCAGCTGTAGGACAAGCAAGCTGAATTTGTGACAAAACTGCCCTCCCTGCACAACCTGGTGGGGTCAGGGTCATAGCTGGAGTGGTCCCAGGGGACAGAGGGACTAAACCACAGGGCTGCTCTGCTGTTCTTGAGAGCATGGCGGGTGGGGTCGGGGAGAGACAAGGTGGGCTCAGGAGGCCTGAGCATAGCTCCAGGAGCATTGTGGGTGCAGGAAAGAGGTGCAGAGGGTCTGAAGAAAGGGGATGATGGAAGCGGTTAAGCTAGCTGCTCTGAGCGCTATTGGTGCTAAATCCAGAGGGGCTCTGAGGGAGGGCTCTGCCAGCCAGGAGGTGACAGGTGACAAGTTCCAGGGTGCAGGCAGGGTTGGGGGGCCCAAGGCATTTTTCTTGCATGCATTGAAGCTCCATGGAAGGGATCCACGGGAAGCATCACACCCAGGGCCTGTGTGGGAGGTGCCTGACTTCTCATCTGGAGCAAGGTGGGGTGCTTGGGGGCCTGTGTCCCCCAGAGAGCCCCCAAGGGGAATCCTCAGGCTGAGGAACTACACGAAGACCCAGAAAGGCACCATGACTTAGGGGACAAGCTGTGACCTGGAGCCTGGTCCTCTTACCCATGGCCGGTTCCCTGGCTGTCCCTGCCACTCACTGTGCCCCATGCCCAGTGCATTCCCCATGGCACCTGATAGTCCCCACGGGGGCTGCGCCGTGGCCGGTCACGAGGGGGCTGGCTGTTGATCTTGCATTCATAGCAGGCTTCAGGTGAGAGCAGCTCCTCATCTGGGGCATCCTGAGGTCCAGGGCTGAAGCCCAGGCCAGAGACACAGTGCCTGAGCCAGGACAGGGGTGGGAAAGTGTTCAGGGCAGGCTGATGGGACCTCTCCTACCATCCTCCCACCCCCTACACTCCATTTGGAGCCACTCTGCCCGTGGGGGCAACTACGAGTGTACCAAGGTGCCAGTGCGGATTTGCACGTGCCTACACGTGTGTGTGTGCATCCCTTGGCTTTCCTGGGTGTAGGTGTGAACCTGCATGCGTGCAGGGGTGTAGGATATACCTGAGTGTACCCAGGGGCGTATGCGTGTATGAGCCTGCGTGCACCCTGGATGCTGACGTGTGCTTGCACGCATGTGCACTTTGGGATATATGAATGAGGGTGCCCGGGCATGCTGGCACAGGTGTGAGCCTCACACACACTCACATGTATTACAGGGAGGCGTGCATCCTGCACTAAGCACATACAGGACAATTACTCCACGTGGGGTGTGAGCTTGTGTCTGCACAGGTACAGCTGCCACGGGGCCTCTGCACCCATTTCTCTTTTTTGTTTTGTTTTTGTTTTTGTTGGTTTCTGTTTTGGCCATGCAGTGTGTGTAGCATGTGGGATCTTAGTTCCCCAACCAGGATCAAACCCACGGCCCCTGCAGTGGGAGCGCAGAGTCTTAACCACTGGACCACCGGGGAAGTCCCCTGCATCCATTTCTCCATGCACACGTATGTACGTGAACGTGTGCACAGGCCCGTGTGTGTGTGTGTGTGTGTGTGTGTGTGTGCGTGCGCGCACTCCCAGGGTTCGGGTGTCTGTGTCCACCCCGCTCAAGCCCCTCACCCTTGCCCAGCCCGGAAGTAGCCTCGGGGGCAGCCGCACAGGAAGCCACCGGGGGTGTTGGCACAGCTGTAGCTACAGGGGCCGCCCCGCCCCGCACACTCATCCACGTCCTGGCAGCCCCCGAGGGCCTGGTTGAAGTCAAAGCCGGAGGGGCAGACGCAGCGGAAGCCGCCCAGCATGTTGTGGCAGGAGGCGCTGCCGCAGGCCGCGGGTGACAGGACACACTCGTTCTTGTCTGTAGAGGGGGAGGGGGAGGACGGGGGGAGGGGCAGGGGACAGCCTTCGCATCTCCAGATCCCTCCACATGCCTCCCTCCCATGCCCACGTGGCAACTCTAGTTCCTCCTTCAGAGCCCAAGGCCAACGTCAAAACCTCCATCAAGCTCCCAGTGAGCCTCTGGACTAGGTCTGCTGTCCTCTACACTCCTTTATCAGCCCCCCAGCACCCCCCGCCATCCTGTAATTCTGCTTTAAAGCATTGCTCAAAACTTCCCAGGAATGTTAAACGGTGGGATGGTCTAGAACAAGGTTTCCCCACCTCGGCACTATCCTCGTTAGGGGCCGTTTCATTCTCTGTGATGGCGGCCGTCCTGCACACCGCAGGGCGTTGAGCAGCATCCCTGGTGTCCACCCACTAAATTCCAGGAGCACCCAGTGCCCAGTTGTGACCATCAAAAATATCTCCAAGAGGGCTTCCCTGGTGGCGCAGTGGTTGAGAGTCCGCCTGCCGATGCAGGGGACACGGGTTCGTGCCCCGATCCGGGAGGATCCCACATGCCGCGGAGCGGCTGGGCCCGTGAGCCATGGCCGCTGAGCCTGCGCGTCTGCAGCCTGTGCTCCGCAACGGGAGAGGCCACAACAGTGAGAGGCCCGCGTACCACAAAAAAAAAAAGAAAAAAAAATATCTCCAAGACACTTCAAACGGTGCCCAGTTGAGAACCACTGGCCTAATTAACCCCTGTCTCCCCCGGAAGACTGGACAATGGGAGGGCAGGGATGGAATCTGATCTCAGCTCACTTCTGTATCCATGGGTCCTGGGCAAACCATCGCCGAAGGAATGAATGAGTAACTAATGTGGAGCAGGCTGAGAAAGAGGGCTTGGCAGCAGAGGCAATGGTCTGCGGGGTTCCCAGGGGACAAATGCTGAGGGACAGAGGAAAAGACAGAGAACTTAGCTGAGGACCCACCAGGAGGGGCAGGAGGACGAGCGGGAGAGAAGGCAGTGCCGAGGCAGTGGGAGGGAGGGGAAAGCCGAGTCACAGAGGCTGTGGGTGGAGAGTCCAGGAGGGGCAGGCAGTGGTGCCCAGAGCAGAGGAGGTGGAAGGCGAAATCTGAGGAAAGGTGATGGAGAGGATGCAGGAGAGTGGTCCCTACATGGGTACAGAGTGAAAGCCCGACTGCAGAGGAGGAACGAAGAGAGGTGGTGAGGACGAGGCTGTCATTGGGAGGCCCCGGAGCAGCAAACAGAAGGGTGCAGTGGGCAAGGTCGGAGGGAAGGCAGAAGGCTAGTTCCCCAAACCAAGGGCGTCTGCAACAGCTATGACAAAAGATGCAGCATGCATGCACCCACTTCCGTTGCCACATCCATGGCAGACGTCACTAATCAATCCCAGCACTCCTTTCCCAGTGATCACAGATACTATCTCAGAATCTCCACTGAGCCCTCCAGACCATCACTCCCTAAGAAACGGCCACCACTTTGCCAGGCTGACTCTGCAGACCCTTAACTCCCCAGCCTGCCCAGCAGCAGGGAACTAACTACCTTCCAGACCAGGCCATCGGCCTTGAGGTACTTGTGCTTATCACAACATCCTGCCATGGGGGTGGTTCCCAGTTGCCCACTTTGGACAGATTCTGGTGGGGGGTCGGCTTCCTCCCAGCCCCCACTACTCACCCACACACTGGCCCCACTGGGAGTGTGGGGTGAAGCCCTGGGGGCAGCCACAGCGGTAACCCCCCAGCTCGTTCTGGCAGCCGTGCTGGCAGCGATGAGGCCCGTCACATTCATCCACATCTGTGAGATGTCGAGAGGACAGAAGGCTTGCCAGGCAGCCCTCAGGACCACCCCCAAGGCCTAGACCCCACCCAAAGCCCGGTTCTACCTTTGCAGCCATGGCCTGAGCTGTCCAGGGTGAAGCCTTGATAGCACTCACAGCTGAAGCTTCCTGGGGCATTGTGGCAGTGTCCACGGGTGCCACACGGGCCAGGCTGGGCCAAGCACTCGTCATTGTCTGCAGAGGACATAGAACGGGCAGGGCCACCTGCTGGTTAGGGGGTTCATGTCAGGCACCACGATACCAGGCCTACCACCTGATCAACTGTTCCAGGCAAATCTTTTACACACACACACACACACACACACACACAGACACACACAGACACAGACAGACACACACACACACACACACACACACACACACACACACATTTTTTGGCTGCACCATGCAGCTTGTGGGATCTTAGTTCCCAGACCAGGGATCGAACACACAGCCCCGGCATTGGAAGTGAGGAGTCTCAACCACTGGACAGCCAGGGAAGTCCCCCAGGCAAATCTTAACCTCTCTGGGCCTCAGTTTCCCTCTCTGTGAAAGGAGATCCATAACAGTTCCCACTTCACAGAACTGTCACAAACACTTAAGAGCACGCACATATAGGACTTTGAATCTCATCTCTACCACCTCAGTGCTGTGTGACGTAGGGCAACCGACTTACTCTCTCTGTGCCTCAGTTTTGTCAGCTGTAGCATGGAGATGATAATATCTACCTCATTGTGTTTTGTGAGAATTAAATTAACCTAATCACATGAAGCACTGGGACAGTGCTCAACCTAAGAGTAAAAGATTAACAAAACCCCTTGTCCTTCTCTGTGGGAAAATGACCCGGGGTAACTGTTGCACTCTGTCCTCATGGAAACCTGACAATTGTGGGATGTCAGCCAGAGTTATGGATTGAATGTGTGTGTCCCCCCTGCCCCACCCCCAATGCCACCACTGCCAAATTCCCAAAACCCTAACCCCCAGAGTGATGGTATGAGGAGGCGAGACCTTTGGGAGGTGATTAGGGTTAGAAGAGGTCATGAGGGTGGGGCCCTCCTGATGGGATTGGTGCCCTTATAAGAAGAGACACCAAAGACCTTTACTCTTGTTCTCTCCCTACCACATGAGGACACAGGAGGAAGGTGGCCGTATGCAAGCCAGGAAGAGGCCCTCATCAGAACCTGACCCTGTTAGCATGTTAATCTTGGACCTAGAGCCTCCAGACTGTGAGCAATGTCTGTTTTGTAAGCCACCCAGTCTATGATATTTTGTCATGGCAGCCTGAGCTAAGACAGGCCTGGTTATCAGGCAACATTGCTATGGTGGTCATGGTCCATGGTGGTAAATTGCATTGGGATTGGGGTCATGGAGAATGAACCCTACATTTCTAGGGGGAACCCTAATTTAGGCTTCCTTGACCATGGAGATTTTTTTTTAAGTTTTAAAATTTTATTTTATTGAAGTATAGTTGATTTACGATGTTGTGTTAGTTTCTGGTGTACAAAAGTGATTCAGTTATACATAAATATATTCTTTTCCATTATGGTTTATTGAGTGATATTGAATATATCAATACTTCACTACGCTATACAGTAGGACCTTGTTGTTTATCCATTCTACATATAATAGTTTGTATCTGCTAGTCCCAAACTCCCACTCCATCCCTCCCCTCCCCCTTGGCAACCACAGGTCTGTTCTCTATGTCTGTGAGTTCATTTCTGTTTTGTAAATAAGTTCATTTGTGTTCTATTTTAGAGTCCACATATAAGTGATATCATATGGTATTTGTCTTTGTCTGACTTACTTCACTTAGTATGGTAATCTCTTGGTCCATCCATGTTGCTGCAAATAGCATTATTTCATACTTTTTTATGACTGAGTAGTATTCCACTGTATATATACCACATCTTCTTCTTCTTTTTTTTTTTTTATGGTATGCGGGCCTCTCACCGTTGTGGCCTTTCCCGTTGTGGAGCACAGGCTCCGGACGCGCAGGCTCAGCGGCCATGGCTCACGGGCCCAGCCGCTCCGCGGCATGTGGGATCCTCCCGGACCGGGTCACGAACCCGTGTCCCCTGCATCGGCAGGCGGACTCTCAACCACTGCGCCACCAGGGAAGCCCACATCTTCTTTATTGAGTGTGGAGATTCTTGACACCAGGCACAGCCCTGTGGGAACCTGGAATCTCTCTTGGGTACAAGAGGCATTGGGACATGGGGCTTCTAAGCCCCTGTGTGCACACGCATACAGCTGCACACACACAAATGCCATAGTAAGTGTGCTCACCTTAAGAAGGAGGGAAAATAACTTGACTGTACAGAAAAAGGAGAAATGCCAGTCATTTCGTGGCTAGGAATGCTCACTCCTCCCACAGATATGCACACGGCTCACTCCTTCACCTCCTTCAAATCTTTCCCCTTTCAGTGAGGCTTGCCATTTTTCCTGCAGCCCACCTAGCAATTCCACTTCTGGGTGTATTTATCCAAAGAAAATGAAAACACTAACTTGAAAAGGTACCTGCACCCCTATGTTCACTGCAGCATTATTCAGAATAGCCAAGACCTGGGAACAATCTAAGTACCCAAACATGGACGAATAAAGAAAATGTGTTATATACGTACAGTGGAATATTATTCAGCTATAAAAAAGAAGGCGATCCTGCCACTTGTGATAACATGGTTGGACCTTGTGGGTATTTTGCTAAGAGGAAATCAGTCAGACAGAGAAAGACAAATGCCGTGTGATCCCACTTATATGTGGAATCTAAAAACAAAACAAGAAAGCCAAGCTCACGGATACAGAGAACAGACATGTGGTTGCCAGAGGAGGGTCTGGGAGGTGATTGCAAGGGAAGAAGGTGGTCAAAGGTACAAACTTCCAGTTATAAAATAAATAAGTCATGGGATGTAATGTACAGCATGGTGACTGCGGTTAATAATACTGCATTGAGGGCTTCCCTGGTGGCGCAGTGGTTAAGAATCCGCCTGCCAATGCAGGGGACACTGGGTTCGAGCCCTGGTCTGGGAAGACCCCACATGCCACGGAGCAACTAAGCCCGTGCACCACAACCACTGAGCCTGAGCTCTAGAGCCCAGGAGCCACAACTACTGAGCCCGCATGCCACAACTACTGAAGCTGGCGCGCCTAGAGCCTGTGCTCCACAAAAGAGAAGCCGCCACAGTGAGAAGCCCGTGCACCGCAACAACGAGTAGCCCCTGCTCGCTGCAACTAGAGAAAGCCTGTGCACAGCAAGGAAGACCCAATACAGCCATAAATAAATAAATAAATAATACTGCATTGAATGAGATAATGCCATTTGCAGCAATATGGATGGACCTAGAGATTATCATACTAAGCAAAGTAAGTCAGAGAATGACAGATATTATATGATATCACTTATATGTGGAATCTAAAAAGATGATACAAATGAACTCATTTACAAAACAGAAATAGACTCACAGACTTAGAAAACTAATTTATGGTTACCAAAGGGGAAAGGTGAGGGGGAGGGATGAATTAGGAGTTTGGGATTAACATATACACACACAAAAATAGATAATCAATGAAGACCTACTGTATAGCACAGGGAACTCCACTCAATATTCTGTAATAACCCTATATGGGAAAAGAATCTGAAAAAGAATAAGTATGTGTCTATGTATTCCTGATTCACTTTGCTGTACACCTGAAACTAACACAACATTGTAAATCAACTATACCCCAATATAAAATAAAAATTAAATTAAAAAATCTGTTAATGAAAAAAAAATAATACTGTACTGTATGTTTCAAAGTTGCTAAGAGAGTATATATTAAGTGTTCTCATCACAAGAAAAAAATTTTGTAACTATGTGATGATGGATGTTAACTAGACTTACTGTGGTGATCACTTCGCAATATACATAAATATCGAGTCATTATGTTGTACACCTAAAAGTAATATGTTACACGTCAATTATATCTCACTTAAAAAATAGAATTATATTGTAGCCCTCCTGATTGCCTTCCCCTGCTTTCTACTTTTTCTTTCTTTCATGTCCCACATCACCTTCTAACACGCTACAGTGGTAAGCTGTTATGTTTGTTTCTAGTCATTGCCTGGCAGAAGGGATGGTTCATGAGGCAGCAAGCTTGACCCTTGTGTTCAATTGCTGTGCCCTCAGGGTCTAGAACAGGACGAGGCAAACTGCTTCCGTAAAGGGCCAGGTAGGAAATATTTTTTACTCTGTTGCAATTACTTGGCTCTGCTGTCAATACGTAAATGAATGGGCATGGCTGTGTGCCAATAAAACTTTATTGACAAAAGCAAGCAGGGGGCCGGGCTTGACCTGGGGGCTGGAGTCTGCTGAGCTCTGGTCTAGAGCACTGCCTGGTAGGTGTTGGCTGAGTGGATTCGTGGGAGCCTGAAAGAAGCCACCCGTGTCTAGGTTCAGCCCTTGGGGGAGGTCTAGTTCTCCCAGGTCACAAGACACTAAGAAGTGACAGTTGGATTGCGTCACCCCCTTGGCTTTTGGGGGCACCCTGGGGAGGCCCTCTGCAGAGAGACTCGGCAGGTCAAGGGTGAGGGTAGGTGTCCTGGGCCAAGGTCAGAGAGACTCCTGAGGGTGGTCTCCCAGGTCCCTAAGGCAAGGAAGGAGACTGACGTCCCAGTTGCCACCAGGGCGTAAGCAGCGACAGAGCAAGGGCTTTGTTCTAATCACCCCTGTGTCCCTGATGTCTGGCACACACTGTGCATTTGCCACTTATTTGGTGAAGGCTGGGGCCAAGCACCAGCTGCGAGGGCCGAAGGGGACTCACCAAAGCAGGCCTGGTGGCGCTGGGTGAAGCCAGGGGGACAGCGGCAGGTGAAGGCACCGATGGTGTTGACGCAGAAGAACTGGCAGTTGTGCTGCCTGGAGGAGCACTCATCCACGTCTGCAGCACACAGGGTCCCAGCGGGCTCAGGGCAGGGCCCGCCGGGACTTGGGGCTTCCCAGGGGAGACACCCTGGAGACGGCACCCGACCCCATGCAGTGGGAGGGTGTGAGATGCCCCTGTGGGGGACAGGGACAGAGCCCCATGGTGCATAGGTGGGGAGAGAGGGACGTCACCTCTGCAGATCCTGCCATTCTCCTCCAGCAGGTAGCCTCGGGGGCAGGCGCACAGGAAGCTGCCCTTGGTGTTTTTGCAGAGGAAGGGACATGGCGTGGGGACCTGGCTGCACTCGTCCACATCTAGAGGGGACGCAGCACTCAGGAGGGTCAGTCAGACATTCCTGGGGGCTCAGGGGCTGGGGTCCCCACCCCCACCCTGCTGAGGCCTCCTTCCCGGACCCCAGCTATTCAGAATCTGTGGGCTTACACAAGGAACTGTTTTTTTGTTTGTTTGTTTGTTTTCTGTAAAAAGCCAGAGAGTAAATACATTTGGCTTGGCGGACCAGACAGTCTCAATCCCAGCCACTCAACCCTGCCTCTGTAGCAGGAAAACAGCCACAGAGGGTAAGGAAACAAATAGGCGTGGCCGTGTGCCAATAAAACTTTATTAACAAAAATAAGCGGAGGGCTGGACTCAGCCCTTGGGCAGGAATTTGCCGACCCTGACTTAGATGAACACCTGCTGCACAACGTGACTGAAAAACTTAGGATGCACCAGATAACAGGAGGAAAGTGGTCCACATGGGCTGGGGGTGGAGGGAAGAAACAAGGATGCTTTGCCTCTGGTCTCGGTTTTCTCACGGGGGTGTGTGCCAGGCGCTGCACAGAGAGGCTCATGGGGTGGGGCAGGGGGCTCACCCACGCAGGCTGTGGCAGTGGTGTCAGGCGCGTACCCAGACCGGCAGTGGCAGCGGAAGGAGCCAAGGTTATTGATGCACTCGCCATGGGGGCACAGGTGAGCGAGCACGCGGCACTCATCCACGTCTGAGGACAAGCAGGGCTCGGCTGGGGCCGTCCCCCCTGGGTCACCAGGGCATGCCGCCTCCCTTGGGCCCACCAGCCCTCTCCCGGGAGGCAAGGCCAGCCTCTGCTTCCCCTCCCGGCACCCCAGAGCTGGCGGCCTGGCCCCCGTGGACCCCACCCTGAGGCGAATGAAACTCCTTCCGCTGGACGCTGAGAATCCCCGTGGTGGGGACACACCCACACCACAGCCTCATCAGCGACACCTTCTCAGGGCACCCCGTCCACATACATGGAAGCAGAGATGGACGCATAAGCATTGCACACCAGTCATGCGCTCACTAATGAGCCTGCACACACAGAACAAAGGACACACGCACACACGCTGGCTCACACACCTGCTCCCCTATCCCACCCAAGTTCACGCACACACGCAGAGCGACCAACAGGCTCTGGTTCACGCTGGTCCACACACCTGCCAGCACAGAGATGCACACACTGGCTCACGTACTCTAACACTGGCTGGAGCACAGACACACAATCATGAACAGATCGCCACCCACCTCGGCCGTCGGCGGTGTAGCCCGAGCCGTGGGGGCACAGCTCCTTGTGGGCGGCAGTGCTGGGCAGGGGACAGAGCTCGCAGTGGGGGCCCCAGCCGCGGCCACCCCCGCAACAGCACTCGGCCCTGGTGACCGCCTCGCCGCCACTGGACTGAGCCTGGCACGTGGCCTGCAGCACCTCGGAGAAGCAGGGCCCTTGCCGGGTGTCTGGAAAGAACGGGTGGGGATGGTGGGTGGGAGGAACGAGCTGTCTGGGTGCCCCTTCCCCGTGGCGTCCAGCGGTGTTGAGAGTCTACACGTGGGCTCCCAGCATCTCCGGCGCATCCGTGCCCGTGCACGGGGTGGCATCTTGCAAGCTGTGGCCGCTCAGTGCTGTTAAATGCCCTCTCGGGGCTGGGGCTGGGCTGTGGCGGAAGCTGCAGACCCCAAACCAGAGAGGTACCCCTGGGCTGCAGAGGATGGCTTCCTGAGGTCAGAGGGCAGCATCCCTCTGGCCGCAGAGAGAACAAGGGACAACGTGGAGGCAAAAGGTGGTGGCGTCCAGGAGAGACAGTAGGGACAGAGCGAGGGGCAGCATCCAGGGGAGTGGGGGGGAGGCCGCTGGGTCAGCCAGGAGGCTGGCTTGGGGTCTGGGTGGGAGGCAGGGCATCGCTGAGACGAGGCTTGGGGAGCAAAGATGCTGAGCTGAACCTGGGGTGCATGGGGGATGGGGGTGTCCAGGAGACAGCTGGATACACACGCTTGATCTGAAGCTGCGGGGTGGACACTGTGCTCGGGGTCGGGGGAGAGTAAAAAGGGAGAAGAGTGGCAAGGACTGTGGGGACAGGGACAGAGAAGTCTCCGGGACAGACGGTACCACTGGGTCACCCTCCAGGTTTAGCCCTTAGGAAGTGGTGAACCTGGGGAGGGCCGGTTCCTGGGTGTGATGATGGACAGGGCAGGGGGGAGATGCTCTAATCTTCCAGGGGGTTTGACTGAAGGGACAAAGGGAAGCTGGGGGCGTGCGGTGGACACGTGTGTCTGGATTGGCTCAGTGACCCCCTCGGTGGCCCTGGCCCCGTCCCCGCCTTGGGGAGCTCCCAGGTGGCGGTGCCACATGCTGGGTGGCTATGTCCCCCGTACCTGGGTCTGGCCACACTCACCGTGGCACTCAGTGAAGTCAGGGCTGGGCTGGAAGCCCTCGTCACAATCACAGCGGAAGCTGCCTGCGGTGTTGACGCAGCGGCCATTGGCACAGAGGCTGGGCTGGGCATGGCATTCATCGTCATCTGAGGCGGGAGGGATGCGGCAGGCCGGGGGGGAGGCCAGAGTCCCTCGAGCTGGCCTCCACCTCCAGGGTCAAAGTCTGCCCACCCACACCCTCTGGCTTTGAACTCTCCCATCCGTCGGGGGCAGGGAGACCCTGCATGCCTGAAGCCCTCCTGTACCTGTGCAGCCCTCCCCAGAGCCCAGCTGGGGCCGCATGCCCGGGGGGCAGATGCAGGTGAAGGTGCCGATGAGGTTCTTGCACATCATGCCCCGGGTGTGGCAGTCCTGCTTGCCGTCTGCACACTCGTCCACATCTGCGGGCAACCCCAGACCAATGGCGGTGAAGACCAGACACACCATGGACCAGCTCCGGGATGTGAGGACCTGGACCCCACCCCCCAGTGGCCTCGGTGGGCCAGAGTGAGGTCCTTGAAGCACTGCCAGGCGCCCGTTCCTCCCCCGACCGTCCCAGACCTCCTGGGAAGCCAAGGGGGGCGGTCACAACTGCCCCCAGCACCCCCATTCCTTGCTTACATCAGGGTCTGTGAATCTGTCTGGCCTGCACTGTGGTCCCTGGAACACTGACTCTGAAATAGCCCTTGAGGGACCAAGTCACAGGCCAGGGTTTCTACCCTCGACACTGGACATTTGGGACTAGAAAATTCTTTGTGGTGGGAGCCTCTTCTGCACACCGTAGGATATTGAATAGCACCCCTGGCCACTCGATGCCTGTAGCACCCACCCACCCACCCAACTGTGACAATAAAAAATGTCTCCAGACATTGCCACATGTCCCTGGGTCAGGGGCACAATTGCTGTCCCCACTGTGCTAGCCCACTCAGAGCATGTCCAGCCGCAACTGGAGACGCCTCGAAAGCCACACTCACTGTTCTGTTAGATTGGGGAGCCAAGGAGATGCGAGCACCCCCTTTCATAACTATAAAAGCAGAACCACTGCTCACAAAAGAGCACCCATTGCACCCTCACTCGCCTCAGCTCTCCCCTCACTTTATCACTTATCGCTCATTCCCACCCTTGGAGGCAGAGGTCTTATGTCTCCATTTTCTCTCGGGACCGAGGCATGGGGAGCCCCAGGGCCCTACCCATAGCCCGCCTGCCCATACGTGTCCTACCTCGGCACATGGCCCCATCCTCTCGCAGGGCATAGCCAGACGGGCAGGTACACACATAGGAACCCTCAGTGTTGTGGCAGCGGAAGGCGCAGAGCAGGGGATTCAGGGAGCACTCGTCAATGTCTGGGGAGGTCAGTGGAGGTGCCGGCTGGGTGGGGTCTGCCTGCAGGACCCCCTGTCCCTCTCTCAGGCCAGCCCCCCTCACCCCTATCACACAGCCCAGGTCTGGGCAGGCAGGGTCGTACCCTCACAGGTCATCATGGGACCAGGCTCAAAGCCATCAGCACAGGCACATTCGAAGCCTCCAATGATATTGGTGCAGGTGCCTTCCCCGCAGGGGTGTCCGACAGAGCACTCGTCTGTGTCTGGGGTGGGGGTAAGGGGGTGGTCAGAGCCTGCAGAGGGCTCCCACCCTTGACATGATCCTGTCTGCCTCCTGCTGACTTCCTACAGAGTGGATAGGGCCAGATCTGCTGCACCTTTAGGCTGGACGGGGGCTTCCCTGGTGGCGCAGCGGTTGAGAGTCTGCCTGCCGATGCAGGGGACGCGGGTTCGTGCCCCGCTCCGGGAGGATCCCACATGCCGCGGAGCGGCTGGGCCTGTGAGCCATGGCTGCTGGGCCTGCGCGTCCGGAGCCTGTGCTCCGCAACGGGAGAGGCCACAACAGTGAGAGGCCCGCGTACCGCAAAAAAAACCAAAAACAAAAACAAAAAACAAAATGCGTAATAGACTGGACGCGGGGCAGGCATGCAGTATGTGTTCAATGAATAAATGAATAAGTGAATAAGTAAATAAGTGAGTGAATGAACGAGTGAAGAGCAAGTAAATGAATGAAAAGTGTGCAAATGCGTGAATGAATAAGTAAATGAATAAATGAATGAGTGAATAAACAGCAAGGAGCACGAGTGGGTGGGGGAGAGTGACAGTGGCTGAGCAGCAGGGTGCTGCCTTGGGTGGTGTCTGCCCTCCCTGGCTCCTTCCTTCCCTGGGAAGCAGGCTGGGGCGTGCTGGTCACTCACCCACGCAGCTGACACCTGTGAAGTCCAGGCTGTAGCCAAAAGGACACTCGCAGCGGAAAGAGCCATCAGTGTTGACACAAAGGCCGTTAGCACAGACGCCAGGGTTCTCCGCACACTCGTTCACGTCTGCAGGTAGCGGAGGTTGCAGGCACGGCATCTGTCATGCCCTGGCCACAATCAGGGTCTCTTCCTTCCCTCCAGGGGGGTGGGGTCCAGGGCTACCCATGGGACGAGGAGGGAGCCTGAGACTTGGGAACCAGGGTAGAGCCCAGACAGGGCTGGGCGGGAAAAGAGGAGACTGCGGTGCCCCAGGGGGGCTCTTAGCACGTGGGCGAGGGGCTCACCTTCCCGAGAATCATCTGGGCCTGGGACTGCCCCGTGGCCAAAGGGGCACAGCTCCTGAAAGGCGGCTGGACACCGAGAGGGGAAGGGAGGTGAGGGCCTGGGGCCACGTGCAGCCCCCAGGATGCCCCTGTGTGTAGGGAAGGCTGAAGGAGAGCAGATGGGGGCAGGCAGGCAGGGTCAGGGGAGACTGGATGGGGGTGGGCGCTCACCACTGCCCTCCTGAGGACACAGCTCGCAGGGGTCATTCCAGCCCTCGCCGGGCCTCTGGCTGCAACAGCACCGGGTCTTGGTGGTGTTGAAAGCTTTGGGTACCGAGCACTTTCCAGCCTCGAAATGGGTGAAGCAGAAACTCTGCCGTGTGTCTGTGGGGTGATTCCCCAGAGAAAAGCTAGGAGGGCTAGCCACCCCAGTCCTCATGAATAGGGTGGTCCTGACCCTACCAGCGACCAATCAGAATGCTCCAGAATCACTCCATGGTGATTGGTTCAGGGACGGACATGTGACCCACACTGGGCCAATGAGGGTCAGTCCTGGGGTTTTTGCTGAAAATCTGAGAATCCCTTCCAGCAACACCCCACATTCACATCTGTGGGGGTCATCTCAGGCTGGGAGAATGGTCAAACCTAGCCATGTTATTCTTGGATCAGAACTCCTTTCCTGGAGAGGCAAAGTGACTCATTCCAGAAAGCCAGAGGACCCAGATTTCAGACTCCAAATCCTCATTACTGACTCCCAGTCCTTAGCCCTGGAACACTACCGGCCTGAGATGTCCTTACAGATAGGCTGGGGTTTGGTTCACCACTGGCCCCCATAACAACAAATACTTGTTGAGTTGCCCTGCCCTCTGCCTTGCTGCCCTAACCTGGGAGAGAAGAGGCCAGCTCAGCCTGGGTGAGGCTAGCCCACACTGGACCAGGCTCCTGGAGATACATACAAGAAACTGCAGCCCCCTTTCTGGGTGACCCAGCTCTTCCTCACCCCACCTCCCACCTCTTCCCTAACCCTGTGTGCTCCCTGGCCCCAGACTCACCAAAGCAACGGTGCCCGTTGTCAGACAGGACAAAGCCAGGCGAACAGAGGCACTGGAAGCTCCCGGGGCTGTTGGTACAGGTGCCAAAGAGGCAGAGGTTGGGCTCTTCCAAGCATTCGTTGATGTCTGGAGGGGCAGGGACATGAGGTGGGTGGGGTGCAGCAGGCCCTCCACTGGGGTGGGCGGCCTCGGCTGCTGGGAGGGGCAGATGGAGTGGGGGGCCCAGGCAGGGAGGGTCCAGGGACTGACGCAGGGTGGGGTCCCCAGGGCTCAGGATTAGCGGAAGCACCAGGTGGGCAGTGTGTGTGTGTGGGGTCTTTCCTAGAAGGTGTCTCCAGGGTAGGGGTCATGGTCTGGAAAAGTTCATCTTTAGAGAGTAAATTTATACAGAGCTAACTAAGTAAGACTAGATAAAATTAGCCTACAGTGGAAGAAGTTAGCTTGCGTTGTACTAGGCTAGCCCATCTGCTAAGCCCAGGCTGGCCCACATTAGCCCAGACTGTACAAGCCTAGTCCAAGTGGATGAGTGGACCAGAGGTGTTCAGGCCAGACTGGTCCTTGACCACCACTCATCAAGCGAGAAGTTCCATGTCTGGTGCAGTGAGACCCACACCCATGCCCATTTTATAGGATTCACGAGGAAGCCTGGGGGCCCCAGAGAGAGAGCGCCCTGAGCCAAGAGAGCATCCTAATAACAGTAACAGTATATGGAGCTGTATGGGGTGCTGTGCTAACTGCATCTCTTCACTCACCACCACCCCAGCTGGCATTCCCATTTTACAGATGGGGGAAGAACAGAGGCCCGGAGGTACCTCCCTGGCTCCAGAGCTGGGAGGTGAGGCCAGACACTCACCGACACAGTGGTCACTCTGAACCTGGAAGCCGGGGGGACAGATGCAGCGGAAGGAGCCCTCAAGGTTCTGGCAAGTGCCTGGCAGGCAGGTTCCCGCGAGGCTGAGACACTCGTTGGCGTCTGGGGAGAGGAGGAGGAGGGGTCCCAGCAACAGCTGGTGGCAGGGGCTTGCCTGGGGCTAGGACCGGCACCTATGGTCACTGCATGATGGCCAAGGCCCCCAGACAAGCCTTTCTGGATCCAGAGGAAGGGCTGATACTCAGGAAAACAGGGACATCTGGAGAAGAATATTCTCGGTCTTGATGGGGGTTATAGGTGGAGCCAGGGGAAGGGGAAGCAAAGTTCCTAATCTCAAGCCACTCACACACCCCTTTCATGGTTTTCATGGCATCCATTCAATACCTCTATTATACCATACTTCATAAAACTTAGAGCTTCAAGACAGCCTCACCCTAAATCACAAACCCTGTGAAAACATGGGTGTGATGTGCTGGTTTTATACCTTAAAATAAATGCATGCTTATGAAATGGAACCATGCTCACTTGGAAGTACAAACTGAAGGTAAACTTAGAGTAGGGGCAGGCTGAGATGGCTTCCAGCACCATGGTGAGACTCACCTATGCAGTTCTTCCCATCACTTGTGAGCTCAAAGCCATCCTGGCAGAGGCAGTGGAAGGAGCCTGCTGTGTTGAGGCACTGGCCAAATCGGCACACCTGCCCCACGATGGTGGTGCATTCATCCATATCTGCAGATGGAAGATGGGCCACTGGGGTCACCCACATAGCCTAGGGCTCTGAGCCTCCCTTGCTCTTCTGTTCACAGAGTTGAGTTGATGGCAATGACTTCAATTTACTGAGCACTTATATACCAGCTGTATATTAACCCTCCAACTATCCTATAAAGCAGACACCAATATTCTCTAACATGAGCATCTTAAGGGTATGAATTTGCCTGTACATACTACCTTAGCTGCATCCCACCAATTTTGTTGTGTTTTCGTTTTCATTTAATTCAAAATGTTTTCTAATTTTCTTTATGATTTGTTCCTTTTTCTATGGATTCTTTGGGAGTGTATTATTTAACTTCCAAACATTTGGGGATTTTCTGGATATCTTTCTGTGACTGATTTCTAGTTTAATTCACTTACATTCCAAGGACCTATCTTGTGTAACCTCAATTTTTAAAATTTTGTTGTTTACCTTATGGCCCAGAATATGGTCTTTCCTGGTGAAGGTCCATGTGCACCTGAGAAGAATGTATGTTCTGGGATGTTCTATAAATATCACTCAGGTCTAGGTGGTTCACATGATTGTTCAGGTGTTCTATATTCTTACCGATCTTCTACTTGTTCCCTCTATTATTGAGGAAGGAGTGTTAAAGCCTCAAACTGTAATTATGAATTTGTCTATTTCTTTTTCAGTTCTATCAATGTTTACTTCATGTGTTTTGAAGCTCTATTGCTAGCTGCATATGCATTTATGATTGTTATGTCTTCTCAGAGAAATGACCCTTTAATCAATATATATTGACTCTCTTTATTTCTGGTAATATTCCTTGTTCAGAAGTCAATCTGGGGGCTTCCCTGGTGGTGCAGTGGTTGAGAATCCACCTGCCAATGCAGGGGACACAGGTTCGAGCCCTGGTCCGGGAAGATCCCACATGCCACGGAGCAACTAAGCCCGTACGCCACAACTAATGAGCCTGCGCTTTAGAGCCTGCGAGCCACAACTGCTGACCCTGCATGCCACAACTACTGAAGCCCACGCACCTAGAGCCCATGCTCCGCGACAAGAGAAGCCACCGCAATGAGAAGCCCACACACCGCAACGAAGAGTAGCCCCTGCTCGCTGCAACTAAAATAAAAGCCCGCAAGCAGCAACGAAGACCCAACACAGCCATAAATAAATAAACAAAAAATTAAATAAATTTATAAAAAAAAAGAAGTCAATTTGGCCTGATATTAAGATAGGTAGGTACTACTATTAATCTTCTTTTTACAGAGAAGGAAACGGAAGCACAGAAAGGTAAACGACTTGCCTAGGGTCACACAGCTGGCAGATGGCAAAGCTGGGATTTGAACTCACACCACCTGACCTTGGAATCCACTTTCAACCACTGCACTGAACTGCCAGCATCACACCACCCACGTCTTGTCTTCACTGTTCACTTTTCTCTCTGTACTGTCCATCTCCTTCTTATCGACCTGAGTGTAAGCTCTAGTGAGGGACCCTTGGTACTTGACAATTGAAGGGGTTTGGAGAACTTTACGGTTAACTAGTTTTCAATCCCCTGAGGTTGTTTTCCTGAAGGTATCCCTGGGGCGAGATCCTGCATTTCAGAGGGGTGTCCTCAAGCCAAGGACCCACTTTTCAGTGGGGGTGCACTGAGGCTTGCCCACCAGCCTGGGCAGCTCACCCACGCAATGTCCGTTGTGTGTCGCCACAAAGCCAGGGAAGCAGAGGCAGCTGTAGGAGCCGACGATATTCTTGCAGGTCCCATTTCCGCATGGCTGCTGGTCACACTCGTCGACGTCTGCCAGAGCAAAGCCCCTGATCCCCGCCCAGCTCACCCAGGGCATCGGGCAGCTTGGGCAGTGAGGGCCTGGCTGGACCCAGCCCCCCTCTCCTGTACTTCACCCTGCCCAGGTGGATGGGAAGTGATGGCTGGGATATATCCCTATTTATCACTTCCATTCTATAGATGGGAAAACTGAGGTGCAGGGAGGTGAATAAGTCAGTTACCCAAGGTCTTAGGTGCCAGGGCTCACAGCTGTGAGTCTGTGAATCAGGATGGGCAGAAGCACCACCCCCACCCCAGGGGAGGTGTAGACCCATGGCCCCTCGCCCTTGGCAGCCTGGCCTAAGAGGAAGGAGCAGAGGGCGCTCTCACCCATGCACAGGGTCTGGTCTGCTGAAGCCCGGAAGCCACGGTGACACAGGCACATGTAGCTATCAGCTGTGTCCACACAGTCGCCATGGCTACAGACGTTTGGGATCTCCCGACACTCATTCCGTCCTGAGGGAGGGCAGGGAGTGTGGTGCCCCACAGAGTCCCCACCCCACAGTGTGTTGCAAGCCATCACACGTGGCAGTGGGAGAGCCCGACCGCCTACCCATTCTAGCTGCTGTCCCAGGGGAAATGCTTCACCTCCCATTTCACCCTCACGACTCCCGTTAACAGATGCTCTCAGCACCCCCACCCCAAAGTACAGCCAAGGAGGGAATTCCCGGGCAGTCCACAGCTTATAACTCCACGCTTCCACTGCAGTGGGGCACGGGTTCGATCCCTGGTCAGGGAACTAAGATCCTGCAAGCCGAGCGGCACAGCCACCACCCGCCCCAAAAAAAAGTACAGCCAAGGAACAAAGCCCGGACAGAGCCGTGTCCTACCCAAGTCACAGCGGGAGGCAGAGTCTGGCTTTGTCCTACACCCCACTCCCTCACCTCCCTACTAGGGTCCCCACTTACCCACACAAGCACCCCCTGGCGACAGCTTGTACCCTCGGGCGCACTTGCAGCGGTAGCTGCCGGGGATGTTGATGCAGTTGGCATTCTGCTGGCAGGGGCTCTCCCCGCTGGCACACTCGTCCACATCTGGGGAGTACAGCCAGCGGGGCGGGGTTGAAAGTGACGCTTCCCTGCAGAATCAAACCCTAAACCCAGCCCTCCCCCCCCACACTTCAGAGCAGGTGGTCCCTCCAGAACCACATTGAGCGGGGTGATGTGGGATGGAGCCCCTCGGAAAGGCGTTAGCCCCATACACAGAGGGGGAAACTGAGGCTCACGGGGTTTAAGAGACTTGCCCAGAGAGCACAGGCTGGGAGGGGGAACCAGCAACCCACCCGGGGCTGGGGAGGCAGGGGGGCGGCACCTTCGCAGACCAGCAGCACCCTGTTGTAGCTGAAGCCCGTGGGGCACTCGCAGCGGAAGCTCCCAATCTGGTTGATGCAGACGCCACTGGCACAGATGGCAGGGATCTCCCCACACTCGTCGATGTCTGGGGAGGGCGCCAGCCGTCAGGAGCAGCTCAGCTCCCGGCAACGTCTGGGGACCCTGACCTAAGAGATCATGCAGTCTAGGAGAAGATGTGTCCCCCAACCAGCACACACTTGAAAAATCCTGCAGTGGCCAAACTATATCTGCTCACACCGGAAAGAAATCAGGATGTGGGAGGGAAGGCAGGGGGAGAGAGCCTCTTTCTCAACAAAAATGCACATTTGCTGTGACCCAGCAAGCCTGCTTTGTGGGGTCTCCGGGAACGAGGCAGTCCCGTGTGTGAGCAGGAGGCTGCACGGGAGGACCTGTGGTGACGTTTAGCGAGAAACTGGAAACATCACCGGAGGAATGGATGACAAAATGTGGTCCCTCCCTACAAGGGAATACGATTCATCCTGAAAAAGGGGTGAAACACTGACACTCACTACAACGTGGAAGAACCTTGAAAACATGATGCTCAGTGAGAGAAGCCAGTCCCCAAAGGACAAATACCGTACGATTCCATTTATATGAAACGTCCAGAACAGGCAAATCCAAAGAGATGGAAAGCGGAATAGTGGTTGCCAGGGGTTGGGGGAAGGCAGAACAGGGAATGGCTGCTCATGGGGACAGGGTTTCTTTTTGTGTGATGAAATGTTCAAACTTCAATTGAAGTGATGGGGCACAACTCTGTGAATATACGAAAACCCACTGAACTGTGCGCTTTTGATGGGTGAAATGAATTATATCTCAATAAAGCTGCTGTTTATATAAAAGAACCTGGAATCTGCCTATGTGTCCATCCATGGGGGACTGACTTATGACCTGGGATGTGTCCATGTATGGAATACTACAAAGCAGGGCAAAGAGGGAGGCAGTGCTGCGTGTAGTAACCTGGCTGGTTCTTCACGACTCTTTGCTGGGTGAGAAAAATAAGTTGCAGACAAGACATAAGAAAGCACAGAATTTATGTCCAACTCCCCAGAAAACAATGCCATACATTTTCAAAGGCGGATCTCTATGTGTGTTTAAATGCATGAAGAAAGAACTAGAAAGAGGGCTTCCCTGGTGGCGCAGTGGTTGAGAGTCCGCCTGCCGATGCAGGGGACGCGGGTTCGTGCCCCGGTCTGGGAGGATCCCGCGTGCTGCGGAGCGGCTGGGCCCGTGGGCCATGGCTGCTGGGCCTGCGCGTCCGGAGCCTGTGCTCCGCAACAGGAGAGGCCACAGCAGTGAGAGGCCCGCGTACCACAAAAAAAAAAAAAAAAAGAACTAGAAAGAAATACTCCAGGTGTAAAGCATGAATTATAAATCAATAAATCTATTGTTCATATAAAAGAACCTGGAATCAGCCTGTATCCATCCATGGGAGACTGAGTTATGACCTTGGGAGAGTATGAAGGAGACTTAGATTTGAGGGGGTGACTGGAGGGGGAGTTGCTCTTATCTGCTCTGTTCCAATTGTTGAAAATAAGGAGAATACAACGGTGGAATGAAAACAACTGAAAATAGGTTCATCAATGAAACACCGCACAGCTGAAATTTGGCATTCAGGTATTGAATTGCACAAAACCTCATTTAACTTAAAAAGGGAGCGTTCTGCTCCACTGCAACACGGATGAACCTTGGGGGCATTATGCCGAGTGAAATAAGACAGACACAAAAGGACAAATACTGTACGAATCTGTTTCTATGAGGTCAGATTTACAGACAGAAAGTAGAATGGGGGTTCCCAGGAGCTGGGGGAGGGGGATGGGAGTCAGTGTTTCATGGGGACAGAGTTGCAGTTTGCGAAGATGGAAAGTTCTGGAGATGCATGGTGGGGATGGTTGCACAACAGTGTGAATGTAATCGATGCCATTGAACTGGACACATAAAAATGGTTAAAATGGTAAATGTTATGTGTATTTTTACAGAAGTTTAAAAAATGAATAAGAATTTAATAAAAATACTCTCATTGCTTTTTTTAAAAAAGGGTCAGGATTCCTGGCCTGGGGAGTTGGAAGAATGAGGGTGTGGGGTAGGGGAGGGTGGAAGGGAAAGAGCTGTGGGGGGAGAGGAAGAGAGGGGGCAGGGCTCTGGGCACAGAGTGACCTGGGGCTACAGACAGGAGGGTGGTGGTCACTCACCGAGGGGCTTCCCTGTGTGGATGTCAATGACGAACCCGGGAACCTGGTTTCCACACAGGATCTGGTAATCCACTGGGCAAAGGAGAATGGGGAAGGCAGGGCGCTGGGGCTGCAGCCTCCCTGGGAGGACACCTCCTCCTCCTCTGATCAGCTTGTCCATCCCTATAGCCCAGTGCTCACCTGGCCCCTGACAACTAGTCCCTCTCCCTCCCTCCACTCTGACCAGTGCTGGGAGGGTTACGGGTGCCATTCGCCTGTGTGGTGTGATCTTCTAACACATAGACATGACCTCCCTCATCTCTTCCCTGCGTGAGTGCCACCAGCTACACCCCACTGTCCTCACTATAAAATGCAGACTCTTCAGTATGGACCTCAAGAACCTTCACCCTCAGTCCCACCTTTCCTCCAACAGCATCTCCTGCCCTCCTGTTATATGATTTCATTCCATGTCTGGATGTGTCCTGCTCTGTCATGCTACCGGAACTTTGCATATGCTGTTCCCTTTGCTGTTCCCTAGCATAGTCCACTTCAACCTTGAGGACTCTGGGCAGCCCACCACTCTGGCCCTGGACAGCTGATGACGCCATCCTTTGGCTCTTCCAGGGCAATTCACTCTCTGACTGTATCCCACTGCTGACACCAAGATGCTGCTTGCCCGACCTAGATTCCCAGGTGGGTGGGTGTCCCTGGACCCACCTGATAGACATGGGCAGGCATTTGGGCAGTGCCACCTTTCCCCAGGTCCCTGCCCTGCTCCTCACTTGCTCTTCTGCCTGTATCATGATGAGAACAGACCAATCTCAGTGGCCCCTATGCCTAGTGTGGACTTCTGTCTCATCATATTCAACCTGCACCTCAGATTCAGGTGCCTAAGATTCAGGTAGGTACCTAACTCCCAGCACATAATCTGTGAGTGACATTTGATCTGTCTTGACAATCTCATGACCAGACTTGGCTGTCTGCAGTTTCCTTCCAGACTGCACAGCTTGGGTCTACCTTATTCTTATTTCCTAGAACCCAGAACAGGGCCCAGCACTCAGAGACAGCCAGTAATGACCCCTTCTCATACCACTACACTGGGTTGAATAATGACCCTCCACCCCCAAAGTTCATGTCCACCCAGACCCTCTGAATGTGACCTTTTTGGGAAATAGGGTCTTTGCAGATACAGTCAAGTGAAAGTCATCCTGGATCAGAGGAGCCCTGATGCAAGGATTGGTGTCCTTATAAGAAATGAAGAGACATGTGGAGACACAGGGAGAAGCCATATGAGTTGAAGGCAGAGATGGAGGAGATGCAGGTACAAGCCAAGCAATACCAAAGAATGCCTGGAACCACCAGAACCTGGACGAAGCAAGTAAGAATTCATCCCTAGATCCTCTGAAGGAAGCGTGACCCTGCCCACACCTTGATTTATGACATCTAGCCTCCAAGACTGTGAGAAAATACGTTTCTGGTGTTCTTTTTTTTTCTTAAGCCACCAAGTTTGTGGTATTTGTTGCCACAACCCTAGGAAACTAATTGTCTTAGTTCAGGCTGCTATAAGGAAATACCATGAACTGGATGGCTTCAATAACCAACGTTTACTTCTCACAGCGCTGCAGGCTGGGAAGTCCCAGATCAAGGCACCAGCAGATCTGGTGTCTGCTGAGAACTCTTCCTGTCTGTCTTCTTGCTGTGTCTTCACGTGGCAAAGAGAGAACGTTTCTTGTGTCTCTTCTTATAAGGGCACTAATCGCATTTAGGGGCTCCATCCACATGACCTAATTAACTCCCAAAGGCTCCACCTCCAAATGCCATCACACTGGGGGTTAGGGCCCCAACATATGAATTTGGGGGGAACTCAAACATTCAGTCCATAGCACTAATAAACTTGTAACCCCCTAGTTATCCCCTCTACTCACTGCTCCATTCCTGCAGCTCTTTCTGATGCCTGGGCTGGTTGCTAGATCATCCTAATAGGTCTCATCCCAACTGCCAAAAAGTTCTTCTGCTCAGTCCTTCTTTCAGGACTTTGCTCCTGCTGTTCCTTGCCTGGAATACCCTTCCTCATCCTGACCGACATTTCTGTAATCCTCCTCAGAGCTTCTGCAAGCTTGCTCCGCCCGCAGCTCATGGGGCCCTGGTGCCTCCAACCAGCTGTGCTTTTCTCTCTGGCCCTAGGCACTCACTCACTGACCCCCCCACCCCACCAAATAATCTGTGAGTGTTCAAGGTTCTTTAGCACAAATGAAAGCCTCACTGATCCATCCTGAATTCCCCGAGTCTGTGAAATAGAAGGATGCCTTGCCCTCCTTAAAAGTATTGATTTTTCCATACGTTGACTGCGATGGAACTTCAACTCTTCAGCTCTCATCAAAACAACAGACTCATCTGGGAGTTCTAAGTGCGGTATGCCTCATTAAACACTGCATTAAAAAGGGCCAAGCTGGAATGAAGGCCAGGGAGGGGCACTTACGGCTGGCAGGAGTTGGGCAGGCCTCGCAGGGTCTATTCCAGGCCTGGCCAATGTTGTAAGAACAGCAGCACGTCTTCCGGGTCACGTTAAAGGTCAGCTCATTCTGACATGTACCGTTATAGTGCCGGAAGCAGACACTCTTCCTCATGTCTGCAGTTGGGTTGGGGTGAAGGATGCAGGCAAGAGACACCAGAGGAAGAGAGCCAGAGAGATAGGAATTCATTCATAAATCCATTTGGAAATTACTGGCTTGACTTCTCCCCAACACACATGAGGGTGCCCTTCACGTTTAGCCCTTCTCAGGCAGTGCACAACCTGGACAACCATACACGGCAGCCCTGGGTCCCTGAGCCCTGCAGCCTTGCTCACTGCTGCATACCAGCATCTCAAATACACTCACCCTCCCTCTCTCCTCCCACAAACATGCCTCTCCACACTCTTCCAAGGCTTGGAGACTCCCAGAAGCCCCTCCCACACCCGAGTGCTTTTCTCACAACGGCTGGGGTCCCCCATCATCACACTTCGTACCCATGCAGTTGTTGCCACCGTTGACTTGCAGGTATTCCGCTGGGCAGACACAAGTGTAGTTCCCCAGAGTGTTGTAGCAGGTACCAGGGCCACAGATGCCCGAGTGTGCAGAGCATTCATCGATGTCTGCAGGGGGAGGGAGGAATTGTCTGCATCCAGGAATTGTCTGGATAACTCCCCACCCCAGGTCTGCTAGAGCCACTTCACTATGCGGTTGAGTTGAGTTTCAAGATTAGGTTAAAATGCATGGACATCTTAGTGATACGTAAAGACACGGCACAGTATTAGGTGGGGAAAAAAGTTTACTATGATCCCACTTCTATGAAGAAAAAATATGATCTGAGCTCATTTAATGATATTATCACCAAGAGTGGGGCAATCATGTGCTTCCCAGTGTGATGCAATAGGAAGCAAAGCCCTATGGATAAAATATTCTTGAAAGAAAAAAGTTGATTCTCAATCTCATTGATCCCTTAGTCCAGAAGCAGCACACATTTTCTGTAAAGGGCTGGAAGTAAATATTTTTTTCAGTTTTGCGAGCCAAACAATGGTCTCTGATGAGCTATTCACTTTGCCATGGTAGCGTGAAGGCAGCCAGCCATAGACAATGGGTAAACAAACTAGCATGCTGTGCGCCAGTAAAACTTGATCTATGGCCCCTGAAATGTGCATTTCATGTCATTTTCATGCGGCACAAAGTATTATTCTCCTTTTGATTTTTTCCAATAACCTAAAAATGTGAAAAGCATTCTTAGTGGGCTATACAAAAACAGGTGGTGGAGTATTAGCAAGCTAGGAGTGACATTTCCAAAAATGGCAGAATAGGGAATGTCAGAGCTTTATTCCTCCACAAAAACAGCTACTGAGCTGAGCAAAAACTGACAAAATGAACTTTTGAGGAACTCAGGAATCCCGTCAAAAACTTACAAAACCAGGGGATCTGATATATAAAATATCCTAGAGAACCCACAGAATGAAAACTATTAGAGCTAATAAATGAAGTGGGCACAACGCAGAATGCAAGATCAACACACTGACATAGAAATTTCAGTTGTATTTCTACAAACTACCAAAAAGCAACTGAAAAGGAAATTAAGAAAATAATTCCAATTATAATAGAATCCAAAAGATTAAATACTTAAGAATAAATTCAACCCAAGAGGTGAAAGACTGGTACACAGAAAACTATAAAACATTTCTGAAAAAAATTAGAGAAGACCTAAATAAATGGAAAGACATCCTGTGTACATGGATGAAAAGACTCATTATTGTTAAAATCGCAATACTCCCTAAAGTGATCTATAGATTCAATGTAATTCCCATCAAAATCCCAGTGACTTCTCTTCTTTTGGCAGAAATGGAAAAGCTGATCCTAACATTCATATGAAATTGTAAGGGACCCCAAACAGCCAAAACAATATTGAGAAAAGAAAATAAAGTTGGAGGAGTCACACTTTCCCATTTCAAAACCTACTTACAATGCTATAGTAATCAAAACAGAGTGGTACTGGCATGAGGATAGAACTATAAATCAGTGGAACAGAATTTAGAGACCAGAAACAAACCAAGACATCTACAGTCAATTGATTTTCACCAAAGTGCAGAAAGAAGTCTCTTCAACCAATGGTGCTGGGACAGTTAGATACCAACAGGCAAAAGAATGAAGTTGGATCCCTACCTCACACCATATACAAAAATTAACTCAAAATAGAAGACCTAAACATGAGAGCTAAAACCATAAAACTCTTGGAAGAAAACATAGGGGTAAATCTTAATGACCTTGTGTTTAGCAAATGGATTCTTAGATATGACACCAAAAGCACAAACCACAAAAGGAAAAATAAAACAGATAAATTGGATTTCATCAGAATTTAAACCTGCTGTGCATCAGCAGACACTATCGAGAAAGTGAAAAGACAACTCACAGAACTGGAGAAACTCTTTGCAAATCACATATCTGATGGGAGTCTTATATCCAGTATATATAAAGAACTCCCACAACTCAACAACAGAAAGGGAAACAATCCAATTTTAAAATGGGCAAAAGATCTAAATAGACATTTCTCCAAAGGTACTCAACCTCATTAGTCATTAGGAAAATACAAATCAAAACCACAATGAGATACCATTTCACACCCACTAGGATAATATTTTACACAATGGAAAATAACAAGTGTTGATAATGATGTGGAGAAACTAGAACCCTCTTATGTTGCTGGTGAAAATGCAAAATGGTGCAGGTGCTGTGGAAAACAGTTTGGCAGTTCCTCAAAAAGTCAAACATAGAATTACCATATGACTTAGTGATTCTAGGAGTTAGACAAAATGTTTGACAAGGACTGGCTACAGAATTTGTCCAGGGCAAAGTATATGAAGAATTTCAAGATGGTGACAGCAGAGCATTAAACTAAGCGGGGGTGGGAGGGGTGGGAGAATGGCACCCTTTGGAGTACAGGGCCCTTGAGTCTGAAAGCTGGGAAATGCTGCAAGCCTGCAGCCCTCAAGGGCACAAACTGGCCCTGAGAGGCTCCACAGCCAAGGTTAACATTCAGGTTGAAGTCTCCCTGCCCTGTGACAGTCAAGAAATGCAACACAGGGCCATATCTGAGGACAGGACTTTTCCCTTTTTCCCTTGAGAGTCTACGGAATAGGGGAGGCAGGGAGGGATGAGATATTTTTCAAGCGTTTTGGGTTCTGACTCTGGTTTGACAGCTCCCACCTCCATGTAGAAAGGAAATTGGGCTTTCAATCTTAGATCTCTCCCTTCTTTCACCATTTCCTTGAGTTTCTAAAGAGTGCTGATCAGAGTGAAAGATCTACTGTCCTCGTGTGCTGATGTCAGTGTCTGGTTGCATGCAGGTGCTCAGTTAATATTGTTGAAAAGAAGAAAAAGAATGGATTGGTGGACAGATGGATGGATGGATGAAGGAAGGAAGGAAGGAATTTCATATATTGCATCAAAAGAGCTCAGACTCAAGGATAAGGATGGCTGGGCTCAAAGCCAGTTTCAATCACTTACTAGCTGGTACCTCTCAAGTGACTTAACCCCCTTGAGCCTTAGTTTCTGCATCTGAAAAATGGGGTCATAATAGGAACATCTTTCTCATGAGGCTGTTTTGGTGAATGAACGAATGGCAAATGCAGATGTCAGCACCGTGGTGACATGCAATCACAGACACCAATTAACTGTTGATTGTTACTAAGACGCAGAAGAGGACAGTAAGGAGACAAGTGAAAAGGAAAGGTATGGCTGTTCCTTTGGTGTCTTTCCCTTCCCCCTCTTAGCTCTGGGCCTTGCTCAGCTTTTAATCAAAGGGAAGAAGGGCATGGTCACCGAGATAAAGCCAGGTCATTTCTGAGTGGGAAGGAGGCTGGAGGTCAGGCAATGGGGAGACGGGGAGGGGGCAGCGGAGCAGAGGGTAGATTGGGACATTCCGAGGAAACCTTCCCAACCCTTCTAATGGGCCCCAGGCAACAAAGCAGGTGAGAAGACTCCAAGGGGCATGTGAGGCCCCAGTACCTGAAAAGGAGGTGAGGCTGAGCAGGAAGGCAGGGAGGATGGGGTGGGTTCAAGCTCACCCTCACAGATGCGGGTGTCCTCATTGAGGTGGTAGCCAGGTGGACACTCGCACTGGAAGCTGCCAAAGGTGTTGACACAGTTGCCTCCCTGGCACAGCCCTGGCAGCTCCTGGCATTCGTCAATGTCTGTCAGGAAGTGAGGAAGCTGTGATTGGAAGGTAAATCCAAGCAGAGGACTTGGGGGACACCCATGCCTTGCCCTGGGCTCTCCAGGGTCCTGGAGAGTCAGTCCTGCTTCTTTAAGAATACTCAGGGACTTCCCTGGTGGCGCAGTGGTTAAGAATCCGCCTGCCAATGCAGGGGACATGGGTTCGATCCCTGGGCCGGGAAGATCCCGCATGCCATGGAGCAACTAAGCCCGAGCACCACAACTACTGAGCCTGCGCTCTAGAGCACGCGAGCCACACCTACTGAAGCCCACGCGCTGCGAGCCCGTGCTCCACAAGAAGCCACCGCAATGAGAAGCCTGCGCACTGCAGCGAAGAGTAGCCCCCGCTCGCCGCAACTAGAGAAAGCCCACGTGCAGCAACGGAGACCCAACACAGCCAAAAATAAATTAATTAATTAAAAAAAAAGAATACCCAAGAGCTGTTGGATATTTGGAGGCTGCACCCAGACTCTCCTGGGTCAATGTCACCCTGAATTCATCCTCTTTCCCTTCATTGGATAGAACATCCTTTCATCTATCCATCCATCACAAAGCTCCGTCTTGATGGAATTCTCCAATCTCATTACCCCCATGGATAGATGGATGGATGGATAGATGGATGGATGAATGGATATGGGAGGATGGCTGTGTGGATGGGTACATGGGTGGATATGAAAAGTGCTAGATGGGTGAATAAGCAAATGGGTCAATGGACGAAAAGCTAAATGAGTGGATGGATGGGTGGGTGGGTGGGTGAGTAGATGTACGAACATACTTATATATATGGATGGATGGATGGATGAACGGATGGAAGGAAAGAAGGAAGGAAGAATGGATAAATAGGGAATGGATGTATGGGTGGGTAGAGGAGAGATGAATGGATCGATGGGTGGATGGGGGTTGGATAGAAGGATGAATCAATAAACAAACTGGTGGAAGAGGAGATGGCTGAGAGGATCTGCCCCCAACCCCAAAGCGGCCCAACTCTGTTCCTCGCTGAGGGGGGAATGAGAGGAAGGTCAATCAGTGGATGGTCTACCAGGAACTCACCTTCCAGAATGACGGTGATGGGATTGGGCCGGAAGCCCTCACCCCCCGGGCACAGGGTTCTGTACTCAGCTGCAAGGGAAAGAGGTGCTTGTGAGGGGCTGTGGGATGGGGCATTTGGGCAAAGCTCAGGGGAAGCAGGGGAGAGGAGGTCCCCTAGAAAGGGCTCAAGAGTGGGCCTTACATCCCTTTAGCACAGAAATTACATCCCTTACCTCCTCAGCCTCTTGGGACCAAGAGACATTGAGCCAATCCTGGGGGATCCAGTGTGTGTGTGTGTGTGTGTGTGTGTGTGTGTGTGTGTGTGTGTGTGTGTGTGTGTGTGTGTGTGTAAACATGTGCTCACAATTCAACATGTGAGCAGATGGATCTTGTGGTAGTAGCTCAGGGTAGGTAGGGATTCTTTGTGATCCACAACCAGACCCTAGTGTGACCACAAGTTTCCCCCATGAAAGGAAGACCCTGGATGTACACACACACACACCTGAATAGGTGGACAGCTGCCTCCCTACTTGACACCTGACGACTTTGCAAATGCTCTTCCCACTGCACTCCACACGCTTTCCCCTACTCTGCCTGGAAAACTCCTACTCACCCTTCAAAACCTCATTCAAGTCCCTATGTTGGGAAGGCTTCCCTTACCCCCTTCCTCTCCATGGCTTCCTCCTGACCCATCACTATGCCTCAAACAGACCCTTAGGATAGTTCCACTCTCAACAGTCCAGGGACTGTTGGTTTACGGGTAAGGGGCAGTGTACAGCAGTTGCGGCCCATCCTTCTCTAGGTCCCCACCCCTACAACAGGACACAGAGGAATGCTCAATGTTTGTTGATTGACTGAGTGAGCAAGTCAATATAAACACACAAAGAATTTGCAGGAAGAGATGGCAGAAGGAGACTTTGGGGAGAGACCTAGATGATGAACTGCTGAGAATATGCTGTGTGACCCAGGGCGAGCCCTCCCTCTCTCGTTCCCAGTGTCCCTCCCTTAGCAGAGATGACCCACTAAGCCCTGCGGGAGCCTGGACCAGGGCTAGGTCTCTGCCTTCCCCCGCCCCCACTCCCCCAGGGACTCACTGGTATTGGCCAGCGGGCACAGCTCACAGGGGTTGCCCCAGGCCCGTCCCAGGGAGCAACAGCAGGATGCTCGGGTGACGCCAACCCCGATCTCCACACTGCAGGAAATGCCACCGTCCCCTCGGTCCTGTGTGTCCAGGAAACAGTTCCCGACCCGGGTGTCTTAAGAGGCAGAAAGGGATGGTTAGCAAGTGGTGGGGGAGAAATGGTGTGTGTGTGTGTTTGCACTTCTGTGTACGTGTAACTGTGTGTTACTCTATGTGTGTCTGTGTGTGCATGGGTGCCTGTGTGTGTGACTGTGGAAGTGTGCATGCATATTTCTGTGTGCATGTGTGACTCTATGCATGTGTCTGTCCATCTGTCTAGAGCAGAAGGCTGTATCTCAACAGACGATCGGGATGATCACTCTGGCCAAGGGCCTGTGTGTCAGGAGCAGGTGCATCTGGGTGACCCAGGCTATGGCCCCATCCAGCCCACTGACCCCAAAACCCCACCCGGAGTGGAGTGCGTGCTCACCCACGCAGCCCACCCTGCTGGGGTTCAGCTCAAAATCCTGGGGGCAGTTGCAGACGTAGCTGCCGGGGGTGTTGACACACAGGCCGTTGATGCAGTTCACGGGGTCTGCACACTCATTCACATCTGTGGGGTGGGGGCACCGTCAGCAGGGAGCCCTCCCTTGACCCACTTCCCTCCTGCCTTCTTCCCAGGGAGTCGAGCCCTGGCTGTTGGGGGCCAGGCTTAGGGGCCAGGTCACATCCTCCCCCGGGAAGAAAGCCTGATGGGACAGCAGCCTCTGGGGTCTGCCCTGTCCCAGGCGACCCCACGCCCTCCCCTGCTCTGTTCTACTTGGCCTGGAGGTTTGCCCTTGACAGCTCTCCCTGTCCCAGATTCCACGAGCTAACCTACAAAAAGCAACATTCAGGACATGTTTTGAGCCAGGGGCTGGCAGACTACAACCTGTGGGCCAAATCCGGCCCCCTATCTGTTTGTGTGAATAAAGTTTTATTGGCACACAGGCACGCTCATTCATTCACTTATCGCCTGTGTCTGTTTCTGAGCAACAGGGCAGAGACTGTATGGCCGAAACCTGAAAATATTTACTGCTGAACCCTGTTTGGGACACATGAGCTGCACGCCCCCTCCCCAGCCCCACGGACCCCACACCTGTGCAGTTGCCGCCTCCACGGTCCAGCTCGTAGCCCTCATCGCAGACGCAGCGGAACATGCCTGGCAGGTTCTCACAGCTCCCAAACACACACAGGTTCCCGAGAACACACTCGTCCACATCTGGGGGGGGGACCCCAGCTCAGCGCAGCCAAGCCCACCTGGCATCCTGCTCCTGTCACCCCCAGTGCCAGCGGCTCCAGGGACCCGCCCACACCCCAGCAGCCCCAGACCTCACCCTGGCAGGCGTGCTGGTCCTCTGTGGGGTTGAAGCCCATCTCGCATTCACAGCGGTACCCCCCGGGGGCATTGAGACACTGCCCATTCTCGCAAAGGTCCACATTCTCCGCACACTCGTCCCTGTCTAAGGGGACCCAGAGACAGAGGGCTGGGGGTCAGCTGGCCAGGACCCACTCAGGGTGGGCAGGTGGCCCCTGTCATTCAAATCCTTCAGTCACCCAGGGTTCCAGGGAGCTGGCAAGTAGCCCGGGGAACTTGGAGGGCAGGTGACCAAGTCAGGGCCAGGGAGCAGAGAGGGGACCTGGTCACTCAGGATCTGGGGTGGAGGGCCGCCAGGAAGTAAGCAAGTTCTCCTGTTCCCCACATCCATAAGGCTCCATGCATTCTGAGTCCAGGGGAGAAGACTGCCTCCAGGGACTCAGGCTCTGGCCTGTGGCCCCAAATGCTGAAGGCATGTCCTCTCCGGCACCCACGGGGTGGGTGGGTGGATCAGTGCAAGTCGGGAAGCCAACTGACCACTGTGGCCACCTTGGAATCCAGCCCCCATGGCTGTGCCTCTCGGGCCCCTCCAGCCCTCCCATCCTAACCCCTGACCTCACCTTCGCAGAAGTAGCCGTCCCCAGCAAAGCCCGGGGGGCAGGCACAGCGGTAGGAGCCGGGGGTGTTGAGGCAGTCAGCTCTCGGGCTGCACCCATGCTCCTGGAAGGCGCATTCATCCAGGTCTGCAGGAGACGGGACCCGGAGTCCCCTGGGTGTGTGCACTGAGGGGCTGCAGGGAGGCAGACCCTCCAACCCCAGCCCTGACCGGCCCCCCTGGACATGCCTGAGCCCAGTCACCCCTCCCTGCCACCTGCCTCCCCCTGCACCGCCCCACCTACCTCTACAGCTCTTGCCCGGACCTCCTGCCCTCAGGCACTCACCGTGGCATTCGAAGCCATCCCCCACCCAGCCTGGCTGGCACCTGCAGCTGAAACTCCCAGGGACGTTGAGGCAGGAGGCGTGACCATCACAGCTGTGTCCCCCAAGCTCACATTCGTCCACATCTGAGAGGAGAGGGACCCAGGCATAGGAGGGGCAGGACCAGGAGAGGGGGTGGAGGATGCAACACCCCCGGGAAACCTGGGCCCAGTAGAAATAGGGCTTCAGGTACAGAGTGGCAAGACTCAGTGCAGGAGCAAGGGAGAGAGCAAGGATCTTCCCTAGGGCAGGGCTGGCCCAGACATGTCCCCACACCACTGCGGGAGCTTCCACCTTCACCCAGAGCCCAAGAGGAAAACCCCCAAACCCAACAGGGCATGACTCCCAGAAGCGCCCTGAAATGGCAGCATGAGAGACTTAGGGCAGACGCTAAGAGGAACTGTCCTAATGCACACGCTCCCTCTCTAAAGCAGAATTTCCTTCTAAAGCCGTGTGTCTAATCCTCAACCAATTTTGCATCACACTTATCTCGGCCATGTTCATACACCACCTAAATGAACTGCTGTTTGCTGAAAGTTTCTTTACACTGCCTCCCATTTTTACTCACGTGAACGTATTTTAAAAGAAAAATAACAACGATCTCTAAGAAATCACGGATTTGATACTGTTTTCCAAGGTTTCTTTCCAGTATGCATTAAAATAACTATGTAATTATGGCAGGTAGAATTATGTTCTCCCAAAAAAATGTGTTCCAATCCTAACTCCCAGAACCTCTGAATGTGGCCTTTTTTGGAAATAGGGTCTTTGTAGGTGTAACCAAAATCAGATGAGGTCATCCTGGATTACAGTGGGTTCAAAACCAATGACTGGTGTCCTCATAAGAAGAGGGAAATTTGGACACAGAGAGGAGAACACCCTGTGATGATGGACGTGGAGATTGGAATGGTGTGTTCAAGGATGCCAAGGACCAATGGGCACCATGAGAAGCGAGGAGAGAGGGATGGGAGAGATTCTCCCTCTGGGGCCCCAAGAAGGAACCAATCCTGCCGACACTATGATTTCAGACTCTGGTCTCCAGAACTGTTAATTCTAGAGAGAGTAGATTTCTGTGGTTCTGAGGCACCAGGTTTGTGGTCAGGGGGTTCAGCAATCCTGGGAGGCTAAAACAAGAACTACGGAAGTGTTTAAATGTTCATCCCTGTACCACTTAAGAGCATCAGGCTAGCATGCTCTGGGAACTCGTGTGCATACAAAGGGACCCAGAGCTCCCCCTGGCAGAGCTGTTAAGGGAGCCCCAGGGGCACGTGATCGGATCCTACGTTTTGCTTTAACGTGAGGTCCCACCAGTGGAAGTGTGTAAGAATGAGGTCTGGCTGTACTCTGCTCCAAGGGATGGGGCAGACCCCATGAACCCTAAGTTGGCCCCTCGAGGGCCCCCTCGCCTGCTCCACTGACCACCAGCTCACCGGAGCAGCCCGTGGCCCCCTTCCTGACGACGTAACCCAGCTGGCAGTGGCAGACAAAGGAACCCCTTGTGTTCTCGCAGACCCCATGGAGGCAGATGTAGGGGTTCAGGTCACACTCGTCCACGTCTGTGGGATGACAAGAGAGGAAGCAGGTGAGGGTGGGGATGCAGCAGCATTGCTAAGTGCCCTGCCACATGGGTCCCCTGCATCGGGGTTCTCTTTGCCCATCTTCAGGGGTGGGGAACTCCCCCAATTCCACTGCTGGGCAGCCGCGAATGTTCAGTCAACAGTCTACAGCACATATTCCGTGGAACACACCGGACATGCATTCCCAAAAGGATTTTATACCAATACATTTAGACAACGCTGAGTTAAACAAAGCTAACTGGATTTTTTCCTCCTGCAGGCCTTTTCAGAGCCTTTATGCCAACGTGGATCTGCAAGAAGGGATGGAGGAAGCAGCATTTCCTATTTAACTTGGTCCTAAGCCCCCTTTTCTTCAGTGTTTCCTAAGACACCTGTGATCGGGAATGCTTTAAGCTGTCCTGGGCTGGACACATCTCCCTGGGAGGGTTATGTTTTTTACTTCCTGGTACTTCCTCACACTGGCCGCAGCTCTGCCCTGACGGGGCACCCAGTAGACATCTGCTCCCTGGGCCCCGTGATGACCTGCAGCCAGGACAGGACGGTGATCACGGCCCAAACAGCTTGGATCCCCAAGCAGGGCTCAGAGAATACAGTGTCTTTCCATCTAGCTCACCTTCCTCTGCAGAAAACCCCTTGGTCTGCAGCGATCCGATACACTGCTTTCAGAACAGGGCACACGCCTCTGCATGCACTGGGTATACGGTAAGTGTTCGATAACTGTTCATAAAATAACAAGGTTCAAGGGCCTCTGCTGCTGTGAATGAGATCCCACGGGTCTTGGTGCAGGGGCTCTAGGCACAGGTGGCCAGGAGCAGACTGCCAAGTGCAAAGCCTCATCTCCCCTGCCCGCGTGTGACGGGGATGGGACTGTCGTCTGTCTTGCCCACGTGGCCTCCTTGTGGAAGGCCTGGTGGGTGAATTGTGAAGCTGCCTCCTCCACCTGTATGTAGTCCCAGCTCCTCACCTACACACGTCCTCATGTCCAGCGTGGCCACAAAGCCGTCGTAGCAGAGGCAGCGGTGACCCCCCGGCACGTTGATGCACTGGCCCCCGTCACAGATGTCCGGGTTCTCCTCACACTCGTCCACGTCTGGGGGAGCAGGGTGGGGGGCTGGGCTGCAGGCAGGCAGGGATGGAGGGGGAGTCCCAGGGACCCTGCTGCAGGGTCAGCGGCCTGTCCCGGGTCTGGCCGGCTGCGTCTGGGTCAGGAAAGGTGTGTTCCCCATCCCACGCGGAGGGAGGAGGCCGCGCCCACCCACCTGCACACGCCCTCCCATCAGGCATCAGCGAGTAGCCGTGTCCGCAGCCACACCGGTAGCTGCCCTCGGTGTTAATGCAGTGCACGTGGCACCCACCGTTCCCAGAGCGGCATTCGTCCACATCTGCGGGAGGCAGGGCGAGGTAGAGGTCGTGGCGGGAGTGAGGTGGGGGTCGTGGCGGGGTGGGAGGCAGGGCGAGGTGGGGTGTGGTGGGAGCGAGGTGGGTTGGCGTGGCAGGGCGAGAGGCAGGACGAGGTAGGCGCATGGCGGGAGCGAGGTGGGGGCGTGGCGGGGCGGGAGGCAGGGCGAGGTGGGGGCGTGGCGGGAGTGAGGTGGGTGGGCGTGGCGGGGCGGGAGGCAGGGCGAGGCGGGGCATGGCGGGAGCGAGGTAGGGGCGTGGTGGGACGGGAGGCAGGGGGAGGTGGGAGCGAGGTGGGGGCGTGGCGGGGGCGGGTCAAGCAGGGGTCAGACTAGGGGGCGGGGCCAGCAGAGGCAGGGACTTGGAGAGAGACTGCTGTGGTAGTGGGGGCCTCGGCTGGGGCTGGGGGCGGGCGCGGTCTCACCCACGCAGCCTTGGCGGTCAGGTGTGCTCTGGAAGCCGGCGTGGCAGGAGCACTGGAAGGCACCGATGACGTTGACGCACTGGCCGTGGGGACACAGGCCGTCACTCAGGGAGCATTCATCAACGTCTGCAGGGGGAGCACATGGCTGGTGGGGACAGCAGGTAGGGGAGGGGCCCCAGGAAGGCCCGGCCTGTGTTCAGCCGCCATCTGCAAGACCCCGAGGCACTGGGACACGTGTGCACTCCGATACATTCATGCTCCTGGCATCCACACGCCACCACAGGGGGGAGTCCACACCTCACCCTTGTACAAACACGCACCCACACCCAGATCCACGTGCCCACACACGTGCACACCCACAAGACCACGTGCACACCCACGTGCACACCCACAAGACTCACCCAAAACACACCCTTGAATACACACACCCGCAGCAGATAACACCCACACCCTGATCCATGCACCTACGTGCACACAGCTCACACAAACACACCCTCACACCCACTCACATGCAAACACAATCACCCTCAGTAGACACACCTTCACAGCCACATGCACACTCATAAGACTCACAAATACACCTCATACCCACTCATATGCAAACACACCCTCGACACACACCCACACCCACATGCACACAGCCCCATTCACAAACACACCCACCCGTGTGCAAACACACATCCACACCTAGACACACATTCTCTCACAAGCTCATTAGATGCACAAACACCACATCCCCTCACATAAGAACACGCATCCTTGTGTAGACACACGCTCAGACTCACATATAAACACCCATGCACACACTCACTCTTGTACACATTCCCAGATACACACCTGCATGCTCACACAGACACACAAATACACACTTCCTCCGCCTCACGTCATATCACACGGACACACAATGACCTGCACCCATGCTACCTCATGCATGCGACCGCTCACATGCATAGAGACTGACACACGTGTGCACACATATACATAAGTATGTACTGAGGGAGATGCACAAACACACACTCCCATCATCTCCCTCATGCAACCCACACTCACCCTCACAAGCAGTGCCCTTGGCCACCAGCGCATGTCCAGCGGGGCACTGGCACTCATAACTCCCATCTGTGTTGGTACAGGTGCCTCCCCGGCACAGCAGTGGGTCCCGGGCACACTCATCCACGTCTGGGCGTGTGGAGAGAGAGAGAGGAGGTGTGAGGACATTGACCTGGCAGGGTGTGATGTGGCTTGTGGAAGCTTCTCCCTGTGCCCCTCTCCCCCAACCCTGTCACCCTGGCTGAAGCCGAAAGGGCCTGGAGTTTTGGGACTTGGGTGACCCATGGGAGTCAGACTGGGAGGGAAGCTGGAATTCTCAGAATTATCAGGGACACAGGCTGACACTCCTGGAGCTGAAGGAGGCCCTGAGAAGCGCCCCCTGGAGGACACAGAGGGAAGGCAAGGCCCAGCCCCTCCAGACATCAGCACATGGAGTGGGGGACCTCACCACCCACCCCCACTCTCCTCCCACTCCAGCCTCACGGGCCTCCTTCCACCCCTCAGGTGCTGTTCCCCCTCCCACCCGGCCCTCCACACAGCAGCTCCTTCTATCCTTCACGTCCACCCCAGGGCCTTTGCATGCACTGTTCTTTCTTCAAGCCGCTCTTCAGCCCCTCTTGACCCCAATTACTCCCACTCTCTCAGCCCCACAGAATGGGATACATCCTAGGGGTCTACGCTCCCGCTGCACCATATGGCCCTTTCAAGTGCTTGTGACAGTGGCTGTTTATTTTGCATTTGTCTGGCGATTTATTTTATTAAACATCTATCTCCCCATTAGGTCACGAGCTCAGAGAAAATGGCCCTCTGCTGCCGAGCTCTCTGTGGTTCCCCTGAGTAGATGCACATGAAATGTTCATTGAATGAAAAAGTGAAGGAAAGGGGAAGAGGCTCCTCTGTCCCGGGCCCCCTCCTCTTCTCATGCTACGAGCCCCCGGGGAGGCCTGCCCGAATCTTGGTTCCCAGGCTTCTCATCTGACTGCCACACCCCATGTCCAGCAGCCTACAGGGATGACGCCCACACTCGCTGTGTCCCAGCTGGATCATGGCTTCTCCCCACTCTGGCCCCCTCCACCTACATCCATCACAGCAATGTCACCCCCATCCCTCGGCTCGGCCCCGAGACCGCCGAGCATCACCCTGCCTGGGGTGGCTGCCTACCCATGCAGTTCTTCATCATCATGAAGCCACTCTCGTAGCCGTGGAAACACTCACACTCGAAGCTGCCCGGAGTGTTGACGCAGGTGCCCTGGCCGCAGAGGTCAGGGGAGATGCGGCACTCGTCAATGTCTGTGGAGAGAGTGGGCACGGGCCGGGCCTCCACATCTGCAAACACCCAGGGGTGCACAGGAGCCCCAAGCTGCTGAACCCAGGTTAACAGAGGTGCCGTGACTGCACCCCAGACGAGGGTAGGGAATTTCCTTCCAGCCTGGAGGCCCCTGGAGGCCACCTGTGCCAGCCCCTCCTTTTATAGCTGGGATCCTGAAGGCCCAGAGAGGGTGTTGAGCTGTCCTCGGTCACAGAGCAGGCAGGCAGACGGGCAGGAAAAGGCCAGTTCTTGTCTTTCAGGTGCCTCTAGTTCATGGCCCCCATCCCTGTAGGCGCCCCCCAACCGCCCAGGAGGCAGACGCGGGCACGTACCTGTGCAGTTCCTTTCCTGGGCGTCCAGGGCAAAGCCCCCAGCACAAGAGCAACGAAAGCTGCCCACGGTGTTGCGGCAGGTGCCGTGTGCACACAGCCCGGGGAAGGCTTTGCACTCGTTCACATCTGCAGCACGGGAGCACAAAATGTCACGCCGCCCCGATGTCTCTGGGTCCCCACCTCCTGAGCGTTCACCCCTCTGGCCACAGATGTTTGCTCTCTCCCAAACACACGTCCCATCTCCAGGCCTCTACCCACGCTGTGCCCTCTCCCCATCCACCAGGTTCCCTGAGCCCAAACACACCTTTATAGAAGGGCTGGCCTGAGAGGAAGTCCCGGCTGGCAAAGCCCAGCCCCCGGGGACACAGGCTGGCAAACGCTGGGGACTCAGGCTCAGGGCACGCCTCGCACGCGGCCCCCCACGCAGCTCCCAAGGAGCAGCAGCAGACGTCCATCCGGTACTTGCCGGGCAGGGCGGCCCCACATTCATCCTCATCCCAATGCAAGAAACAAAGCTCCAGGCGCACATCTGCAAGGAGGGGCAGTCACCAGTCCTGCCCCTGCTACACTGTGCCTGCCAGGACAGGCATTAGATCCTCCTTCAGCAGCTTCTTCTGAAACTTCCTCCCCAACGGGAAGAGTGACTTCCTTATGCTGAGATTCGATATCATCCAATATATTTTTTTTTTTTGGCAGTGCTGCATGGCTGACCAGGAATCGAACCTGGGGCCCCCAGCAGTGAGAGCACCGAGTCCTAACCACTGGACCACCAGGGAATTCCCAACAGTTACATTTTAAAAATGATATCATCCAATAGTTACATTTGAATAATGGTATCATTCAAATCTTACACTATAATAACTTGCACTGCTGGGTGCTTGCTATGTGATGGGCACTGTTCTAAGCTCATCAACCCATTGAATCCTCAAAATAACACCAAGAGGAAAATATTATCATCATGCCCATTTTACAGGCAAGAAAACTGAGGCAGAGAAAGGTTAGGTAGCTGACCTGAGGCCAGTTAGTAAGAGGTAGAGCGGGGTTCAAACCAGACCATCTGGCTCCAGAGTGTGTGTGTTTAACCTGTAAAACTCCCTTAGAATAATCTGGGAGTGGATAAGCCTTCCTCAGCACCAGACATGAGGGTCTAAGAATGGGGCTGGTTAACTACGGCCTGGGGTGCCAGCCTCCTGTTTTTGTAAATAAAGTTTTATTGACACACAGCCACATCCATTTGTTTCTGTACTGTCTGTGGGTGTTCTTACACTACACGGCAGAGCTGAGTAGCTGCAACAGACTGTGAGGCCCCAAAAGCTGAAAACATTTGCAGAAACAGCTGGCTGATCCCTGGTCTAAGACAACTTCTCACTCTTTACAAAAGGAACATACGTTTAAGGGGGTCCATTTGAGGACAAGACCCTGTTACGGAATCTTTAGGAAAAGATAAAGATAAGCAGAAGCGCCGTGACACACAGGGATCTGTCTTAAGTTCCCGTGTACCCGGTGGCTTGGTCCAGGGCTGACCAGACTGAGCCATTTCACCTGGCCGTGAATTCAGCAATGGCTTTTTTCTCTTTACTCAGTTACTTTCTTTCCTTGCTCACCTTTTGGAATCAGCAAGAAGACCCGCTGCACACCTGAAGCTCAGTTTAGAAGGAAATCGAAGTTGAGAAGGGTCATCAGGGCCCATCTGCCTGATGTTGGCCAGGCTCCAAGGTGACCCTGAGGAGGCTACCAATGGATTGACGGGACTACAGGAGGCAAAGCTGATAGAACTCGGAGCACTACCTGCTGGCCGGCACATGCTTTTGGCCAAGAAATGTCCTGTTCGAGATGTTGATAGGGACAAAGCAAGAAGCCCTCATCGAGGGGGAAAATATCTCAGAGCCTTTGAGACTGAGGGTAAGCCATTCAGGGTGAGGGTTTGAGCCCTGGATGCTGAGGAAGGTTCACCAGCATCACTTAGCTCTCATGCTAGAGGTACCTCCTGCTCAAATCCCCCCGTGTAAACCTTACTCGCTAACAAGAAAGAATAAACGAAGGTTGCAAGTATTATTCCACGAGATTTTGCCATCTGCAATGAGCTTCCTTAGAAGGGCAGTTGAGAAGATGCATCCCCCAAAACAAATGTCTTTGGAGACACGTGGGCAGGAGGTGGGCAGTGAGCAGAGGGTCCTGGAAGAACCCCGAGATCCCACTTGTCCCTAGGAGGGGTCTCCAGCCGCCGGGAGTGGAGGCAATGAAGGGCAGGGGGCCCTGCATGGGGACCCAGCCCGCACTCACCCACGCACAGCCGGCCCGTGGCATCCAGCGTCAGGCCCTCAAGACACTCGCAGTGGAAGGAGCCAGCGGTGTTGAGGCAGCGCCCATTGGGACAGACCCCCGGGAAGACCTCACACTCGTTCACATCTGGGCAGCAGCAGACAAGGAGGAGAGGCAAGGGCTGGAGGCTCCCAGGAGCTGTTCCCCTGGGGCCTCAGGACACCACGTGGTCCTTGGGTAGGGGGAAGGGGCAGTGCCAGCCTCGGGCTGGCAGATCGCGGGGAAGACCCAGGTACCAAAGAGGGAGAATGTCTCGATCTCAAATGACTTCAGGGAGGGGCCCCAGGCAGCCCCCATGACACTCGCCCACGTGTGGCTTGGAGGGCGAACCAAAGAGGGTGGGGATGGGGGTTACCTTCGCAGCTGAGCCCCTTCACGCGGGCGAAGCCACGGGCACAGGCGGGGTCTGTGGTTGGGGAGAGGAGTCACTCTCTCCACTCAAACACAGGGGATCTGTCCCCCCCCAGTTGTCCCAATGGCGTGGGAGCCCCCGGAGCCCCCCCTCAGGGCATTACCCATGTCACAGCGTTCGCAGGGGCTCCCCCAGGCAGCCCCGAGCGTGGCGCAGCACTCGGACCGCAGGGTGGCTCCGTGCAGGTTCGCCTCGCAGCGGCCATCCTGGACCTTTAGCCAGCAGGTGCCTTTGGTGCTGTCTGAGGGGAGGCGCTTGCTGTCTCACCTGGCGGGCCCACACCTGCACGCCGACCCGCATAGACCCAGCCTACTCCGGGGCGTCGGGGTCCCCGCTGCTCCGTGGGGCCTCTCACCTAAGCACACGGTGCCGGAGGGTCCCAGGCGGCTGCCGGGGGCGCACTCGCAGGCGTAGGAGCCGGCCAGGTTGCGGCACACGCCGTTCACACACGGATTGGACAGGCACTCGTCGATGTCTGCAGGGACAGCCCCCCAGCCGCCCCACCCCACATTGAGTCCTGAGCTGCAGGAGGGGGAGCCCCACCTGACCAGGGGCCCCTCCTCCCCACGGCTGCCAAAGTCCAGAGGCGGGGGCGCAAGCGGTCAGAATACAAGGAACGGACTGCGCAGGCTCAGACGCACGTGAGTTTGCACTGAATCGTCTTGTGCACCTGCACAAGCACGCTGACGTGCAGGGTCCTGGGAGCGCACACAGGTAAAAGTGCAGAGGGATAGGCACGGTGGGGAATTGTGGCCCTCAAAGGGTCGGTCATGGCACAAGACAGGTGAGAGGCAGGAGGAAAACCCAGAGGGGATGGAGGCCTGGGTGTGGCCAGGGTGGGGGAGGGGTGTCAGCTGGAAAGAAGACAAAGGACCAGGGGAGGGGTGGGGCCAGACGAAAAGCTTGTGCGTGACTGTGTGCGTGCGCGCGCGCAGGCATCTGTGAGCGCCAAGGGATCTATGCGATGGGCAAGGTCATCACAACAACGTGTGTGTGGGCAATGGCGAGCATGCACACTTGAACATGTGTATGTGTCAGTGACTGCACGCGTGGGAGAGGGAGGATGGGCACGTATTCTTGTGTATAAGCGTGAGTGTGTATGAGCATGTGAGTGCACAACTGTGCAGGTATGTGAGGGTGTGTGTGACTGCACACGTAAGTGTGTGTGGCTGTGAGCCTAAGTGTGTGAAAGGGTGAGTGAAAGAACGTGGGCACACACATATCTTTGAGAGTGTGCACGTGAGGGTGTGTGGCTGTGGGAATGTCTGTGAGTGTGAATATGGGTATGTGAGTGTGTTTTGTGTGAGTACCGGTGTGTGTGACTGAGTGATCATATGCACACATGTGTGAATGTCAGAGGGTCTGAGTGTCTGCATAAGGGTGTGCCTTTGAGGGTGTAACTGTGGCTGTGGGCATGCGTGTAAAGTGTGAGAATAAGTGTGTGAATGTGGGTATTGTGTGTGTACCTATGAGTGTGTGTAACCGTGAGACTGAGTGTGAATACATGTATGCCTTTGAGCGTGTCTGTGTGCGTGAATGCAGGTATACATGCGTCTTTGAGCATGTGTGTACCCAGAGCACGCAGCGTGCATAAGTATCTGCGTGTACATGTGCGTGGCTGTGTGCCCCGCGGCCCTGTACCTTCGCAGGTCTCCGTGTCTTGCCAGAAGCTGAAGCCCTGGGGGCAGGAGCAGCTGTAGCTGCCAGGGCTGTTCCGGCACCGCCCGTTGTCACACAGGAGGCTGTTGAGTGCACACTCATCCACATCTGCAGGGTGAGGGGGGGAGAGCGGGGTGAGGGGTGTGCAGTGGGGGCGGCCCACCCACCTGCCCGTCCACTTGCCGGGTACGCTCACCCATGCACTCCTTGCCGGCTGCGGCTGCCTCGTAGCCCAGGTTGCAGATGCAGCGGTAGCTGCCCCGCAGGTTCTCACACATACCGTTGGCACAGACATCAGGATCGAGGGCACACTCGTTGATGTCTGCACCAGGAGGAGGGCGTCAGCAGCTGCCCTGGCTCCCTGGAGGCTCCAGAAGCCATGTCCTCCGGGGCCAGAGCTCCAGCCTAGACCCTGCCTCCTTCCCCTTGAAACCAGGGTTTCTCAGCACTGTGGATATTTGGGGCCAGATCATCCTTTGCTGTGACGGGGGGCGTCCTGTGCATTGTAGGATGTTGAGCAGTATTCCCAGCCTTACCCAGGAGGTGCCAGTAGCACCCTCCCCAATATCTGTCCAGACATTGCCAAATGGCCCCTCGGGAGGGGGAACAAAACTGTCCCCAGTTTGGAACTCATGGAACAGATGTTTATACGGCAGCGACATAATTTTGAAAAAAAAAGTGCAATCATAATCACTACCATTATAGGATGTTTACTATTTTGTGCCAAGCGTATTAGCTCATTTGATCCTCACAACATCCCTGAAATGGGTCTTACCGTTATCTCCACTGTACAGACAAGGAGGCACAGAGACGTTAGGTAACTTGCCTGAGGTTATTCAATCAATAAATAGTAGGGCCAGGATTCGAACCCATGCATCTGGCTCCAGAATCTGTCCCTTTAATTGACAGGGGGTGGGGGAGGGGTGGACATCTGTCCTGCCCTGATGGCCTAGCAGTGGATGGAAAATCTTTATTTCTTGCTCAGGCAGAAAGGCTGTTTCAGGAAGGGATGGTGTCACAGGTTGGAGTCCTAACCCCCAGGATGTCAGCATGTGACTTTATTTGGAGACAAGGACTTTACAGAGGTGATCCAGTTAAAACGAGTTCATTAGGGTGGACCCGCAATCCATTCCAATATGACTGTATCCTTATAAAAGGGGGAAATTTGGGCACAGACACACAAGGAGAACCCCATGTCAAGAGGAAGGCAGAGGGGTAATTCCCTGGTGGTCTAGTGGTTAGGACTCTGCATTTTCACTGCCGAGGGCACGGGTTCAGTCCCTGCTCGGGGAACTAAGATCCCGCAAGCTGCACGGCGTGAAAAAAAAAAAAGATGAAGACAGAGGGCGTAGGGATGAATTAGGAGTTTGGGAATAGCATACTCAGTACTATATATAAAACAGATAACCAACAAGGACTACGGTATAGCACAGGGAACTCAATATTTTTAATAACCTATAAGGGAAAAGAATCCGAAAAAGAAGAGATATGTATGTATCTATGTATGTATCTACTAGATATGTATGTATCACTTTGCTGTACACCTGAAACTAACGCAACATTGTAAACTTAAAAAAAAAAAAAAGATGAACGCAGAGATCGGGGTGATGCTTCTGCCAGCTGAGGATTTAAGAGTGAAGTCCTAGAAGCTGTGGGAGAGGCACGGGACAGACTCTCCCTCACAGCCCCGGAAAGAGCCATCCCTGCTCACACCTTGATCTCGGACTTTTCGCCTCTCCAGAGCCGTGGGAGAATAAACGTCTGTTGTTGAAGCCTCCCAGCCTGTGGTACTTTGTTACGGCAGCCCCAGCGACATGACAGTGCCCAACCACGACCCCACCCCTCTGTCCCAGCACTGCCCCGCTCACCTCTGCCATCCGTGGTGATGCCAAGACCGCTGCTGCACAGGGCCTGGAACTCGGCTGCAGTGGCGGAAGCAGAGCGAGAGGGGTCAGTGGCCATTGCCGAACCCAAACCACGCCCAAGACGTGGCCCCTTGGAGATGAGCGAGGGTCTGGGACTAAGATGCCCCCCCCGCAATGGGAAGAGCAACTTCCATGTCTTCTTGGGGAGAGAAATCCCCACCCCCCCACCCCATAGGAGCCAAGCCCCCCCCCCACTGTCCCCTCCTGCCCCCTGGGTGATCAACCAGAAGCAAGAACTAAAGGAAAGCAGGTGGACGTGGGGCAGCCGACCCTCACCGGAGTTCTTGGCAGGACACAGCTGGCAGGGCTCCCCAAACCCGTGGTCGGGGCTCGCACAGCAGCACTCGGATTTGGTGACGGCACCGGGGAAGGGGCGGGCACAAGAGCCCTTGTTGAGGGTCCCGTAGCACGTGCTACGCACGTGGGTGTCCACGCACACGCGGCCATCAGCGCCCACCGCGAGGCCCCCCAAGCAGTGGCAGCGGAAGGAGCCCTCGGTGTTGGTACAGTGGCCGTTCACACAGATGCCCGGTGTCTGGCATTCGTCGATGTCTGCGGGGGGCCGTGGGCGACTGCGACAGGTCCCAGTCCCCCGCCACCCGCCCTTGCCGCCTCCCCTCACCTCTTCCTCCCCAATCCCCATCACTCCCCTGTGGTCCAGCCTCCAGCCTCACCCACGCAGTGGCGGCCACCGGGCGCCAGCAGGAAGCCGGGTTTGCAGAGGCACGAGAAGCTGCCGTCCTCGTTCAGGCACACTCCGTTGGCACACATGGTGGTGGTGGCACACTCGTTGTGGTCTGGGGACACCGGGAGAGGCTGGTTCCCAGCAGGGTCCCAGCAGTCACCCCTCTTTGGGCCAGCCCTGCCTGGTAGACCAGTCCCGCCCCCTCACTTTTCCAGGGACCCTTCCCAGGGCAGTTCGAGCCTGACAGGACAAAATGTGACTGTCAGGGACTATGTCGGCTTGGATATAGTGAACTGCTGGAGTGTGAACACCCCTGGGGCAAGACTGGGGCCACTAGCTCGAGTCTGCATCTTCCATCCTGGCACACCGTAGCTGCTCCACAAATAGTTGCTCAAAGTCGAATACGTGAGGTGTGGTGGTGACACAACATTGCACTAAATACCACCAACTGTTCCTTTAAAAATGGTTAAAATGGTAACTATGTTATGTATATTTCACCACAATAAGAAACGCAAAAAAAATGGAAAAAATGAGGTACTGTTTGCATGACTTTATGAATGTAGTAAATGCCACCAAACTGTTCCTTTAAAAAGGGTAGGGGGCTTCCCTGGTGGCGCAGTGGTTAAGAATCTGCCTGCCAATGCAGGGGACATGGGTTCAAGCCCTGGTCCGGGAAGATCCGACATTGGAGCAACTAAGCCCGTGCACCACAACTACAGAGCCTGTGCTCTAAAGCTCGCGAGCCACAACTACTGAGCCCGCATGCCACAACTACTGGAGCCTGCACGCCTACAGCCCGTGCTCCGCAACAAGAGAAGCCACCGCAATGAGAAGCCTGCACACGGCAGCGAAGAGTAGCCCCTGCTCACCGCAAGTAGAGAAAGCCTGCTCACAGCAACGAAGACCCAACACAGCCAAAAATAAATAAAATTTAAAAAAAAAAGGGTAGGAATGGAGCTGATACACACTACTGTACATAAAATAGATAAACAACAAGGTCCTACTGTATAGCCCAGGGAACTATATATTCAATATCTTGTAATAAACTATAATGGAAAAGAAAAAAAAAGGGTTAAATGGTAAATGGTACACTATGTATATTGTGCCACGATTTTTAAAAATGCAAAAAAGAATTGCATACATGAGATGGTTGTTGCACGACCTTGGAAATATCCTAAGTGCCACCAAACTGTTCACTTAAAAATGCTACGTTCACTTTCCTGCAGAAAAAAATTGAATAAATGTGGGTGCACAACATTGGGAACTACTAAATAAACGCCACTGAATTTTTCACTTTTAAATGGTTAAATTTATCTTGCGTGAATCTCACTTGAATTTAAAAAGAAAAGGGCAAAAACCGTCAGCTGAGAAGAAAAGTCTAATTTAAAGGAAGGCGGTGGGTGCAGAAATGATTTGTTTACCAAAGTATCAGGTTTTTTTTGTTTGTTTTTTGCGGTATGCGGGCCTCTCACTGTTGTGGCCTTTCCCATTGCGGAGCACAGGCTCCGGACGCGCAGGCTCAGCGGCCATGGCTCACGGGCCCAGCCACTCCGCGGCATGTGGGATCTTCCCGGACCAGGGCACGAACCCGTGTCCCCTGCATCGGCAGGCAGACTCTCAACCACTGCGCCACCAGGGAAGCCCCCAAAGTATCAGTTTTGAACAATAAAGGACTGTACCAAAAGGAAGGAAGGAAAGAAGGGAGGGAGGGAGGGAAGGAAAGGAAAGAATAAATGAAGAAAAGGTCCACACCCAAACTTGTACATGAACATTCATAGCAGCTTTATCCACAACAGCAAAGAGTGGAAACAACCCGAATAGCCATTAACTGATGACGTATAAACAAAATGTGGTCTATTCGTATAATGGAATGTCATCTGACAATAAGAAGGAATGACGTTCTGACAACTGCTACAACACGGGTGGACCTTGAAAACATGATGCTCGGTGAAAGAAGCCAGTCACAAAAGGCCACGGAGTACGTGATTCCATTTATACCAAACGCCCCGAACAGGCAAATCCATGGAGACGGAAAGTCGATTAGCCTAGTGCCGAGGGCTGGGGGGGAAGAGAGAGGATTCTGGAATGACGGCTAATGGAGAGGAGGTGATAAAGAGGTTCTAAACTTAGATTGTGGTGGTGCTCGTACTAAAAGCCATTGAAGTGGACACTTTAAATGGCCACTCGCATGGTATGGAATGATATATCAATAAAGATGCTAAGAAGGTTTTTTAAAAAATGAAAGAGGGCTTCCCTTGGTGGTGCAGTGGTTGAGAATCTGCCTGCTAATGCAGGGGACACGGGTTCGAACCCTGGTCTGGGAAGATCCCACATGCCGCAGAGCAACTAGGCCCGTGAGCCACAACTACTGAGCCTGTGCGTCTGGAGCCTGTGCTATGCAACAAGAGAGGCCGCAATAGTAAGAGGCCCGCGCACCGCGATGAAGAGTGGCCCCCGCTTGCCACAACTAGAGAAAGCCCTCACACAGAAACGAAGACCCAACACAGCCAAAAAGTAAACTAATTAATTTAAAAAAAAAAAGAAAGAATGCACAGGGAACTATACTCAATACTTTATAATAACCCATAAAGGAAAAGAATCCGAAAACGAATAGATACATGTATAACTGAATCATTTTGCTGTACACCTGAAACTAACACAACATTGTAAATCAACTATACTTCAACTACAAAAAATAAATTAAAAAAATAAAATTTATATGTACCAAGAAAAACACTGATTAAGGATTTCAACTCTTACTGGTTACAGACTATGCAGAGATCTGAAGGAAATATTAAAGACTTGACGGTAGGGCTTCCCTGGTGGCGCAGTGGTTAAGAATCCACCTACCAATGCAGGCGACACGGGTTCGAGCCCTGGTCCGGGAAGTTCCCACATGCCTCAGAGCAACTAAGCCCGTGCACCACAACTACTGAGCCTGGGCTCTAGAGCACACAAGCCACAACTACTGAGCCCACGCGCCACAGCTACTGAAGCCTGTGCGCCTAGAGCCCGTGCTCCGCAACAAGAGAAGCCACCACAATGAGAAGCCCGTGTGCAGCAACGAAGACCCAAAGCAGCCAAAAATTAAAAAAAAAAAAAGACAATGGTAAAATTATAAAACAATGAATTAATCAAAATTACTTTCAGTAGGTGATATCTAACTAATAAAAAACAATGCAAATAAAAATTATAATGATTTGTGCACAGACATAAATTACTATACCTAAAGTTAATGCTAAGAAAATAGCTAATTTAATAATCAACTTTCTAAACGTATCTAAAAATCAACAGAAAGTAAATGCTCTGCAAAAAAAAAAAAGAATGAAAGGAAGAAAATCCTTCCTGATGAGGGAAGACTACAAGGCAGGTCCCCTCAGAGAGGGTGACAGAAAAGAATAAAGGGAGTCCCCGGTGGCCCCTACAAGCTGTGGGGAGCTTGGGTGGCACCCCCATACCCCACAGGGAGCCTGAGATCGGGGCGCTCTCCACGGTCCTGACCCACCTCTCTCGGAGGCCAGACTCTCTCGAGGACAGGTGAGGGGCCATGAGTCAGGGGCAGAGGCAGATGCAGACAGCTGATGGCATGGTCTTACCCCAAAGGCCCCTTCCTGGGATTCAGGGTATGAATTCAGGAAGGAGAGAATGAAGGAGTGAGTAGGGGCTGGATAGACCACAAGGAGGATCTCAGATGGGCTGGTTCGGCTCAGAAAGGGGAGCAGAGGACCACCGTGAGGAGGGAGGTGGGTGATGCAGCACGAGTGGCAAGACGCAGAAGACAGCTACTGGGGCCCAGAAGCCGCTTCCCCACCCGCTCACCCTCAACTCACCCACACAGTTCTTGCCATCGGGGCCGAGCTCGAAGCCTGCATTGCAGACACACTGGAAGCTGCCTGCTGTGTTGACGCAGCGGCCGTGGTGGCAGAGGCCACTGCTGGTGATGCACTCGTCCATGTCTGGTGGGGAGGCAGGTGGGCAGTCAGCAGGTGTCCTCCTGGCCCCCAGGCTCTAATTCAGATGCAGGTTCCATCAGTCAGGCTCCCGGTCACCCCCACTGTCCGATGGACGGCCATACCCACGCACTCCTGCTTGGTGAGCGTCGCCTGAAAGCCCTCCCAGCACCGGCAGTGGTAGGAGCCGGGGGTGTTGACGCAGTCTCCGTGGTGGCAGGGGCTGCTGGCACACTCATCCACGTCTGCAGGCAGAGGACCCTGAGCCCCAGCCCGCCAGGGCGCTCCCCCGCCCCCAGCCCACCCCTGCCCCAGCCGCTGCTCACCGATGCACTCGCCCCGAACGTCCTGGGTGTAGCCCACGTTACACTCGCAGCGGTAGCTGGAAGAGGTGGGCAGGCAGCGGCCATTGAGACACAGGTTGGTGAAGTGTCGGCAGATGTCAATGGTCTGGTTCAGCGTGGCTGTGCCTGTGAGTAGGGCCGACGTGGGGCACCCGAGCATGTGCTGGCCCCCTGGGTCTGGACCTCACCTCCGGGTTCAGACACCCACTCAAGAAGCTGGAACCCTACCCCTATGGCCAGGTTCTCCCACTTCAGCCGACTCCTGCCCCACCTCCACCCTGGCTGAGACCCCCAGCCCCCCACGCCAGCCCTAGACCCTCACCCAAAACCCAAACCCTGACCTGGAGGCCTGGATCCCCAATCTATCCCCAGCCCCAGACCACTGTCAGTACTTTCATCCCTACTGCCCAGGCCAGGACCCATACTCCAAAGCCCTGACTCTCTGTCTCTGAGGCCTGGACCCCCTTCCCCCAAGGGAGGAGTCTTGGATCCCAAGTCCTCACCAATGTTGGTGTCACCAAGGCCCAGGCTGGGAACCCCACGCCCACTGGATCCGAAGCCAGGGAGGCCGGGGAAGGGGCCTGGGTAGGAGGGCAGCAGCGGGAGCCCCAGGGCACACAGTCGCTGGAACTCATCTGCAAGGAGGCGGGGTTGGAGGCCAAGCCTTCTGTTGTGACCCGGGATCCCAACCCGCAGGCCAAGCTCTGGGGGCAGAGGAAGGTGGGAGGTGGCCCCAGGCCACTCACCAGAGCCCCGCGGCGGACACAGCTCAGGGGCCGGGCCAACTGCCCAGCACCTGCCCGTATCACAGCAGCACTGCCTATGGGTATAGTGGCCCGCGAGGTCTCCGGCACAGCGGCCCACGATCAGCGCCGAGAAGCAGGTGCCGGCACGGTGGTCTGCAAGGGGGTGGGGGGTCGGGAGGATCCGTTACCAGACTTCAAACCGCAGCTCTACCAGCACCATCTGCAGGACAGACCTCCTTGCCTCTCTGTGCCTCAGTTTCTCCATCCATGGGTAGGAGATGGCTCAGAACACCCACCTCACCTCGGTAGAGTGTTGCAGAGTGCACCGTATCCGGCACTCTGGCCAATCCTCACCGAGTGAGGATCTTATTACCAAGATTTCCAAATTACCCCAGGGAGGGAGACTTAGGCTCACGCTGAGCAAAAGTGTCCCAACATCTAAAGCTGGCATTGTTAGGAAGCTCCCTGTCACTGTGGGTATTCAACCACACTGAGTAAGACCCCTGGTTCAGGGGTTTGCCCCGGTGAGAAGTCATGCTGGGTGCTCAAGCAGAGATGCTGGGATCTGTATCTGTGTGTCCCCTGCCTACCAGCCCTGGGCATTCTGGGGAAACCTAAGAGGCTGTGAATTTGAGGAGGGGCTGGGGAAGCAGACTGGTGGACTGATGGCTGCAACTCTTGGAGAGACTGAGGCAGAGACTCCCCAGGTATGAAAACCACAGACGCTTCCACTGTGCCCTCGAGCCTGATGGCGTTACACGGTGATCATATTTCTCAAGCTCTGACTCTAAAAGAGCATATTTTTAGGTTTGAAAACCCACAAATATTGGCCAGTGGCCCACAGCGGAAAAACCCCTCCCACCAGCCGGGAGGGCCCTTGCAGCTGTCCCTGAGCTGCCCAAGGCGGAGAAAACAGCAAGCTTTTCCACCTCCCCAGCCATACCCCGTGCACCTGGCGGGAGGGTAGGGGGGTGGTCCCCAGGTGCATGTGTGGGAGTCGAGGCTCTGCACTCAGCCCCACCCCTGGCCCACGAACAGGACTGGGCCTGCCCAGGCGAGGAGAGGTCAACAGACTTGTTCAAGGTCACACAGCTGCTGGAGAGCTAGGCGGGATGAAAACCCAAATCCCTGAACCCCAGGGGACCTGACCAAGCAGCTGCTTCCCAAGTAGGGAAGATGAGACAAAATGTAAGAATTTTGACAAAAATGATGCTGCCTTTGCTTATTAAGCACCTACTGTGATCAGGTCCTGCTAAGCAGTCACAGACCCAACTTCCCTGCTCCCCTGTCTTTGTGAATGTGTATTGAGTGCCCCCTACACCCAGCCCTGGGCAAATCTCTTCATAAATTGTTATTTAATCCTCCCCATGTGGTTTAGAACAGCCATTATCTCTGTTTCACAGATGAGGCAGCTGAGGCCCAGAGACGTTAAGTCACTCGCCCAAGGTCACAGAGTACGCAAGCAGCTTAAGTAGCAGTTGGAACTCAGGACTGAATTCCAAGCCCATGTTCAGAGGACACCTGACCTTGGTTCAAATCTAGGCTCTGCTATTTAGTGGTTGGGAAACGCGCTACAGTCCAGGGGACGTGCCCAGAGGTAGCCTCCCTGCCAGCCAAGATAGCCCCCGGAGGCGGAGGAATAAATAGGTCTGGCGCTGGCCATGGTACACTGGCAGAACTCCAGACACAATATTCCCTGTCCTGGCTGGTAGAGACCCAGCCTGAGATGTCCGAGTGGTGCTGGAGACCTGCCAAGCCCACCCCACCTCCCCAAACCAAGACGCTATCCATGCCCCACCGCAAGTGTTCCTGGCCAGCCCTGTTGGCCACTGGCAACCTGTGAAGTCTAATGACCAGCTCATCAAGACAGCAGGACAGGGAGTGAGAGCCCAAGGATCCTCCCACCCCAGCCAGGAGGGTGAGCCTCCAGGGGGAGGCACAGCCCTGACGACCCCACCCTGGCTGGGGGCAGGGAGCGGGGTGGTCTGGGGAGCTGGGGTGTGGGTAGCTCTCTCTTCTGGACTTGCGGATTTGGCTTAAGCAAATCTCCCCTCTCTGGGCCTCAGTTTATCTCAAACACAGTGTGAGGGAAGACGGGGTACTTTTAAAAAGTCTTCCGGAGCGTAAAGAGGGATACAGAGAGGGGGCCAGAGAGGCTAATGGGCAGAAGAGCGTAGAGACGGAGGCCAGATAACCAGATGGGCATCAAGATGGGGGCATAGAGGTGGGGGCTAGAGGGGCGTAGAGGTGGGGGCTAGAGGGACAGAGGGGCATAGAGGCGGGGGCTAGAGGGGCACAGCGGCGGGAGCCAGAAAGGGAAAAAGGCAACCAGTGAGCCAGAAGGGCATAGAGTCCGAGGGGCAGAGGGGCACAGCCAAGACACCGAGACAGGGGACCAGAGAGCTAAAGGGCATAGAGATGGGGGCTAGAGGGCCTCTCAGACTGGGGTCCAGAGAGCACAAAGGCCAATGGGTAGGGAACCAGAATTAACGAGTGGATGGAGACCGGGGTCCGAAAAAGACAGAAGGGCATAGAAATCGAAGGACTAGAGGAGCCCGAGGGCCAGAGGGTTGCAGAGATAGATGAGCAGAGGGTCTGTCTCCTACCTGCCCTCTGCCCGTCCAGCCCCCCTGGGCCCTGGCTCACCCAGGCAACGGGTACCGTCCAGGCTGCTGGCATAACCACGGGGACAGGTGCACACGTAGCTCCCGACTGTGTTGGTGCAGTCGCCCCCGGAGCAGAGGCCTGGCACGCTGATACACTCGTCCACATCTACGTAGATACATGTCCGGTTAGAGTCCAGCCCCCCAGCAGCCTTACCCCACCTCCACCTCCTCCTCCTTGCAGGGGAGCCTGAGCTGCCCAGAGCAGAGAGAAGGTCCCAGCTTGAAGCTCTCCCCGTCGCCCACCTTCACACTTGGCGCTGTTCTCACTGAGCTGGTGTCCAGCTGGGCAGCGGCACTCAAAAGAACCCACAGAGTTAACACAGCTGCCCCCCTGGCACAGGCCTGGGATAGCCTGGCACTCATCCACGTCTGCAAGGGGATGAGAGGCACGTCAGAGGGAGAAACCAAGGCTGCTGAGGGCTCCCACTCAGCCCTGGCTCCCAGGACCTCGGTCCTTACGCACTGGGCCCCCCACTCACCTTGGCAGGCCCCCGTGTGTATATTGGGGATGAAGCCCCGGCGGCAGGGGTGTGGCTGAGCAGAGCAGAGCTCACATGGGAAGCCCCAGGCCCGGCCCACAGTGGCACAGCAGAGCGCCTTGGTGCAGACGAGGCCTGTCAGCTGGTGCTGGCACCCGTCCAGGCCCACTCGACCAAAGCAGGGCCCTGTCCGGTAGTCTGCAGGGCAGATGGATGTGGGCAGCTGGCCTCAGGCTGCCCCCACCCCATAGTCTTCTGCATTTCCATCCCAGCAAGCCCAACTCAGGCCTCTACCTCTCTCGCCTGGACCACGGCGGTAGCCACCTTCCCAGCCTCCCTATACCAACACACCAGGTTTTTTTCCTGACCACAAGCCTTTACTCATACTGTTCCCCTTCCTTACCTGATGAACTCCTATTCACCCTTCAAAACCCTTTCTCTCCAAAGCATTCTCCAACCAACCTCCAAGAGAGGCCAGGACCTCCAAGCTTACAAAACCCAGGGCATGTCTGGAGACCCCCACCACTCCCCCAGGCCCACCCTCCCTTCAAGCCCAGGCGGGGACCCATGGATGCCCCGCTGGAGAGCCTCTCTCATCCTTGAGCACACATCTGGCTCTGCCAAATCTCCCAGACCCAGCATCCGCCCAAATGCTCTGAACCCACAACTCTGCATCCCCGACACCCCCTCCCCACCCAGCTGAAGGTGGTCTCATTGGCCCCCCCCACCGCCGTGCACGGGCCCAGATGTGACTTCCTGGCTCCATCCTCCAGATGGCTCCAATCAAGGGGCTGGCACTGGACCAAGGGAAGCCCCTTCCAGAAGGAGATGCCAAAGCCAGCCCCCAGGCCTGTATGAAGGAGGGGAGACCCGCGACAGTCCTGACTTCCTAAAGCAAAACACGGCCCCCAGAATCTCACCTCAGTCATCCAGGACCCTGGAACCCCACTCACTCCTGCCTAGGCACCCAACCCTGCCTCTCTCTGGGGCCCCCACCCCCGCTCCAGGCCTCTCCTCTCCCACCCTCTCCACTAACCTTCATTTTCCCTCAGCCATCCCGACTGCTCCCCAAGTCGGCCCAAATTCCAACTCTGTTTTCTCGCCAAATCCCGTTTCCAAACGCTCACTCTCAAACCCAGGTAACCCCCAGCCCCTCCAGCTTCTGATTCATGGCTATACCCTCTCCGACCCGGCTTCGGCCACAGATGGGCCTCCATCCCCAGCAGCACCCTTCACACTGGGGTGAGTCCCAGGGTCCTGCCCATTTTTGCCTTCCCGGGCTCCTTGGACACACAGGGCACTCTGATGGCTCCTACAGCTGCAAAACTCGCCAGCCTGGGCATCCCCAACGCCACCTGCTTTTGTTCACTTTCTCATTCTCAGCTGCCCATGGTCTCCATCTCTCTGGTGGACCCTTAAATCGCCCTCCCTTTTCTTCCCCAAGAACCTCAACTATCCTCTGGGCTTCAGCCCCGTGGATGGGGCAGCCCCAGGCCTGGCTGTCCAACTGCCTCCTGGGTGACCCACGGACTCCTCGGCCAACACTGAGCCTCAGGGTCTTCCCCCTCCCTACCCCCGGCTGCACCATCTTCCCTCCCATTTTCAGAGCAGACCTGGGATTTGTCCCTGCTTCCGTCCCTCCCCTTGCCCACCCCACCCCCCAACATCCAACTTCTCACAAAACATTGTTCTTTCCACCGTGTTTGTCTTGGTTACAGCCTCCCAACAGGTGACCTCCACCCACCTCAGCCCGTGGGATCATTTCAACAGTGAGGATGAAACATGAGGGGGCGTGTCCATCTCATGAACTCCGACTTATCCCTTCTACAGGAAGCCCTCCGTGACTCCCTTCCCTGGAGCACAGTTTCTCTGCCCTTCACAGCAGCAGGGACAGCAGGAAGGAGGTCAGCTGGACCCTCCCAGGGCCTGGCCACGTCTCAGGGGCTGCCAGGAAGCCCTCCTCCCCCCAAACCCCTGCCCCGCGCTCAGCTTGGTACCTTTCTCACACTGAGGCCCCATGAAGCCGTACACACAGGAACAGCGGTTCGGCCCGATGCAGCGGCCCCCGTTGTGGCAGCCGTGGTCACAGACGGCTGTGGAGGAAGTGGCGGGGGTGTGGCCTGAGGTCCCCCAGCAGCAGAGGGAGCTGGGGCCCCGGGCGGGCCCTTCTTCACGCAGGAATCCCCATAATCCAGCCCAGACCAAGAGATAAGATTGTGACAATGAATGTGTCCCCTCCAATCCTGGTCCCAGAGGAGTGACCCGTGGGCGGTGGGCGGGTGGCAGCGGAGACCTGACCTCTGGGGTCCCAAGCCCAGGTGTGCACGATGGGTACTCACGTTGCCCACACACGGTGCCCGTGTAGCCCCTCTGGCACAGGCAGGACTCCCCTCGGCAGCTGCCCCCATTCATGCAGCTCACACTGCACCCCGACCCTGCGGGCGGGGAAGAGGGACACACAGGAAGGCCCCGAGATGCATGCACAAGGCGCCGGGACCAGGTGCGCCCAGCCTGGCTCTGGTCCCTCAGCAAAACCCGCCTGGGCTCCCGGAAGCTTCGGGAAGCCTCTCACCTTCTCTTCCCACCCCTAGGGGGTCACTTGCTTTCTTTATTTTTTTTTAAGCTTATAATTTTTTTTTTTCATTTTTTACTTTTTTTTTTTTGACCTCGCCACGCGGCATGCAGGATCTTCCCCGACCAGGGATCGAACCCAGGCTCCCTGCGTTGGGAGCGCAGAGTCTTACCCACTGGACCGCCAGGGAAGTCCTGGGGGGTCACTTCCTGCTCACCTCGGCTCATCCCGCAGCTGGGGGCCAGCTTCCCATCAGCACAGGCGCACAGGTTGGGTCGGGAGCAGAAGCCCTCGCCGCAGGCGTGCCTACAGACCGCTGGAGAGTAACAGGTGACGGTCAAGGCCAGAACCCGAATCCTCCGCCATCCCCACCCCATGGGTGCCCCGGGGGCCGAGGCTCTGCTGGAGCCATTGGGAGACAGAGGTGCTCTTTGGGCCAGAAACGCTGAGTAGTAAGGACAGAAGCTGGAGGTGCTGGGGCACTGGCTGTACTGTTGGGGAGGAGGCGAGGGGGCATCTCCTGGAAGCAGAGTCGGATTCTAGACACATTAGAATGGGGTGCGTGTGGGAGTGGGGAAACAGAGAGATTGAGAGACACACACACACACAGAGAAAAAGACAGACACAGAGAGACAGAGACTCAGAGAGAGACCAAGACAGAAGGAGACAGAGACTGAGACAGACGGACGGACCAACAAGCAGACAGACACAGGGAAGTTGTACGACAAAGAAACACGGGCGGGTGGCCTGGGAGCCTGCAGACAGAAGCAGGGGCCATTCCTGTGGCTTAGCCAGACGTCCCAGGCCAAGTCCACTTTTAAACAAGGCTGGACTTGCTGGCCGTAAGTAAGAGAACTGCCCCAGTGTCCCCTGCCTGCATCCCCCACCTCCAGAAGGGATCGACACTCACGCACAACACACTGGTTCCCACCAGGCAGCGTCCTCCAGCCGGGGCAGCAGTAGGCATGAAATCGGGAGCCACACACATTCGGCCTTCAGGAGAGCAGGCATGGCTGGTGAGCCCCTGCCCAGCTGGACATCCCCTGGGCCTCACCCCCCGCACCTAGCAGGACAGCCCAGCCCAGCCCACACCCCAGGGGCTTCTCGGCATCCCGGGTACCACACACCCCTGCAAGAAGCCTGGGCTGCCACGCCTGCGCACACGTCCGAGACCTGCAGGCTCCACAGCCCCATCCCAACGGCCTTGGACACCCGCCATGCACGACAGGGCTGTCCAGGCCAGCAAGAGCCGAGCCAAGGGGTCCCGGGCCATGGTGTGGGTGCCGGCCCCTCTCCTTGTCAAGCACAGACCCTCCAGAACCATGACGTGTCCCTCGGAGGCTGCGGAGAGGAAGCAGAGTCAACCTCAGCAAGAAGCCCTTGGCCACGGGGCACCCACGAGAACCAGAAACAGTGGGACCGCTGCCGGGATGGAGAAACTGGGGGCTTGTGGGAGCCCAGGGAGGCATCCAACCCCGACCCACAAGCAGGTGAACAGTCACGGGAGGCTTCTCGGAGGAGGTGTGATGTCTCAGCGACGGAGTCATCCAAGAGAAGGGTGTCGGGGCAGACACAGCACACTGAGAGCAGAGGCAAGAAGATCGTGGACCGCTGAGAGGAGGGGAGGGGTTGGCAGGCAGCTAGGGTGTTTCAGGAGTGCATACCTGGGTAATGCAGCTTCTACTTGTACGTCAAGGGCAATGGAGAGCCCTTGAAGGGCTCTAAGTGGGAGGAACAAGGGCAGAAATGGGTGTTTGATGGAGTGTGGAAGGACTTGCAGGGGCCCCAGAGGAAGCACGCAGTTGAAGAGGCTGGGGCAGGCATCCAGATGAGAGGAAAGGATTCCAGGAGCAGGGGGCACAGGCTGGAACTTCCCAAAGGACAGAACATCCCTCTGCCCAGCAGGGAAGGGACAGCTTTTGTGCCCACTTCACAGAGGAGCAAACAAAGGCCATCACACATTTAGCGAAGGGCTGAGTGGGAGCTGAAGCCCAGGCAGAGGTGAGGGAGGGGAAGAAGATCAAGGGTACCCTACCCTCCAGGAGGTGGCTGGCTCTCTCCAGGACCTGGAAGGATGGGAGGGAGGCGATGGGGACACGGCCACTCCTGGCAGAGAAGATGACCGGGCAAAGGTTAGGAGGATGGAAGCTGAACCCTCAGGGAACAAAAGGCAGACCAAGTGGCCTTCATGGGGGGGCCCCTTTCAAGTCCCACTTTCCACACCAGGGAGAAGAATTGGGCCTGGGTGCAGAACAGACGGGGAGTCTGCTGTGTGCCCTTGGGTCAGTGGCTGCCCCTCTCTGGGCCTTGGGGTGACATGAGAGTCTGACCAGGTGGTCCCAAGGTCCTCGGAGAAGGAAAAGACCTTTGTCACCTTTGACGGGGAAGCGAGAAAGAATCGGCCCGGCTGGTGAGGGGCACCCCTTTCTTGCTCCCAGGCTGTCCCGGCTGGTCTGCACTCCGAGGACGCCTTCTCTAGGCAGAATTCAGGGCCCACGGGGCCTCCATCTCCGGCCTGGCTTGATCCAACTCCTCCCTCACCCCCCACTTCGCCTCTGAGAACCGCGCCCGGGAGTTTGTGGAATGAATGAGCGGGGGGACGGCGCGCACTGCACGGGGTAACTGGGGGAGGCGGCGGGCAGGAAGCGAGGAATCCCGGGCTCCGCCGACGAGGAGGGGGCACGCGTCCTCAGAGCCCGCCAGCCGCGTTCTCCACCGGGCTGAGCCGGGGACGCAGGCCCGGGACCCGCGACCACGCTCGGCCCCGCCCTCACCTGCGGGTCAGAGCCCGGCTGTGTCCGCCGCCCGCGCCCGCACCCGCACCCGGGCCGAGCCCCTCCCGCCCGCGCCAGGTCCCCGCGCCCCACGCCGGCGACGAGCGTAGCGCGGGGAGGGGAAGGGGCTGGGTCCGGGGCTGCCGGCTGCAAACAAAGGAATCCCCTCCCCCTCCGTCGCCCCGGCCCCCTCCTCCCGCCCTTGCCTCCCCCCGACCCGCTGCTCTCCGGTTTCTCCGCCCGCCGATGGTCCCGCGCTTTCCCTACCTGCCAGCCGGCGCGCGTGGAGGCAGGCGCGGCGAGCGGACGCGCGGGGCTCGGCGTTGGAGGGCCGGTTTGGCGCGGCGCCGGGGGCCCGGGGCGGGAACGCGAAACCGAGAGGCCGACCCCGCCGAGTTCCCAGCCCAGAGCTGCCACACGGGGGGAGTCGGGGGCGGGAGGAGTTGGGGGAGGGCGCGTTTGCACCTCTGAAGCTCCCGGGGCGGGGGCCGGGGGCTCCGAGGCCGGGCGGAGGGAGGGGCTGGAGCTGGGGGATGGCCTGGGGCTACGGGAGAAACTCCGAGGGGCTGAAGAAATGGGATGGGGGGCAAAGAGCCGTAGGCGTGGGCTGAGACGCGGCGTGGGGAGGCTGGGGGGACCACGTTTTCACATAGAAATTGAGTGGTGGTGCCCTGAGATGGGGCTGCGATTTGGGGTGGCCTGTAAGAGAACCAGGCTTGAAAGGTCCCGGGACTCACCTGGAGGCTCACTCCTACATCCTCCCGAGCCGCCTCCTCCCTCGGGCAAGGAGAATTCCAAGGGTGACTTGGGAAACTTACCTGGCGCCTGGGGCCTGGATTCTTAACTAGACGGACATCCGGAAGCCCCTAAAAATGTAGGCAAAACGATGGCCAAAGATGAGTTTTCTAGAGAGGAGGTCCACATTTTTCATCTGATTCTCAAAATGGAGAGTTTAAGAATCCCGAAGTTCTAGACTTTCTGAGCCTCAGTTTCTCCACCTGTCACAGGGGCTGAATTTCAGAATTTCTGCTCCCTAGCAGGAGCTTATATCCAAACAAAAATTTCTAGCTTTCCCCACTACTTTCCCACCTCTGAAAACAGACACCACCAGACCAGTGAGCCTGAATATGGGGATTAGTCAGAAGGTGTTTGTTGGACCTGAGGCTGTTAGTCCACTCAGCAAACTCCTGTGCATCTGTCAAAGCCCAGTTCAAAAATCCATTCCCCACACCGAAATTGTTAGTTTACCCTATTGAATTCCAAAGCTGATTGTGCTGATCATGCCTCCATCAAAGTACTTGTGGAATGAAATAAATAGCAAATAACAATTTGAGGTGATATTTAGCAGGTGCTTATGTTCCAGACTTGGTGTTAAGAGTTTCATACACATTATCTCATTTAATCACCAAAAAATCTCTACGAGAGAGATAACTTTTATAATCTCCCAATATGGGTCCCAAGAGACAGACCTGGACTCTATGACACTCCTGGGCCAGAGAGAAGGAGGGGGGAAAGAAAGGAGCATTCTTTTTTTTTTTTTTTACTTATTTATTTTTGGCTGCGTTGGGTCTTCGTTGCTGCGCGTGGGCTTTCTCTAGCTGCGGCAAGCGGGGGCTTCTCAGGGGCTACTCTTTGTTACGGTGCGTGGGCTTCTCACTGTGGTGACTCCTCTTGTTGTGGAGCATGGGCTCTAGGCACGCGGGCTTCAGTAGCTGTGGCACGCGCGCTCAGTAGTTGTGGCTCTCAGGCTGTAGAGCGCAGGCTCAGTAGTTGTGGCGCACGGGCTTAGTTGATCCGCAGCGTGTGGGATCTTCCCGGACCAGGGCTCAAACCCATTTCCCCTGCCTTGGCAGGCCGATTCTTAACCACTGCGCCACTAGGGAAGCCCAGAAAGGAGCATTCTGCCTGGGAATGGGAGCCTTGAAGGCTCAGTGGAAAAGAGCAAATATGAAAAGTTGGGGGAAAGATAGGCTAATGCCTAGAGACAGGAGAGTATGGAACATGCGGAAATTGAGCAAAACTGGAGCTTTTGGGGAGGGGAGAAAAGGGAAGGCGGGCAAGAGGGAAGCTGGAGGGGTAAGCAGAGGCCAGGAGCCCTCAGTAGTGTCCCCGCACCTCTGAGGGGAGCCATGGTGGGCTTCCAGGAAGAGGAGTCACTCTGAAGGCTGCTCTGTGGGGCCTAGAACTGGGTCAGGGGAGCAGTGAGGGCTCCAGGGCTGGGCTAGGGGGGCATGAGGAAGAGCGAAACTTTGGAGACAAGATTCAGGGCATCCTGACTGAGGGAGAGGGGTTTCCGGGGCCAGTGAGGACGGTCAGGAGGGGTGGTGAGGTGTGGGGAGAGTGAGCTAGGAAAGGAACCCCAGGATCAAGTTGACAGAGGTGTGGAATTCCAGCGTGGGAAGGCCCGGGGGCTGTCGTGGATGAGCCAGCTTTCGGGGACACCTGTGTCACCGCTTCTTAGGCTGCTTTGCCAAGGTCCACCCTGGTCTGCTCTTCAGCCACCCAGTGTGCCTTACACGGGCACTGGGCTAGGTTCCGGCTGCCCCAGAAGCAGCCCAGCATATGTGTGGAATGTGGGGAGGTACAGTCCCACACCAGGGACACGGCACGACCAATACTTCGATGGCTAAACCCCGAGGTAGGCTGGTAGATCAGGCAGTGCTTCCTTCTAGAATTCTCCCTACCCGCTCTCCGGAAGCCAGGGGAGAAGGAATCCATCAGGTGTGGCGAGACAGAGGCGGTGTGGAGCTGTTGGAAGTCTCAGTGACACGTGGAAGTTCTCAGTGACAGCGGGGAGTGAGTGTTTTTTGCCACTGCACCCTCCTCACTACTGTCACACCACCTTGCCTTCCACTGCCTGAATCTGTTACACTGGTGTCCATTACCGATACGATGACTCTGTTACATCACACTGTCATGAAGAGACATTTAGGCTCTCACTCCCCCTCCGGCATCCTAGTGTACCCCAACACTGTCCTAAGGGTAGAGCATTCATACAGTCTCCCTGTCAATATTGCATGACCACCAAATTCTTATTACAGGATCACCTGTCAGTGTCACCCACTGCTGTCGCCCTCTCACTGTCACCCATCCATGGGACACCTTGCCGTTTTCTGGTTTGCTCCACTGCCTGGGACATTCATGTTGTCTCCTGTCACCGTTATACCTTTAACTTATTGCTGTGACATTGTCACCCATTAACAGTTGTACCGTCACCCAGAGTGTCAGGATTCTTAAACTGCAAGCAGCAGAAATCGGTCACGGCAGAAAGAGCCGTTGGTCACGTGCAGAATCCCCGGGAGGCTGGAGACCCAAGCCTGGGGCTTCTGCAGCTAGCAGAGTCACCACCAAATCACCCGCAGATCGCGTCCCACCAAGACACCATCCATCCCCTCTCTGCTCCCCGGGCTCAAATGGTGCTTAATGATCCTGGACACTGGAAACCGGGGCCAACCTCAGCAAAACGGAGTCCAGGGGGCCCCGCTTCTGACGCCAGCATCCATCAGAGTTTGGGGCAGAGTTACCTGGCTGGAGGACTGTGGGGGGGGGGCGTATGTCCCCACCTTGCTTCAAGGGGACTGGGAGAATGGGGATCTGGTGTCTTGTTTTGTCATGGAATCCGCCTCGTGAAGGGAGCACTTCCCAGACCCGGGGAAGGATCATCTGAGTCACCTGATGGCCAAGGAGATGGCAAAGATCCTATATGTTGTGTTGTCCCCGTCTGGTCATCAGTCACTCTTCCTGCCCCACCATCTCCCTACTGTCACCCATTACCACGGCAGTGTCTTAATACTGTCATCTCTCACTGCAGCACTCTCCTTACCATCCCTTGTCACCATCATATGGCTGCCCTACCAACATTACACCAATCCCTAGGGTATTTTCTTATTGCCATGTTACCTGTTGCTGTCATGCTTACCATGTCACCTGTTACTGTCCTACTGTCTCCATCACCCCCTGTTCTTGTTCATCGTCACCTCTCCCTGTCACATTGCCACACCATTCATGCTACACTGAGGACCTCCGTGCTGTTATCTGTAGGGTCAGTATGGAACGTCTAAGTCATCCCAGCTCTATTCTTTCTCCCCACATCCCCCTGCCCCAACTTTCTGTGCTGTCCTGGAGTCGCCTCTTGCAGACAGAACTCAACTGTGTGCGTCCAGGAGCAGAAGATTCCGAAATGCCCCATTAACGTGGGCCTGAGGGAAGGACAGCCAGTGCTGGCACAGCGTGTCCAGGAGCACAGGGCCAGGGCTGGGGACAGAGACACAGTGGGGGAGATGGGAGTGCGGTGTGTGCTGTGTGGGGTACACTGATCCTGCCCAGGCCTGGTGGTCTGGGGACAGAGTTCTCTTTGTCTGAGCACGGGAAGCAGCTGGGCTCAGGGAGGATGGAGCACATGGCTGGGGATTTTGGCCGGATGCCTGGGAATGAGGCTGGGGAGATGGCCGGTCCTGGAGTTCCCGGGAAGGTCAGGGGCAGGCTGGGAGGGGCAGAGACAGCAGCTGAACCCCGAGGGCTTCCCCATCTGGTTCTCCAGGAATGACAGCTCCCCGCCCTCACAACCATTCTCACAATAGACCCCCGAGGCAGGCTCTGCTATCCCCATTACACGGATGGGAAAACGGAGGCACAGAGCCCCAAGTCACTCACCCTGTCCCCAGGGCCAGTAAAGATCACAGGCAGAACTGAATCCAGGTCACAAAGCCCCAAACTTCAGTCTCCTGGGCAGAGGGAGGCAGCAGAATCCTGTGTCTCTTTGATACACAAACATATATTTTCTCTTTAACAATGAACACAAATGTTAACCCCCATACGCATTGTTCCGTCCTTCCTTTTTTTCTTTTTGTAAACATTTATTTTACTTGTCAACCAAATAAATGCTTCTTAATGATTATCATTTTTATTGTATTTTAAATTATATATATATGTATATATATTTTAATTTTTTTAAATATTTTTTTGATGTGGACCATTTTAAAAGTCTTTATTGAATTTGTTACAATATTGCTTCTGTTTTATGTTTTTTGGTGTTTTGACCGTGAGGCATGTGGGATCTTATCTCCCCGACCAGGGATCGAACCCACACCCCCTGCACTGGAAAGCAAAGTCTCAACCACTGGACCACCAGGGAAGTCCCTATCTATCTATTTATTTATTTATTTATTTTAGGGACCGGGATAAAATTTATTTTTTATTTTTTTAACTTACCTTGAATTTATTTTTTTAATTTAAGTATAGTTGATTTACATTGTAGTGTTAGTTTCAGGTGTATAGCACAGTGGTTCAGTTATACATATATATCCTTTTTAAAAAAAATTTTGCTGAGATATCATTGATTGACAATTTCAGGTGTACAGCAAAGTGATTCACATATGTATATATATACACATATACTTTTTTTTTTACATTCTATTCCATTATAGGTTATTACAAGATATTTAAGTGTAGTTCCCTGTGCTATACAGTAGGTCCTTGTTGGTTATCCATTTTATATATAGTGGTGTGTATATTTTAATCCCACATTCCTAATTTATCCCTCCCCCCCTTCCCTTTTGGTAACCATAAATCTGTGTTCTATGTCTGTGAGTCTATATCTGTTTTGTAAGTTCAATTGTATCATTTTTTAGGTTCCACATATAAGCGATATGATATTTGTCTTTGGCTTACTTCACTTAGTATGATCATCTCTAGGTCCATCCATGTTGCTGCAAATGGCATTATTTCACTCTTTTTCATGGCTGAGTAGCATTCCATTATATATATGTACCACATCTTCTTTTTTTCTTTTTTTTTTTTTTTTTTTTGCGGTACGCGGGCCTCTCACTGTTGTGGCCTCTCCCGTTGCGGAGCACCGGCTCCGGACGCGCAGGCTCAGCGGCCACGGCTCACGGGCCCAGCCGCTCCGCGGCACGTGGGATTCCCCCAGACTGGGGCACGAACCCATGTCCCCTGCATCGGCCGGCGGACTCTCAACCACTGCGCCACCTGGGAAGCCCTCGCATCTTTATCCATTCATCTGTTGATGGACGTTTAGGTTGCTTCTATGTCTTGGCTATTTTAAATAGTGTTGCAATGAATATTGGGGTGCATGTATCTTTCCTACTGTTTTTTAAATTAAGGTAAAAATTTACATAACATCAAATTAACCAAAGTCCACAACTAGTGGTGTGCAACCATCACCTCTATCTAGTTCCAAGATATTTTCATCACCCCAAAGCGAAGTCAAGGACCCATTATCCCCTCCCCCCAGCCCCTGGCAACCAATAATCTACTTTCTGTCTCTATGGCTCTGCCTACTCTGGATTTTTCATATCAGTGGAATCACACAACATGTAACCTTTCAATCTAGCTTTTTTTACTATTAATAATGATTTCGAGGTTCATCCATGCTGTGGCATGTATAGGAATTTCCTTCCTTTTCATGGCTGAATAATATTCCACTGTATAGATGGACCATAGCTTGGGTATCCATTCACCAACTGACACACATTTGGGCTGTTTCCACCTTTTGGCTCTTGTGAATAATCTGCTATGAATGTACTTGCTCTTTTCACTTATTAAAACATCTCGGTACTGCTTCTGTGTCAGTTCTGAGATAACTTGCTCCTTCTTTTTTATGTCTACAGAGGACTCTTTGGTGGGCTGAACTGCGATTTACTTACCTAGTCGCCTGCTGGTGGACTTACAGGTGCTAGACCTCTGGTCATTTCAGACAGTGCTTCAGGAAATAGCCTGGTACAGGGGTCATCCTACACTAGACATCATGCAGGGTTTCTAGAAATCTTTTTGTTATGGACAATGTCAAGCATATACAAAAGTAGAGTGAATATATAGACAGTGTGATGAGCTTCCATGGCACCATCATTCAGCTTCAATACTTATCAATATATGGTCACCCTTGTCCCCTCCCACCCAGCCAGCCTGTCCAATGAAGGAACAAGGGACAGAGCGGAGAAGCATGGGTAATGACAACTCTCGGCAGGATCAGCTACTGGAGAGCAGGAGCCTGAGGTGCCCAGGGGACCACTCGTCCCCCGTGATCCCTCTGAAGCCAGAGTGATGGGGAGGATGGGAACAGCACATCCACAAGAGCATGCAGGGAGCTCTAGGGGAGCACTAAGAATCCTCTCGGGGTGGCAGATGTTACTTAGCCATCATGTGGTCGAGTGCTTACTCAGCCCAGGGCAAGGAAGGATGGCCATTGCTGACAACAAAAGTGCTGGCCTGGAGGAGAGATGGAAGAAACGCTGGTCATAAAAAACACTTGGAGGTGGCCAACGGGCACATGAAAAGATGTTCAACATCGCTAAATACTAGAGAAATGCAAATCAAAACTGCAATGAGGTACCACCTCACACTGGTCAGAATGGCCATCATTAAAAAACCTACAGGGAATTCCCTGGCGGTCCAGTGGTTAGGACTCCGTGTTTCCACTGCAGGGGGCCCAAATTTGATCCCTGGTCGGGGAACGAAGAGCTAAGAACCTGCAAGCATGTTCACATGGTGCAGCCAAAAAAAAAAAAAAAAAGTCTACAAATAACAAGCACTAGAGAGGGTGTGGAGAAAAGGGAGCCCTCCTACACTGTCGGTGGGAATGTAAGTTGATGCAGCCACTATGGAAAACAGTATGGAGGTTCCTAGAAAAGCTAAAAATAGAGTTGCCATATGATGCAGCAATCCTACTCCTGGGTGTATATCCAGACAAAACTCTAATTCAAAAAGATGCATGGGGCTTCCCTGGTGGCACAGTGGTTGAGAGTCTGCCTGCCGATGCAGGGGACACGGGTTCGTGCCCCGGTCCGGGAGGATCCCACATGCCGCGGAGCGGCTGGGCCCGTGAGCCATGGCCGCTGAGCCTGCGCGTCCAGAGCCTGTGCTTTGCAACAGGAGAGGCCACAACAGTGAGAGGCCCGCATGCTGCAAAAAAAAAAAAGGATGCATGCACCCCTATGTTCATAGCAGCACTATTCACAATAGCCAAGACATGGAAGCAACCTAAATGTCCATCAACAGATGAATGGATAAAGAAGATGTGGTATGTATATGGAATACTACTCAGCCACAAAAAATAATGAAATAATCCTATTTACAGCAATGAAATAATCCCATTTGGATGAACCTAGAGATGATCATACTAAGCGAAGTAAGTCAGAAAGAGAAAGACAACTACCATATGATATCACTTACATGTGGAATCTAAAATATGACACCAATGAACTTATCCACAAAACAGAAAGAGACTCATAGACATAGAGAACAGACTTGTGGTTTCCAAGGTGGTGGGAGGAGGGATGGAGTGGGAACTTGGGATTTGCAGAAGCAAACTATTATATATAGAATGGATAAACAACAAGGTCCCACTTATAGCACAGGGAACTATATTCAATTTCCTGTGATAAACCATAATGGAAAAGAATATTTTTTAAAAAACAATGTTTATATATGTATAACTGAATCACTTTGATATATTGCAGAAATTAACATTTTAAATCAACTATACTTCAATTAAAAAATAAATTTAAAAAAAAGTCACTTGGATGTCCAAGGCAGGAGCTCCCAAATGGGAGGTCTTCCTGACACTCCAGAAAGAGAAATTGGAAGTGACAGAGGGGACAGAGCCACAGAACCACAATGGGCAAACATTTCCTGAGCTGAAGACAGGCTTGTGTTTCTGAAGGAAAGGGCTCCTGACTCTCAGACTCCCCCCATTACGCACCCCCGAGAAGAGACACATGCCGACCACATCTGGAATGTCATGAATTGGAAAACCAAGAGGGAGCTTTCTCATCTAGAACCACCAGAAGACAGAAGACAACAGAAAACCATGCTGTACTTTTGAGAGTCTTTTTAACTGTGATGCCAGTGAGATGCTGCCTCGTATCCACCAGGATGACTATTATAAAAAATAAATTAAATTAAATTAAAAACAGACAATAACCAGTGTTGCTGAGGATGAGGAGAAATTGGAAGCCTTGTGCATTGCTGGTGGGGATGCAAAATGGTGCAACTGCTGTGGAAAGCAGCATGGTGTTTCCATGAAAAGTTAAACCAAGAACTACCATATGATCCTGTAATTCCACTTCTGGGGACCTACCCAAAAGAAGTGAAATCGGGGTCTGGAAAAGATATTTGCACACTTATGTTCATAGCAGCATGATTCACGCTAGCCAAAAGGTGGAAACAACCCAAGCGTCTATCAAAGGATGAATAGATACACAAAATGTGGTCGATCCATGCAATGGAATAGTATTCGGCCTTATTTTTATTCAAGAACAGAGAAATATTTATGTGATGATTACACAACTACCCTCTAGAAAGATTTTATGTCAGTTTCCTAGGACCGCCATAACCAAGTACCATAAACTGGGTGACTTAGAACAATGGAAATGTATTGTCTCCCAGTTCTGGAGGCCAGAAGTGTGAAATCAAGGTATCAATAGAGGTGGTTCCTTCTGAGGGATGAGAGAGAAGGATCTGTTCCAGGTCTCTCTCTAGCTTTTGGCAGTCTCAGGCTTCCCTTGACTTGTAGATGGCTGTCTTCTTCCTGTGTCTCTCCATAATACCTTCCCTCTGTGTGTGTCTGTCTCTGTATTAAGCATGTCTCTTTGTTATCTGTAGTTTTCATGTTTTGATACCCGAGGCCTTGCTGACTCAGGGGCTGCCCCTCCCAGGACTAATTCCTAGGCTCACCTGCCCGTGCGCCTTTCAAATGCAAACCAACCAATCCAGAGCCCACACCCTCAACCACCTCCTTTATCAAGTTCTCCCCCGCCATAATCACCCCAGGGCCGGGTGCCAGACAGCTAGAGCCAGTCCCTATGCCCAGAGCTTGCTGAAATTATTCAAATTGGCCAATCCCAAGTGTGGTTACCCTGCATTGCCTGGCCTTTCCCCGGGAAACCACAATGAAAGGCTTTTTCCCATCTTTCCCCCTTGCTCCATAGGCCTCCTGACCAACCCTGGTGCTTCTCTGTGTGGCCCTGCATGGTGTGCTGTGCCCCCTCCTTTTAGGAGCTGTGAGTAACAATGTACCTTTTCACTGGCAGTTGTCTCCTGATCTCTTGGCTTTGTCATACCTGCAGATGAGGACCTGCAGTTTAAAACAGTCTCTGCATCCTAATTTCTCTCTTCTTATAAAGACACCAGTCATAGTGGTTTAAGATGTACTCTAATGACCTCATTTTAACTTGATTGCCTCTGTAAAGACGCTATTTCCAAACAAAGTCACATTCTTTGTTAGGGTTAGGACTTCCTTTGGGGGTTAGGACTTCAATATGTCTTTTTTGGAGGAAGGGGTACAATTCAAACCATAGTGGGTTCTATCAGTTAACATTCACCCGAGCCCCTGAGAGAAACTGTTTGCCTGTTGACTGACACCAGGTGTGACACAGGAGTGTTTCCGATCCCTCTGCATCCAGTGTGTCCTGAGCCCTCCAGATTCCAATCTGGGGCAGCACACCGGCAGAGCCCACGTGGGCTTGCAGAGTTGAGGTCCCCAAAGTGTATAAGCAGCTTGTGCCTGCTGAGGACATGTTTCATTTCATCTGGAGGAGGCTGAGAAGGTGAGCCCCTTCTCAGGGGACCCTAGGACCACACTCTCAGGGACCTCGTCTGAGGACAGAGTCAGACACAAGGCATGGGCTCAGGGAAGTACAGTGGGGGAGGTGGGTCAACCATTCCAGGTCAAAGTGTGGAGGCCACATTTGAAGAGATATTTGCACACCCATGCTGAAAACAGGATGGTTCACAACAGCTAAGAGGTAGAAGCAACCCGTGTCCATTGACAGATGAATGGATAAACTAAATGTGGTATCCATATGATGGAATATTTTTAAAATTTTTTAACTGAAGTATAGTTGATTTACAATGTTGTGTTAGTTTCAGGTGTACAGCAAAGTGATTCATATATATATCTATATATGTATGTATATACATATATAGATTTTTTTTCAGATTCTTTTCCCTTATAGGTTATTACAAAATATGGAGTATAGTTCTCTGTGCTATACAGTAGGTCCTCACATATAGTAGTGTGTATATGTTAATCCCAAACTCCTTCCCCCACTTTCCCCTTTGGTAACCATAAGTCTGTTTTCTAAGTCTGTGAGTCTATTTCTGGTTTGTAAATAAGTTCATCTGTGTCTTTTTTTTTTTTAGATTCTGCATATAAACGATATCATATGATATTTGTCCTTCTCTGTCTGACTTACTTCACTTAGTATGATCTCTAGGTCCATCCGTGTTGCTGCTGATGGCTTTATTTCATTCTTTTTGATGGCTGAGTAGTATTTCATTGTACGTACATATGTGCCACATCTTCTTTATCCAATCATCTGTCGATGGACATTTAGGTTGCTTCCATGTCTTGGCTATTGGGAATAGTGCTGCAATGAACATTGGGGTGCATGTATCTTTTTGAATTAGAGTTTTCCCCTGATATATGCCCAGGAATGGGATTGCTGGATCATATGGTAGTTCTACTTTTAGGTTTGTTTTGTTTTCTTTTCTTTTTTGGTAGCACCACGGGGCATGCAGGATCTTAGTTGCCCAACCATGGATGGAACCTGCTCCCCCTGAGGTGGAAGCATGGAGTTTTAACCACTGGACCACCAGGGAAGTCCCTATTTTTAGGTTTTAAGGAAACGCCACACTGTTCTCCATAGTGGCTGCACCAATTTAGATTCCCACCCACAGTGTAGGAGGCTTCCTTTTTCTCCCACCTGCTCCAGCTCCATATGATGGAATATTATTCAGCCTTAAAAAGGAAGGGAGGGCTTCCCTGGTGGCACAGTGGTTAAAAATCCTCCTGCCAGTGCAGGGGACATAGGTTCAAGCCCTGCTCCGGGAAGATCCCACATGCCGCGGAGCAGCTAAGCCCGCGAGCCACAACTACTGAAGCCCACGTGCCTAGAGCCCCTGCTCCACAAGAGAAGCCACTGCAGTGAGAAGCCCGCGCACCGCAACAAAGAGTAGCCCCCGCTCACCACAACTAGAGAAAGCCCGCGCGCAGCAACAAAGACTCAATGCAACGAAAAATAAATAAATAATTTTTTTAAGAAAAAGGAAGGGAATTCTGACACTTGCTGCAACATGATGAACCACGAGGACATGATGCTCAGTGAAATAAGCCAGACACAGAAGGACAAATACTGTATGGTCCCACTCACATGAGGTCCCTAGAGGAGTCAAATCCATAGAGACAGGAAGTAGAGGGTGGGGGCCAGGGGCTGGGGGAGGGGGTGGGGAGTCAGTGTTTCATGGGGACAGAGTTTCAGTTTGGGAAGATGAGAAAGTTCTGGAAATGGATGGTAGGGATGGTTGCCGAACAATGTGAATGTACTTAATAGCACTAAACTGCACACTTAAAAATGCTTAAGCAGGGCTTCCCTGGTGGCTCAGTGGTTGAGAGTCCGCCTGCCGATGCAGGGGACACGGGTTCGTGCCCCGGTCCGGGAAAACCCCACATGCCGCGGAGCGGCTGGGCCCGTGAGCCATGGCCGCCGGGCCTGCATGTCTGGAGCCTGTGCTCCGCGACGGGAGAGACCACAACAGTGAGAGGCCCTCGTACCGCAAAATAAAATAAAAAATGCTTAAGCGATCATTCCACAATGTATATGTATATCAAAACATCACACAGTCCACTTATAATCAATACAATTATATTTGTCAATTATTCCTCAATAAAGTGGGAAAATTTTTAAAAATAATTTCAATAATGATTAGGATAGTAAAATATTTTAAATTTATTTTATTGAAGTATAGTTGATTTACAATGTTGTGTTAATTTATGCTGTACAACAAAGTGACCCAGTTATGCATGCAGCTCCAGAAACATGATATCATGTTAGTTTCATTGAGGGCTCAGAGTTTTTCTTGGTTTTTGTTTTCTCTCTTGATGGAGGGAAGGCTGGATGTTTAAGCAGCTGTAGGATGAATAATTGCTGGTGGCCATTTTATTTCACAAGTCATGCATTTCCTGTACCTCTGACGGTTCTGTCACATTTCTAAAGTCACAATCCTCTCTCTGTCACTAGAGAGGGCAGACCTGGCCACTGTTTTCTGGGAGACAATTAGGGCAGCAGCGCTGGTTGTGTCCGAAACACGGGGCTTTGAACTTGAGGCAATGGTCATGTGGCATCTGTCAGATGCCTTCTGCCCTCTGATTGGCTGGAAACTTCCTCCCAGGTTGGAGGGTGTATTCCCATGGCCGCTGTAACAAATTACCACAAACCCCAAAACGCCAATTTTCAGACTTCCTTGGTGGCACAGTGGTTAAGAATCTGCCTGCCAATGCAGAGGACTCGGGTTCGAGCCCTAGGCTGGGAGGATCCCACATGCCCCAGAGCAACTCAGCCCGTGTGCCACAACTACTGAGTCCGTGTGCCACAACTGCTGAAGCTCACACGCCTAGAGCCCGTGCTCTGCAAAAACAGAAGCCACAACAATGAGAAGCCTGTGCACTGCAACGAACAGTAGCCCCTGCTTGCTGCAACTAGAGAACGCCCGCTCAGCAACAAAGACCCAATGCAGCCAAAAATAAATTAATAAATTAATTTTTTTTAAATGCCAATTTTCTATCTTACAGTTCTGGAGGTCAGAATCTGAAATGGCTTTCACTGGGCTAACATCAAGGCACCCTCAAGGCTGCAGTCCTTCCAGAGGCTCTGGGGAGAGTCTGTTTCCTGGCCTTTTCCAGCTCCTGGAAGCCACCTGCATTCCTTGGACCGTGGACCCTTCCTCCATCTTCAAAGGCAACAGTGTAGCATCCTCTTATCTCTCTCTGACCCTCCTGCCTCCCTCTTTTTTTTTTTTTTTTTTTGCGGTACGCGGGCCTCTCACTGTTGTGGCCTCTCCCGTTGCAGAGCACAGGCTCCGGACGCGCAGGCTCAGCGGTCATGGCTCACGGGCCCAGCCACTCCGCGGCATGTGGGATCTTCCTGGACCGGGGCATGAACCCGTGTCCCCTGCATCGGCAGGCGGACTCTCAACCAATGCGCCACCAGGGAAACCCCTGTCTCCCTCTTTTAAGGACCCTTGTGATTCCACTGGGCACACCCATGTAACACAGGAGCATCTCCCCTTCTGCATATCCATAACTTAATCCCGTCTGTAAATATGTTTCCATGTTGGGTACCATCTTTCACAGGTCCTGGGGATTAGGGTGTGGACATCTTTGGGATGCTCTATGTAGCCTGCCACAGAGAGTCTTCCTGATGGAGAAGAAACCTCATTCGCTCCAGAGGAATAAACGAGATATGGAGTCTGAGCTCTCAACCTCCAGATCTTGTTTTCTTCATCTTCCAAATAGGAAAGAAAATCTCTCTTTTGGTGATCTTCTGGGGAAAATCAAGTGGGATCAAGTTGATAGAAATATGCAGTGGCCACGTGGTGGCCCAAGACCCAGGCGCCCAGCGACCTAGGCCTGAGGGCATCCTCCATTTCTGTAACAACCATTTACTGATCACCTACTGCATACCAGGTACGGGGGGACAGGAAGGAAGCAGAAACAGCTTCAGGCCCTGCCGTCCTGCAGTTTATCAGAGTCTGAGGAATGTTCACACAACCATTTATTGAGTGCCTGCTGTATACCAGGCATTGTTCTAGGTGCTGGGGGGACACAGTCGCAAACAAAGCAAAGATCCCTGGAACTCACATTCTAGTGGTAGTAAGTGCCATGGAAGGGAGGTACTGGTGCCCCAGGGCCTGACTTTGGCCAAGGATCAGGGCAGGCTTCTCCAAGGCGGTAACACTTGCTCTGAGATTGGCCAGATAAGGAGGAGTTAAAAGTGAGGGAGGGCTTCCCTGGTGGCGCAGTGGTTAAGAATCCGCCTGGCAATGCAGGGGACATGGGTTCAAGCCCTGCTCCAGGAAGATCCCACATGCCACGGAGCAATTAAGCCAGTGCGCCACAGCTACTGAGCCTGTGCGCCACAGCTACTGAATCCCGTGTGCCCAGAGCCTGTGCTCTGCAACAAGAGAAGCCACTGCAGTGAGAAGCCCACGCACTGCAACGAAGAATAGCCCCCACTGGCCGCAACTAGAGAAAGCCCACGCATGCAGCAACGAAGACCCAATGCAGCCAAAAATAAATAAAAATAAAATAAATTTTGAAAAAATACTGAGGGAAAGGAAGGGAAGAGCATCCCAAGGATAGGGAATGGCATGTGCAAAGACCCTGTGTGAATTGCGTGGCTGGAGCACCAGGAACTAAGGGAGAGGGGAATGAGAGGTGAGGCTGAGACAATCTATGGGGATTTTCTTGCTATTTTAAAATCAACAGGGAGCCATCGAAGGTTTTCATGCAGGGAGGTGGTTGCAAGTGGGTTCTGCAAAGATTGGGGTCACTGGGCCAGGTGTGGATTAGTCCTGCTGGGAGAGGGAGGACCTGGGTACCCACCCCCAGCCCCACCGTCTGAACCCATCTCTCTGGGGCTACGGCCTAGCCTGTCTCCCGATGAACCCATCCACCCCACAGCTGCTGTCAGAGTCTCTACTTGCAGCTTCCTGCCCTGACCCCAAGCCTCAAGGATACCACTGGTTCAGTCAACATCTATTAAACACCCACTGTGTGCCAGGAGCTTTACATGAGTTCCACCGATAATCCTACCAGGAAGGTGTGAAGTCCAATATCAAACGTGAAGACCGAGGCCCAAGGAGGCAGTTGGTTAAGTGCAGACTGTTGATCCCAGAAGCTCAAGCACCACTGACTCTCGGAAGACACCCACGATCCAGGGTAGCCCCTAGGATCTCAGTGAACATTCACTGAATCAATCAATGGATGAGTGAATGAATGAATGGTGGGCAAGTCCACTGTGGCTGGGGGGAAGGAGTGGAAAACATCCTCTCCTTTGGAGAGAGGTGAGTTGGACTCAGATTGAGAGGGGCCTTGAAAGCTAAACCTGGGAGTGTGGACGTGACCTGGTGGCATCAGGGAGCCATAGAGGGTTCTAGGCAGGGAGCCACACAATCTGATTGATGTTTGAGTTGGACCAGATTGCCAAGAAGGGTGGAGTTAATGGAGCCTGCCACTAGGGGGCACTCAAGTCTTCCTATAGATTGTCTTCAGAGCTGTACTGTCCAGATGGTGGCCGCTGGCCACAGGGAGTGGTTGTGTACTTCAAACATGGCCAGTCCAAATGGAGATTTAAGTTTAAAATACACACAGGATTCTGAAGACTTCATAAGAGAAAAAGAATGTCACATGCCTCACTGATGCTTTTATAAATATCAATGATGTTGGTGATATTTGGGCCACACTGGGCTAAAAAATATATTAAATTTCATCTGTTTCTTTTTTACTTTTTTGTAATGTAGTTAAGATTGTGCAAATGGGTCGCATTTATATTTCTATTGAACAGAACTGGTTTAGAGAAAACAGTTACCGTTTTCAACAGTTGCCAGGGGGCAAACTACCCTCTTTTCCTCTTATTTTCTCTTATATTGGACATCCTTCAAGGTAAGCATCCTACAGTGTTTTCTACCAGGTTATTCTTCCTGCTCATTGACTAAAAGTACATAATACAGGGACTTCCCTGGAGGTCCAGTGGTTAAGACTCCGTGCTTCCACTGCAGGGAGCATGGGTTCCATCCCTGGCTGGGGAGCTAAGATCCCACATGCTGCATGGCATGACCACAAAATAACAATAATAATTATATAATAGTACATAATAAATAGACCAAAAATAGAGAGTGAGGGTTATTGTTTTATAAATTGGAATCATATTGGATACACTATTTTTTACCCAGGGTATCTTATGGAAACTGCTCAGACCACCTGCTAAGGTCCTAATTCACTCTTCGTAATTGTTTGATAAACTCCCATGGTATGGATGAACCATAATTTGTTCAACCACATTCCCATTAACTGGTTTTCACTTGCTTTATAGGTTTTATTCCCTCTGCTACCTAAAAGAAAAAAAAAGCACTGCAATAAATATTTTTATACCTATGTCCATATGTGCTGATTATTTTATTTCTAAAGGACAGAGTTCCAGGAATGAGATTGCTGGGTGAAAGGCTTATGTATTTTTTTTTTTAGTAAATTTATTTATTTATTTTTGGCTGCGTTGTGTCTTTGTTGCTGTGCATGGGCTTTCACTAGTTGTGAGAGCAGGGGCTACTCTTCATTGAGGTGCGCGGGCTTCTCATTGCAGTGGCTTCTCTTTGTGGTGGAGCACGGGCTCTAGATGTGCGGACTTCAGTAGTTGTGGCTCGCGGGCTCTAGAGCACAGGCTCAGTAGTTGTGGCGCATGGGCTTAGTTGCTTTGTGGAATGTGGGATCTTCCCAGACCAGGGCTCGAATCTGTGTCCCCTGCATTGGCAGGCGGATTCTCTTTTTTTAAAATAAGTTTATTTATTTATTTTTGGCTGCGTTGGGTCTTCATTGCTGCACGCAGGCTTTCTCTAGTTGTGGCGAGAGTGGGCTACTCTTTGTTTTGGTGTGCGGGCTTCTCATTGCGGTGGCTTCTCTTGTTGAAGAGCACAGGCTCTAGAGAGCAGGCTCAGTTGTTGTGGCGCATGGACTTAGTTACTCTGCGGCATGTGGGATCTTCCTGGACCAGGGCTCAAACCTGTGTCCCCTGCATTGGCAGGCGGATTCTTAACCACTGCGCCACCAGGGAAGTCCCAGGTTTATGTATTTTAAATTTTAATAGATTTTGTCAGGCTGTAGATATCAATGAACTGAATCTAAAATTTCTATGGAAAGGCAAAGACCTAGAAGAGCCAACACAATACTGAAGAACAAAGTTGGAGGACTGACGCTACCCAATGTCAGGACTTTCTATAAAGCTACAGTAATCAAGACAGTGTGGAATTGGCAAAAGAATAAACACACAGATCAATGAAACAGAATAGAGAGCCCAGAAATAGACCCACACAAATATAGTCAATAGATCTTTGACAACGGAGCACAGGCAATCTAACGGAGAAAGGACAGTCTTTTCAATAGATTGTGCTGGAATAATTGGATGTCCATATGCCCAAAAAAAAAAAAGAGAGAGAGAGAGAGAGAGAATCTAGACACAGACCTTACACCTTTCACAAAAATGAACTCAAAATGCATCGTAATGAGTTACATTGAATAGGCAAATTCACAGAGACAAAAAGTTGAATAGCAGTTACTAGAAGCTGCGGGAATGTGGTATAGGAAGTTATCATTTAATGGGTACCATTTCCGTTTGGGATGATGAAAAGTTCCTGAAATAGATAGTGGTATGACTGCACAACATTGTGACTGTAGTTAATGCCACCAAATCGTACACTTAAAACTGGTTAAAATGGTACACTGTGTATTATGTATATTTTAACCCCGGCCCACACACATAGAATCATAGACCTGGATGTAAAACACAAAACTATAAAACTGCTAGAAGGAAACATAGGAAAAAATCTAGGTGATCTTGGGTTTGGCAATGGGTTTTTAGATACAACATCAAAAGCATAATCCATGGGGGAAAAAGTTGATGTTGAACTTTAGTAAAATTAAAAACTTTGGCTCTGCAAAAGATGCTATTAAGAGAATGAAAAGACAAGTCGTAGACTAGAAGAAAATACTACAAAACATTTCTGAAAAAGGATTTGTATCCAAAATAGCTGTTGCCAGGGCAAAGTGTTTAAACCCTTTTGGAGAGCACATTCCTGCCAGCCATGCCCGAGAACACTTTTTGCCACAGTCTCACCAGAAATGAGTGTTATCACTTTTCAAAAATTTTGCCAGTTTGAGAAAGTGGCATCTCACCATTGTCTCAATTTGCATGTCCTGACCCCCGGCCCATCTGAGCATATTTTCATCTGATTTTGGTGACTTGGATTTGCTTCTTTTTTTTTTTTTTTTTTTTGCGGTACGCGGGCCTCTCACCGTTGTGGCCTCTCCCGTTGCGGAGCACAGGCTCCGGACGCGCAGGCTCAGCGGCCATGGCTCACGGGCCCAGCCGCTCCGCGGCATGTGGGATCTTCCCGGACCGGGGCACGAACCCACGTTCCCTGCATCGGCAGGCGGACTCTCAACCACTGCGCCACCAGGGAAGCCCGGATTTGCTTTTTTGTGTACTGCTTATTCATACTGTTTAACCTTTATTTCCTTTTGGATTGACTTCTTCTCAATTTGTACATGCTGTTTCTCAGCTGAATTATTGATTTCAAAATGTTGTGGTATCTTTTGTCATCCAGAGTTTCCAGTCTTGCCTAGGGAAGTCTCTTTTGTCCTCAGATCATATATATAGCTACTTAGATTTCTTAACCACGTTCTTATTTTTTGTATTTGAGTACTGGAACATATTTTTGTTTATTGTATCAGCTGAGGGTCTACCTGTTTTTTTTCAGATGGTTTGATAGCAGTGTACCAAAGTGTATTCAAGATTTATTTAAAAAATAAATCACGCTATTCCCTGAGAATTAAAATGCCACCTTTTTCATGTATGTTGGGACATCTTCCTGAATTTTTGTGATTTTTTTTCCTACTCATCTATTTAATTAGTTCCATTTTAACTATTTCAATTGAAGTATCCCCCTATTCTTTTTTACATTTGTGTTGGCTGGTCTTCCGTATAATTTTTATCCAATTCAGGAAAAATAATTATGCTTTCCACACTGGAATGCTGAATGTAATCACGTTAAGTTTATAATTTTTGGATAACATATTTTATCGATATCGACCCATCAAAGAAATGCTATGTCTTTCCATTACTTCAGATCTTGCTTTATCTTCTTTAATGAGATTTTATGATTTTTTATACAGTATCATATATACTAAATATAGTATAATATTTACTGTTGATTTTAGGGTAATTGCTTTTATTATATTTAAGCAATTTCTTTTTTTTTTAAATGTTACTTCACTTTCACTGAAAAAGACTGCTGAATTTTATCAAATGTTTCTTAGTACATATTAATAGGATCTTGTGGGTTTTCTTGTTTAATTTGATAGAGTGCTTTTTATTGGAACTCTCTGGAATTCCGGAGATAAAGCTGACTATATCAGACTGTAGCTTCTCTTTTGGACAAATGACAATGTTTGATAACATTTAGAATTTTTCTGTGTTCTTAGGTGAGATTGATCTGTATTTTTCCATCCTGTCATTATGGTTTTGGAACTGAAGCTGTGAAATGCATTCATAAAATGAGGTCATAGATTTACTGGGTGAGTTTTCTGTATTTTTCTATGGAATAGGTTGAATAATTTGGATTATGATTATGATTATTTAGAGAAACTTTCTTAATATAGTTCTTTAATCACCTTTCTAATATCTTTTATGTTCATTGACCTAATCAGATATTCCACTTGGGCCAGTGAGCAGAATGTGCATTTTTCTCAGAAATCATTGATTTCCTCTAGGTTTTCCAGAAAGTTGCCTGAGCGGCATATAGAATCCTCTTATTTGACTGTTTGCATCTATGCTGACACCTTATCTCCTTAGAGGTCCCTAATCGTGTTTATTACCTCCCCCCATGCCACCCCACCCCCGCTCTGATTTTTACAAATTAATCAGGCTTGTGAGAGGTTGTCTATTTCATTGGTTTTTGTTTGTTTGTTTGTTTTTGCGGTACGCGGGCCTCTCACTGCTGTGGCCTCTCCCGTTGCGGAGCACAGGCTCCGGACGCGCAGGCTCAGCGGCCATGGCTCACGGGCCCAGCTGCTCCGCGGCATGTGGGATCTTCCCGGACCGGGGCACGAACCCGCGTCCCCTGCATCGGCAGGTGGACTCTCAACCACTGCGCCACCATGGAAGCCCTATTTCATTGGCTTTTAAAGAATCCACTTCCTTTCTCACCCTGTTTGATCTTCCTCCCCATTTGATTCATTTCCGTTTTTCCTCTCTATCTATTCCATCTTCCTAATTTCTTTTTGTTCTTAGTCTAATTTGTTAAAACAGTTCCATCATTTTTGTTTTCTTTTCCTCTTTCTCTCTTTTTTTTTTTTTTCTTTTGCTGATCTTAGTTCCCGGACTGGGGATCAAGCCCGGGCCAAAGTAGTGAAAGCGCGGAGTCCTAACCACTGGACCGCCAGGGAGTTCCCACATCTTTGTTTTCTTTAACAATGGGATAATTAAGGCTCTGAGCATTTCTCCAAGATCAGTTTTATCTCTTTCAGGGATTTTGATATAAAATGTTACTTTCACTGTTTTCTGAATAGTTTACCAGTTCCCTTTTGGCTTCCTTTGTCATTCAAGGCATTGTCCTTTGTCACTGCTGATCTGTTTGGGGCGAGGAGGGTGACAGGAGGGTATGGGGTGGAAGGGTGGGCTTATGAGAGAGCTTATGGGGGATCTTTGCCCACTTCTTTCTTTTACTTCCATTCTAGAATGTTACCCATCCTAGAGAGTTTAGTGTGTGTCTTTTTCTTTGTTTCTGATTCTGCAAAATGTGTATTGAGCTATGTGCCTGTGTTTTACATTTGCCCAAACGATGCTGTGCTCTCTCACTCGCTCTCTCTCTTTCTCCCTCTCTTTCTCATTTCTTCCCTTCTCTATTGGCATTTTATTTTCTGATTAAATCAGAATCTGCATTTTTTTCCTTGAGATATCTTTCACATACCATAAAATTCACCCCTTTTAAAGTGTACGATTCAGTGGTTTTTTATTATATTTGAAAGGTTGTGCAACCATCCCCACAATCTAATTCCAGAACGTTTTCATCACCCGAAAAGAAACCTCATACCCCTTGGCAGTCACCCCTCCTCCCCTCTTCCCATTGCCTCAGGCAACCGTGAACCTACCTTCTGTCTCTGTGGATTTGCTTGTGTGGACGTGTCATATCAATGGAATCACACAACATGTGAATTTCGTATCTGTCTTCTTTTACTCACCATAATGTCCTGAGGTTCGTCCGTATTGTACTGTGTATCAACACTTCATGGCTGGCTCATGTGCCATTGTATGGAAGGATGGATCACATTTTATTACCCTTTCATATTTGATAGACTTTTGGGTCGTTCCCACTTCCTGGCTATTAGGAGGCACTTTGTTAGGAAGGTTTATCCAGGTTGCTTCATGTGAGGCGTGTCTGTTAACTCCAGCTACACTCAGGACTTCTGGCTGTGCATCTCCCAGTTTCACCATCCATCTACTCCCCCAGCAATGGACCCCAGACCCCTTCAAATCTCTACCAAGCAAAACAAGTATGTGATGAACTTGATTATTCCTCTTTTTTATTTTTTAAAACAGCCATCTGCTGTGTTATTGGTCTACTCAGTATATCTTCTTCTATTTCTCTGAAGATAATAATTCAGTGGGGTTGTGTTGTGCTTTTTTTTCTCCTTCAATTGTTTTTATTTTCCTGAGTTTGTTTATTTTTCCTGTGTTTATTCTGGTCTCTACCTTTCATTTTGGAGGTTTCCTTAAATCTTATATTTGAATGTGAGGTCCAGCAGCTGAAATGGTAGGGGGTTCATGTCAGTGGGGAGTTTCATTGAAGGCAAACTTTCCCAGAGGTCCCCCCACAAACGTCAGTCACTATAGGTCTTTTCTCTGAAGCCATTTGGTTTCTCCAGAGAAGACTCACAGTCTCCTGTGTGTGTGGGTAGGAGGTGGGAGGGAGTACCCTTGGCTTTCTTGCGGCCCAGCAGGGAAGCGCTTGTGATCTTCTCCAGTATGGAAGCTGTTAACCTAAAACAATAAAACAGCCAGTTATTTTACAAGCAAAATGGGTTTATTCAAGAGCAGCAAAGAATTGCAATTCGGGACATGCAACTATGATGAACCACATGCAACTCCAGTAAAACAAAGGACACTCTTTTATAGAGGAGAAGGGGAAGTTGGGAGGGAATATTGTAAATAAAAAGGCCATTGGAGGAAACTGGGATTAGAAGTATAGTGGTTTTTCATTGGCTGAACTGTTGCCAGGCAAGGAGAAATCTTTCTTCTCCCTGCTGGGTAGTAACGTAGTGTCACTTCCTGCCAGAGATGCAAAGTATCTCTTCCTGCTGGAATTTGTATTGATACATGTGCATGGGAGCGCCCCCTTCTGGCCTCCCACTTCTATTTTAGTGAGGTTTCCCGTTATTAATTTTCACAAAGTTTTCACCCCATCCCTTGCTTAAATGTGGTTCCTTTTCTTCCCTCCTCACGCCTGGTACCTCCCATTTGGGAACTAATTTCACAAGAGAATCTATTTCCTACCCCTCAGGAAATTCCTACCATTATTTCTTCAAATATTGTTCTTTTTGATAACAGCTATTTATTGCGCACCATTCTAGGTCCTGGCAATATAACACTGAGCAAATCAGACGATTTATACCACTTGGAGCTTGCCCGTTCTAGTTCCTTGTGGAACCTTCTCTGTTGGAATACTTGGATTTATCCTCCATGCCCCTTAAAATTTTTCCTGTGGTTCCCATTTCTCATTAACTAGCCTTATCTATAATGGGTTATTTTTCTAACCATCTGTTTTGTTTCATAATTGACATTTTTCCATGTCCATAAATTTAGACCTCATTTTTCTCATTTTTTTAAATTGACCGTATAGTATTCTATTATGTGGCCATAGCATTATATACTTAGCCAATATTCTATCGATATTATTGGACATTTAGGTTGCTTCTAATTACTTACTCTTATGATAACATATATACTTATATACATATAACTATATTGCATAAGTATACATTATATATAGATATATATTACATACATCTATATTATATAACTATATGTAATATATAATGTATAAATATAATTATATATGTATATAATATATATTATGTATATAACTATATGTTTATGTAATATACATATATTATATATATATAACTTTTATTAAGCCTTTAATAATTTTCTTAAGATTGAATCCTAAACGTTGAATTTCTGGGTCAAAGGCCATTTATTCAACTTTTGGATACGTGTGGTCACTCACCTTGCAGAAACCTCCGTCCACCAAATGGGCAAAGTGGGGGCTCCAGTGAATGACACCCCCCCCGCAGATTCCTGGAAAACAAGCACCATTCTGGGGAGATAAATTAATGGAAAAATTCATGTTCAGTGGCCAGAATGGCCATGAGAATAGCCCAGGCCCTGGAGACACTGTCCACAGCTCCAGACAGGAAGGATGGGGCTGGTGGGATTGGAAAACGGTTGTGCCCTGCTGGGTAAGGGACACAAGAAAGCATCTTCCTAGAACCCATTCAAAGAGAAAAGAACTGTAGCTGGAATTAGGGGGCTTAGCCATGGCCGGAGAATCCGCTCTGGTGAACTCTGCCCTTCTTGTGCCATTCACAGACCGGATGCCTGGCTTCCTCTCCACGTCTGGGGCTTTGATCCAGGACAAGGAGAAGGCCTCTGAGTCTGGGGCAATGGGCAGGCTGGATGAAATCCCCACTCATTACTCTATAGCTCTAGGCTCTCAGGTTCAATCTTCATGACTCTTGATCTCCCATCTGGAAGATGCAAATAATAATAATCCCTGCCTTCTAGGGTCCTCATAGGGATTCGAGGTTACATTTGAGTCTCAAACATCATACATCAACAATAACAGTCATGAAGTAATACTTAAGAGTCAGAATGTACTTTTCCTGTGCCAGGCGCTGCCTTTCTTCTTTATGTATATTATCCAACTCACGGGACAGCCCCTCACAACTGGTGTTGCTGTCATGCCCATCTTGCACAAGAGTAAACTTTGCGTTTGAAAGAGGTTGAATAATTCACTGGCAGAGCTGGAATTTGAACTCTGTCCTGCAATTCCACAGCCCACACTCTGATTCCTGTGTGCTCTTGCCTCTTAGAGGGCACACTTTGTTTTTGCAATCTACACAAAGACAGCCTGTGCCCTGGCTAGGGCTTCCTGCCTCTTCCATGGGGAAGCTTAGACACATTGTAACTAATTATAATCATGATCATCAACCGCTACTATGTCTAAACTTCAGTGGGCCCTGAGAAGATCCAGCTTGTGGGCGTGCAAAGCTGATGCCTTTTCTGATCTCTAGGAACCTCTGGGAGGTTGGTCTTTCCACACTGCAGCCCCTGCCCTGCCCACCTGCTCCCTGTGCCTGCAGTTTGTGGTTCGGCATTGATTTCCCACTCAAAGTGCTCTTTAAAGATGTGGTACAGGGCTTCCCTGGTGGCGCAGTGGTTGAGAGTCCGCCTGCCAATGCAGGGGACACGGGTTCGTGCCCCGGTCCGGGAAGATCCCACATGCCGCAGAGCGGCTGGGCCCGTGAGCCATGGCCGCTGAGCCTGCGCGTCCGGAGCCTGTGCTCCGCAACGGGAGAGGCTGCAACAGTGAGAGGCCCGCGTACCGCAAAAAAAAAAAAAAAAAGATGTGGTACATATATACAATAGAATACTACTCAGCCATAAAAAAGAACGAAATAATGCCATTTGCAGCAATGTGGATGCAACTGGAGATTATCATACTAAGTGAAGTAAGTCAGAAAGAGAAAGACAAATACCATATGGTATCACTAATATGTGGACTCTAAAATATAACACAAATGAGCCTATCTATGAAACAGAAACAGACCCACAGACATAGAGAACAGACTTGTGGTTGCCAAGGGGTGGGGGGTGAGGGAGGGATGGAGTGGGAGGTTGGAGTTAGTAGATGTAAGCTTTCATATATAGAATGGATAAACAAGGTCCTACTGTATAGCACAGGGAACTGTATTCAATATCCTATGATAAACCATAATGGAAAAGACTATGAAAAAGAATGTATACATATATGTGTAACTGAATCACTTTGCTGTACAGCAGAAATGAACACAATATTGTAAATCAACTGTACTTCAATTTAAAAAAAATGTTTTTAAGTCTCTTTAATCTGCCTGGGAAAAGATGAGGGGAGGGCGAGGATGGGAGAGGGGCCCTTGCAGGCAAAACTCCTCCCTTCCCTCCCTTCCCAGGTCCCCTGCCCTGAATCTATTCTCTGACCAGGTAACCTTACACCCTCTTTTGGGAAAAACTATCTGCCTCCTCTTTACCCTGTTCCCAGCTAGCCAGATACTGAGGTTTCTCTGACGTGGAGAGCCTCTGTGATCTGGGTGCCAGCCGAGTTGCATAAACTCAGGTATCTTGGAAATCAGCCCCAGCCATGCCCAGCCCCCTGGGCAGATCCATTTATCTGCCGATGGACACTCGGGTTGCTTCCACCTTTTCGGCTACTGTGGATAATGCTGCTATCAACATGGTGTACAAATATCTCTTGGAGGCGTGTTTCTGTTTAATTCTTCTCCTAAATACTAGCATTTTACAAAACCGTTCCGTGCTTTTGAAACGAACGGTGGAAGTTGGACACCTTTACAAATTCACCGAGGTGTGCTAACTCAGAGATTAGCATTGTGGACTGCCCAGATTCAGCTCCTGGTTCTGTCACTTCTTCTGTGACTCCAGGCAGATCATTTAACCCTTCAATGCCACCTCAGCTTCCCTCCTCATCCGTAAAATGGGGGAGAATTACAACAGCTGGTTTCCAGATCTAAACGTGGTGTTTCAGTACATGCCAAGAAAAAACACAAACACAGATAAAGCACTCATCATAGTGCATGCATCTAAGCCGCTTCTATTAGTGTGTCCCGACCTGCTTCCTCCCACGTGGCAGCTACACAGGGTCCCATATCGTGGAGGGGCCCTTGTTTTTATTTAACTGGACCACAGTGGGCAAACATTCATGTTTTCCTACCACAAATTACGTAGCAAGGAGTCTCTTCTCGAATTTCCTTGCACATGCAAGTTTATTTGCAGGATGCATTCCCAGAAATGGGATGGCTGGGCTTCCCTGGTGGCGCAGTGGTTGAGAGTCCGCCTGCCGATGCAGGGGACACGGGTTCGTGCCCCGGTCCGGGAAGATCCCACATGCCGCGGAGCGGCTGGGCCTGTGAGCCATGGCCGCTGAGCCTGCGCGTCTGGAGCCTGTGCTCCGCAACGGGAGAGGCCAGAACAGTGAGAGGCCCGCGTACCGCACAAAAAAAAAAAAAAAAAAGTGGGATGGCTGAGCCGAAGGGCATGTGCATTTCACAGTTTTATAGCTGGCCTCTGATTGCCCTCCTCCGAGGCTGTGCCCGGGGCTGGGTCACCCCTGCAATGACTGACGGGCTGGGTCCCCACAGTTCAGCCCACACCTTGTCTTCTCAAACTTTGCTCTTTGCCCATCTGATACCAGAGAGGCTTAAGAGAGCATGTGAACGGGCCTGGGGACAAGTGAGGCTCTGATGTCCTGGGGGAGCAGGCGCATGCGCGCGCGTGCGTGTGTGTGTGTGTGTGTGTGTGTGTGTGTGTGTGGTGATCAGTGCCTAAGACCAAAAGGAAGGAATGAGTGAATCACCCCGAAGCCCAGCGAGTTCAGCTTGCAAAGTGCTCTACGTCCCCAGCTAAGAAGCGTGAGCTCTTTTCCGGGCTCTAGGACAGCTCTGGGGGATTCTAAGTGGGGATGAGGGATGCCATCCTGTGTCTCTCAAAGCCATCTCTCTAGCTGCTGGTGGCTGGTGGGCATGGGGCTGGGCTGAGTCAGGAGCACCAAGCAGGAAGCTGGTTGAAAAGCAGAAACAGGGGTCAAGTGTCTGGATCCCTGGGGCAGGGACCCTGTCCGTCCCGGCCATTGCAGTGGCTCTAGGAACCTAGGGCCCGTTGCACGAAGGGGCTGATACGCACTTGTTGATGGAATGAAGCCATGCGTCGCTGGTGGAGTGAAGAGGGGACATCTCCAGTAGAGCTGGATGGTCAACCGGCGGCAGGGGATGAGGGAGAAGTTGCCATTTAGGAGGATGCTTGGGCCCTTACCTGGGTCGGTGGACAACGTTGAGATGGGTTCTGGGGACATATCTGGGAAGGCGAAGGACATGTGGGTCTCAGGCTCCCTGAGACACTTGTGCTGCTATGGAGACAGGAGGGAAACAGAAGACACAGGACACACGTGCTAGCTCAGGACCAGGGAACAGGTGTAGCGATAAAGGGGTAAAGGTGAGTGGAGTCACAATGTGAAAGAGTATATTCATCATGCGTTTGCACGTTCTGTATTTTTTGATGCTTTGACATCCGGGGGCCCTGCTGATCCTGGAGACAGGCTTCTCCCGAGATTAGCTAATTCCTAGAGATAGTGAACAGCTGCCTCGGAGAGCACACCTTTCTTTCCTTTGCAGACCAGCCAATGCAAAACTCATAAACACAACCACGTCCTTACTGGGCTCTCCAATCTGAGCCAACATTCCCCTGCTCCAGTCACCCTGAGGCTAAGTGCCAGGCGACTAGGGAGAGCCCCTACGCCACAGAGTTGGCTGAAATTATTCAAATAAGTCAATCCTGAACCTTACCCTGCTCCGCCTTGCCTTTCCCTTAGAAACCAAAATAAGGGGGGTGGGGAGGGGAATGGGAAGATGATGTTGGTCAAAGGGTACAAACATCTAGTTATAAGATTAAAAGGTTTGGGATCTAACGTCTGGCATGGTGATTATAGCTAATAATACTGTATCACATACTTGAAAGTTGCTAAGAGAGTAGATCTTAAATGTTCTCATCACGAAAAAGAAATGGTAACTATGTGACAGGATGGTTCTGGTGGTAATGGTTTTGCAGTTTACAAGTGTATTGAATCAACATATCATATACCTTAAATGTACACAGTTACGTGCCAGTTGGATCTCAATAAAGCTGGGGAGGAAAAAAATTCCCTGAGGGCAGCTGCAGAGCCTAAAACGAAGTGCAAGTTTCTTCTGAGCATGGGGCTCTGGGCAACTGCACAGACAGAGCTGGTCTTGGAGCTGCATTTCACACACGGCAAAGCAAGGAAGCAATTTGGCTTGAGTGTGCCCAGCTGGGCAGCAGCAGAATCACCAACACTTCCCTCTCGACACGGCATCGGGCTGCATCGTAGAGGCTTGAATGAGCTTCTGCAGTTCGGTCCTGGGCGTCCAGCTCTCCACTGACAAACTCCATAATTACAACTTGCTGTGCTACAACTTGGACTTCCGTTTTGTAAGTCACCTGGTTGGAATTGATCAAGAGGCGCTGGAGGTTGGGGTAACCCAGAAGCGTTTGTTCACACGTGGTTTCTTTCCTAGCACTTTTTGTAAAGAGAAAGTCTTAACGACATAAATAAGAAAAATCTTATTTAAAAAGAAAAAACTGAAGAGCTACAAAAATGTCTCCCTTCAGGGTGAGTAGTTGCTGGGTTCCATGCCTGAGTTTTGTGGCTGGGTTCTGTGGCTGGGTTTTATGTTGGGTTCTGTGGCTGGATCCTGTGGCTTCATTCTATAGTGGGGGTTTGTGATTGGGTTCTGTGGTTGAATTCTGTGACTGAGTTTTCTGTTGGATTCTGTGGCTGGGTTCCACTGTTGAGTTTGCAGCTGGGTTCTGTGGCTGGGTTTCATGTTGGGTTCTGTGGCTGGGTCCTGTGGCTTCATTCTATAGTGGGGGTTTGTGATTGGGTTCTGTGGTTGAATTCTGTGACTGAGTTTTCTGTTGGATTCTGTGGCTGGGTTCCACTGTTGAGTTTGTGGCTGGGTTCTGTGGCTGGGTTTTATGTTGGGTTCTATAGCCAGGTTTTACGGCTGGCTTTTATGTTGAGTTCCACAACTGCATTTCATGGTTGTGGTGTGTGTGTGTGTTTAATCTTACATTTGTTTATTTCTTTTTTATTTTTATTCATGGCTGTGTTTTGTTGCTGGGCTCTGTGGCTGATTTAGGGCCTCAAGAACCTCTACAGCTTCTGCTTTCTTACCTGGGAATGTTTCAAGTTCAGGTGAAGACACTGAAAAGACATTTTCCCCCTAGTTTGAAGAAATAAATTAATGAAGACATCCACAGGCTGGATCAGATTTGAACTAGGTTAAAAGTGACCTCTCTTAGGAGCAAATGTTTTCATCTCAAAGGAAAAGGCAGGTACCCTGAGTTTGAGGCCAGAGACTGGGCACAGAAACCAGGAGAGGTTTACCTGGGGTAGGGATTGGACCAGGATGAGTACTGGCTTTTTTTTTTTAATTAATTAATCAACTTATTTGGCTTCATTGGGTCTTTGTTGCTGCGTGTGGGCTTTCTCTAGTTGCAGTGAGTGGGGGCTATTCTTCGTTGCGGTACATGGGCTTCTCATGGCAGTGGAGCACAGGCTCCAGGCGTGCGGGCTTCAGTAGTTCTGGCTCACAGGCTCAGTAGTTGTGGCTCACAGCTCTAGAGCACAGGCTCTGTAGTTGTGGCACACAGGCTAAGTTGCTCCGTGGCATGTGGGATCTTCCCGGACCAGGGCTCGAACCCGTGTCCCCTGCTTTGGCAGGCGGATTCTCAACCACTGCACCACCAGAGAAGTCCTGACTACTGGCTTTATTAGCACTCTGGGTACAAAGTGCTGTGGGTTTTGGTGTCCTGCCCTCCACCCTATTTTTGCCCAAATATTTTTATTATTAAATATAATATTTAACTTACATTTAATATATTATTATAATTAATATCCTAAGATAAACCATACATTATTTATATATTTTAATACATAAATATATAAATAATATCCTGTTATTTTGAAGGTGTGACTTTTCAGAACATGGGATTTTTCAGAAAAAAATTCCTGATGTATGAGCACCTACTGTGTGCCAGGCACTTTCTAGGCACAAGGACCCTGCCCTCCTGGATGTGACTGACACTCCAGGGGGATGGGGCGGATTGCATCCTCCAAAAACAGGAGTAAGAATCTCTCCCATGCCACTTGCTCTTCTTTAGTGTGAACTTGACACTCCTGGACAAGAAGTGGGGTCTAGGTCTCCTCTTGACCCTGGGCAGAACTCTGTGTCCATCTTAACCAATAGAGAGTGGTGGAAGTGACAGTACACCACAAGGCTAGGTCATACATGGCAATGCGGCTCCTTCCTGGGATGCTCCCTTTTGGAACCAGCCTCCATCATGTGAGGAAGCCCAAGCCACATGGAAAGGCCATGGGTACGTGTTGCAGTTGACAACCTCAGCTGAGCTCCCAGCCGGCAGCCAGCATCAATCACCAGACAGGAGAGCCAGGAACCTGGAAGTGACCCCAATCCCAGCCTGCCTGTGACCCACTGAGAGACCTTGAGCAACAACCAGCCAGCTTGAACAATCATCTACAGGAAGACACTGGAACTCACCAAAAGAGATACCCCACATCCAAAGACAAAGGAGAAGCCACAATGAGATAGTAGGAGGGGTGCAATCACAATAAAATCAAATCCCATAATCGCTGGGTGGGTGACCCACAAACTGGAGAACACTTATACCACAGAAGTCCACCCACTGGAGTGAAGGTTCTGAGCCCCATGTCAGGCTTCCCAACCTGGGGGTCCAGCAATGGGAGGAGGAATTCCTAGAGAATCAGACTTTGAAGGCTAGCAGGATTTGACTGCAGGACTTCGACAGGACTGGGGGAAACAGAGACTCCACTCTTAGAGGGCACACACAAAGTAGTGTGCGCATCTGGACCCAGGGGAAGGAGCAGTGACCCCATGGGAGACTGAGCCAGACCCACCTGCTAGTCCTATACACTAATGATGAAAAATCTGAAAGAGAAATTAAGGAAACAATCCCATTTACCATTGCAACAAAAAGAATAAAATATCTAGGAATAAACCTAACTAAGGAGACAAAAGACCTGTATGCAGAAAACTATAAGCCACTGATGAAAGAAATTAAAGATGATACAAACAGATGGAGAGATATACCATGTTCTTGGATTGGAAGAATCAACATTGTGGAAATGACTATACTACCCAAAGCAATCTACAAGTTCAATGCAATCTCTATCAAACTACCAATGGCATTTTTCACAGAACTAGAACAAAAAATCTCACTATTTGTATAGAAACGCAAAAGACCCCGAATAGCCAAAGCAATCTTGAGAAAGAAAAACGGAGCTGGAGGAATCAGGCTCCCTGACTTCAGACTATACTACAAAGCTACAGTAATCAAGACAGTATGGTACTGGCACAAAAACAGAAATATAGATCAATGGAACAGGATAGAAAGCCCAGAGATAAACCCACGCACATATGGTCACCTTATTTTTGATAAAGGAGGCAAGAATATACAATGGAGAAAAGACAGTCTCTTCAATAAGTGGTGTTGGGAAAACTGGACAGCTACATGTAAAAGAATGAAATTAGAACACTCCCTAACACCACACAAAGATAAACTCAAAATGGGTTAAAGACCTAAATGTAGGGCCAGACACTATAAAACTCTTAGAGGAGGGCTTCCCTGGTGGCGCAGTGGCTAAGAACCCATCTGACAATGCAGGGGACACGGGTTCAATCCCACGTCTGGGAAGACCCCACATGCCGCGGAGCAACTGAGCCCATGTGCCACAGCTACTGGGCCTGCGCTCTGGAGCCCGCAAGCCACAACTGCTGAAGCCCACGTTCCTGGAGCCCGTGCTCCACAGCAAGGGAAGCCACCACAACAAGAAGCCCGCGTACCACAACAAAGACCCAACACAGCCAATAAATAAATAAATTTTAAAAAAAAAGAAAAGAAAAAAGAAAGAGGAGCATTGTGTGCAAAAAATGTAGAAATGTCAGGGTTTTCCCTTCTAATAAGGAAAACAATAGCTTTTCAGAAGCTTACCATCAATGTCCACTTCCATCTCATTGGCCACACATGGGTCACATGACCACTTCAAACTCCAAGGAAATCTAAGGACATTTGCATTTTAAACTGAGCATACTGTTGTCCCAGACAAAATCAATGTTCTTTAGGAATTAAGAAGGAAAAATGAATTGCAGGCAGGCAGCCCAGCGTCTTTGCAAAAATAACTGCAAACAAATTTCAGGGGTGTGGCAGTCAGCCTCTAAGATAGGCCCCCTGTGACCCTCACCTCCTGGTATTCAAGTCCCCCCCATATTAAACCAGAGGTGGGATGATCTGTGTGACCAGTGGAATTCTGTAGGACAGTCATATATGGCTAGGTCATAAATGACATTGCAGCTTCCACCTTGGTCTTTTGTAGGGGTTGGCAGGGTTTCTTCTGTAAAGAGCTAGATAGTAAGTATTTTGTATAGCAAGGGCCATGCAATCTTTGTTGCAACGACTAGACTTGCTGTTGTAAAAGCAGCCATAGACAACATTTAAGCAAACGATCATTTGTGCCAATAATGGAAGTTTATGTATAAAAACAGGCAGTGGGCCAGATTTGACCTGCAGGGTGTCGTGTGACCACCCCTGGTCTTTTGGATTGCTTGATCTGGTGGAAGCCAGCTGCCATATTGTGAGGATGTTCAAGCAGCCTTGTGGAGAGGCCCAGGTGGTGAGGAGCTGAGGCCTCCCACCAACAGCCAGCACCAACTCTCCAGTCACGAGTGAGCCACCTTCAAAGTGAATCCAGTCAAGCTTTTAGATGATGACATCTCTGATTACAACCTCCTGAGAACCGCCTTGCCAGACCCTCCAAGCCAAACTGGATCAGGAAACTCCCAGACTCCTGATCCACAGAAAATTGGAAAGATAAGAAATATTTATTGCTTCTTTCAGCCACTATGTTTTGGGATAATTTGTTACACAACAATTGCTAATGAATACAAAGTGATCTGAAGAGTTAAATATCTAAAAATCGAACTACATATTTTCATGGGACTAAAAAAAAATTAAGGAAATAAAAGTAAATGGATTTCAAATCTCTGAGGTTTCAAATCTCTTTCTAAGCTTAAGAGTAGTGGAAGAAATGGGAAAGGAATGTACTGGGTTATCTCTCTTTAAAATGTAAAGAGCTTGGGACTTCCCAGCTGGTCCAGTAATTAAGAATTTGCCTTCCAGGGATTTCCCTGGTGGCACAGTGGTTAAGAATGTGCCTGCCAATGCAGGGGACACGGGTTCGATCCCTGGTCCGGAAAGATCCCACACGCCTCAGAGCAACTAAGCCTGTGTGCCACAACTACTGAGTCCGCGTGCCACAGCTACTGAAACGCACGTGCCTAGAGACTGTGCTCCGCAACAAGAGAAGCCACTGCAATGAGAAGCCCGTGCACCGCAACAAAGAGTAGCCCCTGCTCACTGCAACTAGAGAAAGCCCGTGTGCAGCAACGAAGACCTAACACAGCCAAAATTAAATAAATAAATACATTTATAAAAAATGAAGAGAGGATTTGCCTTCCAGTGCAGGGAACACGGGTTTGATCCCTGGTCGGGGAACTAAGATCCCACATGCCACAGGGCAACTAAGCCCCCACGCTGCAACTACTGAGCCCGCGTGCTCTGGAGCCTGTGCGCCACAACTACTGAGCCTGCATGCCACAACTAGAGAGAAGCCCACATGCCACAAAGAAGAGACCGTGCCACAAAGAAAGATCCCGCATGCTGCAACGAAGATCTCGCATGCCGCAACTAAGACCCAACACAGCCAAATAAATAAATAAAAGAAAAAAATATCTAGTATATAACCAAACATATTTAAAAATAAAATAAAATAAAATGTAAATAGCTTATATGAATCGATTTTGATGAATCGTCCAACCAAGAGATGGAGAAGATGAACAGAGAAATCACAAGTATCCTGGTGAAACAAGCCAAACAGCAGTGCTGATACACCAGGGAAAAGACAGTCAACTTTGGGAATTCTCAAAGATACTCATTGCTGATTAAAAATGCAACATCTTTTTGTCTGTTTAAACCGTGGCTTTTTAAAAAAATTGCAGAATATTGCTTTGGCTTGCAGCTTTCAGTATAAATGACAGCCTTCTGGAGAGCATTTGGCAACATGAACCAAGAATCATAAAGTGTTTGTCTTTTTCAAGCCAGTATTTCCACTTCTGAGAATTCATCCTGAAGAAATACGAGAAGTAGGCAAGTATTTACACATAACCATACTCATAGTAGCGCTTTTCTTAAAATTTATTTTATTGAAGTACAGTTGACTTACAATGTTGTGTTAATTTGTGCCACACAGCAAAGTGATTCAGATATATATATAAATATATATTCTTTTTCATATTCTTTTCCATTACGGTTTATCACACGATATTGAATGTAGTTCCCTGTGCTATACAGTAGAATCTTGTTGTTTATCCATTCTGTATGTATTAGTTTGCATCTGCTAATCCCAAACTCTCAATCCACCCCTCCCTCACCCCCTGGTAGCATTATTTTAATATTCACTTAGCACAAAGCTTACAGTGCACAGTTAAGTAAACTGCGATATAATAACGTGATCAAATCGGCTAGGCAGTCATTAAAAATGTGTTTAATGCTTTTAAGTATATGGAAAGATTATTCTAATGACACAGATTTTTTTTAACAATATGGAAAGTGTTTTCAGACAGTATTCTAAGAAAAAACGATGCATGCAGGTGGAACCCAATATTTTTTTCTAGATTTTTCTGTGATTAAAAATCCCATTGCCAGGACTTTCCTGGTGGTCCAGTGGTTAAGACTCTGTGCTTCCACTGCAAGGCGGCACGGGTTGGATCCCTGGTCGGGGAACTAAGATCCCACGTGCCGAACAGCACGGCCAAAAAGAAAAAAAATGATCCCAATCCCTGGAAAGCAACAGGAATTCTCACTCAGTGCTGGTGGGAAGGCAAAATGATCCAGCCACTTTGGAAGATGGTTTGGCAGGTTTTTATAAAACTAAACATACCCTTACTATATGATCCAACAGTCACCATCCTTGATATTTACCCAAGTGAGTTGAAAGCTCTGTCCACACAAAACCTGCACACAGATGTTTGCAGGTTTATTCATAATTGTCAAAATGTAGAAGCAACCAAGATGTCCTTCAGTAGGTGAGTGGATAAATAAACTGTGATATATCCAGACAAGGAAATATTGTTCATCGTGAAAAAGAAATGAACTACCAAGCTATGACAAGACATGGAAGGATTAATTATATTTATAGGAGAAAGAAATTTTTTAACTAATTCTATTTTCAATATAATGGAAAAAATAAAATATTCAGGAGTAAATTTAACAAAAGTGCAAAACTTACGTTCTGAAAACTGCAAAATATTGTTGAAAAAATTAAAGAAGAGACATACCATGGGTAAAAAAAGACAAGACATGGAGGAAACTTAAATGTAAAAGAAGCCAATCTGAAAAGGCTACATTCTGCACGATTCTAACTCTATGACGTGGAAAAGGCAAGACTATAGAAAGAGTGAAAAGATCAGTGGTTACCAGAGGTTGAGGGGTAAGGAGGGATGAATCAGTGGAGTGCAGGGGATTTTTAGGACAGTGGAACGACTCTGTATGATGCTATAATGGTGGGTGCGTGTCATTATACATTTGTACCCATAGAATGAACGATACCAAGAGTGAACCCTAAAGTCACCTAGGGACTTGGGATGGTTATGATGTGTCAATGTAGTTCATTGATTGTAACAAAGGCACTTCCTCAGTGCCATGTTGGTAGTGGAGGAGGCTGGTCGCGTGGGGCTGGGTACAGGGAGTATATGGGAACTACCTGTACTTCCTACTCAGTTTTGCTGTGAACCTACGATTGCCCTAATAAATAAAGTCTATTAAAAAAAATAAAATCCTACGGGGCTTCCCTGGTGGCACAGTGGTTAAGAATCCACCTGCCAATGCAAGGGACACGGGTTTGAGCCCTGGTCCAGGAAGATCCCACATGCCTCGGAGCAACTAGGCCCATGCACCACAGCTACTGAGCCTGTGCTCTAGAGCCCGCGAGCCACACCTACTGAAGCCTGTGCGCCTAGAGCCCGTGCTCCGCAACAAGAGAAGCCACCACAGTGAGAAGCCTGCGCACCGCAACGAAGAGTAGCCCCCGCTCACCGCAACTAGAGAAAGCCCGGGCAGCAAGGAAGACCCAACGCAGCCAAAAATTAATTAATTAATTAATTAACTTTTTAAAAAAGGGAGCAGTGCAAGGGAATTTTGTCAAGTGATGGAACTGTTCTATATCCTGACTGTGATGATGGTTATACACATGTTAACATGCACAGAGCTACATAACAAAGGAAAAAGTCAATTCTGCTTTACAATAAGTTAAAAAATTTTAATGCAAATAAAGAAAATCCTGTTGCCAGATCCTCAGCTGTCCTCAGTTGGCCCATAAGACCCTGTTGTGTTTGGGGCTCTGAATCAACGTGTTATGTCTGGACCTGCTCCAAGCTAGAGATTCTCAGAAAAATGCAAAAGACTGAGTATCTTGCAAATGATTTCTGAGGTCTGAAGCCCACCCAGGGGCCCTTCCTTTTGGAGCTCCACTTTGTCCATGGGACCCCAGGTCAAAATCTAGTGACTCTTCAGATCCACCAGCACCTTATTCACCTGTGGCTCTTCCCATGATTCCACCTCAGCAATGACCCCCTCAGTCACCCCGACACTTAGCCAGAAATTGGTACATCTTTCTCTACTCCTTCCTCCAATCAGTCACCTAGATCTGTTGGGCTTACCTCCTGAATGCCTCCCAAAACTTCTTCCAAAATATCTGCCCCAGAAATATAGCTGACAAAGGACCCATGGTTCAGCATATATAAAGAGCTCCTACAAATCAACAAGAAAAAGGCAGAAACCCCAAGGGGGAAATGGGCTCCTCACAAAAGGTCATCTCCAAATGGCCAATCAATTGAACCATTTCTTGTGGAGGCAGCAGGAAAAGTGGAGAGTGGGTTTTAAAAGGAAATAACTTTCTGAGAAGTACCAAGGAACCAGCTATAAGGACTTTGTTGAAGTTCATAAGAGTGAAAACTTAGAAGCCACTAGACTGTCCATTTGTGGGGGAGTAGAGAAATGGAAAGAAAAATAGTCCTGTGATGGAATATTATGCACAAGTGAAAAGGGAAAAATATCTCCTCTCATCTCTGTCACTACATAAGTGGATCTCAGAAAGATACTGCTGAGAGACTTCCCTGGTGGCACAGTGGTTCAGAATCCACCTGCCAATGCAGGGGACATGGGTTCGAGCCCTGGTCCAGGAAGATCCCACATGCTGTGGAGCAACTAAGCCCATGCTCCATGACTACTGAGCCTGCGTGCCGCAACTGCTGAAGCCCACATGCCTAGAGCCCGTGCTCTGCAACAAGAGAAGCCACCACAATGAGAAGCCCGCGCACTGCAACGAAGAGTAACCCCCGCTCGCCACAACTAGAGAAAGCCTGCGTGCAGCAACAAAGACCCAACACAGCCTAATTAATTAATTAATTTTTAAAAAATGAAAAGAAAATACTCCTGAGTGAAAACAAAAAATAAGTTGTGTGATGATAGAACAGTGTGATACTATTTATATAAATTAAACACACACGTGTGTTGTTTCCAGATACATCTCTGTCTGTGGAAGTAAATACACATTATGGAAGTGGTTGTCCCTGCTGGGAGTGCAGTGATTTTATTCTAGGTACTTGTGTCTTTCAAGTGTGTCTCCCCCACAGTGGTCAGAGAGATCATGTCACTGTAGATCCAGAGTAGAATGTAACCTGATGATCAATGCAGCCAGGCACATCAGTGTGATGGAGGTGGCCAAAGGGACCAGAAGGACTAGAGTGAAGATGGCCCTGATGCCACTATATGTCCAGCATATATAAAGAGCTCTTACAAATCAACAAGAAAAAGGCAGAAATGTCATAGGAAAAATGGGCCTTTCATAAAAGGTAATCTCCAAATGGCCAATAAATAAAAAGATGCTTGACATCATGAGTCATCAGGGAAACGCCAGTTAAAACCAAAATGTCATGACACCTACTAGAATGGCTAACGTGAGAAAGACCATACCAAGTGACGCTTCTGCACTGCTGGTAGGGGAGTAAAACGACACAACCACTTTGGAAAACTGTTTGGCAGGATCCACAAAGCTGAATCAACATCTACCCTATGGCTTCTAGGAATAAAGTCAAAGGAAATGTGGACTTACCTTCACTGAGAAACCTACGAGAATATTCCTAACACCTCTGCTTGTAATAACCCCAAACTGGAAACCATCTAAATGCTCAATAAAAGGATGTGTCAATAAATTGTGATGATTTCACAAAATGGAATACTATATCGCAGTGATTCTCAACCCGGGGTGATTTTTACCCCTAATGGGCCATTTGGCCACATCTAGAGACATTTTTGGTAGTCAGAACTTGGGGGGAGGGGCACGTGTTACAGTCATCCCGTGTGTAGAAGCCAGGGATACTGCACAACATCCTACAATGCATGGGACACACCAAGAAGCATTCAGACTCAAGTATTAGTAGTGGTTGAGAGACTCTACAACAATGAACAAGAATTATCACCCAGGGCTTCCCTGGTGACGCAGTGGTTGAGAGTCCGCCTGCCGATGCAGGGGACGTGGGTTCGTGCCCCGGTCCAGGAAGATCCCACATGCCGCGGAGCGGCTGGGCCCGTGAGCCATGGCCGCTGAGCCTGCGCGTCCGGAGCCTGTGCTCCGCAACGGGAGAGGCCACAACAGTGAGAGGCCCGCGTACCGCAAAAACAAAAAAAAAGAATTATCACCCTGCCTGAAAGAAGCCATAAAGTCCAGCCTCTATGGGAAAAGAATCTAAAAAAAGAGTGGATATATGTGTGTGTATAACGGATTCACTGTGCCGTACACCTGAAACTAACACAACATTGTAATTCAACTATACCCCAATAAAAAAAATTAAATAAATAAATAAAATAAAATTGGATACCCAACCTCAAAAAAAAAAAAAATGTCCAAATGACAAGCAAAGTGATTCTATGCTATTCAAAGTCAAGTTAGGGGTTACCCTAGGGGTGGAGGGGCGCAGCGGGCAGAGGGAGTGACAGAAGAAGACACGGCAGAGGCTTCAGAGGTCTGGTGATGTTCTGTCCTCGATCGGCGTGCTATACAAACATGTTCATGTTGTGAAAACTTTGCAGCGTACATTTGTGACCTGTGCATTTCTTTTTGGCATGTGTGCTATATTTGAATTAAAAGTTCTAATAGTTAAAAATCCCCTCCTTCCTTCCACCCCGCTGCCCTATTCAGGTCTTATCAACTTTGTACTAGGTGATTGCCCCTACCTCTCCCCTCTTCCCCAGCCCGTCCTCCAGACAGCAGCCAGGGGAGTTCCTAGGACACACTTATAAGACCATGTCCCTCCCTGCTTTAAACCCTTCCATGACTCCCTATTGCTCCCAAGACTAGATCCAAGCCTTTAAGGACTTTCTTGGCGCCAGCTCTGCTTCTTCTGCGGTCTCGTATCTACCTGCCCTCTCTGCTCCTTGCACCATTAACGAGCATCTCAGAACATGCTGCTTCAAACCTCCAAGTCTTTGCACCCACTGTCCTCTGCCTGACAGCCTGACTGCCCCGACACACTCTTGCCCTCCAAGGTTCAGCTCTGATGGCCCTGCTCATACCTAGGGGTCAGGAGGCTTTTGGATCAGAGATGATTTTCGGGGTTTTGGGGTTGTTTTTTTTTTCAGTTTTTCCTTTGTCTTTTTTTTTTTAACATCTTTATTGGAGTATAATTGCTTTACAATGATGTGTTAGTTTCTGCTTTATAACAAAGTGAATCAGCTATACATATACATATATCCCCATATCTCCTCCCTCTTGCGTCTCCCTCCCACGCTCCCTATTCCACCCCTCATTTTTTTTTTTTTGTCAAAAAGAACCTTTATTCTGTTTATAACAGCCTCGTATGCTCTCATGCTTTCTTGCCAGATGCCTTTGGAGCAGGTGACTTCTTACCCATAGCGGTCATCTTTTTTGCTGGAACCTTTGCAGCAGCTGCCGTAGCTGCCTCCTTAGCAACAAGTGCTTTCTTGGGAGAAGTCTTCAGGGGAGCTGTCCTTTGAAGTTTCTTAACTTCAAGCTTGATTAGTCTGTTCCTCATTTTCCTCGCCTTCGTGACTTTATAACGATCAAAATCTGTCATCCTGGCTTTCTTTTCTCTGGCTTCAATCTTCTTGGCCCACCTTGTGGCTGCCCACTTTGCCTTGATATCTGCCTTCTCCCAGGCTTCTCGACAGACTTCTGCCGGGCCCTGTGTGGAAACTTGAGCGGGAAGTCAGTGAGCTGCAATGCATTTGAAAGGCATAGCCTGTCTCCTTACTTGAGTGCAAGGTCCATCCACCAAAGCCCTGTTCTGATCAATAATATCTACAATCGCGACCAGCCTCCCAGCATGAGACCCAAAGGAGACGTAGGCCACCCGGCCAACCTCCACGAAGCGCCTGAAACACCATATTGACAGCATTCGGCGAAAAGGAAAGACCACCCCATATTTTTGTTTTGTTTGTTTGTTTTGGGTTTTTTGCCAGACTTTCGGGATCCTACATCCCTGACCAGGGATCGAACCTGTGCCTCCTGAAGTGGAAGCACAGAATCCTAACCACTGGACCACCAGGGAAGTCCCCAGAGATGATTTTCTTCTAGTCAACACACACACACACACACACACACACACACACACACACACACGATTTGTAAAATACAAGAGAAGGCATTGAGTACTACACAAAAGCTTGGCCGCTCACCCCAGGACCTGTTTCTCCCTCTGGGACACCCCAGGGCACTCCTAGACTGGGAAGAACTGAGAAATCCTGGGCTTTGAACAAAGACTGCCCCTCTCCCAGTGGGTAAGGGTGAGGCAGGGACCCCAAAGGTCCTGAGCTTGAGCCCTGCCCCTCTTCTTTACCTGCAGCCCCAGTCCCCACCCCTCCTCTGCCCAGCCAGCTCTCAGCTCCCTCCTCCCACCACCATTTCCGGAGGATTCCCCACCCCCACTCTGTAGCGTAGCAAAAGGGGAAGCGGGGTTGGGTGGGGAAGTTTCCAGGGAGGTAAATTTAGGTCAGTCCCACCAGCAGGTCACACCACCAGTGCTCCCACAGACCCCTGGTAGCCTGTCTCCTGCTACCCCTGCCTCTCAGCCCATAGCCTCACTGGAACAGACACCAGGCAGGCTCACTGCCAGCAGAGCACATCACCCAGGTTCCAGCCCCAGCTCAGCCATTCACAGGCTGTGTGACCTTGGGCAAGTGCCCTAACCTCTCTGTGCCTCAGGTTCCTCGCTTGCAAAAGCACAGGAGTACGCATCTCACGGGGCTGTTCAGGGATCAGATGAGTTCATTTAAAATAATGACTGGGGCTTCCCTGGTGGCACAGTGGTTAAGAATCCACCTACCAATGCAGGGAACACGGGTTCGAACACTGGTCCGGGAAGATCCCACATGCTGCAGAGCAGCTAAGCTTGTGCACTGCAACTACTGAGCCTGCGTGCCTAGAGCCCATGCTCCGCAGCAAGAGAAGCCACTGTGATGAGAAGCCGGCGTGCAGCAACGCAGCCAAAAATAAATAAATAAATTTATTTTAAAAAATAAAATAAAATAATGTCTGCCATGTAAATTCCCCGTGATGGTTTCTGGCTAATGTTATTATTTTGAATAGGCGAGAAACGGAGGACAAGGCCTGCATTTGAGAAATAATCAGTAAATGCAATTTTCCCCTCCCCAGTCCTCCTCTTTTTCCTCTCGCTGCTCCTGCCCCAGCAAGCTCTGGAGGCCAAGCTCAAGGTCTGAATTAATCCTTCACCTGCTGACCTTCAGCCCCACCTGTCCAGCAAAGTTGCACAGCGGCCTCCCTTGCCTGGGTGCTGAGGGCGGTCCCTGCCGTTTGGGGGCCCATCCCCCCTCCTCTTGCCCTCGTCCACAGAGGCGGGCAGCCACGGGGCCTCCTACCACCCCACAGCTCTACCCTGGGCTGACACTAGGGACACGCAGACAGACACAAGGAATCTCCAGTGCATGCCTCCCACGGACACCTGGACATCTCCTGTCCAATCCAGCCCCTTCCCTCCCAACCTGCTGGTGTCCTGCGCTCCCCACTCAGGGACACCCAGCTGGCTACCAGGCCACAGAGGGACATCGTGCTAGGTGCACAGTCAAAGCCTGTCCTGCAATCTCCCTCCCACCCCTCTCTCTTTCCTTTCCCCAGTCCCTCCAGTATCCAGACACCCTCCTCTCAGAAAACAGTCCCCTTTCACTCTGTTCTCTCCGTGCAATGCCCATGCTGAGCCCCGTGACCCTCCAGATTGCTAATCAGAGCATGATGCCCTCCTATGAAAACCGACTGTGGCTCCAGGAAGTCTGAGCCCCAGGGCCCCTAGGCCTGAGTGGACAGCCTCCCCCAGGCTGTCCCCTTGGGTCACACTGGGCTTTTGTTTTCAGTGGAACCCCCCCTTGCCCAGCCCTCTGCATCCCTGCCCACCTGTCCCTTCAGCTGAGGGACATTCAGTCCTTGGGAAGGTTATCCCGACCTCCTAGCCACATCCTGGACATCCTGTTCTCACCCCCGCCACACACCCACACACCCACCATGTTGACCTGGAATCACCAAGGGGTCTCCTCATAAGCTTCAGCTCACAGGCCCCAGAGGAAAGACCCTGCAATTAACACTGGCATCAAAACCCCAGAGCGAGGAAATAAAAGGGTTGATTGGAACGAACCATAACTTTCAAAACAGAGTCCAAATTATGACAAGGAATTCATTCACCTTATAGTGAACAAGATGTGGGTTATAACTGAAACTACAGGTAACTCTTGAAACAAATTCATTGGGTGCTTTTTTATGGAGGGTGGGGCATTCCCCCCCATGAATTTGTATTTAATAATTCACATGTAATCTTCCAATAGCATTCTGGAAAGAGTCATTTTGGGGGACAGACAGACACACACACACACAAAGAGAACAAAACATAAAAAGTGGGAGGGTATGGTGAGTTGAATTGTGTCCCCCCCTCAAAAGATAGGCTGAAATCTTAACCTCCAGTACCTGTGAATGTGACCTTATTTGGAAATAGGGTCTTTTGAAAAGATATTTATTTATTTATTTGGTTGCGTCGGGTCTTAGTTGCGGCTCGTGGGCTCCTTAGTTGTGGCATGCAAACTCTTAGTCGCGGCCTGCATGTGAGGTCTAGTTCCCTGACCAGGGATCAAACCTGGGCCCCCTGCATCAGGAGCGCGGAGTCCTAACTAATGCACCACCAGGGAAGTCCCTGGAAATAGAGTCTTTGCAGATGTAATCAAGGTACGATGAGGTCATCTTGGGGCAGAGTGGGCCCTAAATCCAATGACTGGTGTACTTATAAGAGAAATTTGGAGAGAGCAAAACACACACACAGAGAAGTGAAGACAGGCAGAAACGAGCGATGCTGCTGCAAGCTGAGGAACGCCTAGGAGTGCCGGCAGCCACCAGAAACTAGGCAGAGGGAGGAAAGATTCTTCCCTAGAGCCTTTGGAGGAAGCGTGTCCCTGCCAACACCTTGATTTTGTCTGTTTGTTTGTTTGTTTTAGCCGCACTGTGAGGCTTGCAGGATCTTAGCTCCCTGACCGGGGATTGAACCCATGTCCCCTGCAGTGGAAGCACAGAGTCCTAACCACTGGACCGCCAGGGAAGTCCCTTGATTTTTGGATTTTGAACTTTCAGAACTATGAGAGAATATGTTTCTATCTTTAAGCCAACCAGTTCATGATAGTGTGTTACCACAGCCCCAGGCAAACCACACACAGGTCTCAGGGTCTGATTCATTTTGCATTTGAGTCATGCTCCCTGGAGCAACCAATCCTGCCTTTGCCAATGGCCCCCTTCTCCATGTTTAATTATGTCTTGGACTGACCACCAAGTCTTTCTTTGTCAATGACTTATCAGCGTTTTTGGTCCCTCTCTATAGCCTCTTCTGTCTACCGATTGGAATCTCACCAGGTTGCAAGATTTGTCATATCATTTTGCGATCGACTTGCAGTGTGTTAGCATTGTGTTTTTGTGGAATGTTTATAATATCCCACAAGCAGAGAATGACTGATTCCCACCCCATCCCCCCAAAAAGTCATGTCCCATGGGTGTGGCTCAGTTCTGGGAAAAAACTTGGAGGTTTGAGTGGGGACCAATTTCCTAAATTATCAATTTAGTAGGAAACAGTTTTCATATTGTGACAATTCTAATGTCTCCCCATATTTCAAAACTATCCTCCTTGAAGATGGGACAGCTCTAGGGATCTCCCCAAAACTGCATCTAAAAAGATGGATGACGCAAGTGCTCTTGGGACAACTGGGAACACAAATCTGGATCCCTACTTCACACCACGCCTCAACATAAATTCCTGATGGATCAAAGTTTTACATGGGAAAAATCAGATCATAAAAGCACTATGAAGAAAACACATGGGGACTTTTTAAAAATAATAATTTGAGAGTAGGTAAGGCTTTTTTTTTTTCGGCTGTGCTGCAAGGCACGTGGGATCTTAGTTCCCCGACCGGGGACTGAACCCAGGTCCTTGGCAGTGAAAGTGCTGAGTCCTAACCACTGGACTGCAGGGAATTCCCTGTAAGGCCTTTCTAAGAAAAATAAATTAAACATAAAAACCGCAAAAGAGGGTTTCCCTGGTGGCGCAGTGGCTGAGAGTCCGCCTGCTGATGCAGGGAACATGAATGAGTTCGTGCCCCGGTCCGGGAAGATCCCACATGCCGCGGAGCAGCTGGGCCCATGAGCCATGGCCGCTGAGCCTGTGCGTCCGGAGCCTGTGCTCCGCAACGGGAGATGCCACGACAGTGAGAGGCCTGCGTACCGCAAAAAAAAAAAAAAAAAAAAACCGCAAAAGAAAGAGGTGGATAAGTCCAACTTCCTAAAATCCAAATAGACTTGTGGGGAGAAAACATTATAAACAAGGTAAAAATACAACTCGGGGGGTACAGAAATATTTATAATAGAATGCTACTCAGCCATAAAAGAGAATGAAATAATGCCATTTGCCACAACATGGATGGACCTAGAGATTCTCATAGTAAGTGAAGTAAGTCAGACAGAGAAAGACAAATATTATATGATATCACTTATATGTGGAATCTAAAATATGACTCAAATGAACTTATCTATGGAACAGAAACAGACTCACAGACATAGAGAATAGACTTGTGGTTTCCAAGGCGGTGGGGAGGGATGGATTGGGAGTTTGGGATTAGCAGATGCAAACTAATACATAGAGAATGGATAAACAACAAGGTCCTACTGTATAGCACAGGGAACTACATTCAATATCCTGTGATAAACCGTAATGGAAAAGAATATGAAAAAGAATGTATATATATGTATAACTGAATCACTTTGCTGTAAAGCAGAAATTAATACAACATTGTAAATCAACTATATTTCAATAAAGTAAATTTTAAAAAATGCAACTGAGGTGAGTGTGGATATTACAGCTCATATCAGAGAATAAGTCATTTCCTTAATATTAAAAAGAGTTTCTAGGTGTATTTTATCATAAGTTTTAAAGCCTAACTAAAACAAAACAAAACTAAAGAAAAAAATTTTTTCCAGGAAAAGAATATAGAGATCCACCTTTTTTTTTTTTTTTTTTTTGCGGTACAGGGGCCTCTCACTGTTGTGGCCTCTCCCGTTGCGGGGCACAGGCTCCGGACGCGCAGGCTCAGCGGCCATGGCTCACGGGCCCAGTTGCTCCGCAGCATGTGGGATCTTCCCGGACCGGGGCACGAACCCGTGTCCCCTGCATTGGCAGGTGGACTCTCAACCAATGCGCCACCAGGGAAGCCCAAGATCCACCTTTTAAAGACCGAGAGGATGCGCAGCCTCACCCCAAATAATAAAAACGCAAATTAGAACTGCAAGATTTTTAACCTCTCAGATTAGCAAAGTCCGATAGTTCTGCCCTTGTGGAGGGTGGGAGCCTTGCTACAACAGCTGTCAAAATTCTACCCTCCCACACGCCCTGACTAGCAATTCTACTCCTAGGAACTTATGATGATCTACTCACCCTGACTCAACATCACCTCTGCACCAGGTTACTCATTACACCGTTACTTAGATTAGAAGCAAACTTCTTGTCCGTGGATAGGGGACTTGTTCCCTTAAAAACAAAACGTGGTGAGAGCTGCCCAGCTCTGTGGCTACAGTAAAAACCCTTGACTTGAAGAGTGTAAATTGAGGAATTGGATAGCATGTGAATTATATCTCTAAGGCTGTTACGTAATAAGAATAAAACAAAACACTCACTCCCCCTTTCCAAAAAACAAAAACAACAGCAACAAAAAAGAGACTTCTTTATGTATGGATATCAAAGCACTCCTAAAAGTATTAAATTAAAAAACAAGATTCAGGTGCCTCAAAAAGTTCACATAGGGCTTCCCTGGTGGCGCAGTGGTTGAGAGTCCGCCTGCCGATGCAGGGGACACGGGTTCGAGCCCCGGTCCGGGAAGATCCCACATGCCGCGGAGCGGCTGGGCCCGTGAGCCATGGCCGCTGAGCCTGCGCGTCCGGAGCCTGTGCTCCGCAACGGGAGAGGCCACAACAGTGAGAGGCCCGCATAGTGCAAAAAAAAAAAAAAAAAAGTTCACATAGAGTTACCATGTGACCCAGCAATTCCTCTTCTGGGTCTATACCCAAAGGAATTGAAAGCAGACACTCAATGGGATAGTCGTACACCCATGTTCATAGCAGCATACTTTACAACAGCCAAAAGGTGGAAGCAACCCCAGTGTCCATCAACAGATGAGTGGATAAACAAAATGTGGTCCATCCCTGCAATGGAACAGCCCGGATGAACCGTGAGAACATGATGCTCAATGAAGTAAGCCAGACACCAAAGGACAAATACTGTCTGATTCCACTTCTAGGAGGTCCCTAGAGGAGTCAGATCCATGGAGACAGAAAGTAGATGGTGGGGGCCAGAGGCTGGGGGAGGGGGATGGGGAGAGTGTTTAATGCGGACAGTGTTTCAGTTTGGGAAGATGAAAAGTTCTGGAGACGGATGGTGGGGATGCTGTACAACAAAGTAAATGCGCTTAATGCCACTGAACTGGACACTCGACGTGGTTAAAATCGTACATTTTATGTTACGTCTATTTTAACATCCATTTGAAAATATCAAGATGCAAAAGAATGAATAAGGTGCAAGTTATTCTTTCAAAATAGAGAAAGAAAAGAAAAGAAGATGTTCATTTCTACACAGAGACTCTTTCAGGAAGCTGAACCCATGAATTGAGCTGCTGGGGGCCTGGGAGACAAACATGGTGGGAGAAATTTGACTGTTATAGGAAAGCCTTGGGCAGCTTTTTTTTTTTTTTTTTTTTTTTTTTTTTTTGCGGTACGCGGGCCTCTCACTGCTGCGGCCTCTTCCGTTGCGGAGCACAGGCTCCGGACGCGCAGGCTCAGCGGCCATGGCTCGCGGACCCAGCCGCTCCGCGGCATGTGGGATCTTCCCGGACCGGGTCACGAACCCGTGTCCCCTGCATCGGCAGGCGGATTCTCAACCACTGCACCACCAGGGAAGCCCCTTGGGCAGCTTTTGAATGGTAGATATTTACTGTTCCAAAGCGGAAACGTTCTAATCAGAGATTGTCATCTCCTATTTGAAAAACGCTTTTAAAATAGTACTCCTGGGAATCCCCTGGAGGTCCAGTGGTTAGGGCTCCAGGCTGTCACTGCCCAGGGCCCGAGTTCGATCCCTGCTCGGGATCCCGCAAGCCGAGCGGCGCAGCCAAAAAATAAATGAAATGAAATAAAATAGGACCCCCAAGTTCCTCCTAATAAAATCTAAGAGAGGGGATGGTGTCTTCGATCGGTGGGTATCGGCATGAGGGCTCCCATCCTGGCTACGTCACCGCGGGCAAATCATCTCCCCTCCCAGAAGGATGATCAACCACCACGTTTTCCTCGGGGCCATCCTGGTTTGAGTCCAGGCACCAGGTGGTTGGTCCCAGTACCTCAGGGCTCAGAGGTTTTTATCTGCTGAATCGCACAGACCTTGCGGGCATGCAGGTGAGGATGAGGGGAAATGGCAGGCTTCTCAGATGCTCTCAGGGTGTCGGAGCACCGGGCAGGAGTCAGGAACCAGGGCTTCCTGTGAGCCGGAAGGTAAGGGTGAGTGGTGAGTGGTGCACACACAAGAGGTACAGGGGTCCTTTCCCTTGTCTCACCGACAGCGGGCCAGGCCAGCCCTGACCTCCCCAGGGACAGAGATGAAGGGGGAAGGAGAGAACCAGCCCTGGGGGAATGGGTGAGTGGAGAGTCTGAGTGAAGGAAGATGAGGGTCCCCGGTGCCCCCACCCACCCAACAAAGGGAAAGAAAGCGGACAGAGAATAAGAGATCTGAAGGAGCTGGCTTCCAAGACAACTCCTCCCCGCGGCTGTGTGGCCTAGGGCAGCTTCCTGCACCCCTCTGGGCTCGAGTCCTCATCTGTGAAATGGGAATTTTCACTGCACTTGCTTCACGGACATGGCTGCATAGGTTCATTTCTGTAAACCTCTCAGCACAGCGCCTGGCATCAACCTGACCGTGGAACTCAAACCCGGTTATAGCCTCTGGGGCTCCGGGAGCTGAGAGAGGGCTAGACTGGTGGCAGAGGGAAGCTGGGTGCTCTGAGCACCTACTCTGGGCAGCTGAGGACACAGGCATGGAGCCAGGAGGGCACTGGGGTGGGGGTAGAGGGGAAGCAGCAGGATTAGAGAGGAGCTGGACGCTGTTCTGCGGGGGAAGAGGGTGAGATCCAGCACCTGCTGGGCAGGGGAAGCTAAGGCTGCGGTCTGTCCCTGCTTCAGATGCATGTACACAGGCACCCACAGAAACCTAGACAGACAATGGACACACAGACACCCCCAAAGACGGACTGACACACAGATGGACACACACACACCTAGAGACACACCCAGACAAATACACAGAGACACACAGAGACAGACATACACATACACTCCCAGATACACAAGAAAACACAGAGAAACACACAGATTTAGATGGACATAGAGACACACAGACACACCCAGACAGGCACACCCAGCAAGCGCTCTTTCTAAGCCTTTTCTCAGGCAAACTCCACTTCTTGCCTTGCCTCCCTTCATCCTCTCTGCCTTTAATGAACATTTATGAAGCACCACTGTATGCCGGGCCGTGTTCTAGGTGGCACAGGGTGGGTTTGATTAAGAACCAAGAGGGCCACATGGACACGCAGGAAAAGTATTTCAGCAGAGGGAACAGCCAGTGCAAAGGCCTCTCCTGTCCCTCATCCTCCCCCATCCCATCCCGTCCCCCAGCCCTGACTCAAGCCATTTGGAATGGGAGGAAATACGGAGAGAGTGGTCCCCGTAGGATCCCCCTACCCCAGTTGGCCTGGTTATCTTCCATTCCATAGAAGAGGATGCCACGGGGCTCAGAGAGGCTGTGTCATATACCCGAGGTCACACAGCACAAATGTGGGCTCAGAGCTGCCTGAATTGAGGGCCTCTGTCCGGCCACGGGCCTGAGACAGCAGACACCTGCCCAGTGTGAGGGGCTGGCGTGAGAGTCACTAAGTTGGACACTCCAGGGCACGGAGAGGCAGTGACAGATAGAGAGACATCTGGGACTTCGGTCCCTACCCCACCAGAACAGGGGAGCAGCAGCCCCTGAGGCCACTAGAGGGGGCAAAGGGTCCCAAGGAGTGGGTGATGGGGACACATAGCAAGGGTTGTGGGTCTGACCTGGATGGGTCCTCAGGATGCTGATTTGGAAACTGCGTCAAGATAGGAGGGAGTCTGACAGTGCAAGCAGGTCTCTGGATGGGAGGTTGGGGCTCTGTCTGAGTCTCCTATTGCTACAGTAACAAATCATCACAACATGGTGGCTTAAAACAGTACACATTTTACCTGATAGTTCTGGAGGTCAGAACAAAAATGGGTCTCACTGGGCTAAAATCAAGGTGTCAGCAGGGCTGGATTCCTTCTGGAAGCTCTTGGTGAGAATCTGTTTCCTGGACTTTTCCGGTTTCTAGAGGCTGCCTACATCCATTGGCTCGTGGTCCCATCAGCCATGTTCAAAATCAACAGTATAGCGTCTTCCAATCTGTCTTTCTCTGACTCCCCTCCCTCTCTCTTATAAAGACCCTTGTGATGACATTGGATCATTCCCCCCCCCATCTCCAGATCCTTTAACTTAATCACGCATGCAAAGTGCCTTTTGCCTTGTAAGGTCACATATTCACAGGTTCCAGGGGTTAGGATGTGTGGGCATCATTATTCCACCTAGCACAGGGCCCATCGTCCAAGGTCCAGGGTCCAGCCTCCAGTCCTGGCCATGATGGCCCCGGGGTCTGGAAAAGGCCAACGTGCTTGGGACCAGCCATCTGACTAGGGGGTGCAGAAGGGACAAAGAAGCCCTCAGCTTATTACCTGGATCAGGGCTTATCAGCCTCCCCAGTCCTACTTTCCTGTCCCACACTCAAGCACAGAGGGTATGAAGGTGTGGAGGGGAGGAGGATGCAAGGGGCTCCCCCGCCTCCCTAGGGTCCCCCTTCCCACCACCCAGACACCCTACATTGGACTCACCAGCTTAGAAATGGCTCCATCTCCCCACTCCCCACAACCAGGCCCTGGCTCCTCTGATTCCCACAAACCCTGGCGATTTTACCACTTAATCCCTCCAGAGTTCCTCCCTTCACTCCTGTCTGCAACTCCCAGACCACAACCCAGCCACTCCTGCTGCCGTCTCATTTTAAATCTGATTGTGCCTCTCCCCAGAGAACCCTGGAGGGCCTTTAGTGACTGGTCCTGCCCTACTGTCCTCTCATGACTCACCGTTGGACCCTAACTCAGCTAAATCCCCCACCCACTCATCTCTCAGGTTACAGATGTCATCTTCTCCTGGAAGCCTGCCCTGAACACTCCATGCACACAGATGGAGTGGGCTGGGGGGTGGGGCCAGAAGGGCATAGAGTAGCCCAGAAGCAGCCCATCTGCAGAAGGTTCGGCCTGCATCTCTTCCTGCCAGGCTGAGCCCTTCCTCCAGCCTCCCCACCTTTGCCCATGCAGTACCTCCCACCTGAAATCTCTCCCTGACCCCGGCCCACCCAAATCCCCTATTGAGGGCCTCCCCTCCACATCTCCAGGAATCTCCTGCTTCTCCTCTGGGGTCTGGACCACCGCATTCCGCCATGTCTCTGGTGTCACTATTAATCCAAATGGCTGCCACGTTCTGAGCACCCCCAGGTGCAAGGCGCCGTATACCACAGTCCTAGTCACAACGCTGAGAAAAGAGGCTTTATCATCTGCCTTTTCCCTATGTGCAAAGGAGCTCTTGGAGGGCCGGGAAGAAAATAAAAGGGTGAATGTGGACAGAGGGGTTCTGAGGGCCAGGCTGACAGCTGAGCGAGAAGGACGCACACATTTGAAAAGAGAAGGAATAGCCCAGCAGAGGGAACAGCAAGTGCAAACACTGGGAAACTGGATCAAGACGGACAGCTTCATCCACACTTGCAGCAGAGGTCTCTGCTGCCCTCCCCCTTTCTATGTGTGGAAATCAAATCTCAGAGATGTGAAGCAACTTGCCTAGCCAAAAAAAGCCCGGGCTTCCCCCACCTTGCCCTGGGTCTGCTTCAGGGAGAGACATTGTCCAAAGGTGAAGCCACTTGCCCAGACGACGTGGGGTTGGCCAGCGGCTCTGGAACCCCGTTCCCTTCAACTGGCGACAGCTGGACCACGAGTCCCTTAGGTGCTGCTCAGATGCTCACAGACCACCTCTGCCTGATGCGGGATTGTCCTGCGTTCATGGCTCGCCCAGACTCCCCGCCCCTGTGCGCTGGAATCACCTTCTGTTCCCCCCGACCAGAGGGAGCCTGGGGCTTCGCCACCCCCCACTCCAGCCTATCTCCCAGCCTTATCGTCCCAGCTCTGCAGCCTGACCCCTGCCCCCCCACCGAACCGCACCCTTTGCCCAGCTGCCCTCCACGCCTCCCAACTCCCAGGGTGGTTCCTTGGGTTCCCAACTCTGAGGTTGGACCCATGAACCACGAATTGGACCAGCTTGACCTGAAAGCTGGGACAGGTCCCCAGACTTGGGGCACCGGGGGTGGCCTCTGAGGCCTGGGGCTGAGTCCGGGCCTCCGCCACAACGACCAGCGGTGCGCTCGGGCGGATCAGGGCGTCCGTGGTGTGTTGGCAGATGCGCGGTTGGATCAGAGCCGCGCCAGAAGAGGGGACCCGGGAGGGGGCTGGGGAGGACCTGCAGCGAACGGAAGAGAAACCGGGGCTGACTGAGCGCTCAGCGGATGGTGGTAGGTTCAAAGGCAAGAGATAAAGCACAGGAAAGAAACCTGCGGCTGGATTCCTCCAGAGAGCTCAGCGGATGGTGCCAGGTTCAAAGGCAAGAGATAAAGCACAGGCAAGAAACCTGCAGCTGGATTCCCCCAAGGCGCGCCTCGGTTGCGGGGGTGGGGCCGGGCGGGGCTGGAGGCGGGGCCCTGTAGCGCAGGCAGGGGGTCCAGGAAGCGGCCTAGTCGCACGGAAGAGGCCGAGCTCCGTTAGGATCCCGCGCCCCGCTGGGCTCAACCGGTCCCCGCCCCGGCCCCGCCCTCCAGGCCCCGCCCCCGATCCCGCCCCGCGCTCCCCTAAAGCCTGCTTCCCCGCCCCCGGCCGAGGCGGTGCCCGGAGCAGAGTCCGGCTGCGTCGTGCGGGCGATACGCGTCTCCTTCTCCTCTGCATCTGCGCCAGGCGCGCTCTCTCCCGCCCCGCCGCCGGCCCCTGGTGCTCCCGGCAGCCTGAGCCCCCAGGTAAGCGAACCCCCTGCGCCCCGAACGCGGACCGGAACGCCACTCTCGCGGAGAGCTCCGGCCCCGCCTCCAAGGCCATGGCGCCCGCGGCGGCCCCCAGACGCATGCAGTCCCCCATCAACTCGCCCGGGACGGCCTCTCGGGGCTTCCCATCTGGTCCCAGGCCCGGGCCGCCTCCCCGATAGAGCCCAGCTCCCCCGAGGGCCCGGGCGCCGCGAGCGCCCGAGGACGGGGCTGCGTAACGGGCGGGCCGGAGTGGGGACGAGCCTAGCACGGTGACGCGGGGGAATCCGGATGTGTGAACGCGAGGACCGCGACGGGGGTTGTCGGTCCGTCACCAGAGAATCCATACCTAAGGGGTGCCACCGACGTGCCAGGTCTGGGGATGCAGCCGGGGCCGTGGCCTCGGAGCCCGCAGCGCGGCCGCGTAGACGGCTGGGACCCGCGGAAACAGACACAGATCATTCCAGACATGCTAAGTGCGGGGAAGACAACACATCTGCGAGATGGGTTAGGGTCAGGGAGGCATTCTCGGAGAAGGTGTCATCCGGGCCTGAGGGGACCAGCCAGCGAGGGGTTTTTAGGCCCAGAAAACAGCAAAAGATTCTGAGGCAGGGCCCAGACTGGTGTGTTTGCTGAGCGGAAAAGAGGCCAGCGTGGCTGAAGTGCAGTTTGCTGGGGATCCGAGATGAGAGGAGGTTGGCCCCCGGGGCCACAAAGATAAGAGGCGGATGTGGATTCCGTTCTCAAGTCTGTGATGACCACGTAGGCTTAGAACAAAGTGAGTGACCGGATCCACTTGTGTCTTAAGAAGACCCAGCAGCTGCTGTGGCCAAAAGAGACCGGAGGAAACCCTGGAGGAGGCTGCTGGTTTGGACCGGACAGGAAGAGGGGGATGGAAAGTGGGTGAATTTGGGTTCTTTTTGTCAGAAGAACACTGCCTGTATTCCCTGCCTGCTCAGAAGTGGGGCAGGAAGGAAAGTGCATGGAAGAGATTTCTGGCACCGGCAGCTGGGAGTGTGGAAGGATAGGAAAACTGAGGGAGAAACACATCTGAGGGTGTGAAGCTGTTGTGACTGAGTCCGATTTCCAAAACCTGTGAGATACCACCTGAGGGGGAAGGTGCCTGAGGACCTGACTCTGAACCCAGGCCAAGTCCAACGTGACTGAGTGCAAGGGGGCAACCTGGATCTGTTGTATGGGGCCACCTGAAATAGAAATTCTGGAGGGTAGGGTTGTCTTTGAAGCCCCCCGACCCCACCCCAAGTCCCTAGCCTCAACTCAGCCCCCTTCCAGAAGGAGCTGCTGTGAATAAAGTTGACAGTGGTGGGAGTGCCCAGAGCCTCACTCAGCGCAGCTGGGTCCCTGTAGGCCCAGCCAGGCTGCAGGGAGGAGGCAGTTGGGACCTTCCTTGCCTGCCCTCCCAGCTCACCTACTCCCAGCTGGGAGCCTTGGTCATTGAATTGGCCTTGGGGCCCCAGAGAAAGTTTTTTGGACTTCAGTTTTCCCATCTATAAAATGGGTCAATAGTACCTGTATCTGGGAGTGTTGTTCTGATCAATGGAAGTCTCGGCTTTGAAATAGGAAAGGACTTGGCCAATCCCAGGGCCAGCCTTACGCCTCGGGGGATGGAGGAGGGCTGCAGCACTGGTGGGAGTTCTGGGCCCGGTGAGCCTCCATTTCCTGCTCTGAGAAATGGGAGGAAGGCATAAGGGCGTCCACCTCCAGAACCCACAGTCTGCAGACTGAGTGAGTTAGGCGTGTAAAGTGTTCAGTTGGCCGAGCGCCTGGTGTGATATGGTCACTGGGCACAGGAGCCGCTGGGATGAGTGTAGCTGGCCGTGGGGAGCTGGCTAGGGCTCACTCCTCCCACCACCCCTGGGATGCCCACAGGAAAGCAGGCACCAGGGGGCACGCTCCTCTCTTATCTGGGTACCACAGGGTTTCCCCTTTCCGGCTGTCTGGAAGCTGCCTCTGACCTTGTCCTGCCGGTTGAATGTAGTGCTCTCAGGCTAGTGACTTCACCTCCTGGTTCAATTTCTTTACCTATAACATGGGAATAATAGCAGTCATCACCTGAGAGGTGTCCGGCTGGTAATAAGCACCTGTGAAAGCAGAGGGGATGCCCGGGTGGAAGCAGGGGGAGCCCCGAGAAGTGACCTGATTCAGCCTCTGGAAGGGTGGGGGAAGCCTTCTTGTAGGAGGTGACCATCTGCCAGGTTACTAAGGATTTTTAAGAGTTCATGGGGAGAGAGACCAGTGAACAAAGATGTGGAGGGGAAGCACCACAGCATGCATGGGAGGAGCTGCAGGCAGGAGCCAGGAACTCGGCATGGGAGTGACTGCACTGGTCCAGACCCTGACGAGGCTGGACCAGGTGGAGGTGTGGATGAGAGAAGTGGGTGCATCCTGGATAGACTTGAAGTTGAGGATGGAGTGGGCATGGAATAGCCACTGATGGGTAAGCAGGTTCAGGCGCAAGTCAGCAGTCTATTTCCCAGCATCTGGAAATTGTGATGCCGCTAGACACCCAGGTGGAGACCAGGTTGCGGGGGGGGGGGGGGCGCTAGAGCTTGGGAGACATCCCCACCCTGGTGGGATGGATTGGAGAGAGGGTGGAAGGAAAGAAACCAGGAGTGGGTGGCAAACCAGAAGCCAAGGGAGCAAGGGCTTCAAAGTGGAAGATGAGATCAGTCTCTGAATCCCCTGCTTGAATAATTTCTCCCCATGGCAGGGGTCTTACTCCCTTATTTGGTTGCCGTTCCTTCCCCAATGCCCAAGCCATTCAGACTGGGCTTCTTTTTGCTATCCGTGAATCGGCCCCTCAGACCCAGCCTGGCTCTGACCAGATTGACACAGAGGAGGCCTTTCTCCTCCGTCAATCTGGCTTTTGTACCTTTGTTAATATGATCCTGTCACACCAGTTCTCCACACTGAACCAGCAGGATCTCACCTCTCTCCCCGCTTCCTCCTAGGCTCCCCAAACCATATTTTGCTTCAGGGCTCCATGACTGTATCCAAGGAGGGGTCAGGCCCCTGCCAGCAACCCCCTGAGGATCCCCCCCACTACCCTGTGCTTGGCCCCAGCTCCCTCCCACCCTGTCATTGATTCATTCAGCACGTACTTCTGAAGCACCTGTGCTGGGAGGCACTGGGAACTAGCAGTGAACAAAATGAAGCTTCCCTGCCGCCCTCCCCCACCCCCCACCTCATGGATGGAGCTGACGTTCTGGGAGGGGGGCAGCCGGGAGAGGGAAGAAACCTGAAGGATGAGAAGGAGCCAGCCAGGTGGACATCTGGAGGAAGAACATTTCAGGCAGAGGGACTAGCATGTGCAAGGGTCCTGAGGCACGACCTGGCCTGGCATGTTGGAGGTATAGCCGAGTGGCCACTGTGGCTGGAGCAGAGTGAGCCATGGGGAGAGTGAGGAGAGGGGCAGATGAAGAGACTGAGGGTCCTCAGGGCCCCTCAATCCAACAATTGCAGACCCTGGTTGGGCCCTTGCTTGAGGGGTGCAAGGTTGTTGGGCCCCACTGCTGTGCAGTTTGCAGGGGTGTTGCTTTGGTGTGTTGTCCCCTGTGTGGAGTGGTCAGTGCACCCTGAAGGCGGAGGAGGCTGGCAGGAGGAAGGAAGAGGAGGTCAGCCCTTTCCTGGTGGGCAAAGCTTCTCCCCTTCCTCCTGCACGTGGCGGGGGGTTCAGCTGACCTGGGAGAATCCCTGGAGGGGCTGGAGGGAATGGAAGGAAGTAGCCAGGGAGAGGGTGCTGATGGAGACAGAGAAGGGGGCCAGGGAGGCGGAGGAGGTGCAGAGCCCAGAGCTGGGTGTTGGGGCAGGATGTTCTCAGGGAGGTGACCGGAGATGGTAGGCAGGGGCCTGGCTGGGCCTTGAAGATGAGCAGCAGAAACCAGAGCAGGTGTGTTTTGAGGATGGCCCCCTCCACCAGCCTGCTGTCACTCCCCTTCCAGGTGTAGGAGAAAAGACTCAGCATCCCTCCTCATCCCACCCCCCACGCCCGTGGACAAGGACCTGGTCACCTGGGCCTGCTCACCCTTCCCACCCACCCCCCATCCAGGTATGCACCAAACCCCTCCAGTTTCAAAGGCTTCACAGAGGGGATTCGGACACTTGGGTGCCGGCACCTAGATCAGTGGTTCTGTGGAGCCCAGACGCTGTGGCCTGGACCGTTCCCCGACCCCCTCCAAATTGGGGATGGGTGCACCTAAGGGCACCTCCCTTTGGCCCTGGCTCAGCATTTTTTTTTTTTTTAGTCTGGGCTGCCCACGGCATGCGGGATCTTAGTTCCCCAACCAGGGATCGAACCCGTGCCCCCTGCTTTGGGAGCGCCGAGTCTTAACCACTGGACTTGCCAGGGAAGTCCTCTTGGCTCAGCTCTGACCGTGATCCTGGCAGGAGTGATGGGGCCACAGCTGGATCAAGGCTAACCTATCGGGAGATGGCAGGGGACAAGGGCAGTGACAGGAGGGGAGAGCAAGCAGGACGAGCTCTGGAAGTGTCAGCCTCTGGGTGTCATTTCTCCGTCTGAGCTGTTGGCTAGGGCAGGTCTAAATATAAGGTTGTCACCTCCCTGCCTCACCTCTCTTCCCTCCCCGCTCTGTTCCAGCCCCAGGGGCCTCGTCTTCTATGCCTTGAATCAACCAGGCTTGGTCCTGCCTCAGGGCCTTTGCACAGGCTGTTCCCGCTTCTTAGAATGCTCTGTCCCCACGGCCTCTTCCCTCATCTCTCTTTTTTTTTTAAAATAAATAAATTTATTTATTTATTTTTGGTTGCTTGGGTCTTTGTTGCTGCGCGCAGGCTTTCTCTAGTTGTGGTGAGCGGGGGCTACTCTTTGTTGCCGTGCGTGGGCTTCTTCTTGCGGTGGCTTCTCTTGTTGTGGAGCACGGGCTCTAAGCGCACGGGCTTCAGTAGCTGTGGCACACGGGCTCAGTAGTTGTGGCTCGCGGGCTTAGTTGCTCCGTGGCACGTGGGATCTTCCCGGACCAGGGCTCGAACCCATGTACACTGCATGGGCAGGCAGATTCTTAACCACTGCACCACCAGGCAAGTCCCTGGGCCACAGATTTTAAGGCAGTTCTTGGAGGAGGTATCAGGCTGTCCCTCAGGTGTCTGCTTCCTCTAACGTTGTTCTTCTCACTGGCAAAGTAGTGACTCTGAATTCTGAAATGGTCGCCTTTTTTATACAACCAAATTCACGTGACTCTATAGACATGTTGCAGTTTATGGAATAGGATGCATTTATTTGACCTCAGAGCCTGTATGAAGAGCCCAGGGAGCAAACCTGAGTTGTGGGTCCTGGCTTCGGTGAAGTTGACTCTGAGGGTTAAGGATTTTCAGGATCTTTTCCAGGGGTACAGCATGAAAGTCTCGGTGCTTGAGTTGAAAGAATTAGGCAGATGCTTGCGGTGACTTCTGCTAGCCAAATAGGCTGCAGATGGTTGCCTCTTTCAACCTGTTTCAACCTATGACAGCATTCAGCCAGGACTCTGAGATGAACCAACTGAAATTTTGGAATTCGCTGAAAAGTCATGACTTCGGACCTTGGGAAGTCTAAAAAGGACACGAGACGGCTTCCTTGGTGGCACAGTGGTGGCCAGTGCAGGGGACATGGGTTCGAGCCCTGGTCCGGGAAGATCCCACATGCCGCGGAGCAACTGAGCCCGTGCGCCACAACTACTGAGCCTGCGCTCTAGAGCCCACGAGCCACAACTACTGAAGCCCACGTGCCTAGAGCCCGTGCTCCGCAACAAGAGAAGCCACCGCAACGAGAAGCCCGCACACCACAATGAAGAGTAGCCCCCACTCGCTGCAGCTAGAGAAAGCCCGCGAGCAGCAGCGAAGACCCAACTCAGCCAAAAGCAAATAAATAAAATAAATAAATGTATAAAAAAAATAAAAAGGACATGAGGCATTTGCATACAAGGCTTGCTCATACATTACCTGGAGATTGGTCACAGAATATTTAGAAACCATCACTGCAGCCATGGCTTTCATTCAGAGTAGTTCTTTACAGAGAAACAGAGGCTAGCTGTCTCTCTCTGATTACTGAAATATTCTCTGATCACTCCCCTTTGTAAATGTTACCAGCATTTGTTTGTATTTTGCCTAGACATTCTCCACTGCCTTACCCATGCTGATTTAACTTGGCTGCCCTGAGGAGGTAATTTTTGAGCTCGAGGCCTGAGTTGGAGCTGGTGGTGGACACCCACAGGAAGTGGAATTTGTTGATTGCCTCCCCTCCAGATCCCTCTCTCCACTGGGGAGACAGACACATCCCTGGGCAGTTACAATGCAGAATAACCTGGGCCAAACAGAGGGACCACAGGCTCTCTGACCCAGCCTGGCAGTCCTGGAAGACTTCCTGGAAGCAGTGACAGGCAAGCTGCTTACTTGAAAGGTTAGGGGAAGGTGAATAGTGATCCAGGTGGAGGAAACAGCCTAGACAAAAGCTATTGCATTGGCAGTTCCCTGCCGGTCCGGTGGTTGGGACTCCACACTTTCACTCCCGAGGGCCTGGGTTCGATCCCTGGTCGGGGAACTTCGATCCTGCAAGCTGAGCAGCATGGCCAAAAAAAAAAAAAAGAAAAAATTAGGCATCTGGGTACTGCATTACAGCGATGTTTCTGAGATGTGAACAGACCCTGGGAATCAGGCCATGGACACTAGGCTGAGAACCAGGGAGTCTGGTAGCTGCAGGAGGTCAGCAGGGTAGAGGGGGCGTGGGCAGGGCCAGATCACAAAGACCTTGGTGATGAGTGCCAGGCGCAGACGGAGGGGTGCCCCCCATGTGGGCCCCCTCTCCAGGGCTGGGGAGGGACAGGCCTGTAGAGTGAGCCTGTGTGGGGTTGCTGAGAGAGTGATGGATGGGAAAGAGGAAGTGCTTAGTCTCCAGTTACACAAACACCCCTGGTTCTTTTTTTTTTTTTTAACACCCCTGGTTCTTAAAGGGCCCACGGACAGACTCCCCCTGGGAACCTTTCCCTGCGCCACCCCTGATGAGCCATCTCACACGTGCCCTGCTTGGCTCCCCACCCTACCTAGGTGGGCAGGCAGGCACTGGGGTGATAAATCCTTCAGTGAAGGCGCTGCTAGCCTGAGGCCACCCGCCAGGAGCAGATCCTCCCAGGCTGGCTTACTCTGAAGTTCACGGTTAGCCTCTGTCCTCTGGGACCCTGACAGGTCTGCAGGCCCCTGTTCAGCTGTATGTCAAGTCAGGGGGTACTGGGGCTCCCAGCTCTTGAGGCCACGCCCTCTCCCCATCCATCCTCACCACTCTTCCTTCTAAAATGATGCCTTCTCCGAGTCCCCCATGCAGAATTTGCCCAAAAAGATCTTCTGGTCCTGTCCCACCCCTGGGCTGTGTGTCCCCAAATTCCTGCCCAAGCCAGTAGTTCCCAGATCAGGCTGCCCACCCCAACATGCTCTAGCCCCACCCCCTGAAGACACCCCTGCCCAGCCGTGCTTCCCAGCCCCCATCACCTCTCAGACGCCAGCCACTGGTGACCTCTTGGGGCAGAACTTCGCTAATCTGAAATCCCAAGGACGGCCCACGTGCCGGGGTTGTTCACAGGAGAATCACCCCCTTCTGTGGACATCGAGGCCCAAGGCTCCCATTGCTGCCCCTGTGTCTTTAAGGCTCAGGTGACAGGCACTTGTCAACTTTCCCTTGAACAAGGAGGGCTCAGACCTGGGCTGGCAGGCTCACCAGAGTTCAGTACCAGCCAGGACCGAATGTCATCTTCTTTTCCTCGTGTTTGTTTTATGGCCACTGTCTGCACGTGATGCTGAGAAGCTGGCTTTCTCTTTCTCTTTTTTTTTTTTTTCCATTATAGTTTATTGCAAGATATTGAATATAGTTTCCTGTGCTATACAGTAGGTCTTTGTTGTTTATCTACATATAGTAGTTTGTATCTGCTAAGTTCAAACTCCTGATTTATACCTCCCCCCACCCCTTCCCCCTTTGGTAACTAAATTTGTTTTCTATGCGTGTGTCTGTTTCTGTTTTGTAAATAAGTTTCATCTGTATCATTTTTGTTAGATTCCACACATAAGTGATATCATAAAATATTTGTCTTTGTCTGACTTCACTTAGTGTGATAATCTAAGGGCCATCCACGTTGCTGCAAATGGCAGTGTTTCATTCTTTTTTATGGCTGAGTAATATTCCATTGTATATATGTACGGCATCTTCTTTATCCATTCATCTGTCGATGGACACTTAGGTTGCTTCCATGTCTTGGCTATTGTGAATAGTGCTGCTATGAACAGAGGGGTGCATGTATCTTTTTGAATTATAGTTTTGTCCAGATAAATGCCCAGGAGTGGGATTGCTGGGTCATATGGCAGCTCTATGTTTAGTTTTTTGAGGAACCTCCCTACCTGTTCTCCATAGTGGCTGCACCAATTCACATGCCCACCGACAGCGTAGGAGGGTTCCCTTTTCTCCGCGCCCTCTCCAACGCTGGCTTTCTCTTTCGGGGAAGGAGATGTGGATGGAGGGAGGCAGCCTGGGCAAAACCCGGAGGCAGAGAGACCAGGGCAGAGGTGGCCACAACGATTGAGATGAGAGACGGGGCCTCGTCGGCGGGAATCGAGCAGAGAAGGGGGGACTCGCTTGATTGTTATGGGGAGGTGGATGCAATTGTGGGACCTGGTGAGTAGCTGAGTGTCCAGGGTGATGGGGGGTGGTGAGGAGGGATTGGGATGACTCCCAGATTCCTGTGCCCAAAGACTGGGTGCATGGTGGGATCTTAGCCAAGAAGCGTGCTCAGGGTGGAGGATAACTTGAGTGCGATACGTCTGGGCGAAGCGTAGCCAGGCGGTGTTGGGTTAGCCGGTTTGGCATCAGGGGAGAAAGCTGGCAGCTGCAGGAATCTGGAAAACCAAAGCACAGGCACACCGATTGTGGCTTCCGGGTGGGTGAGATTTCCCAGGGAGAAAAGCTGGTATGAGAGGGTACAGGACTGGCATCATTTAGGGCCAAAGGAGAAGAAAAACATCTTGCGTTAGGTTAGGCAGGCTGCCACGGTTGTTAGGAGAGCCAGACAGGGGGGCAGATATACTACTAGGAGGTCAGGAATCCACGGACAGAGAGTTGACCACTGGGATTGGCCTGGGCCGGGGGCGGTCACCGGCGACCCAGGCAAAGTCCAAAGTAGCGAAGCAGAGATGGGGAGAATCACAGGCATAAAGGCAGCAGGTCCCGTTTTCCAAGAATGCGTAGGCTGCCGCTGCTGGGCTGAGGTTCCGTGAGCCCGTGTTCATCTAGAACGCTGGGTGGTATTGAGCTAAGTTCACGTGCAGCCTGGCCGTTTACCAACCGTGTGACCCTGGGATGATAAGTCAGTTCATCCGTGCCATGGGGACAGTAACCGCATCTCCCCTGGAGCGCAGGGAGGTGGGCGATTGGGGCAGTTGGCGCGGCGCCTTCCTGGATCTAGCGTCTTTGGCAACACCTGGGGTGGTACCAACACCAGTGTGTTGAGCAGTCGCTGCTATGGGTGTGAACGAGGCCTGCTGTCCCAGGAAGCAGTTTGGCTTTTGCTCCTACTTCATTCTACCTGAGACCGCCTCCATGAATGCTGTCATCTGGGGGCAGCAGAGGGGCCCAGCAGCCAGCTGGTGGGAGAAGTAGGGCAGGTGTTAGACCAGTTTGGGCAGAGGTGGGATGCCGTCAGAGTGCAACCTGGAGCCCACAGTTCCCTCCACCCTGGAAGGTGGGTAGCAGCAGCATCTTGGGGGCTGACCTTGACTGGGAATTAGTTTCATAAATGGTGAGCCGGGAATGTGGGGGCTGCTTGCCAGCCGGAAGTGCCCCCTCTGAGCCCCTTTTTCTTCTCTCTTCTGTTTGGTATTTTCTTTTATCTCTCTCCAAACTAGTTAGCTCTGTCTTCTACAATCTCCAATCAACTATCAACCCCACAGTGGGAAACAATGTTTTTTCCTTTTTCTCTGGATAAATAATGCTTCCTTCTTCTTTTTCCCCTTGCACCATGTATATTGCATTTTATTTATATATATTTTTAAGGTATAGTTGATGTACAATATCGTATATTTAAGGTGTACAACATAGTGATTCCCAATTTTTAAAGGTTATACTCCATTTATTCTTATTATAAAATATTGGCTATGTTCCCTGTGTTGTACAATATATCCTTGTAGCTTATTTATTTTATATATAGTAGTTTGTACCTATTAATACCCTACGCCTGTCTTGCCCCTTCCCCCTTCCCTCTCCCCACTGGTAACCACTAGTTTGTTCTCTGTATCTGTGAGTCTGTTTCTTTTGTGTTATATTCACTAGCTTATTTTGTTTTCTAGGTTTCACATATAAGTGATATCATAGAGCATTTGTCTTTGTGTGACTTACTTCACTGAGCATTAATACCCTCCAAGTCCATCCATGTTGTTGCAAATTTCATTCTTTTTCATGGCTGAGTCCATGGTGAATTTTTTACTTCAAATATTGTATGTTTTAGAATCCCCATTTGGTGCATTTTTATAATTTCTGCTTTTTTTTTTTTTTTTTTTTGCGGTACGCGGGCCTCTCACTGTCGTGGCCTCTCCCGTTGCGGAGCACAGGCTCCGGACACGCAGGCTCAGCAGCCATGGCTCACGGGCCCAGCCGCTCCGCAGCATGTGGGATCTTCCTGGACCGGGGCACGAACCCGCGTCCCCTGCATCGGCAGGCGGACTCTCAACCACTGCGCCACCAGGGAAGCCCTATCTTCTCCTTCTTTTAAACACTTATGTAATATTTCATAGTATGGAATCCTGAGGTTTCTGCTCCCCAGCATTGGACATCCAGGTTGCTTCCAGCTCTCACTGGAAGGGAGAGAGGGAGGAACTCCAAAGGGACATAAGGAAATATGGGGGAGTGATGGATATATATGTTCATTATCTTGATTGAGGTGATGATTTCCACCAGTAGGTACATATGTCAAATGCATTGAATCACACACTTTAGACATGCATGGTTTCTGCATGCCGTTCGATAAAGTCGTGTTGGTTTTGTTTTTGTTCTTTTTTTTTTTCAAGTGTAATAGCCCAAGCTCCCCTTACACTCCCATCTGTACGCTTTATCCCTCCCAGTCCCGTGCAGGTAACCTATCAGATCCTGCTGCCTCACCCCGGCTTGCCTCTGGGGCTGGGCCTGCTCATTTCCCTCCTCAAACTTCCAGAGACCTGCTCCCCTCTCCTCCCTCAGTCCTTCTTGAAACCTCCCTGACCGAACCCCCAACACACACGCACACTAGGTGATGCTGGGGACTCCGGAGATCTCTTCCTGGTCTGACCCTCCCTGTCTGGTAGTGGGAGAGACTCAGCTCTCTAAGCTCCCTGGGGCCAGCCAGGGCTGAACAGAAGCTTTGAAAAAAGACCTAGGGTGGGGTGGGGCAGGGCTAGGGAGGGAGCTCTGCTTCCTTAGGGTGGGAGGGGTAGAAAAGGCCTCTTAAGGAGGGAATTGAATCTGACCCAGGTCTTCACTGGCCCAGTGAAGGGGGTGTGGGCACTTCCTGAAAAAGGCACCACCTATGTAAAGGCCTGGACTGCTGGGGGATGCTCTTGGGAACCCTAGCACCTGGGTGTGGGGTAGTGCAGGAGTTATAGGAGGGAGGGAGCAGATTCCAGGAGGTCGGGGACCCCACTGTCAGCCCCCAGGCAGCTGCAAAGCAACCCTCATGGCCCCATTGTTGGTTGCTTTACTGGGGGGCAGTAGGGGGCTGCATCACCAAGGGGTGGCGGTGTAGACTGTGGTGAGGAGGGGTGGCCAGTGGGCTGCGGATTCTGGGGGACATGGCCTGGCTCACCCAGACCCCTTAGTCTGCCTGGGACAGGGTTGGGGGGTGGTATAGGTGTTAAGAAAGCAAAGTTCAATCCTGTGTGAGCTTCTGGGGCCCTGAAAAGGCTCTGGGACAGCTTAGGGGTGGTGGTGGTGGTGTAGGACCTTGTTCCCTGGGAAACCTTGATCGGCAGAGACAGGCCTGTGAGCCCTGAGCTCACTGGTGGGCAGAGCAACTCCCTCCCCACCCTGGAGAGCTTCTAGCTCCGACTCACTCCCTTGTTGGCTGCGTGACCTGCGTCCAGCTGCTCCTTGCTTTGAGCCTCTGGCTTCCCAGTTCTGAAACAAGGAGGCAGTGGACCTACACCATGGGGATCAAGCTAACCTTGCCCAATAAAGCAGGTGGTTTCTTTTCCTACAAAGTTTGACCACCTGAGCCAGAGTCCTCCCATGCACCCACCTGTCCATGTGTCTGTTCTACCTGCTTCTTCATCCACTTAGCAAACATTTAGTTGGTACTTACCATCGTCCTGGGCCCTGAGGATACAGCAGTGACTAAACAACATTCTTGCCTTCGTGAGGCTTATGTCTTGGGATGAGGCAGACAAACAAGTGAATAAGAAAACAGATCCAGTGGGGGGAGGGGGCTGAAGCAACGAAATAGGGTAAGAAGGTGGTATAATATGGTGGCTTCTTTGGTAGTGATCTGAGAAGGCTTCCTGAGGAGGTAATACTGAACTGGGATGTGAATGATGAGACAGAGGTTGCGCGGGAGGACAGCACATGCAAAGGCCCTGAAGCAGGAATGAGCTTGGTGAATTGGAATCCCACCAAGCAGCCATTACAGTAAACTGAGCTAGTGTGGGGGAGGTTGGGGGGGGGTGGGGATACTAACAGGGCCAGAGTGTGGAGGGCAGGAGTGTGTCTAAATATGAGGGGCTGAGTCGAGGCAGAGCCCTGGACTTGGGGCCCTCCTTAGGGTCCTTGAAGGTGGTTTCTCCTGGAGTGGCTGCATCTCTGGTCATTAGCACCCCGCAGGGACCCTGCTCAGAGAGGCCAGAGCGGAGGAGCCAGGGCCCAGTGCAGGGGCGGCTGTGGTTATCTACAAATAACCCCCACTTAGTCCATCATGTGTTCCCTGCCTGGGCCTCCAGCCGAAGGAGTCAGGTGACCCCGGGCAGCAGGCGAGGCTGCAGGGGCCGGGTGAGTGTGTATGTGTGTGTCTGTTCTTCCCTGGGCAACCCAGACATCTGGCATATGAATTGATTTCCTTCTTTCACAACCCGGGCAAGTCCTACACTTCCAGCTAGATTTAAAATAAAACCAACCTTTGTGCACAGCCCTGCTGTGCTGGGCAGTGCTGGGGCCTTTGGGGGTCCAGGGGAACGACAGGGATCCTGTGCTCATTGCCCCCTCCACGTGTCAGCACAAAGCCCTGCGCTCTCTCGCTCTCTCTCTCTCTCTCTTCCCCAATCTGGGGATATTTTTAGCCACTAAGAAGGATTATCAGAGCCTGGCTCCCAGGTGGCAGGGGCAGGGCTGGGAGTGGGACCAAAGTGCCTTTAAGAAGCAGCGGGGCTGGGAGACCCGGCTGGGGAGAGGGGGCAGGGTGCGGTGAGGAGGAGGAAGCCTCAGGCTGGTTAGGCTAGAGTGGCCACCCATTTGGCGATTCTCCAAGTGACTCCTCAGCAGCCCTGGGTGAGCCAGCGCGGGCTCATTCATTCGCTACAGCTTTAAGGAAAGGCTGCAGAGGCCGGGGTGGGCGTTGGGGGAGGGGCGGTGGGGTGTGTGTCCGGGAAGAACCACTGGGAACCTGCGCAGACCAGCACCCTCCTTTCCAGACTGCTCCCCATTGCCCCCTCCTCTCTACTGCTCATAGTAACTGTGTTATACTTAGTGCTCGCTCCACCCCAGGCATTATTCCCAATCCCTTCCGTGTGGAGGCAGGGGGCATTGTTATTCCCATTTTACAGATGAGGGAACTGAAACACTGAGTGGCAAGGTCAATGACAAGGTCAATGATGGGTAAATTGCGGGAATCAAATCCACTGCAACAGCAGCATGGAGCATTTACAAACTGCTTAGCTTCCTGAGCCCCCACAACGGTGCAGTAAAGCAGAAGATCTGGCTGTACCCATTTTTCAGATGGGGCAGCTGAGGCCCAAGAAGGCAGAGTGTCACAGGGAATGAGCAGAGGAGCCGGGGTCCAAAAGAGGAAAAATGAAAGTTGAGGAGGAGTGCCTCCCTGACCCTCGTTTCTGCCTGTCCGTCGGGAGGAGGGCATCTGTCAGGGGCAGGAGTGGAAGAGAAGTTTGAACCTTGCTGGTCATGGATGCCTGGTTACAGCTGTACCTGAGCCCCTTCTGTGTGCCAGACACTGCCCATGTGTTCCACATGCAGGCTCACTGGCCTGCTCGACCACAATGCAAGGAAATGGGTGACTTCTCAAACCTCAGAGTCTCTTCTTTATCAAGAGGGTAAAGGGGGTGGGCAAACAGACAGACACATGTTACAGAAAGGGTAGGAGGTCCAAGGCCAAGACCTCTGCAGTTAGGTTGTGTCAGTCTGAAGCCCCCTTGGAAGGCTCGCAGGTTTGGAAAGTGCATTTCTGTTTTGCCCTTCTGACTTGAGGACCAGAAAGAACGATGCCTGCTTCAGCTGAGGGGACTGGGGTTTGAGGCTGGTCATGCTTCCTTCCTTTTCCACCCTCCCCCCCACCAAAAAGACTGCCTGGCCAGCTTCCAATGTCACAGTGAATGAGGCAGAGCTGGCAGAGGGTGCTTTAACTGGATCTGAAGTAGGGGCAATCGGGAGGTGCCTCCAGGAGGAAGTGGCAACTGAATTGGGTTTTGAAGGATGCATAGGAGTTTGCCAGACAGACATGAGGGCTGAGACCTTGCCAGCTTTCCCCACCATTTTATGTCCTCAGCATCCAGCATGGGACAATAAATATTAGATGGGCATTCTAGGCAGAGGACAGTATTTGTAAAGGCTGGGGTGTGTGAAATCATACAGTGTGTGTGATTGTATCAGAGTGTGTCAAACAGTGAATAGTGGGCTTTTGAGGCTGGGGACATGGGCAGAGGCCTGGGATTACGAGATGCCATCGCTCTTGTGTGTTCTCACTTGTCCCCAAAGCTCATCATGACATGCTAGCACCATGGCTGTGGGACCCGATCTTGGGTGGGGGGAAGAACATGGGGCTGGGGGCTTGGACCCCTGGGTTCTGGCTCCAGCTCTAGCTGGCTGGGGGCCTTCCCAGGATGCCCAGCCCACTTATATCTGCACTGGGCATCTGCACTGCCCACTTATATCTCTAGCTGGCTGGAGGTCTTCAGATGGGTGGGAGGGCCCCTCAGGAGAAGGCTATAGATGCCCTGTGGTGGGTGTGGCTCCTGCTAGGAGGCTGTAGAGAGTGAGGCCAGGAATTACGGGCTGGGTGTGTGCAGTTATGCCCCAGTGGGTGCATGGGATCAAGCGAAATTTGCCTGTTAGTGAAGTTGGTTTCTTTTTTTTTTAAACCATTTTTAAAAAATTGAAATATAGTCAATTTACAATGTTGTGTTAGTTTCAGGTGTACAGCACAGTGATTCAGTTATGTGTGTGTTTGTGTGTGCGTGTGTGTGTGTGTATATATATATATTTTTTTTCAGATTCTTTTCCATTATAGGTTATTAGAAGATACTGAGTATAGTTCCCTGTGCTATACAGTAGGTCCTTGTTGTTTATCATTTTATACATGGTAGTGTGTATGTGTTAATCCCAAACTCCTAATTTATCTCTTTTTAGAGAGATCAACCACCTGGGCAGAAGTTCCCCCATCCACCTGTCCAACTGTCTATTCTGTCTGGGCCTCCTGAGCCTTGTGGGTCTAAACTAGCCACTGTCACACGCCTGTCTTTTTTTTTTTTTTTTAACATTTTTTTAAACTATCTATTTGCAGATGATATAATCTTCTTTTTTTTTCTTTATTTTTTTTGGCTGTGTCAGGTCTTAGTTGCGACACACGGGATCTTCGTTGAGGCACGCGGGATCTTTTCATTGCGGCCCAAGCGCTCTTGTGGCGTGCGCGCTTCTCTCTAGTTGTGGCGTGTGGGCTCCAGAGCGCGTGGGCTTTGTAGTTTGCGGCTCGTGGGCTCTCTCGTTGAGGCGCCCAAGCTCAGTAGTTGTGGCACACGGGCTTAGTTGCCCCGTGCCATGTGGGAATCTTAGTTCCCTGACCAGGGATCAGACCCGCATCCCCTGCATTGGAAGGCGGATTCTTTACCACTGGACCACCAGGGAAGTCCCCACACACCTGTCTTAAAGAAAAATGCACAACAGGAGCGCTGTGAGTTTACGTTTTGTTGCGTCTTTACTGGGGACTATAGCCCTGAAGAAGGCCACTCAGTAGCTCTAGGGAACTGCTCCAAAGAGGTAAGGGAGGAGCCCGGATATATACAGGGGTTTTTGCAACAAAGACCAGGTAGTCAGAACATCAGAAGATTACTGTTGATTAAAAGAAAACCAGATAGCTCAAGTTAAGGAATTCTGGGCTTTTCTCTGTATGGGAAGATGCAAGAATCTGGGCTTACTGAATTCATTTCTTTGATATGCACCTCAGCTGTCTGGGCCAGTAATCTGTGCTTTCTCATCCTGAGTCTCCTCGGGGTGCGCTGTCGTGGGTGGGTGTAGCTAGATGGCAGGCATCCTGCTTCCATCCTGAGTTCCCTCAGGACTCACCACGGGGGGAAGGGGGACAGCAGCTGTAATGTGGCTTGTTGCCTGCAACATCCTTTGCTTACTGATATAGCAGGCAATATTTTTTCATTGACACATCCCCCCCACTTGTCTTGTCCAACACCAAACCCACCTCCTGCCCCCAAATCCATTCACCATCCTGGTTCACCCAGTTCCTCAGACTCTTGAGAATGTTTCTTTTTCTGTATTTGACTGGTGATATTGTGATTTATAATGAGAAGTAGCTATTTGGCCTTCCTCGGTTCCTGGCACAGAGCTTTTAAAACCCTGAGAATTTCCTAAGTGATAAGAGGAATAAAGGTGCCTTTTGTTATGTTAATGAGGAGACTTTTGGAAAGCCCCCCACTCAGGTCACCTAAGGATGGGACTGGTTGCCAGGGGAACCAACCTCTTGATGAAGGGGTTGGAACTTTCATTCCCACCCCTGGACCTCCAGTGGCCAAGGATTTAATTACTGCGACTACGTAATGAAGCCACCATAAAAACCCTTAAGGATGGGGGTTCGGAAAGCTTCCAGGTTGATGAACGCGAGATTTGTGGAGACGTGCAGGGACTAGTGCATCTGGGGAGGGCGTGGGAGCTCCGCCCCCTTCCCCATACCTTGCCCTATGATTCTTTCCATCTGACTATTCCTGAGTTATATATCCTTTTATAATAAATCGGTCATCTAGGAAGTAAACTGTTTGTGTCCTGTGAGCTGCTGTAGAAAATTAATCAAACCAAGGAGGGCTCGTGGGGACCTCCATCTATGGCCAGTTGGTCAGAATCTTGGCGTCTGAAGTGGGATGGGTACAGCCTTGTGCGACTGAGCCCTCAACCGGTGTATCTCCAGGTAGATGGCGTCAGAGTTGAGTTGAATTGTAGGATACATAGCTGGTGTCAGAGGTGATGTGGGGGAAAAAACCCACCTGTCGGAATTGAAATCAGAATCATCGACTTTTTTTTTTTTACGTATTTTATTGAAGTATAGTTGCTTTACAATGTTGTGTCAATTTCTGCTGTACAGCAAAGTGATCCAGTTATATATATATACACACACATTCTTTTTCTTATTCTCTTCCATTATGGTTTATCACAGGACATTGAATATAGTTCCCTGTGCTATACAGTAGCACCTTGTTGTTTATCCATTCTATATGTAATAGTTTGTATCTGCTAACCCCAAACTCCCACTCCATCCCTTCCCCACCCCGCCTCCCCTTGGCAACCACAAGCCTGTTCTCTATGTCTGTGAGTCTGTTTCATAGATGAGTTCATTTGTGTCATATTTTAGCAGAATCATAGACTTTTTCAAGGCAAACATTTTTTTTTTTGAGGGATAGGAGTTTATTAATTAATTAATTTATTTTTGCTGTGTTGGGTCTTCGTTTCTGTGCGAGGGCTTTCTCTAGTTGTGGCAAGCGGGGGCCGCTCTTCATCGCAGTGCGCGGGCCTCTCACTGTTGCGGCCTCTCACGTTGCGGAGCACAGGCTCCAGACGCGCAGGCTCAGTAGTTGTGGCTCACGGGCCTAGCTGCTCCGCGGCATGTGGGATCCTCCCAGACCAGGGCTCGAACCCGTGTCCCCTGCATTAGCAGGCAGATTCTCAACCACTGCGCCACCAGGGAAGCCCCAAGGCAGACATTTTAATCTGCACAGAGAAAGGGCCCAGAACATAGATGCACAACTCAGTGAATTTTCTCAATAATAATGCACCCTTAATGGTGTCCACATCCTAATCCTGGAACCTGTGGATACGCTACCTAACGTGGCAAAGGGAAAGTGAGGTTGCAGATGGAATTAAGGTTGCTAATCGGCTGACCTTGAGATGGGGGGAACGATCTTGGATTATCTCGGTGGGCCCCCATTCTGGCCTCCAAGGCCACTTCCTGTATGGCAACCAACCCACCCACCCCCCCGCTTGCCATCTCACCTAAAATAAAAACCCGGGCCATAGAACTCCCAGACTGCACAAAATGGAGTGTAAAATGGTACAGCCGCCCCAGAGCACAGTTGCTTATGAAGGAAAACATGCAGAATGACCCAGCAATTCCACTCCTCCGGATGGACCCAGGAGACAGGAAAACTTCTGTTCACACAAGACTCGGGTGTGAATGCTCTGAACAGCTTTGCTCATAATTCCCCGACGCTGAATGCATCCCAAACACCCAGCAACAAGCAAGTGATAACCAATCGTGGTATATTCATTTGGTACCAAAGATCAGGGAATAAGAAAAAAAGAAGCTCGGGACTTCCCTGGCGGTCCAGTGGTTAAGAATCCACCTTCCAATGCAGGGGTCACGGGTTCGATCCCTGGTCGGGGAACTAAGATCCCACATGCTGCAGGGCAACTAAACCCGCATGCCACAACTACTGAGCCCCAGCGTGTGCGCTCTAGAGCCCACACGCCACAACCAGAGAGAAGCCTGCATGCCGCAACTAAGACCCGGCGCAGCCAAATAAATAAATTTTTTTTTTTTAAAAAAGAAGGAAGCTACTGATCTTGGAACAATAGGGATGAATCTCGAAAATATTACACAAGTGAAAGAAGCTAGACACAAAGACGGGGTTTGTGATTCCATTTATATGAAGTTCTGGAACAGACAAAAGTAATCCCTGATGGAAAAAAAAACGGGAGCAGACGTTACCTTTGGACAGTAGAGATGGAGGCTGACTGGGAAGGGGCCCAAGAGAGAACCTTGTGGAGGGATGGGAGTGTTTGTGGCCGGAGGTTGGTTTACACAGGTGCGTGTATTTGTCAAAACTCAGCAACTGTACAGTTAACATGAATGCATTTTGCTCTAGTAAATTTTACCTTGAAAAAAAAAAACACATTCGTCAATATCGAGCTCTCGTTAATGATCTGCCCGCTGAAAATATTTAGGGGTGATGTGACTTGATGTCTGCTGCTTTTAAAATTTTTTTTCTTGAAATATAGTTGGTGTACAATGTTGTGTTAGTTTCAGGTGTACAGCAAAGTGATTCAGTTATATATGTACACATATATATATTTATTTTTTAGATTCTTTTCCATTATACGTTATTACAAGATATTGAGTGTAGTTCCCTGTGCTATACAGTAGGTCCTTGTTGATTATCTATTTTGTATATAATAGTGTGTATATTTTAATCCTAAACTCCTTATTTATCCCTCCCCCCACCCCAGCTGCTTATTTTGAAATGCACCGAGAAATGCACTGGTGGGTGGATAGAGGGATGGATGGATACATGGGCAGTTGTGTGATGAAGCAATAGACCAAAACGTGAATGGGAGAGTCTGGTGGTGGGTATATAGATGTTCACTGTAAATTCACCTTTTCTGTGGGTTTGAAATTTTTCATCATAAAATGTTGGAGGAGATCATCCAAATTCCACAGGTCCTGCATGACCTGCCCCGTCCCCTCCCCCCGCTCTCCCCTTGCTCACTCTGCTCCAGACACACAGGAATCCTCACTGGTGCTCCAACACTCAGTTTTACTCAGTCCTGCCTCAGGGCCTTTGCACCTGCTGCTCATTTCTCTGCAAAGCCCCTCCCAGCCCCCTTTGCAGCACCACTACCTTCTTCTGCACAAACCCAGGCCCTCCTCACCTCTAGGTCTCAGCTCAGAGGGTGTATGAGCTGAGACCTAGCTCAGGCCTTCCTTGATACATCGCACCACCCTGTTTCTTTTCTACCAGGCCCATCGCACTGTGTTATTTATTTATGAATCCGTTTACTTGTGTATTGGTTGCCTCCCCCTGCTGGGCTGTGAGCTTCATGGTGACAGGAATGTGTCTGCTTTGTTCCCGGCTTGTGTCCCCAACATCCAGCCCCAGGCTGGCATGGACAAGCCACTCAGAGGATATCTCGTGGATGGATGGATGGGTGAGTGGATGGGTGGGTGGATGAACAGATGGATGGACAGATGGCTGTACGCACAGATGTACAGGTGGGCAGGCAGATGGCTGGCTGGATGAGCAGATGAACAGGTGGATGGATGGATGAGTAGATGGACAGTGGGTGGGTGGATGGATGGATGGACAGACAGGTAGATGGATGGATGGATAGGCGGATGGATGGATGGGAAGATGGACAGGTAGGTGGGTGGGTGGATGGCAGCCTGGCTGGCTGGCTGACTGGGTGGGTGTACAGGTGGGCAAGCAGACGGTATGGCTGATGGATGAACAGATGAATAGCTGGACTGATGAACAGATGAGCAGATGGACAGTGGGTGGGTGGGTGAATGGATGGACAAACAAATGAATGAACAAACTTTGCAAGTGGGCACCAGTTGGGGTGGGTTGGGGCACTTAGTCTTAAATCTTGGGAACAGGAGAAGCTATGTGGGCTCCTCAGGACAGCTGGGCCCCACTGCAGCTCCCCAGCAGCTCTTGGTGGAAAGTTGGCCCACCTCGGCCACTGCTTCAGTATCTGGCAGCAAGCTCGATCACGCAGTAGGCTGTCTCGCCCAGCTGCAGCCGGGCTCGTGGGATAGCGAGCGAGAGAGCCGACATTCACACCTCAGGGGGAGTCCGTGTGCGGACGGTCGGCCAGGGAGAGAATTGTGGATTTCCTTAAATCCCTCGTCTTTGGGCTGTATCAGAGGCATCTTCCCACAGTGGCAGAAAACCTTCCCGGACATTTTGAGAACTCAAGTTCGTGACCCTGATCGGCCACTCCCTTGATTCTGGCCAACGTTCTCTTGTCTGTAGAGTACAGAATAATAACTCCTGTCATGAGCTATATTTAAGGGTCAGTAAGCACTGGGCTAAGCACTTCGTGAGCCGTAGCAGGCTGGGCTGAGAGGTGGGTATTACTGTCCCTATTTTACAGATGAACTTGAGATTCAGAGAGGTCAGGTCATTTGCCTGAGGACACCCAGCCCAAGTCTGTCCTTAACACTGGCTCTAATGAACTTCAGGTTGCTAGGCGCTGGGGGGTGTGAGGGCGAGGTGCTGGGCCCTCCCACTCTACCTGTCCTGTGTGCAGAGTTCTCCATTAACTGGACCCTGTGTCCACAGTATGTGGTCCAGCCTGAATGAGTGGCTATGGCAGGAGAGGTTCTGGCTACCACCCAACAACTCATGGGCTGTACTGGAGGACCGCGATGGCCTGGTCTACGCCCACCCCCGGGACATGCTGATGGCCCTGCCCCTGGCTCTGGCCCTGGTGGCCGTGCGCTTCACCTTCGAGAGGTGAGTGTCCGCTGTGCCCTGGCAGGTTGACCCCGTCATCGCTCGTGTGTGCGCAGCACCCGCCCTGTGCTCTCCCGTCTGTGTGATTTCATCCTCATGTGTCCCCGGACGGAGCCTGGCTTTGAGTCAAGAGTGCTTTTCTGGGCTTCATCCTGCCCCCAGCTGCCGCCACCCCCACTCCGATGGTCTCTGATGCCTGGAATGCTGGCGGCAGCTCAGGTCTGGGTGTGCTAGCATCTTCAGAAAACAAGTGGGGGCCCTGGAGGGGATGTGCCCGCTTGGCTGACCTAGGATGGGTCTGCAGAGGCCAGTGAGTCAGCGAAGGAACTCCTGCCCACTCCCTCCTCCCTCTGCCCTGTATGGGCACCTCTCCCCCATCCCCACCTCCTGTCCTCTCCCTTACCACCTTTTTCTGCTGCTCCCCTTTCTAGCCAAAGGAAGGGGCACAGGCACTCCAGCCCCCCCCGCTTTGGGGCCCCCCCTCCACTCACCCCCAGCCTCCTGCAGCCTGGCACCTGGCCCCCGAGTGTATGCCGCCTGCCCAGGTTCCCAGCGCCCTCCTGGCTGCCAGACCCCATGGATTTTTAGTCATTTCTCATGTTACCCAAACGCTGCCCCTAACTGGAGTTCCTCCTCCTTCTCTGGCTGTCCAACTCTTGGGTCCCTTCCCTCTGACCTAGGTGGTCCCACCCTTTTCTACCTGACTAATGCTGCGGCCACAGCTCCCAGACCTGCCTTGCCCCCATGGCCTACTCCCACCGGGCCTGCCCCCGCTTCCCCCGGCTTCCCCCTCCATGCCTGAGGGCCCCTCCCCCTCCCCTTCCTCCAGGTCGCCCACCTTCTTTGCGACCCTCTGGCCTTTGCACTCACTCCCCTGCAGTTCCTTCAAGGCTGGGTTCCAGGGAAGCCTGCCCTGACCCTCTCCCCACAAAGCCCTGAACCCCCTCTGGCCCTCACTTCGGGTCCTTCCCTCTGTCCCACTCTTTGACCACAGGGACGTGCGAGCGTTCTACACTTTGCTTTGACTCTCCCACTCAGGAGGAGCTTCCTAGGGTCTGGGCTCCCAGGACACAGGCTGGACATGGGGAACCCAGGGCATGTCCACTGACACTGCATTTACCAGACACACTTTGGGTGCTTCCTCTCTGCCACCCATTGCTCTAAGCAGTTTGTCTGTCTTAACTCAGCCCTCACCCAGTGAGGTGGTACTGTTATTATCCCCATTTTACAGAAGAGGAAATGGAGGCACAGAGAGGTCAAATGACCTGCCTGAGGTCACACAGCAGGTAGTTCAGCGAGGATCGAGGCTTTGCCTGAGGGATTCTGGGAGGCCCAATTCAGCCAGGCCTTGAAGGCTGGGTCTATTTTCCCACCTATTTAGCCAGTGGCTCCAGCTGAGGTGGCAGTGTTAACTCCTCCCAAAGGCATCCCTTGCCTTTCTAAAGGGCAACGGGGTTGGAAGTAGCTTTTCTGGGGTCAAACAAAGGCAGAGGTTTTCCCTGTTAAGGGAAAATGAATCCTGGGTTTGCCATTCACTTGCTGTGTCACCTTGAGCGTGTTTCTGGCCTCTCTGAGCCTCAGTTTGCCCATCAGGACAATGGGGACAATAATAGTGTTAAGTGAGCCAGCACACGAGGTGGACTTGGACACATGCTTGGCAGATCCTAAGTGTTCAGTAAATGGCAGTCATATCCCAACCCCACCCCCGCCTGCCCCCCACCACAATTGAGTCTGGAATAACTTCCTTGCTGGGCTGCTCTGAGCCTCAGTTTCCCCCAATGAAAGATGATATTAGGATGGTGGACATGCAGTTTGGTCCCGACCCCTGGTCTTGAGGGCCCCTCTGTGGGCAGTGTGGTAATTGACTCACCAGGGTCCCGGCTCCTCCAGGTGTGCACAAGGGAGGGGGGGGATGCTGGGTGGAGGGAGGCCTGAGAAGAAGCAGACCTGCTTCTGCCCATGCGGGGGGCCCCCAGCCTGGTAGAGGGGCAGATCAGGACCCAGGCCATCGTGAGACAGGCATCGAGGGGACTCTCATCCCTGGTTTGGGATGGAGTGAAGGTGCCTGGGTACCATCAAAGTTGTTCATCCCCCACCTTGAAGACCAATCCAGCTTCCTCTCTGGGCGCAGTGCAACAGCCAGGCTATCACCTCCAGGGTCCTAAAATGCAGCCCAGTGAGCCCCCGTTTCCCCACCTGGACTGACAAGCTGTGTCTCCCCTACACCCAGATTCATAGGCCTGCCCCTGAGCCGGTGGCTGGGTGTGCGGAACCAGACCAGGAGGCCGGTGAAGCCCAATGCCACGCTGGAGAAACACTTCCTTATGGAAGGGCAGAGACCCACAGAGGTGAGATCCCTGACCCCCTCCTCCCTCCCCATTGGCCTGCTTGGGTCCCCTGGGGGAGGTTCTAGAGGGGGTGTTTGTGAGCAGAGCTGGGTTTTTATAAGGCCTCTTTCTGGGGAGACCCCCACCCTGTGAAACCCCCTACTCCCCCATCTCCAAAGGTAGAGCACCCCACAGGCGAGGTCTGGGGCTATAGGGGAGGGGGGGAGCAGAGCTGGGTCCTGCCTGTCCTGGGACAGGGGCAGGAGGCCACCTCTGTGACCCTGGCCCCCATCACTCCCTCCCCAGCCCCAGATGAGCCTCCTGGCGACCCAGTGTGGGCTCACCCTGCGACAGACCCAACACTGGTTCCGGAGACGCCGGAACCAGGACCGGCCCTGCCTGACCAAGAAGTTCTGTGAGGCCAGGTAAGCCCAGGGTGGGGCCGGGAAGGGGGAGTCTGGGGGTGCGGCGGGGGGCCTGGTCCTTTGGCAGCTGCCTCAGGGGCTCCCTCCCCGCCTGCAGCTGGAGGTTCACCTTCTATCTGTGCTCCTTCATCGGTGGAATCTCGGTTCTTTACCACGTGAGTGTACCTGATAGCTCACCTGCCCTATCCCTCAAGCACCTCGTATGCGCTGGGCCTGGACTGGACTGGGAAGGGGTGTGTGGGGTTCGGGCAGAGGGGGAAGCATGTGCCAAGGCACAGAGAGGGAGGGTGGAGGGAATGAGGCCAGGTCGTGGTGAATGTTCACTCCATGGGTGCCTACTGAGAGAACCTACTGTGTGTCGGGGCTGGGGATTCTGAATCAGCCCCTGGTCTACAGTGAGAGCAGAGTTGCAACCAGGCAGGAAACAGCGGGCCTGAGTGACAGCAGCATGTCAAGGGCCAGGGAGGCCTGAGGAGGCCCCAGGCCTGGGGTTGGGGGGTTGGGGGGGCTGGGTTCTCACCTCTGGACAACTTCAGACTCCCGTGTCCCTGCAGGAATCGTGGCTGTGGACGCCAGTAATGTGCTGGGACAGTTACCCACAGCAGGTGAGTGGGAGGGGTGGTGTTTGGAGGCTAGTGGGAGGATCAGGGCAGAGTTCCTGTGGCCACAGGCAAGAGCGCCAAAGCTGGACATCACACCATCATTCCCCCCCCGAATCCCACTCTATTCTTTGGTTCCCATGTGGAATGGAGAGGGGCCAGGAGTCAGGACACCCTGGAAGCAGGAGCTGCCACAAAACCACTGCCCTTGATTACCTCTAAGGATGGGGAGCTCATGCCTTCCTCACTCATTGGGATTCATGTGTCATGGGTTTGAGCAAATGGGGAGGGCCCTACCCCATGCCCCATGTCCCGTGGGAACCTCCACTCCCCACAGCTAACCCTGCACTCCCTGCCACAGCCCCTGAAGCCGGCCCTGTACCACTGGTATCTCCTGGAGCTGAGTTTCTACGTCTCTCTGCTGATCACGCTGCCCTTCGACACCAAGCGCAAGGTGAGGCCAGGCCAAGAGTCTGGCCTGGGGCGGTCGTGACCCAGTTCCAGGAGGAGAGGGGTGGCCTCACCCCACTCCCAGAGACCCTTGGTGTCTCAGGCAGGAGGCATAGGGTCCACATGCCAAGCAACCCCCTGGGAGGGCCTGCTCCCAGCCCTGCGGGGTGGGGCCGCTCCGGCCCCCCAGCCTCATCCCGGCTATGACTCTCCGTCTCCCGCAGGATTTCAAGGAGCAGGTGGCACATCACTTTGTGACCATCACCCTGATCGTCTTCTCCTACAGCACGAATCTGCTGCGCATCGGCTCTCTGGTGCTGCTATTGCACGACTCCTCCGACTACCTGCTGGAGGTGCGCCTGGCGCAGCCCGACCCCTCCCAGCCCCCCGCCCTCCCAGGTGCCCCTGGTGTTGAGGCCCACCCCCTGTCAGTCTTCCTGGGAGGTGAGGCCCAACCCCCATCATCCGCAGACCACGCACCCCAACTCACTTGGCCCAGGCAGAGGCACCTTTTCCCTGGGAAGAGGCCCCGCCCTTTCTCGGCCCCGCCCCGCCCTTCCCGCGTGCTTCCCCAGGTCTATTTCTCTCTGCTGTCCCCTCCAGGCCTGTAAGTTGTTCAACTACACGCACTGGCGGCGCGTGTGCGATGCTCTCTTCATTATCTTCTCGTTGGTCTTCTTCTACACTCGCCTCGTGCTCTTCCCCACCCAGTGAGTCAGCCCTCCCGCCGGGGGTTGGGGAGGTGGGGGGCGGCGGTAAGGCGGAGATCCAAGCCTCCCTCACCCTCCGTTCCTCGGTTCCCGGGTTCCCCGGTCCAGATAGCTGGGGTGTGGGCTGGGAGGTTTCCAGGAGGAGGCAAGGAAGGGTGTCCCCGGCACAGGGCGCAGCATATGCAAAGGCCCAGAGGTAGGAGAAACAGAAAACTGGGCTTAGTCATCATCCCCTGCCGCGTGCCTGGAACATGGGTTGGGAGACAGCGTCGGGCCCCACGCGCTAAAGTCTTTGCCCGGCAATTTGATGAGCCTGTTGCAACAAGCAGAGGGAACAACGTGAAGGTCCCTGCTCACCTGGAGCTGACACTGGCAGGTGGGGAAATATAATAAGGCAAACAAGTAGACTGCAGAATATGTGAGGCAGTGATCGTGCTAAAGAGAAAAAAAGTTGGGAAGGTCACAAAGTTGGATAGCTGGAAATAGGGTGGTCGGAGAAGGCCTCACTGACAGCGTTCATATAGAGACTGCAGGGAGGTGAGGGAGAAAACTACTGATCACAGTGGGAAGAGCACCTGCAAAGGCCCTGAGGCAGGACCGTGCCCAGCATGTCAGAGGAACAAAGAGGAGGCCCGTGTGGCAGGACCAGAGTGAGCAAGAGGGAGAGAGCGAGGGGAGAGCACGGAGCTGACGGGAGAGAGTATGCAAGGTCTTATAGGCCTTGGGGAGAAGTTGGGCTTTTATCCCAAGCCAGGTGGGAGCCCTGGAGGGTTCTGAGCAGAGGATGGGGGTAACCTGACTCGAGGACTCACGGGCTCCCTCTGGTGGCTCCGGGGGGAATAGCTGGTAAGAGGTTGGAGCAGGAGCTGGGGGACCAGGGAGGAGGCGACAGCACTGGTCCAGGTGGGCAATGTTGGGGCTCGACCAATGCAGTCGAGAGAAGTGGGTGTACTCGGGGATGACTCAAGGGTCATGAGATGGGAACGGGCTCAGAGTTACTGCTTGAGGATCAGGAGCTTAGCTCTGGCTGCGCCGGGTTTGAGGGGTCTGCAACGTGCCCCTCAGGCACCACCACCGAAAAGTGGAGGAAGCAGTCGACACCAGCCTGGGGTTCTGGGAGAGACGTCCGTGTCCAGTGTTTGCAGTCGCGAGACTGGACAGGGTCACCGAAGACCAGGTGTGGACAGAGAGGCCCAGTCCTGGGGCCCCCTGATGTTTGCAGGTCGGGGGAGCCTGCAGAGGAGATGGAGAGGGAGAAGCCATGAAGTGGGCGCATGGGAGTGTGGGTCCCTGCAGGCACGTGAGGAAAGAACATGAGGAGGAGGGAGGCCAGCTGGGTGCCTGCTGTCTGATCAAGGCGGGTCACTGATGACCCTACAGCTGATCTGGGTGAAGGTGGTAGTGGGAGGGAAGGGGGAGGGATCTGAGAAGGTGTGAAAGGACCACCCAGGAGAGCTGCTGGGACACTAAGCACCCCCTTGGGGTTTACAGTCACGACCGTCCAGTTGTCCAGCTTGTTCATTCTTTGAATTTAACATAACCAGGTGAGGGGGGGGGGTACTTAAATGCCCAGCTGAAGGGCACAGGTATCATTCTTTGGGGGTGGGTAATGGGGAGCTATAGAAGGTTCTGGAGCAGGGAAGGTCACGCAAGTTAGAGATTCCTAGGACTGGGGGCAAAAGCAGCCAGTGAACCCCTGCCTCTCTCCCTCCTGCCCACCCACCGTAGGATCCTCTATACCACATACTACGAGTCCATTGCCAACTCGGGCCCTTTCTTCGGCTACTACTTTTTCAACGTGCTTCTGATGACGCTACAGCTGCTGCACGTGTTCTGGTCTTGCCTTATCCTTCGCATGATCTACAGCTTCATAAAGAAAGGCCAGGTAGGCGGTCCAACGGTTAAGGCTCCCCGCCTTGTCAATGGAGGGGGTGTGGGTTCGATCCCTGGTCGGGGAACTAAGATCCCACATGCCGTGCACGTAGCCCAAAACTTTTTATAAATAAAATAAATAAATATTAAATAAGTAAATACATATAAAATAATTTTAAAGAAAGACCAGGTAGGGCCGGGCAAGGGTTGGCTAGCTTGTGCCTCCCTGGAGCCCCCAGCCCAGCCCAGCCCCGCCCCGAGCCTCCTCCCTTCTCCCTGTTCCCCAGATGGAGAAGGATGTTCGCAGCGACGTGGAAGAGTCAGACTCCAGCGATGGGGAGGCAGCCCAGGAGTACCCGCAGCTGAAGAACAGGGCGGCTCACCGGCCCGGAGCAGCCCCCACCGATGGCCCTCGGAGCCGGGCAGCCAGGCGGATGGCCAACGGGCACACACCAGCCACGTAGCCGGCCGAGGACTGACCACAAGGGGCTGCCCCAGCACCCGGCAGCTCGGATTCGTGGGGCAGCTGGACTGGGGACCCTTGGGCCGATTCTGTGGAGACAGGGAGGGCCCCACCCCAGGGGCAGATGATCTGTCTCCAGCCCCTTCCTTCTGCCCACCCTCCCTCCTTCCCTCAGGCAAATGGACAGAGCTGCGGCCGGGGGAGAGAGGGGTACAGGCAGCCCGGCAACTGTGAAGATCCCCAGGCTGAAAGGGGGTCCAATAAAACTTGACCGGAGCCAACTTCTCTGCCTGAGAGCTTGTGTCCCTGTCACAGCTCCTCATCCATCCCCAGAGGCCCCAAGGCAGCCAGGACTTACATACCTCACCAATGGGTCACTCACTGCCACCCCAAGACACAGGCCCACCCCCAGGGGACCCAGACAGTGCGCAGCGCGTGGGGACCCCCTGGGGTGAGTCCCCACCTCCCAGCAGAGCCTCAGCCAAGCTACCTCCTTCCACCCCAGGGCAGCCCTTGGTCAGCTACTCACAGACCTTGCGTACAGATGAGCAGGTGCTGGGCTCAGACAGGTGGAGTCCTTTGCCCAAAGTCACACAGGTCCAAACAGAAGGGCGAAGGGGAGACTCACACCTGTTCCTGCAGCCCCTGCTCAAGCCTGGCAGATCCCCGTCCTCAGGGTCCCCAGGACCTCCCTGGAGACAGTGAAATAGGACTTCGTGGGAGGGCAACTTCCTGCAGGCTTCCCAAGGGTTCAGCCGGCTGATTTCACTGTCTCGCAGGAGGGTGCCCCCCACACACACCCCAGAAATCACTGCCACAAGGTCCCACGCAGGGCCAGAATGTGCTGCCTTCAGGGGAACACCAGAGACAGGAGTCGGAGAAGAGAGAGAAAGGGTGGGGGGACGGGTCTCACCTTCTGTGCTTCTCAACAGAGGAGAGGATGGGAGCGGGGAGAGATGGCAGAGAGGAGAAAGGTCCCTGCTGTGTCTCCACTGAGAAACAAGGATGGAGGGAGAGGAAGGTGTTACATGTGATCCAGCAATCCCACTCCTGGGCATATATCTGGACAAAACTATAACTCAAAAAGATACATGCACCCCCCCTATGTTCATAGCAGCACTGTTCACAATACCAAGACGTGGAAACAACCTAAATGTCCATCCACAGATGAATGGATAAAGATGCGGCACATATATACAATGGAATGTTACTCAGTCATAAAAAAGAAGGAATAATGCCATTTGCAGCCACGTGGATGGACCTAGAGGTCATCATACGAAGTGAAGTCACTAAGAAAAAGACAAATATACAATATCACTTACATGTAGACTCTAAAAACAAGGATAGACATGAACTTATCTACAAAACAGTAAGAGACCACAGACATAGAAAAACAAACCTATCGTTACCAAAGGTGGGGGGAGGGATAAATTAGGAGTTTGGGATTGGCAGATGCAAGCTATTACATAGAGAATGGATAAACAACAAGGTCCTACTGTATAGCACAGGGAACTGTATTCAATATCCTGTGATAAACCATAATGGAAAAGAATATGAAAAAGAATGTATATGTATGTGTAACTGAATCACTTTGCTGTACAACAGAAATTAACACAACATTGTAAACCAACCATACTTCAATAAAATAAAAATGTTTTAAAAAGAGGCAGGTGTTAGAATCACTGGAAAGAGGGACTGGAAAGATGAGAGAGGAGGGAACAATTAGAAGAGCTGAGATGTCATGGGAAGTAGGAAACAAACAGGCAAAGAGAAGGGACAGTGGGGGAGGTGGAAGAAAAGGCGGCATTGGAGAGACACCGGAGATGAGAGGGGAGAGAGCAGACTAGGAGCTTGGAGGATGTGATGTCAGAAGATGGTGAGACCTGGAGGGAAGAAAGGGAGAGGAAAGAAGAGAGAGAAACGGGAAAAGAAGAGGAGAATACCGCGGTGTGAACGGGTTCTCAGACAGAAATGTGAAAGAAGAAATGTGAAGAGAGGGAGAAGTAGATCCTAGGAGGAGGAGCGAGGGATGAAAAGATGAGCAGGTGGTCCACAGGAGGGAGATGCGAATGGCTTGGAAGCAGATAAAAAGATGCTCAGTCTCACTCCATCTGAGCGATTAAATTAAATTTAATCGCAAATTAAACCTACAATGAAATGCCAATTCTCCCTGGCTCTCCCTGGCAAAAATACAGAGTGACAGCATCCTCTGTCGGTGAGATTTGCAGGGAAAACGCCTCTGTCCTGGAACACGCCCCTCCCACCACCACCACCCTATCCTCTTGATCCCTAAAAATACGTCTAGATCTTCCTAGTACACCTACAACTCAGTAGAAGGACAACCGACCTAAAAATAGGAGCAAAACCCACCATGGACACTTACAGAAGAGAAGATACTTATGGCCAATAAACATATGAAGACATACTCAAATCTCAGTGATAATCAGGAAAATGCAAAGCAAGGTGGTGAGGTACCATTTTAAGCCCATTCAACTGGCAAAAATAAACTGGCCAGGGAATTCCCTGGAGGTCCACTGGTTAGGACTCCACGCTTCCACTGCAAGGGGCACGGGTTTGATCGCTGGTTGAGGAACCCCGTATGCCACGTGGGGTGGCCAAAAAATAATAATAATAATTTTTTTAAAATAATAAATTGGCCAAAGCAAGTATTGGAGAAGATGGGAATAAATAACCTCACATATATTACTGGGGAGGGGGGAGTGTAAATTGCTACAATCATTCTGGAAAACCACTCACCATCATGTCAAATTGTTGACCGTTCTATGAAGTTCAAAAGCAACTCAAACAAGATGATGTATTGTTTAGGCATACACATCTATCTAGAAGAATTATTTCTTTAATAAACAGAAAACATAAACACAAAATTCAGAACTTATCAAAGTTACCTTTGATTTGGGGAGGGGGATGGCACTCAGGTAGATATAAATTACTGTCACTGTTCTAACTTTTGAGGTTGTGAGGTATAGTGACAGATACTCATTTTATTGTTAATAAATACAACTTAAGGGGCTTCCCTGGTGGCGCAGTGGTTGGGAATCCACCTGCCAATGCAGGGGACACGGGTTCAATCCCTGGTCTGGGAAGATCCCACATGCCGCACAGCAACTAAGCCCGTGCACCACAACTACTGAGCCTGCACTCTAGAGCCCGCGAGCCACAACTACCGAGCCCACGTGCCACAACTACTGAAGCCCACCCGCCTACAGCCCGTGCTCTGCAACAAGAGAAGCCACCACAATGAGAAGCCCACACACCACAATGAAGAGTAGCCCCCACTCGCCGCAACTAGAGAAAGCCGGCGCGGCAACGAAGACCCAACACAGCCAAAAATAAATAAATGAAATAAATTTAAAATAAATAAATAAATACAACTTAAAAGGGATATGCAAAAATACATGCAGCAGAATGGGAGACACTATTTGCAAACCATATATCTGAAAAGGGTCTAGCACTTAGAATATATAAACACTTAAAAACAACAAAAAAAAATTTTTAAGATGGGCGAAGGACTTCAATTGACATTCCTCCAAAGAAGATATACAGCCGATAAGCACATGAAAAGGTGTCTTAAGGAAATCTAAATCAAAACCACAAGATACCACTTCACACCCATAACCATAAATATAGCAAAAAATAAAATAATCACTGTTGGTGAGGTTGTGGAAAAATTAGAACAATTCTTGTATGTTGTTGGTTGGAATGTAAAATGGTTAATTACTGTGGAACAGCGTTTGGTAGTTCGTTGGAAAGTTAAACAGATTTATCGTCTGACCTAGCAATTCTACTCCTAGGTATATACCCAAAGGCTTGAAAACAGGGACCCAAACACATACTTGTATATGAATGTTCATAGCAGCACTGTTCACAATGGCCAAAAGATCAAAACAACACAAATGTCCATCGGTAGGTGAATGGATAAACAAAATGGGATATATCCCAAAACGGAATATTATTCAACCATAAAAGCAAATACTGATACACGCTACAACGTGGATGAACTTCAGGAACTTTATGTTAAGTGAAAGCAGACAGACAAAAGGTCACACATTTTATGACTGCTTTTATACGTAATGTCCAGAATACCTAAACCTATAAAATAGTACAAAAAGAATTTGAAAAGGAATAGATATATGTATTGAATATATGTATAACTGAATCACTTGGTTGTACCCCTGAAACTAACACAACACTGTAAATCAAAAGTAGAGGAAAGGGCTTCCCTGGTGGCGCAGTGGTTGAGAGTCCGCCTGCCGATGCAGGGGACACGGGTTCGTGACCCGGTCTGGGAAGATCCCACATGCCACGGAGCGGCTAGGCCCATGAGCCATGGCCACTGAACCTGCGTGTACGGAGCCTGTGCTCCGCAATGGGAGAAGCCACAACAGTGAGAGGCCCGCATACAGCAAAAAAAAAAAAAAAAAAAAGTAGAGGAAAAATAAGAATTTTATCTTCCGGGATGGAAGATAGCTAAGGAGTATCTCTCTCAAAGCAGCATAAAGAAGAAATTTTCTTCTTCTTCTTTAAACCACATGGAATATAGATCCCTACAGACCAACATCTGTCTAAAAGTAGTAAAAAGAATTAAGAAACTGAAACAGAAAGGATTATTTGAAAGAAAGGAAGGAAGGAAGGCTGGAACATTCCCAAAACTGAAGAAATTCATGAGCCCCCAGATTGAAAGAGCCCACTGTGAGCCAAACGAAGTGAATTCCTTAAAAATTCCACACTGAAACTTACTGAGATGAAGTTCCAAGCCATTAAGGATAAAGAACAAAACCCCAAATCTACCAGAGGAAAAAGACAGCCTTTCTACAGGAGATGAGCAGTTGGAGAGCACAATTTTTAATCTGTACAACAGATGCCTGACAATAGAAGCGAATCCTCAGAGCCCACAGGATAAATATCTCAGAACTGAAAATTCCATACCCAGCTAAACTACCACGTTAGGATAAGGGTGCAATAATGACATTTTCAGACAAACAAGATCTCTCATGTTCTCCCCTTAAAAAGTCTTCATATTCCTTAAGCCCTCTCCACTGTCCAGTACCCAGACATCAGCTCCCAGAGCTCTGGGTTGGACATACAGGCTCTGTGCAACTTTACCTGTTTTTGTTTAATTGTTTTTACTTTTTATTTTGAAATAATTTCAGACACAGAAAAGTTGTGATGATAATATAAAAAAAGTCCCGGCGGGGAGGGGTGGGTGGGATGAACTGGGAGATTGGGATTGACATATATACACTAATATGTATAATATAGATAACTAATGAGAACCTGCTGTATAGCACAGGGAACTCTACTTCACTTCGCTGTACAGTAGAAACTAACACAACATTGTAAAACAACTATACCCCAATTAAAAAAAGAAAAAGTCCCACATACTCTTCATTCAAATTTCTCTAAGGTTAACATCTCACCACATCTCCATTATCCCCATCATCTCTATTATCTCCAACTCCATCATCTCTATCTCTATCATCTCCATCTCCTCCATCATCTCCTCCTCTTCCTCCTCCTCCTGCTCTCCTGCTCCTCCCGTCCCATTCATATATATATATATATATATATATATATATATATATATATATATACACACACACACATACACACATACTTTTTTCTGAGAGAGTAACTTACAGACACGATGCTCCTTTACCCCTAAACAGTCAGTGTGTGTTTTCTGAAAAAAAGGACATTTCCTTTCATAACTACAGTAGAGTTACCAAAGAAGGAAAGTAGCGCTGTTACAGTACTATTATCCAATATGCAGACCATCAGATTTTTCCATTGTCCCACTCATATGCTGTATAGCATGCAACCCAGGGTCACATGGTGCACTTAGTTATAATTTGTCTCATCAACTCTCTCTTCAGTTTCATTTAATCTGGAACAATTCCTCAGGCTCTACGTCTTGTGTGACTTTGCATCCTGATCAACAGAAGTCAACCCTCTTCGGACACACACTCTTGTCACATCCTAGGTGAATATGCAGTGTCCCACCAGGGTACTCGATCTGGCCACCTGTGTCCCAGGAGAGGTTTTGGCTCATGCGTGGAGGCCAGGGCTGTGTGGAGCCTGCTGGGTGGAGCTGAGGTCTCTGAGAGCCTCCAGTGGAAGCTCAAAGCCCTCAGACCACTAAGAGGAACCCAGGTACATCCAAGGGGAAACTGAAGCATGGAAGTAGTGTTGCAGCTACAGGAACAGAGGGGAAGGACCAGCCTGGACTCCCCTAGGACAAGCTGGTGAACAGGGATCCAGGGCTTCTCACAGATCCAGACAGTCCTGTGTCCCCTCACAAGGAATATTCCCTCTAGTGCTGCCCCCTGCCTCCAGCCAGTTCTCCTTCCTGTGCCAGTGGGCTCCCCCTTTCTCTAAGACATGCAGACACCCTCAGCACCTTCAGCCTCGCCCACCTCGACCAAGGCGGTGAGCACCTCTGCTTCCTGAAACATGATGGTGAAATTCCAGCCACCCTCCCAGAGAGAAACAAGGTTAGGGCATCTGGTCTTTTCTCTGTTCACCCACCTCTGATACAGCACTCCTGGATCTTGCCTGACCTGAAGGTGTCCTGTCCATCTAGTGCCAGGTGCTCTTAGACCACTAGTCCCTCAGTCTGACATAGGAATTTTGGTCATTTCCATTCACTGAGGCCCACGCTGGTTACATCCTGCAAGTGCTGATGTTTGTTCCCCAGCGTGTGTCTTCATATGTTTTTCTCCACATTCTAGTGACTTAGGCGTGCTGTCCTGTGTGTCCTCATGTGTCCTGTGGGCTCATGCATATTATCACGTGTGTGTTTGTGTGCTTCGTCTATAGAGGATATGTTTTATTCTATATAGAAAGTTTGTGCGCATCTTTATTGGGGGCCTATATGGAGGGCCCACGAGCCTTCTCCGAGGTGCTGAAAGTTCACCATTCAAGACCCACATCCACTCAATCTCTCAACCGAGGCAAGGCTTCCTCCTCCAGGAAGACTTCTTAGATTGCCCCCACCTCCTCTTCAACTATGGGATGCAACATCCATTGCCTATGTCTTCAAGCCCCCAGCCCTTCCCCACCAGCTGGCCCTGCAAAACCTGGCCTCACCTGTGCAGACCCTAGATTCACAACCCAGGAGGACTGAGAGTCCATCAGCCTGGCCAGGACCTACTGACCAGACAACAGGTACCCAGCCAGGCAGTCCCAAGGAGGAGGGCTGCACTCAGCAGGAGAGGTGACCTGGCACCAGATCAGGAAGTGCACAATAGAATTTTTTTTTTTTTTTTTGGCCAGTTCATGCGGCATGCGAGATCTTAGTTCCCCAACCAGGGATCGAACCAGTAACCCCTGCACTGAGAGTGCAGAGTCTTAACATTGGACTGCCAGGGAAGTCCTAGGAAGTGCACAATAGAGAAAACCCAATGACACAAGAAAATAAGGAAGTAACACAGATTAAAGAAATCAACAAAACAGAGGGTAAAGGAACAAAAATGGCCAGAATAAAACCAAACTCTGGCTCCTTGGGAACATTAATAACATAAACCCCTGAAGAGAATGAGCAAGGAGGAAATGAGGAGAGTTGTAAAAATATATATGGGAAGGTTAAGGATAACTATATGTCAAAAAGACAAGAGATGACAAGTGTCGGTGAGGATGTAGAGAAAATGGAACCGTAGTTGGTGGGAATGTAAATTGGTGCAGCTACTACGGAAAACAGTACAGAGGTTCCCCCCAAAATTAAAAATATGACTACCGTATGATCCAGCAATTCCACTTCTGGGTTTTTATATGAAGGAAACAAAATCACTATCTTGAAACGATATAGGCACCCCTCATGTTCATAGCAGCATTATTTACGACAGCCAAGATATGGAAACAATCTAAATGTCCACTGACAGACGAATGGATAAAGAAGACGTGGTATAGGGGACTTCCCTGGTGGTGCAGTGGTTAAGACTCTGCACTCCCAATGCAGGGGGCCCGGGTTAGATCCCTGGTCAGAGAACTAGATCCCACATGTATGCCGCAACTAAGAGTTTGCATGCCACAACTAAGGAGCCCATGTGCCGCAACTAAGGAGCCCGCAAGCCACAACTAAGGATCCTGCCTGCTGCAACTAAGACCCGGAGCAACCAAATAAATTAATTTTAAAAACGAAGATGTGGTATATATACAATGGAGTATTACTCAGCCATAAAAAGGAAAACCTGCCATTTACAACAACATGGATGGACCTTAAGGGCATTACGCTAAGTGAGATTAAGTCAGACCGAGAAAGACAAATACTGTATGATCTCACTTACATGTGGAATCTAAAAAAAAACCAAACTCATAGATAGAAAGAACAGATTGGTGGGTGCCAGAGGCAGGGCAGGGCATGGGGCAGGCAAAATGGGTGAAGGCGATTTTAAAAAACTATATGAACTATAGGCTGATAAATTTGAAAATCAAGATGAAACGAATTCATTTATGGGGAAATATAAAATGCAAAAACTGTACCAAGAAGAATCAGAAAACTTGACTAGACCCATAAATGTTAATGAGTTGGAAATAATGGGGGGGGGGAACTCCCTCTACCTAACACACAAAACTTAGAGGATTTTACAATCAAGTTTTATCACCATTACAAGTAGCGGATAATTCCCATCTTATTCAGATTGATACCAAGAATTAAAAAAAAAAAAGGTGGGGGATAGAGCAGAATACCCAACTTCTCTTAAGAGGATGATATAGGCTACAAACCAAAACCAGATAGGGCTACAACATGGATGAACCTCGAAAACATTATGCTAAGTGAAAGAAGAAGCCAGACATAAAAGGTTACATATTGTATGATTCTGTTTATATACAATAGCCAGAATAGGTAAATCTACAGAGACAGAAAGCAGATTGGTGGTTACCAGGCAGAGGGGGAGGAGAAGGAATGGGAGCGTATGTTTGAGTACCGGGTTCCCTTTTGGGACCATGGAAATGTTTTGGAACTAGACAGAGGTGGTGGTTGTGAGTACACAACATTGTGAGTGCACTAAATGCCCCTGAATTGTTCGCTTTCAAAAGGTTAATTTTGTTGATGTGAATTTCACCTCAGTGAACACAGAAACAGATAAGAATACGGAACAAGGTAGGAAAATTCTGACCAATTTTCAGTGATGACCATAGAAGCAAAAATCCTAAATAAAATACTGCTACCCACAAGATATGGAAGCAACCTAAATGTCCATCAACAGATGAATGGATAAGGAAGATGTGGTACATATATGCAATGGAATATTACTCAGCCATAAAAAAGAATGAAATAATGCCGTTTGTAGCAACATGGATGGATGTAGGGATTATCACACTAAGTGAGGTAAGTCAGACAAAGACAAATATCATATGATATCACGTATATGTGGAATCTAAAAAAATGATACAGGACTTCTCTGGTGGTCAAATGGTTAAGATCCCATGCTTCCACTGCAGGGGACACAGGTTTGATCCCTGGTCATGGGAAGCTCCACATGCCAACCAAAAATAAAAAGATACAAATGAATTTATTTATAAAACAGAAATAGACTCACAGACATAGAAAACAAACTTATGGTTAAGAAGGGGATATATATATATATATATATATATATATATATATGTGAATCACTTTGCTGTACAGCAAGTGTGAAACTAACACATTGTAAATCAATGTTATACTTCAATAAAAATTTTTAAAAAATACTCCTATTCAAATCTCGCAGTGTTGGGAGAAAATTACATCATGACCAAGGACAATTTGGCCAGAAAAGCATAGATGAGTCAGTCTCAGAAAACCAAGGTAACTGATCTCTGTCAGCAGATGGACTTGCTTCTGACATAGGCGCTTGTTTTTGCCGCAGAGTCATATGTGTGTTCTAGGAACTCAGACCTGAGAGCGCTATGGCTTATGCAGGCAGAGGGCTGGGACAACCCGCTCAACCTCCTTGCAATCCTGGAAGCAGAGCATTAACAAAAGCAGAAAGGAGCTTAAGAAAAACACTTGCAGGGTTTAAAAGTTACATTTTTAACTGTTACATTTCTAATAAGCATCAAGAAATATAGAAACTCGCCTTTTTAAAAAATTCAGAAATTCTGACATGTGCTACAACATGGATGAACCCTGAGGACATTATGCTGAATGAAAGAAGCCAGTCACAAAAGGACAATACTGTATGACTCCATTTATGTGAGGTCCCCAGAGGAGTCAAATCCATAGAGACAGAACATAGAATGAGGGGTGCCAGGGGCTGGGGGAGGGAGATGGGGAGTTAGAGTTTAACGGGGACAGAGTTTCAGTTTTGCAAGATGAAAGGAGTTCGGAAGATGGTTGATGGTGATGGTTGCACGAGATGAATGTACTTAATACCATGGAATTGTGCACTTAAAAATGGTCAAAGTGGTAAATTTTGTGTTATATATATTTTACAATTAAAAACGTACAAAGGAGGAGAAGGTTGCTTAATGGAAAAGAGAGTGAGGAAGGGTCGAGGCAAAAGCGAATGCATAAAGGCTGGGAAGAAGAGCAAAATAAGCACATGGTCAAAAGGAAACCCTTGGGACTTCCCCGGTGGCGCAGTGGTCAAGAATCCGCCTGCCAATGCAGGGGACATGGGTTCGAGCCCTGATCCGGGAAGATCCCACATGCCGCGGAGCAACTAAGCGCGTGCGCCACAACTACTAAGCCTGCGCTCTAGATCCTGGGAGCCACAACTAGTGAGCCCACATACCACAACTACTGAAGCCCTCGCACCTAGAGCCCATGCTCCGCAACGAGAAGCCACCGCAATGAGAAGCCCGCGCACCACAACGAAGAGTAGCCCCTGCTCGTCGCAACTAGAGAAAGCCCACGTGCAGCAACAAAGACCCAACCAAAAATAAATAAATTAATACATAAATTTATTTTTTTTTAAATAGTTTAAAAAAAAAAGGAAACCCACGGCTGGGTCAGCATCAAGCGCAGGTAGACAGCGCCACCTACTGGTGGCTTCCTGTGTTCGTCAAGGGGCTGAAAAAACATGCTCAGAATCCACTGCTATTTCCTCCTTGTACTGACATCATTCCCGTTTACCAACAATTTTGTCAGAACAGACAGTATCACTGAGACAATAGAAACCAGCAGGAGAAAAATAACTTCCAAAGCCACCACCCGCTTCCAACCCGCAGACCTGCATCCAGATCCACGCGCCCGCCCAGCTCTCCTTCCTGCTGCTGTGAGTAAACAATTTGCCCTGATCCCAGGCAAACCTAGGCCATCTCCACCAGCTCCCACGCTACCTGCCTATTTAAGGAGCCACCTGAACAGTCTTCCCTCTGAACTAGATTATACCCACAGACATACAAATATGCTGATTCATTTTCCACTGTTTTGTTTTATTATTGAGATGAAATCGACATAACATAAATGTGGTTAAGAATCCACCTTCCGGGCTTCCCTGGTGGCGCAGTGGTTGAGAGTCCGCCTGCCGATACAGGAGACGTGGGTTCGAGACCCGGTCCGGGAAGATCCCACATGCCGCGGAGCGGCTGGGCCCGTGAGCCATGGCCGCTGAGCCTGCGCGTCCGGAGCCTGTGCTCCGCAGCGGGAGAGGCCACAACAGTGAGAGGCCCGCGTACCGCAAAAAAAAAAAAAAAAAAGGAATCCACCTTCCAATGCAGGGGATGCAGGAGGTTTGATCCCTGGTCGGGGAACTAAGATCCCACATGCCGTGGGGCAACTAAACCTGCGTGCTCTAGAGCGCCACAACTAGAGAGCCTGTGCGCTGCAACTACTGAGCCCGCACACTCTGGAGCCCGCACGCCACAACTAGAGAGGAGGCCACACACTGCAAAGAAAGATCCCAGATGCCGCAACAAAGATCCCACATGCTGCAACTAACACCTGACACAGTCAAGTAAATAAATAAATAAATACCTTTAAAAAATAAAATAAAATTTCAGTGCACTTAGTACATTCATAAAGCTGTGCAACCACTGCCAATATCTAGTTCCGAAACATATTCACAGTGCAAATAAGCACATGAAAAAAGGCTCCACATGTATCATCGGGGAACTGCAAATTAAAACAACCGTGAGAAAACAATACACACTTATGAGAACGGCCAAAACCGAGGAAACCGATGACTCCAATTGCTGGCGAGGATGTGGAGCAACAGGAACTCTCGTTCATTGCTGGTGGGAATGCAAAACGGTCCAGCCACTCTGGAAGGCAGTTTGGCGGCTTCTTAAAAAACTAAACATACTCTCACCATATGATCCAGCAATAGCACTCCTTGGTCCTTACCCAAAGGGGTTGAAAACTTATGTCCACACAAAAACCTGCATATGGATGAATTCATAATTGCCCAAACTTGGAAGCAACCAAGATGTCCTTCAGCACGTGAGTGGACAAACTGTGGTACATCCAAACGATGGAACGTTATTCACTACTAAAAAGAAACAAGCTATCAGGCCATGAAAAGACATGGAGGAAACTTAAATGGACATGACTAAGTGAAAGAAGCCAATCTGGGACTTCCCTCGTGGTCCAGTGGTTAAGATTCCGTGGTCCCAATGAAGGGGACCCAGGTTCAATCCCTGCTCGGTGAACTAGAGCCCGCATGCTGCACCTAAGAGTCCGCATGCCGCAACTAAGAAGTCTGTAGCCAAAACAAACAAATAAAAAATTAATAAATATTAAAAAAGAAAAGAAAGAAGCCAATCTGAAAAGACTCCATACTGCATGATTCCATCGCTATGACATTCTGGAAAAAACAAACATATGGAAAGGGTAACAAGATCAGTGATTTCCAGAGATCAGAGGGGAGGGAGGGATGAAGAGGCAGAGCATAGAGGATTTTTAGGGCAGCGAAAATGCTCTGTATGATACTATAATGGTAGATACATGTCATTATACATTTGTCCAAACCCACAGAATGTACAACAACAAGAGTGGACTTGAAGGTAAACTATGGACTTCGGGTGATAATGACATGTCATTGTAGGTTCATCAGTTTTAACGAAGGTACCACTCTGGTGGGGGATGTTATATTTATAAGGAGGGAGGCTATGCATGTATGGGGACAGGGAATATAGGGGAAGTCTCTGTACCTTCCTCTTCATTTTTCTGTGAACCTAAAATGGATCCGAAATATAAAGTTTTTTCTTTTTAGTTCTTTTCCTCACCACTTACTCATTGAGCTGTTGCTTCCCATTTGCCTGCTCCCCCAGCCCCTGGCAACCATTGATCTACTTTCTGTCTCTATGGATTTATCTATTCCGGACATTTCACACACTAAAGGGACTCATACGCTCTGACTTTTTCTGTCTGGCTTCTTTCACTTGGCATATGTATTCAAGGCTCAACCACGCTGTAGTGTGTGTCAGAAATTCCTTCGTTCTGATGACTGGATAATATTCCGTTGTCTGGTTGGACCACATTTTGTGTATCCATTCATCCATGGATGGACACGTGGGCTGTTCCTATGTTTTGGGTAGTGTGAATAACACTGCTATGAACATGCATGTACAAGTATTTGTCTGAATACCTGCTTTCAGTTCTTTCGGGTACATTCCTAGGAGTGGAATTCTGGGCCATATGGTAATTCTGTGTTTAACTTTTGAGGAAACGCCAAACTCTTTTCCACAGAGGCTGCATCATTTTACATTCCCACCAGCAATGTACAAGGGTTCCAATTGCGCTGCACCCTCGCCATTACTTATTTTCTGGTTTTGCTTCTCTCTCTCTCTCTCTCTAATTATAGCCATTCTCATGGGCATCTTCCACTTTAAAGGGAAAAAAAAAGACTCTGAGCACCCTCCCCGTCTGGCCTCTGCCCTAAGTCTCTGCCTCCGCCCAACCCAACCCCCCCCCCAAGCAAAACTGTAGAAAAAGTCATCCATACACCCTTTCTCCTTCACGTTTTATCTTCAACCGGTGGAACTGTTTTTGCCGACGTCACCAATGACCTCCACGTTATTAAACCCCACGGTCTCCCTCTACGTCCGGTTTTACCTAACGCATCGCAGCCTGTGACGGGATGGTAGACTTTTGCTTGATTCACTCTGTTCTGAACTCTCCTGGTTTCTCTTGCCACCTCTATGGTCGCTCCTTCTTTCCTGATTCTTCCTCACCCCCCAGAAACCTCTAGATATCAGCCACACTCCCTCCTCCCTTCCAAACCACGGCCACCCACTGGGACAACTCTGAAATTCATCTCTCCAACCCAGACAGTAGGGCCAGGCGCCCTCCCGGTCTCTCCACGTGGGGGCCTCGCAGGTCCAAACTTAGCTCCACCCTCGGCCGGCCCCCACCGTCCTCCCCATCACGGTAGGCTCCATCCTTCCGCAGCTCAGCCCGGATACCTGGGAGGCGCGCTCGTTTCCTCTTTCTCACGGCCACATCGGATGCGCCACCCAATCCTGCAGCTCCGTCGGCTTTTCCTTCGAAACAGATAACAGAATCCGACCACTTCTCACTACCTGCACGGCCCTACCCCGCGAGAGCATCATCATGCCCTCCCTGGACCAGGGTGGTCGCCTCCTCTCTGTAGTCACCCCCAGGCTCCCATCTCTGTGCCTTCCCACCGTATACTGTCCCCCCCCCACTATAATCAGAAACACAGCCCCCACTTTGGGGGACTCTTTTTTATTTATTGCTATATCCTGAGTGCCTAGAACAGTGCCTAATACCTAGCACTATTCCACAATTTCTTTTTCCCACGTGCGCTGCTTTTGGGATCTTAGTTCCCCCACCAAGGATGGAACCCGGGCCCTCTGCCGTGGAGGTGCAGAGTCCTAACCACTGGACCGCCAGGAAATTCCCCAACAAATGTCCTTTTTTTTTTTAAACATCTTTGTTGGAGTATAATTGCTTTACAATGCTGTGTTAGCTCCTGCTGTATAACAAAGTGAATCAGCTATATGCATACGTATATCCACATATCCCCTCCCTCTTGCGTCTCCCTCCCACCCTCCTTATCCCACCCCTCTAGGTGGTCGCAACTTACGGAGCTGATCTCCCTGTGTCATGCAGCTGCTTCTCACTAGGTATCTATTTTACAAACAAATGTCTTTTTTTTTTTTTTTTGCGGTACGCGGGCCTCTCACTGCTGTGGCCTCTCCCGTTGCGGAGCACAGGCTCCGGACGCGCAGGCTCAGCGGCCATGGCTCACGGGTCCAGCCACTCCGCGGCATGTGGGATCTTCCCGGACCGGGTCACAAACCCGTGTCCCCTGCATCGGCAGGCGGCCTCCCAACCATTGCGCCACCAAGGAAGCCCCAAACAAATGTCTTTTTAAACGTGAGATATAATACACGTTTCATTCAGTTAGGGTTGCCCTACCAAAATAATACAGAATGGGGTGGGACGGGCGGGCGGGCGGGGGCTTAAACAACAGAAACTTCTTTTTCCTCACAGTTCTGCAGCCTGGAAGCCCAAGATCAAGGTGTCCGCAGGGCTGGTTTCTTCTGAGGCCTCTCTCCTTGGCTTGCCCTGAGTCCTCATATGGTCTGGCCTCTGGGCCTGCATCCCTGGTGTCAGAGTGCGCAAATGTCCCCTGCTTATAAGGACACCAGTCAGATTGGATCAGGGCCCACCTGAATGGCTTCGTCTCCATTTAGTCACCTCTCTAAAGGTCCTGTCTCCTACTACAGTCACTTTTTGAGGTATCGATGGTTAGGGCTTTGACACATAAATCTGGAGGGGACAAAATTCAGCACCCATAAAAATGTACGCACATATCATAAAATTCACCCACTTAAAATGTACAATTCAATGCTTTTTAGTATACTCCCAGATAATGTGAAGCCATCATCAGAGTCAATCTGAGAGCATTTTCATGACCACAAAAGGAAACCCCATATCCTTTTAGCCATCACCCCCTTTCCCCGCCTATCCCCCAGCCCTATGCAACCACTAATCTCCTTTATGTTTCTCTGAACTTACCTATTCTCGATATTTCATATAAATGGAATCATACACTATGTAACGTGTTGCTCCTAGTTTCTTTGACTTAGCATAATGTTTTCAAGATGCGTCCAAGGTGCAGCCTGTGTCAGAACTTTATTCCTTTTGTGGATGAATTACAGCTCACATTATGGTCCTACCACATTGTGTTTATTCATCATCCACTGAGGGACATATGGGTTGGTTCCACCTTTCGGCTGTTAGGATTGGACCACTATGGACATCTATGTACAACAACTATCTCCTGAATAAACGAAGAACCTTTCATAATCTAACCCAAAGAACTGCATAAAAGTAGAAACTTCAGACTGTGACAAGACAGTAGAAGAAAGTATCAGAAAGATCCTTTTTTACCGTAGTTTTTTTTTTTTTTTTTTGAAGGAGAATGAATCAATAATAATACGAATTAACGTAAGTGTTGTTTCAGAACAAACTGGACCTACAAATTGTTGTTACTAAACCAATTTGGTAAAAATCAAAAACAAAATGCATAGTCTAACTTAAGCCAGAAGGCTTCAAGATTGAACTCGGGCCCAGCAGTGAAAGCCTGAAATCCTAACCACTAGGCCACCAGGGAACTCCCAGGAGGGATCTTCTTAAACAACAAGGACCTACTGTAGAGCACAGGGAACTGTATTCAATATCTCGTACTAACCTATAATGGAAAAGAATCTGGGGACTTCCCTGCTGGTGCAGTAGTTAAGAATCCGTCTGTCAATGCAGGGGACACAGGTTCGATCCCTGGTCCGGGAAGATCCCACATGCCGCAGAGCAACTAAGCCTGTGTGCCACAACTACTGAGCCTGTGCTCTAGAGCCCAAGAGCCACAACTACCGGGCCTGCATGCCACAACTACTGAAGTCCATGCGGCTAGAGCCCATGCTCCTCAAGCCACTGCAATGAGAAGCCTGCGCACTGCAACAAAGAGTAGCCCCTGCTTGCTGCAACTAGGCAACGAAGACCCAACGCAGCCCAAAATAAATAAATAAATAAATTTATTTTTAAAAAGAATCTGAAGAATATATATATATTACTAAATCACTTTGCTGTACACCTGAAACACTAAATCAACCATACTTCAATTTAAAAAAATAAAAACAGAGGGATCATCTTATTGCCAAAACACCCTTTAAAATCTAAATCAATTATAAATCAACTGTACTTCAATTAAAAAAAAAAAAAACTAAATCAGAGAATGGTCACCTCTGCTCAAAACCTCCCAAAGGCTCCCCATCTCACTACATACCCTCTGTGCCTCCCACCCCCCACCCCGCATTCTCTGCCATCAAATCTTATGACCACCACCACCCTCACTCCCTGCAGACCTACTGTTTCTGGAACGTGTTGCTGTCTCAGGGCCTTTGCACAGGTTGTTCCCACTTCCGAGAATGTTCTTCACCTATACACCTGCACGACTCACCCATCCTCTTACCTCCCTTCAGGTCTCTACTCAAGGGGCTCCATATTCAAGAGGCCTCTCTTGACCATCTAATATAAAAATAGTGACCCTTCTTTCCCCCAACCTGGAATGTCCATCCCTCCTACTCTGGCATTTAGTCCCCAGAACAGAACCATGATGTACTGGTTTGTTGGCTGATCCTCTGTCCCCTCCCCCCAACCTCCACATCATGGGGGATGGGGTTTTGCTCTGTTCAAGGCCAAGTCTCCAGGTACCTATAACAATGCCTGGCACCCGGTAGGTGCTCAATGAATGTTTGTCCTCCTGCAAAAATTAACCTTCAAATGCGATGCGATCCCAAAGTCCCAACTAGATCTTTTACCAGGTGCCAAGGAGCTCAGGAAAAGATTCGTGTACGACTAGCTGCAGGTGATGTACTATGTTATGAATGTGCTGAATGCTGCTGGATTGGTCACTTTAAAATGATTACATTTCGGGAAATGCCCTGGCGGTCTAGCGGTTAGGACTCTGCCCTTCCACTGCAGGGGGCACGGGTTCAATCACTGGTTGGGGAACTAAGATCCCACATGCCGCCCAGTGTGGCCAAGAAAATAAATAAATTAAATAAATAAAATGATTACGTTTCCGGGACGAAGCGAGAGGGTGGCATGGCCAGATAAACACTACCAGATAGCTAGTGGGAAGCAGCCGCATGGCACAGGGAGATCAGCTCGGTGCTTTGTGACCACCTAGAGGGGTGGGATAGGGAGGGTGGGAGGGAGACGCACGAGGGAGGCGATATGGGGATATACGTATACGTATAACTGACTCACTTTGTTATACAGCAGGAACTAACACACCCTTGTAAAGCAATTATCCTCCAATAAAGATGTTTAAAAAAAAAGATTACATTTCTGTTATGTGAATTTCACTTCAATAATAATAATAAAGTACAGCGTAATACCGTCGCACACCTGTGAGAATGGCTAAAATCAAAAAGACTGCCCACATCGGGTCATGCCAAGGCTGCAAGGAGATGAAAATATAGACATTGCTGGGGGCGGGGGAAGGAAAGTAAGGGCACATCCACTTCGGAAAACACGTTGGCGATTTCTTTAGAATTTAAATATACACCTACCATATGATGCAACCACTGCACTCCTGGGTAGTTTACCCGAAAGAACTAAAAGCAGATGAACGCGCTTACACAGAAGTGTTCTCAGCAGCTTTATTTGCAATCATAAAAAACTGGAAACCACCTAGATAGCCATCAACAGAGGAATTAGGTAAATGGATGTGGAACAGCCGTACAGTGGAGTACAGCTCCGCCATAAAAGCGAGCTCACTTTTCCTACATGCAAATCACTTTTCCTACATGCAAATCACTTTTCCTACATGCAAATTATTGTAAAATAATTGTGTCAGGTAAAAACTGCCAGACCAAAAAAAAAAAAAAAAAAAAGGTACATACTCCATGATTCTAGAAATGCAGCTAATCTACAGTGTCAGAGCCAGTTGGTGGTTGCCTGGGTAATGTGGTGGTAGGGGTGGGAGCGGCAAAAAAAGGGACACAAGGAGACTTTTGGGGGAAGAACCTGGCAAACATGATGCTCAGTGAGAGAAGCCAGACACCAAAGGCCACCTATGGTACGATTCCATTTATACAAAATGTCCAGAAGTCCAGAGAGACAGAATGTGGATCTGTGGTTTTTGTGGTTGCCGGGATGGGGGTGGGGGAGAGGAGTGACCGCTAACGGGGAAGGGGTTTCCTTTCGGGGGGGATAAAAATGTCTTGCCACTAGACAGAGGTGAGGGTTACACAACACTGCAAGTGTACTAAACACATTGTAGGCTTTAAAACAGTTAATGGTTAATTTCATGTTATGTGAGTTTTCCAATTAAAAAAAAAAAGAGAAATGGTGAGAGCTGGATAAAGATACACACACGCACACACACACACCCTGGACCCCCCCTCCCCATCTTCACCACTGCAGCCCACACACATCCCCGCCACTCCATCCCCTCCCTTCTCAGGCCCATCAGAATTTCCCCAGGTACTGGGACCCGTGCCCACTTGACCATGTCCCCCTCCTTGTGGGCTCCCCAAACATCCCTCCCTTTTCAACCTTGACCCTCTCTGGAGTTTCTTGGAAGCCAGTCACTGGGCTTGCTGCCTATAGGATGGGGTGGGCAGCTGGCAGCACAGGGTGACCCTGCTTGAGAGAACAAAGGCAGCTGAAACCCGGCCTGCTCATGCATGAAGGGCGTTTGCACCTGTGGCTGCCCCAATGTGCAGGTGACAAAGCTGGCCCTGAGACAGCAAAGCCACCTGCCCACAGCCAGTCAGCTGGCTCCAGTGGACAGGAGTCGCCCACTCCAGCCTGCCCATTCCCAGCTCGTGCCCTCTGCCCCCGTGGTGGCCCCAATGAACTAGGCCTCCCTGGTGTTCGTGCCCCTGTGTGGCCCCCACCTGTGCCCCCAGCACACACCTGGGCTGACCTGAGACCCTGCTGAAAGCAGCAGGAGCGATGCTGGCCCAGTTCTGGACCTGAGCATTCGAAGCATTAGAAGGGTTTTGGCTCTGCGCTTTGGGGAAACCCGAGTCACCAGAAAAGGGATGCGGCCGTCCTGCTTGGGTGCCCACGTGGAAGGGCCATCCAGAGAGGCCACGTAGAGAGGGAGAGGCGTCCCCATCCACCCATGCGCCAGACACGACATTGGCACCGTCCAATGACATGGTAACATCCAGCCAGTCCAGCCCCCAGATGCCAGCAGCCACCATTCACGGGGAAACAAAGAGCCGCCAGCCAGGCCAGTCAACGTGGAACCACAAAAGGGAATATGCCGGTGGTTGTGTGGAGCCCGTCAGCGCAGGGTGGTTTGTACCACCGATCACTGAGAATCCAGCTGACACCCGGGAAGATCCAGACCCTAGACCTCAGCTCAGGTGGCGTCTGACACCGGCCTCACCCCCCTAACATGCCCTGTTGGCCCACTGCAGCTGTCCACACCTGAACAAAAACGAAGGGGGAAAAAAATCTAAAAAAAAGAAAATGCTACTCTCTGGCATAACTCCCTCCTGCCAACTAGAAGAAGCCCACCAGGGTTCCAGTTCTGCAGCAGGAAACCTCGGCCCAGCTCAGGGGCTGGGAGGTATCCAGCAGGCGCCGGGGGAAGGCCTTGTACCCCAGGCAGCTGGGCGCCCTCTGGTCCACCGTCAGTCAAAGTCCCCCAATCCTGGCTGCAGCCCACCTCCCAAGCCCCCACGGCTGCCCGACAGAGAACTCGGGCCCCTCACAGGCTTCCTGAGGCCCAGACTCCAAAGCCCATTGGGAATTCCAGATCCCACGAGACATGCTGCATGGACCAAAACAAACAAACAAACAAACCTCCCGTGGGGGGCGGAGCCCCAATGCTGAACTTTCCCACCCTTCCCACCCCCAGGAAGATCTACCTTCTCCCAGCATGTTGTCATCAGGGACCAGCTCCCTGCTTGCTGGATGTCAAAGCCGCGAGACCCTGTATGGGACCCTGAGTGCTCCCCTGGGCTACCAGGGCCCCGGCCACCGCATTCGGAGATGAAGAAAATGAAGGTCAAAGAAGAGCCATGTCCTCATCACCCAGCAGTTACGGGGTGTATTAACTACACTTTCTGTATTCTTTTTCTGTGGCCGCGCCACACGGCTCGCAGGATCTTAGTTCCCCAACGAGGGATTGAACCCAGGCCCTCGGCAGTGAAAGCGCGGAGTCCTAACCACTGGACCGCCAGGGAATTCCCAGTTTCTGTATTCTTGACACCCTGTCAGCTGAGGCCTCACTGACCAGGAAGGGGCTGTCCCTCGAGGGGTTAGCGAGTTCCTGGAGATGACAAACAAGTAACCAGTGAGTGTACCTCTCCTATGCATACCAGGCAATCCAGAGCCACTGTGCCCCTTCCCTGTTCACCCCAGGGCCACTGTAGTGTGAGTGCCTGACATTAAGCAGGATCTTAGTTCCCCGACCAGGGATTGAACCCGTGCCCCTGCAAGGGAAGCGTGGAGTCCTAACCACTGGACTGCCAGGGAAGTCCCTGACGTTAAGCTTTTGATTGCCAACACCCACCATGAACAAACACACAGATAGCTGCATGACACAGCTACTAGCACCACAACCTACCTGGTTATTAGCTACCCCAACCTAGGAAGGTCCCCTTTTCAGAAACCCTAGGCAACCTTGACAAGTGACGCCTTGAACGACCCCGCTTTCCCTTATGGCACCCTAATTCCAGCTCTTATGCTTTATATTCAATAAAGAGTGAATCCGAGACTCCGACCCCCGGACCCTAATAAAGGCAGAGACTCAGGTCTGCGTTCCCTCCCTCTCTCTCTCCCCATGATCTTGCTCCGTGGCCCTCAGAGGGGGTGCCTGCTGTGTACCCTCCAGAACCTGTGAGTAACGAAATCTTGTTCTGCCAAGTTCCCTGATGGTTTTTCCTGAAGTACGTCCTGTGATCATGATAAGAACCACGAGGGCCGGCCTAGCCACAATGCTGGCTCTAGCTGGGGTAACGTCTGTGAGGGCCTTGCTGTAAGTAGTAGGGGCCCAGGTGTCCTCAGATGCTGCTCTCTGAAAGCCTTGCCGTTGATAGGCTGAGATGTACACGATACTCAGTGCCGACACCCCAGAGCCCATGGAAATTACTCAGTCTAGCCAGTTCCAAGCCTGTTTACCCTGCCTCACCCATTCCTCCCAGTGGAAACCACAATAAAAGCTCCTGTCCATGTTGTTCCCTCTCGCTCTGCCTCCGGATGGACCCTGGTGCTTCCCCGTGTGGCTCCACATGGCCTGTTATGCCCTTCCTCTTGGGATCGGTGAGTAACAAAGTGTCTTTTCAGTGGCAGTCATCTGCTGATCTGTTGGCCTTGGCATAGCTGCATAATAAGAAGACCTACATTTGGAAACAGGGTGGAGACCAACCTGGGGACACCCAGCTTCCATCTCAAAGAGAAGAAGCCATAATGGATGGAGGTCCCCCAGCCCAGGACTCTGGGAGGCACTGCCCAAGGTCTGCTCCATTTGGGGGATGCAAACTGTCCTGCTGCCCCCAGCCCCACTGTCCCCTGCTCTGGATTCCAGGAAGCCAGAGGCAGGGTCCCCAACTCCCACCCTCTCTGGGCTTGAGTGCTCCAGAGGAGGGGCTGCAGCAGAGCCCCCAGGCTGCCCAGGCAGAGGGAGACAGAGGCCCAGAGGCAGGCAGAAGACGTGAAGTAACTTTAATCACCACCCTCAGGAGGGGGCAACAGTAGTATCTGAGCAGAGGGGCCAGCCCGGGAATGACCTAGGGCCAGCCCCACGGTTCTGGCTGTGGCACGTTCCCCGGATATCTGAGCAGGGGGGCCACCCCGGGAACGACCTAGGGCCAGCCCCACGGTTCTGGCTGTGGCACGTTCCCCATCCAGGCTCCTCGAGTCCAGGGGAGGGTCTGGACACTCCCAGCCTCCACGATCACATCTGCAGGAGCTCAGGTACTTGGCGCCACGTGGCCAGAAGAACCCAGGTCTGGGGGCTGGTGTGCCAACAGCCACGCGCAGGTCCCCATACCTGCCATACTCGGGACCGTGTGACGTGGCAGCAAGAAATCATCCTCAGAGAACTGAGGCCGTCCTCTCCGACTGCAGAGACCCCTTCACAGACACCAGCAGCCCCAGCGGGGACAGGCGTCCCTGGGCACAGAGTCGTGACCACATGAAGAGGATGGCGGCGGCCAGACCTACACTTAGCACCACTGTGGGGGACAGAAAGACAGGAGTGGGTGAGGGGAGGGGGTGGCAGGAGGCTCACACCCACCAAGCTCCTAACACACTGGAAAGGGGGTTCTGCAGCCTGCCGGCTCCCAGGAGCAGCTGCTCCAAGCCCCAGGGGTGGGAGGACCTGTTTATCTTACCAGCAGCTGCAATGATCCCATAGGCACTTCGGTTTCCAGACTGAACTGAGTCCCGGTCCCCGACAGAGGTGACTGTGGCATTCCTGAGATAAGTGACACTCTCCAGGGTCACAGGGGTCCCCACGGACGTGGCACTCCCTTCTTGGAGGGTCTTGGTTCCTGCAATAAGTCCAGGCATTCAGTAGCTGGGGAGCGGGCACCTGGGGCATGGGGGATGAACAGATGTTTCTGGTGCCCAGGGGGGACCTTAGGGCTCACCCTCCATCCCAAATTCAGTGAGGTTGGTGAGCCCTGCTGCCCGAGTGCCCTCGTGCAGCCGCCATGGGAATACGGGCACAGGCAGACACACGTGTCCACGCTCCCAGCCTTGTCATACACTGGAAGGTGTCAGGCGTCCCTGTCTACCAACCCACCCTCCCCGCCCCCACAGGCACACACCACAGCCAAGCTCATCGCTGGAGTCGGAACAGTCCGGGTGGCCATCGCAGAGCCACGTGCGTGGGATACAGGAACCGCCCAGCGGGCAGCGCAGCTCTCCCTCCGGGCAGGGCTGGTGCCCGCAGTTGAGAACATTCTTGTTGATGCCATCAGGGCAGTCATCGATGCTGTCACAAGAGCAGGGGCTGCCAGTGGGTGGCTTGCACTGCCCATCCTGGGCACACGGCTCAGTACCTGGGGTACAAGGTGAGTCAGGTCTCAAACACCCAGCCAAGAGGGCCCAGGTACTCCCCACAGCCCAACCTCCTGCAAGCCCCGCCTTCCGAGAACAATCGACCCTATATGTTTCGCCCATCCCAAAGGCTCCTCCCCCTGCTTCTGTTAGCTCCACCTTCCAAGGACTCGCCTCCCCGCAAGCCCTCCCTCCCGACCCCACTAACTCCGCCCCGCTGCAAACCCACCTCTCCCCAGACCTCCTTCTTTTCAGGCCCCGCCCACCCCAGAGTGCCCTGTATGAAAGCCACATCCCTTCCACAAGCACCTCCTCCCTGTGGCCCCACCCCTTGCAAGCCCCGCCCCCAGGGCATGGACACTCACTGCACTCCTCCTCGTCACTGCCATCAAGGCAGTCCTTGTCAACGTCGCAGCGCCAGGTGAGGGGCACGCATAGGCCATCACTCCTGCACTGGAAGTTGGTGGGCGGGCACGAGGCTGCGCTGGGGCCTGAGAGATGCACACAAGTGAGGCCTGGGAGGTCTGGACCCTCCTTTGGAAGCACAGTGTCACAGGCTGCGACCACCAGGAGACAGGCCAGGTCCCAGGAACTACATTGGTGGTCACCCTTTGCTAAGGATGCACTATGTGTGGGCCTTGGAGCTGAGCAGTTCACAGCCTCACCAAGAGCCCTACTGGGCAGATTCTACTCCCATGCCCATTCTACACAAGACACTTAGGAGAGGTAAGGCCTGAGGCTACAAGCTAGTGGCAGAGTCGGGGTTCGAACCCAGGTCTCACTGATCCCGGGGTCTTTACCCGGCTCCAAATGGCCAGATGGTCTCCCCAGGAGTCTCTCCAAGTTCCGTGGTTAAACAGACTGGGGGAGGAGCCATCTCTGAAGCTGGCCTGGCTCAGGCCCACCTGTCAGGGTCAGCAGGGCCCATTATGTCCCAGCTGCTCAGCAAAGGGGAAACTGAGGCCTTGGGTAGAGGACCTGCTTAGTCACTGTGGCTTGTCGACTCACCCACTAAACTCCTCCCAGATCTGACCACTTTCCCCATCCTGAATGTGCCACCACCCCTCCAGATTCCCCACCCCCATCTCCACTCAGACACCAGAGACCTCTCAGCACCACACCATTTGGTCACCCACCCTTGCCCCCCTTTGCTCAAAAACAGCCCTTGGTCAGAAATAGAGACACAGATGTAGAGAATAAACGTATGGACACCAAGGGGGGAAAGTGGCAGGGTGGTGGTGGTGGGACGAATTGGGATTGACATATATACACTAATATGTATAAAAGATAACTAATAAGAACCTGCTGTATAAAAAAATAAAATAAAATTCAAAAAAACCCAGAAACCCAGCCCTTGGTCCCATGACCCTCTCACAACCAAATTCTACAACCTCCATGTGGCCCGCAAGTCCTGAGCAGCCCTGAACCCTCCCTGGACCTCCCACTTTCCCCCTCTTCATCAAGCTCCCTCTGACGCGGCCACCTTGATGCTTCTGCAAGAGGCCTGGCCTCGTTTTCCCCCTCAGGGCTTTTGCCCATGCTGTTCCCTGGCCCAGTTTGCCCTCTCCTCCCTCCTCTCTGCACCTCGTGATTTCCTCCTCAGACTTCACAGTCTCAGCTTATTTCCTGGGATGGGCCTCAGGCCCCTCTCAGAGACCCCTGAAGCTCAGCCTCCCACTTAGAACAATGGCCCTTGAACTGGCACCCGCGTAGACTGGACACTTAGTGGTGGTCAGGGCAGTGACCTTTTGACTGTAAACCCGGGGCAGCGCCTAGTGATAAGTGGACACAGGTCACACAATGGTCCGGGCTGAGTCCAGCTGAGATGTGAGCCTTCCTGGACCCAGAGCAGGATGAACACAGAAGGGCCTGGAAGCGGGGCCATCAGGCGGGAGTCCAAGGGACAGAGGAAGGGAGTGGGCTTTATGGTTTCCTCCTGGGTGCAGCAGGGAGGGTGGCAGATACCTGGCTTGGCCCCAGCCTAGTCCCCCTCCATACAATCCTGGTCCTCTTGTCCCTTCCACCTTTACTCACGAGGGCCTGTGCCTCCAAGCCCCCACTCCCCACAGCCAGCCCCTCCGCAGGCCGGCCTCCAGGCCCAACTGTGCCTGTGGGCCACACAGTCCCTAAGCTCTGTGGAGCCAACTGCAGCTGACTTCCTTCCCTGCCCATGGAGATCTGGCAACCTAAAGCTTCCTCCCCAGGACTTGCCACTCTCCCTAGCAACCTCTGACCTCCTTCCCCGGCCTGCTGGAGCATGTGTCCTTCTGTAAAGTGGGTGGGCAGCAGAACAGAGTGGACCTGGCTTCACAGGGCTTTGGTTTGGAGCAACCAGTGGTTGCACCTCCCAGCCTCAGTTTCTCCACCTGTAAAAGGGGCACGCTAGGAGTCCCTACCACAGTGTGCTAAAGAGAAGAGACTGCTTGCGTGTAGAGTGTGGTACTTGGTTAACGTGAGTCCTGATCCTTGTAGGAACCAGGACCATTTAGCCTGAAAAGGCAGGGGCTTTGGGGTGAGATGGGGAACCAGATAAGACGGTGTGGGAACCTGAGTCACAGCTGAAAGTCAGGGGCACCTGTGAGCACAAAGAGGTCACTCTAACCTGCCCAGCTGCCTCTGGGTACCTCTGAGAGGGCCACCAACATCATTTAGGCCAAGGCAAACGTGTCCAAGGGCCTGGGGTCACAGGGAAGACCTTTTTTTCTCTAAGGCCGGAGAAGGAAGGTGCAGAGATTGGGAGGGCGGGAAACGGTCGCCGAGCAAACTCAGCCACATGGCCCTAGGCGCCAGGGTATGGAAGCCGCAGCTGCTGAAGGCGCCAGGAGACCAGCTCCGTAAGGTTGGAAGTCGGAGAAGCAGAGCCTGTAAAGAACTTTCCTGCCCACGCTGGAGTGAAGGGTCGCTTAGAGGTGACCCCGGGGCTTGACAAAGCAAAGCGAGTGTAAGCAGGGCCGAAGCAGGGTAGTTAAAGGCTGGCAGAGCAACCCAGGCGGAGGGTCCCTCACTGGGGAAGGCTCATTCAAGGGCCTGGGTCCCCTAGAGCCACGTGCACGGGGGAGTGACCGGGACAGACGTGCGGCGCAGCCAACGGTAAGGCGCTGCTGGCGGGCAGGGGCGGAGCTAAGCTGCAGGCTTGGAGGGCGCCAGGGCTGTACGGAGCACACTCACCTGGGGCCTGGGTCAAGGACCATGCCGGGATCGAGGTCGGGGCGGCCTCCAGGCCCAGCCCGAAGCTGAGCAGTACCCGCAGCGCTAGGCCGAGGGCCGCAGCCCGCTGCGCTCGGCCCCCCGCCATCCAACCGCTCATCGCGCCACCCCTGCCTGACGCCGGCTCCGGCCAAGACCAGTCCCTGCCTCGCTCTGATCCACGTACGCGCGTGCGCAAAGATCCGGGGGGCGGGGCCCACGCCCCAGGCGGGTCCCGAGGCGGCCACGCGTTATGGGTACCGTAAATGTCCGAATGCGAGGGGACCCACTATTTGAGGCTCTTTCCCACTGTTCCCTGTGACAAGGTATATCGAAAGGTATTGGTCCTATTTGAAATTAGAAACTTCTGGAGGTGGAAACGAACTAGTACCGACAAGTCTTGTCAACTTACAATATTTAACATTCCACATGCACCAAATACTCCGGCCTAATTATCCTAATATGGCAGCCACTTCGCCCAGGCACACCCTCCTCCTGCTTCTCTCGAGCGCCCGACTTATTTACTTTGGTTTATAGTCTGATTCCCCACCAGAACGTCAGGCCCAGGAGGACGGGAACGCTGTGTTGCTCATTGTATCCCCAGTGCCTGGAACTGAGCCTGACACATAGCAGGCTCTTAAATATTTGGTAAATAAATGAAGGAAATGTTGGTTCTTGGTTTTCATCCTGGGTCCTCTATCCCTTGCACCTGGATGTTCTCACCGATGCTCACTACCTCATTAACCCGCATAGGCTCCTCAAAGGGAGGCGGGTCTTATATTTTACTCTGGGAACAAGACAGCCTGGGCTTTCTCTTCTCACGCTCACCCAGTAGGCACATAAAATACAAACCTTCTGCAGGTTTTCTATCCAATTGGCTGCTGTGTTTTATCTACAGCTCTGCCCCTAGGAGAAGCAGCGCTACTGCCAGCAGGCCCCCCAGACAAGTCACTGTCCTCAGCGTTGTAACAGCTGTGCAAATTTCCCGTGAAGCAACACAAAAGCACAGAAAGGCCTCTATTTGCAGGTTGATGGCATCCTTATTCAAAAGTGTTAGAGATTATAGCTGCCTTTGGAGCGTATGTATATATATACATATATATAAATTTTTTCATAATCTCCAATTCCCAGGAGACATGGGGTAAGAGGCAAAGGTGCACTGGTGCAGAGGCAGTTGGAAAGGGCAGCAAATAGGACTGCCTGCGGCAGGGGAAGGGAGGGGAGGGGAGCGTCCCACACCACCTGTGAGGCTTGGCTTCTTGGTGAGGTTGGCACCTGGGGTCCAGGGAGAAAAACTGAAGAAATTGTGGATTCACCCAGCTGACAATATGTAGCGGCTGAGTGCAGACTCATCAGCGGCTAGGTTCAGGGCCATCTCTCAGTGAGCCTGAGAGTTCTTTGTCTCTTCACGCCTGTTCTTCTGTTGAGGGTAAAAGGGTTTGACAACAGCTATAACCACAGGCTTGCTCCGGGAAGGAACCAAGATCACAGATATAACGCATTTAGAACGGTACCTGGCACAGAGGAAGTGCTCAAGAGGTGTCAGACCTCTTTCTTACTGCAGTCCCTCGCCAAACTTCAAGTCTGGGTCATAAATCCTTTTTTCTTTTTTTTGGCTTATACGGTAAACGACAATTTATTTTCTCACGGTTCTGGAAACTGGGAAGTCGAAGACCGTGGTGCCAGCAGATTTGGTGTCTAGTGAGGGCCCGCATCCTCAGTGACAACCATCTTTTCACTGCTACCTCACTTGGCAGAAGGGGGCTGGGTCATAAAACTTTGTTCAGAAACTTTCAATGGCACATCTTGCCTGGGGTCTTTAAAAGCCCCAGCGTTACCCTCCTTGTGGCCTCTGCACACCCTGCCCAGCTCTCCTGATCTTTCTGTAGCTAATTCATCCTTTGTTCCAACCAGAATCCCACCTCCTCCAGGAAGCCTTCCCAGCCTTTTCTTCTCATAAGCATTTAGCATTTGTACCACCCACTCTTGGGGCACTTATACCTCCTCCTGGGACTGTGACCCTTTTCCTGCCTTGCTCCAAGCTTCCAAAGGTGGGCCAGCCTCGACACTCTCCTGGCATACAGCTGATGTTCACCTACTGATGGGCTTTGGGGTTCTTCCACAGGGCAGCCACAACACTCCCCCAACTGAGGTCACCGCATGGCTCCCCTTCGCTCCTACAACCGAATCAAGGCCATTTCCTTTTCAGCTTTCACTCCCTGCTTATTCCTCCACAGAAAGAAGCCCCTTCCTTTCCTGGGCTGACTCCGCCTCGCGTCCCCCAGGCCCACACAGAAACGTTTCTGGCTCAGGGAGGCCTTTCCCCACTGGCCTAGGTGAGCCTTCCCTGTGAGCCACCTCACTGTCCTCTGCCGTCCCTGCTGAGCGGCAGGGTGGTCAAGGTCAGGCAGGGGCCGCAGTGGGAGCCTGCTGGTGAATGTCTGCACAAGCAATGGCTAGGAGAGCTCTCGGGAGACAAGGAAGCGAGCTGTTTTTGTTCCGCCGCACTGTCCTTTACAGTCAGTGCCCCCAAACACCCAGAGGTCCTGGAACCCGCTCTGACACTCTCAGAGTTAGAGCCAGGCCCTCGTGAAAGGGACGGTGACATCTCTGTGCCCAGTGACAGCACCGTCACCCTGGAGCTCGAAAACCACTATCCTCCCCTGCTCCTGGAGCGTTCATGGGATTAAGAGATTCGGCACCAACTTCAACCTGAAGTTCAAGTAAGCCTGTGTGTCCTTTCAAAAGTAAAAACAGAAGCGATTCTGGAGAGCTCAATATATATTTTTTATAAATTAGGTCACGTTCTCCCCAGAGGGAATCCAAAGTCCAAGGAAGAGGAAGCACTCCAGTGGCCCTGAGGGCTTAGCCAGGCACCCTGGGGCACAGTGTCACAGGTAAGGCTGATCCCTGGACAGCTCCCACCTCTTTATGGGAGGAGCTGGCGTCACAGCCTTCTTCTCAGTGGCTGCTACAGCCGAGCTGGAAGATGAAAACAGACTTGAGTTAGGCCCAGGTTTCAGAGAACAGTGTGGAGGAAGCTGCGGGAGACCCCCCTGCCCCGGCAGGAACACATCTGCTGACACCATGGATCTGGAGGCCAGGGTGCAGGGTGTTTCAGAATGCCCAGAGCCCTCCAATGGGGTCCCCCAAAGGGTGAGCTGACAAGCCCCGAGCCCTGCATGAACCCCTGGTCGGCGTGCCTTGGCTCCTGGTCCCAGAACCAGCATGAATAGCTGGGCTCCTCCTCCAGCACCCCTTCCCACTCGCACCCCACTCCCGCTACCCCAGAACAGGACACTGGCAGAAGGGCCAAGGACCAGCACTGGGGGTCTGGGCAAACTGCTTTGAAATCATGCGTCTACTACCTGCCAGCTGTGTGACCCAGGCAGGGCACTTGGTCTCTCTGTGACTCAATTTCTTCTTCTGCAGCAGGGGCCATCACTGCCTAACTCATGGAGTTATCAGGAGGCAGATATGGCACTGACTCCATTCTTGAGCTTACAGACTTTAATTATGAGGATTAATCCTCAGAACGACTCTGCTATCGACAGAATGGGTCCCCACAAAATCCATATGTTGAAATCCTACGCCCCAATGTGATGATGTTACAGGGTGGAGCCTTTGGGAGGTGACTACATCATGAAGGTGAAGCCCTTATGAATGGGGTTAGTGCCCTTATAAGAGACCCTAGAGAGCCCTTACCCCTCCCAACATGTGAGGACATGGCAAAAAGATACCATCTGTGGGGACTTCCCTGGCGGTCCAGTATTAGGACTCAGCGCTTCCACTGCAAGGGGCATGGGTTCGATCCCTGGTTGGGGAACTAAGACCCCACATACTGCATGGTGTGGCAAAAAAAAAGGATACCATCTATAAACAAAGAAAGTGCCAGACACCGAATCTGCAGGAACCTTGGACTTGGACTCCCAGCTTCCAGAACCAAGAGAAACAATTTTCTATTGTTTTTAAGCCACCCAGTCTGTGGGATTCTGTCCCAGCAGAACTCTCTAAAGTAAATAACATTATTGTTCCTGGTTAATTAAGAGACAGTGCCTGATGCCAGGGACCAAAGTGGGTTTTGAGGGGCCTGAGGTTTATACAATTCTCTCTTTAAGAAGAATATAAAATTAGAAAAACAACAATCCCTGGGCTTCTTCCAAGGCCCTTGAAGGGCCCTTGGAGCTTCCTCTGCTTTTTGCAGGAAACCCACCCAGGGTGGGTGGGGATTCATGAGCTCTCAGATGAAAAGCCCCCGGCAGTACATTTCCTGCCACAGTTGACGCTCAACAGACTTGGGACCTTGAAAAGCACAAGCAGGAGAGAGGGCTGGTCGCAGGAGGGGTGTTGAGGCATCCTTACCTCTCTGCTGGCTTCCCTGACGCCAGCACCTTCTGTGAGGACATGACGATCGAGGGCGGCGTGGCTTCCCGGCGGCCATCACGTGTATAGTAGTAATTGTTGGAAAGTTTGTGGCTGGGGCCCACGGGGAGCTTGGGAGGAGGCTGAGTTCTGAGGAGAAAGAACATGGGCACTGAAACAAAAATGACAAGTCGTTCTCACTGAGTGGCTATGCTAGAACATGGGCCCATCACCTCAGTCACGAGGCTTGGGGTCAGCAGCCCCTTGGATGTGCTGCAGGCCAGGGGTATCCCTTGATACACTGCCATGACCATATGCCTGGGGAGGGTCCAATGCCCAGAAGCAGGTGGGAGCCCCTGCATTGGATGTGAAGGTGCTGGAAGGCCAGGCCTGGGTCTGCCCCACCACAGGTCCCCGACCTGCCCCAAACGTGGCAGGTATGGAGGACCCTTTCATGAGGGAGGCCTGTTCCCACCTCTCCATGGCCCAGAGCTTGGCAGCTGGCCTCATTTCCACCACAGGTCCTTGGGAAATGAAGAGGCTGGGGCCTGGGGCTCTGCCCATCACCTACCAAGTAATCGTGGTCAGCAAACGCTTGGGAAACAACCCCAGACTTGGCCCATTCTGAGGGGTTTTGTCCCCAAAGGCCAGGCTGCAGAACCTCTGGGTTTCCAGTTCTCTCAGGAACTCTCTGAAAAACTCTACTGGGTTCAAGCCTTATTACTCAAAGAGCATTTTGTCCTCTGGGGTCTCTGCTGCCACCTCGTGGTCGCTGCCACCAGAGGGGGAGTGAACAGAGCTCTGTCCTCGCTTGACTAAACCCTGGGGTCAATATACAAAGTTTGAGGCCTGAAAACTAATCGCTAACCTCGCTAACAAAAGACACTAACAAAAAACAAAATCACTAACAAAAGATGTGCTTCCCTGGAAACCATTGCAGAGACGGAGGGTAGAAAAGATAGAAAAATCATAAACAGATCGGGTTCTCATTCATCTTTTTTGTTTGTTTGTTTATTTATTTGTCTGCGTTGGGTCTTCTTTGCTGTGTACAGGCTTTCTCTAGTTGTGGTGAGCAGGGGCTACTCTTCATTGCAGGGCGCGGACTTCTCATCGCGGTGACTTCTCTTGTGGCGGAGCATGGGCTCTAGGTGCGCAGGCTTCAATAGTTGCGGTGCACGGGCTTAGTTGCTCCGCGGCATGTGGGATCTTCTCGGAGCAGGGCTTGAACCCGTGTCCCCTGCATTGGCAGGAGGATTCTTAACTACTGCGCCACCAGGGAAGTCCCTCATCTGGGTTTTTAACCAACTTTTTTCTGATAACCATTTTGCCAGGACTTAAGTTTTTCTTAAAACAAGTGATAGTCATTGTACCAAGGAGAAAAAAAGAAATACAGATAAAAACAAAGTTTAAAAACTTAATATTAAAAGCAGTATCCTAATTCCCTGGCAGTCCAGGGGTTAGGACTCGGTGCTTTCACTGCTATGGCCCGGGTTCGATCCTGGTCAGGGAACTAAGATCCCACAAGCTGTGCGGCACAGCCAAAAAAAATTTTTTTAATAAATAAAAAATAAATTAGGGACTTCCCTGGTAGCGCAATGGTTAAGAATCCACCTGCCCATGCAGGGGACACGGGTTCGAGCCCTGACCTGGGAGGATCCCACATGCTGCGGAGCAACTAAGCCCGTGTGCCATAACCACTGAGCCTGAGTGCCACAGCTACTGAAGCCCGAGCGCCTAAAGCCCGTGCTCTGCTACAAGAGAAGCCATCACAATGAGAAGCCTGCACACCGCAACAAAGAGTGGCCCCTGCTCGCCGCAACTAGAGAAAGCCCGCGCACAGCAACGAAGACCCAATGCAGCCAAAAATAAAGAAATATATTTTTTAAAAATTAAAAAAAAATAAAATAGGACTTCCCGGTGCCGCAGTGGTTAAGAATCTGCCTGCCAATGCAGGGGACACGGGTTCGAGCCCTGGTCCAGGAAGATCCCAACATGCTACAGAGCAACGAAGCCCATGCGCTGCAACTACGGAGCCTGAGCTCTAGAGCCCGTGAGCCACAGCTACTGAAGCCCGCGCGCCTAAAGCCCATGCTCCGCAACAAGAGAAGCCACCGCAATGAGAAGCCCACACACTGCAAAGAAGAGTAGCCCCCGCTCGCCGCAACTAGAGAAAGCCCGCGCACAGCAATGAAGACTCAACGCAGCCAAAAATAAATAAATAAATTTTTAAAAATAATTAAAATAAAATAAATAAAGGCAATATCCTGTGTTGAAGTTAGAATCTGCTTAACCCCTGGAGTGCAGAGATGACCCTCTGTTGGCCAGGGACCAACAGAAAACGAGCACACAAAGGATAAAAAGAACCAGCGCCCAACGGAAAGGCCTAAATGAATCACTAGGGGGCGCCATTACCCTTTAAAAAAAAAGTTGAAAATTTTACAAAACTGTTTCCTCAACTGTATCAACTACCCTGGATGGAAAAGCAATTTAAAACTTTTGATATTTGGAATCAGTCACAACATGCAGGCATTCACACAGACTTGGTTATTTTAACGTTATTGTTCTTCTTTTCATGGTAACCCTCCATGGCTGCCTTACCTTTGCCTGTCACTCATATATATATCGCTATTCCCCATTCCTCAGAGTGTTTCAGCCACACTAGCCTCCTTCCTACTTCTAGCTCTGTCGGGCTGCACAGCCTTGGCACTTACTGCTGCCTCTGCCCGGAATGTTTTAATAACTATCCTTTGACATTTCAGGTGACTCAAATGTCAATCCCTGAGGCCTTTCCTGATTACCTGATCTGAGGTAGGCACCCTCCAGCTTATTCACTTTGTTTTGTCTTCAGAGCATTCTAGAACAATGTTTTTTACTTGCTGTGTTTATTTCCCTACTATGTTACGTTTCTCCCTCCTCCCCAGGATATGAGCTCCACGAAAGGAATGAGAATTTTTTTTGTTAGCACTGGTATCCCAGACGGCTGAGGACACAGCAGGGGTTTGTAAAAGTCAAGTAATTTTTGGACTCAAATGAGTTTGAAATCAAGACACTTCTGGGATCAAATCCCAGCTGTTACTTGCTGGCTTCTGAGTGATTTTAAGCAAATGATTTAGTCTCTCCGAGCCTCAAATATTTTCATGTGTAGCTTGGGGATGATAACACTAACAGGGTCACACTTAGGACTGCAAATCACACTGAGGATTCCCACTCATAATTCAAGCCCCATCTGGTTGTTCCACGAGCACCACTCTCAGACATAGTCCAGCAAGATTAAAGGCAAACCTCTGCCTCCACTAGAGGCGGCTAGAGGCAGGATTTCGGCCCAGTGTTTCAGGGGTCTAAAAGAACAGGAGTTTTGTTTTTGATAGAAGGACAGGATTGCAGTCCGGGCAGCGAGCGGGGCTTGCTCACCGCTTGGAGATCTCCTGGTAACGCAGCTGCAGCTTCGCCTGCAAGTCTTGCTGTGGGAGAAAGAGAGGAAGGAGGTCAGCCCGCAGGGCACCCCAGAAGAGAAGGCCAGCGAACGTGGGTCAGTCCAGGGCTGGACAAATGAAGGGAAGGCGGGAGATGGGCATTTGGCGACAAGGATTATGGGCCCTGGAGGTGAACAGGAAAGCTGGACGCCGGGGCCACAAGATCCAAAGTTAAGAAGGACTAGGTAAATCCCAGGCCTGAGTGGGACCCCAGCCAAGAGCGGGCCAAGGGCTGGAGGTGGAGGTGGGCGTGCCCTGGGCTGGAAAGGTCAAGAGCTGGAGGCTCCGGGCTGAGAGCGGGGTCCCGGCTTATAAGGGGAATCTCGGCACCACTGGCCTCTGCCCCAACGGTGCAGGAGGGGGGTGAGTAACAGGAGCGTGTCCGGGGCGCACGGAGCCCACAGCCCCACCCTCCCCAGTGCAGCCCTTCCCGCCCCACGCACCCCGGACGCCCAGTTCCGCAGCCGCTGGATGAAACGAGTAGCAGACGCCATCTTTCAACCCTGCGCTGAAGGGCGCCGGTGACGTCTCTACCAGGGCTGCTGGGAACATGGAGTATGTTCTCGCGAGAACGGGAGTGGGCGGGGCTAGGACGCCTTATAAACGTTCTCTCCGAAGCACGTGACTCCTCTCCGCCCGATCAGTCGCCGTGCCGCCATTATGGATACGAGTCGTGTGCAGCCCATCAAGCTTGCCAGGGTGAGCCGGAAGCCCGGGTTTGAGGGCCCGGATGAGGGAGGAAGGAGTAGGGGAACCGGGTGGTCCAGATCTGATCCCAGCTTCTTTACCCCAGGTAACCAAGGTGCTGGGCAGGACCGGTTCGCAGGGACAGTGCACGCAGGTGAGCTGGAGAGACGAGGAGGCGGGGTCTGGGTTCTTGAGTCTCCGATGATGACTTCTGTGCCCTGGTATCTGAGAACCGATACGTACCCTTTTTCGGAAAGCTCGCGGACGGTCCGAGCCTTTGCCGAGGCCTTGCCCCTCATTCCTTGGGCTCTGGCATACCTCGTTCTCCTGGCTCAGCCAATCCCAACGACCACTGTGTAGCTCCACGCCCTCACGATTGTGCTCCCGTCCCCGACGGGCCCAGAGCGGCAGTTGTCCCCCACCAGTGGCTTTTTCTGGCGCTCGAGAGCTGTGTTCTCCACGCTTCGGCCCCTCTCCGGCTTCTCTCCCGGCCCAGACCTACTTCCCAGGTTCAGCCCCCTTTTTAAGTGTGTCTAAGCAGGCACGTTCTCTGAATCCAAGTCAGCTGGCTATCCCACGGTGCCAGTTTGTGGCCGACACTGACTTCTTCCCGGTCCCCCACCCCCCGTCAACCCCATAGGTACGCGTAGAATTCATGGACGACACGAGCCGTTCCATCATCCGAAACGTGAAAGGCCCCGTGCGCGAGGGCGACGTGCTCACCCTATTGGAGTCAGAGCGAGAGGCTCGGAGGCTGCGCTGAACTTGGGGCTGGTGAGTGCACAACTGGAGTGGGAAACAGTAGACCTTTGGCTGGTGGTAGGGAGGTTTCGCCAAGCATACGGATGAGGGGCTCTTGCAAGGGCTCTTGGTGGCGGGGTGTGAAGAAAGGGTTTGCTGAGATTGGCAAGACGGGGGAGGGAGTTTGCCACTTGCTGAGAGGGACCTGTCAGCATCTCATACTTGGGTTTGTTTACAGGGTCCTGGATGTCTGGGTCGACTACCTGGCCCACGAGGATGATCTGCTGTTAATAAAGCGTTTATATTCTGTGTAAACTTGGGGTTTTGTCTCAGTTGCCACTAAGCTTATAAAACCCTCCCATGGGACCCCCAGATGGTCTGCACTGACCCACTGCACTCTGGAAGGGGGGTGGAGGAGTTGTCTTCCCCAACAACGCGTTTTCTTTTTGAGGAGGGAGAAGCACGTGTCTGTGTGTATCTCCAAAACAAGACAAGCTGAGTTAGGAATGTTTTATTAAGGAAGAAGTTCGGAGAAGTGAGTGGACCAGAGTGCCTCAGGTCCCACCTCACCCTGCAGAGTTCAAGCTGAGCCCCTCCCTGTGGACCCTGACCCTTGCTGTGCCCCGAGGTTGAGGTGGGCGAGGGAAAGCTCTCCCCCAATCCAGGTCCAGTGTGTCAGGCCAGTCACTGAGGTGGGGGGTCCTCTCCACCGTCACTGCAGCCTCCTTCACTAGGCTTGGCCGTGGGGCGGTCAGAGGGCAGCTGGTGAGAGAGGTTGAGGCGGGGGCTGTCAGTCTCCTGTAGGCAGGACACTGGCTTTCAGCCCCCTTAGACTCAGGGCTGCTTAGCCTAGTGGAGGTCTTACCTCTGTCCACTGAGCTTGCCTAAGCAGGAACCCCACCTTTTACAGCAGAGCCAGAGCACCTGGCTTTGAATCCTGCCTCTGTCCCATGTGACCTGGAAGAGTCATTTGGCCTCCCTGGCTCCTTTCCCCCATCTCTACAGGAGAGTGCGGGATGGCTAGGCTCACAGCATGAGTTGGTGTTTTGCTTCGTTTTGTGTTATTTGGCCGCGCCATGAGGCATGCGGGATCTTAGTTCCCTGACCAGGGATTGAACCCGTGCCCCCTGCAGTGGAAGTGTGGAGTCCTAGCCACTGGTCTGCCAGGGAGTTCCCAGGATGATGCTTAATTATGAAAGTGCTGCGAACAGCCTGGCACTTGCCTTTTGAACATAAGCCTCTGCCCCCAAACCAGCCCTTCCTGCCTGCTGCTGGCAAACTCATTGTCTCCAACCCTGAAGCTCTGACTTGCGGGGAGCTTGCACCCCGCTCCCCTGCCCCCTCGACCTAAAGGGCCCCTTATTCCTTTGCTGTGAGCCTGGGGGCAGTAACAGGAGTTCCCTGACATGACATGGTCTGACCTAGGTCTGACAGCTCTACTCTGATCTTAATGGCATGTCCCTTCTGGAGGCCTCAGGTTCATGACCTGTAAAGTGAAGGTGTGTCTAGCCCTTGGGTGTTCTGCAGGTTGAACATCAAATCCCAGCCACAGAGAATTCAGACGCAGGTTCCCCACCCCTGGTACTACTCCAGGGTGCATGAAGAGAAGCCACCTTTCTGGGGCTCACTGGGGATCCTTGAGCTGTGCGGCTGGGAAACTGTCTCTTGGGGCTGGGGCTGGGGCTGCACTCACCGGGGGACCGGGCTGGCCTGAGCTCAGGTGGGCGTGCAGCAGGGCGGCCACCTCATCCTGCTCAGCCTCCAGGGCAATGGCCAGGGCACTGGTGCCCTCCTGAGGGATGATAGGGACAGTCAGGTCCCTGAACCAAGGTGTGACTACCCCACCAGCCCCATGGTGGCTCACGTTGTCCAGGAGGGCGGGGTCACAGCCTGGCTGGGCCAGGAGCAACCGGACAGTGTCCAGGCGCCCATACTCGCTGGCGCACATCAGCGCTGTGGCCCCATCTGCATCCTGCACGTTCACATCTGCCCCACACGCCAGCAGGGCTGCTACCGTGTCCTGGCGGCCGTGGCTGATGGCCAGCATGAGGGCTGTCTGTCCTGTCTGGGGAATGGGAAAGAAGGGGACAGGGCTGGTGTGGGCTCCGGGGGAAAGAGGGGGGTCACAGACATTTGGCTCCAAAAGTGGAAAAGACCCCTGGACTCTGAGCCAGGGAGGAGATATCTACGCACCTGGCTGGCCTTGGCATTAACACTGCCCATGCGGAAGAGTCTCTGGACCACGGCCATGTCCTCCTCTCGCCCCACAGAGGTGAGTGCAGCCAGCATGAGGGCAGAGTAGCCAGCTCGATTCTGGTGGTCAATCTTGCAGACCCCTGGGAGAGAGAAGAGGGGTCAGTCCACCAAGAAGCCGACACCCGCTAGTCCACTCGCCTCCCTCCAAGCCTCAGGTTCATTTGTTCAGTCAGGTTGGTCACTGAGGGTCATGCGTGATTTTCCTGTTCCCTCTGCCTACAAGGCTCTCCCCACAAGATCCACATGGCTCCTCCCTTACCTTCAGGGTTCTGCTCGCATCTCATCTCAGTGAAGAGCTTCCTCACCTTCCTATTTCAAACTGTGTTGGGGGCTTCGTTCTGTCTGCTGCTGTATCCCCCAGTACCTAGAGTAATACCTGCCACCTAGCAGCTGCTCAATGAAAGATAAACGGACGTTTCTATTTTCACAGCTACTACCCACCAAGCCACCACTGTTGCTCCCCCAGAGAAATGCCAGCCGGGCCCCCCGGGTGTCCAAGTCCACTCCAGTTTCCATGCAGCAGCCAGAAAGAGATCAAAAGAAATTTGGCCCCATCACCTATTTAGAGCCCTCCTGTGTCTCCCCACTGCACCTGGAATACAGGCCGTTGTTCACCACCGCCTCCGAGGCTCTGTTATCAACTTCTGTCCCTTCCTCTGGAGTTGGCCTTTCTCCCACAAGCCTATGTTACAGATTGAATTGTGTCCCCCCCCCGCCATTGCCCCACCAAAAGATATGTTGAACTCCTAACACCCAGTACCTGTGAATGTGGCCTTAATTGGAAATAAGATCTTTGCCAACCATAATCAAGTTAAGATGAGGTCATTATGGTAGGCCCTAATTCCGTATGACTAGTATCCTCAGAAGAAGCAAAGACAAAGAGCTACGTGATGCAGAAGGCCGAGAAGACAAGCTGCCGTAAGCTGCGGAACGCTGCGGGTTGCTGGCAGCCACCAGAAGCTTGGAGAAAGGCACAGAACAGATTCTCCCTCTGAGCCCTTAAGAAGGAAACAGCCCTGCCAACACCTTGATTTTGGACTTCTGGACTCCTGAAATGCAAGAAAATGAATTTCTCTTTTCAACCACCCACGTTGTGGTACTTTGTGGCACTTTTTTACAGCAGCCCTAGGAAACTTAACAGCCTGGTTACTGCTGCCCATCCTTCTGAACTGAACACAGACATCAGCTCCATTTCCTCTGGGGTCAGTTCTGTTACCATCCTGGCCCTCTTCCTCACAGCACAGCACCTACTTCTGGACCTCATTCCCCAGAATGTTTACTGCTCGTGTACCCCACCATTCTGAAAGCTCCACAAGTCTAGGGACAGTCTGCAGAGATGAATGGGTGGGAGAGGTTTGGGGAAAGGAGTGGATCAGGGTCATGGAGAGGGTGCCCTAGTGAGAGGGGATCTGAGACAACCGGCTGGGGAGTAAAAGGGCTAAGTCAGGATTAAGGGCATTCCCTAGTTGTGTGGCATACTCTCTAGGTGTCCATTCCATCCACAAGCTTCTGTGACCCTGGTGGAGGGTGTTGGGCGCAGAAGGGGGCTCAGAGAAATAACCAAAGTGGGGTCTCTGCAGTTAGCCAGGGGACCCACCTATTTTCCCTCTCCCTTTCCCTTCCCTGAGGCCTTGCTAAGCTAAAGGATCACACTGTTTCTTGATTCCCTCCCCTGGTTTTATTTTGTCATGGCCCTTACCCCTATTGGAAATTATGTTTACTTGATAATTATCGAGTAAAATTGATAATTATCTCCGCTCCCCACACACACACACCCAGAGCCCCTGCTCATGAAAGCTTATTCATTCATTCAACAAACACTTGAGGGTCTACTGTGTGCCCCACTGGGGTCTGCCAGGCAAGTAGGGTGAGGTGAGGGAGGGGTATGGGGATGGGTTTGAAAGGGTACATAAAGGAGTAGTTAATGATAGGCCAGGAGGCAAGGAGACAGAACAGTGAAATGTGGTGGGAGCAATGGATAATGGTCCCACGAGGTTCAAGGACTGTGGGAGTTGGGCAACAGGAGACAGTGAGCTGAGATGTTGGACGGTGAGAGTTCAGGAGAGAATGCTAGGAAGTGAGATTATGGAGGGGGCATAGTTACTGATGACATCAAGGTGTTGTGGTGACCTTACAAGTGTAAGGCTGATGTCAGAGTGAAGGGAGAGGAGTAGGTCAAGGAACTGAGAAGGGACTTCCCTGGCGATCCAGGGGTTAAAACTCCACGCTTCCACTGCAGGGGGTGCAGGTTCGATCCCTGGTCGGGGAACTAAGATCCCACATGCCTTGTGGCATAGCCAGAAAAAAAAAAAAAAAAAAAAAAGGAACTGAGAAGCCAGGAAGTGGGAGGGATCATCCATCAGGAAACTGATATTGGTGAGGATTAGGTTGGAGAGGAGGAGAACCAGCCAGGAGCTAAGATTCAAGAAATGAAGAGTGATGAGGTGAGAGGGAGAAGTCAGAAGGGGCGGAGGGAGTAGTGGTCTGATCAATTAGAGGCTCCAAGATGGGACTAAAGGAGGAAGGGGAAACGGTCTGGAAGTGGAGATAAAGAACAAGGAGGACACAGCCATGTCCAGGCCCTTCATTCCAGGGAGATGAGAGGAAACAGCCCCCGTGTGAAGGGTGCACTGTGGGCTCTGGGTCCTGGGGGAGGGGAGGGCCAGAGGGGCTGACTCATGTGAGAACCAGAAGGCCCACGGCAAGGTCTGGAAAGTTGGAGCTGAAGGGGGGGGTTTCAAATGCAGGAAATAAGAGGATCCAAGGAGCCTCGGGCCTTGCAACCAAGATGACTGCCTTGCCACCCTCCACAACCCCAGTCCTCAGCCCCCTTTAAGACAGGAGCTGCCCAGGAAATACCTTTTTTTTTTTTTTTTTTTGGCCGCGACGCGCAGCATGTGGGATCTTAGTTCCCTGACCAGGGATCGAACCCGCACCCCTGCATTGGAAGTGTGGAGTCTTAACCACTGGACCGCCGGGGAAGTCCCAGAAAATACCTTTTGAATTCATGCATTGTCCCTTCCTCCCAAGCCCCAGCTCCTTGTCCAGCCCAGAGTAGCTGTGCCCTTCCCCCCGGTCACCAAGACCTGCAGAAATGGGATGGATCTGTGTATTTAGGGGGTGGCATGCAGGATGGGACAGCAGGACCTGCCTCAGCCTGCAGTGAGAAGGAGAGGCAGGGCAGGCCCCAGAGGATACTGGACCTGAAGGAGGACACCCAGGAGAGCTCTTGGTGGGCAATCAGTTTGTCTACTGTCCACTGTCCCCTCTGCTGTGAGTCCCATGGGGGTGGCCCAGCCCCATCCTGGCACTGCACTGGTGCCTGGAAGGCTCTCAATATATGTCTGTGGACTGAGCAACACCTGGATGTGTGTATCTCTGCTCCAGAGGGGGAAACGTTGAGACAGATGATAGAAATGTGTGTGAGATGGGGGCAACGCAGGACCTGGTGGCGGAGGACTGCAGGCCCAGTGTCCCAGCCCGGGAGGCAGTCACAGCCCTGACCAGTCAGTACCTCCCCTGGAGGCTGAAGAGGCAGTGGATGGATACTGGGGCTCAGGAACAAGGTGAACGCCAAGGCTGGAGATTCAGGGACAGAAGGCATGGGGACCATTGACTGACCTGTGTGCCTGGTGCCATTCTACGTGTGTGTTATCACAATTGCCCAGGGAGGGAGGTGCTGCATCCCCCGTTTCACAAAGGAGGAAGCTAAAGCTGGTGAAATGAAGTAATTTCTCTACATTTAGGTCTACCCAATCCCAAAGCCCAGAATACCCTCCTCCTGCAAAGTGAGAGGCAGGTCAGGGCAGAGCTCACAGCTCAGAGAGGTCAATCTATCCACAACGGGTCATGTAACCTCCAGAGAAGGGCCAGTGGTGCCCTCTGCCTGGCCAGCCCTTCTCTGCATCCTTCTCCAGGTCCTCCCAGCCAGGACCTGCCCAGATTCTCCCTTCCCTGGCTCCCTATTCCCTGGTGCCCTCCCCCCCCTCCTCAATGCTGACCTGTATCCAGCAGCAAGCTCGCGATGGCCAGGTTCCCATGGGACACGCTGTAGTGCAGGGCTGTGTTCCCGTTGCCATCTGTCAGGTTCACCACGTGTTCCAGCAGCTCACGTCCCAGGCGCACCACCGCGCCCAGCACCCCGGCCACGGGCTCCGCTTGAGAGCGCCGCTGGCTCGACACTCGAAACCACTCCTGGGCCACCAGGCGCGCCGCGCCCTGCCAGGACGGGGGAAAGACTTCGGCGAGGGTCCAGGAAGGGGTGGCAGTGAGGGTGTGGGGGAGGGACTGGGAACCCAGGCAGGGGAGGATGGTCACTCCTAGGGCCACACCACTTTCGAGGAGGGAGTGCAGTTAGTGTGGGTATCCGGCTCGAGGGGGCAGGGATGCTCCCCTTCTGAGGAAGAGCCTGGGGAAGAAGCTGAAGTGGCGGAAGGCGGTGAGCGCTTGTCTTTGGGGAGTCCGGGAGTGGGGCTGGGGCTTGGGGCGGACCCCTTTTGGGAAATCAGGGAAAGATCAGCCCTGTCCTGGGGCGAAGAGCCCTTTGGAGAGCTTGGGATCCGTGCAGGGCCCTGGCGCGAGGTGACGGAACTTGGGACCTTCCTAACTCTAAAGACCCCGATGCTCTTCCCTAGGTAGGCGTCAGAGGAGGTCCCTGGCGGGCCTATGACTCCTGCGAAGGCCTCTCCCCGCACTCACACTGTCGCGGGCGACTCCGCGGGGCCGGCTCAGCTGCCGTTGCAGCGCTGCGCACGCCTCCCTCAAACGCGGGCTCAGCTCGCACCTACTGCCGAGGAGACGCAGACAGGGAGAGGCTAAGGAGGGGTTGGGATGGGGAGTGGGGAGACGGGAAAGAAAGCAGCCGTTCCTATTACGTGTCCGCGGCGCTGCTCACCTCCCCTGCGCGGCCGGCTGAGGCTCTGGCTCTGCCTCCGGCTCGGGGTCCCGGGCCTCCCCGCCGCTGGGAGGGCCATGGGTCCCGGAGTCGGATCCCCCGCCGCTGTCGTCTCCTGAGCCCGACGAACTGCTCCTCGGGAGCTCGGCAGCGCCGTCCTCGCTGTCGCTGTCGCCCTCGCTGGATGAGCTCTCGTACCTGGGGGCAGGGTGAGAGGCATCTGCTGAGCCTCCCCTGGGGGCTCATGCTGGAGTCCTGCGAGGTGGGAGTGGCTGTTCCCATCTTACAGATGAGGACACTGAGGCTTGCCAAGACCACGCCGCGAGCGAGGGGCAGAGCTGGGATTCAAACCCCATTCCAGTCCCAGAAGATGCTGCCATGGGGAGAGGGAAAGTGCTCACTCTCCGTTGAGGACCCCAACAAACTGCAGGCTCTTGGGTCCGGGGCTGGGTTGGGCGCCAGGTGTACCGTCTCTCCTCTTCATAATGGATTTGAGAGTGCCTGGCGGAGATCAGATGAAGACAGTGAGTTAGAATTCGGTGGCCAGCAAACCAGGGCTCAGCGAGGGACGGGGACGGGACTCACCCGCGGGTGCCACTGCCCTGTCCCCATCCGTGGGTCCGGGCAGGTTCTCCTGCGTCGGGGCAGGGGCCTCCACAGCGGGCTCGGTCTGCGTGGCCCTCTCGGCACAACCCCACGGGGTCTGGGTGGCAGCCTCGCACGGCTGGGGCTGGGCTGCCACCGCTGCCTGTGCCTCCTCGGCCTCGGCAGCCTCGCGGGCCTCCTCCAGCTCGCACAGGCGACCCCGCAGGAGCTCGCTCACCCCGCGCTGATGCTCCAGGCTGGCGCGAAGCAGCTCCAGCTCGCGCTCGGCGGCCGCGGGCAGCCCCAGCAGAGCCTCCGTCACCCACACTTCCGCCTCGAGGGTCTCGGGAGCTGCCCCCACGCCGGCCTCCTGGGTCTCCGGCAACGCCTGGGCTCCCGCCTCTTGAGTCTCCGGCACGGTCTGGGTGCCTGTATCCCGCGTCTGGGGCGCCCCATCGAGGACCTGCAGCGCACCCTCACTGAGGCTAGAAGCCGACCCGTCGGGGCCATCAGCCCCGGGGCTGGCCCTGGCGCGAACGCCGCGCTCAGAGGTGGCCAGGCGCTCGGTGAGCCGCCGCAGCTGAGCAAGCTTGTCCGGGCGCGCCTCGGCCTCCCCGTCGGGCTCGGGCTGCCGGCGCCCGGCAAGCAACCGCGCCTTCTCGGCGCGCAACGCGCGCACCTGCTCCTGCAGCTCGGGCAGCGCGCGCGCCTGCTCCTCGAGCTCGCGCAGGCGCCTCAGCGCCGCTGCCATCTGCTCGCGCACCAGCTGCAGTTGCGCGGGGCCGGGCGAGGCCAGGGCCGGGTTGGGGGCGGGACTGCTGTGGCCGGACCCGCGCGGGCTGAGCGGGATCGTGCGGCCGGGGCTGGGCACGCACTCGTGCGCCTGCGCTACCTCCAACCGCCGGCTGGTCTCCAGGAGCGTGTGCTCGACGCGCGGATTGCGCACGGGTGCGCGCGGCGATAGCGGCAGCAGCATGAGCCCCGACGGTGCGCCCGGGGAAAGAGCGCCCGGTGCTCCGCCATCGTCACTGGCCAGGGACTCGCAGGATGTCCAGGCGCCTGGGCTGCGCGCGCCTGCGAGGCCGGCCCGTGGCGCGCGGGGGCGGCGCGCGGGCTGGGGGCCCGGGGCGCGGCGGGCGGCGGGGCCGCGCTCCAGCTCCTCCACGTACTTGAGGAAGTCCAGGTCCAGGTGGAAGCCGTAGGGCGTCTCCACCGAGTAGGGCGAACTCGGGCTGCGAGCTCCCCCAGTCACGCTGGGGCACAGGCGAGGGCCGCCCAGGTCTGTGGGCATGACAGGGGCGTGGAGGGGCGTTAAGCCGGAGAGACCCGGAGAACGCGTCCCCACTGCCCCACGACACGCCTGCACGACTCCACCTGCACCAAACCCTGCACACCTGGATTGCACACCCAAGGCTTAAACGCCTCTCTGCTCCCAAAAAGTCGAGGGTTCACGCGTTAATTGAGCACCTACTATGTACCACTTTTCTAGGTGTTGCGGACATAGCAGTGAACAAGACAAGCATCCCTGCCCTCTTATAGGAGACTGATAAACACAATCGTTCCAAATGGTGCTTAGGGCAATAATAATAATTCCAAGATGAAACAGAGAATAACTGACAGACGTGGGCTCTGGCTGTCAGGGCAGATTTCCTGAGGAGGGGACTTACAAGCTGAGCCCTGAATGAGGGAGAGGAAGCAGCTGAGACAGGAGGTTCCTAAAAGAAAACAGCCCATGCAGAGGCCCTGGGGTGGAATGACCAGGGTGGGCCTGAGTAAGAGCCGGTGGAGGTGAGGATGTGCAGAGCAGAGTGAAGGAAGGGAGGGGGTAGAGGAGTAGAAGAGGTGGGCTCGGACCAGATTGTGGGGAACCTTCTGGGCCACCGTGAGGAGATGGAGTTTTATTCCACCTGTGACAGGGCACCAGAGGCAGATTTTAAGCCATGATATTATCCACCTTTATAAAGGGCCCTCTGGCCACTCTGCAAAGGAGGGAGCTGCAGGGCTGTGTCTGCATCTGGGTGCCAAGTGTGGATCTGTACACATGTAAAGCCCATTTTGCACACTTACCAGGCAGGTTCTGATTCAGGGCAAACTTGGCCATGTTTCCTGGAGTAGCCCCCAGAGGGGGTGAGAGTGGGGCTGGGCCCTGTCCCTCTGGCTGTGCCTCTGGGGTCAGTCCGGACTCTGAGTGAGTAAACAGACCCAATAGGTCCTCTCCACCACCACCCCAACACCCCCACACACAGGCCCTCTCCTCCCTCCTCCCTCAAGTGGCCTTGAAAGTTTGGAATGGGGACTTCCCTGGTGGCGCAGTGGTTAAGAATCCGCCTGCCAATGCAGAGGACACAGGTTCAAGCACTGGTCCAGGAAGATCCCACATGCCGCGAAGCAATTAAGCCCGTGCACCACAGCTACTGAGCCTGTGCTCTAGACCCCATGAGCCACAACTACTGAGCCCTTGTGCCACAACTACTGAAGCCTGTGAGCCTAGAGCCCGTGCTCTGAAACAAGAGAAGCCACCGCAATGAGAAGCCCGCACACCGCAATGAAGAGTAGCCCCCGCTCACCGCAACTAGAGAGAGCTCGCGTGCAGCAATGAAGACCCAACGCAGCCAAAGATAAATAAATTAAATAAATAAATTTATATATAAAAAAAAGAAAGTTTGGAATGAATGACTGTGGGGACCCTCACATGCCAGGCCTCAGCCTGCTGGGCAGGAGGAGGCAGGAAGGGCATCAAAAGGAGAAGAGAGGGGAACTCCCTGGTGGTCCAGTGGTTAGGAATCCGTGCTTCCATGGCAAGGGCAAGGGTTCGATCCCTGGTTGGGGAACTAGGATCCTGCATGCCACATGGCGTGGAAAAAAAAAAAGAAAAAGAGGATGATGATCAAGAGAACGAGAGCAGCCGGGGCGGGGGCAGGGTGAGGTGCATTCCAGACCTGCTGAGTTTTCTTCGGTCCCTGGGGAAAATTAGAAATTGAGGGCTTCCCTGGTGGCGCAGTGGTTGAGAGTCCGCCTGCCAATGCAGGGGACGCGGGTTCGTGCCCCGGTCCGGGAAGATCCCACATGCCGTGGAGCGGCTGGGCCCGTGAGCCATGGCCTCTGAGCCTGCACGTCTGGAGCCTGTGCTCCGCAGCGGGAGAGGCCACAACAGTGAGAGGCCCGCGTACCAAAAAAAAAAAAAGAAAAAGAAATTGATGCTCAAAGGGGTGGAGTGTGAACATGCAGAAGAGGAAGGCGAAGGTTGGAAGCCCTTCGAGGGCTCATGTACATCTGAATTTATACCAGGGTCACTTGTGAGATCCTTTAGGAATGATGGAGAGCTGTGGGCCAGATGCACAAAGGATGCAAATCAATGGATACCAGTCTTCCTGGGATGTCTCTACTGGAGCGCCACAGGGCTCTGCCCTTGGCTTGTAAGGGATTGTAGTGGAACCACAAGCACCCAGGTTGTCAGAGCTGTGGCTAGGGAATTCCCTGGTCGTCCAGTGGTTAGGATTCGGTGCTTTCACCGCTGAGGGCCCGGGTACAATCCCTGGTCAGGGAACTAAGATTCCACAAGCCGTGCCAGGTGTTGAGGCCAAAAACAAGAAAAACAAACAAACAAACAAAAAACTCGGAGCTGTGGCTACGCTTAGGGCTAAAGGGATACAGACACTTCAGGTGATGTGATGGAGGCTCTAAGAAACTGGGGCGATTGGGCCACATCTAATAATGTGATATTTAACAAGGACAAATATTGAGTCCAGAAATTTGATTCAGAGAGTATAGGGCAGGAAAGATGGGGCTTTGAAGAGCTCACGTGAAAAACCCTGAGGGAAGGGAAAGCAGTTTCTGTCGAGTGCCTACTCTATGCCTGGCCTGACTAAATGTAACCCCCCCCCCCACAAGTATAATCCTGCAAGGTAGGATGTTTCCCCCTTTTCCAGATGGGGGAAATGAAGGCATAAAGCAGTTAAGTCAATTGCCTATGGGAAATGCCCTCAGGCTGGGCTTTCATCTTCCAGCGGGGACCTCTTGTCTGCCCAGCCCTCCACCAGCAGGTGCCTGCCAGACCCCATCTGTACTCTTCCTGACCTACTGCCCATCTGTGCTAACCACCTGGCAACCTTCCCAGTCACCCCTTCTGGTCTCTTGCACTCCGGATGACCACCTGCGTGCCTAATACCCACCAGCAACTGAGCACCCATTGGTCTACCGGACTCATTCTTCTCCACAGCTGGGGGAACCCTCCCACTCACCACTCTGTCCAGCCTGGGTCCCTGACACCTCCCCTAACCCACCCCAAGGAGGGAGAGTGACGGGGAACTTCCAGTCCTGAAGCAGCTGTTTCCCGTCCCCTCACACTGGCTGTAAGGGGCCGGCCAGCAGGGCAACACGGAGGACAGCCAGTGCCTCTCAGGACTTGTTTTCAGGAAACTGCCAGGGAAGAGCTGGGTCATGGAAAAAACCTGGGCTGGGGCTTAGGGGTCTGGGCTTGCCTCACACACAGCTGGCCGTGTGACTCCGTGGGGTCAGCCCCCCCCACTCCGGGGACCTGGTTACACCCAAATCTGAGACCCTGGGAATTCAAAAAAAACAGCTGTGAGTCATTCCTAAGACCCAAACCAGCTGGAGCCGCCAGACCCAGAGACTGACCTGAAAAATGGGTGGATGCCCCAAGAATGGTAAATAAAAATATGCCAATGACTTTTGCCATTTACTATGGGCTAGCCTCTATTCTAAGCAATTTATGGGTAACTTAAAAAAAAATCCTAGGTAAACCCTTTGAGGTAGGTTATTCTTTCCCCCTATTGTGCAGATGGAGAAACTGAGACACAGGGATTAAGTGACCCAGCCAAAGTCGGACATGGGCAGAAGCAGGATTTGAACCCTGCAGCTTTGCCAGTGTTTCTGCATTGACCCCTCCACTTGACGGCTTTCTATAAACAGCCCTCCTGCCTGTCCCCTGCGTGTGTCCCCGATGGGAAGAGCAGGCCCAAACCGTGGCGGCTCCAGGGGCTGCAGCCTCACCGGAGTGGAGGCGTGCAACTGCCCTCCCCTCTCCTCCGCTCCCTGCCCGAGCTGGCAAGCTTAGATCCGGATCCTCTGCCTGAGACCCCCTTATTAGGCCGTCAGAGCCGACGCCACACGCCCCCACTCCCGCCCCAGGGACTATTTTGGGACTCAGAGCTGTGCTCACAAAACCTGAGGGGTGGGATACGAGGCGGGCAGTGCAGATCCCGGTCTTGGGGAGGGGGCGTCTTCCCGGACTGAGGCTCTGGGTGGTGGCACCCCGTAACTTTGGGACGGGACTCTCAGACCCCTGAAGTGGGAGTGGAGGCTGATGATGGGGGGAGGGGGAGGTCCTGAGGTCAGCACCCCCCACCTCCCTGTCCCCTCAGGACGGCCTCACGGAGACAGAGCAGTTTCCTACAGGAAACGCCGCCGGGCGGTTCCATCCGTTGTCCATTGTCTGCCCGCCCGGGGGCCATCCGTCCCTCCCCCCAACGCCGTTTCCGAATCACCCCCCATCACACACACACACACACACACACACACACACACTCAGGTCCAGCGCGAGGGAATGGACCCGGGTCCCCAAGCTGTCCAGGAGCGACTCTGTGAAAGCATCCCGAAGTCGGTTGCGGCGCCAGGGGGCGAACAAAGCCCCCCACTTCGCTCCTGAAGGGCGGGAAGTAGGAGACCGCAAGAATCCAGAGCCCCCCGACTCTGCTCGCCGCCCACCCGGGACTCCCAGTGTGGGAGGGGCCCCAGCCAGAGGACACAGCTCCCGCCCCGTCGCAGCGCGCTGAGCCCGCAAAGGGGCTAGAAGCGCAGCGCCCCGTCCCGCTGCGTACCCTGATCCCCCCAGGGCCCCATCGGTGCCCCGAAAGCTGGCGCTTTACCTGAAGCCGCAGCCGCAGCCGCGCCCGCACCCGAGCCCGCCCCCTCGAAGCTCGGGGACCGGTTATCAAGGCCTTGACCCTAACTGACGGCCACGTCAGCCAACCAGCGTTCCATGCTCTCCGAAACTGTCCAATGGTGAGGCGAGGTGGACCGCACTGTCCCGGCGCTGAGAGTGTGGGGAGTGGCTTGGGGTGGGGCCTAGAGTGACTGCCCTTGAGGGCGTTCGGGTCCGTAGTGGGGAGAGCAGAGGCCGAGTGGTGCCCAGCTCAGGGCTAAAGGGCTTCGATATGATCCACAGGGGACAGGGAGCCTCGGGAACACTCTAAGCATGACAGTTACCCGGTGGGATTTGTGTATTTGGAAGATACCTTGGGTGGAAGCTGACGCTCCTGTCCCAGTGTCTGGGTGAGGGACCTGGACCCTGGATCTTTCCCACCGCAGCGCCTTTGCGCATGCTGCTCAATCTTCCTGAACTGTTCTTCCCTGCACCTGTTCACTTGGCCACCTTCTCCTACCTTTGGGGGCTCAACCTGTGTGTTCCAGTCCCCTAAAGGCCTAACGTGGACCTTCTCCAGCCACTATCTTTCCAGTCACTCTGTTTTATGAATCTAATAGCTATATACTTTCAATATCTGAAAACAATCTATTATTTATTTGTTTCTTTGTTTGCCATCTGTCTCCCCATAAGGACAGGGAACTGATTGATTTTGGACACTGTTTCATCCAGTGCCCCAAGCACACAGTAGGTACTTAATAAATGTTTGTTGAAGAAACAGACTCACAGACATAGAGAGCAGACTTAGTGGTTGCCAAGGGGGAGGAGGGGTGGGGGAGGGAAGGATTGGGAGTTTGGGATTAGCAGGTGCAAACTATTATATATAGAACGGGTAAACAACAAGGTTGTACTATATAGCACAGGGAACTATTTCAATATCCTGTGATAAACCATAATGGAAAAGAATATGAAAAAGAATATATATATATATATATGAATCACTTTGCCGTGCAGCAGAAATTAACACAACATTGTAAATCAACTATACCTCAATAAATTTTTTAAAAAATAAATTTAGTTATTTATTTTTGGCTGTGTTGGCTCTTTGTTGCTGTACGCGAGCTTTCTCTAGTTGCGGCAAGTGGGGGCTATTCTTCATTGCAGTGCACCGGCTTCTCATTGCGGTGGCTTCTCTTGTTGCGGAGCACGGGCTCTAGGCGTGCGGGCTTTAGTAGTTGCGGCACGCGGGCTCTAGAGCGCAGGCTCAGTAGTTGTGGCGCACAGGCTTTGTTGCTCCATGGCATGTGGGATCTTCCGGGACCAGGGCTCGAACCCGTGTCCCCTGCATTGGCAGGCGGATTCTTAACCACCAGGGAAGTCCTACCTCAATAAAATTTTTAAAAAATGTTTGTTTAAAGAATGATTTGAAATTACATTGAACTCTTTAACCCATTTGGAAAATATTATGATCGAAAGTGAATCTACAGATTTTTCCCCTATTAATTTAGCATTTATTGAGCACCTACGGTGTTCCAGGCACTGTGCAGGTCCTTGAGGGGAACATAATCCCTGCCATCCTGGGCCTCAAAGCTGAGAGGAGGAGACAGATTTTCAAGCTATGGTTTATGGTCAGGGGGTAACAGGGATGGGAGCTGGAGTCTATGGGAAGAGAAAAGAGGACACATCATTGTCGTAGAGGATCTGGGGAGACAGCCTGTAGGGATGACACTTAAGGAAATGTACTCCAGACAGGAGAAAATGCACATGCAAAGGAAGATATGGTGAACTTTGACTAAGTCAAGATGTTGGTGGGAGGGGAGCTGGAGGGACAGGCAGAAGGGTGTGTCTGAAGCAACTCAGACTTTATCTGATAAAATGTGGCCCATTGGAGGCAAGTTACTTTATTCCAAAGATTCATCTCTCTATTTGTCCCAGTGTCACTCTGTTTTAACTACAGTAGCTTTAGAATATATTTTAATATCTGATACTCCACTTTTTGCAAAATTCCTGGGCTATTTTCACTGTCTTTTTTTTTTCCTTCCCAATAAACTGTAGAATCCTGTCAAGTTTCCCCCATAAAAACTATAGTGGAATTTAAAAAATTTTCTTAAATAAAATAAAATGCATTACAAAACAGAAACAAGGACTTCCCTGTTGGTTCAGCAGTCAAGACTCCACGCTCCCAATGCAGGGGGCCCGGGTTTGATCCCTGGTCAGGGAACTAGATCCCACACATCACAACTAAAAGTTCCCACATGCCGCAATTAAAAAAAAGAAAAAAATCCCACAGTCCTCAATGAAGATCCTGCAGGCGGCAACGAAGATTCTGTGTGCCACAACTAAAGATCAGGCTCAGCCAAATAAATAAATAAATATTAAAACAACAACAAAAACAGAAACAGACTCACAGTCTTCAAAAACAAACTTATGGTTACCAAATGGGAAAGGTGGGGGGGAAGGGATAAATTAGGAGTTTGGGATTAACATATACACACTACTATGTATAAAATAGATAAGCAACAAGGACCTACCCTGTATAGCACAGGGAATGCTACTCAATATTCTGTAATAAACTATATGGGAAAAGAATCTGAAAAAGAATGGATACGTGTATATGTATAACTGAATCACTTTGCTGTATACCTGAAACTAACACAACATTGTAAATCGACTCTACTGTAATATGAAATAAAAATTAAATTAAAAAAATTTAAAAATGCATACATACACAGAAAGCTAGATCCAAGAAACCACATAAAAATAAATGTATAACTTAAGGAGTTCCTAAGGGGCAGTTCTCAACCAGGGGCGATTTTGTCCCTTGGGAGATATTCAGCAATAACTGGAGACATGTTGATTGTCAGGATGGAGTGGGGGGAAGGGCTGTCCTTGGTCTCTAGTGGGTGGAGGCCAGGGATGTTGCTAAACATCCCGCAATGTACGGGGTATTCTCCCACAACCAAGAATCATCTGGCCTGAATGTTGATAGCGCTGAGTGTGAGAAGCTCAGCTGGAAGGCAAACATCATTTTAACCCCCACCCAGGTCAACAAAGAGCATGTCACCAGCGACCCCAGAAGCCCCTCCAACAGGCTGCATCCCAATCACAGTGCCTCCTCGCTCCGCAAAGGAACCACTGTTGTGACTTGTGTGATAGTAACTGCCTGGCATTTCTGAATAGTTTATCATGGAAGTTTGAATCTCTAGACACTGTGGTTTAGTCTTGCACATGCAATATATATATATATATACATATTTCTCTTTTAAGTCTCTTAATTCATGGGTTCCCCTCTATCCCTTCCCTGCCTTGCAATAAATCGATTGCACAACTCAGGCTGTTTCCCACGGTCTGGGTGGTTCTGATCCCATCCTCGTGGTGCACGCTGGCATGGTTCTCTGTCCTTCATCTTCCAGGCAAATTTGCAGTTGTTTCCAGAACTGGGATTAGACTAGGGTTTGATGCCTTTGGCCCGATTGTGGGTGCTGTTCGTCCCATCAACATCAGGCTCACACTCTTTGTCTCTCCTTGCATGAGGCCAGCAGCCATTGAGAACTAACTTGGTGGTGAATGCAGAATAGCGATGTCCTCCTCCTCGAATTTCGTCCTTGTTTATTAGCTAAAATTCTTCCCTTGCAGATGTTTCCCTTAGGTTCCATTTGGTTACCTAGTGGCACATTCATGTAGGAGTGCTTGATTCTTTCCCTTTAGAGACCACTTACCTAAATAGTGAATTAATTCCCCCATAATCCTCTGAAAGTGATAAATTAGGCTGGTTCTTTTTTTGATTGAAGCATAGTTGATTTACAATATTGTGTTAGCTTCTGGTGGACAGCAAACCCACACGCACCACAATGAAGAGTATATATATATTCTTTCTCAGTCGTTTTTTTTTTTTTTTAACCACGCTGCAAGGTTTGTGGGACCTTAGTTCACGGACCAGGGATTGAACCCACACCTTCGGCAATGAAAGTGTGGAGTCCTAACAACTGGACCAGCAGAGAATTCCCCAGATTCTTCTTCATTACAGGTTTTTACAAGACATTGAATATAGTTCCCTGTACTATACAGTAAGTCCTTGTTGTTTATCCATCTTATGTATAGCAGTGTGTATCTGTTAACCTCAAACTCCTAATTCACTCCTCCCTTTCCATAGAAAAGTTTGTTTTCTATGTCTGTGAGTCTGTTTCTGTTTTGTAAATAAGTTCATTTGTATTATTTTTTAGATTCCACATATGTGATATCATATAATATTTGTATTTCTCTGTCTAATTTATTTCAATTAGTATGATAATCGCTAGGTCCATCCGTGTTGCTGCAAATGGCAATATATCATTCTTTTTTATGGCTGAGTAATATTCCATTGCATATATGTACCACATCTTTATCCATTCATCTGCTGATGGACACTTAGTATGCTTCCATGTCTTGGCTACTGTAAATAGTACTGCTATGAACATTGAGGTGCATGTATCTTTTGGGTTTTTTTCCTTTTAATATTTATTTATTTTTTATTTTTTGGCTTCATTGGGTCTTAGTTGTGGCATGTGGGATCTTTCCTTGTGGTGCGCAGGCTCAGTAGTTGCGGTGTGCAGGCTCTGTTGTTGTGGCGTGCAGGCTTAGTTGCCTCACGGCAGGTGGGATCTTAGTTCCCCACCAGGGATCGAATGGGTGTCCCCTGCATTGCAAGAAGGATTCTTAACAACTGGACCACCAGGGAAGTCCCACATGTATCTTTTTTGAATTAGAGTTTTCGTCTTTTCCAGATATATTCCCAGGATTGCTGGATCACATGATAAACCTATTTTTAGTTTTTTTAGGAACCTCCATACTGTTCTCCATAGTGGCTGCACCAATTTACATTCTCACCAGCAGTGTAGGAGGGTTCCCTTTTCTCCACGCCCTCTCCAGAGTTTATTATTTGTAGACTTCTTTTTTGGCTGCCTTTTGTCTTCATTGCTGCGCACAGGCTTTCTCTAGTTGCGGTGAGCGGGGGACTACTCTTCGTTGCGGTGGGTGGTGGCTTCTCTTATTGCCGAGCACGGGCTCTAGGCGCACGGGCTTCAGTAGTTGTGACTTTCAGGCTCTAGAGCCCAGGCTCAGTAACTGTGGCGCAGGGTTGCTCCGCGGCATGTGGGATCTTCCTGGACCGGGGCTCAAAGTCGTGTCCCCTGCATTGGCAGACGGATTCTTAACCACTGAGCCACCAGGGAAACCCTATTTGTAGACTTTTTGATGATGGTCATCCTGACCAGTGTAGTTTTGGTTTACATTTCTCTAATAATTATAGGCTGGCTATTTCTTTAAGTAGTTATGAGCTTATGGATTTAAATATGTTGTGCTCCAATCCTTTATCCTCACTGGTGGGCCCACCTGGCCAGTGGGAGCCTCTACTGGTTGGAACTTTTTGGAGCAACTCTGATAGTTTTCTTGCTGTCTCCTATGACCAGATGTTCCAGGCACATCTTGGACATTTCCTGTCCCAGACCTGGCATCAGCCAGAAACTCTGGGGGCTTTTTTTGGTGGCAAAATTATATTCGTTTGGGTGTTAGAAATGCTCATTTGCTATTGGGTTGGCCATGTGTCTAGACTTTCTTGGTCAAAAGAGCTAAAAGGGGGCTTCCCTGGTGGCACAGTTGTTGGGAGTCCACCTGCCGATGCAGGGGACACGGGTTCGTGACCTGGTCCGGGAGGATCCCGCGTGCTGCGGAGCGGCTGGGCCTGTGAGCTATGGCCGCTGGGCCTGGGGAGAGACCACAGCGGTGAGAGGCCCGTGTACCGCAAAAAAAAAAAAAAAAAGAGCTAAAAGGAGGGGAATATATATATTATATAATATCTGTATATATAATACAGAGAGAACATATAATATATTGTCCTATAATATAACACACAATTATATGTCATGATATAATCTGTATATAATATATTATAATGTGTATGTAATATATTATCATGTACATTTATGCATATACATATGATATATATGTCCATATTCTATTATGTACAATACTTTATGAATTCATTCTCATATTTCCAGTTCAATTTCAGGACTACATGATTTTTACTCAACCTCTCTCTGGTTGGTAGAATAACATCTCCCCAAAGATGTCCATATACAAACCTCTGCCACCTATGAAAATGGTACCTTACATGGCAAAAGGGACTTGCAGATGTGATTATGTTAAGAATCTTGAGATGGGGAGATTGTCCTGGATTCTCCAGTGGGCCCAATGTCATCGTAAAAGTCCTTATAATTGTTGGCAGGAGGGTCAGAGTCAGAGAAAGAGATGTGAAGACAGAAGCAGAGGTGAGAGTGTTGTGATTGCTGGAAGGGGGGCCACCAGCTGAGGATTGCAGGTGGCCTCTAGAAGCTAGAAAAGTCAGGGATATGGACTCTCCCCAAGAGACTCCAGAAGGAATGCAACCCTGAGGACACCTGGATTTTTAGCCTGGTGAGACCCATGTTGGACTTTTGAACTCCAGGACTGTAAGATAATCAATTAATGTTTTGAGCCACTAAATTTGTGGTAATTTGTTACAGCAGCAATAGGATACTAATACTATCTGTTTCTTCTTTCTTCCATAAAAATCCTGGTTCTTAAGAACACAGATGAAAACATAATTACAATGTCTCAGAATCATTCATTTGCTTTAAAGAACACTGCTCACACAGTGGTCTCAAAAAACAATGCGAATACTACCATCGATATGTTACTAAAACTGTTTTAAAGTATCTCTTGCGTATACTCTCCCCTTTTGCCATCATATGGATATATTTGTACTGCATCTACACTGAGAGAACATTTATCCATTACATACATCACCCTTCTTTGTTTAGTGCCCTTCGGTCTTAGGTTTACAAGTAATGTTATGTTTCACACTCTTTGCAGTCATAAACACATGTCTTTCTAGACATTTGTTTATCTGAAATGGAATCCTCAAGACCTCATGCAAACCATCTTCCCTTAGCTCTCACATGTTGATAACAGTCTATATCCTTTATATGGAAAGTCAATTTTGCTGGATATAAAATCCTTGGCTCCCATTTTCTTTGCTAGAATATCTTTAAACATGTCACTCCATTTTCTTCTTGCATTAAAGCATTGCTCTCAAAAGTCTGATGAGAGGGACTTCCCTGGTGGTCCAGTGGTTAAGAATCCGCCTTCCAATACAGGGGACGTGGGTTCGATCCCTTGTTGGGGAACTAAGATCCCACAGCAGAGGGGCAAGCCCGCATGCCTCATCTACTGAGCTCCCGCGCCTCAATGAGAGAGCCCGCCTGCCGCAAAATACAGAGCCCACGTGCTCTGGAGCCTGCGCACCACAACTAGAGAGACAAAGCTTGCACGCCACAACTAGAGAGAAGCCCACATGCCTCAACACGTGCTGCAACTAAAACCCAATGCAACCAAAAAACAAAACAAAACAAAACCTGTATATTAATTTAGATATAATTGACATTATAAAATAAAATTCGGTCATTTCATCCATAAACATGACATATCAGTTAATTAATCCAAGTCTTATTTTAACCTCCTAGTAAAGTTTTAGAGTTTTCTTGAAACAGACCACACCCTCCTCCTTAAGGTTATTCTCTTTGGGGGAGAAAGATGGCTGCTTTTTTCTTTTTAATATTTATTTATTTAGGCTGCGCTGAGTCTTAGTTGCTGCACATGGAATCTTTAGTTGCGGCATGTGGAATCTGAATTGCGGCATGCATGTGGGACCTAGTTCCCCAACCAGGGATCGAACCCAGGCCCCCTGCATTGGGAGTGTGGAGTCTTACCCACTGGACCACCAGGGAAGTCCCAAAGATGGCTGCTTTTGTAGATAGAAGCTCTGTTTCTTATCTTTTCCTACTTGGATGCTTTCACCATATTGGAATGCTATTGGTATTGTGTATTTGTGTTCATTTGTTGTGTCCTATCTTTCCTAGAAACACTGAACGAGATAAAAATGGGGATGTGAGAGAGAGATGGAGCTGGAGGTGGAAGGGGAGCCAGATGGAGGTGAGACTTGGGAGGTGAGAAAGACAGGGCTTCAGCCTGGGTGGAACTATAACCAGGTCGAAAGATGGAGGGACCAGTTTGGGGGCATAGGCATTATCCCTCCTCTGTACAAACCCTCTCATGGCTCCCATCTCACAGAATGTAAGAACTAAAATCCTTAGAGTGGCCCACAATGCCCTGCATGACCCGTTTCTATCACCTCTTGACTTCCTCTCTCCTCCCACTCACTCTCCTGCTCACTCCTTCTGCTCCACTAGGCACAGTTCTGCCTCAGGGCCTTTGCACCTGCTGCTCCATCTTCCTGGAATCCTCTTCCCATAGATGTCCACACAGCTTCTGCCTCACCTCTTTTGATCTCTGTTCAAATATCACAATGAGGCTCCCCTGGCCACCTTCCCACGCTTTCTCCACTCAAGACACCTCTTTGGCCTGCACTAATTATTTTCCCTAGCACTTATCACCTTCTTATACATGTCTATCTGTTCCTCACTGGAATGTCAGTCCCATATGAGCCAGAACTTTTCTGTCTGTCTTCTACACTGCCTGGTCCCCAGAGCCTCAAACAATGCTTGGCACACAGAAGGTGCTCTATAAATACTTGTTTGCTGAATGAAAGGAATGAAAGGTGAATTTGGACTCCATGTGGACCAAGGATATCCGAGCAGCATTGGAAGAATGTCCCAGCCTCTCCAGCTAGTGTGGAAGTATGTAACAGGGAGAAGGCACTTTGATTGGGTGGATGAAGGGGAAAGATGCAATTATCTTTGATCTCTCTCTCTCTCTTTTTTTTTTTGCACAAAGTGTAAAGGTTTTTTTTTTAAATGCGTAACATAGGCAAAATTATTTGTCAATAATTTTTTAAGGAATTTCACGTGTCCTGATTCTTTCCCCTGCCAATCACCTTAGTGCCTCCAAAGTCATAATCTTCAAGATAAGACAGCCCTTTCAAAAAGAAGTTTTGCTCAGTCCACAGTTGTCATGTCAGTTGGTCCACAATTCTTTTAGTTGGGCTTCTTTGCTCTCCAATGGAATATGGACACACTTCAAAATTCCCCACCTGTAATCTTTGGGATCCAATTTCCTCAAGCAAGTTACTTTAGGACCACGGTTAGGGTCAGGAGATGGATCTGCCTGGTTCTGAATTTGACACTCTAAAAAGGCATTATGTTCAAATTATACTCACTTCTAAGCTATCACACCCTAGAACAGTACAGATCTTTGGGATGTGCCAATAACTTTTTAAAGTCCAGACACTGTGTTCTGAAGGTAAAAGCCTTTAATGAAAAAGCCATTTCAGGGACTTCCCTGGTGGTCCAGTGGTAAAGAATCCACGTTACAATGCAGGGACTCCAGGTTCGATCCCTGGTCGGGGAACTAAGATCCCACATGCCGCAGGGCAACTAAGCCTCCAGGCCACAACTACCGAGCTCGCGCACCTCAACGAGAGAGCCCGTGTGCAGCAAATTACAGAGCCCTGGGGCCGGCTCACCACAACTAGAGAGGAAGCCCGTGCACCACAACCAGAGAGAAGCCCATGTGCCACAACAAAAAGAGCCCTTTGCTGCAAAGAAAATTCCCGCACACCTCAATGAAGACCCCGCGAGCCACAACTAAGACCTGACGCAGCCAAAAAAAAATAAACAAAATAAATAAAATTTTTAGAAAGCCATCTTCGTTTCATATCAACATTAAAAATAGAGCACTAGGGGCTTCCCTGGTGGCGCAGTGGTTGGGAGTCCGCCTGCCGATGCAGGGGACGCGGGTTTGTGCCCCAGTCCGGGAAGATCCCACATGCCGCGGAGCGGCTAGGCCCCTGAGCCATGGCCGCTGGGCCTGCGGGAGAGGCCACAGCAGTGAGAGGCCCGCGTACCACAAAAAATAAATAAATAAAAAATAAAAATAGAACATTAAATGAATGTATCTGATAATTTCCCTCATATCTTAAGCTTTCAAATTATCAACTCTACAGTGCCAGAAGCAATCTTTGTTTACCAATACACCCCCATCACTTGAATCTGTTTTAAGTATCATGTTCCTTCTTATCTGTATCAAAACTCATACCGAACAATGTGTTCTGGGTCTCAAAAGAGGATTAGATCTCTTAAATAACCTTTTGTTTTCCTCCAGATTCCTAAGACCATTGATAGAACATTGGTAGAACACATGACCCTTCTCTGTTCCACCCTATCCGAGGCTGAGGCTTGAGCCAGAGGAGAGGAGAGCTAGTCTCCTGGCCACTCCATGACGCACGTGAGCCTCTTGGGAGCCACCTTCAGCTCCTTTGCCAGTTCAAGGGCCTACTGGAAACTCCGGAGCAGCCCTGCCCTGGTCTGGAATGTCCAGCTGTCCCAGAGAGTCTTTGTCTGCCCTTCAACACTCACATCCCCAGCCCTGAGGGCTCATCAGCCCCAGTTGAGGGTCTCAAAGGGCAGCATCTCCTTCTGCCAAGTCCCCCGCTTCGCCCTCCACCCTCCTCCCCAGGCTCAAAATCTAACTGGTCCGTCCACATCCTGTTAGTTTTACCACCTGAGTAGTTCTGGAATTTATCCGTCTCCCCATCTAGTTACTCAAAGACCCCACCATCCCAGGCCTCCCTGCTGCCCTCCTGCCCCCCACGCCCGTCCCCAGCTTTGAATAATCCATGTTTATCCCCAGGCAGGAACGTGCTGGGGTTTCACATATGCCGATGTATCTCTTTCTGAGCCTGGTTGAAATTTACATGGATGTGCATTTCATTGTTACTCTTCCCAATTCACATGTATGTTAGAAGCAACCTTTTCAGCCTGTTCAGTATCTATTTAAAGCAGTTATTAAGGGACTTCCCTGGTGGCACAGAGGTTAAGACTCTGCGCTCCCAATGTAGGGGACCTGGGTTCGATCCCTGGTCAGGGAACTACATGCCGTGTGCATGCTACAACAGAGTTCGCATGCCACAACTAAGACCTGGCACAACCAAATAAATAAATAAATTAAATAGATATAAAAAAAATTATTAATATCAGGACAGTTGATTCAGGCCAGAATCCTCAATGGATGAGATAGTCAGTGAAAGTTCCGTGAGGAAACAGGATATTTGTGTAGTTTCAGTGTAACCACCCATAAAATACCCATTCATGACAGAGGAAAAAGTTGTCACTTCACAGAAGAGAAACAGAGAGATAATGCTTCATCAAGTGATCATAGTTAAAATGACCAGGAATGGGGCAAATGGACAAATCAAATCCTAATATACTGCATAGAGAAGGACACACCATCACTTCTGTGGTATTTCTTCCAAAGATGCTTAACCTGAATCTATTCATGAGGAAAATCAGACAAATGCAATGTCCCCAGACAAATGCAATGTCCCCAATGTCCCAGACAGGGACGTTCTACAAAACGACTGGCCTATGACCTTCAAAAATGTCAATGTCAAAAAGTCTACAAATAACAAATGCTGGAGAGGGTGTGGAGAAAAGGGAACCCTCCTACACTGTTGGTGGGAATGTAAATTGATACAGCCACTATGGAGAACAGTATGGAGGATCCTCAAAAAACTAAAAATAGAGCTACCGTATGATCCAGCAATCCCACTACTGGGCATATATCCAGACAAAACTCTAATTCAAAAAGATACATTCACCCCAATGTTCATAGCAGCACTATTTACAATAGCCAAGACATGGAAACAACCTAAGTGTCCATCAACAGATGAAAGGATAAAGAAGATGTGGTATATATAAATACAATGGAATACTACTCAGCCATAAAAAAGAATTAAATAATGCCATTTGCAACAACATGGATGGACCTAGAGTTTATCATACTAAGCATAGTAAGTCACAAAGGGAAAGACAAGTACCATATGATACCACTTATATGTGGAATCTAAAATACCACACAAATGAACCTATCTACAAAACAGAAACAGCCTCACAGACATAGAGAACAGACTTGTGGTCGCCAAGGGGGAGGGAGGTGGGGGAAGGAAGGATTGGGAGTTTGGGATTAGCAGATGCAAACTATTTTATACAGGATGGGTAAAAACAAGGTCCTACTGTATAGCACAGGGAACTATATTCAATATTCTGTGATAAACCACAATGGAAAAGAATATGAAAGAGAATATATATATATATATATATATATATATATATATAACACTGAATCACTTTGCCGTGCAGCAGAAATTAACACAACATTGTAAATCAACTATACTTCAATAAATTTTTTTTTTAAAGTCAATGTCATGAAAGACAAGGAAAGGAGAAAGGACATTCCAGGCATGACATTTGTCTGCAATGTGTGATCCTGGATTGGACCAGAGATCAGAAAATAAAAATTACTAAGAAAGACATTATTGAACCTTTGATAACATTTGAATATCTGTAGTTCAGGTAGCAAGATTAGATCAGTATTAAATTTCCTGATTGTGATCATTATACTGTAGTTATATAAGCAATGGTTCTCCACTGGTTGGGGGAGAGGCACTGTCTGTCATCCAGGGGACATTTATGTAATGTATGAAGACATTTTTGGCCGTCACAGCCAGGGTGTGTGTGCTACTGACACCTAGTGGGTGGAGGCCAGGGAGGCTAAAAATCCTGCAATGCAGGACAGCCCTCTACAGCAGAGAATTATCCAGCCTCGGTGTCAATAAGGTAGAGAAACCCTCCATAGGAGAAGGCCCTTTTTCTCAGGAAATATAAATTGAAGTATTTAGGAATAAGAAAGAGTCATGTCTGTAACCGGCTCAAAAAAGGTTCAGAAAGAAAATGTGTATCTATATCTATACCTCTCTCTATATATATACACACCTAGATGTGTGTGTGTCTTCCTTACAGCAAATGCTAACCTGTTGCCACATTTGCGTATTTTTTTCTCTGTCTGATTCTGCCCCCACCCCCCCACCGCCAACCCGAACTTCTTAGTGTTCCTCGAACTCATCAGGCACATTCCTGCCTCAGGAACCTCAGGGCCTTTGCACTGGCTATTCCCTCCTCCTAGAATGCCCTTCCCCCTGATATCTGCCTGACTGACCTCTTCACATCCTTCACTTCACTACTCACACACCCAGTGAGACAGTTCCTGACCACTCTAGTTTAAATTGCCAACATCCCCCCATTCTGTATCTCCCTTCTTCGATTTATTTTTCTTTTTAGTACTTATCACCACGTAACATGCTATATATTTTCTTTATTTGTTTACTGTGTCTCTTTCACACAGCCATTGTGCCAGCTCCATTAGGGCAAGGCCTTTGTCACCGGTGCTTAAAAAGGGGCCTGGGGCTTCCCTGGTGGCGCAGTGGTTGAGGGTCCGCCTGCCGATGCAGGGGACACGGGTTCGAGCCCTGGTCTGGGAGGATTCCACATGCTGCAGAGCGGCTGGGCCCGTGAGCCATGGTCGCTGAGCCTGCGTGTCCGGAACCTGTGCTCCGCAACGGGAGAGGCCACAACAGTGAGAGGCCCGCGTACCGGAAAAGAGATGGCCTGAAAGGAGGAGGAAGTTGGGGGCGGGGAGGAGGGAGTAAGAGGAAAGTTGCTACTCATCACCTCCACATCTCCCTTTGCCTCCTCCTTTGAATCCTTCATCTTCTAGGACAAGACCTCGAGGCCACTTCTGGGGGGCCCCTCGGCCCTCAGGAATCGCGCACAGGGGACGCTCAGCAGCCACGGGCACTTTCCTTCCCTCCCGGGAGCCCGTGACAGCGGAAAGGAACGCGCGTGAGCTGCTCTCTGATTCGCCACCAGGAGGCCACTTCGGGTAAGAATTATTCTTCAGAAAATTTTTAAAAGAAAGGAAGGAAGGAAGGAAGAAAAGAGAGAGAGAAGGAGAAAAGAGAGAGAGAGAAAGAAAGAAAGGAGAGAGAGAGAGAAAGGAGGGAGGGAGGGAGGGAGGAAAGCAGGAAGGAAAGAGGCAATCTCTAGCTTTTTCTTATTGTTACAAAAATACTTTCTTAAAATTAGCACATTCATGGGATTTCCCTGGTGGTCCAGTGGGTGAGACTCTGCGCTCCCAATGCGGGGGGCCGGGGTTGGATCCCTTGGTCAGGGAAGTTGATCCCACATGCATGCCGCAACGAAAGATCCCTCCTGCCACAACTAAGACTGGGCGCAGTCTAAATAAATAAATAAATAAATATTTTTTTAAAATTAGCATATTCATCATAGAAAATTAAGAAACTAAAGAGAGAAATAAAAATTGCTGCGCTAGCCCATCAAAATTGGATCTACCAGGGACTTCCCTGGTGGTCCAGTGGTTAAGACCCTGCGCTCCCAGTGCAGGGGGCCCGGGTTGGATCCCTGGTCAGGGAACTAGATCCCTGATGCCACAACTAAAAGCCGGCACAGCCAAATAAATAAATAGTGGGAAAAAAAATTGGGGGACTTCCCTAGTGGTCCAGTGGTAAAGAGTCCGCCTTACAATGCAGGGGATGAGGGTTTGATCCCTGGTCCGGGAACTAAGTAAGATCCCACTAAGATCCCAATTGAGCCCCCGGGCTACAACTACTGATTTTGGAGAATTTTAAACCAAAAATAGTAGCAAAATGTACTTGATGCCACTAAACTGTACACTTCAGAATACTTCAAATGGCAAATTTTATTTGATGTATATTTTTCCACAATGAAAAAAAAAGTAGATTGTATAACATGAACACCAGTTATCAACTCAGTCTTGTTTCATCTCCTCCCAGGTTCCCACTTCCTCCCATCTGGATTACTTTGTTTTTGTTTTTTTTTTAAGTGTTATTTTGGTGAAATCACATACAACTTAAAAAAAATAAACTTATTAATTTATTTTTGGTTGCATTGGGCCTTCATTGCTGCACGCAGATGGGGCTTAGTTGCTCCACAGCATGTGGGATCTTCCCGGACCAGGGCTCAAACCTGTGTCCCCTGCATTGGCAGATGGATTCTTAACCAATGTGCCACCAGGGAAGTCCCTGGATTATTTTGAAGCAAATCCCAGATGGTCCCTCACCTGTAAATATTTGAGCGTGCATTCTAGGAGATATGGACTTTTTTGTTTTTGGAATCATTTCTTTTTAAAATACCCATAATAGCATTATTATACTTTAAAAACTTATTATCGTCAAATGTCCAGTAAGTGTTCAAATTTCTAGTTGTCTCATAAATGTTATAATTTGTTTTGTTATCTTTTGTTTTATTATTTTAGAGATGTTTTGAATAAAGATATTTAAATATCTATACATTGCATTTGGTCAAAATGTTTTAAAATCTCTTTTGATCTAAAAATTTTCTCACCAGCTTTTTATTTTTTATTTCTTATTTATTTATTTGCAATTTACTTGTTAGAAAGAAAAAGATTTATCCTCTCACAGTTTGGATTTAGCTGACTGCACACCTGTGGTGTCATTTAAGATGTTCTCCGTCTTCCATATTTTGTAAAATTTGTTATCTAGATCTAGACCAATGCTGTCTAATAAAAATGTAATGTGGGGCTTCCCTGGTGGCGCAGTGGTTGAGAGTCCACCTGCTGATGCAGGGGACGCGGGTTCGTGCCCCGGTCCGGGAAGATCCCACATGCCGCGGAGCGGCTGGGCCCGTGAGCCATGGCCGCTGAGCCTGCGCGTCCGGAGCCTGTGCTCCGCAACGGGAGAGGCCACAACAGTGAGAGGCCCGCGTATCGCAAAAACAAAAAAACAAACAAAAAACCAAAAATATAATGTGAGCCACAAATATGAATGACGTGCAATTTAAATTTTTCTAGTAGCCACTTTAAACACAAAAACAAAGAAGATGAAATTTATTTTAATCATTTTTTATAATTACTTGTATTGAAGTATAGTTGATTTATTTATTTGTTTCTTTATCTATTTTTAAATTTTTTTAGCTGCACCACTTGCCCCCAAGGGATGGAACTCTTGCCCCCTGCAGTGGAAGCACAGAGTCCTAACCACTGGACCGCCAGGGAATTCCCAAATATAGTTGATTTATAATGTTGTGTTAATTACTGCTGTACAGCAAAGTGATTCATTATACATATATATACATTCTTTTTCATATTCTTTTCCATTATGGTTTATCCCAGGATATTGAATAGAGTTCCCTGTGCTATACAGTAGGACCTTGTTGTTTAGCCATCCTGTATATAATAGTTTGCATCTGCTAATCCCAAACTCCCAATCCTTCCCTCCCCCAGCCCCTCCCCCTTGGTAACCACAAGTCTGTTCTCTATGTCTGTGAGTCTGTTTCTGTTTCGTAGATAGGTTCATTTTGTGTCATATTTTAGATTCCACATACAAGTGATGTCATACGGTATTTGTCTTTCTCTTTATTTTGACCAGTTAATTTTAACCTAACATATCCAAAATTTGATGATGTCAACATGCAATGAATATTAAAAACTTAGATATTTTAACACTTTTTTTTTTTAACCAACTCTTCCAAATCTGGTGTGTTGTTTACATCTAGAGCACATCACATGTCAACTTGGAATGGCCACGTTTCAAGTGCTTGACGGCCACAGGTACCTCATTGCTGCAATTTTGGATTTTGGACATTCTAGAGAATTTTTTAGGTTCAAGTTCGATTTTTCAGCACAGTGACTTCATTGGTGGTGATGGGCACTGCCAGTAAGAGATGCAGAGCTGCCTCCCTTTTGTGATCTGGGCATCAACAATTATCTTAATGAATAAATGAATGTTCTCACAGAAACCCTGCCTGAGATTATTAGTCCATTTCTCTGTTTCTCGCCAGCCTCTTTTCTCATAAACACGTTTAAAAAGAAACATTGGAACGGAAACACTTTGCTGTACACTTGAAACTAACACGACATTGTAGATTAACTGCACTTCAACTAAAAAACAGGAATGGAAGAAATATTGGAATGCTATTGGATACAGAGTTTGGATTTCTTGTTTAACACACCCTATATTTTTCCTAGGTCACTAAGTACTTCCTTGAAATAGTTTGCAATTTGAAATCTTGTTGCACTTGATGGCTGTTCCTTCATGTTGGAACACTTAGGTTGTTTCCAGACTGTCAGCCAATCACTGTTACAATAAGTCATTGGTTAGGGAAGTGGTGTAACTGACTCATTAAGATGTTGTAATTTCAATCAAATAACTAAGCATGAAAATAAAACCATAAATGTTCTGCAAGGGAAAAAAAGGGAGAATTTTATCTTGCAATAAGGCTTTTCTGTGACAAAACCTAGAAGACCTTTTTTTTTTGGTCTTTATTTTTTATTTTATTACTATTTTTATTTTATTTTATTTTTTTTAGCGGTACGCGGGCCTCTCACTGTTGTGGCCTCTCCCGTTGCGGAGCACAGGCTCCGGACACGCAGGCTCAGCGGCCATGGCTCATGGGCACAGCCGCTCCGCGGCATGTGGGATCTTCCCGGACTGGGGCACGAACCCGCATTCCCTGCATCGGCAGGCGGACTCTCAACCACTGCGCCACCAGGGAAGCCCTGGTCTTTATTTTATTTTATTATTTTTTTTTTTTGTTTTCCCAGCGAGTTTTATTTGGGCAGACCTGGGGACAGGGAGGTCCTGCATCTAAAAGAAGGTGTTGGGCCTCTTGGTGGTGAAGCGTGGCTTGTGCTGGCGACGGAGGACCCGGTGGGGCAGTGGGAATTTGATCTTGGAGTCGTAGAATTGCTTGACTGCTGGTCGGCGGCACTTGCTGGCTGCGATCTCCTCCACCTTCATGATCTGGATCGAGTGGGCCCGGGCACGGTGCCGGGCGCCCATGTCTCGGTAGCACTGGGTGACAGCACCGGCTGTGGTCAGGTCCCGGTACTCCCGGTACATGTTGTGGGTGCCACTGCGGGAGTCATAGCGCAGCCAGATGCCGAAGTTCTTCACCCGCAGGGGAGATTTTTCAAACACCTGTCCACAGTAGACAATTTCCCCTGAAGACTTCTTCATCTTCTTCAGCTGAGATACAAAGTACCAGAAGCGAGACTTGGCAACAACATGGTTAGGCGCAAAGATCCGCATGCGATAGGGGGGCGGCGTGCGGCACTTGGGGGTCGGCAGGCAGCGCCCCACCACCTTGTATTCTCGAAGCGTGCCCGAGGCCTTCATAGCGCCCTATCCACGCTCGCCGCCACCCTCGAAAAGCTGGTCTTTATTTTTTTAATTGAATTATAGTTGATTTACAATGTAGTGTTAGTTTCAGGTTACAGAAAAGTAACTCAGTGATACATATATATGAATACATGTACATTTGTATATATAAATGTATACATATACATTTATATATATAGATTCTTTTACAGATTCTTTTCCACTATAAATTATTACAAGATATTGTATATAGTTCCCTGTGCTATACAGCAGGTCCTTGTTGGTTATCTATTTTATATATAGTAGTGTGTATCTGTTAATCCCAAACTCCTATTCTATCCCTTCTCCTGCAATCTAGAAGACATTTTTAAAAATTGATTAGTTTGCTCTCTCTCATACACACATAAAATTTCTGTATGGCAAAAAATATTTAAAGCAAAGTCAGAGACAAATGAAAAGCTGAGAAAAAAGTTTGCAATTCATATCACAAAGACTTAATCTGCCTAGTAGAAATCAATAACAGAAAGAAAAAAAATAACAGAAAGAACAACCCAAGAATTTTTTTAATAGGGCAAAGGAAATACAAATGGCTATTAAGCATCTGAAAAGGTCATCTCATACTAAGACAGATGAAAATTTAAACTATGTGAGGTGCCGTTTTCCACGTATCAGAGTGGCAAAACTCCAAAGTTTAATAAGGTAATTTATTGACAATGCTGAGAGAAAATAAGTGCTCTCATAAGTGGTCTCTCATTGTTGGTGCCAGTGTATACTGGCCCAACTCCATGGAGGGCAATTTGGTAAAATTCATCAAAATTACGAATATATATCCCTTTTGACCTAGTAATTCCACTTTGGGAAACTCTTTCTCCAGGTATAATTGCATAGGTACAAAATGACAGTCTGCAAGGTTATTCATTAGTGCATGGTTTGTAATAGCAAAGGATTAGGGACAACGCAGGTGCTTAATAGGGACCTGGTTAAATACAGTACAAGTATAAATGGAATACTATTCAGCTACTATATAAAAAATGAGGAACCTTCTATGGGCTGATAAGAGCTCTGAGATTTATGTCAAGTGAAAAAAGATACAAAACAGTGCATGTGACATGCTATCTTCTGTGTAAAGATAGTGCGGAAAATTGCTTATATCTGTATAAATAAATGCAAGAATGACAGAGGAGAAACTATTGACAGTGATTTTGGGTATGAGTGAGGGGAACTGGACAGATAGGGGACAAGAGTGTTAGGGAGATTGAAATTAAAATTTTTAATTAAAAAATTTTCCGGACTTCCCTGGTGGAGCAGTGATTAAGAATCCGCCTGCTAATGTAGGGGACATGGGTTTGAGTCCTGGTCGGGGACAATCCCACGTGCCACGGAGCAACTAAGCCTGTGTGCCACAACTACTGAGCCTGCATGCCACAACTACTGAAGCCTGTGCACCCAGAACCCATGCTCTGCAACAAGAGAAGTCACCGCAATGAGAAGCCTGCGCACCGCAATGAAGAGTAGCCCCTGCTCACCGCAACTAGAGAAAGTTGCGCACAACAACGAAGGCCCAACGCAGGCAAAAATAAATAAATAAACTTATTTAAAAAAATGTCCTCCAAGAGAAATGAAAGCACTCTCCCATCAAAAACTTGTATGTGACATTGGATGCAACTAGAGATTATCATACAAAGTGAAGTAAGTCAGAAAGAGAAAGACAAATACCATATGATATCACTTACATGTGAAATCTAAAATATGGCACAAATAAACTTATCTATGAAATAGAAACAGACTCACAGACACAGAGAACAGACTTGTGGTTGCCAAGAGGGAGGGGGGATGGGGGAGAGAGGGATTGGGAGTTTGGGATGAACAGATGCAAACTATTATATATAGGATGGATAAGCAACAAGGTCCTATTGCATAGCACAGGGAACTATATTCAATATTCTATGATAAACCACAATGGAAAAGAACATAAAAAAGAATGTATATATATGTATAGCAGAATCACTTTGTGGTACAGCAGAAATTAACACAACATTGTGAATCAACTATACTGCAATTTTAAAAAATTGAAAAAAAAAAGTGTATGTGAATGTCCATAACAGCTTTATTTTTAATAAACAAAGACTGGAACAACCCCAATGTCCTTCAACAGATGAATGTATACAGAAACTGTGGTTTATCCATATCAACGTTAAAAATAAATATACTATTGATACACACTCCAACAGAGATGAATATCAAAATAATTGTGTTAAGTAAAAAAAAAGCAGGCAAGAAAGGAGGACATTCCATGTACTCTATGTGATTCCATTTATATAAAATTCTAGGAAATGCAAACTTACCTGTAGTGACGGAAAGCAGGTCATGGTTACCTGGGGAAGGTGGGAGGAGCCAGTGGGAGAGGTTCTTAAGAGGCACAAGGAAGCTTCTGGGTGTGATAGAGATTTCCATTACCTTGATTATGGTGATAGATTCACAGGTGTTTACATAGGTCAGAGTTGATTAGATTGTGCACCTGACATATGTACAGATTATGGTATGTCAATTACACTACAATATACTGCCAAGATGCTTTCCCCACCATTTTTGTCTTAGTCCTCTTGGGCTGCTATAACAAAATGCCACAGGCTGGGTGGCTTAAACACAGAAATTTATTTCTCACAGCTCCGGAGGCTGGGAAGTCCAAAATCAAGGTGCTGGTATATTCGGTTCCTGGGGAGAACTCTCTTCCTGGCTTGCAGATGGCCACCTTCTCACTGTATTCTCATATGGTGGAGAGAGAGAGAAAGCTCTCTCCTGTCTCTCTTTCTAAGGGCACCAATACCATCATGGGAGTCCCGTCCTCATGACCTAATCATCTCCCAAAGGCTCCACCTCCAAAGACCATCACACCTGGGGATTAGGGTTTCCACATAATGAATTTTAGGGGAACACAAACATTCAGTCCATAACAATTTTGAAAAGGAAAATGTTTAGACATACAAAAAAACTTCAAAAGTGATTATGAATAAACCTGGATAAACATTCTCAAACAAAGTTTTAGGTGGACACACAATTAGGAAAAGGGAGACTTCTCCAGCTATGGTTTTTATTTTATTTATTTTTAAAATTAATATTCTCTTTTTTAAAAAAATATTTATTTGTTTGTTTGGCTGAGCCAGGTCTTCGTTGCTGCATGCGGGATCTTTAGTTGCAGCATACGAACTCTTAGTTGTGGCATGTGGGATCTAGTTCCCTGACCAGGGAGTGAGCCCAGGCCCCTGCATTGGGAGTCTTAGCCACTGGACCACCAAGGAAGTCCTCCAGCTATGATTTTTAGAGTTTTGGGGTTTGGCACAATGCAAATGCCTTCCCCATTCAAAATTGTAACTTACAAAAACAGACAGGATTAAAAAAAAAAAAGATTGATTAGTTTGGAACTAGAGAGAACTAGGTTGAAATCTTGGGCTTTCTAAGCTGTCTGTCTTTGGCCAAGTATGTGAACATCTCAGAACATCACAGTTTTCCTGTCAGTCCGAAAGGGAAAGGAATGCTTTCGTTTTCAGGGCTGATTAAAGGGTGACAAAACATAGACTATGCAAGTGCCTAATGGGATAAAGGTGAGTGCTAAATTAATGTGCACTGTTATAATTATTATTCTTACCTTAGTGAGTTCAGGGCTGTTTGCCCTGGTGTCCAAAGGCGGCAGGTTCACACACACGCAAGCTCCCAGGCTGGGAGGACTCTGGGAGACGGGTGGCGATGGGGAGAGTGTCTTGGGCAGAGGCCACTCCATTCCTTTCTGGAGCCCCAGCCCAGAATCTGAGTCATTCTTTCTGCTCTGAGATTCTGAGGCTCCTGCCCTAAAACTGACCTCTCCTGATGACCTGATGTGACTAAAGGCTGACAGGAAAGGGCATGGGCAGTTGCCAGGGGTGGCGGGGGCCACTCCTGGGGGGCCAGCAGCCTTGTTTTGGGATGTCCACATACAATGTCCCTCTGGGCTCGTCTGGGAAGAATCAGTCACATATCCCACGCTACAATGCATTATTCATGCTCTTCCCCAATCTGGGTCACCCAGTCCATATCCTTTTCATCTGGATAATCTTACTGTTCCTCAGCCCCAGGGCCCCTGCCCAAAAAGCCTTACCTGCTGGGATAGGTCCCTTCTCTGACCTCTTCTAGGCCCTGTGCTTCCCCATTACAGCACTGATCATCCAATATTAAAGTTAAGTGGTCAAACAGACATAGAGAACAGACTTGTGGTTGCCAAGGGGGAGGAGGGGTGGGACAGGGAAGGACTGGGAGTTTGGGATTAGCAGATGCAAACTATTATATATAGGAAGGATAAAAAACAAGGTCCTGGGCTTCCCTGGTGGCGCAGTGGTTGAGAGTCCGCCTGCTGATGCAGGGGACACGGGTTCGTGCCCTGCTCCGGGAAGATTCCACGTGCCGCGGAGCGGCTGGGCCCGTGAGCCATGGCCGCTGAGCCTGCGCGTCCAGAGCCTGTGCTTCCCAACGGGAGAGGCCACAACAGTGAGAGGTCCGCGTACCGCAAAACAAACAAACAAACAGAAAAAAACACAAGGTCCTACTGTATAGCACAAGGAACTATGTTCAATATCCTGTGATAAACCATAATGGAAAAGAATATGAAAAAGAATGTATATATACATATAACTGAATCACTTTGCTGTACAGCAGAAAATAACATTGTAAGTTAACTATACTTCAACAAAATAAATGTAAAAAATAAAAATGCTTAAAATAATCAAAATTAGGTCAAAAGATACAAACTTCCAGTTATAAAATAAGGAAGTCCTGGGGTTGTAACATACAGCATGGCAACTATAATTAATAATACTATTATATATTCAAAAGTGGCTAAGAGTAAATCTTAAAAGCTCTCATCATAAGAAAATAATTTTTATTTTTTGGCCGCTCCGTGTAGCTTGCAGGGTCTTAATTCTGTGACCAGGGATTAAGCCCAGGCCCTCAGCAGTGAAACCACAGAATCCTAACCACTGGACCACCAGGGAATTCCCAAGGAAAGAAATTTTGTAACTCTGTATGATGATGGATGTTAACTAGACTTATTGTGGTGATCATTTGGCAATGTATATAAATATTGAATCATTATGTTGTACATCTGAAACTAATATAATATTATGTCAATGATGTCTCAATGAAAGAATTTTTTTTTTCTGTGTTGGGTGTTCGTTGCTGAGTGCGGGCTTTCTCTAGTTGTGGCAAGTGGGGGCTACTCTTCATTGTGGTGCGAGGGCTTCTCACTGCAGTGGCTTCTCTTGTTGCAGAGCACGGGCTCTAGGCCCACAGGCTCCAGTAGTTGCAGCACGTGGGCTCCGTTGTTGTGGCGCTCGGGCTTAGTTGCTCTGTGGCATGTGGGATCTTCTCGGACCAGGGATCAAACCCGTGTCCCCTGCATTGGCAGGAGGATTCTTAACCACTGAACCACCAGGGAAGTCCCAAGAATAAATTTTTAAAAATCACAATTAACGGTGCTAATATGGGCAAACAGATTTGCCCCCTGGTACTATGCCCGGAGGTCACAATATCAGTGCCAAAAAATGCATAGTAATCAGGAGGAAGCATCAGACAAATGCAAAGTGAGGAACATTCCACCAATAACTAGTGTGTGCATTTCAAAAAAGTCAATGTCAAAAAAAATGGTACAGGGCTTTCCTAGTGGTTCTGTGTTAAGACCCCACATTCCACTGCAAGGGCCATGGGTTCGATCCCTGGTCGGGGAAGTAACGCATGTCGCAAGGTGTGGCCAAAAAAAAAGAAAAAAAGGTACAAATGAACTTATTTACAAAACAGAAATAGAGTCACAGAGGTGGAAAACAAACTTATGGTTACCAAGGGGGAATGGAAGAGGGATAAATTGGGAGATTGGGATTGACATATACACACTACTATATATAAAATAGGTAACTAGTAAGAACCTACTGTATAGCACAGGGAATTCTACTCAATACTCTGTAATGACCTATATGGGAAAAGAATCAAAAAAAGAGTGGATATACGTATATGTACAACTGATTAACTTTGCTGTACACCTGAAACTAACACAACATTGTAAATCAACAATTTTTAAAAAGTCAATGTCGTGAAGGACAAAGAATGATTGAGGAACGGGTCCAGATTATGGAGGACTAAGGAGACACAAGTAAATGCACCATGTGATCCTGGATGGGACCCCAGAGGGGGAGAAAACAGCTGTAAAGGACATGATGAAACTGGAATCTGGACTGAAGATTAGATAACAGCAATATGTCAGGCTCAAACTTCCTCAAGTTGCTATCTGTGCTGCAGTTACGTAAGTGAAAGGCGTTGTTCTTAGTAAAAGCACTAATCATGTCTGCAGCATATCCTCAAATCATTCACACACACAAAAGTGTGTGTGATTATCTTTTTTTCTATGTGTATTTTATATATACATGTATACGTGTGCATTATATATGTGCATGTGTATAATAGGTGTGTGTGCATATTATATGTATATACATGTGTCTCTCTGTATATAAATGTTTTTCTCTCTCTCTCTCCTCCTCTCTCTTTTTTTTTTTTTTTTTTCGGTACGCGGGCCTCTCACTGCTGTGGCCTCTCCCGTTGCGGAGCACAGGCTCCGGACGCGCAGGCTCAGCGGCCATGGCTCACGCGCCCAGCCGCTCTGCGGCATGTGGGATCTTCCCGGACCAGGGCACGAACCCGTGTCCCCTGCATCAGCAGGCGGACTCTCAACCACTGCGCCACCAGGGAAGCCCTACTCCTCTCTCTTTTGTACAAGAATCATCTCTGTTTTATTTATTTCACAGAGTAATGATTTTAGTTGAATACATTTGGGCACAGTAAATATTTGACATGAAAAGTAGTTGTATCAGAATGGGCATCAGAAAAATAGCAACTCATCTTTACACATAATAAGTAGAAAATATTTTTTCTGTCTGTTCATGTAAGTGTTACAAATCCTGAGAATGTTATACACTGAACTAGGTACTACCTTATAATTAAATCTTGCGCATATATATATATAGAGAGAGAGAGAGAGACAGAGAAGAGAAATATATATGGAATATATATATATATATATTTGTGTGTAATATATATATATATGCCTCTCTTCCTTTATGTGAGGGAGGATCACCAGGGAAAAGAACTGCTCAGCTGAGTCCACTGGATGTGGTTTTGAGCCACTAAGTTTGGGGAATGTTTGTTACACAGCAGAAGAAAACTGATTGGGCTTCCCTGGTGGTGCAGTGGTTGAGAATCTGCCGGCTAATGCGGGGGACACCGGTTCGAGCCCTGGTCTAGGAGGATCCCACATGCCGCGGAGCAACTAGGCCCGTGAGCCACAACTACTGAGCCTGCACGTCTGGAGCCTGTGCTCCGCAACTAGAGAGGCCGCGATAGTGAGAGGCCCGCGCACCGCTATGAAGAGTGGCCCCCTCTTGCCACAACTAGGGAAAGCCCTCGCACAGAAATGAAAACCCAACACAGTAAAAATAAATTAATTAATAAACTCCTACCCCCAACATCTTCAAAAAAAAAAAAAGAAAAACCACGGCTTTAAAAAAAAAAATGCTCCTGATTTCTAAAAAAAAAAAAAGGAAAATGGATACACTAATGCTGTTAAATAATAAAATATGTTCTATCCTCCCAGTTTTTAAAATATACCTTCAAAACAATATGAAAGGCCAGATTCAAATTTATTATTTCTTTTTTGTTTTAATAAGATTTGGGTTTTTTTTAGATTAGAGTTTTTAAATTGTGGTAAAACATACATAATAGAAAAAGTTTAACCATTTTAATGTATACAATTCAGTGGCATTGAGTACACATACAATGTTGTACAACTTCTACCTAGTTCCAGAACTTTTCCACCAGCCCAAATGGAAACTCAATGGTCTAAAAGGAAGTCTATGGGCTCCAGTAAATATACCCATTGCTCCCACAACTCCTTGCCTGGTGGAGGCATTCACCCTCCAAAGTGCAGTGCCATAATAGAGGTCCCTCTTGCCCTGGTCTGAGGCTGGCACTGGCAACAGAAAAACACCAGCCCAAAGGCAATGATCAGAGGCTTAAAGGATCTGCAAAAAAACAGAACATGGAATGGCCTGTGTCGCACAGCAGTGATGGGGCGGGAGGGCTTCCCTTGGCCAAAGAGGGCAGCTCCCCTTCAGCTTTGGACCGTTGCAAACAAGCAGGACTGCAGACCACTCCTGTTGGACCTTCCAATTTTTCAAGAGAAGCAGAAATTCCGGATTTTCATTAGAAATCTCCTGATACTCAAAATTCTGGGCAGAACAAACCAAGCATATCTTCAGGTGGAGTTTGGCCTGTGGGGTCCAGCATAGGATCATGCAGGATCTGTGCCTAAAACATGGGTGAGGGAGACTTCCCTGGTGGTCCAGTGGGTAAGACTCCATGCTCCCAATGCAGGGGGCCCGGGTTCGATCCCTGGTCGGGGAACTAGAGACTGCATGCATGCTGCAACTAAGAAGTCTGCATGCTGCAACTAAAAAGATCCCATGTGCAGCAACGAAGACCCGGCTGAGCCAAAAAAAAAAAAAAAAAAAGGGTGAGGGATGGGGTGGGTGGGAGAGCAGAGCTGGCAGAGGGGGCTTGGCTTCTGTGCAAATTTGAGCAGGAGACAGGATTGCAACTCATGGGAGCAGCATTAGTTGTACTCCATGTCCGCCACTGGCAGAACTCAAAATAAAGCATGGTTGGAGCAGGTTTAAGCTCAATAATAATCCTAGTCTTCCTGGGAAACTTTATTCCCCCCACACCTCCTCTCTCAGACTATGTGATCTCTCTGTACCTCTGTTTCCCCTTCTTTAAAATAGAGACCTTACAGGATATATTAAGTGAATGAATATATGTAAAATACATAAAATAATGCCAAGTGCAGGGTGGGCACTACTTAAATGTTGGCTACTGTATTAGCTGCAGAATGAGTGGCTTAAAACAACAAGACACATTTATTATTTCTTACTTTTCTGTGGGTCAGGAGTTTGGGAGCAGCTTAGCTGGGTGGTTCTGGCTTGGAGTCTCATGAGGTTGCTAACAGATGCCAAGTGAGGCTACATCATCTGAAAGCTTGACTGGGGCTGGAGGATCTGCTTCCAAGATAGCTCCCTTGTGTGGCAGACAAGCTGATGCTGGTTGTTGGGTGGAGGCCTCAGTTCCTCACCTTGCAGATCTCTCCAAAGGGCTGCTTGAGTGTCCTCACAGTATGGTGGCTGGCTTCTCCCGGAGCAAGTGAGCTAATCAAGAACAAGAAGGAAGTCACATGTTTTTTATGACCTAACCTCAGAAGTCACACACATTGTCATTTCAACAATATCCTCTTGGTTATATGATGGAGAGGAACTACACAAGAGTGCAAATATCAGGAAGCAAGGATCACTGCGCTATTATGAATAAAGGTAGCATGGCTGCTAAGAGCAGAGCTGTGAGTCAGGCAGCCTGGTTTCAAATCCTAGCTCTTTCTAGATAACTGTGAGAACTTGGACAAGTACTTAACCTGTCTTTCACTGCATCCTCATTTATAAGATAGAATAACAGTATCTGCTTCATTTGCAGTTGTTATTGGGATTAAGGGAATATATAATCACTTTAGAACAATTCCTGGCATATAACAAGTACACAATAGTGCACAACTTTTTTTTTTACTTGAGTTGTACACTTCATTATTTATTTATTATTTATTTATTTATTTGGTTGTGTCAGATCTTAGTTGTGGCACGTGGCTCCTTAGTTATGGCACGCAAACTCCTAGTTGCGGCATGCATGTGGGATCTAGTTCCCGGACCAGGGATCAAACCCGGGCCCCCTGCATTGGGAGCATGGAGTCTTAACCACTGCACCACCAGGGAAGTCTCTGCTGCTACTTTTTTATACACAGCCCCTCCAATGACAGATCAGCTCCTCCCATACAACCCACCAGAAGCCCCAATGATTGAAGACTAGTAGAGAGGGACTGAGGGGTCCCCAGTAATTAGGTCCTAGAGATACATACAGATGGAAAGACACTGTTCATGAGACTGTGTCCTGCTCCAGACTGAAATTTCCCAAAGGCAGGGGTTTTCCTTTCAGCTGCCCACAGACAGAAAAAAAAAAAGTCAATTTTACTGCTTCGCTTTCTGATGAGAGACTCCAGCCCACATGTCACCTTTCTAATACCATTTACTTCACCCAGAGTAGCCTACATTGGGTGGAGGGGGCATCTTGCCCACCATTATGGACCCAGCATAGTAACCAGCACACAGCAGGTACCAAAGAAACAATTGATCATGGTGATATGTTATTGCTGGGTCAGAAGTATATTCCACAGAGCAGTTTTTTAAGATATAATCCAGGGCCAGCTCTGGGTCCCTGGACAAATTCTTTTGTAGCCTGCTCACTGCAGGTGCCTCTAAGAGGCTTGGGTGTACTTTGTGCCCTCTGAAACACAGCACAGAGGTAGAAGCTACTTCAGAGTGGATCAGAAAGAGGCCTTCAGGTTGGGAAGGTAATTGATCATTTTTCTCAGTGCAAGAAGCCAGGGAGGAGGAGAGCTCACTCTTGGATAGCTATGTCCCCCACTCAGAAGGAGGCCAGGGGCTGGGGGCTGGACAGGCCGGCTGCCAGGTCAGATGGTGGCTATCTGGATCTATTCCTTGCCAAGGTTTTCCTCTGTGCCCTTCCCACCTGCCTGTCACTGCTGCCGGGATCTGCTATCCTGGCATCTGGCCCAGCCAAGTGTATGGGGCACACAGTGTTGGATTCCAGAGGCTGAGCTGGCTCGGAGCCCTGCTGAGTCAACTCTGTTTTTCTTGCCTGTTCTCTGAGCCATCGTGCCCTGGGTTTTTCCTGGCAGGCAGGTTTTCTATGCCAGCCTCAATTTTCAGGCAAGGTATAGGGAAGTTGGTGGGAATGGAGGGGGAGAACTTTGGTAAAAGTTTGTTGAATAAATGCTTAGCCTTGTGAAATGAAAGTGGTCCACCTCACAGCCTCACTCAGTTCTTCCTCTGTCCCAACTCTTTCCCTACCCGAGGGTCTCTCCACCAGCCTGGGAACTCCATGTAGGAGAGCAGAGGACTGTTTATTGAATGAATGAATGAATGAGGGAGAATGGGGAGACCTTCCTTCCATGTATCCCCTCTTTCTGTTCCAAGGTTCCTGCTTTGATTCAGGCAAACACTCTGAAGACCCTGAGGGTAGAGAGTGGGCAGTGGGGAGAGAGGCACCCGCTGGAGACTGAACAAGACAAATCTGGTCCCTGCCACCTGGGCACTAAGTTGTGCGGAGTGGGATGAGGGACGTTAAAGAATGCCACAAACGCATCTGCAACGACCAAGCCTTGAGCGGGAAGGAGCGCGAAAGCCCGAGATGTCTCCCCGGGAGACCAGCCTGGTCTTGGGATGCTCTCCAGGAGGCGTTCCGGAGGCGGGGATGTTTGAGGGGTCCCGGGTTTCCGTCTAGCTCTGCTGGACTGAGCGTACCAGGACCCTCTTCCCCAGCGTTTGACTTGGGGAGGGGGTCAGGAATGCAGCCCGCACGCCCCGTCCCCGCTGACACCAGCGCCTTTTCCCCCTGGGCGCGGCGGGGGCTGGGGGGGGGGGCTCGAAATTCCGGCGCTTGGAAAGGGACCGCGGGGAGAGGAAGTCACGTCTCCCACGGTCAGCAGAGAAGGCACGGCTGACCACGCACGTCCGGGCCTGGTGGGAGGAGCCACAGTTTTGCACCTCCCAGGGCACCCCTCACCCCCAAAACTACCCGGCCTCCAGCAACTGAACCCCACCCCCGGCCCCACGCCCCGTCCCCGGAACTCCACGCGCCCCGCCTCCCAGGCTCCGCCTTCTACTCCCGCACTGTGCTTATAATAGAGGGCGTAGCGGGCACAAGCCAAGCTGTGATTCGAGTCTTTGCTCTCTGGCTTCTGCACCCAAGCGAGTCTCCACCAGGGCCCCCGCGTCTCCACCCCTCTCATCTCGACCTCCGAGTCCCCCTTGCGCCCCCTCACCCGTGCCTCTCCGATCTCCGCGTCCCGGCGTCCACACCACCCGGAAGGATGCGCTGTGCGCCAACAGCCGGAGCAGCCCTGGTGCTGTGCGCTGCCACCGCCGGGCTGCTGAGCGCGCAGGGCCGCCCGGAGCCTCCCGAGAAGCAGCGCTTCGCCTCCTGGGACGAGGTGAATGTGCTGGCGCACGGGCTCCTGCAGCTCGGCAACGGGCTACGCGAGCACGTGGAGCGCACCCGTGGGCAGCTGGGCGAGCTGGAGCGGCGTCTGGGCTCGTGCGGGGCCGCCTGCAAGGATCCTGAGGGGTCAGCCGCACCTCCGTTCGCCCCGGAGAATCTGGTCCCTCCCGGCGGCGATGCAGTCCCGGAGACCCTCCGCAGCTTTCAGGTACGTACGCTCCTACTGCCCTGGAAGTGTGTGGACGGGAGGGGGCGCATCTCGGACTCCCTGGGCTCTTCTGCCCGGGCCTCAAAGGATGGAGAGTTGGGAGTAGGACCGGGGATGAATGGAGAAGTTGGCGGCGGAAGGCCAGATCCTCACCAGGGTTTTATACTCTCCCCAGACTCAGCTCAAGGCTCAGAACAGCAGGATCCAGCAACTCTTCCAGAAGGTGGCCCAGCAGCAGCGGCACCTGGAGAAGCAGCACCTGAGAATCCAGAATCTGCAGAGCCAGGTGCCCGATGCTTGCCCCAGGTGGGGAGGGAGGTTGAAGTTGGACCTATGGGTCTGGACGTGGAGCTAAGCAGGTCGAGCAGCCTGAGCCAGCCAGACCTGACCCCCTCCTCCTGTCCTGTCCCAGATGGGCCATTTGGCCCCCATGCACCTGGGCCACGGGGTGGCCAAGCGTGCCAGGAGGAAGAGGCTACCCAAGATGGCCCAACTTGCTGGCCCAGCTCAAAATATCAGCCGCTTGCACAGTGAGTGTCCAGACCTTTGCTGTTCTCCGGAAACCACACCCCCACTATTCTTGCCCCCCACCCTTGTCAGGTCCACCTTACTGAGAAGGAGAGAGGCCCCGGCCCTGCGTCCCTGTGGGCTGACGGGGCTCTGGTGAAGGGGTGACTGGGACACCCCCTCCTCAGTCCTCTCCCTGCCCCACGGGGCCACCCCACCCTTCTTCCCAGCAAGCCACTGGGATTTCCCACGGGCCACTAAGTGGAGCAGCAGGCGGCTGGGAAACAGGGTCCAAGGGGGACTTGAGCTGCAGGGGTGTGGGAAAAGGGGTGGTACAGCTCAGGGCCACCTTCCTGGAGGTTGGAACCTTCTAGGAGGGACAGGATGGGGGACGAAAGGGTGCCAGCTAGGGAGGCTGGAGGCTGGAGCTCTCGTTGGGTGAAGAGAGAATGGCGGCCTGGGAGAAGAGGTTCTGATGTTTGGCCACCACCCACCCACCATGGGCTTTTAGAGTGTGGATCTAGGAGGGGAGGCTAGGGCAGGCAACCCCCATCTCCTTGGCCAGACGCACCACTCTTGCATCTCTTACAAATCCAGGCCTCCTGACTCACACACCTCTTCCGTCCCACAACCTTCTATTGGCCCGGAAGTCCCTGATCAGCCCTTCCCACGCCCCCCCCTAAGTTCTGGTTCCTTTATTGTGTATGCCCTATGCACCCCAGATCTCCTAACATGTCTGTAGGTATATGACACAGATTCCCAGCTCCCGGTGTCTCTGTCCTACTGCTCCAGAGCTGGCTGGCTTCCTTGTGGTCCTCCTACCCCATCACCCACCTTGGCATCTGCAGCCGTCTGCAGCCAACTGGGTGAAAGTTCAGATCTCCCTCTTCACACCCTCGGGCTGGTTGCTGGCTTCCCGCCCTCTAGTCTTGAGGGCTCTGGCATCTCCCCGTCCTACCACTTTTCCTCCCCTCCCCAACCAGGAAGGGTCCATTACACCCTCCCAAACCGTAGCCCTGGTATGAGTGGCTTCTGGGTGGGGCCCGCAGGCATAGATCCAGGCTGGGGAATGTGATGGGGAGGGTGGGGGTCATGTGTAGGTTTGGGGACTCCAGGCTCGCCCCTGCCAAGTATGGGAAAGTTCAGAGCTGCGGAGACAAACAGCTGGTGTTAATGGAAGCCACATTGGTGGTTTGGCGGGCTGCCTGTTGTGATTGGAAGAGAGGAAAGTAGGGGAAAGGGGAGCTGCTTCAGGGGCCAGAAAATGCCTCCAGTCATCCGGGCCCGCCCCCACTCCCACAGTGTGGACACATTCACCCCGCGACCTGAGCCTTCCCCTCCCCCTGCGAACTTTCCCCTACTTTCCGGGCTGGGCTGGGGCTGGGCTGGGGCTGGGCCTGGGCTGGGCCGGGCATGGGACGGGCTGGGGGCGGGGACTTACCCGGTCTGCCGATGTGCCCTGGCCATCCTTCCGTTTTTTCCTCCCTCCTCCCTCCTTCCCTCCTCAATCCTTCCCCCTCCCTCTCTGATACCTGGGACCCCAGGCAGGGCCTCTGTGGTGTCCCCAAGCCCCATCCAGGCCTGATTCCCCTCCCGCCACTGGACAAAGCAGAGCTCCCTCCTGTTTATCACAGTTCTTGCCCCATCCCCACTCTGGTCCAACTCCTTCAGTCATTCCTTCATGGCATCTTTAGTAAACACCTGCTGTGGGCTGGGATCAGCCTGGGCACCGGTGCCAGATGGTGGCAAAGAGCCATTCATTGTCCCTAGCCTCATGGACCTCCTTCAGTGTGGGGAGTTGGAGAGAGACCATCAGATGACCCCAGTGTTGGGGAGTAGGAAGTCCTCAGTGCCCCTAACCTGGTCTGGGTGGGATGGTCAGGGACATGATCCCTTTCAGAAGCTGGGACCTTTAATATGAGGCAAGGAAAGGCATGAGGGAAGTGGGTCTCAGAACAGTAGCACGTGCAAAGTCCCTGTGGCAGGAGGGGGGTGTGGTACCAGGAAGGCTATGTGGCCAGAGGGTGGGCGTGCAGTGCAGGAGAGGGAGGATGAGTATAGCAACCAGTCCTGGGGTGCCTTGTAGACTGTGTCGAGGAAAGGCATGGGGTGCTATGGAAGACTTTAGGCAAGTGGGGTGTGTGTCATGAGCTCTAGATTGCCCCCTCCCGTCCCTGTCACCCGCTGCCCAGCCCCCAGACATGCCTGTTTCCTGGAACCCCCAGGACTGCTCTCTGCTTCAATCCCCCCACCCTTGTCTGCCCTGCAGGACTGCCCAGGGACTGCCAAGAGCTGTTTGAAGAGGGAGAGAGGCAAAGTGGATTGTTCCAGATCCAGCCCCGGGGGTCCTCTTCATTCCTGGTTAACTGCAAGATGACCTCAGGTAGGGCTGCTCTGGCCCCCCAGGTACCCCAAATATCATGGGCCCGGTTGTCTTTCTGTCAAATGCAGCTCACCCCCCCTCCCTCCCTCGCTCCCCGCTTTCTCCTTCCCTGCTGGATCCTTGGGACAAAGATCCAGGCAGAGCCCTCCGCCTGCTGACCAGCCCATCTTCCTCCTTTAACCATCTTCCTCCAGTCCTGCTGGGATGGATGAGAGGAACATTGCTCTCCCTTGGTTTAGACGTGGTTTGGGGTTTGGGAGCCAGATGGGGGAGTCAGGGTCTCTTGTAAAAAAATCCTCCTGGTGACTTTGCACCTTTCCGGGCAGATGGAGGCTGGACTGTAATTCAGAGGCGCCAGGATGGCTCAGTCGACTTTAACCAGCCCTGGGACGCCTACAAGGATGGCTTCGGAGACCCCCAAGGTGGGTGTTTCCTGCAGATCAGAGGCACAGGGGGAGGAGGGGGCCACGGAGGTGGGTCGTTCTCACAGATGGGCCTTTCCCACTGTAGGTGAGTTCTGGCTGGGCCTGGAGAAGGTGCACCGCATCATGGGGGAGCATGGCAGCCGCCTGGCTGTGCAGCTGCAGGACTGGGAGGGCAATGCCGAGTCATTGCAGTTCCCTGTCCACCTGGGTGGCGAAGACACAGCCTACAGCCTGCAGCTCACGGCGCCCGTGGCCAGCAAACTGGGTGCCACCGCCTTCTCACCCAGCGGCCTCTCCCTGCCTTTCTCCACTTGGGACCAAGACCACGACCTCCGCAGAGACAAGAACTGTGCAAAGAGCCTCTCTGGTGAGCAAGCAAGCTCTGTCCCTCCTTGTCTTGCCCTTTGCCACACAGCTGGGACCTCCCCTCCCTACCTTTCTGCATCCGTCCCCTGCCTTCAACTCCATCTATTCCCTCCCCACTTTTCTCCTTACGTGCAGCATACCCTTGGGCAACTGACTTAACACTCACTTACTCCATCTTCAAAATGGGTAGAACCATACCGTCCACGCCATAGGATTATTATGAACATATGATGAGATGACGTTTGTGGGATGGTGGCTGGTGTGTGGCAAAGCCATGGAGACAGACCCCATCTTGTTCTAATGAAATCGGAGGCAGAGCCCGGGCCCTGTGAAGTGAAATATATGAAACTGCCTTTTGGTGGGTCAAAGAAGGATGGACTAGTGGTTAATTTCATATGGTTCAATCTAATATAAACTAGTGAGATGCATGACAGTCATAGAGAGGCTTTGATAAATGTTTGCCATGTGCCAGGTGCGGAGAAGTCACTCGCCAGGGTCACAGACATAAAAGCTGCAGTTACCGGGAAGGGGGGTACCCAGAGCCCCTGAGGTGCCTTTGTCACAACCTGGGGTTCCTCAGAACACAGTTTGACAACCACTGCCAAAGACATCTCATCTAAAGTGTGTGACATCCAACACCCAGCCTCATCCCCATCCTGGGCCCAGTGGAGGCCCAAGGACCCATGGGCCTAACCAAGTCCCCTTTTTTCTGACCCCGGCAGGTGGCTGGTGGTTCGGTACCTGCGGCCACTCCAATCTTAATGGCCAGTATTTCCATTCCATCCCGCGGCAGCGGCAGCAGCTTAAGAAGGGCATCTTCTGGAAGACCTGGCGGGGCCGCTACTACCCGCTGCAGGCCACCACCATGCTGATCCAGCCCACAGCGGCCGAAGCAGCCTCCTAGCCTCCTCGCTGGGGCCTGGTCCCAGGCTCCTGGAGGACAGGGACTCTGATTCTGGCCCAGCATGTGGCCACTCCCTGCCTGGGCAGGGGCTCCAAGCAGGGGCCACCTGAAACCTCATGGACAGAGATGTCCACGACTGGAGATGCCCCCGCGATGAGTGGGGGGGCTGCAGGAAATGCCCTCTGAGAAGAACAGAGCTGCAGGGCTGCAGGGCACAGACCCCGAAAGCGTGGGACATGGGGGCATTGAAGCCCACTCCTCGCCCGCCCGAGGAGTATGGGACGCAGAGGGACCACTCGGGGGCAGCCAGGCCGGCCCTTGATGGCGGATTCAGTCACGTTGACTGGCTGGGGGACCAGGACTCCCGTAGACCCCGGGCGCCCTTGTGGTGCTGTAGCGTGTGGGTGCTATAGGCGAGCCCACGCCGACGGCATCTGGGCTGAGCCCACGGAATTCTTGGAATAAAAACAACCTCAGAACATTTCGTTCCTTTTCGTCCTTTGTTTTTGTTTTAAAAAGTGGACAGTTTTCAAAGTCCACATAAACATGTTCCCAGGGTGGAGGGTGAATGCTTCCGGGGCTCTTGAGGGCAATGCTGGTTATCCCTACCACCTCCGACAGCTGATTTCAATTTCCTTCACTTATGATTTCATGACGTGTATCTCATTTTTTACTTTCAAAGTTACAAAATAAAACCCTCATTCAGTCCTTCTGGAAGCAGGTAATAGAGAAAATAAGAAGCTCTTCCTGACCATACTTAGGCATATGAATCACTATTAACTTTTTAGTGTCCTGCCATCTGATAGAAATATGATGTGAGTTGTGTGTTTAATTTTTTTTGTAGCCACATTTTTTAAAATATTTATTTATTTTTGGCTGTGTTGGGTCTTCGTTTCTGTGCGAGGGCTTTCTCTAGTTGCGGCGAGCGGGGGCCGCTCTTCATCGCAGCGCGTGGGCCTCTCACTGTTGCGGCCTCCCTTGTTACGGAGCACAGGCTCCAGATGCGCAGGCTCAGTAGTTGTGGCTTATGGGCCTAGTTGCTCCGCGGCATGTGGGATCTTCCCAGACCAGGGCTCAAACCCGTGTCCCCTGCATTGGCAGGCAGACCCTCCACCACTGCGCCACCAGGGAAGCCCTGTAGCCACATTTTTAAAAAAGAAAAAAAAAAGAAAAACAAGTTTTACAAGAAAGTAAAAAAAAAATTTAGGAATATACTTCATTGAACCCAATATTTCCAAAATATTACTGTTTCAACATGTGGTCAATATAAAAGTTATTGATAAAAAAAAGTTATTGATGAGATATTTGATGTGGCTTTTTGTACTGAGTCTTCCAAATTCAGTATGGATTTCACACTTATGGCGCATCTCAGTTTGGACTAGCCGTATTTAAGGGCTTAGTAGCCACAGTGGCCAATGGCCACCATCTTGGACAACCCAGCTCTACTGTGTGACATTAATGCAGTGTTTTGGGTAAATTCTTCCCATTTTTGGCCATGTCTGCAGAAGTTTTCCTTTAAATTGGCTTTAAAATATATATATATGTGTATATATATATATATATATATATATATATATATATGTATCTTGGGACTTCCCTGGTGATCCAGTGGTTAAGAATCCACCTTCCAATGCAGGGAACGCAGGTTCCATCCCTGGTCAGGGAGCTAAGATTGCACGTGCCACAGGGCAACTAAGCCCGAGTGCCACAACTAGAGAGCCTGTGTGCTGCAACTACTGAGCCCACGCACTCTGGAGCCTGCGTGACACAACTACAGAGAAGCCTGCTGGCTGCAACGAAAGGTCCCACATGACGCAACTAAGACCTGACGCAGCCAAAAATAAATAGATATTAAAAATATATATATATATGTGTATCTAAAATTCAGCTAATATTTCTTGAGCACCTACTACAGGTCAGGCCCTGTCCCAAGTGCTTGGGCTACTCTAGTGAACAGAAAGATCCCTGCCTGCACCAAGCTTGCCTTCAAAGCCCCTCCCATTACAGAGAAGGTGACCTATAATTGATGGTCCAAACTGGAGACACTGTTGAGAGTGAAAGGCGGGGTGTTGTTAATAATTACGCCAGATGACAGATGTAAAGCAGCTCACCCCCAGGCATATAGGGACTTACTGACCCAGTTTCTAAAAATGTAGTCATATATCTTACAGTGTGTGGAAAACCCTGCCATAAATAGGTTAGTAAAACTAAACTCGGTGAAAACAAAACAATGTAAATGCTTTCAAATTCCAGCTAGAGGGAATTCCCTGGCCGTCCAGTGGTTAGGACTCCATGGCTTTCACTGCTGTCAGTGTGGGTTCAATCTCTGGTGGGGCAACTAAGATCCCACAAGCCCCGCCGCCTGGCCAAAAAAAAAAAAAAAAAAATCCAGCTAGAAAACTGATCTATGGTGAAAAAAAAAACCCCACAATAAACGAATAGTGGTTGCCTCTGGAAGGGTGGGAGGTGGGATAGGGATTGACTCGGAAGTGATATAAGGGAACTTTCCCAAGTGACGGTGATGTCTGAACCTCAGTAGAGGTGGGTTACTCCCGTGTTCACCTTTGCCTAGGTGAGTATACACTTAAGATTTGTGCATTTCATTGTATGTAAATTTCACCTAAAAAAAAAGCTACAACAGTCATAAAAAGACATGGAACTCTAGTTAATGGTATGCATGCTGAAGTGTTTTAGAGGTGCAGTGAACTGATGTCTTCAATTTTGTTTTTTTAAATTTTTTCCAGCTTTATTGAGATGTGATTAACACACAATTGGACTTCTCTGATGGCGCAGTGGTTAAGAATCCGCCTGCCAATGCAGGGGACACGGGTTGGATCATTGGTCCGGGAAGATCCCACATGCCGCGGAGCAAGTAAGCCCGTACTGAGCCTGTGTTCTAGAGCCCACGAGCCACAGCTACTGAAGCCCACGCACCTAGAGCCCGTGTTCCACAACAAGAGAAGCCACTGCAGTGAGAAGCCTGCACACTGCAACGAAGAGTAGCCCCTGCTCACTGCAACTAGAGAACGCCCGCGTGCAGCAAAAAAGACCCAATGCAGCCAAAAATAAATTAATTAAAAAAAAATAAAACATTGTGTAAGTTTAAGGTGTATGACATGTTGACTTGATACACATATACTGTGAAACGATAAGCACCCTAGCATTAGCCAATGCCTCCATCACATCACACAATTACCTTTTCCTTTTTGGTGGTGAGAACATTGAAGATCTACCCTCTTAGCAGCTTTCAGGTACACAATACAGTGTTACTTGTAATCACCATGCTGTCCATTAGATCCCCTAAATCTTCAACTTCCTTTGAAATGCATCAAAAAATTAGATGACGGGTGGCTAGAGGAATGGATATGCAATAAAGCAAAATGTTAATAGTGCGATCTGGGTCTGGGTATTCTCTGTACAATTCTTTCCATTTTTATAAATGTTTAAAAAATTTCACAATGAAATGTATGTAGGGAAGAAAATCCTAATGAGATCCTGTTGCCTTCTAAAGGCTCTCATCCTTCGTCTGAGCTCAAAAAGGGAGATGAGGATTAGATAATTGTTGAAGAGATATGAGCAAGAGAGAGTAAGCCTCTCTCCTTGATGGGTAATAAAGGTCTTCAAGAATTGAAAAAAAAGGGAGAGGGATAAATTAGGAGTTTGGGATTTGCATATACATACAAGTATATATAAAATAGATAAACTACAAGGACGTACTGTGTAGCACAGGGAACTCTACTCAATATTTTGTAATAAACTATAAAGGAAAAGAATCTGAAAAAGAATATATATGTGTGTGTGTGTGCGTGTATAACTGAATTACTTTGCTGTACACCTGGAACTAACACAAAATTGTAAATCAACTATACTTCAATAAAAAATTTAATTCATTAAAAAAAAGGAATTGAGGGCTTCCCTGGTGGCACAGTGGTTAAGAATCCGCCTGGCAATGCAGGAGACACGGGTTCGAGCCCTGGTCCGGGAAGATCCCACATGCCACACAGCAACTAAGTCCCTGCGCCACATCTATTGAACCTGCACTCTAGAGCCCGCGAGCCACAACTACTGAGCCCGTGTGCCACAGCTGCTGAAGCCCGCGCGCCTAGTGCCTGTGCTCCACAACAAGAGAAGCCACCGCAAAGAGAAGCCTGCACACCGCAACGAAGAGTAGCCCCCTCTCGCCGCAACTAGAGAAAGCCCACGCACGGCAACAAAGACCCAATGCAGCCAAAAATAAATAAATAATTTTAAAAAAATTGAAAAAAGGAATTGAAAAAAGGTAGGACTTTCACAGTATGTGGTTCAATGTTATTTAATGCACTGCTTACGATTATCACCCCTATCATATGGCGCATTATCATAGGGCACGTTTGGGAGAAACAGTATTTGCCTGTGCCCTGAGCCCCAGCTGCTGTTTTAATAGAGAACCTATTTTTCCAATATTCCTAGGGGTTCCTTGGGAAGGTAGTGGGGGCCTCTTTCACTAGAGGAGAGCCTCTGTGTTGGGGACGCACTAGCTTCCCTGGGGCCCTGGCTGAGCATGGGTGACGATCTCCTCAACACTTGGAGGCCAGACCCTCTCCAGGATCCTTGTTTGGGGGTGTCCTGTATCGGGCAGGCTTGGAGAGTCTCCCTTGAGACCACTGTGGCTGAACTGGTGGGGAGTCCAGTCTGTTGAGGTGGGGGCAGAGCCCTCCCAGTTACGTACTCTTTATTCTCAGGTTCGGTCAAACAGGGCTGATTGCTCCAATGCTGCTTCTTCTTCTGCTATCACCTCCTCCTCCAACACAGCATTTCCTGCCCCTCCATCACTGGGAATGACAGAAAGAGTAACCACCATGGCTGGGAACCAAACAAGAGCCAGGAAGTGAATCCTGACCCAGCCAACTTCAGAGCTGGCGCCCTTAACCATATCACTCTCCTGCGGAGGGGCCAGGACAGGACACTCAAGCTCTGTGGCCTCAGCTCCTGCATCTGGAAAATAGGGATGGTCTGGTACCCCACCCTCCCATCCGCACCACCCCTTCCTGTTCTCCAGGTACTGTGAGGATTTCATGTAGCATTACATGAAAAGCAGTCTGAGTAGTGTCTGACTCATGGTGAGCACACAACATAAACGTGAGCCATCATTACTAACACTATCATTACTGTGAGCCATGCTGGATGGGCGCTGGAACAACATGACCTAGACAGGAGAAATGCCTTCATGGTGGAGGTCACTTTTGAGTCAGTTTTTTTTTTTTCTTCTTATTTAAAATGTTTATTAAGAAGGTTTACTTTTTAAAAAAATATTTATTTTATTGAAGTATAGTTGATTTACAATGTTGTGGGGCTTTTTGTTTTGTTTTTTTTGGCCATATGGCTTGTGGGATCCTAGTTACCCGACCAGCGATTGGACCCAGGCCCTCGGCAATGAAAACACGAAGTTCTAACCACTAGACCGCCAGGGAATTCCCTACAATGTTGTGTTAATTTCTACTGTACAGCACAGTGATTCAGTTATACATATATATGTATAATTTATATATATATACATATATATAAATTCTTTTTCATATTCTTTCCATTATGGTTTATCACAGGATATTGAATATAGTTCCCTGTGCTATATAGTAGAACCTTCTTGGGTTTTTTTTGTTGTTTTTTTAAGGCCTTTATTGAGTTTGTTACAATATTACTTGTTTTATGTTTTGTTTTTTTGGCCCCAAGGCATGTGGGATCTTAGCTCCCTGACCAGGGATGGAACCCACACCCACTGCATTGGAAGGCGAAGTCTTAACCACTGGACCACCAGGGAAGCCCCGACCTTCTTGTTTATCCATTCTATGTATGATAGTTTGCATCTACTAATCCCAAACTCCCGATCCATCCCTCCCGCATGAGTCAGTTTTCAAAGGATAAAAATTCTACAAAGATGGGGGAGGGGTGTGGCACCGCAGCAGGAGAGCACTGTTTGAGAGCAAAAGCCTGGCTGCCTTGGAAGGAAGCACGGCTCCTGTCTGGAGAACCAGTGCCTTGCCCCACCTGGCTGCAGCGAGAGGCAAGAAGCTTGGGTGCTGAATGCGGGTGGGGTGGGGAGGGGGTTTGGGTGGGAATGTGCTGGGCTTCAAGCCAACAGCCCAGGAGTGTGCAAAAGCCACTAGGGTCCTCCCTGGACTGGCTTCCAGACTGCCTCAACTTTTCCCCTAAGCTCATCTCTGGGCCCTTGGACTCAACTCTCCGGCCACTGTGGCCTCCTGGCTGTTCAGAGCCATTGGGCTCTCTCTCACTTCTTTGTTTTGTCTGTCTAAAATGCTGTTCCCACCACCTCCTCCCCCTCCCTCGGACTCAGTGTAAATGCCACCTCCTCCGGGATGCCTTCCCTGCCTCCCTAACTAAGTAGATCCGCTGTCACATAGCCCAGTTTATTCCTGGGCTCACTGCACTCTGAAATTTCTTGTGCGTGCTGTTGTTTACTTGCTCCTTGTCTGCCTGTTCCACTAGACTGTCAGCTCCCCAAGGGCTGGGACTTGTCTCCTTCAACTCTGCATCTCCAGCCCATAGAGCATTGCCTGGCCTGACTTATGTTTTAAGACTCTCGGGGGTGGGGGGGATAAATTAGGAGTTTGGTATTAACATATACACACTACTATATATAAAATAGACAACCAGGGACTTCCCTGGTGGTCCAGTGGTTAAGACTCTGCGCTCCCAATGCAGGGGGCCCAGGTTCGATCCCTGGTCAGGAAACTAGATCCCGCACGCCGCAACTAAAAGCCCGCATGCCTCAAAGTAGATCCTGCACACCGCAACTAAGACCCGGTGTAGTCAAATAAATAAATAAATAATTTTAAAAGTATATAAATAAATAAAATAGATAGTCAACAAGGGCCCACTGTATAGCACAGGGAACTATATTTAATATCTTGTAATAACCTATAATGGAAAAGAATCTGAAAAAGAATATATATGCCCCTGAATCACTTTGCTGTACACCTGAAACTAACACATTGTAAATCAACTATACTTCAATTTAAAAAAAAATTATTTATTTATTTATTTATTTTTGGCTGTGTTGGGTCTTCGTTGCTGCGCACGGGCTTTCTTTAGTTGCAGTGAGCGGGGGCTACTCTTCGTTGTGCTGCACAGGCTTCTCATTGTGTGGCTTCTCTTGTTGCACAGCACAGGATCTAGGTGCGCGGGCTTCAGTAGCTGTGGTACGCAGGCTCAGTAGTTGTGGCGCACGGGCTTAGTTGCTCCGCAGCATGTGGGATCTTCCCAGACCAGGGCTCGAACCCGCGTCCCCTGCATTGGCAGATGGATTCTTAACCACTGTGCCACCAGGGAAGCACCCCCAATTTAAAAATATATATATATATTTATTTATTTGGTTATGCCGGGTCTTAGTTGCAGCAGGCAGACAGGCTCCTTAGTCGTGGCATGTGGGCTCCTTAGTTGCAGCATGCAGGCTCCTCAGTTGTGGCACACAAACTCTTGGTTGTGACATGCATGTGGGATCTAGCTCCCTGACCAGGGATCAAACTTGGGCCCCCTGCACTGGGAGAGCAGAGTCTTAACCACTGCGCCACCAGGGAAGTCCCTATACTTCAATTTAAAAATACATAAATAGGAATTGCCTGGGGTCCAGTGGTTAGGATGCAGCTCTTTCATTGCTGAGGGCCCAGGTTCAGTCCCTCGCTGGGGAGCTAAAATCCCACAAGCCATGCGGCGTGGCCAAAAAAATGTTAATTTAATTTTAAAAATAAATAAATAAAAGACTCCATGTGGCTGCTATGGGAAGAACAGACTGTGTGAGGTGAGCTCAGATCAGGGAGCTTTGGGAGCAGGAAACTACACAGGTCCGTGAAGTGATGACAGGGCCAGTATAGGGGTGGTGGCAGTGGTGAGGGTGAGAAGTGGTCAGAAATTTAAGAGGGAGGAGGGACAGAGTAAGGCAACTGAGGGAGGGGTTGGGAGAGAGGGGCAGGGGAGTAAAGGACGAGGAGGAGAGGGGAGTCCACCACCTCTGGCTTTGATGATGTGGGTGAATGGATGGAGTCACAGGAGGAGGAGAGGATATGGGAAAAAGAGGCCAAATTTGTGTTTGGGATGCCTGATGGACATCCCAAGGATGAGGTCCAGGAGGCAATGATTATTATTATTATAATTAGCACATGAGCTATACTTACATGATCACTAATCAAACATTTCTGTGACTTTCCTGGTGGTCCAGTGGTCAAGACTCTGCACTCCCAATGCAGGGGGCCTGGGTCTGATCCCTGTTCAGGAAACTAGATCCCTCATGCCGCAACGAAGATCCCACGTGCCACAACTAAGACCCGCGCGGCCAAATAAATAAATAAATATTTTAAAACAAAACACAACGTTTATTGCCCACTGGGGACACAGCAGCGACTGCCACAGACACAGCCCCTGCCCTCACACGGCTGATGTTCTGTTGGTGGGGGACAGAAACTAAATAGGATTGTGAAAATTTAAAAGAGGAAACCTTAACTAAAACTGGAGTCAGGAAGTCTTGCAGAGGGAGCTCTTATGCTCTGCCACTCCTCAGTTACCCCAAACAGGAAGACATCAATTACAGACCCCAACCAGAAGAGATGTACGTACCTTGCACTCCCAAACAGTAACTGCAGTTACTTTACTAAAACTGGAGAAGAGATTTTCTTCCCTCCCAGCAACAAGCCCAGCCAATGGAAACACCACAACTTAGCCAATGAGAAGCTGTCCTGAACGCTTACTTTCCTCCGAATTAACTTTCATTTCACGATTGTCCATGACTTCTTGTCTCACCGTCTTTTCTATAAAAGGCTTCCATTTTGTACAACCTCTGGGAGTATCTCTGCTTGACAGATGAGATGCTGCTTGATTCATGAATCTTTTAATAAAGGCAATTTGACCTTCACACTTAGTAGAAGTTTGTTTTTTAACAGGATCGAGAAAGAAATGCATACTTTAATGTCAAGTAGGGATAAATCCTTGGGGTGAGGGATGGAATAAAACAGGATAAGGGGACAGAGAAGGGGAGACAGTCTGACACCGAGTAAGGATTTACAAATATTTGTTAAAGACTTAAAGACAGACAGTGGGTGGTTGATTTAGTATGTGTTTAGGTCAACGATCTAGTCATACTCCAAAGATTCCATAAGGTGAGTTTCTCCCGTTTTACAGAGGGAGAAAACTGCAACCCGGAGAGGAGACCTCTAAGCTAAAAAAGTCCCCACTCAGATGTTCCCCAGAAACTGCCATTTCTGGGGGCAGCGGGCGTGGGGGTGGGGGTGGGCGGCCCGCAGAGCAGCGCGCATTGACCTATGACGTCATCGGGACGGTAAATAGCGTAACACTACCTGGACGTAGCCCCATTTCCCCTCCCGGACAGGTCCTCTGCTGGTCCGGTACTGCCTGAATCAAACCTCTCATTGGCTACTCTCTCCGTCAATCCGTTTCATTCTTCCAGTTTTTCCGCCCCGCCTTCCAGATCTCGCCTGTGATAGGCTGGCGAGGCCGTCACTTCATAAAGGTCCGCATTCCTTCCGCCTTTCTCCAGGAGACCGAGAGAGAAGAAGGTGGATCTCCGGCGGCGCCCACCCCGGGGGCTCTGATTCCGCCTCTTATTGGCTTCTCTGGGTGCCGGTCGCTACGCCATCCATCGCTGATTGGCCATCCGGCCGCCACTCTGCGCGGCGCCGGCTCCGCCCCCGTCGGGTGTTTGTGGTGGGGCTGCGAAGTCGCCAATCCCGCCGGAAGCGCCAGGACAATGGGGACTCGGGACGACGAGTACGACTACCTATTCAAAGGTGCGGTTGGTGGGGCACAGACGGGCGAGCGGGCGGCGGCGAGGCGCCGGGCAAGCACCCAGGCTGCGCTCCAGGCCTCTGGGCCCAGGCCGGAGCCCGAGGCTTGGGGCCTGGCAGGCCAGGCAGCCAGGATGGCCAGTGCAGGCCGGGCTTGGTCAAGTTCGGGCCGGGATGCGCAGCCGTGCGGGGCAGGCTGTCCAGAGAGGTTTGGGGGCCCGGGATGCTCCGAGGCGGGGCCAGGGCCCAGGGGGGTGGGGCCCGGGGCAGTGGGAGAGGCCGTTAGGGGCGGGGCATTAAGAGGGGGCGGGGCCGCCCCAGAATTTGGCGGGCCGGGCTGGGTGGAAAGCTCCCTTCGTGATGGGGGCGTGTCCGTTAGAGGCGGGGCTAGGATGTGGTGGGCGTGTCCAATAAGTGGGCTAGGGTGGGCGGGTGGGGGTGGTGCTCTCATGGAGTAGGAGGGGCCAGTCTTGATTGGTGGCAGTGCATCTGGGGGCGGAGCCCTGGAAGGGAGGGGCGGACAATGGGGGTTGAGGTGCGTGTGTGGCAGGGGTGGGGATGTTTACCCTGGATTGGGGAGCAGAGTCGGAATTGCGTGTAGGGGCACCTGGGGTGGTGGCGGGGGACTGTGTGTGCTGAACCCAGGCCTGGTGGTTAACAGCAATAATTATGTCTTAACTCTTAGAGCTCTTGAGCGCTGTCCAAGCACCTGCACTTTTCTAAGCACTTTACACACATGAATTCATTGAAATCCTCAGCACAACCCTGTGAGATCCATTTTATCCAGCATCTCTCTTTATGGACCTGGAAACTGGAGGGACAGTTTAAGTATTAAAGCAAGATTTGAACCCAGACCACTTAAGGAGTGTATCTGGGGGGGCTTGTGGCCAAGATCTGGGACTGGGGTTGTCAGATGGTCTCCTCCAACCTGCTGGAGGATCTTCCCTGCCAAGGCAACAGAGGACTCTAGGAGCCTCAAGTAAGGCCTAGGAAGGTCAGGCAGCTTAGGGGTCACTGACTTTACAGTACCTTCTGTGCCAACCTAGGCTTTGGGCAGGTCCTGTGCTGCTGTGCTGGGCTCCCTGGCTGGCATTGGTCACCCTTGAGAGCTAACCCCTGGATGCACACAGGACACCTTTGCCATGCTGCCTGCTGCGTGAGGGTGTGCTTCCCATGCCAGCCATTGACATCTTTCCCTCGTTGGGGGAGCTTGGCCATCCCTGGGAGTGTGGCCTGTGTGACACTGTGTGTCTATGGTATTATCCCTGGTTGGGTCTGGGGTTCTGGGGACCTTGGGAATGTAGAAAATGGGATGGAGCACTTCCTACCTGGGATATCCACGTGGTAAAAGGTTTCTGGGCAGAACGAGTCCCCATGCAAAGGTCCGGAGTTGTCACACAGCACCATGGGCTCGAGGAGCTGCCTGCAGGCTGATACGTTGCTGCCAAGTGAGGCTGTGTGGTCGGCAGGCATTGGGCCCAGGCCCTTGTGCCGACTGAACCTTGGGGTCTCACTTTAGAGGCAGAGGAAGCTCTGTCAGGGCCTTGGGGACGGGTGATAGGTGGACTGGACGCCAGTCCTGCTGCAGCTGGTGCCTGTCTCTCTACCCAGCCCACCCTGAGGCAGCTGCTCCCCAGGTCCTGGCTGGCACCCACCTGGATGTGTTACTACAAGGGCAGGGGGCGTTCCTCCCAGCGTTTCCGTGGTCATTCCCTACTTGTTATTTTCAGCCGTTTGCTGTTGTAAATAACCCAGCTCCAAGTGTTTGCACGAGTCATCGTTTGCCCTTTGGGTTATTTCCTTGAAGTATGTTCCCAGAAGTCCAGTTATTGGGTCAGGGGCAAGGGAGCAGGCTGTGCGCTTCTCAGGATTCATCTCTGGAGTCCTCTTCCTGGAAACACTAGTACCACAGCTGGTGTGGGGGGGGGCGGGGGCGGTGCCTGCCTGCCCCGCTGCCCTCTCCCACTGGGCTCCTTTTCTGAGTAGAGCAGGTGCCCTGCTGTCTCAAGCCAGGTCAGATGCGAAAGTGTAATTCACAAGGTCAGTGTTTACCAAACGGGTCCTCTGAGACCTCACCTTCACACGTAACGCCTTGTTGGAGGACCCTCTATTATCTTTTAATATTTGTTTGTTTGTTTTTATAAATTTATTTTAAATTTTTGTCTGTGTTGCGTCTTTGTTGCTGTGCACATGCGGGCTTTCTTTAGTTGCGGCGAGCGGGGGCTACTCTTCGATACAGTGTGTGTGCTTCTCATTGCAGTGGCTTCTCTTGTTGTGGAGCACAGGCTCTAGGTGCATGGGCTTCAGTAGTTGTGGCACACAGGCTCAGTAGTTGTGGTGCATGTGCTTAGTTGCTCTGCGGCATGTGGGATCTTCCCAGACCAGGGCTTGAACCTGTGTCCCCTGCATTGGCAGGTGGATTCTTAAGCACTGCGCCACCAGGGAAGTCCCCTAATATTTGTTTTTAAATCCACTCAGTTTTTGTCTCACTTAAATAGGAAAAGGAAATTCTTTCTGACTCTTAGAAGGAAGAAAGGAAGCCAGCAGGTAGACAGGCCGCCACCATGGCATCACTGGCCATAAATATGGCAGGTAGACTGAAACGTGAATACACTGCACCCCACAGACCCTCCTGAGACCCCGTGCCTTGCAGAGGGTCAGGCCTAGGCAGTACAGAGGTGTCCAGGACACAGCTGTGCCAGAAGGGTTGACAAGGACCAGAAGGGTTGACAAGGACCGGTACTCTCACCGTACATCTCCCCAGCCCTGCTGCCTGGTGCGGGGAGTCCTTCAGGAGTGGAGGGGGGCTGTGATCCTCTCATCCCCCATCCCGTGCCCAGCCTCCTCCAGGCTTCAGTCACCTTCCCCAGGCCCTGCCCTGGGCACAGAGGGGCCACACCTCTCACGTGGGACGCTGGCTGCCCCCTCTCTAGCCTTCCCACTACTGACTTGCTTTTTTTGGCAGCCACGTCACAGGTTGGCTCTCCTGACCCCCCAGCAGAGGCCAGCAGATCCCTGTGGGTGTTCCACACCCCCCCCCCCAGTCCCCGTGTGGCTTGTTTTCCTCCCTGCTCATCTCCCGCCCCCGCCAGGAGTGAGGCTGTTTATTTGCACTTAATTATAGATCCTCACATTTATCCTGCTAACATTTTATCCTTTTCAGCGAGGGGCCATTTTCCCAGCCTGCCGATCAATCCCCGGGGGCGCCCCAAACTCTCCTCTGATGGACTGGGCGGCAGGGGCCACAGTGCGAGCAGCTAGGTCCCCAAGGGCCACCAAGGCCTTCCCAGAGCTCCCACCACTCACTTACTCCCAGGGAACAGGCCGGCCCCAGTGCTCACCAGGTGCTCCCGAGGCAGCCTCCTGGCTCTCCAGCCTGAGCAGACTTCACACCTTGCCGGCTGGTCTGGGACCCGAGCACACCAGCTCCCCCCATTATGAATGGTGGCCCTGCCTGTGCCCCGGTTTGGGGCACCTGTCCTCTGCTCTCTGATCCCCCTGGGGAATAGCTCCTGGGGGAGGGGTGGAGCCCTGCTCTGCCTGGAGTCGGGGAGCCGAGCGCCCCTAATGGCCACTCGGTGACCGGAGTGTCAGAATGGGGGCCCCAGATGTGCCACGCTGTCGTGGGGCGGGCCAGAGGACCAAGGGCTTCCAGGAGCTGCCAGCTCTTTGTTTTTGCCAACTGGGCTTGCCTGCTCTGCCAGCCAACTGGTGTGCCCAGGGGGACCGTGTCCCGGCCAGTGATGCCACCAACTCCTGTGGAAATGCTGGGGGCTGCGTCCTCAAGGGCCCTTTCTTTCCCGGAGACAACAGATGACTTGTATCTTCGACAATGCCATTCTCATTCCCAGCCTGCACACGGGACCAGCCCGGCCGCTGCCCTGCTGGCCACTTCTGCATTGGGCACCGCGTGCCAGGGACCGCGGGGGCAGCCCCGCCTCCCCGCCATTTGTCCGGGCAGCGGCTGGTGGCCGTTGTTCTGCTCTGGCCTCCACTGTTCTCACTGGGTGACCTTGGGCCAGGGAACTTGGTCACTCTGTATTGAGCGTCTCCAGCTGTACACGATAACATGAACATCTGTCGCTGGGGTGGCCCTGAGAACTCCGTAACAAAGCCTTTAGGGCTGGGCCCGGCCTGAGGGGCTGAGGAGATGGTTGGCTGGGCCGGGGCAGAACCCCGATGTGGCAAAGGGGATCCCGAGGCTGGACAGCTGGACAGGGCTGGGAAGGGAGTGAGAGGGTGGGGAGGATACAGGCAAGGGCCCAAAAGGACCCTCCTCCTCATTTCCTGTTCTGTTCCTGAGGATATGAGAAGTATGTACAGACATCCCTGGCTTTGGCCAGCTTCCTGCAACCGCCGTGGGCACGAGGTGACGGGGTGAGAGTGTGGACAGTCAGTCCAGTCATGGCCCCACTGGCATGGCTGGGCGCCCTTGACCCTCAGCCCCAGACCCATGTCCATTCACCTCTTTCCACCTTTCTCTGAAGTCAACTTGGCATTCTTATGCTGGGTGCCCCCAGTGTCAGGGGAGGACGCTGACACTGTCATCACAGATGTTGTGGGCTAGGCCACGTGGTGGTTTGGGAGAAGAGGAGAAGCCTGCACCCAGGGATTTTGAAAGACAAATAGGAGTTTGCTAGCTACTCTAGGGGTTCAGGATACCCCAGATGGTGGGAGAGGAGGAAGCTGAACCCAGACCCCTGAGCTCAGCCCTGGATCCAGAAAACCTGCGTTCACATCCTGCTGGACCACTCTCCAGCTGGGTGGCCCTGGGCAAGCTGCTGGTCGCTGCGCTTGGTTGGGGGATGGGAGTGAGCCTGCAGTCATGCACGGACTCAGAGCCCAGCTCTGCCTTTGGTGACCACGTGCCTTAAGCTGGTCATTCCCCCGTCTGCACCTCAGTTTCTCATCTGTAAAATGGGTCATGTGATGCATATGTGAGATGATGGCACGGGACGTTCTTCCTGTTCTTGTTCTTGGCTCTAAAGCAACCTGTCCAGAGAGGGTGCTGGGTCCTGGGGGCTGCCTGGCCCGCCCCCTCCTTACTTGTGGCCCAAGGATGGTGACCTGGCCATCTTCCAGTGTCGGGGGAGGTGGGCCTGGGAAGCTCCGCCAGCCACTTTGGCGTTTGTTCATTCGACAGGCATTGCTCAGGTGCGTCCCGTGCGCCGGGCAGTGCTCCAGGTCCTGGGGATACAGCAGGGAACCAGACTGTCTGAGATGGCTGCCCTCGAGGCAGAATGACAAAAAAAAAGTCTATAAGGGAAACCTGGTGAGTGTGAGAGGGTAGGGAGAGCTATGGGGGAAAGGTAGGGGAGGGGAATGGGGAGTGTTGGGGGGAGTGGGTTTTGGGGTTTTTAAAAATATATATATTTATTTATTTATTTGGCTGTGCCGGGTTTTAGTTGCGGCGTGCGGGATCTTTAGTTGCGGCATGCCGGCTCATAGTTGCAGCGCGCGGGATCTAGTTCCCCGACCAGGGATCGAACCTGGGCCCCCTGCGGTGGAAGTGTGGAGTCTTAACCACTGGACCGCCAGCGAAGTCCTGGGAGGGGGGTTTTAAGAGGATGGCTGCAGGGAGCCTCCTCGATCAAGTGCCATCCGAGGGGCCACACGGAGTAGATGAGGGCAGGAACCTGGTGGGTACCCAGGGAAGAACACTACGGCAAAGGGTAGCGTTGCAGGGAGGCCTGTGTGTCTGGAGCAGAGTGAGCGAGGGAGAGAGAGGCAGGAGGTGAGGGCAGGGAGGGGACGGGGCAGGTCATGCACGGCCCTGTGGGCTGCCGGGAGGACTTTGGAGGTGGGAGCCCTGGAAGGCTGTAGGCAGAGGAGGGATGGGACCCACGCAGGGTGCTCACAGGCACCCTCTGGCGGCCAAGAGGAAAACAGCCTGTTGGCTGAAGCCGAGAGTAAATGTAAGGGCGGGCACCAGGGAGGAGGCTGTCACAGCAACAGGGAGTGACGGGAGTGATGATGGCCTGGGGTCGGGGAGCAGTGAAAGTGCTAAGAAGCAGCAGGAATCTGAACACGTACACGTAGAAGTTCTCATCAAGGAAAAACTTTACATCGGGGCCTTGGGTGACCAAGTCTGCAGCCCCCGTGGCTCCCCACGAGCCAGAGGCACCCTGGGGTACCAGAGCCTAAGGCCCACACTTGGGGGTCCCTGTGGTTTCCAGCTGGGACGTCCGGAAAGAAAGGCTGTTTCTTCTGCGCCGCACACACACCTATGCACACACTGACACGAGTCCCCATTGTGTCCTGGGTCTGAGCACAGCCCTCCAGGCCCGGGCCCCTCCAGGACCCTCCAGCCTAGAGCTTGGAGCGGCTGGGCCGCTAGAGGCAGGGCTTCTACAGGTGGAGGCAGGAAGCTCAATAAAGGGAGGGATGGAGGGAAAGACCCGCCTATGCCTGCCCTGCTCTGCCCTGCGCTGCTCAGGAGGGCCCTTGTTCCCACCTCCCTGCAGGACGATCTGACCCCCCCACCCCCGCCCCGTCTTAGCGTACGAGATGCTGGCTGAGTTCTGATCCCAGGCATTCCCGTGTCCCCCTCCCCGAGGTGGCTCTTGTTACTGTCTCCCTTTTCACACCTGTGGAAAAGGCAGCCCAGAGACGTTAAGTGACTTGCCCAAGGTCACCCAGCCCTGGGGCTTTCTCAGGCATGCCTGGCTGCCCAGGTCACCAGGGCACTGTGGAGGTTTGGGAGTTGATGGATCCCCAAGCTGCCTTCTGCCGGGATGCCTGGATCCCTGTGTCCCATCAGAGCAGGGGCAACCCTATTCGCTTCTGTACCAGGAAGCGTGGTTCCTCGGGCCAGTGGCCCCAGGACAGCTCCAACTCTGCCCCGTCACTGGCTGTCGCGTGTCTGCAGCACCCGGGGCGCCACTGTGAAGGTTCTGTGGGTGGACGTGGGCAGCGCGTGGGGTCTTGGCTCGGGGGCGCTGCCCCCCTCTGACCCAGGGAGGCTCACTCGTATCCCTCCCCGCTCCCACAGTGGTGCTCATCGGGGACTCGGGCGTGGGGAAGAGCAACCTGCTGTCGCGCTTCACCCGCAACGAGTTCAACCTGGAGAGCAAGAGCACGATTGGCGTGGAGTTCGCCACCCGCAGCATCCAGGTGGACGGCAAGACCATCAAGGCACAGATCTGGGACACCGCCGGCCAGGAGCGCTACCGCGCCATCACCTCGGCGTGAGTGGCGGGGCCGGGGAGGCCGAGGGCCCCAAGAGATGGGTAGGAGTTGGGCTGGGGGGGGGCGGGGGAAGGGGAGAGCACAGACCTGAGAGCAGGGGGCGCAGGGTGGAGGGACAAGACCCCCAGGAGCTGTGGGACCCTCTGAAAGGCCAGTGCCCAGGCTGTGACCCCAGGTGGGCATGTCCCACAGCCCCTCTGACCCCTGGCGTCCCACTGAGGCACTGCAGTGTTGCCGGGTGCTGGCTACACAGTGAGGGCTGTTATCAGGCTCTGCCCGCTCCCCAGCCTGCCTGCTCGGCCCGCCCTGCCCAGCCGTGTTCCCAGCCTTCCTTTTCCAGGTGCAGCCCTGGCACCCCTGGCCCTCCTGTGGCCACCCCACCATCAGGACCCCCTCGACTGCCTCTTCCCTGACGCTCCCAACTCCTGGCCATTCCCTGTCAGTCACTTGCTGTCTTCTGGAATCCCTCCACCGAGGCCTGGTCACCTTCCCGGCTCCTTGATCCCTTGGAATGGATGTGCGTCCATCCATTTCCTTGGTGCTCTGGGCGGACAGGGCCACAGCAGGCATTAGAGCTTCTGCCCTTTCCCTGCATAGTCACTGTTTTCCTCCTCCCCTTTTGATGGCTGACCCTGTGGGTGTCTTCTGATCCCAGATCCTAAACCTCCCTCCTTAGGCCTCCCCATTCCTGAGCTGAATCTGGGGAGTGGAGCCGGGGCCTCAGGACACGCACCCCTCCCTCGAGGCCCTGATGGCCACCCCTCGGGCCAAGGAGCCACTGCCCACAGAGACTGGGGGGCCCCCAGGGACGCGGGCTCAGCTCACGCCTGGGCCCTGCCCCCATCCCTGCAGATACTACCGTGGTGCCGTGGGTGCGCTGCTGGTGTATGACATCGCCAAGCACCTGACTTACGAGAACGTGGAGCGCTGGCTGAAGGAGCTGCGGGACCACGCCGACAGCAACATCGTCATCATGCTGGTGGGCAACAAGAGCGACCTGCGCCACTTGCGGGCCGTGCCCACGGATGAGGCCCGCGCCTTCGCAGGTGAGCGCACGCCGGGCCAGAGGGCACGGCCAGAGGGCTGCTAGGTGTCAGTCCAGGCCATCTGCTCTGGCCAGGGCCTCTAGGTGCCACACTTCTGAGAGCAAGACTCTGACTGAAGCATCCGAGAAGCATCTGGAATGCAGGCAGCTCCCCTGCACCAGGTGCATCTTCCCTGGCCGTGCCCATGGCTGCAGGGGTGGGCATCTCCATCCTACCCCTTCGGCCCCAGCCCTTCATTTCCTGGGCCAGGTGAGCAGACAGGCAGCCACAGTCCCCAAGAGGAGGGTATAGGGGACCACCCTCCCCCGCCTCCACCAGCTGACTCACCTGGGCAAATATTCTCTCTTTCAGAAAAGAACAACTTGTCCTTCATTGAGACCTCAGCCTTGGATTCCACCAACGTAGAGGAAGCTTTCAAGAACATTCTCACAGGTGGTCACAGGGCCCAGCTGGGATCACAGAGGGTGGGCATGGGAAGGGCACCAGCCACACGGGTCACGTGCTCCAGAACGCAGCCCCTGAACCTTCCTTCCTTAAAACTGCTGTTCAGTCTGGACACGAGGACAGACAGGGCACCTTCCACAGCGTGAGGCCAGATCCCACCCCTGCTGGCACTCAGGGCACAGAGACCCTCTCAGCCCAGCTCCCGTAGATGGGCCCTGCCATGGCTTCACTAGAGAACAGCCCACAGCTGGGGAGGCAGGTGGCCTCAGGGTCCCAGAGCCGCTGGGCTTCTGGGAGTTTCTCCTGAGGGAGGAGGGCCTCTGATCTTAAAGAATGCGATACCTGTGCTGGGAGTTACATCTGCAAACAGATATGGGTCCTTCCCTTGCTGAGTACACAGCCAGCATTGGGGATGGGCAGGGAGCCTCCAGGAGCCCAGCCCATGGCATGGATCCCCCTGACGTGATGGGGCGCACAGGGCACAGTGGGAGCCTTTGGAAAGGGTTCCAACTCAGCATCCAGGGCGCTACCGTGAGGAGGTGACATCCAGATGAGTCCTGTGGGAGGGGGAGGTAACCGAGATTGGGGGCACACAGTGCATTCACCCTGTGTCGTTCTCCCCGCCCCCGCCCACCGCAGAGATCTACCGCATCGTGTCACAGAAGCAGATCGCGGACCGCGCAGCGCACGACGAGTCCCCCGGAAACAACGTGGTGGACATCAGCGTGCCACCCACCACCGACGGACAGAAACCCAACAAGCTGCAGTGCTGCCAGAACCTGTGACCGCCCCGCGCCTGGTCTCAGCGTGCGTGCACGTGCTCATCCTCCGCCCACCCCTCACTGCCCTGTCCTCCCTGCCCACCCCCTCCGCCCCTCTGTGACTGGCTCCTGCCCTCCCATCGAGCTCCGCACGAAGAACAGGAGTTGAGCGGCATCTCCTGTCCCGCCCAAGGAAAGCTAGAAGCCCCGGCTGCTGCACCTGCTGTCCTTGGGTCCCAGTGGGCATCTCAGCGGGGCGGGGAGGGGAGGGTGGCAGGATGGACCGGGCCGGCCAGAGGCCAAGAGGATGGGCACACCGAGCAGGCTTCTCCAGTTTTCCACGGTAGCCTCCGGGGAGCCATCGCCGCCCTCCCTCTCTGGCCAGCTGGCCCAGCTGGCCCCCGGTCCCCACCCAGAGCCCCATTCCAGGCTGAAGCCCGAAGAGCAAGGCGCCAGGGGCCAGGCAGACGGACACTCTTGGCTCTTGGCATCCCGCTCCCCCGCGCGCAGCCAGCAGCGCACATGCCTTCGACCTCTCCCGTGCGTGCGCAACTCCAGCTCCTGCCTGTAGATTTATGCTGGGAGAAGACCCTCTCCCCACCTTACCCTCCTTTTTGCACGCGGCGCGCTCTCCACCCACCACCCCCTCCCTGTGCCCTTCTCTCTGTCTTGTCTCCCTGTCTGGTCAGGAACCTGTTTGCAAGTGAAGCAATATCTCCGTGTTTTGTATATACAACCGCTCTTGTAGCCTTTGGTTTTTTTGTTATTGTAGAGAAACACAGATTCTTTATACACTTTGTAAGATTTATGCCAAACCCTAGCTCTCGATCTCTTATTCTTCCTGTGGCCCCTGCACTGTTGCCCCGATGCCTCGTTTCTCTCGCCCGGTTACTAAAATGTATAATCCGACTTCTGTACAGAAACCTGCCGCTGCGCCTTTGTCTTCTTTCTCTCCACCAGGCGGCGCTCCCGAGCCAGGGTCCGTCGCTGCAAGCTCCAGCAGCCCTGGCTCAGCCCCACCCACCCCCGCCCCGCGGACAACGCGGAGCACCCTGAGCTGACCACGGGGGTCCTGGGGTGGGTGAGGGTGTTGTTGGGTGGACCTTCTTCTTGCTGCCCGTGTGGCAGGGAGGAAGGGAAGGCGAGGGCTTGGGCAGGTAAACTCCCTGGCCCTAGGACAGCCAGCCCTAAGACCAGAGGGTGCCCCTTGGGAAGGGGTGGGCTGTGCCCGCTGCTCCCTGTTCTCAGCCCCCCCGGTTGGGGTTCACTGCTTTCATCCACTGCCCACCCACCTAGCCACCACCTCACCTGTCACCTTGCCCAGGGAGGTTGGCGATGCCAGTCCCACCCCTGCTCCCTCCATCCCAGACTGACCTATGAGGAGGGCCCACGGTGGGGGGGGACACTGGTGATAGAGGAGAAGCGCACAGGCCGGGGGGCAACTGTTGCTCTGCCTCTCCTCAGGACCCAGCTTCTCCCGCTGGTCTGGGTGGCAGGGCTGGCTTGAGGGCCACTTGCCACTGCAGAGGAGGCTTATAGCCATCCCCCCAGGCCTATATGGGCCCTCCACCCTACCCTGCACTGATCACATGACCCAATGTGTGTTTCCTCTCACCTGAGTTCCGGCAGCTGTTCTAGAAGCTCCAGCCTCTGGCTAAAGCCACTTGTGACCTTGACCCCTAGGAGAGCCACCAGAGAGGGGGATGCACGCCCTCCAGGCACTGGCTGCCCTGCCTGGAGGGATGGGCGAGCCCAGATACATCTCTCCCGAGGAGCTCAGAGCCACAGGGAATGTTCCGAAAAGGGGGGTGGAGTAAGTCAGGGTGTGTGGTCCAGGCCAAAGGGGTATCCTGGGCCAAGGACGTTGGTGGGAGAGCTGGGGGTCTGGTGGGAGCCGTTCATAACAGCCCTTGGGGGCACTGACTCCTCTGGGTTTGGACAGGGCAGGGCGTGGAGAGGGTGGCTGGTGGAAGGAGAGGTCGGGAGGGCCAGGAAAAGTGGTGAGGCACCCTGAAGGGTTTCAAGCAGTCAGAAGATGAAATCTGGGACTTCCCTGGTAGTCCGGTGGTTAGGACTCTGCGCTTCCACTGCAGGGGGCACGGGTTCATCCCTGGTTAGGGGAACTAAGATCCCGGATGCCCTGCAGCGTAGCCAAAAAAAAAAAAAAATCAAACCTTTCTGGAGCCTCTGTGATTGGCCAGCCCTGGGGCATATACCTGAGAACAAGAATGATGTGACCCTGTGCCCTTGGGGGGTCACAGTACAGCGATGTTGTTTCAATTACTCTACAGTCAGTGATTTACTAAGCACAGCGTGTTCTCTCTGTGCCAGGCACTTTTTAAAAAATATATAAATTTATTTTATTTACTTTTGGCTGCGTTGGGTCTTCATTGCTGCACACGGGCTTTCTCTTGTTGCGGTGAGTGGGGGCTTCTCATCGCAGTGGCTTCTCTTGTTGCGGAGCACGGACTCTAGGCGCGCGGGCTTCAGTAGTTGTGGCTCGTGGGCTCTACAGCGCAGACTCAGTAGCTGTGGCGCAAGGGCTTAATTGCTCCACGGCATGTGGGATCTTCCTTGGATCCCGCCACCAGAGAAGCCCCGGGAACCAGGTTTTTCACCGTCACAGAAGGACTTTAGAAACATGTAAAGCGGCTGGAATAAACCTTGGTGTTGAATTCGAATTAGAGATATTGGTGGGCACTCATGCGTTTAAAGACATAAGATAATATAGGGACATATTGTAACATATTACAATGAGAGAAGCAAGAAATAATGACACTGGCCTTCCCTGGTGGCGCAGAGGTTAGGAATCCGCCTGCCAATGCATGGGACACGGGTTCGAGCCCTGGTCCGGAAAGATCCCACATGACACGGAGCAACTAAGCCCGTGCGCCACAGCTGCTGAGCCTGCGCTCTAGAGCCCCGTGAGGCACAACTACTGAAGCCTGCATGCCTAGAGCCCATGCCTAGAGCAACAAGAGAAGCCACCGCAATGAGAAGCCCGCGCACCACAAAGAAGAGTAGTCCCCGCTAGCCGCAACTAGAGAAAGCCTGCGCGCAGCAACGAAGACCCAAGCAGCCAAAAACAAATAAATAAATTTGTTTTAAAAAAAAAAAACTTAAAAAAAAAAGAAATAATGATACTGTGGTAGCAATGAGCCCACCTGGCACCCAGATCTTGGTTTCTAAATATTATTCCCCACTAAACAGAAGGAAAGCTCCTTGGAGAAAGGGTGGAGTCCAGAACTGGGGCCGGTAAAATTTCAAGAAAAAACCACTCTGGAACATCTTGTTGAGCCAATAAGGAAGGAAGTGCCAAAGATGGAATTAGAAAACAATCATCATTTAGCAATCATTATCTGATAGAAGAGACAGACATGGTGGACACCTCCGTGCCACTCCCTTTTTCCTGCCTTCATTGAGGATGTGCTGCCTGGAGCCACAGCAGCCATCTAGCTACATGAGAAAAAGGCCAAGAGAATCTAGGTCATTAACCCTAATATCATTTGACCAAATCAATGCCAGCAGCCATCCTCCTCCAGAATTCTTGTAAATAAAAATAAAACCCTCTTTGCTAACAACAGCAACAAAATTTAATTCAGGCAAGAATCATCAATGAATATTAAATCTGGTGGGTGAAGGTCTGTTGAGGAGCAGATATTTAATCAGTTTCATGGTATTTTCCAATAAGGCACTTACTGATAAGTGCAACATGAACTCATGCTGGAGAAACCTGGAAGACACCATTTAATTAATTAATTAATTTTAAAATATATATATATTTTTGATGTGGACCATTTTTATTTTTATTTTATTTATTTATTTTTGGCTGCGCTGGGTCTTCCTTGTTGCGTGCGCACTTTCTCTAGCTGCGGCAAGCGGGGTCTACTCTTCGTTGCAGTGCGTGGGCTTCTCAGTGCGTTGGCTGAGCACGGGCTCTAGGCACGCGGGCTTCAGTAGTTGTGGCTTGTGGGCTCTAGAGCGCAGGCTCAGTAGCTGTGGCGCACGGGCTTTGTTGCTCCGCGGCATGTGGGAACTTCCCGGACCAGGGCTTGAACCCTTGTCCTCTGCATTGGCAGGTGGATTCTTAACCACTGCGGATGTGGACCATTTTTAAAGCCCTTATTGAATTTGTTACAATATTGCTTCGTTTTATGTTTTGGTGTTTTGGCCGCCAGGCATGTGAGATCTTAGCTCCCCGACCAGGGATGGAACCCACACCCCCTGCATTGGAAGGGAAAGTCTTAACAACTGGACCTCAGGGGAAGTCCCTGGAAGACACCGTTTTAACATAATCAGGTTAATATAATTAGGGTAGGTTATAAGTAGTGGAAGAAATCAACATTCTTTGCCTCCTGATACATGCACTGAGAACACAACATCACTTCTGTGGTTTCTGTCCTAAATGCATGTCATGAGGAAATATTAAAGAAAAGCAAATTGAGAGGCTTTCTACAAAATAACTAGCCAGTAATCTCCAAAAATATCAAGGTCATAAAAGACAAGGAAAGAACGAGGAATTGTTCCAGACTGCAGGAGACTGAATTAGACAGCAAAATACAACATGTGATCCTGGGACGGATGCTGGAGATTTAAAGAACTTTACTGAAACTCTGAATGGGATTTGGGAATTACCTGGTGATACTGGATCCATATTAATTGCCTGATTTTGAAGATCATACTGTGATTATGTGGAAGAATGTGCTTTACTTAAGAAATAAACTGGGGGGCTTCCCTGGTGGCACAGTGGTTGAGAGTCTGCCTGCCGATGCAGGGGACACGGTTCGTGCCCCGGTCCGGGAAGATCCCACATGCCGCGGAGCGGCTGGGCCCGTGAGCCATGGCCGCTGAGCCTGCGCATCCGGAGCCTGTGCTCCGCAATGGGAGAGGCCACAACAGTGAGAGGCCCGAGTACCGCAAAAAAAAAAAAAAAAAAAAAAGGAATAAACTGAGACTTCTCTGGTGGTGCAGTGGTTAAGAATACGCCTGCCAATGCAGGGGAAACAGGTTCAAGTCCTGGTCCGGGAAGATTCCCCCATGCTGTGGAGCAACTAAGCCTGTGCGCCACAGCTACTGAGCCTGCGTTCTAGAGTCTGCGAGTTACAACTACTGAGCCCACGTGCCACAACTACTGAAGCCTGCGTGCCTAGAGCCCGTGCTCTGCAACAAGAGAAGCCACTGCAACGAGAAGCCCGTGCACCGCAACGAAGAGTAGCCCTTGCTCGCCACAACTAGAGAAAGCCCAAGGGGAGCAATGAAGACACGACGCAGCCAAAAATAAAAATTAATTGATTAATAAATTTTAAAAAGTTAAGAAAACCAATCGGTTAAAAAAAAAAGAAAGAAAGAAACACTAGAGACTTCACTGGTGGTCCAGTGATTAAGAATCGGCCTTCCAATGCAGGGGATGTGGATTCGATCACTGGTCAAGGAACTAAGATCCCACATGCCTCAGGGCAACTAAGCCCGTGCACCTCAACTACTGAGCCCACTTGCCACAACTAGGGAGAAGCCCGCCTGCCTCAAAGAAAGAAAGAAACACTGAAGAATTAAGGGTTAATGAGACACCATGTGTGTATCTTATACTCAAAGGATTCAAAAATGTTAACAATTGGGGAATCTGGGCAAAGTGTTTATGGGAGCTCTTGCATTCTTTCGGCAACTTTTATGTAAATTTGACATTATTTTAAGATAAAAAATTAAAAACCCAAATGCACAAAGTTGAACATTTGATGCATTTTGATCTGCAATCATTATCCTTATTGAGGATCAAATTGTCCAGTTCGTGGCCAATGGAAGCTTCTTATTGGCTCCCATTGACATTATCTCACCAGGTAATGTCTTTGATAACTCCCTTTCTGGTATATCAAGATGTGCCATTTTTGTCTGTACATTTCCTGCCCCTGACTCAGAATCAGATTTTTCCTCAGTGTTCCTGGCTTCTTTCAATTGGAAATGGTATTTAGAGACCACGATCTGGGCTTACGGGGTGCTTATTAAGAAGGTTGGTCTTTGTTTCAGACTTTTTTTCAGTGGACAGAGGTAGGAAATGTTTGCTTTTTATAAAGATAAAATATATCATGATACCCCCAATTCAAATTCAAGACCACAGGGTTTTTCTTTAATGTGATCAATCTTACATCTGTACCTCCTTCACTCCCTCTGAAAAGCTCAGTTCTTGACACCAACATAATCACTCCTTTTCTGTATCCCAGACTAAATGTGCAACAAGCTCAGAATAACAATTTTAACACCACCACCACCAATATAGTGGTATGTACAATCAAACTGTGGAGTTTTAAAGTCATTAGTTCATCTCTGCGTTGTTTTGTCACCAACTGGATACACAGGTTAATTTGTTTTATCTTATTTTTGTTTTTAGGGATATCTTATATTTAAAATTTTGTTTTAAAGTTATATAAAATATTTACATGGTTGTAAAGTCAGATATCCAAAACAAGGTACAGTTTTAAAAGTCTACCTTCTATCTTTGTCCCTTCTATTTTACCCCTTCCCTCTATAGGTAACCTTTTAAAAACTGTTATGATTTATTGTTCCTTTTTTTTTTTTTTTTTTTTTTTGCGGTACGCGGGCCTCTCACTGTTGTGGCCTCTCTCGTTGCGGAGCACAGGCTCCGGACGCGCAGGCTCAGCGGCCGTGGCTCACGGGCCCAGCCGCTCCGCGGCATGTGGAATCTTCCCGGACCGGGGCACGAACCTGTGTCCCCTGCATCGGCAGGCGGACTCTCAACCACTGTGCCAGCAGGGAAGCTCTTATTGTTCCATTTTTGAAAAATGTAAGCTAGTACAGCACAGAAGAATTTGATTAAGGTAATTGAGCTGATCTACATATTCAATAAAGGCAGGGGAAGAAAGGAGTATTGAGGCCATTCTCCATCCCACCTCAAGCTCTTTGCATCCCACCTCAAGCTCTTCACCATTGTCAGTTCCATTGCTTCTTTAGGGAAATATTTTTGGACTTTCCAAATATTCCATGATATGCCTCCCTCACTCGCTATAACTTATCACCTTTGAAATTAAGAATTACATAATTGACTGCTTAATGTCTATGTCATTCCCTAGACTGAGGTCCATGAGAGCAGCAATATTTACTCAACATTGTGTCCACAGCGCCTAGCACAGTGCCTGGCTCATAATAGGCCCTTTTATTGATGCTTATTACATCTAATGAATGAATTTGTTGTATGTATGAATGAATGTGAATGATAAATAAATGATGTTGGCTTTATGCTCTTCCACGGCCCCTTAACCTCTCTAGACTTCTGTAGTTCCTCTCTGTAAAATGTAATCGGACGGTTCATCCCTCCCCCAGGATTGGCGAGAAGCCTAAGAGAGGTGACGAACACTTACAAATCCCTTCGCTAGTGTCGCGTTGAATTCTTTTTGTTTTTTTTAACATCTTTATTGGGGTATAATTGCTTTACAACGGTGTGTTAGTTTCTGCTTTATAACAAAGTGAATCAGTTATACATATACATATGTTCCCATATCTCCTCCCTCTTGCGTCTCGCTCCCTCCCACCCTCCCTCGCGTTGAATTCTGTAACGGTATCTATTAACTGGTCTTCTGCAGGTGGCGCCACGTGCCCCGCTCGTGCCCCGAGTCGGCATGGGGAGGGGCCAGAGATGGGGGCGGGACATAGACTGGGGTGGAGCCAGGACGCAGCAGGGGCGGGGCCAGCAGCTGCGGCGCCGCCGGGCCTGTGCGGCCCAGGACGTCCCCGTCGCCTCTGGCCCCGCCTCCCAGGGCGGGAGTTCTACGGCGACTGGCCAGTGTAGGCGAGAGGCGGTCGCCATTGGTTCGTGGCGCCGTCTGCTTGGCGGGCGGTGTCCCGACGCAGGTGCCGGCCGGAGCGGAGCTAGCGGCGCTGACGAGACCGGCCGGGCCGGGACCAGGGCCGGGGCAAGCGGAGGGGCCTGCGCGGCCGCCCGGCCCGGCCGCGGATCAGGTAGGCACGGGCGGGACGATGGGGCCGGAGGGTGCCGATCCGCGGGCCGGCCCCGAGTTTGAGGCCCGAGCCCGGCCCCCAGGCGGGACGGCCGGGCTCGGACAGTCGGCCTCAGCCTTCCCAGGGACTAGGTGATCGCAATTTCCGTCTTTGCAGAAGTCAGGAGGTCCTCTGGGGGCCGGCACACAGTAGGTGCCTCTCTGAGCCTCGGTCTCCTCATCTGTGAAACCGGGTCATCCTAGTACCAACCTAATTGGGCTGTTGGGAGGAATCAGGAGGTGGCAAATGAGGAAAGCGCTCTGCACACAGTAGGCGGTCAGTAAATGACCAGTCACCTTCCCCAACCTCCTCCTCAGAGGGGCTCTGCCAGGAAAATAGTAAATATAATGACCCAGGCACTTGGTTAGCAGAGTGCCTGCCTGTTCGTGTGTGCTCAAAACGGGATAGCCAGAATTTATAGGATTAGGTCATTTAGTCCTCTATCGACCATATTAAGTGGAAGTACTAGAAACGTTCCCTGCTATACGGATGAGGAATCAAGGCTCAGAGAGGTCAAGCCTTTTGCACAGGGCTACACAGCGAGTAATGATCAGAGCTGCGATTAGAGCCTGGCCTTCAGTGCAGGGCCATTCAAGTACTGAAGGGCATACAGGAGCCTCTCTGTGGTAAGTGAAGAGGAATGAATGCATTTGACAGGCTCCATGTTTATCCTAAAAAATAATAACAGTGAGCATTTGTTGAGTGCTTACTGTGTGCCAGGCACTGGCTGTGCCTTGTCTCATCAAACCCTACCAACAGCTCTATAAGCTGATGACGGTAATTATCAATAGAGCTAATATTTATTGACTTTCTCATATTTATGCATGTATGAGCTGGGTTTCACTGGGACCCCCATTATACAGAAGAGAAAACTGAGGCCCAGAGAGCAAAGCAGCTGGACTGAGATGACACTGTGGGGAGCTAGGGCCCTCTGACTCTTCTTCCCTTGGATTCCTGCCCTCAGAAAAAAGGAGTCTGGGTAGGTGTGGAAAGGTTGTGGTTCCCCAGCGCCACCCCAGACAAGCCTAGCCAAGGGCGAGCTTCGCTGGAGGAATTGAGCCTGGCTGCTCCTTCCCAGGAAGCCCTCAGCAGACACAGTCCACTAGCTTCATCAACTTATTTGACAAAGGAGAAAAATGAGGCCCAGAGAAGTCAAGTGTCTTGTTCCAGGACAGACAGCATTAGTAACAGAGTCAGGACTTAAAAGAACCCAGATCTCTTGAGTCCCAGACCCACCCACTGGACTAAGTTCAAATCCTGGCACTGTCCTGACTTAGCTGTGTGATCTTGGGCAAGAAGCTGCCCCTCTCTGAGCCTCAGTCTCCTCACCTGTCAAGTGGGGGTAATTATTGGACTTACGTCATAGTTTTGTTGTGAAGACTCAGTGAAATCCATCTCTCAAGCACTGGGCCAAGTTTGCTTGAGGCATTGGCTCGCTCTGCCATCCCAGCAGCCCCAGAGCTGCAGCCACCCTATCCTTGCATCCAGCCTCGAGTTTGGCCTCTTGCAAGCCCAAGCCTCTGTGCTTTGCACAGATCTCTAGCCTCTAAATATTTCTGATTCCCGTCATGGGTGCTGGCAGACCAGGGTCTGGGAGGCGGGGTCAAGAGACCTGGCTCTCCCAACCCTGCGTTTACACAGAGGAGGGGCTGAAAAATTAATGCAGGAACTCTGTACTAGACACAGGGCCAGGTGCTGGAGAGACTGATGAGTGGAAGACGGATGTGGTTAAACCAGTAGATGAAGAAATAAGAGCATTTCATGGGAATTCCCTGGCGGTCCAGTGGTTAGGACTCTGCTCTTTCACTGCTGAGGGTCCAGGTTCAATCCCTAGTCGGGGAGCTAAGATCCCACAAGCCGTGCGGCGCGACCAAAAAAGAAAAAAAGGGAAAGAAATAAGGGCATTTCAGGCCCGTAGGCAGAGAGTCTTCTGCGCTGTTCCTAAGGCCGCTGAGTCACTGGACCCCCTGGGTCTGGCCGTTGCCCGGTTCTTGGATGGATCGAGAGGGAGCCCACTGTGGCCGTATGCCTGAGCACCCTCTCCAGTAGCTGCTGACTCAGGAATAAAGGCGGCATTGGCCTCTCAAAATAAAAAGGAAAGAGCATTTCAGAGAGGGGTACATTCTGTAAGGGCAATAATGTGGACACCAATGGCACTTTGACCAGAGTGGTCAGGGAAAGCCTCTCTGGGGAGGTGACCTTTGAAGGGGACACTTATAACAACTGTTTGAGTTCAGTGAGCTTAGAACAGTACCCGGCTTGCAGTAGGTACTTAATAAACAGTAGCTGCTATTATTATTTTGGTGATTTGCAGGCCTTGCATTAGCAGATTTTACCAGTGTTTTTGTTTTTCCCTTGACAGTAAAAGAAATGATAGAACTTAATATACAGTAGCTGTGATGTTTCTTGTGATGCCCAATTACTTGCAGAAATGTGAAGGCCAATCCTTGGAGGGGCAAGAGGAGTGGATTCCCCTCTGCCTGCATTCCCTTGGGTAACCCAGCGACTTCCCTGCTGGCCTCTGAGCTGGAAATTCTGGTTGCAGGCACTCGGAAGGGACAGCAGTGTACACAACATGGCAGGCCTGGCCACTGCCCTGAGGATGTTATCTCAGTCATGCAGCCTTCCTCCCAGCCTCCTCCTGCCTCTGGGCTGACACTTGCTTATGTGGCCAACAGCAGCCCAACTATAGAGGCTCAGAAGGGCCTGCTGAGCCTGGAGGTCTTCTGGCTGAGCTGTTCAGAGACTGTTGATCTGGCAGCAGACTGTCCTGGTGCGAAAAGTTAGCCAATGACTTACACTGCTTCCCTCCCGCCCCTCTTTGGGTCTCAGAGTTTGACTGGCAAGGGTTGGTAAAAAACAATTGTGGGGGGACCTCAGCGAGTGTTTCGGGGGTCTCTGGATCATAGTTCCTAGGGACAAACGGTGGAGTATGAGACAAGTTTGGGACAGAGATCCTTAGCTCCAGAGCACCTGTATTGGCTTCAAGAGGCCTCTGTTACTTTCATGAAATTCTTCAAGGGAAACACACAAGACTCGCTGGCTGGTTCTGTGACGGAAGAAGAGCTTGCCAAGGGTTCCTTTTGTCAGGTCAGACCCTGGGGTGGGGGACAGAATCCTGCTGAAGTCTCCCACCCAGAGCAGACTCCAGATTGCTCCGGTGGCCTTTCCTTGGGGACAGAGGCATGGGTTAGAGCAGCTGCTTTGGTGGGTGGGGACAGAGACTGTCATGGTCCTCCCCAGCCTGGGCCACTTCCTTGATAGCCTGAGTTATCAAGGAGTTCAGAGCCCCACAAGAGGCCGTCAACCAGGAGGGTCAATGTGACTCACCATCCTGGTCTGCTGGGCCAAGTTTCTAGCTCAGTTCTGGCCCACTCAAAGGTGGGCGTGAGCCCAGGCCCAGCAATCCAGTCCATGGAGAACAGTCTCTACATGGTTGGCGGGCATGGTTCTGTTCCTGGAAAGCGCCAAGCACAGGGCCTGCTACACAGAAGGTGTTCAGTCACTGTTAGGTGCTGTTATTATGTCTGGAAAGGTGATATTGGGGGTGACCTGCATGCTTTGCAGGCTGGGCCGGGCTGGCCTTTCTTAGGAGGGTCAGAGGTAATATAATCAAGCCCCTGAGACGTGCCAGGCCTGGGCTGAGCTGCATGTGTGACCTTATTGAATCCTCACAGCCCCCTCCAAAGCCCCATTGTATAGATTGGGCAACCGAGGCTCAGAGAGCTGGATTCGGTGTGTGGCTTGCTAACCTTGCCCTTAATCTTCCTGCCGGCCTCTCCCCAGGCTCCTGGGACCATGGGCCTCGGGCCCTGAGGACGCGGGGCTCCCTGTGGCCATGACGACGGGTGACTGCTGTCACCTCCCTGGCTCCCTGTGCGACTGCTCCGACAGCCCCGCCTTCTCCAAGGTCGTGGAGGCCACGGGCCTTGGGCCACCCCAGTATGTGGCACAGGTGACATCAAGGGACGGCCGGCTCCTCTCAACTGTCATCCGGGCCTTGGACACACCGAGGTTAGTGGTGGCCAAGCAGGGATCTTTGCCTTCACTCACTTCGCTCTCGGGCCCAAGGGATTTCCTCCCAGCCCTGCCTGGGGTCAGAAATCCAACTGCGGGAATCCCCTGGTGGTCCAGTGGTTAGGGCTTGGTGCTTTCACTGCCGGGGCCTGGGTTCGATCTCTGGTCGGGGAACTAAGATCCCACTAGCCGCGGGCCAGAAAAAAAAACAAAAAAGAAATACAGCCACCTAGAGGGGCCAGGTGGGCAAATAAACCAGTAATCACCACGTGGAAACTGGCTAGCCAGGTCTGATTCTTCATGAAAAGCAGAAACTCCAGATTACTGGGTGAAATCTGAAGGTCCAATGTTGATGAGTAGCTCACGTCTTGGGGAGGCTGCTTGAGGAAATGGCTGGATGTGGACTCAGGGTGCCTGGGCTCAGGTCCTGCGTAGAAGCCTCTCTCCCTGTACAACCTGGGAAGAGTTGCTTCACCCCCGTATCTCTAAACTGGGGACGCCTTCCTCACTGGGTTGTTTTGAGAGTACGTGGCCGTGGTCCACATAAAGTGCCCGCAAGGGGCTTTGCCACCTCCTAAGCAGTTGATAAATGTATTTAAACCTCAGTGCCAGCCTTCCAGACCCACGTGTGAGCTGAGTCTGCCTGGTTCACCAACTTGTCACCAGTTCCAAGGAAAAGAGATTTAAGGAAACCCCACACAAATTTAAATCCACTTTAACTCGTTAAGATTTAATCTGGCCACCAGTTTTTCAAGTTTAATGTATTTTCATGATGTTTACTTGAGACAATTTAATTCATAAGCTTTTCTTTCCAATTTTTTTTATTGTTACGATATAACACAATTTAGCTTCTTGGCCATTTTATTTTTATTTAATTTATTTATTTTATTTATTTATCTTTGGCTGTGTTGGGTCTTCGTTGCTGCACGCGGGCTTTCTCTAGTTGTGGCAAGCAGGGGCTACTCTTCCTTGCGGTGCGCGGGCTTCTCATTGTGGTGGCTTCTCTTGTTGCAGAGCATGGACTCTAGGTGCGCAGCTTCAGTAGCTGTGGCGTGCAGACTCAGTAGTCGTGGCTCGTGGGCTCTAGAGCGCAGGCTCAGTAGTTGTGGCGCACGGGCTTAGTTGCTCTGTGGCATGTGGGTTCTTCCCGGACCAGGGCTCGAACCCGTGTGCCCTGCGTTCGCAGGTGGATTCTTAACCACTGCGCCACCAGGGAAGCCCTCTTGGCCATTTAAAAGTGTACAGTTCAGTGGCTTTAAGTACATTCACAGTGTTGTGCAACCATCACCACCATTCAACCCCATAACTGTTTTGATCTTGCAAAACTGAAACTCTGTCCTCATTAGACACTCACTCCCCAGCCCCCGGCCCCCACCATCTACTTTCTGTCTCTGTGGATCTGACTCCTGTAGGGACCCCCTGTGAGTGGAATCAGACAGTATTTGTCCTTTTGTGACGGCTTCTTTCACTGAGCATCATGTCTCTAGGGTTCATCTGTGTTGTAGCAGGTGTCAGAGTCAATTCATAAGCTTTTCATTCAAAACATAAAAAGAAGCAGATGGAAGCCTTGCAGTGCTTTGGAGGGAGCCCACTGCCAGTCACCCTGTAAGTCTTTGCCTGGCATCACTTCTTTCAGGAAGCCTTGCCTAAGCCCAGATGAGATTGGCGTTCTCCTTCTGGGCTTCCTCCAGGGTCTTGGTTTTTATGTCTGCATCTCCATCAGACCCCCTGAAGTCAGGACAGGGTCTGTGCTGCTTGAGCCAGGCTGGGAGCAAGGGGACCCTTGGTGGGCCCAGGGGCCTCCTAGCCGGAGCTGCCGGGGTGGGGGGCAGGGAGGAAGTCTCCCTCCATGGGATTCCTGGGGGCCACTGAGTGAGTTGACGTCACCTTGCCCCACCCTCCCTTTTTACACCTGGGGAAACCGAGTCCCAGAGGGAGCTGGACCCCTGCCAGTGTCACTGAGCAGAGCTGAGGCTTGAACCTAGGGCTCCCCCTTGGGTGTGGGGGGCAGGAGGAGAAGCCTGTTCGGTCCCATCAGCCTCCCCTGCAGCCCTCAGAGACCCAGGCAAGCAGCGGTACCAGAGCGGCCCCTCCGCGGGCAGCTGGTGGTCAGGACAGCTCTGCCCACTGAGACCGACCGCAGGGCCCTCCTGATCTGCCCCTCTGCCATTTTTTATTTTTTTGGCTGGATTGTATGGTAGTGCTATTTTTTTTTTAATTTTTAAATTTTTTATATAATTTTTAAAGGTTACAGTCCATTTACAGTTATTACAAAATATTGGCTCTATTCCCGGTGCTGTACAAGACATCCCTGTAACCTATCTGACACCCAATAGTTCGTACCTCCCGCTTCCCGACCCTCACGTTGCCCTTCTCCTCCCTCTCCCCTCTGGTAACCACTAGTTTGTTCTCTATATCTCTGAGTCTGCTTTTTGTGTTGTTATACTCACTAGTTTCTTGTATTTTTTAGATTCCACACATAAGCATATAGTAATTGTCTTTCTCTGTCTGATTCATTTCACTCAGCATAACACCCTCCAAGTCCATCCATGTTGCTGCAAATGGCAAAATTTCGTTCTTTTTGACGGCTGTCTCTTCTGCCTTTTTGTTTTGTTTTGGTTTTGGGCTGCACCGTGAGGCATGTGGGATCTTAATTCCCCGGCTAGGGATCGAACCCGTACTCCCTGCAGTGGAAGCACGGAGTCTTAACCACTGGACCGCCAGGGAAGTCCCCCCTCTGCCTTTTTTTTTTTTTTTTCTTGCCGTACGCGGGCCTCCCACTGTTGTGGCCTCTCCCGCTGTGGAGCACAGGCTCCAGATGCGCAGGCTCAGCGGCCATGGCTCACGGGCCCAGCCGCTCCGTGGCACGTGGGATCTTCCCATACCGGGGCACGAGCCCGCGTCCCCTGCATCGGCAGGCGGACTCTCAACCACTGCGCCACCAGGGAAGCCCCCCTCTGCCTTTTGATGCAGCTCAATCCCAACTTGCCCAGACTGAAGGCCAGGGCAGAACAACCCTTCCTAGAGAGAGGGCTGCTGTTTTCCCAGAGGGTTGTCATCATCCAGGGATGGGGCCCTCTTTACAGCCTCCTGGCCGATCTCCCCAGGAGGAAATGAGGATCCTCCACTGCCACTGCTGGGAGGTGCTGGGATCGGCAGAGGCCACACAAGCAGGTCACTGTCCCCCTCCTTCTCTTCACTCACCCTGTAACTCCTCCTCCCAGCCAGCCTGTGCCATCTGGGAGCAGCAAGGGTGGGGCTGAAAGATACTGTCCCCAGCACCTGGCTGGTTCCATGACCATAAAATCAAGCCTTCCATTTCACTTCAGAGGAGACCCTGATTCCTGGGGGCGCATGGCACCCCAAGTGGGGCAGAAAGTTCTGGACCCTGAAACCTTGAGAGGACAAAGAGGAAGGCCCAGGAGGTATCTCCAGGCCCCAGGACAATCCACAAAGGCTCAAGGCTTGAGGGCCAGCACCTGGGGCCCCTCTGGCCTCTGTGAGGCATCCATTCTCTCCGCCCCCTGGTCTGTGAGCCAGGCCCTCCTGGAAGCTGCCCTGAGCATTTCCACACCCCCCAGCCCTTCCACCTGGCCTCCTCCCGCTGCCCGATTCCCCATGGCTTCCATTTCCATCTCCCTTCTGCCCATGGAGCATGCTCTGGTCAGCTCCACTGGGATCTGTGGATGTCTCACCCGCTCCCCCGTCCCATCTCCTCCTCAACTGTATCATTTGCATAATTTTCCTCCCAGAATTTCGGGAGTAAAGCCCATTTCTCTTGCCCTACTACCGGTGGCAGGCAGCCTAGTGGCTCAGAGTATACAGGCCTGGAGTGACTTCCTGGGTTCCAATCCCAGCTGTGCCCGACGACTGGCTGTGTGACTTCTGCACAAACAGGTTAACCCCTCGATGCCTCAGTTTCCCTGTCTGTAAAACAGGGGCAAAAAGAGCACCTTCCTCCCCGGCTCCCTGTGAGAATGAGAAAAATTAACCCAGATGTTGCCCTCCAAATTGTGCATGGGACCTCATCAGTGCTCAATCATAAATCAGTGTGTGCTTTGTTTTCTCTGAACTTGCACCTCTGAAGTAGGGTTCTTCAGGGGCAAACCCCAAAACCGACGTGGCTCTCCCTCAAGGTCCTCGTCACTTCCACTTCCCGGCTTGGTTTCCGGAGCAGGGATCCCTTTCCTGTTCACTTGATGTGTGTGGGGAGTGTGGGAGCAGAGGGGAGCCGGGCATGCCCTTTTGACCTTGGAGGAAAAAGTAGCAGCCCAGGCACAGGATTGAGGACCAGAAAGCAGACCTGAGGGGTCAGCTCAGCTCTTGGGTTTCAAAGCAGCCAGGCCCCGTCCCACAGCAGGAGACACTGAGAAAAGGATAGAAAGTTTCTGAGGGGAAACTGGCGTTATCTGGAAAACAGCTCTCCTGCTCCGCCTCCTCCGTGTGTTCCCGCAGTCCTCTCTCTGGGCAGAAATGTCTGGAAAACAATGACTCATGTGCTGGACAGCCGCTGGGGCCACCAAGGCCACGCCCCTGGCCCTGAGCTGCCCCAGGAAGGACCCAGCATCCCCAGAGACCAAGCTGGGGCCGAGACTTCCCTGAAGCAGCTTCCTGCAGACGCTTTTTATGTCTGTTTTCCGAGCCTCACTAGAGCAGAAGAGCCAGGGAGCTCTTCTCCCTGGACGCACAGGTTTCTTAGGTAGCATGGCCTTCAGGTGCGGCTGGATCCAGAGCTTCTGATGGTGTCCTTGAGACTCTGCTTCTCCTTATCTCTTGGCTCCACCTTCCTCTGTTTCCCTCTGTTTTGGCATCATTTACAGACTCCATGTGGGGACCAGGCTGCTGCCAGCAGCTCCAGACTTACATCAGCCATGCTGCCTGTAGTTCTGGAGTTTAGGGAAAAAAAAAAAAAAAAAGAATTTCAGGAATCAATTCCCAGTGGCTCTGATTGCATCACACATGCTGTTCCCTGAATCGGCCCCTGTGACCAGGGACGTGTGGTGTTTTGATTGGTCAGGCCTGAGGTCATTAGGGGTGTCGTCTTGAGGACCAAGAGTTGAGAGTGGATTGGTTGCCCAGTACAATCATGGTGGCATTGTAGGAGAAGGAGGAGTGGACGCTGGGCAGGCAGGTACAAGTGATGCTCACCCTGGGCTGAAAAAGGTGCCACGGGAAACTTGGGGAGGGAGCACATCACTCCACCTGTGGGAGTCTGTGAAGACTTCCCAAGGGAAAGGATATTTGGAGCCGGGCGTTGAAGGATGAGTAGGAGTTTGCCAAGTAGCAGCATATAGGGGTGATGCTGAGCTTGTGATCCAGTGCATGTGAAGTAGGCATAGACAGGAAACTTGATCGTTACTCATGTGTCCCATCTCTGTGTCTAGCGATGGTCCATTCTGCAGGATCTGCCATGAGGGAGCGAATGGGGAGAGCTTGCTGTCTCCATGTGGTTGCACCGGCACACTGGGCGCTGTGCACAAGAGCTGTCTGGAGAGATGGCTTTCCTCATCCAATACCAGCTACTGCGAGCTGTGCCACACGGAGTTTGCAGTGGAGAAGAGGCCCCGGCCCCTCACAGAGGTATGCTTGGGAGTCTGAGGTTGGAGTGGGCAGAGGGGAAGAAGGTAGGCGTGGGGCAGGAGGAGGGAATTGCCCTGGAGGATCCTGGGGGGCTGGGGAAGCAGCTTCTCTATAGGGAGGAACCTTTCTCCTGTCCCCAGGGTCAGTTCTGCTGATGGGGGTGGGGAACCGGGCCTGAGATTCCAGACCTGACAGACCCTGTGCCTCCTCCCTGTTTTGATCACTTCAGGTGACCCTAAGGCTTAGACCTGAGGAATGAGAAGGGAGTGCCCAACCTGAGGAAGGGCAGTCCTGGCAGAGGGCACAGCAAGTGCAAAGGCTCTGAGGCCAGGAGAAGCTTGGTGTTTTTGACAAAGCCCACGTGGCTGGAGTGGAGCTAGTTAAAGGAGGAGGAGAGTGGCCCAGAAGGAGGGGTAGTGGCCTTGCCGGGGGGCTTTGTGGGCCAAGCCTGGGAGCTTAGACTGTAGCCTGAGTGTGCTGGGTGGGGGTTGAGATGGGATATTCCCAGGCATGACGGGAGCCACATGGCTTTCCAGAGCATTGCTGGTTGCCCGGGTGCCCTCCAGGCTCCTCTCTGCCCAGCTTGGCTTGGCATGGGGCAGCTGAGAGCTGCAGGGGGATGTCACTGTGCCGAGGTGTGGGCTCCTGGAAATGCCCCTGGCCCACCCGGGACATTGGGCTCTTAGGAGAACAGTTGGAGGGAGAGCCAGCCTGCCTGCACCGCTCCCCCCGACACGCTCCCACCCCAGTGCCTTTGCACATGCTCTTTCTGCAGCCTCGAGCGCTGTCCCCCCCATTCTTCACCAGGCCCCTTCTGCTCATTTGGTTCTCTGTGGTGCCACCTCCTCGGCATAGCCTTCCCCATCCGGATCATTCACCCTGTTTCATGCCTCCCCCGACTAGCATGGGAGCTATGGGCAGGGACTTTTTCCTGCCATCAACTGTGGCAGGCAGTGTAGCATAGAGGCCAAGACGCACAGGTCCTGGGACAAGACTTCCTGGGCTCCAGTCCTGGCTTTGTGGACGACTAGCCATATGAGTTTGCACAAATGGGTCAGCCTCTCTGTGCCCTCAGTTTCCCCCATCTATAAAACAAGGTCATGGGACTTCCCTGGCGGTCCAGTGGTTAAGACTCCATGCTTCCACTGCAGGGGGCATGCGTCTGATCCCCTGCATGGCCAAAAAAACCAAAGAACCAAAAAACAAAAAACAGGGGCAGAAGTGCCCCGCACCTATCCGGGCCTGGCCTGTCATCGTCATCGTCTCCATAAATATTTGAAAGAAGGAATGAACGCAGGGAGGTGCCAGGCAGGAGGCTGGTCCTGCAGGGCCCAGTGATGAAGATGGGCATCAGCAGAAGGGGCGGAGGGCCTGGCGGTCCTGCACCCCATCCCCCCGCAGAGGCTCGAGGGAGGGCGGTGCATGACGCTCTCTCTCAGCGGCTCCCCCTCCCTTCTTCCCCGCAGTGGCTGAAGGACCCAGGGCCTCGGACAGAGAAGAGGACACTGTGCTGCGACATGGTGTGCTTCCTGTTCATCACGCCTCTGGCCGCGATCTCAGGCTGGCTGTGCCTGCGTGGGGCCCAGGACCACCTCAGGCTCCATAGCCGGCTGGAGGCGGTGGGGCTCATCGCCCTCACCATTGCTCTCTTTACCATCTACGTCCTCTGGACGCTGGTGAGTGGCTGCCTGCCACAGAGCAGGCATCTGCGAGCAGTCAGGCCCGGGGTTTGGTCAGTGGCTTGGAGGGGGTAGGGGGCGCCCTGCCTGCCTCGGTTTGTGGCTGGCCCTCGGGTGGAAGCAATTCCCAGCATCTCATGGAGCTCCAGATTCCAAGCTGGTCCAAGGTCCAGGGAGCCAGGCGTGAACCTTCTGCCCCAAGGATACAAGGGCACGTGATCACCTCTGCTGAGTGCAGGCCCTGCCAGCCACGAGCTCCACCAAGACTGTACTGGCGGTGGAGGGCGGGTGAGGGGGTTGGGGGGGGAGAGGCAGAGGGACACCAAAAGGCTGCGGAAGAAAGAGTAGGAGAAAGAGAGACAGAGAGAGAGGACCATCAAGAGACAGAGAAGGGACTTCCCTGGCGGTCCAGTGGTTAAGACTCCACGCTTGCACTGCAGGGGGCATGGGTTGATCCATGGTCCGGGAACTAAGATCGATCGCCCCACACGGGGGTGGGGTGGGTGCTGAGAGAGAAAACGACTGGGGTTGAGAGAGAGGGAGTGTAGTGGGGTGTTGTCCCCGGCTTCTGGCAGGCATGAGAACCCTCACTCAGAGAGGAAAGGTCCCCAGAGTCTGGCCCCTCAGACAGAACCACTGGCCTCCAGCTGTGGGGCACTCCCTCCTCAAGAATTGTTTCCCAGCACATCCACCAAGCAGGTTTTTTTTTTTTTTTTGTGGTAGCGGGCCTCTCACTGTTGTGGCCTCTCCCGTTGCGGAGCACAGGCTCCGGACGCGCAGGCTCAGCGGCCATGGCTCACAGGCCCAGCCACTCCGCGGCATGCGGGATCCTCCCGGACCAGGGCACGAACCCGTGTCCCCTGCATTGGCAGGCGGACTCTCAACCACTGCGCCACCAGGGAAGCCCCAAGCAGGTTTTTTAATACAAGTAGGATGAAATCATAGGTCCTGCTTTGCAGTCTGCTTGTTTTCACTTTGCTAATGTCCTTTAAAAAAAAAAAAAGGCAGCCACCCAACAATCCTTGATTGTATGGGCATGCTGTATTTTTTTAACTAATCCCTTTTGATGGACACTGGGATCATTTCCAATGTTTTTTTTTTGTTGGTTTGTTTTTTTGTTTCCCTTCTTTTTTTTGCCGTTATAAACTGTGTTTTGGGTGCCACCTGTGCAAATGTTTCTTGGAACTGGCTTGGTTAAAGAGTATGAACCATTGACATTTATTGGAAAAAAAAAGTTTTTTTTTTTAATAGATTTGACTCATTAGAGCAGTTTGAGGTTAAACAGCAAAATGGAGCATAAAGTACAGAGTTCTCCAAAATCCTCCCCCACACCTGCAGAGCCTCCTCCACGATCAGCAGGGCACCAGAGCAGTGCATTTATCACAGTCGATGAACCAACACTGACACATCATCACCCCCAGCCCATAGTTTACATTAGGGGTTCACTCTTGGTGTTGAACAATTTGTGGGTTTAGACAAATGTATAATGACATGTATCCACCATTAGAGTGTCATACAGAGTATTTTCACTGCCCTAAAACCCCTGTGTGATCCTCCGGTTCATCGCTCCCACCCCCAAGCCCTGCTAACCACTGCTTCTCTTACTGTCTCCATAGTTTTGCCTTTTCCAGAATGTCCTATAGTTGGAATCATGCAGTCTATAGCCTTTTCAGTGAAAGCACCGAGTCCTAACCACTGGACCACCAGGGAATTCCCTGTAGCCTTTTCAGATCTGCTTCTTTCCCTTAGTCATATGCATTTAAGCTTCCTCCATGTCTTTTCATGACTTGATAGCTCATTTCGTTTTGGTGCCAAATAACATTCCATCGTCTGGATGTCCCACAGTTTATTTATCCACTTACCCACTGAAGGACATCTTAGTTGCTTCCACATTTTGGCAGTTATGATCCATTGACGTTTGGCCCCTTCCAAGAGGCTTTATCACTTCACTGCCACCCTCTGAGAGACAGAAGGGGACCCCCCCCCTTCCACACACACACACACAGACTCTCTCACCTTTGCAGGGCCCTCAGTGCTGGTGGGGAGGTTCCCCAGGTGAGGGAATGGGTGTGTGTGCACTGTCTGTGTGAGAAATGCCTGGATGCTGCCCCTGCTTCTGCAAGCAGGAGCCTGGTCCTGGTTAGGTCGAGGCAGATGCCTCAGGGGCCCGCTTTTCCTCTCTTGGGGGTAGAGGCTGGATGGCCAGAGGCTGGCCCTCCCACTCATCTCCACCCTGCCCTGCAGGTCTCATTCCGCTACCATTGCCAGCTGTACTCCGAGTGGAGAAGGACCAACCAGAAAGTGCGCCTGAAGATCCGGGCCACCGATGGCCCCGAAGGCACCCAGCACTCCTCTCTGGCAGCTGGGCTCCTGAAGAAGGTGGCAGAGGAGACGCCTGTGTGAAGGCCGGGCTGGCAGGGCCAGAGGCAGCTGGCGATGCCCTGGTGTTTGGAAGGACAGAAACTGCCCGACACTTCCGCACAGCTGGAATGCTTCTTAGGCCAAGAGATGCCAAAGTGGAGCTGATTCCGTGATTCCCGTGTAAAGCTATTCTCAGATCGTTTTGCACACTCTTACACACGAGGAGAACAGACGGACGTGGTCCCGAGCTTCGGATGGAGCAGGCACCCTGATCTCATTCTGAGGTCTACCTGGCCCCTCCTGGGCCAGCAGCCATGGCCAGAGGCGAGTCGCGGGCACCCATCGAGCTGGGAGGTTCCGCAAGCTTCTTGCACTTTTCTGCACCTGGCAGGCTCACATTCCCGGCACCCTCAACTTTATAAAGTTGCACCGTGTTTCAAAACCCACCCCCCTACCCCACCCCACCCCCAATGAATAAAAGGAGCCCTTGCTGGACAAAACGGACCTGTCAGTCACGTTTCTGAGGCCTCAAAGTGAGGGCACGGGGACCGAGGGGAGTCAGGACCACACAGAGGTAACAGCAGCAACAACCAATGCTCTCAGCTGGTTTGAGGGATCACAGGGCTAGAAGCAAAGTGCGAGTTTTCAAGTGAAGAGCAGGTAGCAAGGCTATGTATTAAATGATTTAAAATAAATATACATAAGAATAGTGTCTACTTCCTGTGTGTCTCCCGTGGGTCAGATACCCCGCTGGGCCCTTTACACTCACTCACAAGTAATGTCCACACTTACCGAGGGTCACCCTGAAGAGGGCCCAGTACTTTTTTTTTTTTGGCCACATCATGCAGCATGTGAGGTCTTAACTCCTCAACCAGGGATCGAACCCTCACCCCCTGCATTGGAAGCACAGAGTCTTAACCACTGGACCGCCAGGGAAGTCCTGAGTTGTAGTTTGGTGCTAGGCTGACTTTCATGACCCTTAACCCTAGCAGAGAGAGAGCAAGTCTTAGACTCAGATCCTTTGACAGAGCGTATGACTGAATTTACACTTTAACAGCATCATTCTCTTATTTATTTTTTACAATAAGCTATTTATAGTAGGGTTTCAATGTGGGCTGTGAGGTAAAGCAACATTTTAACATCCTTTTTTTCTTTGACTGTACTGGGAGGCTTGCAGGATCTTAGTTCTCCAACTAGGGATCGAACCCAGGCCTTGGCAGTGAGAGGGCAGAATCCTAACCACCAGACCGTCAGCGAATTCCCAAAACATCCTTCTTTTAAAGAAAATAAAGTGTCAGTTACAGGAAAGAGTGAAGGAATTAATAGTGCAGGCAATGGCTAAACCCAGGAATCTGGGCAGTGTTGGATTAAATCAACCAGCCTATAGAGGAGCACAGCCTAGTAGAAAGTTTGTCTCCTCAGCCTGGGCTTGGCTTGTGGCTCATCTCCAGTCACACCCACTGCCGGAGAAGGGATCAGAGAAAAGGTGCCTTCTTGTCCCCGCTGCTTTGTATTCGGCCTCCTCTCCATGATTCTGACAGACTGCTGTGGCCTCTTCCGCCATTTCTGAGCCCTGTTGGGCGAGGGAATTCAGAGATTCATGAGGCTTCTTCTGGTCCAGGGGCCCCTCTGGTCTAGAGAGATCTAAGGGGGAGGGGGGAACTTCCCTGGCTGTCCAGGCCAAAAAAAAAAAAGAGAGAGAGAGAGAGAGAGGTCTAACGGGGAGGAAAGGAAACTGAGATAGATTCCAGTGGGACCATGTGAAGAGGGTTGGTGTGCACAGGGGATTTTAGTAGATCAGAGATTTCCGGGGGGAGGGGGCGGGGTGGGTGGGTGGAGATGAGAGGAGGGGCTTGCAGATGGGCAAGAGAAAGGAGTTCTGAGACAGGTGAGTCTGGGAAGTTCTTGGGAATGGGAGCTGGAAAGAGAGGCTGGGGCCTATCCTCTGCCTTAGCCTGGGCTATTGGACTTATTCTCCGGGCCTGGAGTTCTCAGCCTGGCTGGATTAAGTATTTAATTTGGAGGAAGGTGTGGCAGGTGAGATAGTTCCTCAGAGCCTGATGAAATGTAGTTATTTTGTGAGATAGGGGGAAAAAAACCCATTTTTCCCATTGTGAGCTTAGAGTTTGGTGGTTAGATGGGAACTTCTTCAAGATCCAGTGAAGCATTTATTTCAAAGTACCAGAGACAACAGAGACCAGGGGTGGCTGCTGGGTAAGGGAGCCTGAGACCTCTGAATGCTGGGGGCTCTGGCCTCTTCCCAGGCCACTGTGGCTGTCCCAGGACATGGTCCTGTAACAGCCCTGAAAACCCATTTGTGGACAGGGCCAAGCTCTCAGGGCAGAGGGACCGACGGTCAGGCAGGAAGGAGCCTCCATCGTGTGATTTCTATCACCATGTTTGGCTTCTTGCTTGTTCATTCACTCAAGAAACATTCATAAACACATTCAAAGTCTCCAGCTAGGCGTCTGGTTGTTGACGGCTGTTAGTGAGAGAGACCTAGGCCATGGGCTCTGCGCCCAGGACTTCTCAGAGTGGTGGGGAGACAGGTCGGATAGAGCCCAGATATTCTTGGTGCAGGACGATACTTGCTTAGAGAGAGAGCATTTTACACATTTGTCCTACGGCCTGGTCTTTCAGTGTCCTACCCTTGCCTGCCTAACTCCTTTCTAGCCTAGTAAACAGAACTTTCGCTGCCCTTCTGCCCTAGCTGTGATTACAGAAAGCTGGGAGTGACGAGGTCCACGTGTGGGGGGGTGGAGAGATGGTGCCTCTACCAGACCTGGAGAGCGGATGGAGTATCCAGTAGGCGCCAAACGCAAGTTAGTTGCGAGAATGAATTAGTAACAGCTGACGATGCGCGCCTGCGCGCGGCGGGGGCGTGGCCCGGAACAGGGGCGTGGCCCGGGGTTGGAGGGAAGGAGGCGGGAGGCCGCCGCGGCGCGAGCAGACGTTACTGGTCGAGCTGGATCACGTGAGCACGCAGGCGCAGCGCCGCGCATCCCGCTCGCTCACACAAAGCCCAGACGCGGAGAAAATGGCGGCAGGGGTCGAAGCGGCAGCCGAGGTGGCGGCGACGGAGCCCAAAATGGAGGAGGAGAGCGGCGCGCCCGGCGTGCCGAGTGGCAACGGAGCTCCGGGCCCGAAAGGGTGAGTACTCCACGGCTCCTTGTCCCTGGCCGGGCACTTCTGCGGCGGCCGGCGGCGGCTCTGTTAGGTCTTGGCGGCTTCCCACCGGCGCGGCCTCGGCCGGGCTTTCCCCTCAGGGTCTGCCGAGGGTGGGGGCCGCCCAGGCCGTGAGGGATGAAGCCGGGCGGCCCCGGGAGCGCCTCTAGGACAGCTCCTTCTTCCCAGGTCTCGGGCCTCAACTCCCCCGGTCCCTCCAGGCCGGGTCCGACCCCGACCCCGACGCAAAGGCCTCAGGCTGGGCCTCTGCGCGCGGGGATAATGGCGCGCGGGCCACGGAGCCGATGAGCCCCGGAGTCCGCGACCCGCTCGCCTGTCGGGTGACCTTGGTTGGGCGCGTGGTTTCACGTCTCTCCGCAATGGCCCGGGGCCTCAGTTTCCCGATCGGTAAAGTGGGGGGAGGGGAGGGATTGCGCACGCAGGATCTCGCCCGTTGTCGGTCCGGGTAAACGGTAGCAGAGGCGGGTGGGTATCGGGAAGGACCGCGAGGCCGGCTCCGGGAGCCTCCTCCCCCCCCCGCCCCCCGGCGCGCGCCGTTCCCCTCCTTTCCAGCCCCCCCTCCCCCGTCCCCGCGATAAGTGCCTCTGTCGGAACCGCCCCTCGCTCCACGCTCTGGCCACGGCTCAAGTCCCTTACCTCCTCCCCAGGTGCGCAGTAGGTATTTGTGGAGAGATCGGACCTGCTGCTCAATGTTCAGCCGTAGAAACAAACTATAGGGGGAAAAAAAAAAAAAAGGAAACATTCTCTTCCGTGTTCCAGGGGAAGATTTTTCCATCATCAGGCGGGTTCACCCATTTCCAAACTCCGTCACCCTTTCAGTCCTGGTTAGAGGTCTGTCTCGGGTCCTCGGTTTTTAAAGTTTCCATAAAGCTTTAAAGCATCACCTTATGTCCCCTTGAACCCCATTCATTCTGATTACAGGCGCCTGAAAGATGGAGAGACGTTTTGCCTCCTCCCGGCAGCTGTCGGGGGGAGGACAGGGGAAGGCTGGGCACACATTTGATTTGCCACATACGTTTTTTTAAAATTGTGGTAACATACGTAAGGTGAAATTTACAGTTTTAGCCATTTTTAAGTGTACGATTCTGTGGCGTCAACTGCATTTGCGGTGTTGTGCAGCCATCACCAGTATCCACATCCAGAACTTTTTCATCATGCCAATTAAACAGTAACTTCCTCTTCTCCCCCTCTCCTGGTTACCTGTGTTATACGTTCTGTCTCCTATGAATTTGCCTTCCCACAAATTTTTAATTGGAGTTCGTGGGGATTAAAAGTGAATGTAGTTAAAACGCTTTGTTAATGAACACTCACTAAATACTAGCTATGTTGTTGAACTTTCTCTCCTTAGGTGGGGAGGAACAAAATACCGTGGTTACTGGTCCTTGGAAATCAAGAGAAAGGCATCTTAGAAGTATTCCCAACCCTTTATTATTGAAAACTGTGGAAAGGGATGTGTTCATTTAAACTTTTTTCATTACCTATTTCCTTTATTTCTTTATCACAGGATGGAGTGCTGCTAGAATCGTGCTAGGTGAGAAGTTATTAGTTATAGATTATAGCATCTGGGGTACATTTTTCAAATTTCCCATTTTCCACTGTCCATTTCCAAATAGTCATTTTGTGACTGATTCCAAATAGTCATTTTGTGACGAACGTTAACACATGGGCTATTAGAAAGAATCTGAAGGTTTCAGAGCTAAAAGAGCCCTTGTTGGAAAGAACCTCAAAGTCTAGGACTGCTTAGTAGAGACTATTTTAGAAAGTTACGAACACTCAGATCTGTTTGGGAGGGCCATTGGAAAAGTTAGTGTTCGTTGTGTTTTTTTTACATCACAGAGTTTTTAAAGCAGAGTTCTTTAGAAAACAACCCCCCTACCCCCACAGGGAAGGCCAAGGAATATTTTTGTAGTAAAGTAATTGTTCTGTGGTATTAGTAAAAGGAGTTACTAGGTAGGGAGCATGGAGGGGCTCCCCTCCCCCCAACCTAACCAGCTGGGGGCAGTTAACAGGTGTTCTTCTAGGGGGAGGAGGATGAAAGATGATGGAGAGAGGCACAGGAGAGTGTCCAAAGACTAGGGATTTTTATATATTTATATATTTGATATGTATTTATAAAGAACCCAAACTGCTGGAGCACTGGGGGCCAGCTGGTGGGCAATGAATTCCAGACGAAGGAATTTAGATTTTTATCTTGAAAGCCTTTGAGGGATGGGAAATGAGTGAGACTGGATTCTTCTTACTTTGTCTCCACCAGGAGTGGAGTGTGCTGTAAACCAAAAAGGCAGTGAGATAGCAAGCTTGATGAGGACCCCAGATGGGACAGCTTGTTTTGCAGTTCCTTTTCTTCTGGGTATAAGAGGAGGATTTGTTTTATTTTGATGAGAAATCTGTTCCATCTAAAGACAGTCAAGGGACTTCCCTGGTGGTGCAGCGGTTAAGAAGCCGCCTGCCAGTGCAGAGGACACGGGTTCAATCCCTGGTCTGGGAAGATCCCACATGCCGTGGAGCAATTAAGCCCGTGCACCACAGCTACTGAGCCTGCACTCTAGAGCCTGCAAGCTGCCACTGCTACTGAAGCCCGCGTGCCTAGAACCCGTGCTCTGCAACAAGAGAAGCCTCCACAGTGAGAAGCGCGCTCACCACAACTAGAAAAGCTTGCATGCAGCAGCAAGACCTAATGCAGCCAAAAATAAATGAATAAAAAAAATAAATTAAAAAAATAAATTCTGAAGTTAAAAAAAATAATCAAGATTCAGAGTTAGAGTATATTAATCAGGAGGTAAAAGCGTTCATTTTAGAGGACTATGTAGGCTTAGGTTTGATTTTTTTTTTTAATTTAAAATTTTATTTTTTAAAAATAAAGCTTGCACTGTCCATTTAAAATCAGTGACTTAACCTACTCCACTTTCAGAGTAACCTTGTGGCTGAATCAGAAAACTGAGAGAGAGGCTATTTTAAAAATGAAACTTTGTATTTAGTATAAATTCCTGGGGATGTAATGTTAGTGTTGACACTGTTTTACAGTCAAGAAAAACTTTTTTTTTTTTTTTAAACAATTGAGAAGACCCAGGTTAAGGAAATTGACCCAAAGATCTGGGGGAGGCCATCTTGACTCCAGGTCCTTTGCTGCTTCCACACACCACCCTGGTAACCTCTCACTGAACACAGTTATTTAAAGTGTTTTTTTTTTTAACCAGATTCTCCGTGCTTTGCAATGATTTGAGTGTTTGCTGTACTTTAAAAAGTGATGGTATACTTGATAGTAATTTTGAGGCACATTTGATTGTGAGCTCAAGATTAGAATAGGGGCTGTAGGTTGTTTGAATGCATGCTGCCAGCTCTTTGCTTTCACTTTGCTCTTTGATTTTATTCATGGCTAGGCAGGGAGATGCTAGTCTGCAAAGATTAGGTTGCTTGTTTCATTTAGGAGTTTGCAGATGGTCTCTTCCATTACCATGTTTTGCAGTCATAGAGGTGAAAGCTGAATTGCTCCTTTGGTAGTCTGTAATGAGTACAGTGCCTAGGTTTCCTCAGCCACGGCCCCAGTGGGCTTATTTTAAAGCTTAATCAGTATGTGCAATGGTAGAAGGCAAGGAGTGAATCATTCTCCAGAAAATTTTTGGTACAAAAATATATCATTGCCACAGTTAGTGTGCCAAGTCTCTCCTTTAAACTTGTCAGGGTGGATAAGTAACCTCCTTGCACAGATGAAGGAACTGAGGCCTGACAAAGAGTTGGTGACATTGGGGTTCAGACCTAGATAACCCTACCTCTTAGTCACCCGTAGTACTGCTCCCTTAGGTATTGTGCTTAACATTTACCAACCTGCTTTTTGTTAGGCTGATTGTTGATTCTCAAGACATCCCTGTGAGCTACATGGATACAGGTTATGCTGGTTTTGCTGGTAAAGAACCAGAGACGGAAAGCGCTTAAGTCACGTGGGTAGTGAAGAGGTGGACCTGGAGCTAGAATAGTGTTCTCCACATCTTAAATGCATTAGGGGAAACTCAGAATTGAAAGGGTTTCTGTGAAGAGTCATTTTATATAAGGGATGGTTCTCAAGGGAATATGGGGGGTGGGGGAGTCTTTTCCCTCAGGAGATGTGGTCAGGATTTCAAGGTATCGGGGTTGCCGTTTCAAACTACACTTGATTGAAAAACTGTGAGAATAATGAGAGTATTATATGTGAGAGGGAATGCCATGGAGGCGTAAGGGAGGGTAGGGATTCACTGTTTTACATGGTGAATGTGGCAGCCCTTGGTGAAGTAGGCAGGCACTCAATCTTTTTACTTGTGATCTTTATGTACAGTATAATTCTAGTATGGTGGAGCAGTGACATGTTAAATTATCAATTTTCAAAGAATGCAGTCAGTGAAACAATTCCAAAGCCATATTAAACATACTTAATCTATTTTAATGATTTGAGAGGTTCTTGCAGATACTTTGGCCTTATCTTTATTGATGTATCATGAATTAGGTTGACAGAATGTCAGAAAAAGTTTTTTAACATATTGGGTCTATTTAGAACTTCAGGTAGATGATTGGGTGCCAGAATCAGATGGGGTGTTCATTGGGAATTGGGAGCCACTTAGCAAGGAGAATATTGGTAAGGCATTTAGCTTGCTTAGGTAGCTTCAGTTTCTTTGAAAGATGACAAATTTGTTACTTTATATAGGAGTTAAAAGTCAAGTTATATTGGGGTCAGGTTTGAAATTTAAGAAACTAGTGGAAACTTAAAAAGTGTATAATTGGGGCTTCCCTGGTGGCGCAGTGGTTGAGAGTCCGCCTGCCGATGCAGGGGACACAGGTTCGTGCCCCGGTCTGGGAATATTCCACATGCCGCGGAGCGGCTGGGCCCGTGAGCCATGGCCGCTGAGCCTGCACGTCCGGAGCCTGTGCTCTGCAACGGGAGAGGCCTGAGTACCGCAAAAAAAAAAAAAAAAAAAAAAAAAGTATGATTGGCACAATAAACTGAATAAGTTGGAAGTGTACGATTTGATACCCTCACTGAATCAAGATAATAAATACAACCATAACCCCCTTTGCTCCCCCTTTGTAATCCTCTGAGTCCTTTTTTTCCCCACCCCCAGGCCATTAGTATGCATCAGTGGTTCTCAGTGGGGTGATTTCTTCTTTCCCTTCAGGGGACGTTTGGAAGTGTCTTGGAGATACTTTTGGTCTTCATTTTCAAGTCTGAGGAATGGGGCTGCTACTGGCCTCTCTGGGGTAGAGGTCAGGGATGCTGCTGAACATCCTACAGTGTACAGGGCAGCCTCCCACAACAAAAGGATTATCTGGCCCCCAAATATCAGTAGTGTTGAGGTTGAGAAAACCCACTATAGATTAGTTTGCCAGATTAGATTTTCTCAAATATAGTTGTATATGATGAAATATTACCATATGTACTCCTCTTTTGTCTGATTTCGAGTGTAAGTATTTTGAGATTCATCCACGTTGTGTGTAGTTCATTACTTTTTGCTGAGTAGTATTTCAGTGTATGGATATACTATAGTTTGTTTATTCATTTACCTGTTAGTAGACATTTAGATTTCCTTTTGGGATATTACAAGTAATGTTGCTATGAGCATTCGGGTCTAAATTTTTGTATGGATATATTTTCTTCTGGGTAAGTATCTAGTTGTGGATAATGTATGGTAGGTGTGTTTTAACATTTAAGATTCTATAATCTAAATTTGGGGTATTTAGGATAAAGCAGTTTATTTCATCAGTGTAGCTAAATTATAATCTACCTATAAAAATGTGCTTCTAAAAGTTTTTCACAGTTAAGTGTTATATGTATTTTAGGGCTAGAAGCATATTCCCCTAATTTTATCCCGAAGGTAAGTGAGAAAATTGAATTAAACATTTAATAAATGGGCTTTTCTTAAACTGTCACATCATCTATACTTGAACATGCGTCACGTGAGGTTTCTTTGAGGGTGGTTTTCTACAATTCTGTCAAGAATAGAGTTGATGGTGATTATTAGAGTTACAAAAAGGTCAATTTTTTAAGAAACTGGAAGTGATGAGATAGGAGGAAACTTCTCAGAGAGAGGAAATGATTAGCCAGAGAAAGACTTGGGTGTAGTAGTGCTTTGCTCACACCTTGGCCATAACCCATTTGAGCTGCTTTCTTGATGATGAGCCATGTGAGGTGGATTAACCCCAAACCAAATCCCCAGCTTCTGGGGTTAGATTGGGTAGTTTATTCTTAGCAGTAATGATGCATGGCAGAATATGGCCTAGACACTTTGTTACCTACTATGTCTTGTAATTCGTTATTTATACATTTTGTAACTAATAAGGTGAGCTGGGCAGTCTTTGAAAACCCAGGCTGGAAGCATTACTGTGTCATGAACCCTGTGTCAGAATAATGTTTTTTAATGTAGATTGTAGAATATTTGGGTTTCAAAAGAAACCAATTCTAAAATATATTCCTACCCACAGGCCCTCTGTAGGCCCATGAAATGTAGATTGATCTACATTTTATGAATTGTTGTAACACACTTCCTCCTTATGTAGGGAGGGTGAGATGCATGCTCTGTCTGGCAGACGGGTGCAGGGCTTTCATATGGAGTGGATGGGTGGACTGTGCTTGCGGTGTGCAGTCAGCCTGAGGAGGGTCTGTTGTGAGCCTGGGTAGACAGAGTGAAGAATTCTAGGAATCTGGGGATTGGTGTGGCCCTACTCCCCCTCCCCCATCTGCCGACCCATGTGAAGGTCTGTTTATTGCATGTTGGTATAGTTCAGATCATAGAGGAAGTTGCTTTCCTTAGTTTTGCCTAGGGTGATAACTTCACTGGGTTACCACTTGGCACGGCTGTGTTTGGATATGAGGGACCAGTAGAAAAAAATACTTTGGGGACTACAAAAGGTTGCTGACTTAAATTTTTCCAAGTACACTGAAAATCCTCCAGCTACCATTGATGTTTGAACAATACCCCTCCCCCACACAGGGAAGACATCTCTTAGAATAAAGATCAACCCTTTACGTTAAAGAAGGTGGTCTTATAAATCATCAATGCTGTAATCTTGACTTTTTGTTTTCTTTCCATTTTTGTTGTGGATCACAAAGTCTCTGCTAGAATCTGTAGTTTGGGAGTCCCTTGATTCTCACTGGTGGAAAGCATAGGGCTTGGGAAGCAGGAAGTGCTGGACTTAGTGCCCTGAGAGGACTTCTGTGGCTGCTGCCTCCCCAGTTGTTCCTGGTCAGCTCTCACAGGTGTCTGCCTATGGTCAAAGGGGGCTCGGAACAGCCACACGCAGCCGGCACAGGGCCTTGCCCTGCTGTGCACACCCTGTCCGGTTCCTGGGCTATGGACTGGGCTTCCAGCCTGTCTTGTTCTGTGCTTTGGGAGCCTGCGTTTCTTGTGAAACTTTTCCTGCCCACTCTTAAGCCAGATTCATACCTGTAGAGCTTAGAAATGTTAACTCCATGGAAGCACCTAACACACAAAGGTAAAGAGGATTACAGGAAAGGCCATGTCAGAAAAACGAATCCACCCTTCTTTGCCAAAGGTGGAATTGTTTGCGTGCTGTCTTTTACCTACCAGCGTTGCTCAGACTTCAGTTTCCCTAGCCTCAAAGTAATAGGGTTGAGTAGAGAATGGTTTCTTTCCCTTAAAAATTTTGTTTTTAAAAATTGTGGTAAAATATATGTAAATTTTGCCATTCTAAAATGATTACGTGTACAGTTTAGTGGCATTAGGTACAGTGTTGTACACTATGCCAATAGCCACTCGCCATTTCCAGAACTTTTTTCTTTTATCATCCCAAACAGAAACTCTAGCCATTAAACAGTAACTCGCCATTCCCACCTCTCCCCAGTCCTTGGTAACCTCTATTCCTTTTGTCTCTATGTCTGGCTTATTTCACTTAGCATAATGTTTTCAAAGTTCATCTGTGTTGAAGCATGTATCAGCACTTCATTCTTTTTTTATGGCTGGATAAGTACTATTCCATTGTATGGATCTACCACATTTAGTTTATTTCATTCATCTGTTGGTGGACACTTGGGTTGTTTTCACTTTTTGCTATTGTGAATAATGCTAATGGTGTACAAGTACCTGAGTCCAATTTTTTTCCGCCCACAATGAAAGACACTTTTATTTGTAAAGCTAAGATTGGTTGGACCTATGTGTACCACCTCATTTCTGTTCCATGAAATGTTACAAATCTTCTTTCTCTTTTCCTGTTTCTGTCTTGGCGTTAAAGCACCTTGGGCAGGGAGTTGGCCTGTCTCCCCCACCTCTGTTAGAGCCCCACAGGAGTGTGTGAAGGCCTAGGAAAGCACATTTGTCTTGGGAATGATTTTTTTTCATAGGTGGGTTTTAAGGAGCGTACTACTGCAATATTCTGCTGTATGGACCACTTTAGTTTGTTTCAAATCAGAATCAATATTAGTCTTGTGTTACATGTAACTTTGTGTGGGATTGTAAACCTGGAAAATCAAATATTGTCTTTAGTATTGTGCTAACATATGGACTTTTTTTCCCCCTCTCTTTTGAATTCAGTGAAGGAGAACGACCAGCTCAGAATGAGAAGAGGAAGGAGAAAAACATAAAAAGAGGAGGCAATCGCTTTGAGCCGTATGCCAATCCAACTAAAAGATACAGAGCCTTCATTACAAACATACCTTTTGATGTGAAATGGCAGTCACTTAAAGACCTGGTTAAAGAAAAAGGTAATGGTACTGGTGGTTGAGTAGGGTCAGAAGGTTGGTGTGTCATCTTTTCTGTGGATAATTCCTTGGTTATTTTTTTGTCAGTGAAGCTGTTCTGGGTAGAGCATGTGTTCTCTCCAGGCTTGAGAGTGAAGCCCCCCCATCCTACTTTTTTATTTTTACTTTTTGTGGTCATGCACTTGTGTGTCAAACAGGTTGTTTGTTTGATCCCTTGGCCTATGAATGATTTTACTGGCTTAATATGGTTAATAGGGCTTTGATTAAGCTTGAGGGGAGCCTCTTTGTGTTAAGGAAATTTTTTGAATTCTTCATATGAGGTGGGAGAAATTTTTTCTTTTTCCTTTTTGTTTTAAAGTTCTGGCGGGAAGGTAGTTTGTTTAAATTTTGTGGCTGTCTTCCTGGGATCAAAAGTTGGTAGCTGGAACTTGTGCTGCTCAGATCCTGAATTATAAAACCGTAGCTTGTATTTAAACTGTTAAGCTTCCCCACCCTGGGGAGGAAAACACAGAGTAGATTGGCAATTGGATAGCTCAAAATAAAGCATCTGCTGTGTAATTTGGTGCCTTTAGGCACACATCGTTCACAGCCCTGGTGTTAAAGTCTGGCCTAGGGCAGAGGAAGCAACTGAATGAAGCTCTGCTGCCACCAGGAGGTCCTAGGGGGTTGGTTGCCCCCATGGTCCTCTGCTTTACCCACCCCCCATTCCCACCCCCACCCCCGTGCACACCACGTGTGTCTTTCTTTTTATACTCTTGTTCTGCTTCTTTTGTCTTCTTTTCCTGATTCTGGGCCCTGCTGGTGGCACACAGGGCTAAAGAGATTGCTCAGCCCAGGTTTAAACAAAATTATTGATAGAGAACCATTTGTGTAATGCGTTGAGGTCTCCCCTCACCCCTACCCCAAGGGAAACCTAGAATCAAATTATTCTTAAATGGAGTCTTTTTGAAGGACTGAAAGGTACTGGTTTTTCTGGAGCATTCATAATGAAAAGAGATTTGAGCTTGATTTGTCAAATGATTAACATTTCAGTGACAGATGCCACTTGGATAGGCCATTTTGGTATGTGTACTGGTGCTCCCAGCATTGGGTTTTGAAATTATGAATGGCCCACTGCCATCATTGTCCCATCACTTAATTCAACCATGACATGCCAGAAGCACTAGGCACCATGAACCTCTGTACAGTCATGTAGGCTGCTCCCATGTAGTATTTCTCCAGGTAACATGGATGGAAAAACGTTTTGGTGTGAGATTTGTTTTCCTGCCTTGATCAGCCAAATCATTCCTGCCAATGCTCCTAGGGCAAGAGTGAAGTTTCTTCTTTTTGTCTGAAGGGCGTGTCATGTGGCATCCCAGATGCAGTGTTCTTGGTTTTTGGGACTGCTGCTTCAATAAAGCTTAGAATTTCTGTTACAGTACAGTTGGGTCTCATTCGAATTAGTTTTTGGAATAACCCCCAAATTTGTGTTCTCGTGATTTGGTTGAACCGCTGAATTGATACTTCCATTGATAATAAGGTATAGTAGTTCCAAGAACCAGGAATGTGGCTTTGAAAATGCAATTGTTAGAATTTTGTAAGAGATTGCAGGCCAAATTATTTTTCCATTTTTAGGAGTGTGTGAACCAGTTTTGGGACATGATGGATAAAGTAGGTGACATTTTTACTGCTTTACCATTCAGTAATTCAGTTTTGGAAGCCTTAAAGCTGGTAGCAGCAGCAGCCATGACGTTTCTGGATGTAGAAGCAGTTCACCTCAATTTCCTATTTTGCACTGTATTAAGTGTGGAGCCAGCCTGGTGGTTTATTCGGATACTTCCAAACTGGTTCTCATATTCCCTTGGCATACTGCTATTAATGCCCTGGCTCAGCCCTTTCAGTGTATTTTTGGTGGTGTAATTTAGAATTACAGGTGTGCAGTAAATCAGTTATTCTTAACAAACCTTAAAATGTTCTTGTTTAGAGCTCCCCTGTACAGGTTAAATTAATTACTTTCCTGTTTAATTAAATTATTAGAAGTATTGGATTGTGGTTAAAGGGATGCATAAGAGAAAGGTAATCTTTTTATGGTAAATCTTATACTCAGTATGTGAAGTCTAAAGAAATTTACTGTTTACATACGTACGGTTTCTTAAAAATGTCCTTATTTTCATTATGTGGTTTTAAAAAATATTTTAATTCATGTCTTGGTATACCAAAAATATGTTTCAATGATTATTTGAAATCTGACATATTTACATGAAATGCGTTGCACGTGTTTTAAGGTTTTTGAAGACTGTTGTTGCGTAGGAAAAAAAGTTGCGGATAGAGGCACTCACTCTAAAAGTATTAGTCTCAAGATAGTCTCTGAAGTGGGCAAACCACAGAGATTTGGGCTGTTATAATCCAACCACTCTTTATCAGTCTGCATTTCAAGAGTCTATTCCTGATGAAATCATAGTCCTGTTGTTTCAGGAAACTAGTGGAATAGCTAGAATTAGTTGTCCTCGGCTTAAAGATCTGAAAAATGCTCTGTCATTGCAGCACTGCCTGTAATTGTTGCCTGTCAGAACTCAAGTAGTAGCTTTGAGATGGCAAGACGAGTTTTTTCCCTAAGGATAATCATGCCTGAGAGTGCCTCATGTACCCCTTCCTAGTTCCCGATCTTTTCCCCCTCCTTGGACACCAAGTGTATATTCTCCATGTTTGTTAGCATTTAACAGCCTTCTAGGAGATCCTATTAATAACACATGTATTATGTGAACAGGCCACTTATGCCTTTTCCCCTGGATGGGATCACAAAGCTTGTTTGGTGGCACTATCATGAAATCAGCATTGCTGACTTTAAAGAGAAAAGGTACTGAGAGCTTTGTTTAGTTCTGTGCCAGGGTGCTTCCCCCGCCCCCTCCCCCATCACATCATTCAGGGACACGGATTAAACAGCCTGCAGAATTGAGCTTGAGCTTTCCCTGAGCTTTCCCCTTCCTGCTCTAAGTGTCTGATGGAGCAAAGGAAAGGTTTCTATTGTCCGTCCTTTTGATCATGCTTATTTTTAACGGAGATACTACATGGAACAAATGACTGCTGTGAACACTGAAGAGTGGATCTGAAACAAAAATTGAGAGCCAGTGTAATAGGAAATTTGAATTGGAGATTGCCAAACCAGGTTTGAAAGTAAACAGTCTCAACAGCTACCTCATTTTCATCACTGGATCGATATTGGGATACACATCTCAAAAGTGTTTGACCATAAGGTCTGGGCAAAAAATTAAGACTTCCGTGAACAAAAGGTGATTGATCTTGGGAATTCTAAACTTAAATAGTGTTGTGCTGCATTACTGAGAAGTCCTGTGTGGATGAAGAAAGCTCGTCGTCGGGCTGTTGTTCTCGTGGCCTAACCAGGGAGCCAGCAGCATTGAGGTGGGGCAGCTGCAACCTAGGCAGGACTGAGCTGCAGGAGCAGTGAGTAAACATGGAGAACAGTTTGAGGAGGAAAGAAAGGAGGGTCAGTGATACAGCTTACTCTCAATCAGTCTCAAGTTTAGCAGCAGTCAGTTTAACTTGGGTAAGCAAAGATTTCTTAAGAACTTAATCCTTCTGTTTTTATTGAATACATCACTTTAAGTCAGTTTCAAATTCCAGCTGACAGAAAACTGAGGCCCAGAGGGCAAGTATAGTCCAGTAGTACGTCTCTGTTGGCTCTCGAAGATCATCTACATTGTGGGCCTGTGGAGCAGAACTTTATTTTCAATTTAAGTAAAAATCCCTACTCAGTCTGTTTGGCTCCTTCATAGTTTCCTTTGTTGGAAATTCATCCTGCGTTTTGGAAAGGCCTGTTGATGCTAAAGCATTCATATCTGTGGGTACTTGGGTTGAACCTTAATAGTGCAGCCTGCCTGGCTTATTTGTTGGTTTTTGGTCGAGTTAGAGAGGCAGAATTCTGTTCTCGTCCATGGAATTAGGAGCAAGAAGGTGCTTAATCATTTTCTAATTTTTCCATAAATTGAGTAATCATTGTATAGTATAATTATTTTGCCGTGTTTCAAGTTGTCTGTGTATTAAAGAAACAGGCTTTCCAAGTTAAAATATGCATTTATTCCATGCACCCCTCCATTAGAGCATGCCCTGCTTTGGAGCTACTCCCCCACCCCCCTTTGAATTCTTTTCAGTGAAGCTTTAGCCCCTGTACTCGTGTGTGTGTGTGTGCGCGCGCGTGTGCGTTTCAGCCTTGAGCAGTAAATGAAATGAGAATACAGAAACAAATACTCTTTGTGATATAAGTATGTGCAGGAGTGTTAAAGTAGCTCCAAGGGACTGTGTGAATTCTTTTGGGGTTGCTCATTATCTTACCCTCATGATATGTTTTATTCTTGGGGTAGTATTTTTAATAATCCACCTAAATGTCGGTTAATTTTCTTTGAGCATTTTCAAGTAAAGGTAGGGACTTCTTGGTGGTCCAGTGGTTAAGACTCTGTGCTCCCAATTCAGGGGGCCCGGGTTTGATCCCTGGTCAGGGAACTAGATCCTACTTGCCGCATCTAAGACCCGGAACAGTCAAATAAATAAATATTAAAATATCTTACCTTAAAAAAAAATAAAATAAAGGTAGGTGATGACATTTGGCATTAGATTTTTCAGAGTCTTAGTTTTTTCATTTAGATATTTTGATGTTTAAAGCTGCAATAGAATTTGTCTTAGTAGCCTGCTCTTGGGATTCCATGGATTCCATCCATGTTCAGGAATGAGAGGAGCAGCAGTATTTTTCATTAATACCTGTGAATTCCGTGTCTATGAGACTTGCTACTGCCAATTTGTTAACTCTGCCTCAATCCTAACTGATCTGCTCTGGTTGATTTGCTCTTTTAAACTTCATTTCATTGAATGTGACCAGACTATGAATAGTTGGTAAATTTTGCCTTCAAAGTTTTGTTGATAGTTGTACTGACTATACTAAACAGGTCTTTGCTTTAATAATGTAGAACTAAAAGAGAGGTGGTCTTTTAAAGGTTTTCTTATTCTCTTCCTGTACGGAAGTATGAATTGGCAACTGTTGCAGATCCTATAACAGTGATTTGCTTACATCTCTGAATTGATTTGGTCTCTCAGGGTAGAGATCAGAAAATTATGAATTCATGAGGAGCATGGTCATTATTGATGATACTCGGGAGCAACACTACTCGTGGTAGAGCCGCAAGGCTTGCCTAACCTATGGCTAAACTGATAGGTTGGAGGCTTTTTTAAATGTAATTTTTTGTTTTTAATAAACTATACCATTTGGGGAAAAAGAGGGAACATTTTAAGCAGAGTATTGGTGCAGAGGATTGAAGTTGGATTTGTGCTGTCTCTAGAATGTTAAGTAGAAAAAGTCCTAATTTCTAAACCTGGCTTTTTGTAAAAATGGTTATGACCATGGAAAAAAGTTTGGTTTGGACTTGCTTGGTTTCTGGGTTGCAATGACAGCTTTTTGATATAAATCAGTGTCTTTATGGGCACAAACTAGAAACTTTGAAAATGCAACAATATTTGAATTCTGACAACATAGTTACAGCTGTCAGTTAGATACTGTGATTGTTTTAGTTATTTTTAAGGTTATTAGGCGGTAGTCATAGCTCTAGGAAGTAAACTTGGGGTTGGGTCTCTTTACTGTCTTGACACTGCTTGGCATTTTCATCAACGTGGAGACAGGGGCTGTTGGTCCTCAAATGGCTGCTGCTGTTGAAACAAATGGCTTTTAACATGGCCTCAGGAATGACCACAACATTTTGGGAATTGCTTTATTTTTGTAAGGATAACAGAAGGCCAATTTGTATGACTGTCCCTTGGCTGTGATCATTTTTCAGTTGTACATAGTCCAAAAGTTAAACTATACCAGTCCCTCCTAATTCGTTTCTTCATTTCTTTGCACTGATTCTCCTTCCTGTTTTGTGCAAAGTGCTGGTTTGGTTTGTAATATTTCAGGAAAGGACAAGGGAGGTGAGGCTGTACAGTTAAACTTTGAACACTTGGCCTTCTTGCTGTCAACTGCCATGCAAATATACTACTAATATGCCCTTCAAATTTTTAAAAATACATTTACTTTACATTTCAGTCTTTCCTTGGTGTATTAATTTTAAAATCTTCATAATAATTTTAATATCCTTTGAACAAAGGAATTAGACTAGGAAGGACTTGGGCCCATTAAGAGGGTTATTTTTACCCTTGGCTGCTAAACCAAATTGAAAACTGAATGAGAGAAGGCTTTACCATCATAAAAATAATCGTTAAAAAAGAAAAAGTATTTCTTAGAACAAAAGCCCTTTCTTGACTTTGGAGAGCCTGCTTAGATATTGTTTCCACAAAGTTAACACTTAAATTTCTGGGGGTTTTTTGGTGTCTGTGTGCCATCTTCAAGTTCAGCAGCCATTTTGGTGGTTGTCTAGGTGGGTTCTAACATCTGGTTGTGGTGGTCATGAATTGGCAATCCAAACCTTGAGGAAAATCTGCAGAACCTTTTGAAATGCTTTGTTTTTCCCCTTTTGTATAGATTAGCATCCTAAGTGAGTCTGTGTAGCTGTTTAGATGCAAACTGAGCTCTGAGTTTGCATTTATCTGTGTCCTTAAATGAGAAGGTTGAGAGAGCAGCAAGAATACAGCCTGGCTTAATTTTAATTCACTGAAGAGAATCCAGATGCTGCTCTGGTTTTGTGATAGAATATTTACACATCCTACTTGTGACGGTTGTGGAGCCTAGTGCTGTGTGCAGGACCAGCCACAGAATCTGTGGGGCCCAGTGCAGAATGAAAACACAGGGCCCCTTATTTAAAAATTACTGAGAATTTCAAGACAGCAACAGAGCATTAAACCCAAGTGCATGGCCCTCAGTGCAAAGTCCCATGCGATTGGACAGGTTGCACACCCACGTAGCCGGCCATGCCGTGTGTGCACCTTTGAGGATATATATTATACATATACGCGTCTTTGTAGTTAGCATTTGAGCTCAGTTCAGTGGCATTGCAATTTGTGTGCTGTTCACCTTCTTGCAATATTAAGAGTGTATTTGTAAAATTGTTTTCCTCTTTCCCCAAAAAAGTGAATCACGCAGACTTCTTTCCTGTAGATTTGGATTGCCTCTAGTCATGAATGAGTATTTCAGACAGGGAAATTGATATGGAAATCTGTGGAAATAGCTTGTTTGAGGTGGGAGGAAAATCAAGGACATTGTTAACAAGTTTCACCTACTTTTACTGCACACCTGTAATGCCTAGTGTGGTGGTTTAGAGAATATGGAGTGTTTCTGGGCTTTCTTATAAGGCAGAGGCTCCATACAAGGTTGCTGATGATTGTTCTAAATTCCCATTGTTTTCTTGGCTTTTCTCCCTTGGTTTATGTGTCGTCTGGAAACTGATTTGTAGTTGGTGAGGTAACATACGTGGAGCTCTTAATGGACGCTGAAGGAAAGTCAAGGGTAAGTGTCTGAGAGAATTTCTTCTGTGGATTTACTACATGAAAAATGTAACTGTATGGTGGCGTGGAATCGAATGAAATCAGGAAGGCAGTGAGTGCTCATGTTATAGTAGCTATGTTTGATTTTGCCAAACATTTGAGTGGGGTGGGAGGGGATTTGCAAACGGGAGTCCCGCTTTTCCAAATGGCTGGGCAAAGAGCTTTTTGGTATTCTGTTTGGATGCCCAATTTGGATAACTGGGGACCAATAGCAGCATTGTCTCTTTGTTAACAGAGGAATTGGCTGTGTGTGAATTATGCATGGAATTTTAGCGGTGGTATATTAATGTAAAACGTGTGTTCTTGTCTAGAAAATGTTACTTTTGGTTGTTTGCTGTATTTGAAAGTTGTGTGAACCAAAGATTCTGAAAAGTTGCCTTTGTGCCAGTAAATTGTAAAACAAATACTAAAACTTGAACGTTTAAAATTGGCCTAGTTTAAAGAGAAAATTAACTATTTTCTGTCGTGCAATAGAATGGCTTAGAATAATCAAAAGGATGAGCTTAATTTATGGAAGGGATGGATTTAGGAGGAGTATGATAAGGAATTGATTGAGTACAGAGAGAAGCAGATCTAAAGTTTGTGTGATTTCTCGGAGAACCTGAATTTAGGTCTGCTCATTATAACTTCAGCAGCTATAGTGCAATGCTGGTAATGTGAAGGAAGAGGAGATACCAAGGAGCTGAGCTCTTAATAAGGAAGGCTAGGCAAGACACTTCTGTCAGCTTCCCCTTAGAAGGGTTAATTTAAAAACTGTTACATAAATCATATTTTTAATTTATAACTGTCATTGAAATTTACTATTTTTTTTCTTTTCTTTTTTTTCCCTTTGCTCTTCTGACTGTCTGTGGCTTCTTCCAAAGGGATGTGCGTAAGTATTGTCTAGTTACTTATTGGCACTTGAGCCTTCTAAGTTGTAGGACTGGTTTCACTTATTTCCTTTTGACTCTTCATAGCGTTGTTGAATTCAAGATGGAAGAGAGCATGAAAAAAGCTGCTGAAGTTCTAAACAAGCATAGTCTGAGTGGAAGACCACTGAAAGTCAAAGAAGTAAGCTCATGAAACACCGTGGTGGATACCATTTGTAGTTGTCAAGTGTCCCTGTTTCGAGTTAGGAAAAGACAGAATAGTCCTTGATGACATTTTACGGAGCAGAACAACCTGTTGTCGTTAACGAGGAGGGTCAGTCACAGGCTTCAGCAGTCATTCCTGTAAGCACTTTGGGATAGTGGCTGAGCACATCTTGAGCCACTGCTGACTGCCTTCCTAACATCTCTGATTTGTATTAGGCCAGCCTGCCTTGGTTTTCTCAGGGGCAGTCAAACTGAGTCCATGGGTTTTTTTTTTTTTACTGTGTGTGTGTTTGTTTTTTTGTTTGTTTGTTTTAAGGTATTCTACATCTACAGTTTTACTCAGTCTGAACCCTGTTCTTTGCCCATCTTTTTTCTTTTTTAAAATGAGTTTAAATCCTTTTTCATAGCTAATCCAAATCAGGTATCTTCTCTCCCTGTAGGGAAGTGGGAGACTTTTTGTTAATTCAATCCTTCCTTGACTTATTTTTACCTCTTATTCTTGGAGGAAGATCAGTATATGCGAGCTCAGAGAGGAAAGCATGGTAGCGCTTAAGTTCTCTTGTGTGAAGGTAGCACGCAGAAAGGCAAAGAGTTTAAGAATATTGTCAACACCAGAGATGCATAAACCTTTCCAGACTTTACACATGAGTCAAATGCCTGAATACTTGAAGGATGGAGTACCTTGGTGGTCTAGAGCTGTGTTTTCAAACTTTTGGGAAAATCACCAGTTGGGTTTGCAGAAATTATAAAACCCCCTTGAGTTAGTGAGGTTCAATTGTACCAAGCCCTTGAAGATCTTATTTCAACCTGGAAGTTTTAATCATGTCATCCCCCCGCCCTCCCTTTTTTTGTTTTTTTACTTAGTTAATTGAGAGCTAAATTCTACACCCTTTCTTTCTTCCTCATTCTTTTGGCTAGAATTGTTCCTGGCCTGGTGGTTTAGTTTTACTTCATTTGAATTTTTTGTTACAGATTTTGAGAAATGGTTTCCAAACAACCTCTCAATCTCTGAAGTTTTGGGGGTATCACTTACTGTGGGAGCATGGTTTTAATTGTCACTGGGTCAGTTAAATGTAACCCTTTTGTGCTTGTTTTAGGATCCTGATGGTGAACATGCCAGGAGAGCAATGCAAAAGGTGATGGCTACGACTGGTGGGATGGGTATGGGACCAGGTGGCCCAGGAATGATTAATATCCCACCCAGTATCCTAAATAATCCTAACATCCCAAATGAGATTATCCATGCATTACAGGCTGGAAGACTTGGAAGCACAGTATTTGTAGCAAATGTAAGTAAATGGAAACATTGTTTCATAAAGTTTGATTTTCTACTTTAGACAATCTTGTCAATGTGTTATAAAAGTAGTTCTGACATTTGAGAAGAAAAACTTAAAAGAGGGTTATGTTATCTTCTTGATTTATTTAAAAAATCATCCTTGGGCTTGGCTTTGTCCCCTAATGACCACTGCAGTCATAAGTCACACAGGCTTGACCATGGTCCTCTTGGGGCCATGTTTATGGAGTTTTGCTGGTGTGTATAAAAGTAGGTGCAGGGTAAAGTGTATGAGCAGAGATTGTGTATTGACATTTCCCTCTTCCTGTTAATGTCTGGGTGAATGGTAATACTTTGCCATTTGCACAGGGAAGTATTTTTAAAAGAAAGTTGATTGGGGAGGATGATGGTAAACCTTATCTGGGGAACAGCATTTTTTAGTATTCACAAAATAAGCATTAACTTGAAAGGTATGAGGTGACTTAAATTGTTATTTCAGAGAAAAGAGTAAGTAGTAGAAGGCAAACTTTCGTAATCCTGTTTGAAAAATTATACTGACATATTTTTGTGACATTATTTTTGTGACATTTTCTAATGCTTGTTTTCCAACCAGAGCATGTCACATTCATGTAGTAAAAATGTTTACAATGAGATTTTCCTCTCCTTTCTCTTGGTTAGCTGGATTATAAAGTTGGCTGGAAGAAACTGAAGGAAGTTTTTAGTATGGCTGGTGTGGTGGTCCGAGCAGACATTCTTGAGGATAAAGATGGAAAAAGTCGTGGAATAGGCACTGTTACTTTTGAACAGTCCATTGAAGCTGTGCAAGCTATATGTATCCTTTGATCGGAATTCAGCTCCTGGTGAATTTAGTTTAGCCTAAATGTTGTATTAGTAAGACAGGTTTGTGTGGGGAAGTGGTGATTTTGTGTATTAGTATTTCCTATGTGACTCGAGAGAATACGTTACTATGGATATTACTAAGGGAATACAAAGTATCTACATAGTATTGTACTTATGTAGATAGAAGAGATGGTTAGAAAACAGGCACATATCCATGAGTGGTCTTTTCCATTGTCTCTTTTTAGAGGAGACTGGTTTGAAGGGAGAAGTCCAAAGAATGTGCCACTGGAGAGAAATTCAGTGTTATTTCATATGTAAGCCCTTATAGGGCCCTATCTCTTCAGTGGATTGACATTCTGGAAGAAGCACTTCTCTCTGACCCTAGGCTGCTCACCCTACTCACCCGAGTTACATCTTTGTAGTCACAGGGAGAATACCACACATGAACACTGTCACTAAACTCAGGCACGATTGTCACTGAGTGTATTACCCGGAAAACATGGTACTCCAAAAAATGGTAGAACACCTGGCTTATTGGACACACACAGAAAACTGATGTCAGTGCTTAATTTAAGAGGAGGATGGTTTGGTGAGAAGTGTAAGGTTTTATGAATGGCGCGCCACACCTAAGGAGTAAGCTGAGGTTTCCTTTTTTTCCCCTTGAGTGTTATTTATTGTCCCTTTAATGCTTACTGTAGGAATAAATACTTGAAAGTATAAACAGGAATCAAAATTGCTCATAAATTCACCACTTAGAGGGACTGGTAGCAGCAGTTGGAGTATTTTTCTCTTAGGTATTTCTGTTATGCTGTGCATGTTTCTAGAATTGCAGGAAATAGCCTTAATTGTAATATCAGCTATGTTTAATGGCCAACTGCTATTTGACAGACCAATGCACGTGAAAATGGTAAGTTAATAGGATCTTTCCTTTAATATACTCAGATAAGTTTAGCAAAAACATGGGTTTATTAAGAGTATACATACACATAGCCACTGTACTTTCTTTATGGATCAGTCCAAGTTAAAGGGTACAGCACATTGAGCAAATTTATGACAGAAATAACTTTTTGCTCATGCACCTCCTCAGATAGTTTTTCCTTTGCACAGTTACTGGCATGGTCAGGAGGTCACTTGCATATCCTGCTTGAGCAAGTGATCAGTTTCACAGAATGGTTTTATATATATAGGTTGCCAGTTTTCAGAGTATTGCAGTATGTTTAATTAGCATCATATCTATTGTGAACATAATTAAATCTGATTCAGAAAGCCTTTAAAGTTCTGTTGAAGCGTTTCAGTATAAACATTAGCCCAGCTATGGCTGTGCCCAAGATGCCAAAGATAACAGTATTAATACAAGCATGACCAGAACGTGCTGAGGGCAGTCTAGTTAGTTAGGGTTCCAAATCAGGAAGGACATAAAAGGAGCTCTAAAGGAATTTTTTACTTCCTTTAAACATTCAGTTTAGTTTTTTGAATAGATAATTGCTTCACATGATTGAAAAGTCAAAAAGCATGAAAAATTCAGTGTGGGAGTCTTGTTCTTACTTTATGCCCAGGTTCCATCCATCCCCCACAGTGATATGAATGTATATTTTTTAAATCTTTCCCCCTGTACATAAAAGGTAGCAACTAACTCTCACATATTCTTTTTATACTTGCATGTTATTCTGTGGCATGGGTGTATCGTAATGCATCTAACCCGTCCTCTGTTGATAGAAATGGTTTCCATCTTTTGCTGTTGCTAACAGTACTGCAGGGAATACTGAGATTTATTCATTTTCTCTTTCAGGATGAGAGGGCCTTACCAAAGGGAGATTTTTTCCCTCCTGAGCGTCCACAACAACTTCCCCGTAAGTGTCTCAGTTATTATGGCTAAAATTTTGAATTTGATTTATTCTAACCAGAAAACTGCAATTACCTTTGAACTTGTGCCATGTCATTCTTGTGCCGTGTCAGTTATCTTGACCATTCTTGAGTAAAACATTCAAGAAGGTTGTTTGTTTGTTTGCCCTGTAGATTTTTCTGGGTGAAAAAATGAGTAGAGAGATTCACAACTTAGGAAGGATTGTTAGGATTACACTGTGGTGTGAGGCAGGCTACTCAGGATGTAGAGGCTGTAGTTGGGAAGAAACAAACTGCAAAGGGAATTAAAGCCAGGTTGCACTTTGGTTCAAAAGAGATTGGTTATTACCATGTGGCCTAGCAATTCCACTCCTAGGTTTACTACAAGAGAGCTAAAAACTTAACATCCACACAGAAATTTGTGCACAGATGTTCATGGCAGCATGATTCCAGCTGATGAATGGGTAAATAAAATGTGATAAATCCACACAGTGGAATAGTACTCAGCCGTAAAAAGGAGTGAAGTACTGATACATGCTACAGAATGGATGAACCTTGATTCCATCTCTGAGAAATGTCTAGAATAGGCGAGTCCACAACAGGTGGATTGTGGTTGCCAGGGGCTGGGGAAAGGGGTGAGTGGAGAGTGACTGCTTATGGGGATGGGATTTCTTTTGGGGGTGATGAAAATGTTCTGGAATTGGATAGTGGTAATGGTTGTATAACTCTGAATATACTAAAAATCACTGAACTGCACACTTAAATGGGCGAATTTTATGGTGTGTGAAGTACAGCAACCAGAAGTTTTACATAGTGTTATTTGCAACATGCAGGTGAAAATCTATCCTGGGACAGGGAAGGCTTGTTGGTTGGTTCGTCACCGCGTGGGTGGAAACAGCGCACAGTAGTGAAGTCCTAGGCACTCCCTCTGGCAGGCCCACAGAGAGCAGCAGAGCCTGAGCACAGACAGCCCAGGGAGTGGGGGTGAGGGCCTGCTGTAGCATGAGGGTTGGGGAATCTGCGGTGCGGGCAGGACTAATCTGTAGAAGGAAGACTGGGTGGTGGGTAAGGGCAAAATCTGCTTGTGCTGTGCTAGGGAGGACTTCCCCCACTGAGGCTGCTGGGGTGGAGCTGTTTGGAGGGCTGGCCAGTCCCTCCTGTCTGGAGCCGTGGTTCAGCTGTGGGAGATTGAACTGAATGGGAGCCTAGATTAGAACACTAACTCTTCTTCGCACTTTAGGATTGTAGAAGCATCATAGAGGCAGATTTGAGCGGAGGTCTGTGGTTTCAAGAATAGGAGATGGCTTATCTGTTGAAAGTTAAGGACCCCATTTCCTTGTCATAGTCAGTGTGATCACTTGCAGTAATTACCCAGGAACAGGGCGATGGCTCTTGTTGACTTTGGGCCTGGAGGAGGGGGGTGAGGGCTGCTTGGCAGCCTCGTCTGGCACACTGGGCTCCACGGAGCCCATTATCTGTGGCTTTTGGTCTCCCCAGCACATTTCAGAGGGTTGACTTCAAAGTCTTCAGTGCTTTGGGGAGTAAGTAACCTTGGTGAGCTCTTGCTGCTGTTTCTATGCAATTTAAGAACAGGGATTTTAATCAGATTAAATATTTGGGAACCAGTGTCAGGTTGTTTTAGTGAACTTTGTTCCCGTTTCAGAAATCTCACCTGGTCTTGGTTTAAGCCTCCGACCCATGGTGACCCAGAGCACTGTAAGTGTCTTAGGCTGTCAGGCCTTGTTGGCTGCTCCCTGTTTGTGGAACAGGGAGTTGAAGGTGGTTTGGGTACAATGCACGCCTTAGGAAGCTTTCTGGGTAGAAGATATGTTCTTTGAATACACTAGCTTCATTGTTGTTAAAACTGCCTGCAGCGGAGTCAGAATAGTGTAAGCCCAGTGTGTTAATTGGCTGGTTTATGACATTGTTTATCGTGAGAAAAGTCCTTTGGGTCTGCAGGTTGAGAGGTGTGGGTTGGGCATATGTGTACCGCTTGCCACCTGATGTCTCCAGTTGCCTGTTTTGATTTTAAACATTTCTCAGTTCACGATTTAGGGAAACAAATCGGTGTTCACAATTCTCGTTGAGTGGGCTGTTCATGGTTCTACTCTGTAGTTTTCACGTGAACTGATTTTTAGTTGCCCTTGTTTTATTTTTTAAATTTAATTTAATTTTCTAAAATTTATTTTTCCTTTATTTATTTTTGGCTACGTTGGGTCATTGTTGCTGTTCGTGGGCTTTCTCTAGTTGCGGCGAGTGGGTTTCTCATGCAGTGGCTTCTCGTTGCAGAGCACAGGCTTTCGGCGCATGGGCTTCAGTAGTTGTGGCACGTGGTGCCCTTGTTTTATACATACCTCACACTCTAATCCGTAAAGTTGTATAAGAGCTTATGCCTTAAAAGGGAGAGCTCCTAAATGCGCCCTTGTTGACTCATGGATTAGACCCTGGGTTTGCTGGTGGAGGTGGGCGGTGGGATGAGCATAACAGCTACACGGTAAACCAAGGCTCTTTTTGGCTTTGAGAGTCATGGTTTCCTGAGTAAGTGGAATCAATACTCTGACTTTCTCTTCTCCTTTCAGATGGACTTGGTGGTATTGGCATGGGGTTAGGACCAGGAGGGCAGCCTATTGACGCCAATCATTTGAATAAAGGCATTGGAATGGGCAACATAGGACCCGCAGGTGAGAAATACGCTGTACCTCGACTGGGGATTTTTGGGGAAGTTAAAGTTATTAAAGTTAACTATTGGGATAATTGGACATTGAGTAGTTCAAATGGAATGAGGCTTTAATTGGGACAAAATTAATTCCCTCCTTATTTATCTTTGATGCATTTTGATAAAAACAGTATTTTGTATTTTTACCAAGTTGAGTGTTCTTTTCTAAAGCTATTATGCTTGCATTTTATCCTCACGAGACCTTCTGAGCTGAGGTACTCAGTTAAACCTTTTGGTAAAAGGAGGCAAGCCAGAGGGTTGGTCTTGCTCAAGGTCACACTATCAGTTAGTGACAGAAACTGTAGGTCTCCTGATCCTGGGACCACAGCACTGCCACAGTCTATTACCCAGACCCCCTTGGGTTCTCACCTGGTGTTGACATGGCTTCTAGAGGTAGGGGCGTTGGTGGATGCAGAAAGGTATGGAGGGCCTCATTGCATGACCGCATAGCTGTCATAGGCCACAAGGACGAATGATGCACAGTGTTGTCTTTGTTTAAGAAGAAAAATAGCTAATGAATAAAAGCTTTGGCATGTAGAATAAACTTTGAACTTCACTTCTTAGCATTTTCGTTTTCATGCAACGAAGTATTCGTATATCATTTTAAAATATTTCATTTTTATAACCTCAGGCCTGTGTCTTTCTTGAAATTCTTTGAATTGCAAGATGGATGCCCTCTACCGTACTACTGTCAGTTCTGCATATCCTTTGACTCCCTCCCAGATTAAACTCTGGGACTGACCAAAACGTCTTGGCCCATCACCTTGGGTGGCCAGTCTGAACACCACATCCCCTGATACCTCAGAGGAAAGGCTGCGGGTGGCGGGGAGGGAAGCCTCAGCGTTTTGAGGAACTGCTTTTTATTTAGAGCATTTTACCTTTAAAAGGGAGTTTTAAATCTACTTCTGTTCCGTAGTCTGTACCTGGTATTTATATTTCATGTTTAAAACTGTCTACCTTGGGCATTTAATGAAACTATGTGGACACTATAAAATTTTGAGTCACATGGTGATTATTTTGTTAAAGGCTTAAATAGTTTTCCTGGAATGTACTAGTTTGACAGTTGAAATGGAAGAGCCCCCACCCCATTTTTTGCACTTGGCAATTAAAATATATTTGTAGTCAGGGATATTTTTGCTCATTTGCTGGTGTGGAATTTCTTGTGCTTTTTAAGTTCAAACTTTACTGCTTTGACATAATTTTAGTTTGCATTGACTTTTTCTTTTTAAGGAATGGGAATGGAAGGCATAGGATTTGGAATAAATAAAATGGGAGGTAAGAAATTTAAAATGAAGTACAAATGTAATTACTTTTAGGTATGGTTTTCCCTCTTTTTTTGCCCCCTTCCTTTTCTCTTAAGCCCTGCATGAAATTCTCACTTAGGTTTCCAAAAAGTTTGAGTCTAGAAATAACTTTTACCTGTTGATCCTTCTAGTGGGTGTCTTGGCCTTTGGTTCTGGCTTTCTCACTAACTAGCTCTGTGACCTTGGGCAAATCACTCCATCTCTCTGGGCCTTCTTTGCTTGTCTCTTCATTGAGGGGGTTGGATCAGATCAGCCTTTTGAAGATAGTGATTTTTAAGTAAAGGCACTAGCCTTTTTTCTCCCAAAGCCCTTAAGTGAGTTTTTGGCAGACAGTGCCGTAGGTGAAACTTGTAAAAACATTTTTCTTTGCTTGTTCAGTCTGAGTCTTGTTAGGCTGGTGCTAAAATGCGAATGTCTCTTTCAGGCATGGAGGGACCCTTTGGTGGTGGTATGGAAAACATGGGTCGATTTGGATCTGGGATGAACATGGGCAGAATAAACGGTAAGATTTGTGTTTCCTTCCTGCTTATACCTACCTTTGTTGGCTGTTGGCTCTCAGGTGACCTTTAGGCAGCAGACCCATTTTTAATAAGTGATTTCTCGCTTCCACTTCTGTACTGAATCTGATATCTTTGAATTGCCTTAAATAGTTTGTATTCCAGAAGCTAGACTTAGTGGCAGGGAAGTGTTAATTCTCTTAGTTACTTAATTCTTGAGGTTTTCTGTGTTTCAGATCTTCCCAATAATTGTCCAATAAAACTTTAAAGCTTTCCTGTTGCCTCCAGCACTTGTCTCCCCTGGAGTGCTGGACTGGGTGAGTTCTTGACCATCTGCTCTGATGTCTCCAAATTGTGAGCAGAGGCATTTGTTTAATTTAGCATTTATATAATGCAAAATTTGGCATACTATTATTTAAATCTTCCAGCCCTCCCAACTTAATAACCGAAATATAATTATATCACTTGTAGTAGTAACACTGTGTTATTTCATTTCGTCCTCGCAAGAACCGCATGACGTGTAGGTACTGTTATCCCCATTTCATTGGAAACTGAGGCCCACAGTGACTTGCCTAAGGTCCGATGGCTAGTAATGGTGGGATATGGACCCCGGCTGTCTGGCTCCAGAGCTTGGCTCTTAATCACACTGAGATTCTGCCTTTTAGAATTGCCTTCAGGCGTCACCCCCCGCCCCCCCCCCCCCGCCCCCGCCCCCGCCCACCAGCAGGGCTGTAAAATGCCAGGAGAAACTTGCTGTTATGAAAATCTGTCTTTCTAAATCCTCTGGGTGTGGGTGGACTCTGACCCACACCTGTGGGAATGCTGCTGCTTTTATACACAGACTTTTCTGGAATGGGAAGTTACTAAGGACTTGGGGTTTCTTTTGTTTTTTCCTTTTTAAATTGAAGTATCGTTGATTTACAATGCTGCATTAATTTCTCCTGTACAGCAAAGTGACTCAGTTATACACATAAGGACTTGGGTTTAAATGTTTCTTTGCTGGTCTGTAGTAACATATCATGTGAAGATGGTACAGAGCAAGCAAGAACCTTACTAGGATAGATATTAACTGTCAAACTGCAAAGAGTGACATTCCTGATGAATAAGCTGCCCTTCTTCATGGAGTGCCTTGTTCTAGATGATGATGAAGAGAGTCAGGAAGGTTCTTACCATTAATAAGGAATGAAGGGACAAAGGTCTGTGTTTCCAGTGTGCTTTCAGGCTTGCCTTTAGCTCATGTGTGCATGGAGTTTTTAATAAAAAGTGAGAGTTGGAGAGGTCTGGCTTAATAAAGTGTTTGCTCAGAACAGATGAGCCATTAGAAAGGAGATTTGGGTTGCTGCTCTGAGGAATTTAGTGATGCGACTTAGAAGTAGATGGAAACGAGGGTAGGAACTGTGCTGAGCCACGGGGACAAAGTCTTTGGTAATCTGGCAGGTGGAATGCAGCAGTCACGCTTCTGAGCCTGGTGATTTAAGGTTCAGAGTGCTGATTGTCCTGAAGAGCCACAGTGGAAGATGTGTTCTTACGCTGTGTGCTTATTAGTTGCTCTCTGATACAGATAGATACTCAGAGTCCTCCTTCTCCATCCTCTACAGCAGAGAACAGGGCCTTCCTTGCCCTGGAGCTGTTTTGAGATTTGGGTGGAATTGGCTCTAGAGCCCTTGGGTGCTGCGTCCAAGGAAGGTTTTGATCACTGGGAAAAAGTTGATAGGGATGTTTCAGATTTAACTTAATGTTTAGTTGATTATCATGATGCATCACATTATAGTCACAGGTGCTGACAGCATTAGACTGATTAGAAATCAGATTCTCAGGGCTAGTCAACCAACCAGTAGAGGTCAAATCTTTATAGAACGGGTACAAAAATTTTAAATTGAAAGATCATCAAATATTAAATGATGACTGGTTTGATGCAATATTTGACAATGAAAATTCTTTCTCTGTCTCTCTTGCTCTCTTTTTTGTGTCGGTGGGGAGTACATTGGAGTTCGTACAGGGTTGGTTCCCTGTACTCTACACTCTGTTGACAGTTGGGAAGATAAATTCTGAGGCCTTTGCCAACAAATTACTGCCTGCATGTGACTTCCTAATGTGTGTGGGGGGTGTCTTCTTCATGGGCTTACGGTAAGGATTAAAGGAGTGCAGGAGAGCCCCCATCCATTACGGTGCCACTCTGGGATTTCTGTTCTGCATATACAGGCTCGCACAAGTTAGATATATTTCCAGCAGATAGCATGCCACCAACCTATGGGATTCAGTTGGGTGGATTCAAGCTATGAATGTAAAGTCCACCATTGTCATCTGCTGCATCTTCTTATTAATTCATAATGCTAGTCCGCTTCCACGTTTGTAATAGACTCATTTACTTCTTTCAAAGTATAGGGGCTCCAGCTGCATATTTTGTAGTTGTGCAGTAAAAGATGTCCATTATGTAGCACATGTATACCTGATATTTCTAAGGAGCAAGATTAACTAACTGGGTTTTCCAGGGACCTCTCGGTATGGAAAGGAGACAAAGTGTGATGCACATTTTAAGTCTTGCTTTAGATGAATATACAAGGAAAGAAGTAGCCAGTGACAGGAGTCATGAAAGGGTTTCTCAAACAGGTGACAGCTGTGGCGGGGCTTTTCCCCCACAGAAGCTAAGACCTTGTTGTTGTTTTTAAATAAATTTATTTATTTAATTTTGGCTGCGTTGGATGTTCGTTGCTGGCACGGGGTTTCTCTAGTTGCGGCGGGTGGGGGCTGCTCTTCGTTGCGGTGCGCAGGCTTCTCATTGCAGAGCATGGGCTCTAGGTGCGCAAGCTTCAGTAGTTGTGGCTCGTGGGCTTAGTAGTGGTGGTTTGCGGACTCTAGAGCGCAGGCTCAGTAGTTGTGGCGCACGGGCTTAGCTGCTCCGCGGCATGTGAGATCTTCCCGGACCAGGGCTCGAACCCGTGTCCCCTGCACTGGCAGGCGGATGCTTGACCGCTGCGCCACCAGGGAAGTCCGAAGACCTTTGTTTTTAAAAGACACTGTGGGACTTCCCTGGTGGCGCAGCGGTTAAGAATCCGCCTGCCAGTGCAGGGGACACGGGTTCGAGCCCTGGTCCGGGAAGATCTCACATGCCGCGGAGCAGCTAAGCCCGTGCGCCACAACTACTGAGCCCGCACACCGCAACAGAGTAGCCCCCGCTCGCCGCAACTAGAGAAAGCCCATGCGCAGCAACGAAGACCCAACACAGCCAAAAATAAATAAGTAAATTAATAAATTTGTTTAAAAAAAAAGACACTGAAAAACAACAAATACTACTGCAATCAGCATAGAAAAAAATAATGAAGTTACCAGACCCCATTATGTAGATGAAACCACTCCAGTTGTCAGTAGAGAAGTCATGTTGTTTGCACACAGGCGTCTTTCTCTGTTCTCATGGCTGTGCTTGTGATTGGAACATGGGTTTTTGCATTGGAGTTAGGTTCCAGCCTTTGCCTCACTCCTTACCAGGCATGTGACCTTGGTCAAGATGCTGTCATTTGAGCCTCAGTTTCTTTGTAAAGGGGCAGTGGTGATGGAGGGTAATGTAGGTGTACAGTCTGGTTGTGAGGATTCCATGAAATAATAGCACATATAAAGCCCTGGGCAGGGCAGGGCATGTGGGAGGTGCCCCAGAAGTGGTACCTGCTGCTGCTGTAACATAGGCAGGCTCTCCTGCAGCCTACCTTTGATGCCTCATGCACTGCAGCCTCCCCACACCAGTTACTGCAGTACTGGGTGCTTGGTGTATCCATTGTGTGACTGTGTGTAAGCTGGAAATTAGTCCTAATGGACTAAAGGTGGGTTGTTTTCAGGGATTCATTTGAGGTGACTTCCTTTTTTAAGGAATAAAGGATGAACGATGGTTTCCTATAGAAAAACTAAAACATGCTGACTTGCTGGTAGCTGTTGTGTGTTTATAGTTTTTTGTTTTTAATGTCTAAAACATGATGGTATTCTTGGAAAGGCCTAGGGTAATATTTTTTTCCACAGAGATGGAGCGTGGCATGGGTGGAGGATTTGAGAGAGACTTTGCCAGAAATGAAATGGGAATGTCTCGAAGCTTTGGAGAGCCCCTTGGCAGAGGAATGGGTAAGAAGGCCCCATGGGCCCCTATGTGGGCGGGGTCAACCCCCCGGGGGTGCAGGCTCACCCTGATGTCGGGAGGTTCTTAGGCAAAGTCAGCTATTTTTCCTTAGGCTTTAAAAAAATTGTATGTTTTCTAGGTCTAGATACGAACTTTTGGTCCTTGAATTTTTTTATTGGTATCAACAGCACCATTTGTCTTTAGTCTTTTCAGATGGCTGCTTTTTTCACATTGGTATAAGGTGTTTTCTTGCTGTGGAGTTAAAAACTGCTGTGTTTACATGACGTTGTGGCTGTGCAGTCACGGTAGAGATCTTCAAGGCCCTGCTCAGTGGGGGTGTGAGTCTCCTTAGTCCAGGGGCCTCTGGTGTTCCAGTTAACAAAGGATGACGGTGTGCTTGCTGATGCAATTGAAAGAGATCTTGGTGAACAGGGAAGTTTCCTAATGTTGGAAGGCCTGGAGTATTGGGTCTGTCTAAATGTAGTTTTGGTTAGTTTGCAAAGCAGTTTCTTCTTTACTTTTCCATGGATGTCTTCCCCTGTTTGGAGTTTTGACGTTTCTGAGAATCTGTCAGCCTGATTCTTAGTTAGTTTGGAATAAGGAGATTGTCTATTCCTGGGCTCTGAAGTTTGTTTCTCTCAAAGGAGATTTAGAGCATGGATAACTCTCTCCCCAACACCCCCTCCTCCATCTTCATCAGCTTCTCAGCCTGTGCAGATAGGCGGCTACTAGGTGATAACCTCAAAGAGTGTTCAGCCTGTCTTTATGGGACACCTTGGGCTAGCTGTGAGGATTTTAAGCTTTTTTATGTCTAGTTTGTATGAGCTGAGCTGTATTTATCTCCAGGAATCCTATCTTCTTTGTTTCCTTCATGGAAACCAGGAATTATTAGGAACTGTTTCTCTCAGAGTAGACTGTTGGCTTTTGTTTCATTTGTCCCCCTGACCATGGTTAGGATAATTAAGTGATTTTTCTTGCATCAAAACTAGCTTTGCTTTCTTCTTTAAAAAAAAAAAAAAAGAAAAAGGAGGAAAAAAAAGAGGAAAAAAAGTAGCTGGTACTGAAGATTTACTTTTTCTGTACTTACTTGATATGACTGTAGCTTTATTCTAGATTGTTCCAGAGCTTTAGAATTTGGGGGTGAGTTCATAATCTGTATGTGACTAGGTCAGTTAAAAGTTTCTTGTTGCCATGACTGGCTTTGTTTTTTGTGTCTTGAAATGGTAGGGTATTAAAAAATTGTAATTTATTGTCATTTGGCTGCAAATACTAATTTGTGGATGGATACCTGTGGTGAGAAGAACAAAATGGCACGTGACTTTCCTCCCACAGGCACTTTGTGCTGCTCTTGAGCCTTCAGTCCTTTGCTGCTCTGGGTCCTCTCACCTCACCTCTGTGATGAGGCTTGTCAGCCTTGTCCCAGATCCTGTGGAGGCACAAGAGGTGGACTGGTGAGGTTATTTCACGTGGCATCAGGAAACACGTCCTGTCCTGACCTGAATATAGGAAGGTCATCTGCAGGCCTATCTCCTGCTACTTTGGCACCTTCTTTCTGATTGAGACCATGGTCTGTTTGTCCTGAGGCTTCCCAGAGTGACCATGGGCAAGAGCAAGGAGCTTTTGTTCTCCTGCTACTTATGATCAGACTCAAGTTAGTGAAATGGTCTTTGTACCAAGTAAAATCTTTAAGTCAGGTTTTCAGAGTAGTTGCCTGGATTGTTTTTTTTTTTTTCAGATTCAGTTCTTGATCTTTTTTTTCTGTATTATTTACTTGACAGTTGGATCATTTTGGTGTGCTACTTTTGTAGTGCTCTCCCTATTCAGTATCCCTTCTTTCCTATCAAGGCAGTAGTTCTTTGTGCAAACAACTGTACTTGGTGCTCCAGGGCTATAGATAGATATGTGATCCTTAACTTTGAAGGATGTGGTGTAGCTGAGGAGACGGTGCTCAGAGCGGCTTGGGGCAGTACCAGAGATCAGCACGTAGAAGTGGCCTAGTTGAGGGAGCCAGTGGAGATGTTGATTCCCGGGCTCTCGGCAGCTATGTGAGCACCACACAAAGGCGATCATTTTCTGTGTTAAGATTTGAAAAAGCACTGCTCTAGATGCTTGATAGAAGTGTTTTGCTCAGAGAACACAGGATCCAGGCAGGGGTGTAAGAAGACCATGCAGGAGATGCAGTTCACACTGGAGGGGCTGGACTTCAGCATAGGTAGAAGTGGGGTACTGGCCCACAGAGAGGGCGGACAGCATCAGGTGCAGAGGCTTGGAGATGTCAGTCTATTTGGGGTGGGAAGAACAGAACAGATTATAAAGTTTTAGGTCAGAGCAGGGGGCCCTGTGAACACCCATGAAAATAATTTGGCCTTTCTCTTCAAATCGGTGGTCGGCTGATTGTGAAGTCTTTTGCCAGGGAATGGTTTGATCCAAGTGCTGTTTTAGGAGCTAGAACCTAGGCCTGGGCGTGCTGAGTAGGCTCCCAGGCATCATGGAAGAATAAGCCCCGGTCTTGCTTCCTGGCTGGAGGTCTGTTTTCTTGGTGTACTTTCCCATCCCCTTCCTTTAGCAGGTAGTTGTAATACTTGAAACAGCTGCAGGGCTAGGGTTTAATCTCTCACGGTCATGGTCAAAATATGATATGTGCTCTGTGGCTGTTGTCCATGTTGCTCAGCACACTTCAGGACCAGAGAGGGGATGGGTACAAGTTTCTTTTATATAGTGAAAGACCCAGAAGAAACTTAAAAGCTAACACTAATGATAGCATTAGACAAACTTAATAGAGGTTTGAATGAACTGCCAGCCAGCAAGCAGCAGTATTGCTGTTTTGGAAAGCTGAGTGTGTTGGGGTTTTGTTTACCTGAGGCTTTGTCTGTCACTTGGTTACCATCACATTTAGCTCCTTCCAGGCAGGGCTTGTAGGCTCAGTTTGCTGCAGTCTTCCCTTGCCTGGCTCGTTGATTAGGTCATATTTCCAGCACTGCATGCGGTTGCTACTGGTTTTCTGGGGTTGGGCTCTAAGTGTAGCTACAGCGGTAGTTTGTTGAAGGGTAACTGTGAGGTGCTGATTGGATCTGGGTGGGTGAGTGCACGCTTCAGTCTGTGAGTACTGAGTGTCTGGACCAGCTTTAGAAAACTGTGCTACTGGCCCCATTCTTGCTCTAACCTTCCAAGTTCAGCTCGTGGGTGCAGTACCAGAGGCCCTGCCAACTGGGCCTCAGACTCTGGAGCTACATGGAACTCTAGCATCATGACCCATCATCAAGGACCCTTACAGTTTTCCAGTAAAATGACCTTGTCTGTGTGTATATTTCTCAACCCCTTCCCCTTTCCTTTTTTATTTTTTAATTAGTAGTAGTCCTGCTCTGGAATCTGTAATAAATTTCTATTACCATAGAGGAATTTGGCTAATTTTTTTTTCTTCCTGATTTCCTTAGAAATCCTAAGTAATGCACTGAAGAGAGGAGAGATCATTGCAAAGCAGGGAGGAGGTAGGAAACGCTTAGTTTTGATGTTTTGATTTTTAGAATAGGCCTGTGTTACCGGGGATAGTAGTGTAGTGGTGAAAGCATGGGCTCTAAAATAGACTGCCTGGGGTGGGGAACCAGCTCTGGCTCCTCCTAGCTGTGTGACATTTGGCAAGTTACTGAACTTCTCTGTTTTTCGTACTGTAAAATGGGGATATAATGGTACCTACCTCATAGGGTTGTTCTGTAGAGTAAATGAGTTAATGCATAAAAGAGGACCTACGTATGTGCTGCGTACACGTTAGCCATTGTCAAAATGTCTGTGTAATCTGGGGGCTTTCTTGTTTCTAGTATTATAAAATTGTAAATTGCTAAAAGTAAATATTTCACCTGATTATAAAAGTGTACACCACCTAATCATAGCATATGTTTCCTATGTACACGTGTACTCACAAAAATTCAGAACATTATGAAGAAAGTAAATACCTGAAATCTCATTGCCCTGCGATGAATGCTGTAAATGTTTTGGAATATATTTTCCCATTAATACACTTTTTTTTAAGGGGTACCTAAAACTAAATGTACTTTAATTCAGTCTGATTTTTTTTTTTTTTTCCCTCATGGCTCTGAGCATCTTGGCATTTCCTTGGTAACTCCACTTGCTGGATTTATTTCTGTGGTGGGCTGATTCTAGAACTCCATGTGGGTACCGTTTCTTCCTAGTTCTCTGCTGCTATTGGCATCTGGAGTGTCACCCTCATTTTTGGTACTTTTGGGGATGCTACCCACCCTCTCTAGGTCTCTTACATTTTTTATAGTTGCTGAGATATTTCTGCTGTGAAAGCTTAATATTCTTGAAATTGTGTTTATATTTTGCCACTTGGTGCACTGTTATTCAGCCAAGGAAACAGTCACCGAGAAGTGGCATGACTCGTGCGAGGTCACAGCTTTGGTCAGTTAGAGAATCAAAGAAACGGCTGAATTTCCTCTTTTGGAATTTGCATCTTGGCCTGGGCTGCTTGATTCAAGAATGGGCTGGCTGAGGGCCCAGCTGCCCATTTTTCAGAGGCAGGTGGTGGTGGTTGTGAAGCTTGAGTGAGGGGGACTCTCGGGCTCTGCATGTGGAAAAACTTGGTGGCCAGAGTGGCCTTGGTGGTGGAGCCAGACCCTCCTTCTCCAGAATTGTAAGCATCACAGGGTCGGCTGTGCACTGCTGACCTGCCAGCGTGTGTCCAGCTGAACCATGACAGTGAGGGACTGATCCCAGGCCTGTTACTAAATCTACTCTGCAGTGCCATCAGATTTTTTTCCTCCAAAGCTAGCAAAGTTATACACGGCAAAGTCGGTTGGCGGTTTCCGTGACAGAGTAAGGTTCCCTAGAAGTGGCTGGCTGTGTTCATTTGTACATGAGGATCTGTATTGGTGTTGGTGTTTGTTTTCTTTATCTCTGCCTGATTACATGGCTGTGTAATAACTTACTTATGCCGTGGAGGTGCTAAGGAAATGCAGCCAGACTGGTTACCAGCAGGGCATTGTAGAGGGACAAGTTGGGAGAGGATAGAGGTTGTGAGCAATTTTAATTGTCCCCATTATAATCCATGTAATCCATTATGTCGGGTGACCATCTGAGTGTGGGGTTTCTGTCCCTCGCGCTCCCCCCCCCCCCGCCGCCCCCCAGAGCCTTTATCAATGTCTGGTGGTGGGGAAACTGCAGAGTTCTCAAGGAGTTGATGCCTGTTGCTCACAAAGCTTGTCACAAGTATTAGCACTTTCGAAGTAATGTGGAGAACATTGTTGATCAAAGTTCTCGGGGTGGGTTTTTTCCCTCTTTAAATTTTATTATGTAAATTAACTGTGGCACAGAAGTAGGAAGAATGATGTACTCACTACCCAGCTTTAACAGTTGTCAACATTTGCAGGATATCTAATGATAACTTATTGTGGGACTTAAAATTTCTGAACCGTGATTGAGCTTGTGAAGTGCCCAGGCCTCTGCACCCAGGGAACCCTCCTGGCATGGTGTGCACACAGATCCTCAAGTACCTGACATATGCCTGACACATTTCATGTCTCTGTTTTAGGTGGAGGTGGAGGCAGTGTCCCTGGAATTGAGAGGATGGGCCCTGGCATTGACCGCATTGGGGGTGCCGGCATGGAGCGCATGGGTGCAGGCCTGGGCCACGGCATGGATCGTGTGGGCTCTGAGATTGAGCGCATGGGCCTGGTCATGGACCGCATGGGCTCAGTCGAGCGCATGGGCTCCGGCATCGAGCGCATGGGCCCACTGGGCCTCGACCACATGGCCTCCAGCATCGAGCGCATGGGCCAGACCATGGAGCGCATCGGCTCTGGTGTGGAGCGCATGGGTGCCGGCATGGGCTTTGGCCTGGAGCGTATGGCCGCACCCATTGACCGTGTGGGCCAGACCATCGAGCGCATGGGCTCTGGCGTGGAGCGAATGGGCCCTGCCATCGAGCGCATGGGCCTGAGCATGGAGCGCATGGTGCCCGCAGGCATGGGGGCAGGCCTGGAGCGCATGGGCCCTGTGATGGATCGCATGGCCACCGGCCTGGAGCGCATGGGCGCCAACAACCTGGAGCGCATGGGCCTGGAGCGTATGGGCGCCAACAGTCTCGAGCGCATGGGCCTGGAGCGCATGGGCGCCAACAGCCTGGAGCGCATGGGTCCCGCCATGGGCCCAGCCCTGGGCGCTGGCATTGAGCGCATGGGCCTGGCCATGGGTGGTGGTGGCGGTGCCAGCTTTGACCGTGCCATCGAGATGGAGCGTGGCAACTTTGGAGGAAGCTTCGCAGGTTCCTTTGGTGGAGCCGGAGGCCATGCTCCTGGGGTGGCCAGGAAGGCCTGCCAGATATTTGTGAGAAATGTAAGTGGCTCCTCAGGAACTTCTCAGGGGTTGTATGCACAAGGGAGGAGGGGGCAGGAAGCCAGCAGGACCTAGTGGTAACAGGTCGAAGTCAGAGGGAGAGCTGAGTAGCGTGCAAGGGCCCTTTGCCACTTTCCCCGAAGTTTGGTGTTGGGAGAATGAGGAGGGAATGTGAGAGCTCGTGAATACTCGTGCAGCAGAAATAGTGGGTTTTGTGAAATCCTAAGCTTCTCTGACTACTGGATGGAAAAGCCAGTGATCTGAAGAATTTGAGTTTCTTGAACTGTCAGCTTGATGAGCTGCTAAATGACATGGCACGACAGTTCAGGGGTGGGGGGGAAAGGCTGTATCTGAATTATCTTTACCAGATTGACCACCTTTAGCTACTGTTCAGTGGTTCTGTGGGCTGCTCACCACAGGCAGCTGTGTGTTCTGCTCTGTGCATGGTGCTTCCACAGACAGATGCAGACAGGAGGGAGTGAACTTGCTGTGCTAGTTTAGAACCTCACGCAGACAGACTCTTTGTTCTCTGCTGATCAATCTCAGTGTGAAGGTCAGCCAGTTTCTCTGTGTGATAAGTTTTAAAGGCACTCTGAGACAGTTGATGTTTGTGCATTAGGATTTGGTTGAATCACTCACCAGTCTCCTTTTTCTCCCTCAGCTCCCATTTGATTTTACATGGAAGATGCTAAAAGACAAGTTCAACGAATGTGGTAAGTATTTGAGAGGCTTTCTAGGTGCTTCCTTGTGTTGTGGCTTGTTGGTGGTGCATTGGAGTCATGCAGCGAGGCTTCCATCCTAGTCTTCACAGACACCTTCCGTGACTGTGGAGGATGGATGGGACTTGCCATTTTTCTGCCTGTGCAAATATTCAAGCAGGTTGTTGAGTTTCCTTTTATGTGTCAGATACTTTTTCACCTGTGTTCTCATTTCATCTTTGTTTTTCTCTTTTTTTCCCCCTTCCGGTTTTTGAAAGGAGGTAGTGTTGACCCCATTTTACAGTCAGGCCAAATCATGTTCCCAAGGTCACATGGCTTCTAAGTGACAAAGCTAAATAAAATAAATACATCTGAGACAAGGTTGTTTTCCACAATAGCACTATTGGTTTGCGCCTCAGAGAGCACTCGCCCAGCAGGTCCCTTGGGTGAGGTTTCACAGGCTCTGGGCACACAGTAGCTTGTGTGCGATGAAGCTAAGGGTCTCTGATAGAGGTTTCCTGGCACACCAGGCAGCCATTCTGGAAGGGTCACTTTGTGGCCAAAAAGAAGTTGTCTCCGGTTGAGGCCCTGCCCCTCACGCCTACCACCTCTTTTCTTTTAACCGTGTCAAGTTGGGAGCCCCAGCCCTAAGCCAGAGGTCTGGGTAGCTCCCTGGATCAAGGCTTCCTCAGTGTTTTCTCATTTCCTTTTGCTGCAGTGACTCAGATTTCACCACAATTGCTGCTTCTCCTGGTTCTTCTCTCGGGTCAACTGTTGAGCCATAGCCCTGCCTTCTTGCCCTGTTCTTGTCCTCTTTCCACTCCTTAGTTCCCAAGTTGTAGTGGATATTCTGAAAAGTCAAATTGGATCACTTCCCCCTGCCACAGATGCCCGGAGGTGTCCCTCTGCTGTCAAGAGAAAGCCCAAACTACGATCCCCTGTACGACCTAATGTCACCCTAAGCTGTTTTAGACCCTTCCCGTGAGAAGCCCTCCAGGATGTTGACCTCTTAAGCAGAGTTGATGGCCCTAGAATTGTGAGTGCCAGCACCAGTTACACTGTGTGTTCTTGGCCCTGTGTTTCTGTGGCTCTTCCCTTGTAGATTGTTTCCATGGTGCTTGACACATACCTGGATGCTTAACCGGAGCTTGAATGAATATTTGTAACCTGTTTGCCAATTATTACAAAGCTTGTATTTGGACAGTACAGAAGTGTCCATGGTATTGGCATTGGCCTTGTAAATGCGGTGGAGCAGTGTATTAAATAAGTGAAGCCTCTGTGAAATTTGCCTGTAAAGCTGGCTTCACACAGCGTCTTTTTATAACTCTTGAGAGTAAAAGTGTGCATTTGAAGCCGCCAGGAATGCTCATGGTGGGTCAGATTGTTGTCCTGTGGCAGAAGAATGGCAATGTGGCTGAGGGCCATAGTAGCTGGGTTCCAGCCGCTGTGTTCTGAGCATTCATGCGCCAGGCGCGAGGGCCACCCTCCCTTTTGACTCTGTCAACCGAAATCCAACAGGTGATCTGGACTGAGTGGAGCCCAGACTGAGGCTGAGCTCTGGGTTTGCCTGATGAGTTGTGGTCTCTTCTTCCCTCCCTGTGCCCAGGCCACGTGCTGTATGCCGACATCAAGATGGAGAATGGGAAGTCCAAGGGGTGCGGTGTGGTTAAGTTTGAGTCGCCAGAGGTGGCTGAGAGAGCCTGCCGGATGATGAATGGGATGAAGCTGAGTGGCCGAGAGATTGATGTTCGAATCGATAGAAATGCTTAAGCAGTTGCCTTTTTTAAACATCGATACCAGACCTCTGAATTTGTATTTTTTCTTGTTAACCATTTTAATTTGTTGGCTGGATGTATAAAGATGTTTAAAAAATTCAGTTGCTTTTTGGGGTAATTTGAATTACTTTTTTAATGACTGGGATCCCATTTGACTGTTTGCATTGAGATTGCAATGTGCGCAATTTTTTTTGTAGTTGTGGCATCTTGTTGACATCGAATATGACTTTGATAATAAATACCAGTTCCTGAAAGCTGCTTGCTTTTGTGTGTGTGTTGTGGGGTAACCGCCCGAGTTTGGGGGAGCTAGAGCTGCTCAGTCTCCTTTCTACCCTTGGAGCTGTGGACCCTTGGGCTGGGAGGCCACTGGCCCCAGCCACTTCAGAAAAATTTCGTGGAAACGGAATCCTGAGTGGACCTCAATCCCCCAGGGCTCGTTAATGGTGCACTTGGCTGTCGGAGCCATCCTGTCTCCCCTGGTGCAGTTCTGTAGGGCACAGATGCTGCATCAGGCTCGTTTCCAGTTAGACTTTTGTCTCAGTCTGCTCTGGCTGCTGTAACAAACATTTGTTTCTCACAGTTCTGGAGGCTGGGAAGTCCAAGATCAAAGCGCTGGGAGATTCAGTGCCTGGTGAGGGCCCGGTCCTAGTTCGTGGATGACACCTTCTAGCTGTAACCTCACATGGCAGAAGGGGCCAGGGAACTTTCTCAGACCTCTTTTATTTATTTTTTAAAAAAATAATTTTTTAGCTTTATTTGTTTGGCTGCGCCACACAGCTTGTGGGACCTTAGTTCCCCCACCAGGGATTGAACCTGGGCCCTCAGCAGTGAAAGTGCGTGCAGAGTCCTAACCACTGGCCTGCCAGGGAACTCTCAGACCTCTTTTGTAGGGGCACGAATCCCATTCATGAGGGCTCTGCTGCCACAACCTAATCCCCTCCCCAAAGGCCCCACCTCCTAGTACCATCATGTTGAGGGTTAGGTTTTCAACGCAGGAATTGTTTTTGGCAGCAAGGACACAAATGTTCAGTCCATAGCAGCTTTTCTTTGCTAAAACAGACCAAGTAGGGTGAGAGTTTCTGAGCATATTTTGTCCTGTCAGAGGTTTAGGCTGAACTTGATACCTGGACTCTTATCAGAACTGGGTCACATTCCCCCCAAGATGTGATCTCATACGTAAGTCCACTTGGGCTGTGTAGCCTGTGAGAAGCTGCAGCTGCTGCTTGTCACGTTGGATGTGGAGGGTCTTCACTCTGGCTGGCGGCTGACACGGGGTACCATCACGGGGACTCCCACCTCTAAGTCTAGCAAGGTGCCAGCTCCCTTGCTACCTTCTCCTGCCCTACTTTTCTCCTTTCTGGCCTATATCCTTGAGGGGTGTGAACTTGGAGAAGGGGGGTGACCCCACAGATTCCCCCAGGTGTCTGATCATGGCTCCACTGTGTGGTGCCCATCAGGAGGGAGAGACAAGACAAGAAGCAGGAATTGCTTTAAAAGAGGGGCTTTATGTGGTCTGTGTCCGTGGTCAGACAGGAGCCTGGGCAGTTCTGTGACGGCCAAACTGGGATCCAGGGCTCCTTCGGTTAAGAGGTGGCTGGATTGGTGGGTTGTCCTGGGTCCCCACCCCTGTAGGCCTTATCGTCCCCCGGGGAATGGTTGGTTATCCAGAGGATCTGCCGAGGAGGGGTGACTTCCAGTGACCCTTGCCCCATAAGCAGGTAGCCAGCAGCCCCTGGTGGAGTGGGATGGGACCTTACCCCCTCCCAAGACACTGTAGTCCCTTCCAGTCCACCCGGAGCATCCCCATACATACCCCAGGAACCGACGTCGTCATACACCTCTGTTTCCCTGGTTGAGAGCGCAGTTAAGGTCAGTAAGGGTCACCCCACCCCTCCCCCCTAAATCCCCCACCCCATCAGGGCCAGCACTCACAGGGGCAGTAGAGCTGTTCTGGGTACATAGCCATCTGCAAGGAGAGAGCGGGGGTGGGTGAGTTCTCCACCCTCCCTGGTGTTTGGCGTCTTCCCAGGGCTGCCCCTGCTGGGCTCACTCACACTTGCCCTTGGTGTCCCGGCACAGCATCTCCTCCTTGCTGGTGAACTCTATCACCTCCAGGATCTCCCCACGCCGAAGCGCCAGGTGCTTGCCACCCCCGCGACGGGTCTTGGCGTTGGGGTCAATCATCATCCTTGTCTGAATCACAATCTCCCCCTCAAACTGGGGAGGAAGACATCAGAGCTTTTGGTCATGCTGCCACCCCGAGGACCCCTGCCTGGCTTCTTTCTGAGGATGGAATTTGTGGGGCTTTGGTCAACTGGGGCTGAGCACAGCCCTCCCAGGACTCTTGCTTTGCTTGGGGTTCACACCTTGAACTTCTTCCGGAACTCCCGCTCAGCTTTCTCTGCCTTCCGGATCTGCTTCAGAGACTTCAGGTCCGTGGGCAGCAACTGCTGTGGCTGGGGGCCCTTCTCCTTCCTGAGCCCCCGGGGAGTTGGGTGCTCGTGAGCAAGACGTGCTTCTCAGGGACCCCCTTTTACCGTCCTCCCAGAGCTCAGCCCCACCCTGTCCCACTCCCTTTGCCCTCTGGTACCTGGGCTCTTGGTCTTGTGGTGGCCTCCTGGGGGGTTGCTGGGTAGACAGCACTTCATCTGGGACAGTCAGAATGCTGAGTTAGGGCAGGGACCATTGGTTCGGCCTCTGAATCTGGCGGCCTGCTCTTTCCCTTGTCAGTTCTCAGGACCTTGGTCCCCTCCCCACCCCGCTGCCCAGGCCTTTCTCATGAGTTGTGAGTTCTAGTGGATTGCCTTTCATTTTCTTAACTCCTGTCGCAGGACAGGCGTGGCAGAAACGTTACCACTCATTTCAGCTGTCTTGACTGTCATCCCAAGTTGCTTGCCGAGGAGGACCTAAGGGTTCAGAGAGGTAACACAGCCTGCCCCAGGTCACCCAGCTGTTAAATGGTAGAGGCAGGATTTCTCTGTGGGCTTTTGAGGCCATTTCACGCCTGCCTTGTAGAGCAGGTGGGGTTCTGGGAATTGTGATGAGATTTGGGTCAAAAAGTAAGGCGAAGAAAAGTATTTCCTGGAAGCAAAGAAGTCTCCCTCTAAGAAGGGGCTGTTGGGCTGGGACTCTTGCCTGGCCTGGCTCATGATGAGACTGGACTGTGAGGGGTCTCCCAGGTGAGGACTGACTACCCCGCAAATGACCAGCTTTCCAGGTATGAGCCCTGTTGGCCAAGGGTGTGGCTTACAGTGAGAGCCTTGTGAACACAAGGGGAGTGAAGGATCCAGAACCTGAAGCCCCTAGCTTTTTGCAGTCCTCTCTGAATGACTTGAAGTGCTGCTCTGGACATTTCTAGGCCAGCAGACCCTTCCATCAAGCTGCCCGAGGGGCATCTGCATGGGGCCCTTCCACCCCTTCAGACACTGAGTTTGCCTCCAGCCTCAGCTGGGTGGTGCTCGGGTAACGGTGCCACCCAGAGGCTGCCCAGGCCGGAGATGGTCACCCGGCTGGGAGCAGCCTTGACTTCACCCCAGGGCCCCTACAGACCTGCCGCAGCCAGAGAGTGCAGCCCTGGGCACGGCAGTGCGGGGCAGACCCTGGTGCCCTGTGTCCCCAGCTTTCTGGCAGTGTGATCCTGAGCACGCTACCCTCAGCTCCTGAGAAAGAGCTGGGCCCGGCCCCTCCAGAGGAGCCCCCAGCTGTGCAGGGAGCCTCTAGTGGAGCCGCCACTGCTCTGAGTGAGGCAGAGAGTGGGAGGGGGGAGCCCAGAGTCCTTCCAACTGGGGACAGATTGAGAAGGGCAGAGCTGCCTTTGGGACAATCACTGAGCCCCACTCGAGAAGCGGGGAGATCTGGGGAAGCATGTGGTATCGGCTCAGAACCTTGAAGAATGACTGGCGGTTGTCCAGTGGCTGGGACGGTGAGCAGAGGGAAGAAAGTGCCTCGTCTACTTGGGGTTGGGGAAGGGGAAGCGGTGGGCCATGCCTGCGGAGCTGCTGGAAGTGGATGGCCAGAGGTGCTCCCTCCCCACGTCCACATCCCCAAGAGAGGCCCCCCAGACCCAAGCCACAGAGCTTAACTGGAGCGGAAGCAGGAGGGGCCCTGTCAGGAAGCTCTGTGCTAACAGGGGTGTTGCAAGCAGCCCCTGGGGAAAGCCCAGGAGAAGCAGAAGGGGCTGGGGAAGGAGTAACAGCTGTATAGGCAGCAGACTTTGGAGGGTGGGCTGGTGAGGTGGGAGCGGTAGCTGGGGATCCCAAAGGCACCTCTGATGAAACGTTCCCCTGCAGGAGACCCTTCCAAAGACAGGGCAGGGAAGCAGCCCGGGAGCCTAGGGTCTGGGCTCCTGTGTATCGGCTGTGCGACCTGGGGCAAGTCACTTCTTGCCTCAAGCTTGTCCTCAAGCTTCCACTCCTGTAAAATGGGCAGGACACTGCCTCGGGGGTGGTGGGCTGTGCACATTCGGTGAAGTGCTGGCATGGGAGCCTTGGTGTTTTCACATGGGGTTGGTGAATGCATCATCCGCGAGCTGGGCCTGCTTGGCCTTCATCCTGCTCTCCAGGAGCAGAGGTGTGGAAGGGAGAGAAGAAGCATCCTTGGAAACCCAGAGCACAGAGAGAGAGTTGCCTGGGACTGCAGACCTGGAGGGTCGGCCGCACCCTGTCTCCAGCCCCTGCCTCTGAGTTCAGGCCCAAGTCCTGCCTGGATATCCCTCAGGCACCTCCAACACCACGGGTCCCTTACTCAGGTGCAGGCTCAACATTTGGGCCTCAACCCTGTCATGAGCTCGCTCTCGTCCCTGGTGATGCACCACCAAGTCCTCTTGCTGCTTTGTACCTGATCCTTCCACTGCTCTCCATGTCTTCTGCCACCACCCTGGCCCACACCCCTGCCCTGGCCACACCCTGGTCAGGCTGCTGGCCTCTGGGCTGCCCTTACTCACATTGTTCCACCCACCAGGAGCTGGTGTGACCTTTCTGAAAGGTCCCTCCTTCTCTCTGCTTCCTCCCCTGGCGCTGCTTTCAATCCATCAGGGATATGGATTGCCACTTGGCGTCACGCTAGCAACATGGCAGAACACACCCTTGTGACAAATGTTCCCCAGGTGCCTTGGCAGACTGGTCTGGCTGAGGGCCTGGCCCTGTCACCAACAAACCTCTGCCCTTGGGGCTGGGTCTGGAGTCGTCTGTGGGCTCCACGTCCTCGTACAGCTTGTAGGCCTCATCTGGGTCCCTGCGGGGATACCTGAGATGAGGGCCTCTTTCGGTCCCGTGACCCACGCCTGTACCCCCTGACTCCTACTCACTGTGGGGTGTCTTCAGGCTGTCGAGCCAGGAAGCCGGCAGAAAAGCTCCTCGGCAGAGCTGTGGGGAGATGAGAACAGGAGGGAGGGAGGCGGGCACTGCCAGGGAGCCTCCACACCCTCCTTTCTGCCTGGGCCGCCCTCACCCACCTGTGCCTGCTGCCAAGGTCCTTCGAAATCTCTGGACGTCCCTGGGGCCTGGGGGCAGTGGGGGCTTGGCTGGAGGGGCGCCCAGGCTGCTGACTGGGGGGAGAGGCCTCCGCCGGGGTGGGTGGCCAGGTTTGAGGCCCAGCCTCGAGCCTCCACCGCAAGTGAGGGCTCCAGATCTCTGCTGCCTGGCTCCAAACCCTGGGCTGAGTGGGAACCTAGGGCTGGAGCCTGCAACGGCAGTGGGCAGTGAGCTCTCTGAACGGGAGCCAGGGAGTGGAGGCTTTCTAGGGAGGTCACCGAAGAACTCTGCCTGCTTCCTGGGCAGAGATCTGGGCTTGGGCTGGGAGGACTTGCAGGGCGGCCCCCGCCACTCGGGCTGCAGAAACTCCTTGGGGAGCAGGCTGCACTCGGGCCCCGAGGACGTCCTGGGGAGGTCACCACACTCGGGCCGCGGGGGCTTCTCGGGGAGGTCACTCAGCGGAGGCTGTGGCATCTTTCCGGGGACTGTACTGAAGTTGGGCTGTGAGGAGTGAGGCTGGGGCTCACTGGACTCGGGCTTTGAAGGGGGCATTGGGGGGACCTCAGTGGACTCGGGCTGCGGCAGGGACTTCTCAGGGAGACCACTGACCCCAAGCTGCGGGGGCTTCTCGGGAACGGTACTGAACTTGGGCTGGGGGGGCTTCAGGGTGGCCTCATTGGACTCAGGCTGCTGGGACTTCTCGGGAACGGTACTGAACTTGGGCTGGGGGGGCTTCAGGGTGGCCTCATTGGACTCAGGCTGCTGGGACTTCCTGGGGAATGCACCGAACTTGGGCCCTGTGGGGGGCCTTGGAGCGTGGCTGAGCTCAGGCTGCAGGGGCTTCCTGGGGAATGGAGTGGACTTGAGCTGTGGGACCTTCTTGGAGAGTTCACTGAACTCAAGTTTGCAGGGCTTCTTGGGCAGATCAGTGAACTCGGGCTGGGGGTGCTTCTTGGGATGCTCGCCTAGCTCAGGCTGTGGAAACTTTTTGAGGAGTTTGTTGAACTCGGGCTTTGGAGATACTTGAGGGAGTTTGCCGGTCTCGGGCTGAGAGGCCTGGAACTTTGCTTGAAGGCTCCGAAAGTCCTGATGACTCCCCTAGGGGACACGGAGTCAGGCAGGGACTCAGACACATGCGGGTGGTGGAGAGACGGACGTGGGACAAGCGGACATGGTCACGGACACGCACCCCCTTCCCCTGGCTCCTGTTCAGTTAGCTCCTCTCCCCCACCTTCTGCCCTTGGCCGCCATCTCTGTTGGCCATAGACTCCCACGTTTTTGTGTCTCTAGCCTCCCGGTGGGTCGCAGGCCCTCCTAAACTACCACACCCTCTGACCTCGCCACTCAGGACCAGGATGCGCACCCAGCCTCATCCCACTCTGGACCCGAGCTCCTGGGGCCCCTGGGGCCTGCTGCTCTCATAGCCCGCCCCGCCCCCTCAGTCAGGGGAGCATCCTCGAGCTCCCCGCCCCCCCCCCCCCCCCGCCATGCCCCCAGGCCCTTCTTTTCTCATTTCAAAATACATCCGGAATCCAGCCACTTCTCACCGCCTGCACCACTGTCCTGGCCCAGAGGAGCCCAACCGGGTAAGGCAGTATCCCCTGTTGCCTGGATCATTTAATAGGCTCCTCCTTGGTCTCCTGCCCGCCCCCGCCCCCCGCCCCCGCGTCCCCATCCCTGGTCAGGCCCCTCACAACAGCCGGAGGAGGCCAGTTAACCCAGAGTCAGTTTGTGCACCTCTGCTCAAAATCTGGCCGTGTTCCTTCATTTCCCCACAGTAGAAGCTAAAGATCTCACGAGGAACTTCCCTGGCGGTCCAGCGGCCAAGACTCCGCACTCCCAACGCAGGGGACCCGGGTTCGATCCCTGGTCAGGGAACTAGATCCCGCGTGCCACAACTAACGATCCCACGTGCTGCAACCAAGACCCAGTGCAGCCAAATAAATTAAAAAAAAAAAAAAATCTCACAAAGGCCCTGAACGATAGATTTGACCTCTCCTACCCAGTCACCTCCTTGGCCTCCCCTTCTCCCATCTCCTGCCCTCTGCCTGGGACACTCTCCCCACTGCATGGCTCTCCTCCTCTTCCAGGTCTCTGCTCCCATATTCCTTATTAGAGAGGACTTCCTCCCAGACCACCCTAATTAAAAAAGAGAAGATTGGATTCCCCCTTCCCAGGATTCTCTATCCTCCCCAACCTGCCTGATGTTTCTCTTAGTTAGTACCTGACACCTTGTATCATTCTATTTATTTTACTTAATACTTTTTTTTTTTGGGCAGGGGGCGGGCGGCGGTGGCCATGCCTCACGGCATGTGGGATATTAGTTCTCTGACCAGGGATTGAACCCACGCCCCCTGCATTGGAAGTGCAGAGTCTTAACCACTGGACCGCCGGGGAGGTTCCAATACTTGTTTTTTAAATGTGTTTTGACTATTTGTGGGATTTTTTTGTTTTGTTTTGGTCTCTCTCCTCCTCCTTTCCCCAGCCCCTGTGGACTGTCAGCGCCCCAAGAGCAGTAGCTTGTCTTGTGCATTGCTGTCCTCCTAGTGCCTGGCCTGTGCTAAGATGCTCAGTAATTCTTTGTTGAAATAAAGAACGTACAGGACACAGAGACAGGCATATGGGCGGCCTGACCATCACGTTCTCACACAGACTCACGTGGAGAGACACTAAGAGACCTAGAGGCAAACCTGAGGGCAGGGCCCCACAGTCCCAGACACCCCGACTGATGGTCAGGGATGCCCACCAGGCCCGGCAGGCAGGCTCCCGAGCGTGGGCACGCGCACCAGCCCTGGCACAGGAAGTCCGTCCCAGGTATGGTCTTGACCAGCCCCACATCCTTGGTCACGGACACAGGAGATGCACAAGTAGGCCAGGGCTGCTCTGACCGACAGGTCACCCCAGAGGTGGCCCTGCCACAGCTCCCAGGCCTGGCTTTACCTGGGGTCGAGGAGACCGGGGAGGGGAAGGGTACGACCTCGGGAACTTTGCCCCCGCCTGTGCCTCACTCTGCCCTGATCCAGAGAACAAGGAAAGGTGCCGGGGCCTGAGACGCCTCTGTGGAAGCCCCCCTAACTGGTGGGTTGTGGCAAGGCTCCCAGGTGACCCAGGGGGCCAGAGAAGCCGGGGTCAGCAGGTCAGGCCTTGGGGCGCTGCTGGGGTGGGGGGTTGGCAGCGTGTGCGTGACCCGCTTTGTCGCCCCCAGGAAGGCCCTGCCCCTCACCCTGGCTGCCTGTTACCGGGTTGCTATTCATGGCGGGGGGGGGGTCGTCTGGGCAGTGCCACCCATCTCCCTTCTAGTCGCAGCCTCAGCCTCTGCTACAGGCCCCTCGGGAGCCTGAGCTGTCCCAGAGGTGGGTCTTGGCTGCCTCCTACCTCTGGGCGTTTGTGTCGGTCACAACCCTGAAAACCTGCTTGCCCCTCTGCCGGCCCGCTCTTGGAATGTGCCTTCCAGTTTCCACCTGTGGCATCCCTTGCCTCCGGCCAGTGGGGGGCTCTCCAAGGGCTTGGGGGCTCACTCACCATGGCTGCAGGCGGGTGACGGGCCACAGGGCGAGTGGGACCTGAGCCAGGGCTGCTGCCTTCAGGAAGTGACTGTAGCTTCTGCTCCACGGGCCCCACGGGGTGGGGTCTACTGGCCAGGCGGGAGGGCAGAGGAGGAAGGGGAGGAGGGGGGAGAGCCCCAGCCTGTCTTCAGGTCCTGCTGGGAGCTTCTTGAATTCCTGTCCTGCGCTGCGCTTTGTGCATTTCTCAGCAGACACCCAACAGTCACTCGTTTCTCGACTCTGCTGGCCCCCCCTCTCCCACCCCATGCCCTGCTGTGTGCTGACCTCCGGACTCCAGGAAGGACTCACGCCAGGCCCTGAGGACCTCCTGCCGACAGAGGCAGGCCAAGGCCAACTCCTCCCAGGGCCTCTGCGGGAGGCGAGTGGTAGTTCTCAGCGGGAAAGGGGCACGGCCAGTTCCGGGCCGTGAGACCCCAGGAGTAGAGCGAGCCTGACGGGTGAGGCCCTCCTGCTGGCTCTTGTTGCCTCAGTCCGCCTTCCTCATTTCAACACTTCCCTGTAGCCTGATTTCCAGCTCTGAGCAGGACTTAGGACTTCCCTGTTACAGGGGCAACTGTAACAAGGGCCGAGGGCCCAGGTGGGATGGCACGTTTGGTGGTGGGTGGGTGGGGAATGTCCAAGGCTCCCAGAGGACAAGAGGAGGAAAATGGGGACAGCTGGGAGGCCAGCAGAGAGGGGGTGAAGGTGGTAGGCAAGATTAGAGCTGTGAGGGTGCAGGGTGCGAGGCCAGACAAGGGAGACCCTGATGGCAGGGCTCGGTCCCCAGGAAGTCAGTGACCTCGGGCTCATAGAGAAAGGGAGAAAACACCCAGTGGGAGAGTGCAGAGCCCCGATTCTCAGTTCAGCTATGCCACCGGGATCTTTGAGATCACAGAAAGACAGAAGAAGCTCCTGGAGATTTTGACTTAATTGGTCTGGGGTGTGGCCTGAGCCTGGGGATTTCTTACACACCCTCAGGGGGATTCTGGTGTGCCGCTGAGGAGCACTGGTGCCCACAAGTCACCCTGAGACCCCGAGAAAGTGTGGGTTGTGTCTCGGGTCTGAGGTGGGGCCTCAGATTCTGAAACATCCCAGGTGAGGCCCATACTGCTGGTCCAAGGATCACAGCGAGAGTAACAGAGATGTACTGAAGTCTCCAGAAAGATCCACAGGAGACAGGGACGGAGGCTGGGCATTGCATCCCAGCAGGAGCCCTTCACTCGCCGCTGCCATGAAGGCCACAGACAGCAGTCGGCAGTGACTCTGCCTGTGTCTGCTCTTAAGAGCACAGCTTGGGGATTCTGGAGCCTCTGTGCCCGTGCATCCCTGTCCTTGAACGGACAGACATGCGCGCTGGGTCACATTTCCGGATGTTGGTCCGCCTCCGAGTAGGAGGCTGGGGATGATGAAGAGGTCTGGGTCCTGGAGTGGCTCAGCCTGTTCAACGTGAGCCTGCAGTCTCAGGCCAACCTGCCCACTCTGGGGCGGCTGTGTAAGGTGGGTGCCTGCTTGGACGCGCCGGCCCCTCATTCATTCTCCCTTCAGACCGACACTCTTGGGCGCCCTCTGCCGGGCGGATCCGGGGCCCTAAGAGGACTCAGCTTTCAGGCATCCTGGAGTTGGGGTGCGGTGGAGGGACCCTCTGTGGGGCTCCCAGCTTGGTTGGCCAGAGGGAGGTCAGGGGCTGCAGGAGCCCAGAGGGGACAGTGGGAACAGTAAGACTTCCCAGGCGAGCAGACAAAGGTTGGATGGGAGTTGGGAGGGGGTGAAGGTAGGGGTCAGTTTTCAGAGTGAGCCAACTCCCTAGGCCTCAGGGCAATTTCAGCTTGCTCCAGAGGGCAGCGAGGGGCCCAGGGGGGACTGTGGACCCACTGTACCCATGGGAGGGGCTGTTGCATCTTTGTGGGTGACGCGGTTGGGGGGGGCGGCACCTACCTGGACCAAGATACCTGGGTCTCTCTGGGAAGGTCCTGACAGACTGCGAAGTGGCACTGCCTAGATTCGGGGGTGCCTGAATGAGGGGCTTGATGGGGGAAACTCCAGGGGCTGGGGGACCCTGGTACGCTGGAGATGGGACACCAAGCCCTGAAGATGCAGGAAGGGATGGGCCTAGAGCCATATTCCCAAGGGTGTCTAGGGGCCTTGTGAGTGCAGGAAAAGGAGAGAGTGCCCTTTGGGCCTTGCTGCCTGGGTTTTCTCATCAGTGGTAACTGCCCCGCTTCTGGGGTGGTGCAGAATCGGTGACTTGGAACCGGGCCCGGCTAGAGTCAGGGCTCAGTCAGCTTACCCTCTTAGCCTCACCTCTATCTGTAAAGTGGGCCCCGGGACCCACCTCCTCCCCAGGTTCCTGAGAGGGTCCCAGGCAGCCGGCCACAGGCTTGGTGGTTGGAGTGATGTCAACCACCTGCGAACATTTCCCAAGCCCCCTCCCTCGCTCCCCATCCCTCTTTTGAATCCTCACAAGAACTCCAAAGGATGAGCATTCATGACACTCATTTTAAGGAGTAAGAAACTGAGACGCAGAGAGATTGTCTTTCCCAGGATCACCCAGCTGTGGTTCCAAGGCTTCTGGCTGAGAAGGGGGAGGGGAGCTCACAGGGGGCCTGAGCCCCAGGGTTCCCTGACGGCCCATCTGGCCCTACAGCAGGTGCTCAGTGACAGCCGCTTCTGTGGGGGCCTGGAGGTGCTAGCAGAGTGGGCGCCTGGCCTGAGCCACCTGCGACTCAGCTGCAACCCCATCAAGGACACTGGAGCCCTAAAGCCCCTTGTGAGGCTGAGGGCAGTGGGGCAGGCAGGCGGGCAGGCCGGCTCCTGGGTCCAGGTGGGACAGGTCCAAAGGGTGCCCAGATCTCCCTGTTGCCCTTCCCAGGAGAAGCTGAAGGGCCTTCAGAACTTGGAGCTGTTCAGCTTCGAGGAGTCACAGCAGCTGCGCTAACAGAGCAGGATTTTGAGTCATTACCCGAGCTTGGCTACCTGGATGGCTTCGATGCTGGGGACCCTGCTCAACTCTGAGGCTGAGGCCAACATGCTGGGGAACGAAGATTCTGAGGAGGACTAGGGGGAGGATGGTAAGGGGGGCGAGGGGAAGATGGGAGGCTGATGAGGGGTGTGAGGCCTGGGGACTCCACCCAAGGGGTGACTAATGTCTTGCTGGCCGCAGATAAAGGACAACTCTGATGACTTGGAAGATGGAGGAGATATGGAATGAACAGGGTGGGGTGGGGCTGGGGACCTGGTCCTTGGGTTCTTGCTCACAGGATGTCTATGTTCCCCAGGAGGAAGAGGAGAGAGATGCTGAGTGTGGTCCTGAGAAGAGGAGGTGGAGAGGTTCAAGATGGGGCCTTGTGGGCTACTAGGAGAACAGGATCTTCATCCAGAGAGCTGAAGGGAGCTGTGGGGAGCGGTGGGGGTACTAGGCAGGGGAGGAGCACGATCGGAAGAGTTCCCTGTTTCCAGAGGTGTTCAGACTGGGGGGAAGGGCGGGGGGGTGGTTGCCTCCGGTGCTCCAGAACGGGGTGGGGGGGGTGGCGGGCGGGCGGGATTGAAGCTTGGGCTGGAAGGGAGCAAGATGCAGGAAGTAAAGCCGGCCTGAGGGGTGGCTGCCAGCAATGCGTGGGACTTCCATACCCTGGAGGCTTGACCCTCAGGTTCTGGTGACAGCAGTGTGGGACCAGATTTTGAACTCTGCCCCCAACCTGACTTCCCAGGAAGGAAAGGAAGAAGAGGACCTATATGGGGGAGAGGTGAGAAAGGAGGAAGCCCAGGCTCTCCAGGGCTGGCCTTGACCCACCCTCCTCCTCAGAGCTGGGGCAGGGGGAGGAGGGGAAGTGGGCAGCCGAAGACAGTGAGGAGGATGATGATGAGGCCTGAGCTCCCGCCTGCCAGAGTGCCCAGCCCTGGGGGCCCTGGCACCTCCCTTCTACTGCTGGGACTGCCCCACCACCCTGTCACCTCCCTGAGAGTCAGTGCTGGCCTCAGGACCTGGGGGGCTCCAGCTGGGCGGGCGCTCCTGACTCCTGGAAGTTTTTAAATAAAACTTCCGTCTCATATGGTTTCTGGAAGTGGTGGGACAGGAAAGAGGACCATCTACAGCTGTCCCACTGCTGAGGTTGACAGGGGAGGTGGGACACAGGTGGGCTGTGAGGGGGAGGCCTGCCCCCTTCCGAGGTGGGAGCGCCCCAGGACTGCACTGGAGGGGCATGGGACCCAGACACAGCACAGGCTGGCTCATCTGCCTCCTTTATTGTCCCGCCACCCCGCCCATCGCAGGCCCCCCTAAAATTACAAAACTACCCACAGCCCACCCGCAACGCGGCGTGGTTCAGAGCGGCGAGAAAACCGGACACTCCCCCTCTGACAGCAGCGGCGACACCTTGGGTGCCAGCGGGGCCGGGTCTGGGTGGAGCAGAGGAGGGGGCGCCTGAGCCTCAGCCCCGCCCCTCGCCTCAGGGCCCCCGCCCTCCCCACCCTTGCGCTCCCGGGCCTTACCCGCCGGCGCGTCGGGGCGCGGCTGCCCGGGCGCCGGGGCCGCAGGGGCGATGGGGCGGTGGTCCTCCAGGTGTAGGGTCATGGCGGGCCGCGAGGCCGTGGAGAAGGCGCACTGCATGCACGAGTAGCGGCCGCGCGTGTGCTCCCACACGATGCGGCTCGGGGCCGCGTGCCCTGCGGGCAGGCGGGACCCCGTCAGCCCCGGGCCCTGGGCGAGGGCGAGGACCGGGGCGAGGGCGGGTCGTACCTTTCTCTCCGCCTCCCCCTCAGCTCCCAGGCGCCGGGGCTCTGGAACGGCTGATCCATTTGTCCCGGGCGTTTCCCCATGTATTTGGGGGCACCAAACTTGACTTATCCTCTGAACCCTCTCCCATCCTCTGAACCAACGTAGGGGGAAGGACTCGGGAACCGGGTGAGAGTTTTACACGGAAACGCCGGCGCAGATAAAGAGCAGGGGCCGTAATTTTTTAAGGCAAAATCCTGTATTTCGGGGGTGACATTTCTGGCCACCTGGGAAGGGGGTGGGCACCGCTGCCTCCCAGTATCCCCTATGCCCCGCAGGGGAGAAATCCCCTCCACCCTCCCCGGTGATCACCTGCACGCACCTGAGGGCGTATCGGAGCCGCCCTGGGGTCTTCGCGGGCTGCCGCCGGCACCTGCGGTAAATGGGCGGGTCAAGGTCAGAAGTTAGAGGGAGCCCAGCCCACCCTTCAGGCGTCCCTGCCCCCACACTCACCTTGGCTCTTTTTCCAGACTGCCGCGCTGGAGGCGGGCGGCCCGGGAGCGGCGGCCAGAAAGGGGCGCGGGCGTGGTGGGCTTAGGCCAAAAGGCGCGGGGTTCAAGTACGGCAGGAAGGGCCCGGTGGGGGCAGGGGCAGAGGTCGTGAACGGCTCGAGCAGCGGGAACTGTAGCCCAGGCGCCAACGCAGGGTCGGACTCCGGGGGGCGCTCGGGCGCTGGTGGCTCCTTGTCGAGGGCGGGGGGTGGCGGCGGGGCTGGGCTCTGCGCATGCTCGGCGCAAACATGCAGGTGCTTGAAGAGGGAGCGGTGCGTGCGGAAGCGCAGGAGGCAGTTCTCACACCTGGGGGCGGCACAGGGCTGGGCTGGGTCTCCTGCGGGACAAGGGGGGGGGGCCTATCCGTAGTAACCTGCGGAGCCGCTCGAGGGTGGTAAGGGAGCCCGGGCCCAAACAACAGATCCCCCATCTGCGGGGGAGGAGTCTGCCCTAAGCGTCCCCCTATTGTGGTCGCGACCCTTCCGGACCCCTCCAGGTCGGAGCCCTGGGAAGACGAGGAAGGAAGTCTCAATTGTGACTTAGGGGATCGCTTTTCCTCTTGGGAGGTAGAGGGCTGGGCGGAGCCGCGCCAAGAATGCCCCCCCCCCCGAAACCCCTTCCGAGCCCCGCCCTCGGGGTCCCTGGAACTTGCTCTAGCGACCAGTGTCTCTTCTGGGCAGGTTAAGGGCAAGGCTTGCCCTAGTTCATGCCCACTTCCCCGACCCAACCCCCTGGACTAGGAAGGGAGAAAAGCCCGGACCCCCGGTAGTGGCTGTCAAATCAGTGGTGGGGGGAGCTGCCTGGTCACCGAGCGCCAGCAGACGTGGGGGTGGACGGGGTCTCACTTGAAGTAGCGATTGGGTTTGTAGTGCAGCTTGCCGTGTGCCACCAGTTCCTGCATGTTGGGGAAAGTCTCGGTGCAGCTCAGGGCGGAACAGCGGAAGAGCTTGCCTGGCAGGGCAGGGATGAAGGACAGAGGAGTGGAGAGGGGTGGCCAGTCGGCTCTGCCTGCCTCCCGCCCTAACCTGCCTCCCCACCACCTACCCTGGCCCTACCTTCCAGGGACTGTGTGGGTGGGCAGTGGGTACGCAGATGCTGTGCCAGGTCTCGAACGCTGGGGAAACTGAGGCAGCAGCCAGGGCTGGAGCAGGGTATCTGCTTCCCTGCAGGACGCACAGAAGCGAGGGGAGGGGTGTGTCACCATCCCTTCTCCATCCACGCTGTCCAGGGCCCTACCCCAGAGAGGCATGTATGGGGTTGCAATTACCCTATGATCTCTTACTGGGGCCTTCACCCTCTGCCTCCCCCAACAGAGGGTTGGGGCTGAGTTGGCCTGGCTCACAGCCTGGCATACACCTGGGGCTCAGTAAGTGGTGATTCCCTCTAGATGGGCCCCAAGTCTGGAGATACTCTGTATTCTTCACTTCTATCGTTCCAGGCCTGTGATCCCCCAGAAGGCCCCATCACGGGTCACCTGGTGGTGGGCGTCGTCTGGGAGGCCGCAGGTCCTCACTGGTTCCGGAGACAGTGCTGGTCAGGCCAAGGCCGGGTCCAGGGCCAGCATGGCCACTGTCTGGGGCTGGGGAGGCACCCTGCTGGGTCCCTCCAAGCCCTCCACGTTCCCACACTGGGGGTGTGGCTGCCTGGTCAGAGCCTGGCTCCTCCCCCATGGAAGAGGAAGTGGCTACAGCAGCCACAACTGGGGACACCTCCTTGTCGGTCTCACTGGAGCTGGGCTCTGCAGTGCCCGGCATGTCCGGGCTGGGACCCGAGGTTTCCTCCTCCTGGTGGAAGGAAGAGGTGGGGAGAACCCCTCTGGGCCCAGGGTCTGCCTGGGCCAGCCAGGGGAACTCCACCCCGCCAAGACCACTGGGCATTCCTGAAGCAGCAAATGCCCCGGAGACGTCACCCAGTCAGCCCCCATCCTAAGGAGTGGCAGGGGGTGAGGGTGGATAGAGCTCCTGCCTCCTGTGTCCCCATCCTCTGGGAGGGAGCTTGGAGGTGTTCCAAATGTAGAAGGGGGTACCTTTTTAAGAATCATCTATATGAAAGAAGCATGCCTTTGACCCTAACTTGGAAAGGTGGGAGGCCCCCTACAAGGCAGGGGCGTGGCCCGTAGGGAGTGGGCGGGGCAAAGGCGGGGCTCTGAACCGGGCGCGGATAGGAAGATGCTGGAGAGGCCAAAAGTGGCCGAGTGGGTTGTTCGAGCACGGAGATATATCTACCAGCTGGGCTCGAGCTGTGCAGGCGAACTGGGAGTGCTGGGGCCCCGGCCGTATGAAGATCTGGGGCGGTGCCCGAGCCCTGTGGGCGTGGCCCAGTCGAAACCAGGCCCAGAAGTAGGGGGTAGGGTGCTCCCCGAGTGACAGCCAGCGGCGGGCGAGTGCCCGGATGTGGGGGCGGGGTCGGCCGGAGGCTATGTGCGCTACAGGGCCGCTCCCCGCCAGTCCCCGCTGGTTCGCCGCGTCCGCGTCCCCGGCGCCGCGCTCACCATCCTCGGCCTGGTTCGGCTTCTTGTTCCCGCGGCTCCGGCAGCTCCAGCTAAGGCTGCGGTGACTCCTTCGGTGGCCGCAAGCTCTCGCTCACGTCGGCGCCATTTTTCGCCTCCCAGGTCTCGCGAGAACGGAGGAGGGGGCCTGTGCACAGTGCTCCGCGAGGAGGCGGGGCCTGAGATCCGGGATTGTCCTGGATGGCGGAGCGTGCGCCGTGGTGGATTTGCAAGCCGAGGGCAGTCGTGGGGTGCAAAGAATCTGCAGGCAGAGATCTAGGATTAAAATCTCCCCGGGCCTCTGTGTTCTTCTCTGCAAAATGAGCATCTTCATCCTCTCCAGTCCCGTCACCATACCTCGAAAGGGGATAAACAGCGGTTCTCTTTTTTGAAGAGGTCGTGTTTAGAGAGCCTCGTCTTTGGAGGGAAATTGGCAGTGGCCGTCAAAATATTCAATGCACTTAGTTCTGACGTTGGAACGGGTCTGCTGAGATAGCCAAGGGCGGGAAGCAAGCCTACTGTCCGTCCTCGGGACACCCGGAACGGGTGTAGCCTAAGGATGGAGAGGTGCGTGTTTTCAGGAGGATGGATGGAGAGCCTTGGGTATACCGGCGTGGAATGAGTCACCTATCCAACCTACGTTTCTTTCTTTTTTTTTTTTAATACAGCCTCACTAAGTGTCACTACATCTCAGAAAGTCACTCTAGAATTTAACACTACTGTTTTTTGTTGTTTTTTTGTTTTTATTTATTTTTGCCTGTGTTGGGTCTTCGTTGCTGCGCGTCAACCTACGTTTCTTGAGTGCCTACTCTGTGCTAGGCGCTGGGGACCCAGAGATGAACAGGACAGACCAACATCCCCACTCCCAGAGTCCGCTCACGGTTTAAAATGGGGAAAGAGACAATGAATCAACACATGCAGCAAACGATCTTACGTTATATTAAGTGCTACAAAGGAAAAACAAAACAAAACCCCAGAAGGATGTGATGGTGATGGGTCAGGAAAGTTTCTCTGTGAGGTGACTTCTTTTTTTTTTTTTGCGATACACGGGCCTCTCACCGTTGTGGCCTCTCCCGTTACGGAGCACAGGCTCCGGACACGCAGGCTCAGCGGCCATGGCTCACGGGCCCAACCACTCCACAGCATGTGGGATCCTCCCGGACCGGGGCACGAACCCGCATCCCCTGCATCGGCAGGCGGACTCCCAACCACTGCGCCACCAGGGAAGCCCTGTGAGGTGACTTCTGAGCTGTCACCTGATGGTCAGGATGGAGTGAGCCAATGGAAGGTCAGGAGGCCACAGCACTCTGGGAAGAATGGATAGCTGGTGCAAGTGGCCTGAGTTGGGGAGGGACAAGCTTGTCTTTTTCAAGAAACAATGAGGTGATCAGCTCACTGCTGGAGCAGAGTGGAGGCAGGGAGTGGAGGTCAGAAAGTGGACATGGTGCAAGAAAGGTCATGCAGGGACCTTGTGAACCATGGAAAGAGAGGCATGTGATCTCTATTCTAACCTTGAATCTTTAGCAGGGGGAGGTACACCATCTGATCGCCGGTTGTCGTTTGGAGGATGGGTCATTGTGGGGACGGTAAAGTGGATCTTTGATCTCAGATCTCTATAATACATTATTTAACCGTTCAGGAAGTATTTCTTGAGTTCTAGGCAAGTTTAGGCTTTACGTACGGTGTATTTCCATCTATATATACATAAGATGTACCTATCTGCTTTTATACGCTAAGAATACCACTGGAAGGAGATGGACATTAACAAATTGGGGGGGACAGGAATTTTCGAATGAGGGGAAGACAGATTTTTCACACTTTTGGGCTGTTTGAATTTTTTTTTTTGGCCGCACCACGCAGCTTGTGCATTGCGGCCAAAAAAATTCCTTGTGTCTTAGTTCCCCGACCAGGGATCGAACCCGGGCCCACCACAGTGAAAGCGCGGAGTCCTAACCACTGGACAGCCAGGGAATTCCCATGGGCTGTTTGAATTTTAAAAAACTGTTTTCTTTTGATTATCATTAATACAGTTAAAACTCATTAACTGTATTAAAAACTCCTTAATTAAAAAAAAACATCATTTTGATACAGGGTGGAGGTGTGTGTGTGTGTGTGTGTGTGTGTGTGTGTGCAGGGGAGGTTGGTGCAATCTGGGGAAGGGTGGGGCGAGGTCCCAGAAAGGACAGGGAACCAAGAAAGAGAGAGGAGGGGCCCAACTTAAGAAATTTCGTAAAAGAGTCAACAGGATGTTGCTGAGTGGGGGGGACCAAGCTGACTGAGGTTTGCAGTCCGAAGATGCTATAACCTAGATGTGAGATGCTGTCTGTTAGAAGATGTCAACCCCACTCCCTTCTTCACCCCCAGTGCCTCACCCAAACCTCACCCATCAGTCTTGCCCGGAAGGCCCCACTTCCTGCAAACAGGGTGCCTGCTGTGGCAGTGGGGCCACAGGGCTGTACCCCAAAGTGCCAGGAGGGGGGGCAGCCTGCATGATGAATTCTAGGGCAGAGAAGGGAGACAGAGGCCCTCATTCCCCTTCAGCACCAGGAAATGCCCAGCTGATGAGGTTGTGGCTCACACAGTCCTCCCCGACTCTGTCCCCCAATCTAAGTCTTGCAGAGAGACACTCACAGTGGTGACTGGGCAGTGGAGGGGCAAAAATCAGAGATGCAGAGAACCAGGGACATTCAAGGGACTGGTTAAATGCTTTTGTATAGTGATTGGCTAATAAAAGGCTGTTGAGGGCTTCCCTGGTGGCGCAGTGGTTGAGAGTCCGCCTGCCGATGCAGGGGACGTGGGTTCGTGCCCCGGTCCGGGAAGATCCCACATGCAGCGGAGCGGCTGGGCCTGTGAGCCATGGTCGCTGAGCCTCCGCGTCCGGAGCCTGTGCTGCGCAACGGGAGAGGCCACGACAGTGAGAGGCCCGCGTACCACAAAAAAAAAAAAAAAAAAAAAAAAGGCTGTTGAGACCCAGTTGCAAAATTGGGATTTTTTTTTTCCCAGCCACGCTCAGCTTCCCAGGTAGGTGTAGATTCTACAGAAGGCTCTGCTGACCAGTCTTTCTTTGATACCTCATCTCCCATCCCCCAGGTGGGTAGGTGTCCTCTGCCTGGAGTCCTCCCATCACAGTATAGATCACTCTGTGTGGTATTTGCCATCAAGATCTGCTGACCCAGGGCTTCCCTGGTGGCGCAGTGGTTAAGAATCCGCCTGTCAATGCAGGGGACATGGGTTCCCAGCCCTGGTCGGGGAAGGTCCCACATGCCGCGGAGCAACTAAGCCCGTGCGCCACAAATACTGCAGCCCGCGTGCCTAGAGCCCATGCTCTGCAACAAGAGAAGCCACCGCAACGAGAAGCCCGCGCACTGCAACAAATAGTAGCCCCTGCTCACCACAGCTAGAGAAAGCCCGCACACAGCAACAAAGACCCAACGCAGCCAAAAAATATATGTAAATAAATAAATTAAAAAAAAAAAAGGTCTGCTGACTCTTTTCATCCTTCTTGGCTCCTCCAGCAATGTCCACACTCTCTCTGCATCTCCCTCCCCTGCTCCAAGCCCTGTCCCTTCTCTGGCACAGTCCTGACCCCACCCATCTGGCTCCATCTCTCCCAGACTGACTGCTCTTCGTGGGGCTGAGCACAGAGCGGTTGTTTATTTGGAAAGGTCTGAAAGGCTCAGACTCCGGCACTGGTTTGGAGACAGCTGCGGGGACCAAGAGACAGCTGGAGGGGACTGGTAGCTAGGCTGACCCCCTCTTCACCATGACAATAAGTGCAGAAGGCCAGGGCCCTCGAATGTCAGAACTGGTCCTGACGCCAGGTGAGTGAGGGCTAAGTAAACACAGACATGGGGTGGGGGTCAGGGTTCAGGAGTGATTCAGGGTGAATTATGGGGGGCCATGTGGGACCTGCCTCCTTTGTCAGGGTCCAGTAGGGTCCCAGTTTGTTTGGCAGGGGGTGCAGAGTCAAAGCTGACAGGACCCACTGGAACATTTGCTGCAGGAAAGCTAGCATGCAGGTTCTGGAAGCTAGCAGGTGAGACAAATTCAAGCTTTGTGAGGGGCAGAAGCATATCTGAGTTCAAGACTTGGCTCTGTGCAATCTTGGGTGAGTGACTAAACCTCTCTGAGCCTCCATTTTTCCATCTGTAAAATGGGATATTCACTGCTACCACCCCACAGGGTTGTGAGAAGGTGGTCCTTGTTCAGTAAGTTAACTCATGTTTTCACTCGGCAAACGTTTATTGCCTCAGTGGTGAGAAAAGGAGGGAAGTCAAGCTTGTCAAGGTCCCCCTGACTGTGCCCGGCACTTTGCCTGCAGGACACAGCTCACTTCCTACTCACAAGGCAGCTGGGAGGTAGGTTCTGCTGTTAGCCCTGTTTGACACAGGAGGAAACAGGTGTGCCTTGGGGGAAGCCAGGGCCCGGGGGTGGCTTAAGTGGTGATCCCTAGACCCAGGACCTGGGCTAGGCTGGGCTGGAGGCCACAGGACTGGACCTTCTGGCCAATGCAGCCAAGGGAAATGAGACCCGCATTGCAGGGCCTGGCTCCTGGCAGGATCCAGGCAGGCAGGTGGGATGGCAGGATCCCAGGCCCCTGTCCTGCTCAGATCTTCTCCACGTAGTTTCCTGGGAAAAGGCCCTCCTGGCCATGCAGCCGGCCTTTCCACCAGCCTGAGGAATCTGTGGGAGAGAAGAGAGCGTGAGGCTGAGCCCAGCCCGCTCCGGAGAAAGCCTTTCATGCTGGCTCTGTGTCTGTCTTTCTGTCATTCGTCTGCACTGGCCTGGCATAAGGCAGAAGCTGAAAAGAGAAGACAGAAGGGCAATTCCCCAGCGGTCCAGTGGTTAGGACTCTGCGGTCTAACTGCCGAGGGCCCCGTTTTGATCCCTGGTCCGGGAACTAACATCCCACGAGCTGAGCGGTGCGGCAAAGAAAAGAAAAAACATGTCTTTTAGGGGACTTCCAAAAAAAAAGAGAAGACAGAAGGAAGGGAGGGAGCAACGCGTGGGTTTTCCTTGCCACTGGCTCACACGCTGACATTTTCTTGACCATTCACTTGTGCTCGTCCCTCATCCATCTCCTCCTATAGGTCCCTCCCCATAATCCCCTTGGAGGAACCAGGAATGACCCCTAAGGGTTCCCCTACCCACCTGCAGAGGGTGCTGTTAAGTCCCAGGCTCCTCTAGGGGCAACCCAGGGGCAAGGTAGGAGGTCTGGAGGCCTGGGCCATCCAGACATGGCCCATTTCCTACTCACAAAGTAGGTTCTGCTATTAGTCCTAGTGCTTGACAGGTGAGAAGAATGAGGCTGGGGTACAGGGTACGATACAAGTGAGGCCAGGCTCCCAGGGTGGCTTAGGAGGTGACCTCCAGGCCCTGGCTCCTCCCATTTCTGCCCTGGCACACACACCTTCCATGAGGATCTCGATGACCTCGTTCACGTTGAAGCTCAGCTCGTCCACATCTTGGCTCACGTACTGGTACAGTGCCCGGCACCTTGGGCCGTGTGTCCGTGGCTGGGGCTTAGGTCGGCCCACACCAGGCACAGGTCTCTGCCCTATGCTGCGCTTCCTCTGCATGCTGTGGGCACATGGAGGCACTCGTCATAGCCCCAGACACTCCCCCACCTCCTGGGGCTGCCCTCTCACACCACCTACCCAGCCATGCCCTGGTCAGGAACACTGAGGAATTCTGTGTTGTGCTCCGAGGGAGGCCGTGCCCGTTGGCGTCTGCTGGCCCCCAAGGCTGAGGACGGAGGGCCCTGTGGTGGCTTCTGGGAGCCCTGTCTGGATGTGAACTCCAGGGGTAGGGGGCCCCCTCTGGCAGAGGGAGGCACCCCATTGCGATCCAGGCCTGCAATGAGAAGGGGGCATTTGTCAGGGTGGTGCTAGGAGGATTTGGGGGGACTTGGCTCCAAGTTCCCTGTCTGAGGGAAGAGGCAGCTACTCTTAACCCAGTATGGTAAGGAATGGCCTGGAGAGAGAGACCCTGGGGCTAGGAGGCCCTAGAGGGAGACTCTGAAGGGGTAAGATTTTCCCCTACCCTCTTCTGTAGGAGGGCTTTTGTGGGTGGGTCTTGGAGGATGAATAAGAGCTCAAGTGGAGCAGGAATTTGGGAGACAGGCAGAGCAAACAGCCCAAGCAAAGGCCTGGAGGTAAGAACAAATTTGGTAAGTTGGCAAAATAAGATGTAGCTTGCATGACAGGAGTGTAAGGTGGGAGGAGAGAAGAGGTCAGTGGTTAGCTGGGTTCGGATTCTGAAGGGCTCTGAATACCAAACTAAGCTTTGGCTTTATTCTTTGGGAGATGGGGAGCTATGGAGAGTTCTGGACAGAAAAGAAGAGCATGGTCATCTCTGCTTGTTAAATCCTGTCGACAAGAGGTCTGGCTTAGGCCTTGGAGCCCACAAGAGGCAAGGAAGACACTTAGTGGGGGGTGTCTCTTCACCTCTAGGGGGCCCGGGAGCTGCCCGGGTAGGGGCCTGGGCCGACCTTCTGGGTTTTCCCTGGGCCATTCCCTTCCGTGTAGGCTCTGAAAGGGAAAAGGAAAAAGATGTAGGGATTTGAGTGATGACCAGACAAGGTTCTTGGCCCCGCCCACAAGTCCAATCCACTCTGTGGCTCCGCCCCGGTCCCCGCTCCCGCGGCTCACCGGCTCTCCTACCAGGAGGGAGCCCCTTAGTTACTGGAACACTGGTTCCGCCCAATAATTGGCTCCGCCCCTCCGGGAACCTATCTCTCATTGGCTCCTGGGTCCACCCACTCCAAGGCTCTCCCCATTCATAGCCGGCTCAAGGGTGGACTCCCTGGCCTCGCCCCTTCCATGTTTCTCGCCCACTCATTGGTCACCTCGCGAGCCCTGCCCTCTTCACGGCCGTGTTCTCTCTTTAGGTCTCTCAAGTCCCGCCCCTCCATGGCCTTCACCCACCCTTGGCCCGCGCCACTGGCTCCGCCCCCACAGCCTTGATTGGTCCCTATGGATGGTCCCGCCCCTAGGGGCCCGCCTCTTCCTGAGCGCCTCTTAGTCTCCGTCTCCCGGTTCGGCGTAGACTCACTGGAGCTTTTGGGCAGTCCATCACCCACGCTGACCGAGAGGGTCCGACCGCTAGCCTTGAGCATCGCCACGTCGCCGGAGCCACGGGAGAAAGTGACGCTGCGGGTGCCACCTCCGCCCCAGCCCTCCTTCTTCACCCGGAACTGTAGTCTGCGAGGAGAGGAGGAAGCTGTGGGGGTCCCCACCTCCCCGCAAGAGGGGATCACCTCCCCATTCCATCCTTTCCGGACCCGGGGTGGGAGGGAGCGAGGCACGGGCGCATTTCGGCCGATCCGCGAGGCGGAGGAGGAAGCACTGTGCCCAGCCCGAGGATGGTGCAGGAGGTGAGGGTCGTACGTGTCGCTGAAGGTGAGGGGCAGGGGCCTCCGCACCGCCTCCTCGAAGCGCTTGCACAGGAGGCTGACGAACTCGGTCTTGAAGACGCTCTCCAGAAAGCTGTCGGCCGCGTCTTCTTGGAGGATGAAGAAGTCGTCCTGCCTCGTGCTGGGGGAGGGGCGGGAGGAAGGGCAGGTGCGAGTGACAGGTGAGGCTGGCAGGACTGACATTTGAGATGCGACAGAGTAGGGTCAGGTGTCAGGTAAGGGGCAAGTGAGGGGTTACACAGGTGGGGGGAAACGGGAGAGGTGGCAAGGAGCTGGAAAAGGTGGTAAGGGTCAGGTGAGGGGACAGGTGCTGTTGGCAAATAAGGATCATGAATGCGAGGGCAGGTGAAGGTGACAGGTAGGATCAAGTGAAGGTTGCAGGTACAGCAGCAGGTAAGACGTTCAGGGTGACAGATGGGGTAACAAGTAAGAGGGCAGCTGAGAATGAAGGGGGCTGGCGGGGGTGCCTGTGGGAGCCCCACCTGAGGGAAACTCCCCGTAAGGCCTGGATCTCCAGCTTCTTCTTCAGGACCTCACGCACCTGGCCCTTCTCAGGTCCCTTCTTCACCTTCTCCCGCCCGATCACATACACACACTTGGGCGTCAGGATCAAGTCCCTCTTGATGGCCTATGAGGATGCAAAACCAGAGAGACTGGTGGCAGGAGCCCCGGGCATCGGCAGCCTGGCCCCAGGGGATCAACCCCAGGCAGAGAGGTAGCGCTGGCAGGTCAGGTGAAGGACAGGTCAGGTGAGGGTCCCTCCATGTGAAGCTACATGAGTGGTTACTTTATATAAGAAACAGGAGGTTAAGTAAGGGTATATTGGCTAGAAAGGGGTTTCTGGGCAGTGAACAGGTACAGGGTAGGTGAAGGTATGCCTGCTGGACATGGGCGCCCAGGACCGATGAGAGTTTACCTGTGCACAGGTGCATTTGAGCCAAGTGAAGGTGTGTCTAACTGAGAGGTCTGTCTAGACTGGGTGAGAATGTACCACCTAATGGATAGGTATGTCCAGGATAAGGGAAAGTGAATCTGTGGTCAGGGCTTCTGAACAAGGTGAGTGTGTAATTATGGACAGATGTGTCTGGCCAGGTGAAGATGTATCTGATGGACAGGTGTGTCTGGGCTACACGAGGGCGTATTTGATGGACAGCTGTATCTACATTAGTTGAGCCTACACCTGTGGGCAGGTGTGTCTGGGCCAGGGGAGGGTGTACCTCTGGTGGGGGGTGGCCAGGCTGGGGTCAGGGTCCCAGATGTGGCCGCCTGCTAGTGCCTCACCTTGAAGCGGCGGTCGTACTTGTTGACCGAGTCAGCAAAGTCCACTCGCTCCCTCTTGCCCAGGAACTGACGCAGCTCCGGCCGCTCCTCCAGCCCCAGGTAGTCCCCAACGAAGTTCCTATTGATGCTGTTCCGTCTCCGCTCCTTCTTGTTCAGCAGGATGTTGGAAGCTGCGGCGACACAGGGTGAGGGGCAGAGATCACAGCCTGGCTCCTCCAGGCCCCTCTGTCCTCAGCCCCAGCCTCCCACCTGCAGCCTCTCACCTTCCTCCCGCATCTCCTCGTACTTCCGGATTGCCACGTGACGCCGCCAGGCCTTCTGGATGGTGCGGGCAAAGCCATCGAACTTGCGCTCTCGCATCTCCTCCAGAAGGAAGAGCTGGGCAAGAAGGAGGGCCGGTGGGTCCTGGCATCTCCCCGGGGAACACAGTCTCCAGTTTCCCCCGAGCCCACCCCACCCACGTGCTCTTGCTGACAGGCACCTGCACACATGCTCTTACACTGTGGGCAAAAAATTTTGTCTTTCTCCAAATGACCGGACCCAGGGTCCCAATATGGGGCACAATCTTCTGCATTAAATTATAACTGCAGGTTTGTCTTGCTGGGTTCAAATCCCAGCTCTGCCACTTACTAGCTGTGTGGTCTTACCGGAAACGGTATAACATCATGGTTTCTCATGCTAATTAAGCTATGGCATGTCATCCATGTGAGGTACACTTCAGTTTCAGAGATGTTAGAAATGCAAACCCGTGTGCATCTTGGAAAACCAACAAAGTACTGCAGATGTGAAAATCTGATGGATAGGACTGGGATGTGACCGGCTACCACATGGTTGTGCAGTATACAACCTGCACACCCATCCGTGGCAGCCCTGGAAAGGAAGCTTTCATAGAAAGCAGAGAAAAGTCTTTTGAATTTTTTTTTCTTTTTTGCGGTATGCGGGCCTCTCACTGTTGTGGCCTCTCCTGTTGCGGAGCATAGGCTCCAGACGCGCAGGCTCAGTGGCCAAGGCTCACGGGCCCAGCCGCTCCGCGGCATGTGGGATCTTCCCGGACCGGGGCACGAACCCGTGTCCCCTGCATCGGCAAGCGGACTCTCAACCACTGCACCACCAGGGAAGCCCAAGGCTTTTGAATTTTAAGAGTCTCCACCCACAGGGGACTTAGAGAATAAACTATATTAGAGCAGGTCATCTGGAATAATAACTGGTGACTATATCAGGGAAAGAAAACTACTGGATATGAAAATATTACAAATCTGCAGTAATAAAAACAATGGGGTGCTGGTCAAAGAATAGAACAACCAGTTGGACCAGGATGGATGATGGGGAAATGTCATAATTCAAATGGAAATTTAGTGACAGAAGGTACAGCATTGTCAATCAGTGAAAATGGGAAAAGTATTGAAAATAAAGTCGGGCTTTATTTAGAAAAATAATTGACATTTCACCCAGAGGGGTTTCTCAAATACACAAATATCACATCACTGCTGAAAGCATGGCTGCCACTTTGCTGACCAAGGTGGCTGATGTCTCCCAGAAACCCCAGGCTTCCCTGCCAGGACTAAAAGAATTCTCACTTTAAAAATATATACCTTGAAGGACTTTTAAAGCTGCGGGTGTTTAATAACTGTTCATAAAAAGTGGAGAGTTCTCACCAGGAAAAAAAAAAATCTCAGGTTCACAGGTTGCCGGGTGTTGACTAGCATTTACATCTTCTTTTGATTCTCAGACCAATACTCTGTGGGTCCATGGGTATGTGTGCAAAGCACGTTCAAGTAATGCCTTGTATAGGGTGTCTGGAGGGCACGTAAATGCATTCTGTGGTTTGCCGCTGGAAGGACAGTTACAAGTAAAGGGAGACCAGCCATGCAGAACTGGGGGTGGGCCAGTCAACCAGGACAAGTGTCCTCCAACCTTGTGATTTCTGCCCAGTGAAGAGGATGTGTTTTCAGTTTGGGAAATGTATCTTCCTGTCTCCAGAGTTTTAACGGCATCTTCTTTACGCTGGGACAGGCAGGGGTGGGCGTGCCCCAAATCTGAGCTTGGCCCTGGTGTACTGGGTTGAATAGCGTTCTCCCAAAACTCCTATCCACTCAGTGGGAACTTACGATTGTGACCTCATCTGGAAAGAGGGTCTTTGCAGATGTAATCAATATAACATGAGGTTATACTGGAGTAGGGTGAGCCCTAAATCCAGTCTGACTGGTGTCCTTATAAGAAGAGGGAAATTTGGACCCAGACACACAGAGGAGAAGGCCATGTGATGCCAGAGGCAGAGACTATACACTAAGGATGTAGAGGTGATACGTCCACACACCAAGGAATGCCAAGGATTGCTGGCGATCGCCAGAAGAGAGGGAAAGGCGAAGAAGGATCCTTTCCTGGAAACTTCAGAGGGAGCGTGGCCCTGCTCTTGGTTTTGGATTTCTAGCCTCCAGAAATGTGAGAAATTAAATTTCTGTTGGGTTAAGCCATCCAGATACTTCGTTATAGTAGCCCTGGGAAACGAATACACCTGGGATGATGGGCCATGAAGGCCGATAGGTGTGTAAAGCATTCAAGGTATTTTGAGTCCACGTTTAGAAGAAACAAAACCCAAATCTAACATAAGTGCCTTTTTAGTTGAGAAAGGCTCCAACTCCATCAAGTAATTTAATTCTTTGATCAATTTTTGATCTAGCGCAGTTACATTGTTTCCGTTTTACTAAAATTATTCTCATCAGGATCAGGTTTTTTTTCCTGTGCAAAATTTCAGTCTTTTTCCTTATAAAACTTTCCCAGCAAGCTTTTACCTTTGTGAATGTCATTATTTCCAGCTGGTTCCCCTTCTCCACCTCAAAATGTGCAGACTGCAATTTTGGTCAACATTTGATTTTACCTTCTATCGTCTTAGGCAGCGCTAGCTTTATTTTGTCTGTTTTTTTTCAGTGTCAATTTTTATCTTTTCCTTTCAGAGTCAGATACTGCAATCCGCCAGTAACCAGCGAGATGGATTCTCTTTCTCTCTCTTTCCCTCCAATTTTCCTTTTTTTTTTTTCCCCTTCTGCTCCCTCTTTCCTTTCTTTCTTATCTATTACCACTTAAATTCTTCCAGGTGCAGTTTTAGCCTTGGACAATTTTGGTTTGTGCTGAGTTTCTACTGCTAACAATATCTACATTGTATGCTGTTGATTCTAGACTGTTTTTATTTCTTGGAGCAAAGCGCCTCCGTAGGGAAAAGCTCTAGGAGGTAGATGCAGTCACATTTGGGGGATGAAGAATCTGGACCTCCCAAGATAGATTATTTTTGGAGCTATGAAATCTGTAGAGGCTCCACCCCACTGTGTTATGTTTTTGCTTTGATGAGAGAATAGTTACTTGTAAGTTACAGTAACATCAAGGGAATCATGCAGACAATCTCCTGGTTGTCTTCATAAAGTCCCTGAGATACTATAGAGCAGGTGCCATGATTATGCAGGTGATGGGCACCCAGCTGGGCCTGGCCCACGTCCCCAGCATACCTTTCCCTGGTGCTACAGCTTGTCCTGGGTTGGGGAACCTAAGATTCCCTTGGGAGTCTGGTGAACCAGTACAGCTCATTGAGACGACCATTTCCCTGTGTGCTTTCCAATCCATGCACTGAAGCAGGGGGCCAGATGGGCCCTTAGGGGATTCCTAGCCTTGTTTTTTCGTTATTCTTGTCATTGTTGCTTTTTAAAAAACTTCCCCTGCCAGCTTTATTGAGATATAACTGACATATAACACCGTGTAAGTTTAAAGTGTACATGAGTTAATTTGATGCACATATATGTTGCAAAATGATTACCACCTAGGTTAGCTAACCCTTCTGTCCTGTCACATAATTACCATGTCTTTCTTGTGGTGAGAACATTGAAGATCTACTCTCTTAGCAAATTTCAGGTATATAATACAGTACTGTCAACCGTAATCACTGCACTGTACATTAGATCCCCAGAACTTCTTTGTCATTGCTGCTTTGTTTGTTTCCTTTTGCCCCTGGAAGCAGAGGTGGCATAATGTCAGTGGTGCTTCTAGCCTTTTCATAAAAGGCTAAGAGCTGGGAATTCCCTGACGGTCCAGTAGTTAGGACTCCATGCTTCCACTGCAGGGGACACGGGTTCAATCCCTGGGGGGGAACTAAGATCCTGCAAGCTGTATGGAACGGCCAAAAAAAAAATATAGAAAAAGACATATTCTGGATAAGCTGTGAGTTCTTATCTCCTCCAAGGGGATGTCAGCACAGGCGGCCATGCGTTTCTTCACCTGCTTCCTGGCCACCATGGACCGTTCAGCTAATTTAGTTTTTTTTGAGCACCTACTACATGCCAGGCACCATGCCTCGGACTTTCTGTTTTGTCTAATCCTCGCCCTGATCCTGCGGTGTGGCTATGACTCTCCCCACTTTCCAAATGGAGAAACTGAGGCTTGGAGGGGAGAGGAAGCATGCCCACAGTCGCACAGGGGCCTGAAGAGCAGGACCGTGCAGGTGATGCTGGTGTCTGTCTGTCTGTCTCTCACACACACTTACGGACTCAGGGTTCTTGACGAAGACCTTGGTGCTCCCCATCTGGTACTGGTCTGGCTCCATGTTGACTGCCCGCAGCAAGTGCTGGACCCCCTGACGCTCGTCCCCACGCCAGTGCGGCCACGTCTCGGGGGTCAGAATAGCATACCTGGAGGGGGAGAGCAGGGGAGGGTTTGAGCAGCTAGCAGGGCGGCTGGGTGTTGGGGCCAGGGTGTGTGTGGTGGAGGGCGCCTCACCTCTGCAGGAACTTGGCAAACTGGCGGCGGTAGGCGAAGCCTGCCCGGCGCACCCTGATGTTCTCCTTTAGGCCCAGATACTCCACCTGGTGCTTGACCCTGGAGGGAGGGCAGCCTGAGTCCCCTGGGAGTTGGGGGGGGGTGTCTGGAATCGTGCTGGAGGCAGTTTAGGGGGTGAGTTCTGAGGTCTAGGGAGGGAGGTTCACTGCTGGACACAGGGGCCTGCTTGAGAGTTAGTTTTGTGCATTGGGGGGGCCTCGGTTCTGGGGGATCTGTGTTCGGGGGTCAGTTTCAGTTTCAGGGGGTGGCACGTGGGGTTTGGGGAATGAGGAGGACTGTGTTAGTCCCTGGGGCATCCTACAGACAGTCTGGGGTCCTCCCTTGGGGTCTTGATCAGCGTTAGGTATAACCCTGGGGCCCTGAGGGGTTTTGCACTGGTCCTAGGGGTCGGCTTGGGTGAGCCCTTTGATGGGTCCCATGACCCTGGGGGTCAGCTGGTGCGGACTGGCCCAGGCAGGGCGGGGGTGTCACCTGTTCTCCTCCCAATCACGGGGCCTCTTGGTCTCGTTGGGCTTGATGCAGCGGATGTAGTGGGGGGTGCACCTCTTCAGCGTGGATACCAGGTCGTTGGCTTGTTTCTAAGGGAGCGGGGAGAAAGTGGGGGTGGGGAGCACAGATGGGACCCTCTGGCCCCTCTCTCTTCCCACCCTGAATACAAGAGACAGGACACACTGGCTGGGTGTGTGGCACCTGACGGACCACGGGCTCAGGTGTCCCTGGTCCATTCCATGTGTGACTCTGTTAGCACATATCACATGGGGTTGATATCGTGCGTCTACCTGGCCCTCAAACCGAAAACCAGGAGCTCACATGTCTGCCATATTCACCACTTAGCCTGGCACATAATAAGTGCTCAGTGAACTTTTTTTTTAAATTAATTAATTTATTTTTGGCTGCGTTGGGTCTTCGTTGCTGCATGCGGGCTTGCTCTAGTTGTGACGAGCGGGGGCTACTGTTCGTTTGTGGTGCGCGGGCTTCTCCTTGCGGTGGCTTCTCTTGTTTAACGTTTGTTGATGGAGTAACTGAGCACGCGGGAACATGTTGCCCAGAAATTTCTGCTTGTCCTTTGGGGCACTTTGGAAGCAGAGAATCATGTGTGTGTGTCTGAGAGGCTAGGGTTGTGCATTTTAGACCCTCAGGGGAGACTAGAAAGGAAATTATTCCAGGTGGGAGGATCAGGGGAGCAGCAGGAGAGACCCCGGTGTGTGATCACAGTTCTGGGCCAGTGACTGCGCCTCTCTGAGCCTTGGCCTGCCATCTGCCAGATGGGACTAAGTCCCACGTCTGTAAAATGTCTTGTGTTTGCTGCCAGCACTGATAAGTGCCCCATATATGGTTATTGAAATATTATTAGGATGGGACACCCATGTTCATAGCAGCACTATTCACAATAGCCAAAAGGTGAAAACAGCCCAAGTGTCCATCAGTGCAGGAATGGGTAAGAAAAAACGGTATATCCGTAAATGGAGTATTATTCAGCCTTAAAAAGGAAGGAAATTCTGACACATGCTTGAACCTTGAAGATATGCTCAGTGAAATAAACCAGTCACAAAAGGATAAATGCTGTCTGATTCCATTTATAGCAGGTCCCTAGAAGGGTCAAATCCATAGAGACAGGAACTAGATGGTGGGGGCCAGGGGCTGGGGGAGGGGATGAGGAGTGAGTGTTTCATGGGGACAGAGTTTCAGTTTGGGAAGATGAGAAAGTTCTGGAGATGGATGGTGAGGGTGGTGGCATGAATGCAAACGTACTTAGTGCTGCTGAGATGTATACTTAAAGATGGTTAAAATGGTAAATTTTATGTATATTTTACCACAATGAAGAAAAAAGTGACATGACCAAAATACCAAAAAAACAAAAAACATTAGGATGATGGTTCACTTCTGGATTTAGGGAGTTAGGAGGACATTAAGGAAGCTGGTCCAAGCTCCTTAACCCCAGAGCTGGAAGAAGGCCCTGGTGAACAGAGAGAGGGTGCCAGAGGGAGGGGCAGAGGCCCTGGGATGGGGGAGGGATTGACCTTGGAATGAGGGAAATGGACCCATCCCTCCCCATGCCCACCTTGATCTTGGAGCCGGCTGTACTGGGGCGGCCCTTCTTTTCTACATCCAGCTTCTCGGGAAAGAGCATCCGGAGGAAGGCCCTGGGCAGGGATAGAGGGGAGGTCGGAGGTGCAGCTAGAACTTGGATGCCCTCCCAGAGGTGGGCTGTCTAGGTGCCTGGGACGCAGAGGACATGCTGTACAGTATGGTTCTTCCTTAATGCTAGGGGGTGTGATGGTGAGAATCAGAAAGTTGGTTTTGTCCTTCTGGTTCCTTGATTTATTTGTACTGTTACTTTTTCCTCCATGACCATGTATGACTTGGGTAGCAAGTAAAATAGAACAAAGTTAAGCTAAGTGATGCAGCATCTCGGGCAACAGGGGCAGGTCCCCTGGGAGGAACCGTCTTACAGGCACAGGCTTGCATGTGTGTGCAAAGAAATAGGGACAAGGATCTTGTCGCTGTAGCTCTGTTTGTGATAACCATAGATGGGCACAACCTAAGTGTCCATCAACAGGGGATCTGTTAAATTCACTCTGGTGAAACCGAGCAGGACCCTGTGGGGCCTTCCCGGAGACAGAATCCCCCGCCATGTCCCCTGCCTCTTGTTTTTAGAAAAGCTTTAGCCTCCCAGGCCTTCTCTGAGCAAATTTAATCAGGAAAGTGAGAACATGCAGAAACAAAGGAAAGCAGCCAAGCAAGACAAAATAATAATAGTTCAGCCGTAAAACAAAGTGAAGGACTTTTAGTTCCTCCTCAAGGGCCATAGATAATATCCTGAGCCATATCCTTGAGTTGTTTTGCAGATATTAAAACCCCCATCAGGTAGAAGAAGGTAATTATATGCTGACCACCAGTGCATAGACCCCAGATTGGCTGGAACCAGAAGGTTGATGATGGAGATTCCAGAAACATCACTCTGTTACCTCACCATCAGCCAATCAGAAAATTGTGCACGGACCTGATCACACACCCTGTGACCCTCTCCCTCACACTGTCTTTAAAGACCCTTCCCTGAAAGCTATCAGGGAGTTTGGGTCTTTTGAGTATGAGCTGCCTATTCTCCTTGCTTGGCCCTGCAATAAACGCTGTACTCTCCTTCACCACCACTTAGTGTCAGGGGGTTGGCTTTGCTGCGCATTGAGCGAGGGGCCCAAGTTCAGTTTGGTAACATTGTTACATTCACAGCTTCTTCCTCCTTCTCAGTGAGATCTTCCCTAACCACCATAACCCAGAAGAAGTGGACTGCTTAATAGATGCAGAGTATGTGTTTAGGGTGATGAAATGTTTCTGAACCTAATCGTGGTGATTGTCATACAACATTGTGAATGTACTTAATACTTAATGCCACTGAGCTGTATACTTTAAAACGGGTAGAAAGGTAAATTTTATATTTTGTGTATTTTATCACAATTAAAAGAAAGCAAAAAAAAAAAAAAATGAAAGAACGATGCCCTTCTCACTGTCTACCCCTTACCAACTTAGTTTTTCTTCACACTCGTCCCAGTGGTTCTCACACCTCAGTGGGCACCAGAATCACCAGGGAAGCTTGTTGAAACACAGATAGCTGGGCCTCGCCCCTGGGGGTTCTCATTCACAGGTCTGGGCTGGGGGCCAATAATTTCTAACAATAATTTCTGGTGATGCTGAGGGTGCTGGTCCAGGGACCCCACTTTGTGAACCACAGCTCTAACTCTGTGCTTTACAATACGGCAGCCATGGGTCCCACGTGGTTCCTGAAGCCCTTATAACGTGGCCTGTCCAAATTGAGATATGCTGTGAGTGCTGAAACACACACTGGATTTCAAAGAGTATGCAGTGTGGAAAAAGAGAATGTAAGTATTTCATCAATAATTTTTTAGTACTGATTGCATATTAAAATGCTACTTTGGGTATACTGAGCTAAAGAAAACATTAAAAAAATTTCACCTGTTTTACTTTCTTAAAAAATTCTTTCACCGTTTAATATTCCACAGACAATTAGTTCTATGGTAAATCTCTTACTACAATTCTGTTTTTTAAAAAGAACAAACCCTAGACGAAATCTGACCAGCAGATGTGTTTTGTTAGGTACACATAGCTTTCTTTTTTTCTTTCTTTCTTTTGTAAAGTACACAAAACAACATACAATTTACCATTTAAATCATTTAAAAATGTACTATTCACTGGTATTAGGTACATTTACATTGTCGTGCGACACCTTTTTACTTTTTAAGTGTGCTTACCAGAAAGTTTAAAACTACACGGGTGGCAGGAATGGGGATTGACTGCAATGTGGCATGAAGGATCTTTTGGGGCGATGCACGTGTTCCAAACTGGATTGTGGTGAGGGCTGTACAACTCTGAACATTCACTAAAAACCATTTCTTAAAATGGATGCATTTAATGGTAGGTAACTTATACCTGAATCAGGCCATTTAAAAATAACTACGTGTGTGGCTTCAGTTCTATTGGATGTGGAATAATGTTGGACAGCATCGTTCTACATCAGTGGTTCCCAAACTCTAATGTACCCATGACTCCTGAGGTCTTGCTAAAATGCAGATTCTGATTCAGTCCCTCTGAGGTGGAGCCTAAGGCTCTATGTTTGTAATCAGCTCAGAGGATGCTGACGTTATTGGTCTAGTAACCACACTTTCAGCACTATACGAACCACTGTCTTAGAACTTTCACTCATGCTATATTCTATTTGCCTTTTTTTTTTTTTTTTTTTTTGGTATGCGGGCCTCTCACTGTTGTGGCCTCTCCCATTACGGAGCACAGGCTCCGGACGCGCAGGCTCAGCGGCCATGGCTCACGGGCCCAGCCGCTCTGCAGCATGTGGGATCTTCCCGGACCGGGGCACGAACCCGTGTCCCCTGCATCGAGGCGGACTCTCAACCACTGCGCCACCAGGGAAGCCCTCTATTTGCCTTTTTTTCCCTCTAGTTCAATGTCTGTCTCGCCACTTGGCTGTCAGCTTGATGAGAGCAGCTGTGTTCTCTGACCTGTTCAGTTCTCTACCCCCAAAAGTTCAAATGATGCCTGGTACACAGCAGCGCTTGAATAAAATTTTGAGATATAAAAAGATGGAACCCGGTATGCTGCTGTGATCAGGGAGATGAATCCATACATATTAATACAGAAAAATGCATAGCGAGATGTGTTTTCACTGCATAAAAAGGGAAGCTGTCCACACCAGCACAGATGCTTGGGTTTGCAGAGGGCAGCGTTGGAAGGGCCATAAGGAACTGCTGCTAGGGCTCTCCCTGTGGACCTCGGGCTACTGTTTAATCAGAACCAGTCATTAGAAACACAGCCACCCCCCCCCAAAGTTTATGGCGTGATGGGAGCTCTGGGGAAGACGGGGTGGTCTCTGGGCCTCCCCCGTCCCCACGAGGAGTTGTCCAGAGGCTCCCGCCTGGGACCACTCACTGCTCACTGGTCTGCATCAGCTCTATGAGGTCGGAGAAGAGGACATCACGGTTCCTCTCGCAGAAGCCGTTGACATCATAGGATACCTGGAGGAAGGCGGCGTGGCGGGAGTGAGGGACTTAGGCAGAGGGTCGGGGGGGGCGTCCTGTGGGGGCCTGCTCTGGGGTGACAGGACTGGGTGGTGTCTACAGTTCAAAATAGGGGGTCGGGGGCAGCATGGACCTGGGGGCCCTGGAGGTCTGATGTTCAAGGTGGGGTTGGAGGGTTAGGGCTACAGTCTAGGTCAGAGGTGAGGGAAGATGGGGGTTACAGTCCAGATTAGGAGGTGGGGGCTGCAGGCTGGATCCGAGGGATGGGGAGGTGACAGTTAGAGCTCAGACTGGGGGGTGAGGGGCTGCAATCTTGGCAGGGGTGGGCCCCGGGGTTCCACGACTGAATTTGGTGTCAAAAGGTCAGATTGAGCATCTGTATTGGGGTTGGTTGGGGGGCAGGGGGCTGGGGGACTGTGTCAGGAGGGTTACAGCACTGGCTGGGGGCTGGTGGTGGTGGGGGCTTTGGCCAGGCTTGTGGGCTGGGTCTGCCATCCCCAAGGGTGGGGGGCCCTGCATAGTTCCTGTCTGGGCTACTTCCTGCTGAGGGAAAACGGGAGCTCCAGCCCATTTTAGGGATTGGTGGGCTGCAGTATGGCCAGGGGACCCCTGAGGTTCTTCGCTGCCCATGTTAAGGTCAATGGGAGAGTCTTCAGTCTTGTAAGCTGGGGAGGGGGACCATGGCCAGGGTCGGAGGCCACTGGATTTCGAAAGCCTTGGCTAGGGGTCTGTAGGTAGGGGGCTCCAGCCTATCGTGCAGGCAGTGGCTGGCAACATGGCCCTGGGGACTCCAAGTTGAGATCAGAAGGAGGGGGGCTGTGTCCTGGTTCAGGGGGATAATGGGGCTGACAGCTCAGATTGGGGCTTGGGGGTCTGCTGCTTAATTTGGTGTCGATGGGGGGGGAGTTTGTGTCCTGTAAGGGGGGGCGCTGTCCTGTTAGCTGCGAGAGCTGTGGGCTTGATCAGGGGCCAGTGGGCTCCACAGCCCTGGCTGAAGGGCCATGGGTTGGGGTGACAGGCCAGTTCTTGGGGGTCAGTGGGAGGGGGTCTGTGTTTTTGGCCAGTCGGGGGAGGGCTGGAGAAGGGGGTCGGTGGAGCTCTTCAGCCCTGGCTGGGGGTCTGGACCGAATCCCCCTGGGGCCTATGGGGCGGAGGTGGGGCGCACCTTGCCCGCGTAGTGGTGGATGACGAAGCCGGCACTCCAGCTGTTGAAGTGCTCGTGGGTGCCCACGGCCGCCTGCAGCTTCTGCAGCAGCGTCTGGTCGGCGCCGCCGCCCGTGGCGTGCATGGTGGCGCACACGTCGTCCAGGACGCTCATGATGCCCGGTGGGTTCTGCGGGAGCGGGCGTCGGGTCGGGTGGGCGGGGTGGGCGGGGCAGGGATCAGCCTGGCCCGGCCCTGCCCCCATCTCGCTCATTGGGGAGGGAGAGGAGAGGCTTCCGAATGCACGAGCAAAAAGGTGCTGGTGGGGGGCCCAGCTCGCTGGTGCAGGATAGGGTGGGGGACCCCATAAGGGACCCATGCCTGTATCCCTTCCCCAGACTGAGATGGTGGGGGGACCCGTCAGCTTTGACCCCTCTATCCCCAGCAGCCTGCCTGGGGGGATGTTTGTTGAGTGAATAAGTGAAAGGTGAGCAGGTAAGCAGAGTGAATGGGCAAGGTGGCCGACAGGTATCGTCAGTGGGGCTCCATCTGCCCAAGGGGGAGCATGGGTGAGAAGGGCCTACGGGGGCTGGAAACGCCCCGGCTCTCCCAGCTCTCCCAAGCCCAGCTCCGGGGCCCAGTGAGAACCCCCAGATCTGCCCTGGCCCTCACCAGCTTGTTTTCGATGAGGTCACAGACGATTTTGTTGTTGAAGTACTGGATGGGGGTCCAGCGGATGCCCTCCTGTACGTACTCCTCCTGGTGGCGGCAAAGGGGGCAGGGATGGGACCAGGTGTCTGGGCAAAGGTGCCTGTGTTTCTAGAATTTGAGCTTCAGGAGGATGGGTGAAGGAGGTGTGACAGATGTTCCCCCCCACCCCCCATATAACTCCTCTTCCCATCTCATCACTTAGGACTGTCTCAGATAACAAAGCCCATTCCCCCGTGTGGGGCAGGTCAGAAGGTTCCCCAGGGGTCCGAGAATTGAGCCCCAGTTGCCTGAAGTGTGACCTTCTCATGAATACATCCTATTTGGCTCTTTAAAAATAAATCCCTTTCTGGGGACTTCCTTGGCGGTCCAGTGGTTAAGACTCTGCGCTTCCACTTCAGGGGGCATGGGTTTCATCCCTGGTCGGGAAACTAAAATCCCACATGGAGTGGCCAAAAAAAAAAGAATGGTGGTTTAAAAAAAAAAAAACTCCCTTTCTCACTTCCTCAGTCACGTCCTGGTATTTGCCCTGAAACCTAGTCTCAGGCTCTGCTTCTATGGGACGGGTTGAATGAAAACAGCAGGGATTTTTGTCTGTCCTGTTCATGGAGGTCTCCCTAGCACTGCAGACAGTGGCTGGTACACAGCAGGTGCTCAATAAATAATTGAGGTGTGAAGGTGTGAACAAAGAAGCTATTCCCTAGCCCTTGTCAAACCTTCAGAGGCAGAAAATCTCTCCTGAAGGAAGGAGCTTGGACAGGTCAGCAGAGACAGGTGCCAGTGTGGGGCTGGGGTGTCCCCGGTTGCTTGGCAACCTTCATGGTCCTGCCCCCACCCCCAGTGTCCCCTGCTCCTGGCCACTTGGATGCCCTTGCCCACCTGTTCAGCCTTCAGGGTGAGTTCGATAAAGATCTGCTGTAGCTTCTCGTTGACGAAGTTGATGCAGAACTGCTCAAAGCCATTTTTCTGCCAAGAGAGGGAAAGAATGCTTCCCTAAGTGGGCTGATACTGGAGGCTCCGGGGCCACTGGGCCACCCTAGAGTGGCCGTGGGCCGGTGGCAGTGTCATACGTACCTGGAAGATCTCAAAGCCGTAGATGTCAAGCACACCGATACTGTACTCCTCCTGGGGCTTCTGCATGGCACGGTTAATGGCCTGTGATGTGGTGGGGACACTAGGTGAGTGGCCTGCCACTCTCTTGAAATGCTCTTAGCCATGTTCACAGGCTGGGTACCCTCCCACCAGTTTCTCTCCTGCCTTCCCCACCTCTGTGCATACCCATACCCCCATCGGTCATTCCTATGAGAAAGCCAGGTGTTAGAACATCCGGGTTCCTGCCTTGGGAGCTGGCTCTGCCCCTTAACCACTCTGCACCTCTACTTTCTCATCTTTAAAATGGGTAACAGTAGCAACTCTCTTAGAGGTCTATTCTCTAAGAGTTAAATAAACTGATGCTTGGAAAACAGAACCACAGCGGACATGCATTAGGTGCTATGGAATGTTGGCTACTGCAGTCACTATTCTTGACCTTGACGCGTCCCATTCTCATTCACCCCCGTCTAGTCCATCACTTTGTCCTCCTGACAGGCCCCCCCCCAACCTCGTGGCTCTCAAATGCACCCACCCCTGTCCATCCCAACAGCCCCCATCTCAGTTCAGGCCTGGACGTTTCCAATAGACCCCTCCTTCCTGGGCTCCACGCCACAGCCAGGAAGCCCCTAAATCTCCCATCAGATCACCTCCTGCCCTGTTTGATGCCTCCTACGGCTGGGCATTGGTGAGGTCATGCCCACCAACTGGTCATGACAGTCCAGACGCCGGCCCCGCCCCCCTCACCCCCCCCCCCCCCGCCCCGCCGCTGGGCTGGTCCAAGCCCAGGGCCTGGTGCCGTCCCGAGCTCCTCTCCCACCCCCAGCCCCACTTGCCTCTACGAGGAAGTCGAAGAGACGGGAGTAGAGCCCCTTGGCCAGAGCGTCCCGAGTGTAGGCCGCCTGCTCCACGTTCAAGGTCACGTCAATGGACTCGCTGCGCCCGCCCCAGCGGCTGTCCATCTTGCGGCTGGTCAGCTTCTCCTGCAGCCGCCTGCTGTCAATGCCCAGGAGGTAGGCGGGGAAGGCCAAGACTGCCAGGTGATGGGGCGGGTGGGGGGAAGGGAGCAGTCGGTTGGGCTCTTGGGTTTCGTGTGAGCGCCCCCCATCTCTCCCCATGATGCCCAGTGACACCGATCTTGTCCTCATGGGACCTTACCCCCAGGGGGCCACCCAGGGAGGAAGCAGGTCACACAGGCATACACGCCTCCACCCCGCCCTCCACAGCACCCACACTCACGGTCTGCGCTCTCCACCCGGGCATAATTCCCATCTTCGCAGAAGCTGATGTTTCCCAAGTGCAAGATCCCCGCCACAAGCTGCAGGACCAGCTGCTGGACATTGGCTGGGATCCCGATGACCTGCATGGCGCTCTGGGGGCACAACAGGGGCAGAGCCTGTGCCACAAATCCCGACCTCCAGCCTGCCCCCTGGGTTGGGCTTTGGGGGCCATGGCACAGACTTGGGGAGTCAGGACACCTGGGCCTCTGTCCTGGCTCTTTCACTCATTGGCTCTGTAACCTTGGGCAAGTTCCTTCCCCTCTCTGGGCCTTGGTTTCCCAATTTGTAACACGGGAAGTTTCCCGGGGCTGGAGGGGCAGCTGGCGCTCACCAGAGTCTCACTGAAGTCGCTCCGGTCATCGGTGCCGTCGACCTTGTAGGTGTCTGCTTGGTTGAGGTAGTAATAGTAGTCGGGGGTCATGAGTCCCAGGTTCTGCCGCTGCTCCTGAGAAGCCCCTTCCAGCAGCTGGAGGGCAAACGATCTTCACGCATGTGGTGATGGACCGGCACAGCCCTCGTAATCCCCGAGGCTCACTGTCATGGGCTTCCAAATGCTGACCCTCCCACCGTCTCCCCCCGGGCTCCAGGTGGGGCTCCCTCTGCCCCAGCCCCACGGCCCCCTTCCGTGCACCTGGTAGTAGATGTGGAAGTTCCTCTCGTTTTCATTCTGCATGACCACTCGGGATTTCTCCAGCAAGAAGTTGGAGATCTTGCCCCCATCTGGCTCCCCACCGCGGCTGAACTGGATCTCAAAGTACTTGCCCTGAACCCAAGAGAGTCACGTCAGCCCTCCCAGGGTCCCAGGGCTGCAGGTGAGGAAGGATTGGGGATCGGTCTTATGAGCCTGGTCTCTTTGTAGCTCTTCGCCACGTGACCTCAAGTTGCTTTCCTCTCCTCACCTCCCACTTATTGTTCTTTTCACCAGCTCTTCCCTCCAGCCTTTGCTTAAACTGTGTCCTGGGCCAGGAATGCCTTTTCCTCCCTCTCTGATGATTCAAGCCCTCACTTGGGGCATTTAGCCCTGTGCCTGGCACAGAGAAGTATCACAGTTTATTGACAGCTCCCCAGTCCCTTCACCATAACACAGAGGCCTCCATGTCTCCGTGGAATGCTACTGGTTCCAGTGATCCTGGGTGTATCCCATATGTTGTCCCTGAGCCCAGAGCAAGGGACCCACACCATCTTTGGTCTCTGACACCATCTGGGTTCCACTCTGGCTGGAGGTTGGAAGGCAGACAAGCCCCTTACTTCTCCTTTCTGCCACCTACATCCAATTGCAATACAAATGACATCATCATACTACACAATGAAACACCTATAATGTATGACAAATACTTATTCTATTGTATAATAAAACTATATAAAATCAAATAGGATTACATATTTTTGAGATTCATTCATGTTTTGGTGTGCATTAGTAGTTTGAAAACACAGACTCTGTGATTCCGTTTATACGGAGTTCTAGAACTGCTGAAACTAATCCACGGTGAAAAAAGAAAATATCAGAGTGGTTGCTTCTGGGGTAAAGTAGGAGTAGAGATCAACGAGAAAGAGACAAGAGGGAATTTTCTGGAGAGATGGTGATGTTCTGTATATCAGTAGGGGTGTGGGTTGCACAGGTGTATGCATTTGTCCAAACTCAGTGAATGGTCCCCGTTAGATTTATATATTTTGCTGTTACTTTAAAAGAAATAAAAGAGAACTGCAAAATTATATTGGACTATAATTAATGATCTACATGCTGAAGTGTTTGGGGGGAAAGGTATGATGTCTACAGCTTAGTTTGCAGTGCATCAAAAAAAAAAAAAGATGATAGCCGCTGGGCCTGTGCGTCTGGAGCCTGTGCTCCGCCATGAGAGAGGCCATAGCGGTGAGAGGCCTGCGTACCGCAAAAAAAAAAAAAAAAAAAAAAAAGGATGAATGGAGATACGATTAAGCAAGTATAGTAAACTATTAGTGGTGGAATCTAGGAGATGGGCATACAGGCGTTCACTGTAGTATTCATTCAACTTTTCCATGTATATGAAAAATTTTACAATAAAATGTTGGGGAAGATACTTCAAATATAATTATATTATAAAATATATTAGAAAATAAAAATAGAGCTAATAACTGTAACTAATAATATTTAGGGAAATTAAAAAATATCATTAGTGTCGTAATTCATTAATCCAGTTCCACGTTCAGGCATTTACTGAAATTATCGAGGTCTATGAGATGGATATTAACATCATCCCCATCCCAGCAGAGGAGCCCCACAAGGTTACATTGTTTTTCTTTGTCTAAGCCGTGACAGAAACTGATGACAAATCCAAATCCGTTTACCTACTCTGTCCTCCATTAGGCTCAGCATGGACCTGACACAAAGAAGGACTCCAAGAACCATATGATGAAAGAAAGAATGAACGAGGGAATAAATGGGACCTGAAATGTGAATAGGAACAGACGTAGCCTGGTTGCAGCTGGGGGAGGAGTGTTCTTGAACACTACACAGACATGTCATGGCCTCCACAGATATGCTGATGGGGGACTCTTTTTCAGATGAACCATGAACAGGAAATGAGTCTCCCAGTAAGGAGCAGTATTTCCTGTATTCTTGAGAATACAGGTGGGAGAGAGAGAGAGAGAGAAAGAGGGGGGGGGAGGTCAGTGAGTCAGTGTGGAGGGAGCATGTGCTCCAAGCAGGCTGCAGAGACTCACAAAGCGACTGGAATTATTGTTGCGCACAGTCTTGGCATTGCCAAAGGCTTCCAGCAGTGGGTTTGATTGCAGGATGATGTCCTTCACATGCTGGGGAAAGAAGCAGGTGGGGGTGGGAAGAGGTCAGACTGACGGGGGGGGGGGGGGTGGGAGCTCAGGGTGGGGGGGATGAAATACCGTGCAGAGTGGGGAAGACTCAGCCCTTCTTTCTGTTTCGCCTTACCTGGACCTTCTGGCCTCCGCCCGACACCTTGGAGATGTAGCCCATGATGTATTTAGCTGCCACCGTCTTCCCAGCTCCACTCTCTCCACTGGGGATGGGTGAGGGAAGGAGTCATGAGTGACCAGGGGGTGGGGGAATTGCTCTTTCAACTGTCTGATCAATCATTCATTCATTCACTGAATGAATGACACCTACTGTGTACCAGGCAATAGTCCAGGCACTGGGGATACAATAGTGAACAAGGCAGATCCAAGTGCCTGTCTTCCTGACATTTAGATGGGACAGATGGGCGATAACAGAATGAATACATAAAATATATCATGGGTCAGATGGTGACAAGAAAAGTAAAGCAGGGCCAGAGGCGGAGAGGGGCAACAAGGCTCTGTTTGGATCAGGAGTTCCTAGTACCCCTCCCTGGGGTGATGATGCTGTTTTAGCGGGACCTGGGCACGAGGGTCTGGGACCCCCACTCCGTACCTGATGATGACACACTGGTTCTCACAATCAATGAGCATGTTCCGGTACATGTTGTCTGTGAGGGCATAGATGTGCGGGGGATTCTCGTACTGGGCCTGGCGGGGGAGGTCTGGGCTCAGCCTAGGGCTAGGGCCCTGGGGGTCCTGGGGCTGTGCCTCCCACCCGGCCCCGGCCTCACCGCGCCCTGGTAGAGGTCGATCTCACGGTCTGTGAAGTAGGGCATCTGCTTGAAGGGGTTTACGGAGATGAGCACGGAGCCGATGTAGGTCTGGTTGGGGGAGGGTTAAGGGCCATGCAGTGTCCCAGCAGGCTTTGTCCCTCAGATGCACCCTGGCTCTCTTAGGAAAAAACTGATCTGGATCCAGAATGCGGAGAATAGAATATGCTGTGGCTGAGCTATCCCTGGGGCAGAGGGAGCAGTGAGGGCCAGGGCCACCCCCAACCGGGGCCCTGCTGTCACTCCGCTGTCCCCTGTCCTAACACCTAGCGCTCTTACTGCCCATCCCCCCACCCCATTCCTGTGCTCAGTTATGTGTGTCCCTTCCATGCTTCAGTCCCTCTGCCATCCTTCTCTGCTCTCATCCGCACACCATCTCTCCATCCATTGGTCAGTCATCCTCCTGTCCCTCTGTCTTTCGTCTGCCCACCCCGCCCGCGGCCCAGGGTACAAAGATGTAGTCGTCCATGAAGCGCTTGCGGAGGTTGCCCACGATGGCGTCCTCGGTGATCTGGGGCAGCAGCACCATGTCGTCCACACCACTCTGCTTCACGTTGTGGCTCTGCCAGTGGAAACGCTCCTTGCTGCCCTGGGGGTGGGGGCCGCGGGGTGGCGGTGAGCCCCTGCAGGGGGCGTGGCGGGGGATGGTGCCTCAGCACCCCCTGCTGGCTCACCTCCATCATCAGCTTCTGATGCTGTCCCCTTCCCCACCACCTCCCTTCCTTCTTCTGCGTCTCCGGGACACCAGGAGAGGCAGGCAAGGTCTAGTCCCAAAGGAGGAGGCCAGACAGAATGACAGCTCGGATACATCCCTCAACCCTCTCTTTTGGTCCCTCCATGCTTCCACTTAGTATCCCGTTGCCATAGAGGAGACAGTGATGCCTGGCCCAGCAGGGCAGAGTGTGCTTGGGACTCTGGTGGCTGTGGGAGGAGAGGAGGGTATCAGAGAAGTCTTGATGGCGGAGTCCCCACCCTGCTTCTCACGTCCCCAGCCCCGCTCTCCCTACCTTGGCCCAGGCTGAGTCCCTGACTTCTCCATGGCATTTGACCTGCTGCCACCCCTTCCACCTGGAGATGGATTCCTTCCTCCCATTCCCATCCTCCTCCCTCGGGGTCATCCTAGCCCATCCCTCTGAGATTCTCTCAGCCACCATGTGTCTGTGATCTCTGCTTCTGTGCCTGGCTGGGACTCTGGTCCTCAGCTCGCACAGCCTTCCCACCACCCCTGCCGTGGGCTTCTCCATCCTCAGAGAGTCAGCTCCTGCACCTTCCCAGGCTCCCACTTTGCCTTCTCATTTCCTCCCTCAGCTTTTCTTCAGATGACACCTTCCTTAGGCCCCAACGAGGAGACTCAGACACAGGCGCTCCTCAAAACCCTTCCTCCAGGAAGCCTGCCAGGAATGCTCTCTCCTTTCAGCCCAAATGAACTCATCCAGTGCCTAAAACACTCAAGCACACTGGCTCTCTCAGGCCCCCTCTGCCTCCATTCAATATACCCCTGTCATGGAGGAGTCCAGCACACAGAGTGATGGTGGCTTGGAGCTCTCCTGTCTGGTGAACTCATGCTCAGACAAGATGTCCCTCCTCTGGGAAGCCCCTTACCCGCCCCAGACCTGGAGCTCCTGGAGGGCAGGGATTGGGATTGAGTCCTTGCTAGTCCCAGCAGGGAGGACCTATCGAACAAACAAGGGACAAGGGCAAAGAAAGAAACCCAGCTTCAGAGGAAAAACCCCCAAGAGCAAAGATGCTGGGAACCAAAGTCAAGTCTTCAAAGATGACCAGGGTTTGCCAGGCAGATTCTGGGGAATGGAGATGGTGCGCTGGGCCCATCTGGGAAGGAATTCAGGCAGGGATCGAGCAGGAGGGTCAGCATGGGCAACTGTAGGGCAGAGGTGGATGAGAAGCCAGTCTCACCTGGGGGCACTGGGGAGCCACAGAAAGTTCCTGAGCAGGGGAGGTGCTTACTCAAATTCTGGACATGCTGACAACCCTGGGGGCATTCGTGGAAGAATACCCACAGACACTAAGTGAGCCCAGTCTTTGGTGTGGAGTAGATCTGGGTTCTAATCCTGGCTGTGTGACCTAACAGTGCTCAGAGCTTCAGTGGCCTCATCTGGAAAATGTGAGAAGCAGCCTCACTTCCCAGGGTTGATGTGAGGGATTAACGGCTTTGGGGAAAAAAGTGGGGTAGGAGGATGATCCCCGGGCAGAGGGACACTTGACAGAATTAATATTCACCAAGAATCTACAACCTGCCTGTTGCTGGAGGCAGGTGTCACCAGTATTACTGGCAATCCTCACAGCAGTTCAGTGTGGTGTAGGCTAGGAGGGAGACTGGGACTTGAGAAGTATTTGACCCTTGACCAAGGATGCAGCGAAACTGTTTCCAAGGATGTGGGATTCGAATCTGGGTCCATCTGACAGCAAAGGCTAGGTTCTTGCATCCATGCTCATGAGTGGTTGCGACCCAAGGGGTGTTTAGGGTGGGATGTGAAAGCCGAGAAAGGTTTTTTTTTTTTTTTTTTTTTTTGCGGTACACGGGCCTCTCACTGTTGTGGCCTCTCCCGTTGTGGAGCACAGGCTCCGGATGCGCAGGCTCAGCAGCCATGGCTCACGGGCCCAGCCGCTCCGCGGCATGTGGGGTCTTCCCGGACCGGGGCACGAACCGTGTCCCCTGCGTCGGCAGGCGGACTCTCAACCACTGCGCCACCAGGGAAGCCCCGAGAAAGGTTTTGATCAAGAGCAGGGAGAAAGGGTTCACCAGGCAGAGTGAACTGCCTGGGCAAATGTGCAGAGGTGTGACAGAAGCAGGAAGAGAATTCAGAGGAGGGGGGTGGGCAGGGCTCAAACCCCTGAGACTGCTTCCAGCCTGAATATTGAGAGTGAGGTTTTCATATGACAAATACCATCTCATTTCTCTGTCTATGGCTTCCCATCATTGCCACCTCCATGCATCCACTCTACAAAGAATTCCTGAGCACCTACTTTGTGCCGGTAACTTAGGACTTTGGGAGGAACTCTTTCAGTGCCTCACCGTGTTGCCTCTAAGCCTTTGCACAGGTTCAGCCCTCTGCCCAGAACACCCTTCCTGCCTGGCTAATGCCAACCCATGCCTTAAGGCTTGGCTCAGGGGACGCCTCCTCCGAGAAGACCTCCCTGACTCCAGGACAGGTCAGGTGCTCCCTCGGAACCCCCCAGCCCCCAGGCATCCCTCACCATAGCCCCATCCACGTTCTGGACGTCATGCACAGTAGCTGGGCTGTACTGCTCCTGGGGGCACTTTAAGAATTGTGGGGGAATTCCCTGGTGGTCCAGCGGTTAGGACTCCACACTCCCACTGCATGGGGCAGGGGTTCAATCCCTGGTTGGGGAACTAAGATCCCTCATGCTGCAAGGCGCGGCCAAAGGAAAAAGAATCGTGGGAGCATATTTGGTTGTTCCAGGGATGGGGACATGGCTGGGGACATGGCTGGCATTTAAGGGGGCCATAGGTCCCCTTAAATTTGCACATGTACCTAATTACATTATTTTACAAATACATAATCGTCCTGCCCTCAGCTCCCCACCCCAACCCAGCAGAAGTTCATGTAAGTGACAAACCTGTTTATAACCATTGGAACCGAGAACCAAAACCTATTTTATGTATAAACAGAAGACCTATGTATTTTTTGCATGGTTGATACCCACTGCATTTTACAGGAAAGTTGCTATTGCGTAGCAAGGGAGGATTTAGTTTTGTTCAGATTTCACTAAGAAATGTCCAGCATTCGGAAGCTCATGCTGCTAGTGAGGTTAACGTGTCCTGCTTGTGGCGGGGGGGCTGTCTCGCTCGCTGAGACGCACCTGTGTCCAGGTGTGAGCACCTGGCCACTCCAGTGGACGTTCTTGGGCCACCGGCCTGAGCACTTTCATCTTTCCATGCAATTTTATTCTAAATAACTTTCTCCTCGCCTTGCAGGGGGCCACATTAAGTGTTTTCGGAAGATGGAAGTCTGTGTGTTTCACTATTCCATTTCAGCATTTCAAGGGCACCTGCCAGGATGCTTGTTATAAGAAGGGGGTGCTGGATGTGATGCTCTGAGAACCCCAGGATGCAGTGGGAAGGGTGGGGTGGTGGGAAGACAAGGTTGTGAGAGCAGGAGGACGGAGGTGTTGGCAAGTGTGCCCAGGGCAGAGGCTGAGGTTGGAGGAAGCCAGGACCTGGGAAGGCCTGGAGGTGACAGGGGCTGGTTGGGAGAAGCAGGGAACTGTTGACCGGACCCCCAGCTGCTGAAGAACTTCCACGCTCACTGGAGACTCAGAGGGACCCCATAGAGAGCGTTGTTGACCTCAGGGTCAGAAGTCGGATCTAGAGGTCAGGGAGAGAGGACTGCTTTTGGGGAAGAGGGAAAGAGACTTCGGGGAGAGGAAGGGTCAGGGGAGTGTATTTCCTGTTTTCAAGATGGGGAGGCTCTCCAGTGTGTTGGTGAGAAGAACCCATGTAATTCGAAATTCAGGGGTGAAGTGGTGTCATTCACGGACATGGTGGGGTTGCTCGTTCCCTGAGTTGGTGTGGGGAGGTTGGGTAGGGGTGTGTAGGGGGAACTGGAAGTGGATTCTCTCTCTGGAGACCTCAAGGGTTGGGGCTTGGGTGGTAACCATGGTAACCGAGAACCATACATAACAATAGTTCACACCCCACTGGCACTTATTCTGCGCCAGACTCTGGTTTAAGCTTTTTTCAGTGAATTACCTCACTGCATCCTCTGGGCACATGCCGAGGTCAGTACTCTGATTAGGTCCATTTTGCGGAAGAGAAAACTGTGGCCCAGAGAGGTTAGGTGTCCTCCGCAAGGTCACACAGCAGGAAGGGAAGCTGGGTCTATGTCGGGGCTGGGGGGTGGCCGGGGTTTGTTCTTCAGGTCATATGAGGACAAGGAGAAGACAAGATTGGTCCTGTCCACGGTTTCCCCTTTGGGGTCACCCCAGTCCCCATGCTCTTGGGACCCTCAGGCTCACCTGAGACTCAAGACCACTTCCTTTCTCTGAGGTCAGAAGCCCCGAGGCTGGCTGTGTCTGGCTGGCTCTCCTGACCCCGAGGACTTGGTTCCTCTTCCTGTCCCTTCCTCCTTCCCCCACCCAGTTGAGTGGGCCTCTGCCTCTAGTGGTCCCTGTTATCTCTCCCTCTGTGTCCCGCCCCAGGCACCCGGGACCCCCAGATCCATCCTAGCTCTATGTGATCACAAAAACCACGGGGTTGTTTGTGGCAGAGCGAGAGGTTTTCCTCAAGAGGGTACAGTGTGAGGGAGGAGAGTCGACGATTTTGGCAAGGGATGGATTGGGTGTGAGGCCTGGCTTAACAGTCGGCTCCGTTGACCCCAGGGAGGCCACTTCATTTCTCCAAGCCTCAGTTGCTCCATCTGTAAGATGGATTCCATAATAAATCTCCTCTGTGGGTTTGCTAGGGGAAATAAATGAGCCAGTGCTGAGAAAAGATGCACTGGGGTGCCTCAGGAAATGGCAGCCGGTGGCCCCAAGAGCACTTAATAGAAGTGATCAGTGGCTTGACAGGATAGAGGAGCTGGTCGATGTAGACTCGTTGAATGAATAAATGAACGAAGTATCATTGGGATGAGACTGCCCCCTGCCCTGTGTCATGGGTGTCCATCTCTCTGTGACCCCCAAGTCTCCAACCGTCAAGTTGAAGCTGTTTGTTCCTTCCTTGGAGGGTGAGGGTACCACAAAGAGGTTGTGGTCATAGTTGACCGCAAGTCAAGGATGACTCAACTGGCTGGGGTTCTTGTGAAAGATAGTCAGGGGTCAGAGGTGGCTGGGATGGGAGTGGGGACGTAGATTCTAACTTCAGCTCTTCAGAGAGGCTCCCCTCAACCCACCGCAGAGGGTGTGGAGGGGTGGAGCTTCCCTGGTGCCAAAGGAGGGAGGGCCAAGGTGATGGCTCCTGTGGGGCTGGGGCATTGGGGCCCTCTAGTGAACACACTTCCTGAGCCCCTACTGTGCACGGAAGTAGGTGGGGACCAGGCCTAGACTCTGCCCTTGAGTAGTTCAGAAGCAAGTTGCCCAGAGGAGACAGTGATCCCAGTCAGACGGTGCTAAGGAGAGCTGAGGCAATCAGAGAAGGCTTCCTGTAGGAGGCAGGCTTTGCAACATGAACGTCCCAGACCGTGTCAGGGGTGGCAGCAGGAGCCATGGGCCAGGAAGGCCTTGGGTGTGTGTGGGACACCAGGATCCTAGTTTCTTTGGAATAGAGAATGAGGCAGGGGTGGGCAGCCTGGAGAGTATGGGGGTCAGCCCACACCCCCAGGTGGCCTCTTACCTGGCAGGAGGAGGAGGAGGTTGTAGGTCAAGGTGGCTGTTAAAAGTGTGACCCTGGGGATCACTGAGTTGAAATCCTCTGCTATTTTGGGTTGTACGGCAGCTCGCCTAACCTCTCTGCCTCTGTTTTCTCATCGGGCAAATGGGAATATTGAGGGCCATGGACCTCACGGGGCAGTTGTGCAGATTCAACAAGGCCAAGCTTGTCAAGAAGAAACACTAGCTTCCCTCCATCAGCAGCAGCAGCTGCAGCGGCAGCCTGAAGCTGGCCGATCCCACAGGCACGGGGCACAGGGTCAGGAGGAAGGGCTGGATGAGGGTTTTGCAACTTGCCCTAACTGCTCTGGCCTCCCTGCTCCTGGGTGGTGATGAGCAAAGCCCCAGACTGGAGAAAACAACGAAACAGCCACTTCCTTCCTCGCCGGGGTCCTGTGCACTGTGGCTGCCAGCCAGCAGAGAGGCAGAGGCGAAGCTGCTCTCCAGCCCTGGCCACGCCCTGGCCCCCCGGTGCGCCCCTGGAGCCTTGGTCCTACTCAGTGGGGTTCTGGGGCTACACCATGTGTCTGTACACCATGCAAACAACATTCTCGTCTCTAAAGGCTCTCAGGTCTCCCCCTCCCTTGGGAGGGGTGTCTCAGTTTTCTTTTGGCCTAAACAGAGGCCGTTCTCCAACATGTGGGGACCCTTGTCCTTCTAGAGTCTGTCTTCCTAATTCTCTCTTGACCTCCCAGCCTTTTCCATCCATCCCCATGGCCGCCGCCCCTCGGTCAAGCAGCCGCATCACTGGTCTCCCTGCTTTATATCTGTACTTTCAGAACAACCACGATTACCCTCAGGTCACCACCGTTATCAACCGAGGACAACAGATGGCTGCCTGTACCTGCCCCCCCCCACCAAAGCCCAACAGAAACTGCTGATAACCTCAATGCCAGCACCCCCAGCTCACATCAGACAGAAAAACACTGACGGATTCCACCACCTGTTCCCCATCATCACTCACCACCATCACCACTTATTATCACCGGCACCAACAACCCATAATAACCAACCACCATCGACAGTAACAAGCGCGATCGCAATATACTAGCCATCAACAACCCCACATGACCCAGCAGTCAACCAGACCCCTTTCCAAAACCAGGGATGCACCACCACTAGTCCCAAGACCGTCACCCCAAATCAGCAATGAACGACCAACGGCAAACACACATCATCGTGACCACCTAACTTCAAATGATGGCCAGCTGCCATCGTTCCACAGATCAACCCTCCAGCTGAAAACAACTAACCGCCAACCACCAACATTCAACACTCGCCAGCACCAAAAGCAACCATTACTATCACCAACCCACCCACGAGAACCGTGGGCACCACCAACTTGGGACAACTGACAGCAATGACCACCATCACAACCAATGGCACCAACAACCCAACTCCTCTACGGGAACCAAGAAGGAGGCACATCCATCCACCACCACCGCTAAGCCCCACCGTGAATGAGCGTCACCCACAGCGGCAGTTACCGTGCATTGAGCACGTATTATGTGCCCTTTAAAGCACTTTATGAACATTGTTTCACTGAATCTTTCGACACTCTTCCTGGCACCCATGACACCTCCGGGAAGATGTCAGCACCCCTAGACAGAGGGATTGGCCTCATGGATGGATTCCACTTTTTTTTTTTTCTCTCTCTCTCTGTGGTCCTCTTGCATGAGTTTCTCCCTTCCCAGACACGGTTGGCCAAGCAAATCATTGACTAAGCATTTCACACAGCTTCCTCAAGAGGGGCTGCTTTTCTCTCAAGTAGCAAATCATTTCCTGTGTTCTTTTGATCAAGGAGTCTACCTGGCTTGGCTCTGTCTGGGAAGAGTTTCCATCCCAAGCCCAGAGCTCTAGCTGGTGGTTTGCTTGTGAATTAATCAAAGGGGTCCTTGGACAGTGATGCCCAATTTATCACTGACTTTCTGAAATAAGACATTCTCTGTCAGGCTAAGGCAATCCTTGCCTCCACCTTGGTTAGCCGCCTGCCGCAACTGCCAGAAACACTACAGGTGTCACCACCAGCTCTGTGACTGTCCCAGCCACCCACCCTCATTAACAGAATGACAAAAAATGAAAGCTGAAGTGGTTTGCAGAGGCACGGAGTCGTGGAGTGACATAGCCAGCCCAGGCTCCCTCTTGATGTGTGTGACATGATGCTACTGCATCTAGACCCAGGACCATGACAGTCTCCCCAACCCTGTCACCATAGTCATCATCAGACCTCAGTCTCCCCAGGTGGCAATGCTTCTGGCTGCAGTGTTTTTCCCTGCCACCCTCCCGGAGAAGGGTACCGGTGGTGGGACGGACATGCTGCATCTCACCAACTCCTGCTTCTGTGATTGCTACAGCCAGACCACCCCGTCGCCCACACCAGCATGCTGTCACGCCACCATCACTGCAACCCACCGCCCATGTGACCCATCTGACACAGCTTCCCCTCCCAGCTGTGGACGCAGAGGGGCTGAATCCCAAACCCTCTGAACGTTCCAGTGGAGAGATTCCCCCAGACACCTTCCACATCTTGACAAACTTCCAAATATGACATATGTGGGAACTGAGACTCACAGAGGGGAAGTGACTTGCCCAAGGCCACACAGGAAGATGAGGCACCAAACTCGGCTGGGAACTGGGTTCCCTAAGCCCCAGGAAAGGGATCTGTCCCTGTCCCTGCAGGCACTGTGTGATCCCTTAGGACCATCTTCTGTCCTCCAGTTACTGCTCCGTCCTTTGGTGCCCCATCCCCATTCTGGCATCCTGTCCACCAGCCGATGGGAGTTTGGTCCCCTGTGAGGGATGCTGGCAGCACCTGAGCTGCACAGAGGGACCCCAAAGGGTCTGCTGTGCCCATTCTCATCATCCCACTTTCTGATGGTGGCCTCTAGGTGCCTCCACCTGGCTGGTGCCGCCACCCCTGCACTTGAGGGCCCACCCTGAAGGACTTACCATGGTGGGGGCTGGTGTCTGGGTCCCTGGGGGATGTCTGAATGGGTCGTGGCAGGGATGCAGGCTCAGGGGGCTCCAGGGGGCGGCTTGGGCATGGCCCTGTTCCTGCTGCTTCAGCGGACTCCCAGACCTAGTTCCTCTTATGACAGCCCCCTTCTCACTTCCTTTGGCGGGAGGGGCCGCGACTAGAGGGGAGGGAAGCTGGGCCTGGGGGGCGGGGAGAGAGCCCAGGCAGGGCCGAGGGAGCTGGTTGTTTGGGGCTCTGAGCCTGAAGGGAGAGGTTAAGGATGGATGACAGCCGCTGTCAGACCCCAGAAAGCCGCTTCTCCAACTCCTCTGGGACGCGGCTGCAGCAAACTGCGCTGCAGGTCAGCTGGCTGCAGGACTGACTGCTCCTTCCTGGGCTTCGAAACCACTTCAGATGTATGTCTCCTCTGGGAATCCCCGAGCAAACTCCCACCTCCAGAGCCGCTTCGGCTGGTCCTTCCTCCAGAAGGGACCTCGGGAGCCAGGTGTGTTTGTGTCAAGGGGAGGGCAGCGGGAGTGGCGGGTACCAAGAACTGAGAGCACCTGGAAGGTCCCAGACTTCGGATGTCACACCTGGAATTAATGACCCCCAGCTCTGTTACTTCCGGATCTCCCCATTTTGTCATCGTAGAACGGCGGCACCTGGCACACGTGGGATCCAAGGGTCGGCCCATCTCCGGATCTTTGGGAGACCAGCAGGAAACGGCAGTTCCTAGAGGCTGTCATCTGATACACATCGAGGAGGTGGCGGGGGCAGAAGCCGACCCTGGGTGAGCCTGGCAGGGAGGGCTGTGACCAGGGGTATCCCTGGGCTCCCGGCAGCACACCACACCCTGCCTAGAGGCTGGCACGCCTCGGCGCCCCCTAGTGGCCACATCTGGGGAGAAGCCCGTTTCTCCCTGGACCTCCTGCGAAAGTTTGCTCAACCGACTGGCTTGGCTTCTGCAAACCTCAGCAATGCTTCCAGCCACTAGGAGTGAAGAGTCTGGAGGACCCCCACCTCGTTGAGGGCGTCAGGGGAGGCTTCTGGGAGGAGGCGATGTTTGTGCTGAGAGGTGAGTTGGAGTTAACTAGGTGAACAGGGAAGGGGAGGGTACACCTGGCAGAGGAAACAGCTCTAGCAAAGGTCCCAAGATGGGAAGAGGGTAGGGAGATTGAGGGACTTCCGGGAGTCCAGCGTGACTGGAGCCTGCAGAGTGACAGGGAGTGTGGTGGCTGGAAAAGCAGGCGCCAGGCTGTGTTGCTTAGAGCGCCTCGGTGAGAAGCTGTATTTTTGACCTAAAATCACTGGTTTCTAGTCTGTGTTGGAACAAGTCCCCTTTGGCCTGTTGGGGCCGACCCGCGGGGGGCTGTGGTCGCTTGCAGGATCGGGGGTAGGGGACAGCTGAATGTGACCCAGTCTCACTGACACACCCCCCCCCCCCCACGCACGGAAATCTACACAAGACAGAACTTTATTGATGTAGGGCTTCCTGGCGAGGGGTGTGTGGGCCCCAGGGCAGGGCCTGTAGCACCATGATGGGGGTGGCCTGGATGACATGGTCCCCCTGGGGCAGGCAGGGCACAGGATGGGGTGGATCTTCCCAGCTCTGCCTCCCCCTGTAGCTGGTCTGGTTAGGTGGAGGGTGTCAGGGAGGTCGTGCTAATCCCCTCCCCCGTGGCGGACATAGATTCCCCCCCAGCTCAGAGTGGAGGGGTAGGGCAGTGCTGGGGCGGGGGGCAGGGCACCGGCTGACCCCCTCCCCACCCCCACTCTTCACAGTACATATTCCGATCAAAGGCGGGGGTTGTGCTGGGGGTCTCCCTAAGGGTGGGTGGCAAGAGCATTAGGGCGAACAGTTGTTCCCACCTCAAACCCACCCTGGAGGGGGTCTCATTCTGAACTGGGAGACGGGAAAAGGAGGGGCCGTGGGCGTGGCCAGCCCCTCTCCATACCCCTCAGCCAGGAGCCCCGCAAGAGTTCCCAATAAATAACTTCCGGCTCCGTCTCACCCTTCACTCCCAGCTCCTGCCCCCCTCGGGCTCCTTCAGGCTGGCCAGCTGCAGGCCTGGTCGCCCCACCCCCATCCCCAGCCGGCCCCCAGCCTTGGCTCCGAGGACCGTGCGCCCTCTAGCGGCCTTGACAGGTTTTGCAGCACATTTGGCGGAAGTAGGCTCGGCTGCAGAACTGAAATTTCAGCACCAGGGGGCAGTAGGCGACCTTGTTCACATCCTTGCACTCTGGAGGGGGCGGGAGAAGAGTAGGTGAGGGGAATCAGGTCTCAGCACCCCTTCTGGCAGCGGCGCGACCGCAGGCTGCACAGCGCTTCCTAGCTCCTCTGTGCCTCGGTTTCCTCACCTCTCAAAGGGGGCTTATACCAGTAACTATGTCATTAGGTTGTTTTGAGGATGTTGGGAGGGAAGTGCAGGTCTGGGGCGGGGACACCGTGCTACACCACGAGAAAAGTGTTCCTTCTCCAGTTATCTGTTTGGAGCTGTAATCCTTGCTCGTTTCCCTTTGTAACAGACTGAGGACCTTGAGCTCCAGAGCAGTCACTCCTCTCAGGGTATTTGTGTAGTTTGTGTTCAGGGTAATTGACAGTCTGTTCATGACAATGGACCAGGGTTCCCAGTTAGCAGTTAATGATGTATGACAGGGCCCGGTGCTAATAAAGGGCTTCACGTGGATTATTTTAGTCCCTCTCCCTAACAGGGCACTCCCTCAAGTGAATATATTAAACGCCTCTTGATAAATAAGAATACGAAGGCACAGAGGTGGAATGTGAATCCAGGCAGTTTGGTTCCGGTGCCCTCAGTAAGTAACCTATTGCTCTCTATGAAACATAAATTAGGTAGAAAAAAATGGGTATATTTAAAGCAGTGGTTCTCAAGGAGATGCGATTTTGCCTCCCAGGGGACATTTGGTGATGTCTGGAGACATTTTTCAGTTTTCACCACGGGGAGGAGGGGTACTATTGGCATGCAGCAGGTAGCGGTCAGGGATGCTGAACCCCCGACAATGCATAGGGCAGCCCCCGTGACAAGGAATCATCTGGCCCCAAACATGAATAGTGCCTGAGGCTGAGAAACTGATTTAAAGAAAAATATCGGGCAGATAATGTTATACATGGAGATGATCAAGGTGAAGGTCATGGAGGTGGCTGGAGGAATGACCTGAGTTTGGGCCCCCAGAAAAATCAGGTGCCTACAACGCCTGGCGCACAGTGGCACCTAATACATGTTGGCAGGCAGGGAATGGTGAAAGATGGTCTGGAGAAGACAGAGAAAGGCATTTCCGTGGTTGCAGAAGCTCTAGGGCCAATGGCCTGGAGCCCCAGCTCTCCTATCTATGGCGTCCTCTGGACAGGACCCTCCTGGTTCCCTCCCCGCCTCACATACCTTCCAGGCCGTCGCCGGGGGGCGCGCTGTCACACTTGGCCTCGCACTGCTGCGTGGCGGGGGGCCGCAGGGCGTCCGCGCACTCGCGTGAGGGCTGCCCTGTGTGGCTGGAGCAGCGCACCGGGCGCTGTTGCTGCCCGAAGCCGCACTGCGCGGAGCACTGTGGGGAGTCGCGGATGAGCCGCAGCCCAGCGCGGCCACCCACCCTGCCACCCGTGCCCTGGTTCCCGCCCTGCAGGGCGCGCCCGCCTACCTCACCCCACTCTCCCGCCACCCAGCGGGCCGGCGGGCAGCGGCGCAGGTTGCAGCGCATGGTCGCCGGCGGCTTGGCCGCGGGCGGGCAGTGCGTGGGGGGCAGTGTGGCGCGGTGATCTGCGCTCTTACAAAGGACGACACGGTGGCGGAGGCCCGGCCCGCAGCTGGGGGTGCACTGCAGTTGGAGGGGGCGTTTCATGCTCAGTGGGCGCCTCCCTCCCCGCTCACACAAGGAGTAGGAAGGATGCTGGTCCGCTGGGAGGTGAGGACGGTACAGCTAACTTTGGACCAGTCACGGTGGGGGCCGGGGGGCTCACTAGGGCTAGCGGGAGTGGGGAGGCGCCTCAGTGTGCACCCGACATGGGCAACCCAGGCCCCTCCCTGCTCTGCACAGGGAGGGAAGGGGCGGCTGACCTCCGACCAGTCGAGGGCGGCCCACTCTGGAGGGCAGGCCGGGCCGTGGCAGGCCTCCAGCACCGGTGGGCGCGGCTGCGGGCAAGCGCTGTCGTCCAGCGCCTTCTCCTCGGCGGCCGACACGCGGCGCTGGCACACGACGGAGCGGCTGCGCACGCCCGCATCACAGCTGCGGCTGCAGCGCGACCAGTTTCCTACGACCCAGCTGTGGGGGGAGGGTTAGTCTGAGACAGGACGCCGGGCAGGCCACCCTGAGCCTGGGGCACGAGCAGATCCTCCTCCTTGTCAACAGGTAACATCATTGTGGAAGCTGGCACCGGGATGCCTGTTGCCCCCGTGCCCCACACCTCGAACTCAGAACAACTTTCTTCCGCACCCACGTTGGGGGCTGGGAGGCGCATCATCCCCAGGGGAGTTCACCTGGACTTGGCCAGGGAGCACCACTGCTCTGACTTTGACCTCACCTTAGGGAGCACCCACTCCTCTGATCCCAGTAGCACCATCACTCCAGTGCTTGCCATCCCGACCCTGCACCCTGGCAGGCACTCACTCGGGTGGGCAGGGCTCTGTGTTGCAGGCGCGCTGCCTCTTGGGTAGCTTGCTGTGGGCGCTGCAGTGGTGCGGAGCCACGGCTGAGCTGTCCAGCTGGTTGCGGCACTCCACAGCCTGCACCTGGCTGCCTGGGGGCGGGCGAGAGGTCTGCTCAGCCCTGCCCGACCCAGAAGGTCAGCCTGGTGACCAGGACCTGCCCCACCCCGGCCCACCCCGGCCTCACCGCCTGCACACTGGGCCGAGCACTTGGTCCAGGGCGCGTAGTGCCAGGAGTACGGAGGCAGTGCATCTCGGGTGATGGGTGCATTGAAGCGGTAGCGGAGGACCGGCAGCTCAGTCCGGGCCAGCACCTGGGGTTGTAGGCGGGGATCAAATGGAAATCAAGTTCGAGGCCCCACAAGGATGCTAATGTTCTCCTGCACCTTGCTCCCAGCCCTGCTGTTACCATGATGATGAGAGATGCGTTAATGGGTCCCAGGGCTTCTAGGCTCTGGGTCTGATCCGGCCCTTGTCGCAGCTGAAAGGTGGTCCCGGCCAGGGGCAGGCGGTGGGGCTGGGGGGTCCCAGGCAGCCCCTCCAGCAGCAGGGACTCCTGGTCCCCCTTCAGGGCTGGGGGACAGCATAGGGGTCAGAACCCCAGCCACGCTGACGCCGCCCCTGCTGACCCCCCGTCCTCATCCTCCCACCTCTGGCTCACCCAGGTGACTGAGGGAGAGGTTCAGGTCCTGGATGAAAATGTGGACGGAGCCTTTGGGGATCCAGACGACTTCCTCGTACCCTGGACAGTGGAGCTCAGATGTCACCCACTTGGCCCTTCCCTGCACCTGCCTGTCTCCCCCATTCCTGGTCCCTGATGATAACAACTAACCATTACCATGCTAAGCACGTACAGAGACATGCCACCTCATCCGCAGCTCTGACCTTGTGAAGTTAGATGTGTCATCACACCCACTTTACAGATGACAAAACTGAGGCTCAGAGAGACAAAACAAATTGCTCAGGTTCCACAGCTAGGAAGTGGCTGGGCTGGGATTTGAACCCACACTTTCTCACCTCTCAAACCATCAAAGTGGCCCAACCCGCCCCCCACCCCCCAACAAGCAGCAGGGCTGGGCTTGGGCAGAGGGAAGGGGGCACCGCGGGGCCCTGACCCACACAGGGTGACTTGGCGGTTTTAGCAGTCAGAGTCAGGTTTGCAGTGAGCTCCATCACTTACGACCTGGATGATCTTGGGACCCTGTGAACCCTCTATCCCTGCCCACCTGTGTCCCCCCTAGTTTATCTGTACCCCAGGACTATCCCCTGAACTCCACACTTGGCCCTCAGTGTGTGTTTGGTCCCTTAAGCCCACCTCCCCTCTCCCACCTCACGGGGGTCTCTTCCCTTCAGCCCAAGGTTGGGAGGCATTCAAGTTCACCACACCCTGCAGCTATCCCCACCCCTAGTAAGCTCTGTGCTTTAGCACAGAGGGTCCCTCAGCCTCCTTGGGGGGTCAGGCGCCTGCCCCCTCAAGACCCGGTTTGAGGCCCTCAGGATGGGGCAGGGGAGAGATTTAGGCCTCCACCCCCTTGAACACTTTAAGTGCTGAGCTTTAGGCACCAAGAACCCAAGCCAGTCCCTGACCCTGACCTGGGGCATCACGTCCGGGACCTTTTGGGGTCCCTTACACCCCAGTGGGCCCTCGGCTCTGAGGAGTTGCTGATCTTGGCTACTGTGGTGGGGCGAGCCCCGCCCCCAGCCACCAAGTGGGGAGTGTGAAAGGGAAGCTGGGGGGGGGTCTCTCACCGGCTCCAGGCCAGGCTGGGCTGAAGACCCCCTCGATGGTTTCGCAGGCGCTGCCATCACCCCCACACACTCTGCACTTGTCTTCCCGCAGGTCAGAGCCCAGGACCCGGTCGCAGCCCACGTGCTGGGGAGGGCAGTGGTGTGCGTGGGGGAATTCAGGGAGCCGCCCCCCTCCACCTCCGGCCCCCTCTCCCCTCCCCTCTCGCGGGGAGTCCCCTCCACCTTGCACTCGCCGCTGACACAAATGTCCACTGTGTCTGGGCGGCAGGGCGTCCCGTCCACCACAGCCGCCGCCCTCTCCGTGTAGAAGTTGAAGCCTTCTGCTAGGCACGTGAGCGAGCAGGCCTTCACGCCCCCTGGGGGGCACGGCCCCATCAGACTGAGGGCCAGACCCCAGACCCAACAAGGACAGGCAGGTTGGGCAGAGGGAGCGGGGCCTCCCGGTGTTCAGTCTAGGCGCTGCTGAGCCACATCCCGGGCGCTCTGGCTCCTTGGGTGAGGGGAGGGCTCAGGGCAGACCCCATGATATGGTCTCCACCTGCGGCTGTCCCGTTACTGCCCCAAGGCCTTCTGAGTCCCCTGCTCACCTCCCCGGTACGTTTTCCACGTGTAGAATTTTCCACGGAAGGGGACACTGTCAAATTCAGAGCACTGCATTTCCCTGAAGTCCTGGGAGCCTGGGGGACAGTCCTGGGGCACAAAAACGGAGAAGTAGGGAGGCCAGGTGTTGGGGGGGATGCAGTTAGGGCAGAGGCCTGGGGATGGAGAACTAATGCTCTGAGCAGGGGTGGGTTGGAGGAGTGAGGCTGGAGGCAAGGAGGCCAGGGAGGAGGCCGGGGAGGGGGCGTGGTGTCTGAGATGGGAGGAGGTGACTCATTAGAGTTTGTGGGCAAGCTGAGGATAACACCTGGGTTTCTGGTCTCAGACCATGGGGCCTTGAGAGAGCTGGCTTAGGAAGGAGCAAAGCCCACTCTTCGCGAGTGTGGGGGATGTGTGGACGGAAGTGTTGGACAGGAGACTGTGGTCTTTGGGCAGAAGGCAGTGCAAGCAGGGGACGAAAACTTGGCCACTGGATTTTGGGGCAGGGAGCTCGGGTCAGCTTTGGGGCAGGAGCAGGGCTTTTGGGGGTAAATTGGGCAGTAAAGGGAGGAACGCGTGTAGTTGGAGAGGGTTGTCAGGGGCCAAGCAGTTATTTCCAGGTGGGAGACGCATCTACTGCAAAAGTGTGAAGAGTTGGAAGGAGACAGGGCCCAGGGCTGGTGTAGGGAGATCCGGGAAAGGAGGGGGTGGCCGCTGCAGGTTTCCAGAGGAGACGGTGGCCAGCTGGCCCAGGCTCGTTGGAAGCTGATGTATGCCTTTCTTTTCCCGCGTGTAAGAGGGGCCAACGGTACCCGGCTTGGGATCCTGGGGGGACTCACATCGGTGTTGCAGGAACGGTGCCTCCGTCTCTCGCCCAAGCAGTACTTGCCCCCGATCGTCGGCCTGGAAATGGGGGTGGACCGCAAAGAAATGGGGCAGGGGGAGTAGGGGGCGAGGACCGCCCGCCCCGCTCCCCCGGCAGCGGGGCCTGGGGGCTGACCTGGGGCTGTCGCAGTGACGGCTGGAGGAGGACACGCCGCCGCCGCACGTCCGGCTGCAGTCGCCCCACGGGGTCCACGGGCCCCAGGCGCCGTCCACGCCCTCCGGCCGCGACCCGAAGGGGACGCAGACCCGCTTGTAGCACCACTGCGGGTGGGATGATGGGGAGGGGTGAGTCGGGCTTTGCGGACTCTCTGGGGCTTGGCGCTCAACCCTACCCCCACCCCAGCCCCCCAGCCGGAAGTCTGAGCCCTCCTGAGGTGGAGCGAAAGCGGGAGGGGGTGGGGGACGGAGGTGGGGTCTGAAGACCGGGATTCTGTCCGGTAATGTGGGGGCGTGGCTAGGGTGAGACACTGTTCAAAGAAGGGGCGTGGCCTAAACTTAGGGTCCGGAACGGGTGGCGAAGCTAGTGTTGGGACGAGCGCGCAGGGCACGGCTTGAAAGCGAGTGTGGCCTCAGGCCAGGGGTGGGGCTTACAAGCAGTAGGCGTGGCCAAAGCCGATGGAGGGGTCTGGGGGTGGGGGTGGGGGTGTGGAGGCTCTTGGCCTGCGCTCACCCCCTTGTCGATGGTGTGCGTCTGGCACAGCGTGCCCTCGGCGGCCGGGATGCTGTTGGTGATGCACCGGTTGCTCTTGCTCAGACACCACAACTCGCTGCAGACCTCCTGCGGGCCAAGGCGCCCGCTCAGCCTCGCCCCCCTCCCACCTGCCTTGGGAGGACCGAGGCGACCCGCTCACTGCCGGCGGACAGTGGGGCCCCAGCGTTCCTTTCCTGGGTCTCTTTTTGCAAGCCCTTGTGGGGGCATGGGCTGGGACCTCTCCTCTGCCCGTAAGCAGCACTTATAAAACACCTAGGAGTGCCGCAAACTCCCTTAGGCACCACAATCCCCATTTTACTATGAGAAAACCAAGGCTCAGCCAGGTAAGGTCACTCGCTAGAAGTCACACAGCTCCTAAGGGTTAGTCTGGATCCTAACCTAGAACTTAGATCGCAGCGTCTATGATCTCATCCCTCTACAGTTCAACCCGTGGCGCCTCCCAAGTTTCTAGGAGAAACCTTGGGACCTGCTGAGAAATGAAGAGGAAGGATTTTTAGAATGGGCAAAGCAGCCCACCCAAGAGCAGTGGTTGAAAAATCAGGCCTGATGATGGCTCAGGTCAAGGGCCCTGTCTCTAATTCTTTTTCCAGCTGGTAGTTCTCATTGTTTCCCCCACCTAAACTGGGGAAGCTCCCAAAGCTGTTAATCTATGGAGGGTTGAGAGGGGATAAGGGCAGGCTGGGTTTATGTGGAAAGTTCCTCTAGTTCTCCCAGTGAAAAATCAGCCCATCTTCCTCCTGAGTCTTACTTGGGCTGGCCCAGACCCTGGCATCAGGTCCTGTCCCTGGCATCAGGTCCTGTCCCTGGCAGGAGGCTGGACCAGTCCCAGGGAGTCACTCAGAGCCTTTAGGTTCAGCTTAATTAATACCCCTGGACAAGCCCCACTGGGTTCAGGTGTGGCCAAATTTGATCCTCTAGCCTACATCCCGCTCCATATCCCTGGGTCTTTCCTCTGAGAAGTGAAGATTCTTCTGTCCTCTTTTTATAATCACATGTAATCTTCTCTTAGAACCTGATCCTTCCAAACTTTGAAGATTTGGGATTGGACTGAGCAATGGCGGTAAGAAGGAACTTTCCTGTGTTAGCCTCTGAGAGACACCTGCACACACATGAGAAGTTTGGAGGGTTGTTCTCAAACCTGCTCCCTCAGAAGATACTTCTCATCTAAAAACTCAGCCTGGTTTGCTGGCTTCACTTGGCTTATGTTCTCCTGGCCATGTGTAAAAATATCACAGGCCCTGATCCCACTTCTGACACCTCTTAAAGAGAACTGCCTAATCCAGTCCTGCTCTTCCTCCTCTCCACAAGGAGGTGCCATGGTATATATGAATGAGTCCTGGGCCACTCATGGAGACTTCAACTCCACCACTGACTTGCAACACGTTTCCCCTCTCTGGGCCTCATCTGTTAAGACGGGCCTTGTCTACACATGGCTGAGGGGCATGTAACAGAGTAGATATGAAAGGGCTTGCATAAACACCCTGTTATTGAGTAATAAGACCACAACTATCTCTGGACCAGGCACCAGGCCCAGCTCTTTACACATATTAACTGGTTTACATGTAGTCAATCATTTACCCCTTTGCCAGGAAGGCCAGGAAGATGTCCCTCGGAAAAATAAAAGGAAGAATCAATTCAACATACAGCCAGCAGTGGTCCTTGCTCGATAATCTGGCACTTTCTCCACTTACCCACCCCTTTATAAAATTTAGATTCATAGAGAAACCTAGATTCCAATCCCAGCTCTGTCATGTTCTCGAATGGTGGCTTTGGGCAAGGCATCCTCCTTAGGCCTCAGTCCCTTCTTCTGCAACGTGGGGGCAATAGGGTTGTCAGGAGTTTAACTGAGATGATACATATCACATGCTTGGCATACAGTGAGCATTCAGTAAATGTCAGCCATCGTTGTCACCGTTAGGACACCTGGGACACAGCAGATGCTCAAGAGTACCTTCTGAACTCTTTAGGAATTCATCAGAGGGAGCTGTAGTTAGTTACCAGCCAAGTTGGGTGGGGTGGGGTGCTGAGAGTGGAGTAAACATGAATTGATCCAGGGTTTGTCTCCTTGTCTTGCACTGGAATAAAGCGAGGGCATTTTAACAGCTGCCTGCTCCCTGTTTTGAGTTAACATGGCCTTAGCTTGGACAAGTCATTCCAGCTGATCTTTTTGAGTCTTGAGGGTGTGGAGAATTGGGACTGCGTCTGGGCTACGAAGGCTGAGGCTGTGAGGAGTTAGGGGGTGTGTTCAGGGAATTGGGGGAGGTAGGCAACGGAGGGGCAGACCCCAGATGAGCCGGTGGTCCCTGGTGGCTTCCTCGGGGGAGCTCGGAGTGGCATCCCCAGCTCACTTCTCTACGGGTGGATGGGGCTTTGGGAGCTGAGTATAATCCTCAAGCGGGAGTGGGGAGTGATCAGGAGGCTCAGAGCTTGTCCAGCTAAGGACTGGGGTCGAGAGATCTTGTCAGTGGGGGAAGGAGGGCATGGAGACAGGGTATCCCTAGAAGGATCTCTCCAGTTTTTTGCCAAGTGGGGAAGATGGTTCATCCCCAGGGAAACTATTTCCACCAAATCTGGATGTTTCGTTAAAAATGGCCCCGTTAGGGATCTTGGGACTTCAGTCCTGCTGCAGCAGAAGGTGGACCCCCAGGCTCTCCCCAGCTCAGTTCCCGAAACGGGGGTCTGGAGAACCAGGAGATCCCATTCTTGCTCCCGAGCACTGTGACTGTGCGTGGCGCTCGTATGACCCCATGCACCTCTGTCCTCCCGTCCCCCACTGAGGCCCACTTCCCTTCCCAGCTCTCCCACCCCCACTGCCTGTGTGTGGGGTGCCCACATGGAGTCTCCCACCCCCAGTGGCCCCCCCGGTGGCGGCCCCCTCCCCCCGGAAGGAAAGCAGGAAGGCTCTCTCTACCCCGTATTTACACTGACGCGATTTGACTCCATGCTGGAAGCGGCATTGTTCGTCTGCATCATAGGCCTGGCCGGGGGCCACCGTTGGGTACACGAAGTCCTGTCTGGGCGGCCGGTTGTTCAGGCAGAGCCCCAGGCCCAAGCTGTGACGAGAAGAGAGCAGCTGTCACGCGGGAGGGCTGCAGGCCAAGAGCTCAGAGGCCCCAGCCAGGTGCGGGTCCCGGGGAGCAGCCCTGGGAGCACATGACCCTTCTCAGAAGCGGCCCTGATTGCCAGAGGTCCTCCCCTCCCCCAACGCGAGTGTGTGTCCCTGGGTGGGACAGGCAGGTGGGTCCTCACTCCAGAAAGCTGGTGATGTAGTCACGGCTGCAGGAGGACCACACAAACGGGTTGGTCTTCATGGTGATGTGCGCGGCCATGAGTTTGGCCGGGTCCTGGCCACGGGCCCCGCAGCTGTTCCCCACGCCGTCGTGGTTCATGCCAAACCTGGGGAGAGGAGCAGCGGCTCTGCCGGGTGTCGAGGGACCTGCCAGGCTCCTCCCGCCCGCCCCCTCCCGTGTCCCCGCCTCACGTGTGTCCGATCTCGTGGGCAATGGTGAATGCTGTGGCCAGGCCGATGTCTTCGTTGATGCTACAACTTCTCTCTCGCTCACACATCCCGCCCACGGGGGCCAGGCCTGGGAAATGGGCGTGTGGGGCTGCAGCTGGGGGCTCGGGACTGCGTCGTCGACCCTGTCCACTCTGTCAGGTCCCCACCCCCACCAGGGCCAGTGTCACCCAGCCCACTGCCTTCAGACGTGCCTGAAACCCAGGGGACCCGGGTACCTAGTGTGCCGCAGGGTTTGTTCTTGTAGATGCAGATGTCATAGCTGTGAAAGGAGAGGAGGGCCGTGAGGGAGCTGGGCTGACTCCCTAAGCCCCGCTGCTACCATCCTGCCTGTCTCTGGTGGCTGAGTCCTGCCTGGGAAGCGTTCCCTGCCTCAGAACTGAAGCCTCATGCTCTTGCCCCAGCTGGCCTTGGAGATGCTGGGGTGCATGAATGACCGACTGAATGAATGACAGAGTGAGTGAAGGATGCGTCAGTGTCCGAACAGCGCCACACATCCTCAGGCTCCCCAGCAGCCCCTCCCCCTCCCCGGCTCCCCAAGGGGGTGGCTGCACAGTCTCGGCCTCTTCCATCTCTCGGCAGAAGTGATCCCTGCTTAGACTTGGACAGTCCCCTGGACAGCTCGTCCCCCGGCTCAAGTCCTAGTGGAGCCGTCCCCGCCCCTCACCGTGTGATGAGCACCGCTGTGTCATGGTTGGCCACGCCGTTCTCTGGAATGGCATTGCCATGGCCGCTACGGTTCACGATGGATTTCTGCCACTTACAGAAGCTGTCCAGGGACTTCCCAGCATGGTGGGTGATCTCCAGGGTGGGCTGAGGGTGGACAGAGAGAGGTGCATGGGTACTAGCCACCCAGGGGAAGGTGGGCAGCGCTGGCGTGCAGGGGAAGGTGGGCCCCCCCCACCCCGCACCTGGTCCTCCGTGAGCAGGATGAGGCGTGTTACCAGGATATTAACGATGTTTCCCAGACTCGAGTCCTGGAAAAGTTTGGCAACCTGACCTCCAAGAAACAAGAGAGACCGAGTCTTAAGAGGGGCCCAGAGTAGAAAACAAAAAGTGAAACGAGGACAATAGCTTGCTTTGATCTAGTACCTACTGTGTGCTGGGGCTCAGGCTAAGCCTGCTGCGTAGATCTTCACAGGAGTACGTATTATCATTCCCATTTTACAGATGAGCAAACTGATGCTCAGCTGGTTAGGATGCGCAGCTGGCAGGCGCTGGAAGTGGGATTCAAGTCCGGCTAAGCCTGTCTGCCAGTGCGTTTCTTTCCAACTCACCCCTACCCTGCTCAGCTTGTCTGTCTACTTGTCCTCCTTCCTCCCTGCCCACCCGCCGGCTGCCTCTGCCCAGAGATGGCCTAAAGGATGTGCTCATCTGGCCTCATTCCATACTGTCTGAAGGTACCAATTTGAGCATCACCACCAGAAGGTGGAAGTGTGGGGGCAGGAAGCTCTGGAGACAGTGGTCAGAGGAGAGGAGGAAGTGCCCGGGGGAGAGCGGGCACAGATGATGGAGGCCACTCTGTGCAATGACCTTGGAGCCCTGAGCCATCACGGTCCCATGTGGAAACCCCCAGAAACCCTGGCAGGTTTTAGGGAACTTTGGAAGCCCAAGGGAGGAAGGCGGGTCCTGGGCAGAAAGCAGGGGTATCAGATATGAAGTTATGTTAACGTAACGGGCCAACTGTCTGCGCTAAACTTCTTGTCTTCCCTTTTTGCTTTAGTGGAACAACAGCATCACTCATCAAGCCCTTACTGTGTGCCAAGTGCTCTAGCTGGCTTCCCTCTCACTATCTCCTACCCTTTTGTGATAGATACTAGTATAGCCCCATTTTACAGAGGCAGAAACTGAGGCTCAGAGAGGTCCACCGTCTTGATCAAGATCTAGGATGGGTGCTGACTCTGAGCGTGGGTCAGCCAGGTCAGCCTGTATGAATTTATAGGTAGGCGCTTGGGCGAGCCCTGCATGAAGACGAATGCGCACCAACGTGTGTGCTGCTAACCTGGGCAAGTACCTGCAAGTCGCCCATTTATTTTTTTATACAGCAAATAATTACAGGGCACCTTACTGTGTGCTAGGTGCCGTGTTAAGCTTTAGCAGTTCACTGCATCCACCTTAGCCTTATGAAGTCAGTACTATTATTATACCCATTTTACAGATGGGTAAACCAAGGCAGAGAGGTAAAGTAACTTGCCCAAGGGCACACAGTTCAAAAGCGGCATAGCTGAGATTTCAGGCCAGGCTGGTTTGCTCCCGAGTCCATGCTTCTAGCCACCGTGCTAGGCTGCTTCTCTTCCTTCCTGGCCACAAAAAGCCCTCCCTTCTCACTTACCCTGTCCCCTCTCCATTCTCTTTCACTGGCCTCAGGTCAGGGATGGGGGGGGATGGTGACACCCCTTTTCCTAACCTCTGGAGCGAGCTCTATGTTCTTGGCGCTCCACGCCCAGGGAGGGGGAGGCACTTACAATGTTCATGATGGCCAGCACATACTGTTCCACGTCTCGGCGCCCGTGGTAGGCCACCATCATCTTGTCAGCCACCACCAGGGTCTCCACATAGCGCTCTCGGCTGACCGAGCGCTTCAGGCCTGGCTGGCCGCGCTCTGTTTCATTCCCGAGGGGCCAGGCAGGTGGCGGTTTCAGGGTGCGCAGCCACCAAGGCCGCCCCTTCCACGGTTTCTCATCTGGATGGACAATTTCTGGTCATTCTGCTGCTTGCTCTGATGGTCCAACTCCCTGTCTGATGATTCATCTGGCTGTCAAATAGCTCATTCTTTTGCTGCTGGTTCTACAATGATGTGGCTGTCTCACTGCCAAACTGGTTGGTTGAACAGCCGCCCAGCATCCCATGACAATCAACATGACCGTGCAACTTCCCGACAATTCCACGGCTCGAATGGATGTGTGTAGCAGCCTGCCTCGCTGCCAGAACTGTGTGCTTGTACGGCTCCCTGGCCTTCTGACTGTGCAACTTTTTACTCACCCTGCTGCCAACTGTCTGGCTGTAAAACAATCCACCTGCCTGACGGTCTTATTGCTTGGCTGTCCCAGCGACTGTCCAATTGTGACACCATCCACTTTTCTGTTTCTACAACCCCCTGTGGTGGTGTGTCTGCCACGGTGTGCTACTCTGGGACTCTCAGATTATGCAACTAATTCAATGTTCCAGTGGCTCTGCCTTTCCACTGGACAGACATCATTTTTTTTTAGCTGTACGATTGTCCTGGGGAATCTTCTGTTGTCTAGCTAGTTTCCTTACTTTCCCATTCCCTAAATGCCTGATGTTACAACTGTCCTCCTGCAAGTCGGGTTGTAAATCTGATCCTCCGAATGGTGGCTAAGGTCTCCTGGTGTTTTCCTTGTGCAACTGCCCCGATATTGGTTACCACCATCCCGCTGCTTAACTGTCTGATCAGACGATAATCCTAGAGATGGATGGCTTTACACCTGAGCACCTGCCTGGCTGTCCAGCTGCCCGTCTCACTCACTGCTGGGCCATCGGACTACGGCAGCGACGGATGCGCTGTTCCACTGTCTGCTGCCCTGCTGACTGTCTGCACTGCTCCCTGGTGTAGCTGCCTGCCGACCTTCTGGATGGAGGGACGCTGCCATCTACCTCTGCCTCAAGGCAAAGATGTTGTGCACCCCCTTTGCCCAGCCCCAGAGAGAAAGATGTATGTACCTCTCACTCCACAGGCTGTGTCCAGGTGGGGGTGACGCAGGGAGGAACGCTTGTACACCACGTGGGGACCACTCTCCTCTGGGCCCCGCTGCCCCTTGGGCCCTCCTTGCAGGGGCTCGATTAAGTATTCTTCTTCATCTGCCACAATCAGGCCATGCTGGGGGTTGGGAAGTGGGACAGAGGGCTCGGCTCAGGTTCTGGTTCCCAGGACCCCTGGGACCCTATCTCTGTCTCTATGACTTAATTCCTTCCATTGTACTGGGTTTACGTTACTGTTCCTTGTCCGGTTTCTTCGACGTTCAGCTCATTAATCTTTAGCCTGACCTAAGGCTACACATTTGCTTCTACGGACTGCTTTAGCTGCACCTTAAAATAGCTAATCCTTTCGATTAGCTCGAAATGCTTAAAAAACTTCCACGGTGATTCCTTCTCTGACCTATATACGTGTTTTTCTTAACTCCCAAACTCGTGGGCATTTCCCCCTACCGCCCAGAACCCTCCACTCACCAGGCCCCCACAGGTGCTGATGGCCACGTGGGAGCTGCTGGCCTGGCCCTGCAGGTGGCCGGCGTAGAGGCAGTGGGGCCGGGCGGCCCTCTGCCAGGCCAGGCCCTCTCGAGTCCAGTACTCCACGGAGACATGCCCCGCCAGGAGGCGAGGGCTGCGGGTCAGGTTCAGCAGGAAGTGGGTGCTGGGTGCTGCCACCTTGTAGAAAAGGCGGGACTCTGCTTGGGGCCCTGTGCCCCGACGCTGCCTCCTGGGGGTTGGGGGTGAGAAGGCCAGCAGTGCCCCGTTGTGGTCCACTCGGGTGGGGAAGGCGATCTCATAGCTCTCCAGACTGGACAGGAACTCATCTGTGGGTGAGGGTCAAAGGCTTGGGGACGGGCCCTGGGAAGGACCCCTGTGTCCTGCCCGCTTGGCTGCAGGGTAAACGATGCTGGCTTCAGTGAATCCTGAATCCAGGTCACCTGCTCCAAGGCTCTGGTCTCACTGACCCCAGCGCCTACCCCACCACGACCACCGGCCCAGCTGCACTGACCCCTCCTCAGTTCCTGGCTTGGTCCCCCACCACTACCCCCGAGCCACCCCTACCTTGAGACCGGAAGGCGTGCGTGACCTCGAACGTGAGGCCCAGCCCCAGGGCGAGGGCCCAGCGGAGGATCTGGCAGGCAGGAGCCATAGAGGCCACGTGTCCACATGTCTCTCCCCAGCCCCGGCTGCCAGCAGCCCCCACAGCGCTGCCTTCCCTGTTCACAGCCTGGGCAGCATCACCGGGATCCTGGGATGGGAGAGCTGGGTCAGCGGGGCCTGGTCCTGCTGCCGGGCAGAGCCAGTGCCAAGGTCCCTCACCAGGCAGACAAAGACACCTGCAGCAAGCCCTTCACTCCCAGCCTCACGGATGCCCATGGCATTCCCCCCTCCACGCCCCTGGTTTGAAGACTCTGAATGCATTTCCTTACTCAGTAGCCTCTCTGTCCCCCCCCTCCCCCCACTTCCCCACTATCCTCTGTATGCTCTTAGGACAGGCGGGGACCTTGACTCCGTGAGCACTTACTATGTGCCAGCAACTGGCCAAGCTTGTTCATGCCATCTCATTTCATTTCTGCAATAACCCAGGGGATTCGTTCATCGGGTGGCGACTGTGTGTAATATGGATACAGTCCCTCTCCTCCCACTCCCCCCCACCCCGTGGGGCTCAGTCTCACAGGAATGACAGATGACAGACAAGTAAACGAAAAGACCTGTAATTCAGATCAGGACACGTTCTTCATGAGAAATAACCAGGAGGCTTGCAAGCAGAGGTGGGAAGGATGAGAAGTGAAGAGACAGGAGACAGTGCAGTGGTCCAGGCAGAGGAACGGCAGGGGCAAAGGCCCAGGGGCAGGCAGGAGCTTGGTGTGGACCCAGGACCACAAAGGGCCAGGGCAGGAGGGCAGCAAGGGGCTGCTGGCCTGGGACACACTTGAAGGCTGGTCAGCGTGAATTTTCAACCCATATTAAACCCGAGGCCAGTGCTCGGAGCACCCCTTCCCCCGGGGGCCCTGCCTTCAGATTCTGTGTCACGGGTAGCACAACTCACCCCACCAGCGGGGCTGCAAACCCCTGCATCGTGGTCTCTCTTCCTGTGACCTCTCCTCCACCCTACATTTCCAGCCCAGCCCCTAGTCCTGCTTCCTCTCATTTCTCCTCGAAGCTCCGGGCCTGCCGGGCAGGTCTGTTTCTCCAGCATCTGCCCCAGGCCGGCCTGCCACAGACACCACTCTGGGCCACCACCCTGTGCCAAACCCTCCACCCCCCTCCTGTCTCCGCCCTCCTTCTCCTACTCTGTGCAATTTCCCCCTTAATCACATACTGTCTTGTTTTCTTTGCAGCCTGGCCAAGTCTGAGAGTCGATCCCCAAACAGGGCAGTTCAGCTCCTGAGAGATGGAGCCAGGTTTCCTCCAAGATGCTGACTTAGAAGCTGACACCCACCCCCCGTCCCCGGCCACTTCTGATTGGACCCCTCCAGCTATGGGGAGCTCACTCCCACTCTATGACAGTGGTGCTCATTTCAGATGGGCTGATGCTTGGGTTTCTCTTTTTTTTTTTACCTTTTGGGGTCTTCAGTTGGTGGCACGGTGTCGAACCTGTGTGTGAGTCTCTCTGGGCCTCAGTGCCTCTTCTGGGAGCCTGGACAGGGTGGGAGGGGGCAGTGAGGAGAGCAGAGCTGGGTCTGGAGTTCAGGGGTCACTGAGGACACCCTGCCCTTCTCCCCGGCCCTGGTGATCCTCCTTTTCGCTTTCATCCTCCCTCTGTTCCTAGTTCCCCATCCCCACCTCCCTCCTCCCAACTTCTGTCCCCTCCCATCCCCATCCCCTCCCCTATTCCATCCTTGACTAGCTCTGGGATCAAAGCCCCTTCTGTGTGTGTGTGGGGGGTCCCTCGAGCCCCCTCCTGCCTTAACACCCCTCCCCATGCCGAGGCGGCAGCATTCTCATTGCAAGTGAGGCTGGAGCCCCCCAGCCCCCCAATCCTGCCCCTTTCCTCCTTCCCATGCTGCCAGGCCTGGTGCAGAAGCTCAGTGGCTCTGTGGCTCTCTGAGTCCTCACCTCGGTCCTCTGAAGCTGGGCCCCTCCCCCCTACAACCTCTCCCATGCCTCTGGTGCTTCTAGCTCAAGTGGGGTGTGGGGAGGGCAGAAGGACCCAGCACAGGTGGTGGGTGAGGTGCAGGATAGGAGGAGTCTGGGGGGGGATGTACAGGTACAGGTGTCTGCCAGGGTGAGGCCAGGGGGAGAGAATCTGGAACAGTGGTACAGCCCACAGTGGGGCTGGGAGGTATGACCTGCTCTGGGCATTGGGGGGACCACGAACAGATTGGTGGCTCTGGTGGGGGGGAAGAGAAGGCTTGGGGGTGGGTAGAGGATTACTGGGCCTGAGCCTGGGGTGGGGGGGCCACAGGATGTCAGCTGGGGGTCTCCCCTGGGATGTGTGCGGGTGACTACACATCCATGACTGTGCATGGCTGTAACTGTGTATATGTGACTTTGTGTGTGGTGTGTGCCCACGTGACTGTGTGTGTCTGCCCATGTGACCCTGTGTGTGACCGTAAGAGTGTGTTTGTGTGTGTGTACCCAGGCCTGGCCATCTCCTCCAGCCCCTCCCTCCTACAAGGCAGGAGGGAGATGGCCAACGTGGGGGAGGGTGCCAGCCCGCTGGAGGTGGGGGAGGAAATACCGGCGGAAACAGCCTCTGGAAACAGAGGCTCCATCCCATCCCCGGGATCCTGCAGGGATCTGCCGCTCTACACCCAGATGTCCAGGGCCAGGCTGGGGGACAGGGCCGCGGAGCCTCCCTGCGGAGGCCAAGGCCGAGACTGCCCAGGCAGAGGCCCGGCCAGCCCAGGCTCTGCACATCTGGCCGGGCAGGCAGGAGAGGCGGCAGCCCCTGCCCGGAGAGCAGACAAAGGCCCGGCCTGCAGGAGGAGGGGGCCCGGCACCCGGCGGGTCTGCAACCAGCCGCTAATTAAAGGCCCTGAGCTGATGGCTGGAGACACTCGGAGACAGACAGTTGTGGCCCCGATGACCAACTCAGGGTAAATGGGCGGCGCCACTCCCACACCCAGACACACAAACACACATTGGCAACGACGTGCACGCACACACACTTGAGGGTGACCACACCTGTGAGGCTGGGGACCCACAAAGGACCCCCCAACACTCAGGACACACTCACACCCTGAGACAAACATCCGAGACACACAACTACACATGCCCCAGACCTATGTGCATACATACACACACAACCCAGAGTTACACACCCAGGCTTACGTGCACAGACACGTACACACTCATTTCCATACTCACAGCAGACCAGGAACAAATTCACTTAGTCCTCCAAACCTTGAGACCCACCAGATGCACATACACACAGGCATTTACGCACATGAAACTCAGACACACACGGAGACACACCGGCAGATGTTTGGAGAGACACACTCATCCAGACATTTACACCCAGGAGATGCTGACCTACGTGCACACACTGGCTTACACTCACACTTCCGCAGACATAACACCCAAATCACACATCACACACAAATTCAAACACAGCCAGGCACTTACATTTTCACACAGCCACACACGCGCAGACACACGGCATTTATACAGACGTGGATGTCCACACACACACACACACACACACGGAGCAAACTAACGCAGACAGGCGCTCACAGGAACTCAGGGGCGCGTTGTGTGTCGCACACGCTTAGGGACATCGCACACCGCCACAACCCCCATGGCCCGACGTTCATCGTCCGGCGGCCCACGGCCATCCCCGAGCGACGACGCGGACACACAAAGTCCCCCTTAGTCCCGCACCCCCGCCCCGCCCCGCCCCGCGCCGTTACCCGCGGCCGGCCGCCCGCCCGGGCCTCCGCCTGCAGTCCCCGCCGCCGTCTCGCCGGCCCACGCGCAGGAAGGGAGGGAGCGAGCGCGGCGGCGTGGCCGGGGGAGGGGGCGCGGGGACGGCACTTCCTGAGCAGCCTGCCAGGGTTATAAAAAACCCCCAAACCGCGCGCCGCCAAGACCCCGCCCGCCGCCGCCGCCGCCGCCGCCGCCGCCGCCGGTGCAGGGCCGCGGGCTGGACCCGAGCCAGGGACCCGGGAGCTCGGGCGGCCCCGCCCGGACAGGCGCCCAGTCGTGGGGGCGGGGGAGGGATGGAGGATGGGGGTGAAATACGGTGGGGGCGGGGATAATGGGCGGCGGCGGGGGGGGGCGGGGAGAAAGAGGTGGAAGGGTGGGGGGAGGGGAGAAAGCCTAGGGTAGGGGGCTAGAGAGGGAGGGAGAATTGGGTAAGGGTAAGGGAAATGGAGGAAGAGGAGAAGGGGGTGATTGGGGGAGGGGGAAGTTGGAAGGGAAAGAGGCGGGGCAAGGAGGAGGAGGCAAAGTGAGGGGGGCGGTAAGGGGCAGGAATGGGGCCAGAGGGGGATGGGGGAAGAGGGTGGGGGAGGGGAGGGCCCACTCCCTCGCCGGCATCCACAGCGTCCACAACAGCTGTTATTTATTGAAGGCGAGTCCTCGCTCAAACAAGCATTTATTGGGCGCTTCCCGTGTGCCAGGCACAGTGCCCGGGGAGGCTGAATACATCTCAGCTCGCCCCCGCCCTCCCAGCGCTCCCCGCTGGGAGTCTGACCAGGACGGAGCCAGGGCTTGGCCTGGCTGGTCCCATTTCACAGAAGAGGAAACTGAGGCCGGAGAGGGGGCGAGTGAACGCTCCGTGAGAGGGGGTGGCCCTGTGGGTTTTGGTTACCCCTGGAGCAATGCTCATTAGACGTGGAGCTAAGGCATGAGTAGGGGTGACCTGCACAGTCAGGGCCAGGATGGGATTTGAACCCCACGTGGCCGGCTGCCCCCCCAGGCCTCTGGGTGCCTGTCTAGGGGCTGGTGCTCCGGGAGGGGCAGGGCGGTGACCTGCAGACCGCAGGATTCCAGGCATTTTCCAGGCCTGGCCCCCAGGGAGCTAGGCAGAGGCTGGCCTGGCCTTGCCCTTGGCCTTCTCATCTTCCTCATCCCTTGGTGGGGTGGGGGGGGTGGGGGGCGTAGTAGCCTTTACAGGGCCAAGCGGGAGGGGTTCAGCCAACAGCAAACATTTGTTTTCTTTGCCTTGAACTTGGAATGACATGTCAGGGCTCCTGCATACAGTAGGTACTCCACAAATACCAGAGCTCTTCCGGAGCTCCCACCAGGTTACAGCTCCACCTCCACCCCATCCTCTCCCCAGGCCAGGCCAGAGGGGCAGCCCATTCTCATTTGCTACCCACTTTCCACCCCCCCAGGGAGAAGCAAGTCTAAGAAAGCCCTCTCTGCCTCTGCCAGCCTGTCCCTCTGTTCCCAGCATGGGCCTGTTGGGAGCCCACCCTGAGCTGCCTTCTGTTTACTTCTTTCTCCATCGGAGGGGGTGGCTGCCTTTGCATTCTCAGTTTGCCCTGATGCTAAAACCTCCTCCTTTCAGCCCAGTGTCTGCTCCAGCCACAGGTCCTTAGTCTGGTGATGGGTGGCCACCAGACAGCGCTGAGAATTTCAGGGCTGCTTTGTACAAGGAGTTCCCAGCTTCTGCCACTTACTAGCTGTAAAACCTCCTATAATCGTCTGGGAAACTGACTCTTTGCGTCCATTCCCCTTCCCTGATGTGCCACAACCCCAGATGTCCCTTGGGTGCTCCCTTTCCCCGCTAGGTGTGGTCTGGGTGTAGGACATGTAACTTGGCCCTAAGCCACACCCACTTCCCATCTCCTGGCCTCCTGGACTGATTGGAGGATGGGCACATAACCAACCTGCAATGAGCTGTGTCAGGGCTTTTGCAAGGAATCCTGGGAAACAGATTTTTGCATCTTGAGTAGCATTTGAAGCTGAGTCCCCATCTTAGACGACAGGGAGAGACCTCTAATAAGACTGAAGCCAACAGACTTGTGGTTGCCAATGGGGAGGGAAGGATTGGGAGTTTGGGATTAGCAGAGGCAAACTATTATATATAGGATGGATAAACAACAAGGTCCTACTGTATAGCAGAGGGAACTATATTCAGTATCCTGTGATAAAGCATGATGGAAAAGAATATGAAAACGTATATATATATATATGTATATATATAACTGAATCACTTTGCTGTACAGCAGAAATTAACACAACATCGTAAATCAAGTATACTTCAATTAAAAAAAAAAAAGATGAAGCCACCCAGGTGGAGGAGGGCAATGGCCCCAAGGCCATCATTTCAGCCCTGAGCCAGCTGTTCCTGAAGCCCATAGCTGGGCTTTCATTCATGCAATCTTTATTAAACAGTGTTTTGTGCCAGGTGCTGGTGCAGGTACTGGAGACACAGCCAGGAACAATGACAATCTCCATTCCCCAGAGGTAATTGACCTGCCTCAGGGCCTTTGCACTTGCTGTTTGCTGTGCCTGGAAGGCCAACTGCATCTCATTCTTCAAGTCTAGTCTCAAACATAGCCCCCTCAGTGAGGCCTGCCCAGCCACCCCACCCCCCCACACTTCAAGATTACAGCCCCCCAACACACATACCTCCTCTCCCATTTCCTGACTTATTTTACTCTCAGCGTGAGTCACCACCTGACTTACTCTGTGGAATACTTGTGTTTGTTGATTCTGTCTTTCTGACGGGAATGTCAGCTTTGAGGATGGAGTCTTCATCTGTGAGGTCCACAGCAGTCTCCTGAGTGCCTAGAACAGGGTTTGGCACAGAGTTGGTGTCAGTATTGAATAAATAGGGAGCTGTCAAAAGGCTCCCTGTGGAGGTGGCATCCACATCCTGGTTTGAATGTTAAAGAAGGAGGAAGTGAGGGGGGGCCCCCTGTAGTGAGGGCATTCTAGGAGAAGGGCACAGCAAGTGCAAAGGCTGTTATGGCCAATACATTATCTTTTGACTTAAACCAGCTTGGACTGATTTAAAAGTTTTTTGTTTTTTGTTTTTTGTAATTTGCAACCTTTAGAACCCAGAGTGATGTAATGAGTTGTGCCTGGAGGGATGCAGTACTCCAGGGCTGCCACAGGAGGGTGTGGCAGAATCTCATTCTTGCCCTTGGACTGTAGGAACTGGGAAAAGAAGAGAGACATAATAATAATAATGACCACGATGCTGCAGCACTTGCTTTCAGGCCCGTTTTAACTTCACATCAGTCCTATGAAGTGGGCACCATTATCATAGCCATTTCCCACATGAGAAAACTGAGGCACAGAGAGGCTCAGTAACTTGAAGAAGATTGCCCAGCAAGGAGTAGCAGAACCAGAATAGAACAACCAAGATAAAAGTCACAGGTTATCTGACCACCTAGGGGGAAGGCAGGTGAGCTTCGAGGTGGAAGATCTCCCAGAGTGGGAGGGAATCCCTGAGGTGCCCTGGGATCATTGTGTTGCGTGGTGATCCCTTTCTCAGGGCCTGGAGCCCCCATCTGTAGCCCACCTGCCAGATATTTTTCCCAGCCAGGGAGTTGGTATCCTCTTAAATGCTGAGACAAATCGCACCCGCTCAAGGTCAGGTGAAACTGACAGAAAGGCCATCCTTTTCTAGTTGGGGGTCAGGAAAGGCTTTCTGTAGGAAGGTTAGGAGAGGCAAGGAAGAGAGTTTCAGGCTGAGGACACATCATGGGCAGAGACCTGGAGTGGGAGAGGGAAGGGCGTGTGGTAAGTTTCCTTTCAGAGAAACACAAATACTCTATGACCTCACTTTTTTTTTTTTTTTTTTGCGGTACGCGGGCCTCTCACTGCTGTGGCCTCTCCCATTGCGGAGCACAGGCTCCGGAACGCGCAGGCTCAGCGGCCATGGCTCACGGGCCCAGCCGCTCCGCGGCATGTGGGATTCTCCTGGACCGGGGCACGAACCTGTGTCCCCTGCATCGGCAGGCGGACTCTCAACCACTGCGCCACCATGGAAGCCCCATCTATGACCTCACTTTAACGTGGATTCGAAGTGGAATGGTGGTTGCCAGGGCCTGGGGGGTAGGGGAAAGGGGGGATGTTGGTCAAAGGGGGCAAACTTCCAGTTAGAAGATGAATGAGTCCTGGGGATGTAATGGACAGCATCGTGATTACTGTACTGTATTGTATACTTGAAAGTTGCTAAGATTGTCAATGTTCTCACCACAAGAAAGAAATGGTAATTATGTGTCATGATGGAGGTGTTAGCTGATGATATATAACTGTACCATGTTATCACAGTTGTACACCTTAAACTTACACAATGTTATATGTCAGTTATATATCTCAACAAAGCAGGGGAACAAAAAGCAACTCAAAACCCCCAAAGTCTGCCTAGCAAAGGTGACATAACCCTCCTGCCTTCCCCCTTGTTTCCAATGAGACCTGGAGGTTCCCTGCTCCCACTGCCTCCCCAACTGCCCCCTCCCCCTCATCACAGCACACACAGATCCCCTGCCCCTCCTCCCCGGTTTGGGGCCAGCTGTTGGAGACATCACCCCTGATCTCAGAGAGATGATCTGAGCGCTGGCCTCAGTTTCCCCTCTGCTGCTGGGACAGACAAAGCTCAGCTGTCCCCCTCTGCCACCCCCAGAATCCGTGGCAGGCGATTTTCTTCAAGCCCAGCACTTTGTGACTTTGACGTAAACTTCAAATGTGGTTGCCTTTCTTGTCCTGCCCTGCCTGGGTCTCGGTGCTGCTCCTGGCTTATCCACATGAGTGGGCGTCATGGGGCCACTTAGAACAGGACCTGGCACCCAGTAAGTGCATAATAAACAGGCTCAGGATGATGATGATGATGTTGGTGATGCCTCTGATTGCCCACATCATTTTCAGCCTGATGGGTGATTGGTCCAGGGATTCTCACCCTTAGCACTACTGACATTTTGGGCTGGAGAGTTCTTGCTGGTGGGGGATAGGGGGATATCCTATGCATTATAGGGTGTTTGGCAGCATCTCTGGCCTCCACCCAGCAGGTACCAGTAACACCCTCCAATTCTGAGGACCCAAATCATCTCCAGACCCTGGCCAGTGTCCCCTGGGTTGGGAGGCAGGATCGGTTGGGTGAGAACCACTGATCTGAGCCTAGGTTGTTTTCTGTCTATACCAGATCCACTAGGATGAGCCGTGTCCCTCCCAGCCCCGGGTTGTTAATTCTTTCAGTATCCTGACTTTAGACGCATAAAAGCCTTTTTCTTTTTCTTTTTCTTTTTTATGCTGAGACAGCCTCTCTCTAAGAGACAGTGGAAGCTGACATACTGGCTGTTACTTAAATGAAGGAAGATCCTTGGTAACTGGAAAACCCCCATCATCAGACAAGCATCAGTGAACACTTAAAATCCTGCCCCACTGGCTCTCCCAGTGACAGCCATTAGCTGACAGGGACCCGGAGTCTCAGAAAGGCTGGTACCTAGTGCGTGACAGTGTGAGTGTCTGCGCTGGCCTTCCTGCTCGAGCTGGACAGACACCCCCAGAACCATGTGTTTGACCATCCCCTGGCCTGTGTGTCCGCCATCCAGCCAGGCTGGACACCTACAGCCTCTGTCTCGCGGTGAAACCCCCTGGCTTGGCCATCCGTGGGAGTCTGGCCTCTTCCAGGCCCGAGTTAGAGGACACACATTTTCATCCACTGATTGGTACATAACCTTGTGTGGTGTGTGTTGCTGTTGAAAGATCCCTTACTTAATATACACTGTTGATTCATTTCCACTGAATTCATGGCCAGCAGCTTTATAACTCCTGTCTGAATCGACCCCATCTGGGACTGTGCACCCCGGGCGCCCTGCGTGGCCGCGAGAGTCCCACCAGCATTGATTCCGCGGTTACCCATACACGTCAGTGAGGCAGCAAATTTGCGGTTGTGGGATCTGCGAATCCTGAGGACAGACTGTGTACTGTTTCAGGTGGTAACGAATGCTGAGAAGAGACTCCTGGATTGGGGGGATTAAGAGGGAAGATAGGGGTATGTTAGTTTCCTAGGGCTGCCCTAACTAAACGGAAGTTTATTCTCTCACAGCTCGGGAGGCTGGACGTCCAAAGTCAAGGTGTCAGCAGGGCTGTGCTCTTCCTGAAGGGTCCAGGGAAAAATCCTTCCTTGCCCCTCCCTAGCTTCTGCTGGTTGCCTGTGACCCTGCGAGTTCCTTGGTTTGCAGGTGCATCTGCCTCCCTTGTCACATGGCTTTCTTCCCTGTGTACATGTACCCAATTTCCCCCCCCCCTTTTATGATGGATTTAGGGCCCAGTATGGCCTCATGTTAACTTGATGACATCAAGACCCTGTTTCCAAAGAAGATCACATTCACAGGTTCTGGGTGGATGTGAATTTGGTGGGGGGAACCCTATCCAACCTAGTCCATGGGGCTGTTTTAGCGTGGAGACATCGTGGGTGACCTCCTGGAGGAGGTGACATTTGAACGCGACCCGATGGAAGTGCGGGAGATCTGGGGGGAAGAGGCAGAGGGAAGAGCCGGTACAAAGGCCCTGAGGTTGGGCTGTGCTTGACTTGTTCTGGTATCATTCAGAGGCCCACGTGGCTGGAGCAGAGTGAGCGAGGGGGACAGAGGAAGGGGGGTGAGGGCAGGGAGGGGATGGGGGCAGGTGGTACAGGACCTTGTGGGCCTTGGGGAGGACTTGGGCTTTTACCCCAAGGGAGATGGGAGCCCTGGAGGGCTGTGGGCAGAGGAGGGACAGGAGACTCCAGAAAAGGACAAAATAGCATAAGAGCAGGCCAGGTCTTGGGTTCCATATCTTACAGAATCCCCGCCGTCATCCCGTGATGGACTCATTTGCTGGCCCCATTTTCCAGATGAGGTCTGGTGAGTTTGATTCACTGCCCCAGGATCGCGCAGCTGCTAACTGTTCCCTGATCGATCATGTTTGATCCATGTGAACTCAGTGAGTTTCTCTGGAGTCACCTGCTGTTTCTCAGGGCCCCCAGAAATGAGTATGGGACATGTGAGACATGCCTAGGGTTCCCTCACCTGCATCTGGGGACCCTTTGGGTGGTCTGAGTTCCTTAGACAGAGTTTTTAAAGGAAGCGGGGCTCCTGCTACAAGTGAGCATTAAAGGCTGCTTGCCTTTGCCAAGGACGCCTGAAGGTCAAATAACACCCGTCTGTTCTCCTGGTGTCAGGAATAATAGATGAAGGTGTTCATTAAAGTCTAACTCCTGTCACGAAATTGGGTCATTTGTAGACACGTGGATGGACCTAGAGACTGTCATACAGAGCGAAGTAAGTCAGAAAGAGAAAAACAAATACCGTATATTAACGCATATATGTGGAATCTAGAAAAATGGTACACATGAACTGGTTTACAAGGCAGAAATAGAGACACAGATGTAGAGAACAAACGTATGGACACCAAGGGGGGAAGGGGGGTGGTGGATGAATTGGGAGATGGGGATTGACACGTATACACTAATAGGTATAAAATAGATAACTAATGAGAACCTGCTGTATAGCACAGGGAACTCCACTTCGCTATACAGTAGAAACGAACACAACATTGAAGAAAAACTATACCCCAATTCAAAAAAAAAGTCACTGCTAATCTGATAAACAAACAACCAACAAACAAAGTCTAACTCCTGTCATTGGTCTTTCTAACGTGGCCGCGTGGCATTCAGTTGGCTGCCAATGCCTGTGATGCCTCTGTTAGAGCCCTGTGGATGGGTACAGTGGCCCGCGCCACGGCCACATGGTGGTAGCAAGAGCAGGAGACACGGTTCTGGGGGAATCTGAGGTCTTGGGTGCAGGAACGGGGGTTTGATCAGAGAGCCAGGAGCTTGAGCAAGGAGCAAGGTGGTGGCAGTGAGGTCTGAGCCCCCTTCCCGTGCTTTGGGGATGTTTCTGGTCTCTAACCGAGGGTGGCATGCAGGGCTTTTGTCCTCCACATCCCTTCCATCCAGGTCCAGTCGAAATGACTTACTCCCTCTGTAGCTTGATGGTCCCCCTTACTCCTCTGGGCTGTCACAGTGGGCATTTAATTGGGGCCTTGGATGCCCAGAGCATGTTCTGTGGAACCAGAGCCAAGTGTGGGGATTAGGTAGAGCTAAATGGGGCTGTTCCGTGCGGGTCTTCTCAGAGCCTTTCATGTGCTCAGAGCTTTCCAGAACTTAGGTGCCCCCCTTGACATTTTTTCCCCTCCGAAGCATTTTTTAGGGGTCTAGGGGGGTCCTGGAATACATAAAGGAAACAGTGCCTTAAACCAAAGGGGAAACTTGAATGGTGGAATTTCAGGCAGAGACTTCTGGCCGAGCATCAAAGATTTCCTGCTTTTCCCCTTCCTCTTCTTCCCAGAACCTGGGCACTGAGAACAAGGCTGGCGTCCCACGGCCCTCTCTGGGGTGGCCCAGTGGGGTTGCAAACTCTGGGCAACCCAGCCAAATTAGGAGCTCAGGATGAGGCTGGATGGGGTCAGTCCAGGCGAGACTGAGGGGCTGGGCTTGTGGGGCTGACCGGGCTCCTGGGGGCGTGGAGACGCAGGATTCCTGAACCCGGATAATGTCTCTTGATGTCTGAGGGTTCTCGAGGTGGGCGTGTCTTCTGGGAAGGCCAGAGAATCCCCTGGGATGAAGCCCAGAGATTAGCTCAGGAGAGAAACATCTGATTCCCCACGGACCCCTGAGTCCAGGGTCACAGTGGGAGGCCGCAGATTGGCCCCTCTCTTCCTAAAGTAAACACGCACTGCTGGCCAGGCCCCCTCGGTCCAGCTGCCAGGCCTCTGCCCAGCCTCCTTCAGCGGCCCCTCCAGCATGTCAGCCCCTGGCCTTTCACCCTCTACCTCCTTCTGCCCACCCGCTCTGGCCTCTCCCAGCATCTCTGGCTGTGGGGACCCCGGGGACTCGGTCACTCCAGGCCTTGCCCCTGTGTGGCCCTGATGGGCACAGTCTAGAAGGGCACAGGGAAGCGGAGGCAGATGCAAAGCTGGCTGCCCCCGGGCTGTTATTATTACTGTTGTTGTTGTCATTGCCAATAAGACAGGAATGCTGGGACATAGTTGAGAACGCAGAGAGAATGCATCATCTCTGGGACATCTTGACCTTGGGGCCCTTGACAGGGCTCCGAGGGTCCGCCCCCTACCTCTGTCTCTGCCTCCCCTACCTCTGGCTTCTCGAGCTGCACCTGCAGCTGCCGTGGGGAGGAGCTTCTCTAGCTCTACTAAGGATGGTTTCCTGCCTCAGCTTCCTGAACCGAGACTAGCTTAGCTATTCCCACCTGGTCTCGGGTCCCAGGACAAGCCCCCTACCTTGCTACCTTGCGCTGATTCTCCACGGGGGAGCGTGTCTGCGAGTCTGCAAGGCAGGGCTGGTGGATTAGGGGAGACAGAGAGGGGTGGAGACAGTGCCCCCAGTGGAGGGCATCCCATGTATAAAAGTGTGTGAGGGTGGGTTAGAGGGAAGGCCAGGGACCCAGGCCGGCTGGAGCGGAGGGCTGAGATGTTTAGGTTCAATGAAGTAGTAAGAGGGAGCTATGCAGGCTCTTTTAAAATGTTTAAACTTATGGTAAAATAACATAACATAAAATTTACCACTATTTTTAAGTGTGCAATTCAGTGGTGTTAACGTACATTCTCAGTGTTGAGCAACCATCACCTCCATCCATCTCTGGAACTTTCTCATCTTCCCAAACTGAAACTCTGTCCCCATGAAACACTCACTCCCCATCCCCTCCCCCAGCCCCTGGAGCCCACCATCCCACTTTCTGTCTTTGCGAATTGGACTCCTCTAGGGATCTCATGTAAATGGGGTCATACGATATTTGTCCTTTCACGTCTGGGTTCTTCCACTTTACATGTTTTTCAAGGTTCATCCATGAGGAAGTATGTGTCAGAATTTCATTCTCTTTGGAGGCTGAATAGTATTCCATTATATGCATGGACCACATTTTATTTATTGGGTCATCTGTTGATGGACACTTGGGTTGTTTCCAACTTGTGGCTACTGTGAATAAAGCTGCTATGAACACTCATGTGCAGATACTTGTTTGAGTTCCTGCCTTACATTCCTTTGGGTATATACCTGGGAGTAGAATTGCTGGGTCCTATGGTAACTCTCAGTTTAATTTTTTGAAGAAACACCAAACTGTTTTCCGCTTTACATTCCCACCAGTAACACAAGAGGGTTTCAATTTCTCCACATTCTCACCAATACTTGTTATTTTCTGTTTTGTTTTGTTTTTGTTTTTAATTGCCATCCTAGGGCTTCCCTGGTGGCGCAGTGGTTAAGAATCCGCCTGCCAATGCAGGGGATGCGGGTTTATGCCCTGGTCAGGGAAGATCCCACATGCCGCGGAGCAACTAAGCCCGTGCGCCACAACTACTGAGCCTGCGCTCTAGAGCCCGCGAGCCACAACTGCTGAGCCCGCGAGCCACAACTACTGAAGCCTGCACGCCTAGAGCCCATGCTCTGCAGCAAGAGAAGCCACCGCAACAAGAAGCCTGCGCACCGCAACGAAGAGTAGCCCCTGCTCGCCGCAACTAGAGAAAGCCCGCACAGCAACGAAGACCCAATGCAGCCAAAAATAAAAATAAATAAATTTATAAAAAAAATAAATTGCCGTCCTAGTAGATGTGAAGTAGTATCCCATTGTGGTTTTGATTTGCATTTCCCTAATGACTAATGCTATTACACATCTTTTCATGTGCTTATTGGCCATTTGTATACCTTCTTTGGAGAAAGGTTTGTTCAAGTTCTTTGACCAGTTTTGAACTTTTATTGTTGTTGTCAAGTTGTAAGAGTTCATTATATATTCTGGATATTAATCCCTTATCAGGTATATTTTTTGCAAATATTTTCTCACATTCTGTAGGTTGTCTTTTTGCTTTATTAATAGTGTTTTTTAAAAATTTATTTATTTTATTTTTGGCTGCGTTGGGTCTTCGTTGCTGTGCGCGGGCTTTCTCTAGTTGTGGCAAGCGGGGGCTACTCTCCGTTGAGGTGCGAGGGCTTCTCGTTGCGGTGGCTTCTCTTGTTGCGGAGCACAGGCTTCAGTAGTTGTGGCTCGCGGGCTCTAGAGCGCGGGCTCAGTAGTTGTGGTGCATGGGCTTAGTTGCTCTGTGGCATGATGGATCTTCCCGGACCAGCGCTCGAACCCGTATCCCCTGCATTGGCAGGCAGATTCTTAACCACTGCGCCACCAGGGAAGCCCTAATAGTGTTTTTTGATGCAAAAAAGTTCTCAATTTTGATGAAGTTCAATGAATCTATTTTGCCTTTTGTTGCCTGCGCTTTTAATATCATATACATGAAATTGTTCCCAAATTCAACATCATGAAGATTTCTCAAACTTTTATGATTTCCCCTAATGTTTTCTTCTAAAAGTTTTATAGTTTTAACTCTTTTTTTTTTTTTTTTTTTTTTGCGGTACTCGGGCCTCTCACTGTTGTGGCCTCTCCCGTTGCAGAGCAACAGGCTCCGGACGCGCAGGCTCAGCGGCCATGGTTCACGGGCCCAGCCGCTCCACGGCATGTGGGATCCTCCCAGACCGGGGCATGAACCCGTGTCCCCTTCATCGGCAGGCGGACTTCCAACCACTGCGCCACCAGGGAAGCCTCTAACTCTTAATTTTAGGTCTTTAAATCCCACGGAAGGTTCTTGAACACGGAAAGTTCAGGGAAGTCCTGCCAAACAGTATCTTGAGACTTCAGAGCACAGGTCACGTGGGAACCAGACTGGGGGTTCGGCCAACCACAAGGCACAGTGTGAGTCAGATATGGATTCCAGGTCGTATTAATAGAAATATGTTGTGGAGAACTTAGGAGGTGATGTTACTGCAGATCCAAGTCAAGAGATGCCTGGGTGGGTGGGGGGAACTGGGTGTGGCTGACATGTTGGCAGCCTGTGAAACCACAAGCAGGATGGCCCAGCTAGGGGGGTGGTGAGGAGTTAAGGGAGGAGACAGAGCAGGAGCCATCAGAGCTGGAGATGGGGGACGCAGGCTGGAGAGGTTGCGTAAGAGAGAGCTGTGATTCTCAAGCAGGAGAGAGGGCTCCCCAGCATCTAAGGGACTCAGCAACAAGAAGCGCAAGGAGAATGAACAGGGCGTCGTTGGGGAGCTAGCCATTTGCCTGATACTCAACCAGCCAAGGGAGCAGGGTCCCATCAGGGAGAGAGTTCGAGGCTGGATGAGAGGATGGGAAGGAGGAAGTGGATCTGCAGAGTAGAAACAGCCTTTCCTTTCCTATTCAGCTATTATTTTTACCGCATAATGTGTCTTTTCTACCGGCTCCTTCCCCGCTCTCCTGAAAAAAATAAGGTATAATTTACATATGGTAAAATCCAATTTTAGTATACGATTCTGATTCTTGGCCAATGCATACAGTTATGCACCCACCACGTCAATCAAGATGCGGAATATGCCCCCATCCCCAGCCTCTGGCAAGCACTGATCTGTTCTCCGTTACTACAGTTTGCCTTTTCCAGAATATTGTACACATGGAATCATATAATATGTAGCCTTTTGTGACTGGCTTCTTTCACGAAGCATAATGTTTTCGATGTTCCTGTGTAGTATGTATCTTAATTATTTGTATGGTTGAATAATATTCCATTGTATGTATATATGTATATATATATGTATGTATTTTTTTTTAATCTATTCATCCACTGATGGGGATTGTGATGTTTCTGCCTTCAGTTATTGTGAATAATGCTGCAACGAACATTCCTGGGCAAATATTTGCTTTAATACCTGTGTTCAATTCTTTTTGGTATAATTTCCGGGTCATATGGAAACTCTATGTTTAACATTTTGAGGAACCGCCAAACTGTTTTCCAAGCGGCTGAACCATTTTACATTCCCCATGGCAGTGTATGAGGGTTACGATGTCTCCACAGTCTTGCCAACGCTTGTATTTATTCGACTTTTTGATTCTAGCCATCCCCCTGGGTGTGAAGTGATATATCACTGTGGTTTTGATTTGCAATTCCTTAATGACTAGCGACATTGAGCGTCTATTCATGTTGGCTGTCTGTTTATTTTCTTTGGAGAAATGTCTGTTCAGGTCATTTGCCCATTTTCAAGCTGATGGATGTGCTTGAAACAAATATGCTGGCTCTTCCTTTGGCCACTCCAAACCAGCCCTCAACAAATTCCCACTCCTGTGTCTTCCCCATGGCCCCATCTCCATCCCTGACTCTCCTCCAGCACCCGGGGGACCAACAGCCCATCTCGACCTATGAAAGCTTCCTCATATTCCCCTTACACTTGCAGGACTAAGAAAGACCCTCAGGGACCCTTCCTCAGCACAGGTCTGCACCAGGGTTGCCTTGCTGGGCCCACTTTAATAGAAAAATGACCTGTAGCTTCTGTGGGAAGACAAATTTTCTCAACATTATAAAAATTTTCATACATACAGAAAAACGGAAAGAATTGTACACTGGCCTGCCCACCCTTAGATTTGACAATTAACATCATGCTATATTTGCTTTATCAGATATGCCTCCCTCCCTCCCCCTCTCTCTCCATCCATCAATCCACATTATTTTTAGGATGCGGCCATCAGCACCCGTTACCCCGAAACACTTCAGCATGGACATCGCTACCTAAGAGTTCAATATCTTATGTTTCTTTGCTATTGGGGAAGTGGGTGAAACAGGCAAGAAACAGACAAGTCTTCTGTGTACATCCCCTGACTTTGGAGAGGTGCAGACACCCGTGTAATCCAACCTCGATCAAGATATAGAACATTAACGTCATCCCCAGAAAGTGGAAGGAAGGCAATTTTAAGTTATCTGCCTTGCTAGATATTAAAATACCTTTCATCACCAACCCCCCAAACAGGGTCATACAAACTTCCTATTTCCCTCCTACAGATAGATGTTTCGATCCCAACCCTGAATCGTATATCTCATTCCAATCCCCTGTTGATAGACATTCAGGTTAGCTCATGCTTTCTAGAAACTTGTCTATGATGGGGGGATGGGACGGGAAGAGGCAAGGCAAGAAAGGGATTCTCAGGACGATGGAGAATCTCTGAGGCTAAGGGGGAAGAGTCAGTGGAGAGGAAGAAGGGAAGGCTGAGGAGCAAGGTCCTTGATGGCAAAACTTGTTCCAGCCTCAGGGCCTTTGCACCTGCAGGATCCCTTGCCTGGTGTGCTCTCCCCTGGCTTTCTGAACTGTGAGCTCCACCGTCCTTCAGATCTGAGCTCAAATGCCACCTCCTCAGAGAAGACGACATCCTGGCTACAATCACTTGTCTTTTCTCGCGCTGTCCCCTGTTTATTTCTTTGGTGGCCCTTACCTCAATCTGTCGTTATGATTTTTGTCTCTTCCTTGCCCATCGAGCTCCCCTCTCTCCCCTAGAGTATTAGCTTCAATAGGGCAGAGACGATGGTTGCTTCTTCGTCCCCGTATCCCCAACACTGGGTCTAAACACAATAAGAATTCAACACATGTTCATTCAAGGAATGAATGGCTCCAGGGGTTGGGGCGTGGGGACCAGTGGAGGCATCGAGGCGCTCCGTACAAGGTCTCTAAAAAGTCAGAGGTAGGTTTAGGGGTCCCTGATCTGAGCCCAGCGGGCTGGGGCTCCTCTGGTTTAAACCAGGTTCTCTAGATGGATCTGCAAACTCAGCTCTGCGCCACGCCCGCTACTTCTGCCCAGATGGATGGTCAGGAAGGGCAGTTGAGGGCTTGACTTGCTTCAAAGCCCCCTCTGACCCCGCAGGATCCAGTGAGGCTCAGGGGTGCGTATTGTGCGTGGGGAGGCGGCGGCGACTCGGGGTCCACACCTCCCCTTCTTCCTGGGCAGCATCTTGCGGGCCGAGGCCCAAGGGAACCTGAGCTGGTGGGCAAGGCCCGCGCGCCCTTCCGGCTGCGCCAGGTCCTGCACTCGGGGTGGCTAGGTGCTCTCAGACTGCACCGCAACGCGGACGGATGCCTGCACTCTGCGCAGGCCGTGGGGCGCGATACGTGCAGGGCAGGACGCGGGGCAGGTGCGGGCGTGGCCTGGGAGGGTCCGGGAGCGGCTGAAAGGCAGAAGAGGTTCCGGGAGCGGCTGAAGGGACCATGATAGCTAGGTCGAGCCGGGCGTCTTCGCCAGCCGGTGCGTGGCCAAGTGCATCGCACCCCGAAGCTGTAGGTGACTGGGCGGGGCCTAGGCTGGAGTGGGGAGGAGCCATTGGGGGTGAGGGGGCCACAGTTCGCCCTTCTTGGAGGCTGGAGGGGTGGGGTGGGGCTGGCTGGGGTGGGGCCTGGAAGGAGCCCTAGGAGGCGAGGTCTTCAAGGTGGAAGGTCTTCTTGCAAAGCTTCAGTGATGCCTTGGTGCTGACTGTGCACCTGTCCTGGAAGGCTATGTTGTACTTGAGGCCGGGAGGGGGCAGGGCTTGGGCTGAGGGAGGAGCCTGAGGGGACCCCGGGGTCCAAGGAGGATGGGAGGCAAGGACGGGGCGGGCGATAGGGAAGGCTGGGCTCTTCTGCAGCCTGCCCTGTGCCACGGTGGGCGGCTACCTGCCTCAGACCTGGAAGCTGGAGAAGCACAGGGAGCCGGGCTCGGATGAGGGCCTGGGTTGATGGGAGAAGGGATGTAAAGACAGTGGGGTCTCAGCAGCCTGCCCCACGTGTCCTGGGGGCGCCAGGGTGAGGGTGCTATGGGGACACGGCGATTGAGAAGGCACAGAAGATGGGAAGGGGGTTTGTGTGGCCGCGCCCTCGGCCACACCAGCAACTCTCCTGGGTCTTCCCTCCCCAGGGCGAGGCGCTGGACCTGGCCACCATCAGCCCGGATCCGAGGTGGGTGGCCCGGAGCCGCTCACGCACGGTTGCCCTGGTAAACAGCAGCCTGATGCCCTAGGAGGCTGAGCTCGAGTTCTCCAGGGCGCAGACCGAGGGCTCTTCCCTGCCTGGGGTGTTGGGGCGAGGGGCTTGAGGAGGTGAGCGCTGGGGGCCAGGAGTCTGGGGGCTGAGGGTGGGCCTGAGTGAGGGGGTGTGCTTGTGGGAAAGCCAGCCGCGGAGGCACCTGGCGGTAAGCAGCACGCGTTTACGATTGTGTTAGCCATCGCGTGCGTTTGCGGCTGTGCGCGGGAATGTGTTTAGGGAGAAGAGGCGCAGTGACTAGGAAGCCTGGGAATTCAACTGTCTGGGTTCGAGTCCAGCTTCTAAGGACTGTGGGCCTTGGGTACGTGGCCCAATTTCTCCCTGTCTCCGTGTCCTCTTTCATCGGGGATTATTCACTCTGCAGATACTTGCCGAACACCCACTGTGCGCTGGGCACTGTTCTAGGCACTTCAGGCACAGCAGTGAACAAGACAGACACAAATCCCTGCTCTGGTGGGTCGTGCTGACAATAGAGATGAGGAAATAAAAGTATACAACATGCTAGATGAGGAAATCAACGTATGCAGTATGCTCGATGGTGTTAAGTGCTGTGTATGTGCATGCGGGGAGGGGGGTGACATTTGTGGGTAAAGAATGGAAGGAGGCGAGGCGAGAGCTGTGCAGTGCTTCAGTGGGGAGAACCTCTTTGGCAAAGGGAGGAGCACATGCAAAGGCCCTGGAGCAGGAATTTACTTGGGGAGTTCATGTGACAGGAACAGAACGAGCAAGGGGGAGAGAGAGAAGAGGTCAGGGCAGGGAGGGGATGGGCCAGGTCATGCAAGGCTCTATGGGCAAGGATGGGGGTGGCTTGCGCTTTCACCCTGGGAAGGTGTTGGAGCAATTCCCCTGCCTGCTGTGGGAATGAGGATAGCATCGACCCCAAGGAGTTGTTATAAGAATTATATGAATTACTATGTGTAGAGTGATCGTACCCTGTCTGATGCATACGGCACATGCATGAAATATTGGGCTATTATTATATGTGGCGGACATGTGTGTCTCGGGGTGTGTCCATGCTGCAGCTGAGCGGTGGCTCTTAGTGAGTTTGTTGTTGTGAAAGAATCTCTCTAAAGCTATTAAAAAAACCCTGCTGGGTGTTTGAAAGCCCTGCTGGGGTTACTGCTCCCTGGCTGGGACAGGCTCTTTTGTGTAACAGCTGTTCTCCAGATGTCAGCTGGGGTTACTCAGGCCTCGGAGCTTTGGCGCCTGCCTCACTCCCACGACCTGCGGGAAGCCCAGCGCCCTCCCCGAGATGTCTGTAAATTCCCAGGGCCTGTGTTCTCATGCTTGCTTCTTGGCCTGAGTTCCTGCCCGCTGAACCCTCGCTCTTACCCACCTTCCCGGGGCCAGCGCTTTGGGGAAACCAGTTCTGTTTCCTCGATTTTCCCCGGGCCACCCACGCGTGAACTTTGCATACTTACCTGCGGGTGCCCCCCACCCCCATGCCCCCCAAGATGCGGTGCTCTCTCTAAGGTCCTGCCATCCCAAAGGCTTTCGCGTTGTTTGAGTTTCCGTAAGATGTTGCTTGACAAAAATTCCACCGCCCAGAGGAAAAGTTTGCATACTCGCACCACATAGCAAACTTTATGACCAGCTTAGAGTGAACTGGGCTGTCATGGGAAGGGGGGATCTCGCTCAGGGACACCTGAGGCCAGTGGCTGTGAACAGCTGTAGGTGCTTCTGACGTCAGGCTGGCGTGCAGATTTGGAGGCAAGTGGGAGGACCTGTTGGCTGTGGGAACTCAAGGCGGGGGCAGATGGGAGCTGGTACAGAACGGAGAGGAGGCTGGGGGGTGAGCAGTTGTGAGAGACAGCAGCTCATTCTGGGGAAACATCAAGCCACCAGAAACAGTTACAATGAGTCAGACTCCCGGAAAATTAGGCAAGGCTGCTTCAGACAGAATTCGCTGTAGACTGTTTTGGTAGTTCCTGTAATCATCACTAACTGCTTTCTCAGGGTGTGGATAGGTAGGGCTCAGGGGTTAAAGCTATAGCAACAGAACCTTGCCTGGGGCAGGGTGAAAGCACGCCCCCCACCCCGGGCAGGTCGTGACTCAGTGGGACAAGCCCATAACTGGTCTAGTTCCAAGATAAGGGCACAGGGTGTGTTAGAAAGAGGCATTCCATTCAAGCTTGGAATTAAGACCAGGGTCACGCTTAACCCTGACCACAGTTCAGTACCGCTGCGTTATGGACCACATGGTCCCTGAGACTGTTCTCTGTAAGACTTGCACGGTTTCTGCACAATTGTAATTATAGCATTTGGTATCAACTTGAATAGGAACTTGATTCCTGGAATAGGTCTTCTGGAGGATATTATACAATGTTTCTTAACCTTTTCTGGATCATAGACTCATTTGGGAATTAACTGAATTTAAAGACCACCTCCAATCCATTGCCCTCAACTCCCCCCCTCCAAATATATTTACCCCCAAGATTGTTTTGGACAGTTATATGGTATCATAGCTGTTCATTCCAGGTTAGGAACCTTTGGTTTTAGTTCAGCTCTCTCATTTTACACGAGATGAAACTGAGGCATAAGAGTGTAGCGCCTCGCTCAGGGTTACACAGATAATAAGTGATAGAGCAGGGTGTCAGTCCAATGTAGTAATTAATTGTAGACTCAGCCTAGATGCAAACCCTGGCTTCATCCCTCACAAGCAAGAGATGTAAATCTCCTCATGCCTAGGTTTCCTCATCTGCAAAATCAAGATAATGATTGCAAGATAAAAGTATTTTTTTTTTAAAGTGGAAACACAAATTGATTCCTTAGCCTGTACTTCTAGCTTAAGTGGAAGTTTGAGCCAGATGAAGAATTCCTGCCACCTAGTGGATGGCAGGATGAATAAATTATAGGATGAATAAATTAGAATTTCTGGCACTGAAACTTACACGTTGACCACACCAATGTCTTTGTGTGGTTATTGTTAAGAGAGTTAGTGGCTGCACGTTAGAGAGCTTGTGTGTCTCCTTTCAAAGAGACTGTGTTTCAACATTGTAGCAGTTAGCCTTTGCTGTGTAACAAACTACGCTAACGTGTAATGGCTTAAAAGATGGTCATTTATTAACACTTGATTCTGTGGGCTGGAGATTTGGGCTGAGTTAAGCTGAGTGATACATCTGTTGGTCTTTCTTGGGGTCACTCATGGGACTGCAATTAGCTGGTGGGTGGGCTGGGGCCAAATGCCAGATGATCATGGAGGGCTCCCTGCATGTGTCTGGTAGTCACAGGCTGTTGGCCAGGGTGCCTTGGTTCTCCTCCATGTGGTCTCTCCAGCAGGTTAGCTTGAACTCATGTCCACCGTAGCTGCAGATTTACCAGAAAAAGCAGAGAGCCTGCTAGCATTTTTGCTCCCCATTGTGTCATGTTTGCTAAAGTTTCATGGGCCAAACAAATCACATGGTCAAATACAGATTCAGGAGGAAGAGAAACAGAATCCATATCTTCTTGATGGGGGAGCTACCAAATATTGTGGCAATTTTCCCCCTTCAATACCCCACACGCGTTTGCTGGTGAGTGACTGGGCATTGAGTTGTCAGTTTAAAACTTAAAGGGTTTGATGCTAAGAAATGTTTTCACTTCTCAAAAGAAGCGAACTTATGGTTAGAGACCATAACCTCCAGGCTAGCCCATCAGTCTAGTTATGGAAATTGACCTCTTCCTTATGGGACATTTCTCTTCCTTACCTGTCTGTACTCCCCCCGTCACTTCCCATCTATCCCATCACTTTCACCTGCCTTATGGGCTAAGTAGACTACTGTGGGCTAGCTTGGGAACTATATAGCTTTTCCCTGCATTGTTTTCAGTAGAATGTGCTGTTCAGGAATGGAGGGATGGTCATGGCCACCCTCTTGTCCCCTGCCATGGTGATCTAGGGACTGTTTCTCTCTTCCGTGGCTTAAGAAAGGGCCCACTGGCAAGGTGGGCTCACATCTGTCTTATCCACCACTTGCCTTGGAACAGTGCCCGGCACATGGCTGACACTTGATAAGTGAATGTCTGCAGGCAGGACCCAAGCCTCATCCGAGAGTTTTCACTTCTGAGGGTGTCCGCTCTCACATCATCCCAGTGGCTATTTCCTGTTGCCCGCCATCCTCCAGCCCTTCTGTAACTGTGTGTGTGACCCCTTAGCAACTGTTGGTCAGCTGTCCACGATGTCCACAGGCTCCCACAGGACAAGCTGTCCACCCCCTTCCATTGGACATCTTCACTTAATGCTAGACTCCACACTTGCACCAATGGCTCAAAACCAAACTATTTAAAATATATATATATTTATTCATCTGGCTGTGCCGGGTCTTAGTTACAGCATGTGGAATTTTTTTTTTTTTTTTAGTTGTGGCATGCAGGATCTAGTTCCCTGATCAGGGATGGAATTTGGGCCCCCTGCATTGGGAGAGCGGAGTTTTAACCACTGGACCACCAGGGAAGTCCCCATAGCAAACTCTTTTGTGAGCTATGTCAACTAGTTTCACTGTGGGCTGTAAGTATGCAAGTGTTTGACTAAGTTGGTTTGTATGTGTTTTCTCCGCACTAGGGTGCCACCTTTGAGGGGTTTCATTCACAGCAGAAACACGGTCGATTTGTCTATTTATTTTGACTACTTTCCAGCAGAGGGCAGTCAAGGGTCTCATTCTGTCAAAGTCAGTCCATTGTGATGACTTTGAAGTCTACTGTGATGACAAGGTGACTTGTTCTAATTTGCATACAGGTACAATTTGCTAGCCACAGACCTGTACTTACCTGTGTGGTGTCCATGTGCATATAATGCCTGCCTCACCCAAAGTTGTGCACGTCCTAATCCCCAGAACCTTGAGTATGTTCCCTACATATTCATGGCAAAAGAGATTCTGCAGATGTGATGAAGGTTACTGATTTTGAGAAGCGGAGGTGGTCCTGGATTATCCGGTGGGCTCACAATCACATGGACCCTTAAAATCAGAGAACCCTTTCTAGCTGGGTCAGAAGTGAGATGGGAGAAGAGGAGGGGAGATATGAAGGGTGCGAGGGACTTGATCTGCTGCTTCAGGCTTTGAAGATGGGAGGGGGGCACGAGCCAAGGAATGCAGGCGCCTCTAGAAGCTGGGAGTGGCTCTCAGCTGACAGTCAGCAAGGAAATGGAGAACTCAGTCCTACAACCGCAAGGAAGTAAAATCTGCCAATAACCCAAATAAGCAAGGAAACAGAACCTCCAGAAAGGAATACAGCCTGTGCACACCTTTCTATCCTGGTGAGCCCTGGGTGGGGTTTCTGACCTCTGGAACTGTAAGATAATAAATCTGTGTTGTTTACGCTGCAAAGTTTGTAGTAATTTGTTATGACAGTTAGAGGAAATGAATACAGTGTGGAAATGACTCTCTCCCTTTCCCCAACAGAATGGTTTCAAGCCCACCTGTTGAAGGCAGTGTGTCCCTCTGTGAGTGGCTGAGGGTCCACCATGGATGGCCGGGCATCTGGCTGTGGCTGGTGAGTGACCACCATGGACAACTGAGTGTTTGCCTGTGAACACTGTCATTCCCCTGTCCCCTGCTTCCTCCCACCTGTTACCTGGGGTTGTGGAGGCTAGGTGGGATCTGCCTTGCCTCCCCCATCCCTGCTGCTTCTCCATGAAGCTCTGGTGTGTGGATCCCAAGTATGTTTGGGAAACTGAGGCCCAGAAGGGGGGGGACACGATGGGAGGGGGTACGGGTGGCTGCAGTGGTGACACCCGTCCCTTGCCCTTCCACTCCTAGACTCAGGCCCCAGAAAGAGCAGGGCATATATAAGTGGTCCCTGATCTGTGGGAAAACCTCATCAGCCAGGTGGGTTCGTCCTGCTCTTCTGAGGGGCTGAGCTTGATGCTCTCCCATCAGCCCTGTGCTTGGAGGGTCGGGCAGACGCTGTGCTGTAGGACTCAGCGTCCCGGGGAGGAAGGGTGACCCTGCTGTGATTCCACTGCCCCCAGAATGGTAGAAGCTTGCCCAGTGTTGGTGCCTTGGCAACTTGAGGTGAGTTGGGGGGGGCGTAGAGGGCAGGGGGTAGGAGAACTTGTCCCTCACAACTCTCCCTGTCCCTCTTGCTTGCCCTGGGTCTGCTCCTCTCACACCCCCAGCCCATCGGTCCGCATGGATCAGGTGGACACCTCAGAGGTCGGGGAGCTTGGGGATGGAGCCACATGGGTGGGAGAAGAATCCTGACCCCAGGGGGGACTGGGATGGAGGGGAGGAGTCTTCTGTGGAGCTGAAGAAGGTCCCTTCCCAGTACCGTTCCTGTGGAATCCTCAAAAGAATGTGGGTCTCCTTCTCTATGTATGTATAACAGAATCACTTCACTGTACACCTGAAACTAACACAACATTGTATATCAGTTATATTTCAATAAAATTTTTTTAAAAAAGAATGTGGGTCTCATGGGAGCATCAGGGGACCCCAAGCTGAGACCCTGCTGACCTCATCACCTTTACCCTCAGAGATGGATGGATGCCCTCAGCTCCGATAGAGACCCCATTCCTGAGCCAGGTGAACTGGTGGGGAGGGGTGGAGCTTGTGCCAGGCTGGGAGCAGGGTCCCTGGGCATCAGGCCTGAAGGGAGGAGATTGGGGCCAGGCCAGGCCCAGAGTGGTTGACATGTTTTGCCTCTGTGTGTGTGCCATGCCTATAGATGGACACACAGGTGTGTGGACACACAGGTGCACGCCTGCCTGCGTACACACACATCTGGGTAAATGGCACCTGGCCAAGGACCCCTGGCCATCCATGGTGGACCCTCAGCCATGCACTTATTGAGCATCTACTGTGTGCCAGTCACTTTCCAAGCCCACCATGTGGGTAAGCTCATTGATTGCGATGATTATCTCCACTTTCCAGATGGAAAAGGTGAGGCCCCAGGAGGACAAGAAACTTGCTTTAGATCCCAGCTGCTGGGCAGGGGTGGAGTTGGGATTTGATCCCAGGCACCTGGGTCTGCTCTAGACATTGGGGACACAGAGGGGACCCATCTTTGCCCTCCAGGGGATGTCATTGTAATGTCATTGTAATGGCAGAGACAGACACTACACAAGTCAATCAGTCAGTAACAAGATGGGAGGTAGTGATAAGTGCCCTGAAAGCAAGAAACAGAGCAAGTGAATTGAGGAGGGGGTGTGGTCATTCAGCCTTGGGGTCAGAGGAGGCCTTTCTGAGGAGGTGACTTTGAGGAGAGACCTGAGGAGGTGATGGAGGGAAGTGTGTGACATCTGGGGGAAGAGTGTTCTAGGCAGATGGAACAACCTGTGCAAAGGCCCTGGGGCAGGACTGTGCCTGGTGTGTTGGAGGAACAGTGAGGAGGCCCGTGTGGCTGGATCATAGAGAGTGAGGTGGAGAGAGGGAGGAGGGGAGGGCAGGGAGGAGATGGGGCAGGTGGTACAGGGCCTCATGGGCCTTGGGGAAGACTTGGGCTTTTAATCTTGAGGGAGGTGGGAGGTAGGGGAGGGGGCGGGGCCTGACTCAGGTGCTCACAGGCACCCTCTGGTGGCTGCTGCAGGGAGGACAGACTGTGGGGGCGAGAGCCAGAGCCGAGGGTTGGACCTGACTCAGGTGCTCACAGGTGCCCTCTGGTGGTTCTTTTGGGGAGGACAGACTGGGGAACGAGGGAGGACTAAGGTGGAGGTGACTGTGCCCGTCTAGGTGAGCGATGATGGGACTGGACCAGGTGGAGGCAGCACGGGTGGGAACAAGTGGGTTAATTCTGGCTAGATTTTGAAGCAGAGCTGCCAGGACTGGGTGTGGGGTGTAGAAACAGGAGCTGAGGGCCACTCCAGAGCTTCTGGTGAGTAAATGTAAGAACAGATTTGTCTTGGACTGAGCTGACTGAGACAACCGGGGTCATATTACCTTTGAGATGTTCGTGAAACCCGCACAGAGGCCAGCGAGGATGCAACCAGAGGTATCGACGTGGGAATTGTGGCACAAGGGTGATTTTTTTTTTTTTTAAGTTTCAGCTTGGCTTGAATAATTCCTTGGCCAAATTTCTCTCATTCCTTTAAATGTGCAAATGTTTCAAACCTGTGAAAAGTGTCTAGATAGCCAATGCATTTAGTTTTTTTAAAGCACTGAAGATAACTTCTGCCAATAATTGTTAACAGTGAAATAGTCATAACAGTTAAGTGTTTCTTGAGTAGTCCAATTTTAGTTGGTGACAAAACAAAAGGGAAGGACTTCCCTGGTGGTGCAGTGGTTAAGAATCCACCTGCCAAGGCAGGGGACACCGGTTCGAGCCCTGGTCCGGGAAGATTCCACATGCCCTGGAACAACTAAGCCCGTGTGCCACAACTACTGAAGCCCACGTGCCTAGAGCCCGTGCTCTGCAACAAGGGAAGCCACAGCAATGAGAAGCCCGCGCACCACAATGAAGAGCAGCCCCCGCTCGCTGCAACTAGAGAAAGCCCGTGCGCAGCAACGAAGACCCAATGCAGCCAAAAATAAATAAATAAAAAAAAATTATTAAAAAAAAGGGAAGAGAGTGTATACCAAATATTTAGTGATAGCGGAAAAGATCCTCACCCCAGACATGAAATAGTTTAAATATCAGAATGTGGTCCCTCTCTTATTGTCACTGGTAATGAAAGAAGTTCCTGAAATTGCATATTTATTTTGTAAAGTCTAGGGCTAAAACACAATGAATTTTTAAGCTGCATCCACAGCAATTGATCCTAAGATAGCATCTTGTCAATCAGAGTAAGGGCTAACACAGAGTATATGCTATTCAGAAATCTTATCTTTTTCTCCAAAAGAGACGTGGCATTGTGCTGTGTTTCCAAGTATTTTAGTTGGGTTTCTTCACACTAAGCAAGTAGGTGATTCTGGGAGTAAGATATTATTTTTATTTAAATGTTTTGTTTGTTTGTATTTGGATGGATGGTTCAGTGTTTATTTAACCAATCAGCTGTTGTTACACATTTACATTTGCTTTTCCCTGAGGTTAATCCTTACTCCTTTCCCTGCCCCCCATAGCTTTATTGAGATATAATTGATATATAACATTGGGTAGGTTTAAGGTGTACAACGTGTTGATTTGATACACTTACATATTGCAAAATGATGACAACCATGGTGTTAGCTAACCCCGCCGTCCTGTCACATAGTTACCATTTCTTTTTTGTGGTGAGAACATTGAAGATTTACTCTCTGAGCAAATTCCAAGTATATAATACCGTATTGTTAACTATAGTCTCCATGCTGTCCAATAGATCTCCAGAACGTGTTCATCTTCTAACTGGAAGTTTGTACCCTCTGACCAACGGCACACAAATGATATTTAAAACCATGGGGTGGGTGAAATCAACTGTAATTTTCCCGTTTTGTTTTTCTCCTTAGCACTCATCACCGGCTCATGTAAGACATATAATTTCCGTATTTATCTTGTTTATTTCCCGTCCCATCTTCGAGGGCAGAGATTTTTGCCTGTTTTTTTTCTTTTATTGTTTGTGTTCCCAGCTTTCAAGACAGTGCCTGCACCCATTCTGTCCTCCCTGGCTGGGGGGGTGATAGAGGAAGACCTGGGGAAGATAGGTCTTCTCAGACTTTCACAGGCTGTGTAGCCTGGTCCCATGCTGGTATCTTGGGGTCCCTATGGAGCTGGAGCGGGGGTGTTGCTTATGTTGAGGAAGCCCCTTCCTTTGGCCAGGGGTCCCCAGGCAGCAAGTCCTAAATGGCCAAAGTAAACTCAGCTTCTCTGTTGTCTACACTGCTTTATCTGTCCCTGGGGCAGGGGGCTGAGGGTGGGAGCTGGGAAAGGGTGTGTGGGTCACTCGGGGGCGGGGGCTGTCGATGGAAGAAATGCCCAAAAATGATCCCTGGGAGGGTGAGGCTGGTTTCCCCACGTCTTTGCTCTGGAATCAACTTGATGTAGCACTTGGGGGCTTGGGGCAGTGTGAGGAAGCTGGGGCAAGGTGGTGATTCTCTGTGCATCCAGCACAGAACCCAACAGTCCAGGTGAAGTGGAGTTAGGACCCTGCATTTCTTTCCTGACCATGCTCCCCCGTCATCAGCTGTGACTGGCTCTAGCCCCAGCTCCCAACCACTACCTCATCCTTTTGGATACAGCGATTGTCTCAGGAGTGGGCATGTAGCCCACTTAGAGCCAATGAGAGGCAGGGAGACTTGGTGGGGATTCTGGGGAGGCACATCTTCCTTCCATTGGGGCAACCGGAAGAGACCCCCAATCTGGCCCTAGGTGGTGTGGTTTGAGGATGGGAGAAACTGCAGTAGCAGTTTTGTGGACCACCGGGCTGGGACTGGGGCTTTAGCTGCTGTGTGGAGCCATCATATAAAACCTAGGCAGCCTGTGATGGCAGAAGGAAGACTTGGTGAACTCTTGTGAGCACCTGGATCAAACCTCACCTGAAGCTGTCAGGCTCCCAGTTATGTGAGCCCATATTTATTGTGACAAGGAATATAATGATATGTGACATTATGTAACCCTTACTACCTGCCAGACCCTTATTCTAAGTGGTAGGTATTATTATTATCCCCTTTGCACAGCTGAGGAAACTGAGACACAGAGAGGTGAAGCAATTTGTCAGTGGTCACACTGCTGGGGTGGGCAGACCCAGGATGCCTAGACCCCTCATCCCGTGTAAGATTCTGCCTCCTGCTTCTGTTGTTTACACCCGAAAGAGCCCTACTTCCTCGTGGCGTCAGATGTTGCACAACAGAAGGGAGGAAATTAGAGTCACTCCTCCTTTGCCTAGAGCCTTTCGTGGTTCCCTAAGGCCCTTCATGATGCAGCCCCTGCTGTCATCTCCCACCTTATCTCCCACTACCGTCCCCACCTCACTCGGCTCCAGCCCCACGGACCTCCTCTCTATTCCTCCAACTCATCAAACTTATTTCTGCCTCAGCGTCTTTGCCACTGTCATCCCCTTTTACTAAAAATGCCCTTCCTCTACTCTTCCTGGTTAACCTTCCATGTTCCCAGGGAAGTGGTCCTTGACCACCCTCCTATTGACCCCAGTCCACTCTGATACGTCAAGAACACACATCCTACAGGGAGTCGGCCTGGGTTCAAATCCAGTTCCATTACTTCCTTGCTGTGTGATCTTGGGCCGTGACCTTGACCCCTGTGCCTTAGTCTCCTCATCTGTAAAATGGGGTAATAATAGTGCCTGCTTCACAGGTTTGGGGAAGGATTAAAAGAGGTTATGACGTGTAAAGCGATTAGAACAGTGCTGGACACTTAGTAGTCACTCAGATAATAATAATAACTTTCTTTGACCATTTGATTTTATTATGCTTATTAAAACAACAAAGTATTGCAAATCATGAGTTACAATATTGTTTTTGTTGGCAAGTGTAAATATTAGCTCATCCATGAACTATAGTGCTGAATTTGAATAATATATTTTTAAAAACTTTTTTATACTTATTTAATTTTATTTTTTCAGCTTTATTGAGGTATAACTGACAAATAAAATTGTAAGATTTAAAGCGTATGAAACCTGGGAATTCCCTGGTGGTCCAGTGGTTAGGACTCCGAACTTCCTTCGTGGGGGGCACGGGTTCGATCCCTGGTGGGAGAACTAAGATCCTACAAGCCATGTGGCACGGCAAACAAACAAAAACAAAGTGTATAAAACCTTCTTTTTATATTGTTCCTTGTTTTTTTTTTTTTTTTTTGGTTCGCGGGCCTCTCACTGTTGTGGCCTCTCCCATTGCGGAGCACAGGCTCCGGACGCGTAGGCTCAGCGGCCATGGCTCACGGGCCCAGCCGCTCCGCGGCATGTGGGATCTTCGCGGACTGGGGCACGAACCCGTGTCCCCTGCATCGGCAGGCGGACTCTCAACCACTGCGCCAGCAGGGAAGCCCTGTTCGTTGTTTTAACACTAAAGAATGAATCAAGAAGATAAAATGGTACATCAATGGAACGATTTTGTGGCTTCCCAAATTGTAGTGTTTGCAGATATTTCAATTTTATTAAAATTCATGTAGTTACCGGACAGTTATTTACGTAAAATATTAATTAAATTTTCACTGCCTGCATTTCTTTTACGGCCATTATTATTATTTGGTTCATTACATGATTATTGCTTAAAGTGAATTTATTGTATAGGAAGGAGGAATTTAAAAATATTTTAAATTAAATAGATAAACAACAAGGACCTACTGTATAGCACAGGGAACTCTAGTCAATATTTTGTAATAACCTATATGGGAAAAGAATCTGAAAAAGAATATATATATGTATGTAAGTATAACTGGATTACTTTGCTGTACACCTGAAACAAACACAACTTTGTAAATCAACTATACTTCAATAAAAATAAATAAATAAGTAAAAACCCAAATCATCAGGTATGTATATGGCTTATAAAATTATAACAATATTCATAACTTTGAAAAAAAATATTTTAATACACCGGGAAGGCCGCTGGGCTTGCAATAAATGTCTGTTGAAGGAACCCATGAAGGAGGGTGCAGTTCTACATGGCGACCACCAGGGGCCGCTGTTTCCAAATCAAGGCCCGCTCAATCCCACCTCGGAGTGATTCTTCGTCAAAGCAGGTCAGGTTTTGGGCACCGACAGAGGATGCGCAGCGTGCCTCAGGCTCTTCCCCACCTCCACGTCTCCGTCCCGTCCCTGCAGTCTGTTCATCCGCCTCCCGGGGTTATGTGTGGGATTTTTCCTGCAAGGAGCTCTGCCCACGTCCCTCCTCCTTCCAGGATTCCCTGAATGTATAAATGCTGAGCCTTACCTTTGAGCCTTTGCATTGCTGTTTCCTCTGCCTGGAATGCCTTCCATTCCCGTTTACCGATGTCCACTCAAAAAACCCGTACTGTAAAGATTTAGACCCACTTTCTCCTGGTGTTCTGTGCCTCAGTTTCCTCTGATGGGAAGGCTGTGCAGAGAAGGTATGCTCAGAGTGAGAGATCAGAAGATCTGCAAGGCAGTGGGGAAGCACAGAACGTGTTTGAGCGGGAGAGAAAAGGCCCTCTTCCTTTCGCCCCTGGCCCTATCTTGAAGAGTCTTGAGGGGCTGGAATGAGACGCTGTAGCTTTGGCCAGCCCAGACTCTCTCCTCCTTGGGTCCCCACTGGCTAGATCAGTGGGTCCCCCTCCCCGTGTGCCCTCCTGGTGGGGCTGTTTGCTCCCCCGTGACCCCCTGAGCCTGAGGCAGCCCACAGCACCTGCTCCCTGGGTAGACACCAGGTGGGAGGTGGGAGATGCAGCCCTGCAGGGAAAGCCACGAACTACAGGCGGGGGCCAGGGTGTCACCTCTATAGAAGTGCTGGTGACTCCACCACGGAGGAGTTTGAGGCCTCACACGGCTGACGTGGATCTCGCGGGACTCGCTGGGGGTACAGCCACCCGGAGGTGAGCCTTGCAGGCAGGTAGAGGTCCAGCCAGGCTGGTCAACATCCAGGGGGCGGGGGGCCTCGGGAACCCCACACCCAGTCCACCTCCCCCAGCCCATCTCAGCCCCTCTCCTGACAATGTCCCTTCCCTCTCGCACTGTCTCTGAGTCTCTTCTGCCTCTTACAGTTCTCCCACCCTGGTGCTAGCACTTTCTGTGTCTCTCTCTGTCTTAGATCTCTGTCTCTGGGACTCTGGCTCTGAGGGTCTGCGGCTCTTGGGGTTTCTCTCTGTGTGACCCCGACCTGCGTGTCTCTCTGTTTGCCACCGTCCCTGCTGCCCCATCCGATCCCCACGCGCTGGCCAGTGGGGGAGGGGAAGAACAGGCTTCTCCACCTTCCAAGGGTCCCCTCCCTCTCCCTTCTTAGTTTCTGCCTCCTTTGACAATGTTGCCCTGAGGGGGAGCAAAGGGGAGGGTATTGCCCTAGGGAAGGGGCCAGGAGGACTGCCTGGTGGAGGTGGCATCCAGGGCCAGGCCCCATGCAGTCGGGTGTGGGAGCATCAGCCTTCAGATCCCGATACTGACATTCATTTCGGGGGCCCTCCTGCGGCTGCCTTCTCCCCGAGCCCACTCTTCTCCTCACTTCTTGCCCTTTCTGCCATCACGGGGCTCCCGACCTCCTGCCGTGTGTCTCTGCTCCTTACGTGGGTGTTGCCCCATGTGGGGGACAGGGGCCGGGCCCCTGTCCCCCACGTGGAGCAGCTGCTGGTGGCTGATGTCCGGCTAGTTTCACCCGGTTGGCAGTAATGGGATGAAAAAGCACAGGCTCCACGCACATCCAAAAAGGATGCAAGAGCGCCAGTCCTGAAGGGAGATGGCAGCCCCTGTGGATGTTGGGGAGACTGGGAACTGGATGGGAGGTTGAGGTCTCAGAAGAGGCTGCTTCAGGGACCAGGGAGGGCCTGCTGTTGGGTGGTCTTCTAGGGGTCTGGTGTAGGGGAGGGTCAGGTTTGTTCCTCAGGAGTCCCCCTGTGTTCTGGGATCTGGTGGTGAAGCAGTCCCAGCAGCTGTGTAGACCTGTCTGTGTTTGTGCAGGGTCGGTATCTTGTGGGGTCTGACTAGATAATTACTGTGGGGAGCCAGTTATTGTAAGGGTTTGGGGGTCGCTGGGGTCTGGCATGTTGGTGGTGAAGTTCCAGTGGCCATGGAGGATGAGCAGGACTTGTAGATCTGGGATGTCGTTTGCTGGAGTCTGTTGAGTGCGGGGTTGTAGTTTGTGGGGTGGTGGCCATCAGCTCTCTCTCTCTCTCTCTCTCGCTCTGCCTGCCTCTATCCTTCCCTCTCTGCCCTTCCTGCTTCCTCTGTCCATCTCTTTCTCTCCCTCTCCTCCTCTTTCTTTGTCCCACTAGAGTCCACGCTCATCCACACGTTTATTGAGCAATTACTTTGTGGCTGCCATCTGGCTGCAGCAGGTGCCTGGGAGCTTATGGTGGGTGCTGAGGGTGCCACCTCAGGTGAGCAAGCCTCAGTTTCCTCACCTGTAAAATGGGAGTCTGGGGGAGATGCCAGGATGCAGTACACTCATTCATTCAACGAGTATTTATCAAGTACCTACTGTGTGCTAGGCCCCGGGATGGGGAAACACTGGGGAGAAGAAACACAGGCCCTGGCCTCATGGGAGAAAGAGAGATATGAGTCAGTTAATTACACGAGTGAATGTAAAATGACTTCCATAATAAATGTTAGGAGGCAGAAACACCCTGTGCTCAGTAGAGGTGCAGAGTACGGGCACTTGATCTATCTTGGGAGGTCAGGAAGGGCTTCTTGGAGAAGTTGCAATCAAAGCATGAGAGAAAGGAATCTAGGGGAACGGAGGAAGAGCATTCCAGGCAGCAGGACTGCACCTGCAGAGGCCCTGTGGTGAGTCTGAGTGGTCGGAAGGCCAGAGTGGTTGGGGCTTGGAGGGGACCAGCTCCACCTGGACTGTGCTGGGTCCTATGGGTGGGGCAAGGGAGTGTGGTGTTGATCTGTTGAGGATTTTAAGCTGGAAAGTGGCATAATCTGATTTGTGTGGTGAACAAGATCTCTCCAGCAGATAGTGGCTATAAAGTGCTTAGCACAGGCAGGGCTGGGTTCCCAGATAGGGCCCGGATGACGCCAGTGGGGGTTTTGGGGACCCAGAGAAGTCACAAGGTCCAGTCCCTACCCTTTGAGGTCCCCAGGGACAGCTCTGGCCTGTCTCCAGGAACCATTGTGTCTCTGGGCTCTGGGAGTTGCAGGGGCTGGGAAAGTGGGATGTTCCTGCTTTAAGTGTAGCTGTAGAGCTAGGGGAGGGATAGCACCCTTGGGGGTGGAGGGCAGGGCTCCCAGAGCCGGAAGCTGCTACTCCCAGTAAGCTCCTGGGCCCGGCTCAGAAGGGAGACTGAGGCCCTGGGGCTCCATAGACACTGAGCCCTGAGCCAGGAGATGCGTCCTGGCCTCAGAGTGTCTTTGGGACCTGCCGCACCTCCGGCTGTATCTCAGGGCTCCAGAGAGTGGGCTCTGGGGTCCAGCTGCCCAGGTTCCAAACTTACCCGTGACCGGCTGTGTGACTCTGGGCAAGACACTGTACCTCTCTGAGCCTCTGTAGCAAAAATGGGACAACCTGCCTTCTAGAGAAATTGTGAGAATTCAACAAGATGGTTCATGCTGGTTCATTCACTCAACAAATATTTAGTTATATGAATAGTTATTAAGCAATGGGACTTCCCTGGTGGTGCAGTGGTTAAGAATCTGCCTGCCAGTGCAGGGGACACGGGTTTGAACCCTGGTCCGGGAAGATCCCACATGCCGTGGAGCAACTAAGCCCGTGTGCCACAACTACTGAAATCCGTGTGCCTAGAGCCCGTGATCCACAACAGGAGAAGCCACTGCAACGAGAAGCCCGCGTACCGCAGCGAAGAGTAGCCCCCGCTCACCACAACTAGAGAAAGCCCATTGTGCAGCAACGAAGACCCAACACAGCCAAAAAAATAAATAAATAAAAAAGCGCCTACTGTGTGCCAGGTGCTGTTGTAGGCACTGGGGACACAGAGGGGTGATGTGCCTGCCCTCAGGGGCTGGTGTTCTAGTGGCAGAGACAGACACTAAGCAAATCAGTCAGTAATTAAAAAGTAAGGGAGTGATAAGTTCACTGAATAAACACAAAACAGGATAAGAAGGAGAGGAAATGAATGGGGTTGTGGGTGACAATTTAGCCTAGGGGTCAGGCAGGTCTTGCTGAGGAAGTGAGACCTGAAGGAGGTGAGGGAGGGGCCATGTGAGTGTCTGGCAGGAACAGCATTCCAGGCAGTGGGAACAGCCTGTGCAAAGGGCCTGAGGCAGGACCATACCTAGTGTGTTAGGGGAACAGTGAGGAGGCCCATGTGTCTGGAGCAGAGTGAGCCAGCGGAGTCATAGCTGTTAGGCTGTGTGTAGGGCCCAGGGGAACTGGATGGGGTCCAGCACCTGCAGGGCATTTGGGGACTCAGGTGCCTGGAAGAGAGATCTTCCTGGCAGGGGCCTGAGTGGGAGCAGAGGCCGGCTGGGTCCTGGCGTTGGTTGGACATGGGTCACCTCTGAGCTTCCTTCTCTAGAGTCTGAGTGATGACTGGGGCCAGGTGCCCTCAAGCCCTTCCTGGTGACACCACCTCCGGGCTGGGTAGGGGGCCTGCACTTCTGCCAGGCAACTGGACCCCAGCCTGCCAGGAGGATCAGAGCCTCCTCTCGTTTTCAGGTTTGTTCTGGTTTGGGCTGGAGAGAAGGCAAGGTAGAGCCTGAGCGACTCGTCTGGCCAGGGGTGGAGAGCTTAAGGTCCTGGAGATGAATTTTTTCCATGAGAGTTGCAGGAGGTGAATTTCCATTGAGCTGACACTCATGGGCGGGCGACATGAGCCTGCCATTGGATCAGACCCCGTGAGCCCTGGAGGCCTCCCTGAAGTTCTTGGAGTTGATGAACAACACCCATAACCTTTTGGGACTAAGCGTGTACCTGGGTTACTTACCAATCCAGGCACCAACCTTGTACCCATTTGACAGGTGAAAAGACTGAGGCTTGGAGAAGACCAGGCATTTGTCTAAGGTCACGTAATATGTCTTTGGCACAGCAGGGATTGAACCCCTGGCCTGGCTCCTGACACCCCTCCCCTGCCCACCCCGCCCCCTCCCTGCCCATCAAGCCTGTTCCTGGCTCTGGGAACTCCAGCTGGGCTCGTGGGCTGGTCACAGAGGTACCAATGGCTTCCAGCCACTCTCTGTGCTCCGGGACGGGGGAAGGGGAGGGCCGGCGGCAGACCCAGAGTGCCTTGCATTTTTCCCTTTGAAATCTGAGTTCCTGAACAGGGTTCTCAGTTTTAGAGGTTGGTTTCACTGGGGTTTTATGAAGTAGGGGTTCTCTCAGAGTGAGAGTGCAGGGCCCCGAGGCTCACTTGGGCGCCTTGAACCGGATGAGAGTGTAGCCTCTTGTGCCTCTGAGGCTATTCCGTGGAATGGGCTGGGCTGCGCTGGACAGCCTCTGTGGGTCCCCTGTTTTCCCTGGGCTTGGGTTGCCTTCTGAGTCAGAGGAGAACCACGTGTAACAGCTCGGGGAGGAAGGCACCTCCTTCACCCCGGGCCCCCTGAGTCTGGGCAGGGAAGGATGGAGAAGTCAGAGAGAGAGACTGAAAGAAGTGGTTTTTGACTGCCCACCACCACTTGCATACCTCCTGTGATGGGTAGCTCATTAACTATCAAGGCAGCCTCTGCTGGGTTAGTGAGCTGGAATTTTTATAAAATTCTTTCAGATGCTGGCCCCCAGTTGAACCTCCACCCCCCTCTCTGTAGTCCTTGCTCCGCCTTCTGGGACCACACAAAGCATACCCCTTCTCCAAATATTTCACTCCTCCTGTGTTTATTGAGCACGTATTCTGCAGACCTGTGGACATGGGGAGGCAGACCCAGAGTGATCACTGTGGTGGTGATGGTGAAAACCCCTGGGCACAGGGAGCCCAGAAGAGGCCTCTGGCCTAGCTAAAAGGGGTCAGTCTGGTGGGCTTCCTGTAGGAGGTAACATCTATGCTAAGTTCTGAAGGATGAATAAGATTTGGCTGGGTAATTGGTGTGGGAAGAGGAAGAATGTTTCAGGCAGAAGGAACAGTATATGGAGGTGAGAGAATATCTTTTCAGTAAATGAAAGAGGTTCTAAGTGGCTGGAATTGTGTGTCTGAGGAAGGATATCGGGGCTGCTGCGGACAGGTGCTTGAAGCAGTGATCTAGATGGGAAGGACGGGACACCTTTACTCCTCAAACAGGTATGAGTCCAACTTTGTTTCATATTGTCTAATTGTTTTGCCAGGAAGCAATTTACGCCTCCACCTTCTAGATATAGAAGTGCCCATCTCACCACATCCTTTTTAGTACTGGGTTTTATCATTTTTTAAATCTTTGCCAATTTCAGCTAGAAAAAACCAGTATCTCACTGTGTAAATGAAAACAAGTGAGTATTTCTCTTATAACGGATGGGGGCAAACAATCTTTCCACATGTCCATGGCCCATATGAATGCCACCTCTTGTCTGTGACTGTTAAGAAGTCTCACACCCACTGAAGAGTCTGTGTTCATTTTTAGCTCCCCACTCAGCACGGAGCAAGGGGAAAGCCTGTGGGCTCACACATGGGTGGGGAATTTGTGAGGCAGCCTACCCTCTCTTCTTTGGTTCATGTTTTTGTTTTCCTCACCTTTTTTTTTCCTTTCAAAGTTTTAAATTTCTTTCTCCTTTGTTGGTGGCTGTAGTTTGTCCTCATCTGGGGTATCTTTGGGCTCAAAGAAGGAGTTTGCTAAACCCCAGGAAGGTGTTCTGTGTGAGACCACCTGGACATGCCAGGTGTCTTGTACACACAACTTACTATTTAATTCTCAAAACATCTGCATTTGATGGGGACCCTTGAACCCATTTTATAGATGAGGAATCTGAGGCTCAGAGACCACCATCAGCGTCCCATGGCCAATATTGGCTAGTCCTCTTAGTTTCACTCAGTCATTTCCTCTTCTGACATTAAGATTCTGTTTAATTAAATTCTAATTTCGGAGGAGAGGGCTGTCCATTTCTCCATACCTCTTGTCCAACACTGCCCAGTCAGGCGATGGAAGCCCAGTTTCTCATTAGGGAGGAGCTTTGGAGTCTAGCTCAGCAGCAACCTTATTATACAGGGAAAGGAAAGAAAAACAGAAAAGAGAGAGGGGGAAGCCACAGAACACCCTTGGAGAGCCACAGATGGCTTCAAGGCTCAGGTCCTAAGCTAGATTTTACTTCTGGGCTTTTAAAAACTGAGCTTGGCATACTAGTTCCACCTCAGCCACTAAAATTCCATGTGAACTTGGTAAGTCTGTCCCCAGACCTGGATCTCAGTTTCTGCTTCTACTAGTCAACCCATCTCTTGAGCTTTCTCTTAGTAACTATCTTTTTCATATCTGAGCAATCAGTTCTTTTTTAATATCTATGTGTTTTTGTTTCATAACCTCCTGTTCTTGTTTTATGGCTGCTACCCCTTCCTTTATCTTTTTGAATCACTTAATCTATTCACTGTAAAACTCTTTGAAGATTGTACTAATTATCTCTATTTCCACAGATGTAAATTCTTCCATTTGGGAAGTTTGTGGCAACTTCATGAAGTGATTGTAAATTCCTCATCTCTTTAGGTTATTTTCCCCTGTCTCCTGAGTCTTCTGAGAATGTGTGTCCTTGATGATATATATTAAGGGGCCCTACGTTTCCATGGGTGGGGGCATCCTTGTCACTGGGCACCTGTGCTTTGGTCTCTGGTTCAAGTTGGCACCTCCTTGTCATTTCCAAGTGTTTGGGGGTGGAATGGGGGAGGTCTCAGCATGTCCTTCATTTGCCATCTTGAACAGAAGTCCAATCTCATCATCTGTAAACTGATACCATTGTGTTGGGTGGTCTCTGAGGGTTCTATGGGTATTTTAAACACAGTTAACCACTGGGTTCTGTGGGAGAGGGTTCTAGCACCACCACCAAATAAAAAGTAGCCATGTGGCTCATTTTATACTATTAGTGTGTACTGGGTCTTTCTACTTATTTATTTATTTAGGTTGCGTTGGGTCTTCGTTGCTGAGCCCAGGTTTTCTCTAGTTGCAGCGAGTGGGGGCTACTCTTCGTTGTGGTGTGCGGGCTTCTCATTGCAGCGGCTTCTCTCGTTGTGGATCACGGGCTCTAGGTATGTGGGCTTCAGTAGTTGCAGTACGTGGGCCCTAGAGTGCAGAGGCTTCAGTAGTTGTGGCTCATGGGCTCTAGAGAGCAGGCTCAGTAGTTGTGGTGCAGGGACTTAGTTGCTCTGCGGCATGTGGGATCTTCCTGGACCAGTGATCCAACCCATGTCCCCTGCATTGGCAGGCGGATTCTTAACCACTGCACCACCAGGGAAGTCCTGTACTGGCTCTTAACACATATGATCTCATTCTTTACAGAACCAGTGAAGTAGGTACTGCTATTACCCTCATTTTAGATGAGGGATTGGAGGCTCAGAGGAGTGTTGGGACTCGTCCCCCCACACTCATTTGGGAAGGAGAATCTGAGCCCAGTTAGAGGTGGCTTACCTCTTCACTCTGTCCATCCTGTACATCATCCTGACAGCCAAGGTGTTCATCTCAGCCCTGCCCCATTGTAAGCTATTCGGCTTCTGGACCCCTTTTCCCTCTGTGGACACTGACGTCTATTCTTCAGAGGTGCTAAATGAACTCAAAACTGTGTTCTCAGTGCAAGGAGTGGGGAAGAGCCAGGAAGGTTTAGCTGGTGTGTTAAAGTGTGGGCTCTAGGGTCTGTTGCACTTGGATTCTGGCTGTGTTGACTTAGGCAGGTCACTTGACCTTTCATCTGTTTTTTTCATCTGTCAAATGAGGATAATGACTGAACATTTCTCTTTGAGTGGTGGTGAGTACAGAGTGAGACTTTGCATGTGCCTGGAACATAGCAGGTGCTCAGTAAACATTACCGCTGTCCTTAGAGACTGGAATAGGAATGGAGGGATATGATCCTTGAGCTGTCAAATCCTCAAAGCGTCTTAGGGGCCAGAGAGAGGAGAAGTTTTTCATGGACTCACAGAGAGAATGCATTCTAACAGGGAAGTCTAGTGAAGGTGGATTTTGCTCCATTCCAGGAAGATCTTCTTCTTCTCCTTCTTCTCCTTCTCCTTCTCCTTCTCCTTCTCCTCCTCCCCCTCCCCTCCCCTCCCCCTCCCCTCCCCCTCCTCCTCCTCCTTCTCCTTCTTCTCCTCCTCCTCCTCTCCTTCTTCTTCTTCCTCTTCCTCTCCTCCTCCTCCTTCCTCTCCTCCTCCTCTTCCTCCTCCTCCTCCTTCCTCTTCTTCTTTTTCTTCTCCTTCTCCTCCTCCTCTTTCTTCTTTTTCTTCTCCTTCTCCTTCTTCTTTTTCTCCTCCTCCTCCTCCTCCTCTCCTTCTTGTTCTTCTTGTTCTTCTTGTTCTTCTTCTTCTTGTTCTTCTTCTTGTTCTCCTTCTCCTCCTTCTCCTCCTCCTTCTCCTTCCTTCTCCTCATCCTCTTCTTCTTCTTCTTCTTCTTGTTCTCCTTCTCCTCCTTCTCCTTCCTCCTCCTCCACCTCCTCCTCCTCTTCTTCTTCTTCTTCTTCTCCTTCTTCTTCTCCTTCTTCTCCTTCTCCTCCTCCTCCTCCTTTCTCTTCTTCTTCTCCTTCTTCTTCTTATTCTCCTCCTCCTCCTCCTCCTCCTCTTCCCCCCCTCCTCCTCCTCCTCCTCCTCCTCCTCCTTCTTCTTCTTCTTCTTCTTCTTCTCCTCCTCCTCCTCCTCCTCCTCCTCCTTCTCCTCCTTCTTCTTCTCCTTTTCCTTCAACATTTTACTGAAGTATAGTTGATTTATAATGTTGTGTTTAATTTCTGCTGTACAGCAAAATGACTTACATATATATATATAATTCTTTTTCATATTTCTTTTCCATTATGGTTTTTCACAGGATATTGAATATAGTTCCCTGTGCTATAGAGTAGGATCTTGTTGTTTATCCATCCTATATATATAATAGTTTGCATCTGTTCATCCCAAACTCCCAACTCTTCCCTCCCCCACCCCCCTTGGCAACTACAAGTCTGTTCTCTATGTCTGTGAGTATGTTTCTTTTTCATAGATAGGTTCATTTGTGTCATATCTTAGATTCCACATATAAGTGATAGCATATGGTATTTTTCAGGAAGACCTTCTTGACCATGAGAGGTCACCCAGCCTCATAGCTGCTGGCTTTAGTGAATGAGTTCCACATCACTCAGGGGAACCAAGAAGAGCTTTGATTACCACCAGTCAGTGAGGCAGCAGAGGCTGATGGGGTGGACTGGTGCTGGGCCATCTCTGAAGGAGACACTTTTCCGGTTTCCTCATCCCCCACCAGCTGCTTCACAAGGAGAGTCCCCTGTCTTGCCCACCCTCCACTGGTGCCACGACCACAGGAAGGCCCAGCCCAGCACTTGCTGCATCTTCTCTAAATAAACTCGGGCAGCTGAGCTATCTACCTCCCCATCTCCCTCTGGGTTTCTGTGGAGGTGTTGGGGTGGTGGTTAGGGGCGGCTCAGGCTGAGCCACAGAGAGGAGAGACTTGGGCAGGGAGCTGCACAGTGAGGCTGAGCCCTTGTCTGCTTCATGGGCTTGGCATGAAAGCCTACTGTTCCTGCTCTAGCTGACCTCTAGCCCATGCACTGCCTTCCTCCCTGGGCATCTGCTGGCTTTGACTCAGCCTTAGAGGACCCCTGGGCTGTGTCCTCCTCCCTTTCCAGTCCAGCTGGCCCTTGGGATGTGCCTTTGACACCCATCAACTCTTGGCTTTGTGAGGGCAGGGAGACTGTTTAATTTTCCTCTGCTGTCCCAGTAACCACCTTAGAACCTGACACAGTGTTGTATGCGTGAATGAATAAATATGCATCCCAAGGTGTTTTGTGAAGTCGATATTTTGTGGCCAAATACATCTGAGAACTTCGAAGTCAAACAAAAGTTAAACTTTTTTTGCAGGACTTCTCAGAGCCTTTAATGATTCTCATATCTTTGTGATTTTCATATAAGGAACAAGGAATGCAATATTTCTCAAATGTATTTGTATCTTTTTGGGGGGGGCGGGGCAGAACACTGTGGCTACCAGGGTTCTTGAGAATATACTTTGGGAAATGTGGACCTAGGATCACGGTCAGAATTCCTAGGAGTGTTGTTATTTGACCGTTTATGCCTCTACCCTTTTTCAAACATGACCTGCATTAGCTTATGCAGACACAGACACTAAAGCCAAGAGCTGTTAGCACAAAATAAGACTAAATTCAAACAATAATATTGGAGAAGAAAAACTGCACTCCCAATTCAAGAAAGCTGCCAGAGTTCATCTCAAAACAGAGTGCCGAGGTTCCTGGTGGCCAAAGCAAACAGGGTGATGAGGTGGGTTTCATAGTTTTAGGAGGAGAAGGGCCAAACATTCTCTATGTACGAACAAGTTTCGGTTTTCATTCGTCTATCTGTCTACTCACTCATTCAACAAATGTTTATTTACCAACTACTATCTATGAGCCCAATGCCAGGCACAGGGATACAATGGTAGCCAAAAAAGACACATACCTGTCCTCATGGAGGTTAGTCAATGGTTTTTCAGAACAAAGATGCCAGCCCTCAATGTCCACTTTTCTCTGGAGCCCATTCTGAGTTCTCAGGCAGAAGCCTCCCACCTTACTCTAGTTTTTCTTTTTTCTTTATTTAAAAAACTATTTATTTACTTATTTGGTTGCACTGGATCTTAGTTGCGGCAGGCGGCCTCCTTAGTTGTGGCATTCGAACTCTTAGTTGCAGTATGCATGTGGGATCTAGTTCCCTGACCAGGGATCGAACCCAGGCCCCCTGCATTGGGAGCGCAGAGTCTTATCCACTGTGCCACCAGGGAAGTCCTGCTCTGGTGTTTCTCTCCACCTGTTTTGCATCAGAATCACAGAAGGTGATGACATCCTAGGTGCAGGGAACCCAGGTGGTCAGTAGAATCAGACCGTTGTGTGAGGATTTTCAGGAAAACCAATGTGGGAAAATGGGCCGTGGCAAAGGAGGTGGTCCCCCATCCTTGGGGGGGGTGGGTATCCCTGGGGCCCTGGGCATCTTTTCTGAGCTCCAGCCTAGGAGTTGAGAATCTAATGACTTTGCTTCTTTTATCTGCTCCTATTCTTAATATTCTGGTTCTTCAACACTTTGCATGTGGGAAGTTCTTGTCAATTGCTTTTTGTTGGTTGAAAGAATGGATGGACTCATGGAGGGATATATAGATGAATGAATGGATTTGTGGAAGGTTGATTGGCACATAGGAAGGAACTGTTGGTTGAATGGAAGAATAGAAGGCGGATGAGTGAAGGGACCAATGAATGAATATGTGGATGGAAAGATGCCTGGCACTTAGTAAAGGTACAGTATTATTATCATTAAAATATTCTTAGTGTGGTAAAATACACATAATGTAAAATTTACCATCTTAACCATTTTTAAGTATACAGTTCAGTGGTATTAAATACATTCACATGACATGTATTGTGCAACCATCGCCACCATCCATCTTCATAACTCTTCTCATCTTCTAAAACTGAAATTCTGTATCCATTAAATGCTAACTCCCCATTCCCCTCCCCAGTCCCTGGCAACCACCATGATACTTTCTGTCTTTATGGCTTTGACTACTCTAAGTACCTCCTATAAAGGAAATCATACAGTATTTGTCCTTTTGTCACTGGCTTATTTCGTGTCTTAATGAAATAACGTCCTTAAGTTTCATCCACGTTGTAGCATGTGTCAGAATTTCCTTCCTTTTTAAGGCTGAATAATATTCTACTGTATGGATGGACCACATTTTGCCTATCCATTCATCTGTTGATGGACACTTGGGTTGCTTCCACCTTTTGGCTACTGTGAATGATGCTGCTACGAACATGGGTGTACAAATATATCTTTGAGACCATGCTTTCAAGTCTGTTGGGTATATATCCGGAGGTGGAATTGCTGGATCATATGGTAATCCTATTTTTAATTTTTTTTGAGGAACCATCATACTGTTTTCCACGATGCCTACACCATTCTTTACATTCCCACAAACAGTTCATAAAGGTTCCAGTTTCTCCACATCTTGGCCAACCCTTGCTATTTTCTGTTGTTTTGATAGTAGCCATCCAAAGAGGTGTGAGGAGGTATCTCATTGTGATTTTGATTTATATTTCCCTAATTATTAGTGACACTGAACATCTTTTCATGTGCTTTTTGGCCATTTTTATAGCTTCTTTGGAGAAATGTCTACTCAGGTCTTTTGCTCATTCTTGAATTGGGTTGTTTGGTTTTTGTTGTTGTTGAGTTTTAAGAGATTTCTATGTATTCTGGATATTAATCCCTATGTAATCTGGGTATTATATCAGATATGTAATTTGCAAATATTTTCTCCCATTCTGTGGGTTGCCTTTTTACTCTGTAGATAGTTTCTTTTGATGCACAAAATTAAAAAGCTTTCATAAGGTTCAATTTGTCTATTTTTTCTTCCTTTTCTCTTTTTAGGCCACGCTGCGCGGCTTGCAGGATCTTAGTTCCCTGACCAGGGATTGAACCCAGGTCCACAGCAGTGAAAGCGCCAAGTCCTAACCACTGGACCGCCAGGGAATAATTCCCTGTCTATTTTTTCTTTTACCTGTAGGCACAATATTATTTTTAAAATGAAGCTATCAGTGAATGAATGGACAGTTAGATGGATGAGTGAGTGGGTGGGAGATGGACAGAGGATTGTACAATCGGGTGGGGGATGGACGGGTGTTTGAAGGAGTGGATGGATGGATAAATAGATGGTGGATGGGTGGATCAATGGATAAATGGATGGAATGTGAGTTGGTTAGGTAGGTGGGTAGAGGGACGGAGAGATGAGTGAGTGGGTGGGCGAATAGAAGACCTTATGAAAATATAGGTAGGGTGGCTGGGCAGGTGCAAAATTCTGGCCACAGATGGAGGACATCTTGGTGCACAACCTTGGCTCTTTTCAGATGAGTAGTAGCTTATCTTCTGACCCCACCTTGGCTCAGTTTAACTCCATGGGCACACACTCTCTTTTTCTAGGTTAAGCTTTCCTCCTATGTCTCTCTGGTTCTCCAAGAATCTTACCCTGGAGCTCAGATTGAACTGAGCCCTTGGCTGGTCTGCTGACCTTCTCAGTGGTAAGAACTCCTGGAAAAGAGCCTGCATCCTCCTGAGGATATGGTACCCAAGCACCTCTCCATGACGACTGTGGTCTGCTTTTAAGCCTTATCCCAGTCAACCAACCTCTCTCTGCAGCCTCACCCACTTCTCCATCAGGCACTAAAGCATCCCACCAGGTCCTCACTCTCCCTGCTACACCTCTTTCTGCTTCCACCCTGGTCTCCAGCCCAATTCCCACTCCACCCGCGCCCCTTCCCCTGGGGATGGCGGAGACACAGGATAAATTAGAGGAAGGAGTCACCCAGGTCAGCCTCCTACCTCCAGTCCAAGAACTTTTTTCTCCTCCCCAGGGTCCCCAGGCAGCCATGGATGTGGGTCTCTTGGTCCCGCCAGATGTACCCCAGGGTTGCGGCAAAACCCTGAGGCGACCGTGGGGCCGGCGTACGGCCGTGCGTCGGCAGCGGGAGTTCATGCCAGAAGAGAAGAAGGATACGGTTTACTGGGAGAAGCGGAGGAAGAACAACGAAGCGGCCAAGAGATCCCGGGAGAAGCGACGTCTCAATGACGCGGCCCTAGAGGGCAGGCTGGACGCATTGCTCGAGGAGAACGCTCTGCTCAGGACTGAGCTACGGGCTCTCAAACATCGCTTTGGCCTCCTGCCCCCCACTGGTGGTACCTGGACCCTGCCCACTCTGCTATGGGAGTCGCCCTGGGCTGGAGACCCCCACCCTAGGGCTGAACAGCTCCCCTCTCTTCCCGCTTCCCATGGCTGCCTCTTGAGACCGTGTTCCTTGGACGCTGGGGTTCCAGGATGCTGGGGCTGTCTGGTGGCTGCCAGCTGGACTGGCCTGGCCACTTCCCCCAGGTCCCTCCAGGACCCTGAACCCCCTACCCCCAAGAGAATGGACATGGCCTTGCAGAGTTCCCTTCCAGCTGCCTTCTTCAGCTGTCACCCCCTGGATAGACATGAGGGGCCCAGACCCGAGCTCAGGCCCTGCTGGGGGCTGTGGTCACCCATACCCCCTGGTTGCCGGGCCTCAGGGTGCTCAGATGTGTTGCTGACGCCCAGTGTTGATCCCGTGGGGTTGCCTCCTGGGGTGGCCTTCCCGGTCCCTGGGAAGGATCCAGAGGGTCTGGCTCAGCCCTCCCTGCCCCACAAATTGCGTATCAAGCCCCAAGCCTCAGGCAGAGTACCTTGGGGCTGGGGGGGTGGCTGGGCCCCCATCTGAAAGCTTCTCCTGGGCAAGGCCAGGCCTGCCAGGGTGCAGTGGGGGCTGATCGTGGGTTTGTCTGGGGGTATGAGTGGCTTGGCCTTGACCCAGCTCCCAAGACTGGGAAAGGCCTGTGGGAGGCCGTGGGTGCCCTGGCTGGGGGGAGGGTCCACTTCTTAGTGTCCAGACCAGACCTTTAAGAGGAGAGGCTGGGGTACCTTGGATCATGCCATGGCTCCTATCCTGCCTAAAATATTTGTTTTGGGTAGTCATTTTTTCTTCCTTCCTCCATTCATCCATTCATCCACCCACTCATCCATCCATCCACCCACCCATCTACTCATTTGTCCATCCATCCATCTATCCACCCATCCATCCTTCCATCAGGCCATCCATCCATCCATCCATCCATCCATCCATCCTTCCTTCCATCCATCCATCCATCCATCCACCCACCCACCCATCCTCCATCCATCCATCCATCCATCCATCCATCCTTCCTTCCATCCATCCATCCATCCATCCACCCACCCACCCATCCTCCATCCATCCTTCCATCTATCCACCCATCCATCCTTCCATCAGTCCATTTATCCATCTATCCATCCACCCACCCATCCATCCTCCATCCATCCTTCCATCTGTCCATCTATCCATCCATCCATCCTTCCTTCCATCTATCTATTCAGCCATCTAACCACTCAGCCATCTAACCACATCAACTCACCCAACCATTCTCCCTTCCTTCCTCCCTCCCTTCCTTCGTTCTTTCATTCGTTCGTTCGTTCATTCATTCGTTCCTTCCTTCCCTCAATCTATCGATCCATCCTCCCAACCACTTTGCTATGAATCTACACACCTATCTATTCATCCATTTATCTATCTACACATATGTCTATCCATTTGTCAATTCTTTTATTCATTTAATCACTCATTCACGTGCTCATTTGGTTATTCATTCATTCATTCTCTCACTCATTTATTTACAATTCATAGTGCCCAACTTAGTAACAAGCGTGAGGACACCTTCCTGGCTTTGGGGTTCCTGTTCTAGGGGGGATGATGGGGGGCTGGGAACAGACATACTGAGGGCCATACTTGAAGGAGGACGTACTGTCTCAAGATGTCTGACCCCTCATTTCTTAGGGTCCCCTTGGGGTGCTTGCTTACCGCCCAGTTTGGGGATCAGACTTATCCAGTTCAGATGGCTTTCTCTGTGTGTTGGGTCAGGGCCTTGAGCCATTGGAACAGGCCAGCAATATCTGAAGGGGGGGGGTCAGTTTTCTCTCTGTCCCCAGCTGCTTGTGCCCCTGAAGACCTCTCAGCCCCAGCATACACAGTCCCAGCTGGATGGGAGAAAAGACCACTCTCCAGGTACCCTGGAGCCCCCAGAGCTCACCAAAACCCCTTCCCTCATCAGTCCTCACTCAGAACCCTCCTCTTTTTTTTTAAAAAAAAAAAATCATTTCAGAGCATTTGTTAGATTCTGTTTAAAAAAAGATCCCAGCTCCAATTGTGGGGAGAGCTGGGGTGGGGTGGGGTATGCCTCTGGGCTGGTGCAGCCGCTGAGCACTGGATGTCCCTGGTCAGCCAAGTCATTGGGCCATGGGTGCACCCTCCCCCCTCTGCCCTTACCAGGTTTGGAGGCTGGGCTCGTTCTCAGCCAGCCCAGTTTTATCATGGTCGCAGCACAGGGCACCCTGCATATCACGGCCTGGCCCTCCTCTGCCTGTTCACTCCTTGTTCTGGTCCCTCACCCATTCTCGGCCCTCCAGTGGGAGAAAACAAGTACCCAGCCAGGTCTCCCATCCTGCTGGTCACAGCTGCAGCAATCAGCCATGGGGGCCTTGGTGGGCACCTGACCTTCTGAGGACCTGCACTGCCAGTTCAGCTGTGCCCCTGAGCGAGGGTGGGGGGGCGCCCAATGTCCTGCCTTCTCCCCCACCTTTGGGCTGGGATTGGAGACTTACATCTCCCAAGAATGTCCTGGGGAGGCAGGAAGGAGGGCTGCCTGGAGGAGGCAACTCTGGCCTGTCCCTCCTCAGCCAGCACGCACAGCTGGGAGGGGGTAGACTGGGGGTGCAGAGGAGCCAGTTCTCAACACAAAGATGCCACACAGGGACTTCTCCGGTGGTCCAGTGGTAAAGGATGCACCTTCTAATGCAGGGGACTCAGGTTCGATCCTTGGTCGGGGAATTAAGATCCCACATGCTCTGGGGTAACCAAGCCCAGGCGCCACAACTACTGAGCCCGCCCGCCTCAACTAGAGATCCTGCGTGCCACAAAACTATAGAGCACACGTGCTCTGGAGCCTGCGTGCCACAACTACAGAGAGAAAAGACTGCACACCACAACTAGAGAGAAGCCAGTGCGTCGCAATGAAAGATCCCACATGCCACAACTAAGACCCCCCCCCAAAAAAAGATGCCACACAGTTGTGGCTGATCCTGCCTAGAGGATTTTAGTGCAGCCCTGGCCCTGGAAATATTAAAAAATGCTAACAAGGAGAGGGAAGGACAAAATGGGGGCATAGCATCTTGCTGCTGGGAGATGTGGGTAGCTTAGTGCTTCCTCTTGGTGATTCCACCCACCAGGTGTGTCTAAAGTGTCTGGGCCCAGCTTACTCACATCCCATGGACTCGGGGGTGGGGATTGGCTGCCCTTGGGTGACTCAGGCCCCTTTTAACCTTCCTGCTCCAGTTGGAAAAGCCTGGAGAAGGATCTGCCTAAAACAGATCATAGAATTTTGACATCAGGAGGGGCTCCAAGAATCTAGTGATGAGTGGTCATCCAGTCTCTACTTGAATTCCTCTAAGGATGGAGAACTCACTTCCTCCAAAACCCCATCACCATTCCTTCTCTAGAGCCAGAACCCACTTCTTGCAAACTTCTATCTCTGATCCTATTCTTACCAAGGGGGAGCCATTCAGACCCCCTACCCTCTACCTGGAGGTGGCTGGTGGAGCCTCCTGTTCCTCTTCTCCGAAGTAGAGACCATCACACCTACCTCAGATGGTTTGAGAAGTTTAAAGCTCATTTACTGTGTGCATAGCATTTCATACACAAGTGCCTGACAAATATTAGCTCCTCTCTCCTTTTCCTTTTTAGAAAGCACTCATGCTCCCAGCCCCAGAGTAGTGCTGTCTTCAGGGGAAATGTCCTCTCATTCTTCAAAATTGTTTCCCTTCACTCTGGCCTGGCTCTTATTATTTTTTTGTCAATGCTGTTTATATATGATTGCTCTTGGAACTGAGTATGAATCATTTCTGCATTCATCACATACATATATTTTTTCAACAAATATTTTTTGGAGCTCCTACTGTGTGTAAAACAGGAACTGGATGAGGGAAAAAGTACTCCACACTGAGGAATTTGCAAGTGGAAACTTGCACAAATGTCTAGAATGTTCACCCAAGACGTGTTGATTACTGTCCTCCTGTGCTGGGCTCTGGGACCACAGGTGTGTCTTCTGCCCTCTGAGAGCCAGTGGGCATCTGGCAACCTTGTGTGTGGCTGCCTGGGAGCTGCTGCTATAAGAACTATCCAGTGCCACGTTCCACCCTGGGGCATCCATGGGTCCCTTGGGTCATGTCTGTCACACCGTGATTGACTCGGGGACTGGATTTTAGGACCCTGTGCAACTACATGTTATGTTTCTTCTTCCACCCATCCTTGAAGGCTGGGGAGATTTCTTTGGCTATCAATGCACGAAATTCCCTTCCTGCTTCGGGTGTGTCTGGCTCAGGTTGAGATTGCAACAGACGTTGAATGAATGAAAGTTTCTGCCCACTGAGTTGGTGATTGCTGGGGGCAGAGATAAAATGAGTTGAAGATGCTGATCAGGCCATGTTTATCTGTCTTGTCTGCAAAGATTCACAGACACATCCTGGCTGAACCCTGTGCTACCTGGATCTTTGACACTCAAGTCATTACCCACCGACTAGCAGCATCAGCATCACCTGGGAGCTTGTTAAAATGCAGACTCTTAGACCCCTCCCAGAATAGGTAAATCAGAACCTGTATTTTAATAAGATGCCCAGAAGATCCACATGCACATTGAAATTTGAAAAGCATGGATCCAGAGTAGGGGGTTGGCAAACTCTTCCTGTACAGAGGGGCCACAGAGTTAATATTTTTGACTTTGTGGGATGGCCACTGTTGCAGCTACTCCATCTTTTCATTGTAGCATGAAAGCAGCCGTAGACAATATGTAAATAAGTGGGCGTAGCTGTGTTCCAATAAAACTTTATTTCTCAAAACAGGTATAGCCAGATTTGGCCCATGGGCCATAGTTTGCTGTTGGTGTACAACTAGGAGGGAAACTGCAGATCCTCAGAGTGTTTGTCTACAACCTGGATATTGCCAAAGTGTTCCACCGAGTGGTATTACCAACCTACAATTTCTTGCATGTAAAGGAAGTTCGTGTTCTGCCAAAACATGGTTTTTATGGACTGTTTGATTTTTGCCAATCTGGTGAGTGTAAAATGAACTTAACCTGCATTTCTCTGTTGAACATTTTTGCCAAAATCTGTTGGCCATTTGGGTTTCCTCTTCTATGAATTGCCTGTTCTGTGGGATATTTACTTTTTTCTTGTTGATTTCTCAGAGCTCTTTATATATTCCAGATATGCATCCTTTGTCACATATGAACATCTCAGCATTCTCACCTAACTTGTCTTTTCACTTTATTTCTGCTGTGTTTTGTTGAACAACAGTTTTTAAATCAGATGTTGCCAAATG